>NC_082661.1:149729124-150965624 GCF_025265405.1 Mesoplodon densirostris | reverse complement strand
TACTTTCAGTCTGTATGTGTCCCTATGTCTGAAGTGAGTCTCTTGTAGATAGCATATATATGGGTCTTCTTTTTGTATCCATTCAGCTAATCTGTGTCTTTTGGTTGGAGCATTTAATCCTTTTACATTCAAGGTAATTATCGATATGTATCTTCCTATTACCATTTTCATAATTGTTTTGGGTTTGTTATTGTCGGTCTTTTTCTTCTCTTATGTTTCCCACCTAGAAAACTTCCTTTAGCATTTGTTGTAAAGCTGGTTTGGTGGTGCTGAATTCTCTTACCTTTTGCTTGTCTGTAAAACTTTTGATTTCTCTGTTGGATCTGAATGAGATCCTTGCTGGGTAGAGTAATCTTGGTTGTAGTTTTTTCCCTTTCATCACTTTAAATATGTCCTCCCACTCCCTTCGGGCCTGCAGGGCTTCTGCTGAAAAATCAGCTGTTAACCTTATGGGGATTCCCTTGTAGTTGATTTGTTGCTTTTCCCTTACTGCTTTTAATATTTTTTTTGTATTTAATTTTTGTTAGTTTGATTAGGATGTGTCTCATTGTGTTCCTCCTTGGGTTTATCCTGTATGGGACTCTCTGTGCTTCCTGGACTTGGGTGACTATTTCCTTTCCCATGTTAGGGAAGTTTTTGAATATAATTTCTTCAAATATGTTCTCAGGTCCTTTCCCTTTTTCTTCTTCTTTTGGGGCCCCTATAATTCAAATGTTGGTGCATTTAATGTTTTCCCAGAGGTCTCTGAGCCTGTCCTCATTTCTTTTCATTCTTTTATCTTTATTCTGCTCTGTGGCAGTTATTTCCACCATTCTATCTTCCAGCTCACTTATCTGTTCTTCTGCCTCAGTTATTCTGCTATTGATTCCTTCTAGTGTATTTTTCATTTCAGTTATTGTGTTGTTCATCACTGATTGTTTGTTCTTTAGTTCTTCTAGGTTCTTGTTAAACATTTCTTGTATCTTCTCGATCCATGCCTCCATTCTATTTCTGAGATCTTGGATCATCTTTACTATCATTACTATGAATTCGTTTTCAGGTAGATTGCCTATTTCTTCTTTATTTATTTGATCTTGTGAGTTTTTACCTTGCTCCTTCATCTGCAACATATTTTTCTGCTGTCTCATTTTGTGTAACTTACTGTGTTTATGGTCTTTCTATAGGCTGCAGGGTCATAGTTCCTCTTGCTTCTGTTATCTGCCCCCTGGTGGGTGAGGTTGGTCCAGGGGCTTGTGTAGGCTTCCTGGTGGGAGGGGCTTGTACCTGTGCTCTGGTGGGTGGAGCTGAGTCTTTTTCCTCTGATGGGCAGGGCTGCATCAGGTGGTGTGTTTTGGGGTGGCTGTGAGCTTAGTACTCCTTTATGCATCCTGTCTGCTGATAGGTGGTGCTCTGTTCCTGTCTTGCTGGTTGTTTGATGTGAGGTTTCCAGCACTGGAACCTGCAAGCAGTTGGTTGGAGCTGGGTCTTGGTGTTGAGATGGATGCCTCCAGGACAGTGCATGCCGATTAATATTCCCTGGGCCCAGGGATTCTGTGGCAGTTCAGTGTCCTGGACTTAGCACTCCCACTGCAAAGGCCCAGGCCTGATGTCTGGCTGGGGAACCAAGAGCCCGCAAGCCACACCGTGCAGGCAGAGAAGAAAGAAAACAAACAAACAAACAAAACCCAAGAGAAACAGAAAAAACAAACACACAGCAACAACAACACAGCACACACACACACACACACAAGAAGAAAGAAAACAGACACACCAAATCCATGACAAATGATAACAACAAATCCAAAGTAACAGAAACAAAGAAGCAGACAGAAAAGAAAAACAAAATCAAAAAACAAACAATAAAAAAAACAAGAGAGCAAACAAACAAAAGAATTCAAAAGTTAGAACAATCAATAAGGACTAAACTAACCAAAAAAAAAAAAAAAGAAAAAGAAAAACAGACAGCAAACAAAAAGCAAAGAAAACATAAGCACATAAAAGCAATCAAAAAAAAAGAAAAAAAATTAAATTAAAAATGAAGAACAAAAACTAGGAAAAAACCAACACCACAAAAAAGTAAAGTAAAGTAAAATAGAAAAATTTTAAAAATATATTAAAAAATAAAAAATAATAACAACAACCATAACTGAAGAAAACAAAACAAACAAAAAAAGAATAATAGTAGTAAGAATATTTTCCTGGGGCCTCCTCTTGTCAGTAGTGTCCTTGCTCCCACAGTGAGCTAGAGTCAATCCCCATCTCCCCAGGAGGTCTTCCAATACCTCTAGGCAGGTCTCTGGACCTTCTGTGGGAATGGTGGGACCAGCTCAGACTCTGACCTGGCCCAACTGCCATGTGTACTTGCCCCCAAATTCCACTGGTGCTAAGGCTAGACTGGTCTCAGTTGTGGTAACACTCATTTTCTATTTAGGTATTCCACAGATGCAGGATTTACCAAACCAATCACAGGGATTTAATCCACGGCTTGTGCAGCTACAGGGAAAGATTTCCGTTCCTCTTCCTTAGTCACACCACCCCTGGAGCTCAGCTTTGGTTTTGGCCCCGCCTCTGTGTGGGCACTACCCTCAGGCATTTCTTCCCTTCCCGGGTGAGAGGGAGTGAATGCAGTGGCTGATTGGGGCATACTTACTCCCTCAGACCTGGAAGGGGTATGGCAGCCACAGTTGGGGTGTGTGCAAATTGCCTGCAGCTGCAGGGACCGGCAGGCATTTGCAACAGACTGGGGTGTGCTCGCTCTGGTGGGAGTGCCATTATATATTATGAATATTACCTTTGACCAGCTGTATGACCTTGGATAATTTACTTATTTCATCTGTGCCTCAATTTCCTCAACCGAGGGATAAAATTTATATCTATCTCATTGAACTGTCATGAGAATTAAATATATAAATATCTGTACAGTGTTTAAAAAGTTCCTGTCACAGAGTAAGTGCTTAATACATGCTTTTATCATCTTTTATTTCCCTCTGGCTCCTTCTGATCTATGTCTCTATCTCTCACTTTCTTTGTGTTCTTCCTGAACTTATGCTCTTACAGAATGTAAATGTGAAGAAAAAAAGGGAGGGAGGAGAGAAAGTTAAGGTAGGGATACTAGCTCTGGGGTTATTTCAATTGTCTGTTCATGAGGAAACAGACATGAGACAGAAGAGCCTTATCAAAGGGAGTAGCTGTGGGAACAGAAAGCAAGAACTAATGATAATAGCTGACATTTATTGAGCATTTACAGTGTGCTGGGCACTATGATTTCTTAAATTTATTCTGCCACAGATTTTGTTCTAGGTATACCAATCAACTAATTTAAGGATGCTAGAGTTTACTGAGGTTAAATAATTTGACATCCAATCAGTGACAGACTTGAAATTTTAATCCAACTGTTTGAGAGTCCCAAGCATATGCCCTTAACCACTATATATTACTTCACTCCAGGCATTGGACCTGAAGGACTCAAGGGAGTCTAATTGATATGGTTTGAGTCATTTGAAAAAGCCATCAGAAGATAGTATTTTAAGTTTTTGGCTTATTGTTTCAATAGCCAAAATGAAGGCTTTCATCTGAAGTAGCCTCCTTTTTGATCTCAAAAAGCTGTAGGAGTCTTATCAACAACAAAACACCTGTTAGTAATAAAGGAGGACTCATTAGCCTTATCTCTGTAGCCCCACTCAACCACTAGCTACCTGGAGTTGTCCCATACTATTTTATCTGGGCACAAGATGGTAAATGGCAAAACTGCCCTTTAAAAATAACTCTTTTCCCATAACTCTTTCTCATCCTTGCTATTTCCTGGTCACTAGTATCTGAGGGAGTTAAATAAAGCTTGCCTGCTTTTCCTCTGAAGGAGAAGCAATGACAGATCCTTTTTATAAATAATCCCCTTCTTTGCACAAAAGAAATGTCACTTCTTAATATAATTTGTAGCAACTCTTACTATTTATTTCCCTGAATTCACACATTAGTTAAATCAGTCATAGGATCCACACATGAAGGGCAGATGATAAACTTGAATTTCGGTTGATCTAATTTTTCTTGATTACAAATATTGGAAAGGGAATGAGTTTGGGAAATAAGTACCTCTAAATAGATTCCTTTTTTATATGCACCATAAAACATACTATACTCAGAGGTTTAAGATGAAAACCAAAAACATAGGTATACCTGCATCACAGACCTCATATTAATACATATGTAAGAATACAGATGTTCATGTATACAGTTTTGTTAAATTGTATTTATGAGTTTTGGATAAATTCAAGAAATTATGTAAAATGTCAAGGTCTTATAAGATAATTTTCTTTTTGATTATCAACTCCTGTCAATGCAATGAATGTTTCTCTTTTCCTTATAGATTTGGTAAATTTCCCCCCTAAGCTAAATATAAAAGACTCACTTTTAAGAGTATCCATAGTTCAGTCATATCTGATAAATAAATAATATTTTTATAACTTTTATTTCATAAATATGTATCAAGGGCCAACTATGTGCACTCTCCTAGTCATTGTAAAGAAAGCCATGAGCAAAACAGTCTCTTCGCCTATGGATGTTACATTTGAGTGAAGAAAGACAATAAAGAAGCAAATAAGTCATATGTCACAGTGATAAGGGCTATGACAAACAGTGGGGTTGGGCAAGGGTGATAGCTATCAGGGTGCTATTATATATCAGGGGTCTGTGGTCAAGAAAGTCTTCCCTGAGAAAGTTCTTCACCTACCTGTGTATGAACAAACCTTTTTGTCTAAGACATCACTCTTCTCAAAAGAAGACATTTCAGAAAGGAGGCAACAGAAAGGAAACCAACACCTAAGCATTAATGGAACTTGAACACAAACCCCATGTTTACCTAGATCATGTAGAGGTATATATATATTCCTCATGTAGAGGTGTATACATATATGGATATATATACACACACACATGTGTGTATATATATATATATATATATATATATATATATATATATCCTATTAGTTCTGTTTCCCTGGAGAACTAATATATTCATAATGGACTTGCTGTAGTTTAAAAGAAAATATATCTGAGGTGGGACTGTGGCTTGTAAAACAATGCAACAAAGTAAGTAAACATAATCATGACAAAATGTTTTCAGGAACATTCAAATATAAGTTTTTATTTTCTTATTAAAATACAGAAGTATTTATATTTTTCCTGCCAATGCACTATAGTATAAGAGATAAGAGGATCTCATATGACTACATCAGGCAATTTTGAAAAGTTCACAGTGCAGTAGAATAAATGTCCTTAACTCACATCGATCTGGGTATTAGCAAACATAAACAAATAGCCAAAGTAATAGGTGAGAAAGTATGTGTATTGGATACGAACTAAAATTGTCCTGTAATCATTTTGCCAACAGTAACACAATAAATAACTAGTCTAGCAGGGTGATCAGCATGGTCCATAGAGCACTTTGGGGCACAGAAAGATATAAATGAATCATTAGGACAATGAGGCCAGAAGATCAATTAAGACAAAGTAATTATATTGATATATTTATGCTTCAGTTTATTCTAAATTAATACCCCTGGTTGTGCTTTTACAAGTCCAGATGAGTTTAATATTGATAAATGTTGTAAATATCTTTTTTTCAGTAAAGGTTTATTGACTTATAATTCACATACCATAAAATTCACTTTTTTATACTGTGCAATTTATTGTTTTTTATTATATTCACAGAGTTGTGAAACATTGCCATTCTCTAATTTTAGGACGTTTAAATCACCAACTAAAATCACACACCCAAATGAAAACTCATGCCCATTAGCAGTCACTCCCTATCCTAACTCACCCTATCCTTACTCTCCCAGCCTTAGACAACCATTAATTAATCTATTCTCTGTCTCTACAGATTTGCCTGTTCTGGACATTTTATACAATATGTTTTTTTGATTGCTTCTTTCATTAGCATAATGTTTTCAAGGTTAATCCGGGTTGAACATATATCAATTTACCATTATATATATATATATATATATATATATATATATATATATATATATATATAGACAGAGAGAGAGAGAGAGAGAGAGAGACGTTTGTTCTAGGGATTTGGCTCACTTGGTCATGGAGGTTAAGGAGTCCCATAGTCTGCCTTCTGCAAGCTGGAGAACCAGGGAACCCAGTGGTATAATTCAGTCTGAGTCTGAAGGGCCACTAGTGTAAGTCCTAGAGTCCAAAGGCCAGAGAACCAGGAGCTCTGATATCTGAGGGCAGGAGAAGATGAACGTCCCAGCTCAAGGAGACAAGAAGAGAGAGAATTTGCCCTTCATCTGTCTTTTTGTTCAATTCAGGCCCTCGACAGATTGGATAATTACCTACTTTGGTGAGGCTGGATCTTTTTTACTCAGTCTACTGATTCAAATGCTAATCTCTTCCAGAAACACTTTCCTGGATGTACCCAGAAATAATGTTTTACCATTATCCGGACATCTTTTAGCCTAGTCAAGTTGACATGTAATAGTAACCATCACAATAGGTGATTGTTCCACAAAATGGACAAAATATCCCTAATGTAGGACTAAAACAGAGATACTGCTCCTGGGAGTGCCCTAGAGCCATATTATATGTACAGGTGGCTAGGTAGGTAAGCATGTGTACGTCCTCTACTTTATATCTCATAGTATCTTAATTTTTATGTAGAATTTTTTAACCTTCTTTGTGTTACCTAGGGGGCACGGGCAAAGACTACAACTGACAGAAGGTTAGGCTCAATGAAACTTACAGGTGCAGGCCTGGTAATGCATATTTCTCTCTTGGGCAAAGTGGGGCTATATGCTCCATAGGTTTTGCTCTAGAAGAAAACCGGTTTTCCCTGCTGCTTCTCATACTGGAAATTTAAATGAGGGCAGGATCATCCTAACTGGAACACTTTGAGTTAATAATCTGGGTTTCAGTTTTGCTGGCATGAAAATTTAGTGTTCTCTGGTGCCTCTTTGCATATCAGCATTAGGTTTAACTGGAGGCCTTATTGCTCACAACCTCCCAGGTCAGAGACGTGATTCCTAGGCTACCTGAGGAATTGCTGTAGGGGTTATCCAGGGAACCAACTGTTTTTTTTTGGGGGGGGGTTCCACCATTTTCCATACCACCTTGAAGTTATCTAAAGTCCTCTCCCCAAATTTGTCAACATTTTATATAAATTTAATCTCCAAATTGTTTCCCAAATGTTTTATCCCAATGTGAAGTTACTAATGAAACGAGTATTGGGAAACATGAGTTATATAAATCTGGCTCTGCCTGAATTTCAGAGCTTGAGAGTCAAGTAAGTTCTATTAGATTCATTTCATCACTGGTAAGATGAGGGAGCAAGACAAGATGATCTCTCATCTCTTACAAATCTGTGATTCTGTAACGATGTGCAGTATGGATAAATTTACTAAAGGAAACAACTCAATTTCTATGTGTCTAAACAGATCACTTTACAGCTTTTTCATTAAGAATGTCTCTTTTTATTCCAGATATCTCTTTACCTTATTATCCCCGTCTCTTAAGAACTGTAAGGTAACAAGCAAGAGATTGGTATAGCTTGCTTTGGAAGATAATGCATTAAATTTATCTTGCTGTATTTTAAATTCACTAAATCCAGATGACTTTACCATAATTACATCTCAAAAGTTCATAACACTGCTGTCATATAGACTTTCTGTCTTAATGGGTATAAAATTGGCTACAAGAAAATGAACATTATAACACCTTATATATACAGAGGCCAAATCAGATGTCATTTGTGTAGCTATCTCTAGTGAAGTAATCATGTAATGTAATTAGCACTGTATTGTGTTAATTCTTCCTGCTCTTAGGGAACACAGACTTCTTAACATTGCTAATAAATATCTAGAAATGAACTCATTTTTGATAACAATGGTAAAATGGCCATGTCTACTTTTTTTCCATTAGTGTCTGTTTATGGGCTTGAGTGAATCATTGAGTAGCATAATAAGATATTTATTATTTATCAATAAACTTATAAGGTGAACTAGGCAATAGGAGTGTCTCTTAAATACAAATTAGTTTACACCACACAAACAGCTCTTTTCAGAATGAGTATGAAGTGCTGAGAGTATTTCAATAAGAAAATTCTCAAGATATTTTTTCAGTCATAATGCACTTTTGCAAGTACCCAAAATGAACTGTACTTATTTCAAAGTCTTTACCATTATTTTAACTTAAGGAAAATGCAAATCACTGTAAAACAGATTTCTGAATCTGAGTTTAACTGTGTGTGAAATTCTACTTAGAAATAGGTGGTGTTTGGCAGCTCCTTTGTAAAGTGACCTCACAGTGGGACCTTTAGAGCTGAAGTTTTCCTTTTTCCCGACAAGTGACAGTGGAAATGTCCTTATATTGGATCTCTACTGGGAAATATCTGCAAAATGTCACAAAGGCACTACATGAAAAGAATTGAATGAGTAAACTGCAATTCTAAATGGATAACTATAGATTTTTCTGGGCCACTTTTCTCAATTTTGACACTATTGACATTTGTACCCTATAATTCTTTGTTGTAGGGGGCTGTCATGTTCATTGTAGAATGTTCAGCAGCATCTTTGCCCTCTATCCATTAGATGGCTGCCCTCTTCTAGTTGTGACAATCAAAAATGTCTGCAGACAAGATCAAATGTGTCCTGAGGAGGCAAAATCACCCCTCCCTCCCCGATGCCATTCAATACCACTGTTTTAGGCAAAGCAATTATATAACATGTCTTCTCTGATTTGGATGCTGTTGTACTGTTCTGTTAGGGGATCCATCGTGGTAGGAAATACTTGAGATGAGTTGTTTGAGTTCTTTATGTATTTCGATATTAAGTGTTTTTCAGATCTATGATTTGCAGATATTTCCTCCCAGGGATGACCAACAGTCTTATGTGTATAGAAGAATGGTTAGGTTCGTTTGTATTTCTGTACAGGTACCAGGGAGCTGGGACTGGTCCTTGATCGCTGTTTGGCATTCTGCAGGCTCTTTATCCAAGTTGTCTGAAGAGTATAGTATCATCTGTAGAAAGTTGGATTATAGTCCTGCCATTGGCAGTTTCTGAAAAGACTACTAGGGAAAAGACCATTAGGTTTATACTATCTATCTCTTCAAAGCTCTGTAGACATCACTAACACCCTCCTCAAAGTCCTTCCAGTTTCTTCACATTTCCTGGGCACTCCTTTCTTTCCAAAGCTGCTTCTCTATTTTTTTCATTTTTATCATGGAGGGACTCCACTACAAGAAACCAAAATCTGTTTAGTTATTCATTGCTATATAAGAAGTTACTCCAAAACTTAGTGGCTTAAAACAATAATGAATTTTTAATATCACACACAGTAGTAGTGGTCAGGAATTCAGGAACTGCTTATTTGAAGGGTTCTAATTTGATACCTGTTGCGAGTTTGCAGTCAAGATATCAGCCAGGTCTGAAGTCACCTGAAGCTTTGACTGGAACTGGAGGATCCATTTCCAATATGGCTCTCTCACATAGTGCTTAGTAGGACTCTTTAGTCTTTTTCTAGCTGTGGGCAAGAGGCTTTACATGGCCTCCCATAGGGCTGCTTGGGAATCCTCATGACATAGCCGCTGGCTTCCCATAGAGCAAATGATCCAAGAGGCAGTAAGGCAGAAGGTAGAAAGTCTTTTATGACTCAATCTTGGAAGTCACACGTTATTTCTGCCATATTCTTTTGATCTAGAAGTCAGCCCTATTCAGTGTGTGAGGGGACTACACAAGGGTGAAATACCAGGAGGCAGGCATCACAGGGTACCATGTTGGTGGCTGGCTGTCACAATCTCTTGAGTTTGTTTCTGTTGTTGGTTTTCTCTTGACTCTCAGTCACATTTTCTGCCTCTCTGCATGTCAAGATTCACTTGCATGGTGGGCTTTGTGTTGAAGCTCCAAATGACACTATCTTTTTTTTACCTGAAGTTTTGCCTTTCCTCTATTGAGCAGGTAGAGTAAGGGTCTCATTACCTCAATCTGGTTTGAGACTGGGTTAGATCAGGGCTGGACTGCAGGTTTGCTGAGATTCTGTCTATCTTTGATTTTCTTTCCTCTGATGTGTCCTGTCTAGGCTTCTTACCAAGAGCCTGGTGAGTTACTGTCTCCTTTCTGAAAGATAATACATGTATCATGGGGAAAATCTAATTGCATGTTTAGCATTCGTGGCATTTCCAATTTATTACACCAGTGCTTCATGACTTTCAAAAGCTTTTCTGATTTCTCTTTACCCCAGTAGCATACCTCTTTGTGCTCCAAGCCATCCTCAGCTCACAGCCAGAATAAGCAAATATTCCCACAGGAATAGGGTTACTGGCAACCCTATTACAAAAGAAAATGTCCAGCAACAGATTGCTGCCTCACAGCGGCTCTCCCCTTTTTGATATTCTGAAGTTTCAGTTCATCGTTCCTCTTTCCTACAGCTCTCGCTAATGCTTTGGCATATATATTGAACAGCTTTTCCAGTGTGGGGATCCTGTAAGCTATGCAACATCACAAACAAGACACTTTATTATTGTATTGTCTGCATATGCTTTTAGGACATATTTATAAAAATTTGAATGTCTTCTTACTAAATTTAGTCTTGAAAACTAAAGTTACTTGCTACGGGTCAAATGATGAAATCAAACTTGGAAATTAATGGCATATACTTGTCATAATTTCCAACAATTCCTAGCAATTATGCAAATTAGAAGTTTCCTGAGGCACTTGGTTTGACAACTGAGGTTAAGTAACTGTGTTTAATTACAGAAACTTACAAATCCAAATGGGTCACTAAGGCCACACCTTAAGAATAGAGTATTTCTCATTAATTACACACATTGAAACATAAGATGTCCATTCTAAGATGTACAATTGCTATTCTTCTTTTGAGGGAATCACAGAATCAAAGACCTGGAACAGATTTCAAGGATTACCTACTAGCATTCTATTCACTTGCAGACACCGACTTGTCTGCCATTGCAAGCCCAGTTAGAACCTAATTGTTTTTGTCCCCCTTTTCATTCCTGCCCTCACACCTTCCTCCCCACCACTTGTCATTATCTTTTACTATACCCCATTCTGTTAAACTAAAATTAGTTCCTTTTCCCCTTCCCTTCTTTTTCTTCTACCTTGTTTTGTGGGAACTCATATTTAACATCACCAAATTTCTTGCTTTTCCTGATACACTTCTTTCACCTCTTGAGGTTAACTGAACCCCAGCATTTTTCTCACGACAATTTATACTCACAGCATGCTTTCAGACTTTGTGTTATCTTTTTGTTTACATTAATGCTAGACCCCTCAGGTGCCCCACATTTGTTATTCTCTCTATGGAGGACCCTCGTCTAGATGCTAAAATCTAGGAGGACAGGGACCAGATGGCCGTCTACCTCTTAAGAGGGCACCTCAGGTAGGCATCTGCCACAGTGCTGGGAATATTGTGTATAGTAGGCCCTCACATTTGTTGAATTAACTAGTGAGTGAGTCAATAAATTAATTAATTAAAAATGGGGCCCATATTTACTGTTCATTTTTCTCACCTTCTTTCTCTCTACAACTTTTTTTATAATTTGTCTGTCCTTTCCATGGGAATGAATTTCTCAAAAGGTTAAAAATGACCTTTACACTATCAGACTGCTAAATCCAAAGATCCCTTTTCATAGCACATCCTACAAATTTCTTTGGCCTTTCTCTTCACCTTCTTCTTTGGCAATCATCACACGCTTCAAAGGAAAAGAATGCTTCCATTAATTCCTACTTTTTTTTTTCTTTGCTGTTAGAAAGAAGTGATTCCTAAAACTCTTATGATAGACTTTTATGCTTTACTTTGGTAACTTAACGTTGTGTAGCTTGCGGTAATTATAGTTTTATATTATTTCTTATTTTCCCTCAGATTGTGGAGTCTTTGTGGTTAATAATAATGACTAATATTTAGAGACCAGTAACAGGCATTATTCTAAGTGCTATATACATAATAACTTAGTCTTTATAACTCTATAATTAAGGTATATTGTTGTCATTATTTCCACTTTATGGAGGAGGAAACTGAGGCCAAGAGAGATTAAATAAGTGTTCAAGGTCATGTTGCTAGTAAATGACAGAGCCAGGAGTAGAACACACATAGTTTGTCTCAATAGTCCATGTGCTTACTTCCCACTATGCATCAGCCTCTCGCAGCATGACCTGCATTTTATTACTCTTTGTATCCTCAGCTGTTAACTTGGCACATGAGACGTAATGAGTACGTAATACATTTTTTGAGGGGGGGCATTAGATTGAATTATTCATGTCAATCCCTTTACTTCACTTCTTTGAGAATCACATAGGCCTACACAGAAGAGTCAGGACTAAAAGTAAGATCTCTAGACAGCTTCTTTAGAACTCTTTCTACTGCTTGTAGAGCATCAAAGAAGTAAAAGATATTAGTTTTATTATCAATAAACTTTACTTGATGTGAGTCTACTGACAAATCCTTGATATGTTAGAGTTCAATACACATTTTTTTTCAGTTTCAACTTTAATTCTAATCACATATGTCTCTCAGTTAAACTGGGAGTTAAGGTTTGATTTCTGGTTGCAGATCTGTCACTAATCGGTTGAGTGACCCTGAATAAGTCTCTTTACCTTTCTAAGTCTAATAAGTTAAGTGTACAAATTAGGTTAAAATGATCTTCAAATTTCTTCCTGCTGAAATTCTTTTTATTTTTTTATTCTGTATTCATAGAAACCAAGTACTGATTCCTTGGTGGAATCATTCATTTAGCAAACATATAATGCCTACTATGTGCAAGAGATTGTAGACCATCTCCAACAATAGGAAGACAGAGGAGAAAATTAGCATAATCTTTTGTGTTATCAGGCTGCATATTTTTCTTGGAATATTCCTTGATATTCATTTGAAAAAAAAATAAAGTCCAATTTACTTTTCTGCAGTCTCCTGGGCTTTCGATATTTATGACTTTAATTATTTTTCTAAATAGATTCATCCCTTTGTACAATTCAACTTGTTGTCTCTGATAAGAATCATTTCAGTAAATGTTCTGTACACAATTGTCTTAATAGTGTATCTCATTTGGTGAGTAATCTAGGTAATTGTATAGTGTTATACTTGAAAATGAGCTTCAGGTATTATAGGGGAAAAAGCCCAGTTGTAAGGAATGGTCCCAAAGGCCATGTCTGCAGAGCTGGGGCATCCGGAGCGCCATGAGCTCTAGTAATTGCCTTTACAGTGATGGCTCTGCTATCTGTTCTGTTTCCATAGATGGGGATGCTAGGTGACTCTGCCACATTTCAGAGCAACAACTTTATAATGTGCATGCTTTTGAAATCATCTGATTTCAACACGTTGCATTCTTAATTTAGGCATTAATATTACTACTAGGTAGTAATATTAACTGCTACTTATTAAATATATCACTATATGCCAGATGGTATTCTGAGTACTTTATAAATATTTCTGCATTTAATTCTGACAGATCTGTAAGGTGGATTTTATTATCATTCTGATTTTACTTATGAAGAGTGTTAAGCAGCTTGCCTAAGGTCATATAGTTTGTAGCAAGAAATAGAGCAGGAATTTATATACCATTCTGACTAACTTCAATCTATTAGGCTTTATTCTAACTACCGAGTACCATTTTAACTCTTAATTACATATTATTCCCTAATTCTCTCCATATAAATCTTGTTTTCTATCACTGACTAAAGCAGAGCCTCTATTTAAACCAGCTTTGTGAATCTACATTCCACTTATTTTTTTAAGATATGTATAATTTTATACATGAAATCTAAAAGTTTTAAAAGAAAGATATTAAAATATAGATGTTAAAAATCGATGTTATTTCATTCCAAATTTTAACTTGGATGTCTAAGTACTTATATATGGGAAATGATGCCATTTCACAAAATGGTTTTGGAACTAATTTTCCTGTGGGAACACTTTCTTAGTATTCATTTTCCTGTTTAGGCATAGAAAGAGAAAATGCTCTCATTTATGCACAGATAATTACAGTATTCACATAACCTTTAGAAGTCTTTATTATTATTTTCTTTCCCTTCAAAGTTTCTGTATTCACTGAATTTATATCAGCCTAAGCACAGGGAATTCTTCCAGCTTGCACTTAAACTAATTTCTGAGAGAAAGCAACATAATTTATACCGTATATTGCATAGTATTTATGAAACTGCATTTATTAAAGCTTTACAGACAAATGTGTTTGGGCTTGTTGGCAGTTTTTTCTGGTTTGGATTGATTATTCAGTGCTGATTTATGGCAGTCGTCCCTCTGCACTAGTAACACTAGTAACAGGGAAAATCCTGTAAATACAACATTTGCTATAGAAATATGATTTCACAGCCTCTCTTTGATATAACAAGTTTAGGGGTCTCTTACTTTCTTTTAACATAGTATCTATTAGAATAATTTATAGCTTCTTATTTATCTTCTGCCTGTGTAGTGTCAATAAACATGCAAAACAGAACAATTTTTCGTCATTACCTAGTCCAGGGCATGCAAAGGGAAACAGTATGGAGCAGGGCAAAGATATGGGCTATGGAGTCAAAATACCTGGGTTCAAATCCTACTTCTACTATTTTCACACTGTATGACCTTGGGTCATGTTAATTAACTTCCTAAACCTCAGTTTTCTCATCTTTAAAATGGGATTAATACAAATCAACTAACATTAATTGAACACTTAGCATATGTGAAGCATTACTTTTAAAGCTTTTTATTTAGGAACACATTAAATCCTCACAGTAACCCTGTGGAGGTTCAATTATCGCCTCCATTTTACAGGTAAATAAACTAAGGCACAGAATAGTTAAGTAGCTTGCTCAGATTCTTATGGGATTGTTGAGAGGATTAGAAGCGCATCAGGTAACCAACAGAGTGCTCAGCAAGTAGAAAACACTGAAGAAAGGTGTTTTCCAAGCAGCCAGGAAGAGCTCTTGGTCACATACTTGTGTACCTTTAATAACAGATAAAAGGAGTAGAGGCTGTTCTTTACTCTCTACAGAAGTACTTGATTGACTAGCTTAAAGTTTCTGGAAACTTGACAGAGACCAGTCACCTCATTTTATACATGAAAAAGTGTATACCTTGACAGGTTACATGACTTGGCTAAGATTTGGGTAGTTCAAAGACTATAACCCAGATTTTCTATCTTAACCCTGGGCTTTTTCTCTCCCATAAGCCCAGTGTCATAGCTCCTCTTATTGCTATCAACTTGGTTTGGGCAATTCATTTTTTTGGTTAGAAATATCCAAGGTCAAGGAGATATGGCTTGTCTTGTCTTTCTACTTAGTGAAGACAAATTACATTGGTACCAGAGTTATGAACTTTTGGCAAGAAAAAATAAAGTGATGTATATTTTTACTTTGTCACACATAATCACAATTTATATTTGGTTATGATAATGTAGGTAGCTCCTTTATCGTTGCCTTTCTCTATTGGGAGAGTGTGGAAGATCTATTTCATTAATCATTTACATTATCTAATCAAATTATATAAATTTTCTTTCTTATTTAGTACTTTCTCTCTTTAGGACACCATGTAGGAAACCTAAATGTCAGATAATGACTCTCAAGTAAAGGGTCAGACAAAGCAGAAAGCAATTAACATATCCAGGGTAAGCAATTTTTTCTAAAGATATGAGAAACATCTGGGATTCATTTTCAATGGTTGTGATTTGCTTTGTGGTTTTGAAATGAAGATAGCAATAGTACTTCAGAACTAAAACCAAACACAGACAAAAAAAGCATAGAAATTTAGGTTTGTGAGGAGCATTCCTATATACCCAAGTTCAAAGTTACCAGTTAGCCTTTAAATGTCACCAAAGTGTTTCAGAAATGGTGAATGTCATGGCTAATGTGACAACTGGTCTTTATGTGTGTCATGTACATTCAAGAATTCTCCAGGTCCCAAGGGCAATTGAATTGATAGATTTATCTTAACCTTTCACATAAACTCGAGCTTACATTGAATTGGAACATTTTTTTTCCCCTTGATGTTCCTTTCTATACTTTGGTTGAGAGTGATCTTTTCTGTCTACTGTTACTTTCTCGGGATGCCTGGATGTAGATATTCACAGTATAAATCAGATTGTTGGAGGTGCTATAATGATAGTGATACTAAGTGAGATTAAGTGAATTCAATCAAAATTGATCCCTATTCCACCACAAAATATAAAAATCAAGTTTCTTGGAGCTTGAGGATTTTTATATTAGTTTTATCTGACTCTTTCCCCGGTTTGTTTAATGTCTAACAATTATATCTAATATAAAAACATGAATTTAGTTTTTTTCTGGTTATCATAACTGAATAGATATCAAATATGTGGCCAATGGCATAATCTTGGGGGTTAAATGTTTGGAATCTTGCTTTGGATCAAGACTGCCTGGGTTTGCATGCCAGCTTTGTCCCTTACCACAAGATGTTCGGCAAATTACTTGTCTTTTCTGTGCCACAGTTCCCTTATCCATAAAAGGATAGCTTATGTACACTGAAAAAAGTCATTATGAGGATTAGATGGGTCCATCGGTGTTAAGTTCTTAGTATTAGTACCTGGCACAGACATGGGGGAGGTTTGCTATTATTATTGCTTTAACTGGCATGAATTACCATGGAGGTTGAAAATGTTTTTGTTTCTTAACCATTTATATTTCTTCTATAATTTCTTGTTCATATCCCTTGCCCATTTTTATTGCCATGTTCTTTTTTTGTCTTATTGATTTTCAAAATGTGTACCATTTATTGACATACTGCTTTGAATATCATTAAATGTCATAGGTACACAAAATAATAAAGAAAAATTAACCAAGCACGTACAATGTCTGAGACACTGTGCAAGGTGCTGTGCAGAATAGAAAAAATGGATTACATGATCCCTTTCCTCTAAGTGATTTTTAACATAGTAGGGGGAAAAGGAAACCTCCAAAATAATGCAATGTTATAATAGAGCTTTCCATATCTGTGCTTTTGGTACATTGATAAGGATGACATTAATTCAGATCGGAGTCATCCCAGAAGGTTTTTGGAAGAGGTGGCATTTAAGATGGGATTGAATAGTGGGCAAAATTTTGAGATGCAAAGGTGGCTGGACAAGGGCATTATAGTGGGTTAAAATAATGAGAGAGAAGACAGGGTCGGGGAATAAAATACTAATTTAAAGAACTTACTTTTCGATGTTTTAATCTTTACATGACACTTGTTTTCAACAAAGCAAAGTAAACATCGTGATCACTGACCCCTTAGAGCTTTGAATCATAGGAAAGATAGGAATTGTACTTAACCTAAGACTAATTCAGGAACTCAAACTAGTGGTGTATATGATCCATTCAAAGCTGCAGTTTACATTAAAAGGCTAAACTAGATGCATAGGACTGACAACATACACAAAATGACCATTTCTTTTTGTCAGTATTGAATAGAAAAGGTAGATTATGGCAGTTCCAAGGCTGTAAATATCTAGAGGGATAACAGCCAAGGTTTTGTTGTCAATTCACAAGGGCAGATTTGGAAGAAACCAGTCAGCAACCCTTGATGTATTTTAATAAGCAGGGTGGGGCTGTCCTGTGCATTCTAGTATGTTTAGCAGCATCCTTGGCCTCTATTCCCTAAATGCCAGTGGCACCTCTCTCAACCCCAGGGATATGACAAATAAAAACGTCTCTAGAAATTGTTGAATGTCCCTTTGGGAGCAAAATCTCCCCTGGTTGAGAACCACTGGAATAGAATATACAATTATTCCTTTATTTCAAATCTCTTTTAACTGTTTACCATATTCTTGGGCAATATGTTCAATTTTTTATAGTTATAATACCACAGACCTATCATTTATTGAGCATATGCATAAAAGAGTTTTAAAAATATACGTATATTCCATACAAAATACATTCCAAATGTTAAAGCTTGGACACATATTTTGGAATGTCAATACCTTGGTACAAACCAAGCTGAGCTCATTTTCTGAATTTATCCAAATATAGCAAATGCCTTACTTGCAGCAACTTAATATTCCTGTTGTGAAAAATCAAGCAGATTACTCTAACTTGGGAAACTTCTGGAATCACCTTTTCACAAGCCTTATATTTTGAAATAATTTCAGAATTAAAGAAAAGTTGAAAAGATATGTACAAAGTATTTCACATACCTTCATCCAGATTTCTCAAATGTTAACATTTCACTACTTTGAGCTCTCTCTCTCTCTGTAAGTGATAGATAGATAGGTAGATAGATATTTATAAAGATATAGATATAATTTTTTAAGACCCATTTGAGGATAAGTTATACATATGATGCCCCTTTACAACTAAATACTTCCATGTTTATTTCCCAAAACATTCTCTTTTGTAACCACAATGCAATTGTCAAAACCAGTACTAATATCTAATCTTTAGGCCTTATTTAAATAATGCCAATACCTTCAATAATATCCCATCTAAGATCACACATTACATTTAGTTGTCATGTCTCTTTAGACTCTTTTAATATGGAATGGTTCTTCGGGGTTTTTTTGTTTTGGACTGAATGTTTGTTTCCCCCCAAAATTCATATGTTGAAGCCCTAACTCCCAGTGTGGCTGTATTTGGAGACTGGTCCTCTAAGGAAGTACTGTAATTAAAGTTAAATGAAGTCATAGGGTGGGGCCCTGTTACAACAGAATTAGCGTCCTTACAAGAAGAGACATTAGAGAGCTTGACTCTGTCTCTCTCTGTCTTTCTCTCATTCTGTGCACGTACGAGGAAAGACCTTGTAAAGACATAGGGAGATGGTGGCCATCTATAAGACAGGAAACCAGCCTCACTAGAAACCAACCCTGCCAGACCTTCATCATAGACTTCAGCCTCCAGAACTGTGAGAAAATAAATTTCCATTATTTAAGCTACCCATTCTATGGTAATTTGTTTTGGCAACCTGAAGCTGACATACAATGACTGACATTTTTGAAGTATACAGACCATTTACAGTGCTTAACACTTAGATTTAATATCCATAAAATCTATATCAGCTAAAGGGCTATTACAATGTTACAGGCAATACATGATTGTGGATTGGTCTAAGATGACAGAAATGGCATGGTGAGATGGTTCATATTCAGAGTTTATTTGATATTAAAGCCAACAGACTTCCTAATGCATTGGCTATGAGGCATGAAGGAAAAAGAAGAGACCCAGTTTCAGCAAACATAGCAGAAATCATACCTCCAAATGGGTGCAAAATCAATGACAGCTTAAATACATTACCAATTTCTATTTTGAACTCATTTTCAGTTCTAGTGATATAATGTTTTTATATATTTCCAATATAAGTTTATTGAATGAAAGATGGTTGGTAGAGTGAATAAATAGCTTCATTCATAGCAAATTTTTATTTCAGGGTAAATTTAACTTTAGGAGTAATCCAAAAGCCATAGGGTAAATAAGTTAGATAACCACTTTAAGCAATAACATTTTCAGTCAAAAATTTAAGTAATGACTCTGCTTTCTTTGCATTATTCTTAACCTGATTCTGAAAGCAATTCCAAGGGAGAGTTTTCAAAAAAGCTTTTAAGCAATAATAGCATCATTAGCAAAGTGGCTATATCTTAAAAATTATTTTTGTTTGAAAGAAACAAAACTCAATAATATCTATAGATAATGTAATAGCTATTTATATCTGCTGATATAAATATCTATGTTACATCATTTTTCATTACTTTCATGTCTCCTCTCCCCTTGTAGAAGGCCAAACTCTTTTCCTTCATTTTTTCATTTTCTAGATGTGGCTATGTCTAGGGTACCCTGGTGTGGTACTTAGAGAAATGTCTATACCTATACCTATATCTATATCATCAACCTCTCTATATATATATATATATTTGTATCTATATTTATATATAATCTATATTTGTATACATATGCCTAGATATATATGACAATTATAAAGAGGCCTTTCTTTTTCATCTGATAATTGCTATTGCATTGCTTACTAATTTCTGTTTGATTCATGAATCTGGAAAGAACTTAGAAGTCATCTACTCAACCTCTCTAATTTAGTACATGAGGAAACTGATTTTCTTCCCCCAAAGACCTTTAACTGGCACTACATTTAGGATAAGAACCCAGGTTTTCTGTCTCCTGGTGGAGTGCTCTTTCTAATCTATTAGAATGAAGGTTAAAATGGTATTCAGAGGAGGAAAATTATTATTAGCATTGTAACTTAGTTTGGGAGTTTGAGGTACGCTAATTTCTGCTGTAGATATTTTGGAAAAAAAACAAAATACAGGTCAGTATCTTAACTTCAGAGGATCCACAAAATGGTCAGAGTTACAAGCCAATCCATTGCTCTAAAGCCTGCAAACTCAGAATCAACAAGTCACAGTAGATAGTGTTAAGACAGGTGAATTGCAATAAGTTATGAGCTAACAATAGGGCTTTTCTCACTGAAAATGATTACCTCTGTAATTAGGGGACACTAGTGTTCTATAAAATACCCATTGGATATTCTTAATCTGTAGATGGGTAGAGAGAATGTGGAGAAAAAAGCATTTCTTGAACATCTGTTGTTTGGCAGTCACTTTTCATGCATTAGTATTGAACAAAATTTTAAATTTATTGAAATTCTGGTTCCAAGAGAAATTTTAAATAAAAGTTCTGAGTTGAATATTTATTATTTTAAAGTCATTAATTCATACTTCTACATCAAATAATGGAGTAATGCTAAATGACTGGTAAATTACTGAAAATATAACCTAAACATTGTTATATTAAAATTTCCCTATTAGAAATAAATTATGGTGAATTAAAGTATTATATATTTTGTTTGTTTCATGAAAAAATTAATCAACACAGTTGATTATTATTCAACAAATATTTATTAAGTATTTGCTCTGAGCCCATCAGTGGCACATGTACTGTTTAGAGCAGTATCCATTTGTCTTAGTCAGCTTGGGCTGCTATAGATTGAGTATTTTAAACAACACACTTTTTTTTTTTCTCATTTTTTCAGTTCTGGGGGCTAGGAAGTCCAAAGCCAGGTTGCTGGCCTATTTGGTTCCTGGTGAGAGCTCACTTTCTAGCTTGCAGATGGCCATCTTCTTGCCATGTCCTCACATGGCTGAGAGAGGAGAAAGCTCTGTTGATTCCTTCTCTTTTTAGAGACTAATCCCATCAAGGACCTCACTGTCATGAACTCATCTAAACCTAATTACATTCTGTAAGCCCCACCTCCAGTTACTATCACCTTGGGGATTAGGGCTTCAACAGATGAATTTGGGGGTATATAAACATTCAGTCCATAACACATATCAATGTGTTTTCTTCCTTGATGGAGCTTACAGTCTTACAGAGAAAAGCATAAATAAAAACTTCTTGTGACTACTGTTATAAAAGTGGTAGAATAGGGTCCATAAGAGAGGAGAATGGGGAATCAACTTTAGGTACAATTGTTAGAAAAGCCCACCCTAAGGAAATGTTTGAGATCTGATGGGTCCTGGAGAGCCAACTTTGCAGAGGGAGCTGGGCAGAGTTGTTCAGAGAGAGGGAATGGAACTTCACTTTCTAAGGCACTGAGGAGGGAGAGATTGCAGTGTGTTTGGAGAATGAAAAGAAAGATTTCTGTCTAGGGCACAGAGAGATGGGCTTGCAAGAAACTGGAGCCCCAGCCCAGATTGTGTAGGATGTCTCAGACTGTACCAAATGCAAATAGATACTACCAAGTTTGAATTTTCAAACTTCACTCTGTTTGCTTTGATAGACACTAGAAAACTTAACAAACAAGATCAGAAAGTTGGATGAGGAAAAGAAAGAAATACAGTTTGCTAATTTATCTCTTGTTTTATATAAAAATAGGCTGTTCTCAGGCTTCCCTGGTGGCGCAGAGGTTGAGAATCTGCCTGCTAATGCAGGGGACAAGGGTTTGAGCCCTGGTCTGGGAGGATCCCACATGCCACGGAGCATCTAGGCCCGTGAGCCACAACTACTGAGCCTGCGCATCTGGAGCCTGTGCTCTGCAACAAGAGAGTCCGCAATAGTGAGAGGCCTGCACACCGTGATGAAGAGGGGCCCCCGCTTGCCACAACTGGAGAAAGCCCTCACACAGAAACGAAGACCCAACACAGTAAAAATAAATTAATTAATTAATAAACTCCTACCCCCAACATAAAAAATAGGCTTTTCTTGTTTTATTGGAGAAACATAGAAAATATTTTAATGATAGGCAAATATTTTTGGAACAAGTGTTTGTCAAGAAGCCACCTAAAAGATCACATAACTCATTAATAGTAGACCCTACATGGAGCTTAAGCCCCCAACGTCTAATCTGCTTTCCTTTTTACTACATTGTTATCTTCAGAGTGAAGAGGGGAAAACAAAGAAAAACCTCTACTGAAAACTGGGCCCCTAAAAACATGGACCCTCTGAGCACAGTTTCCTATTCTCCTCTGTGAAAGAATTTCCATTCTAAAATGGAAACTGGAGGATATAAAATGAAAAATCTCACATCTGTGCCCTCAGGAAAACAAAACTTAAAGACTGAGAGACTGATTTCCCATAAAAGCCTGATTTACAGAAAACTGGTAACATTTGAATTTTCTTAAATAATAGGGAGTTGGTCAGGGGGTGCCTCATATCAGCCTTGGGAATTTTTCCTAATGGTCTCCAAAAGCATGAGTGAGAAATGATCCAAGTTGTGTTGATCTCACAAAATAAGCGGAATTGAACTTTTGTTTGTATGACTGGACTGGTTTTGTCTGCTTGGGGGACTCTTCAGGGCTGGTCTCCAGTTGTTTTTGATTTTTAACAGATTCTCACTGAATCCCTCTTTACATTCTCTGCCCCAAAATACGACCCCCCTGAAAGTTTAATGGACTCGCCTGCAGCTTGCTACAGTTTGTGTGTCCCGAATTGCAGTTCTTCTGCTATTCCCGGATAAAGTCATCTTTTTGAAAATTTTGAGCTTGCCTCGTTTTACCTTTTTATTTAGGTCAACACTTTCTTAGAGACCCTGTTCATGGTGTTCTCTCTGAACCCTGGCAAGCTACTCCAGACCAGCAGGAAGAAGCACTGGTTTTCTCACATAGCTAAGTGCTGGTTTAAATCTCTGGTAAATGGCAAGCTGGGCTCTGCTCTAAGGCACCATCTATTCTTCTGATTTGGGAAATGATCTAAGGGATTTGAAATATTCCATTTCATCATATGTAAAAAAAACCAAGTTTGTTACTGAACACAGGTTCTTGTGCCCAATGCACAGTGAGGCCAAACAAATCAAAACATTAGAGTTTGGAGCAGAGAAAGATTTATTGCAGGACCATGTAAGGAGAACGGGTGGCTCATGACCCCAGAAACCCCCAAACTCCCCAAAGGGATTCAGCAAAGCATTTTTAAAGGCAAGATGAGAGAGGGGGTCACAGGGTTTGTGATCAGCTGGTGTAGGATTCTCTGGCTGATGTTGAAGTAATAGAATGGATAACATGGGGCTATGTGCTCATGATCATCAAGTAGTTAATTTCTTCCATTTAGTGGTGACTTTTAGCATCTGAAACACTCAGGAGCTATGCATGAGATACTATTCTCTGGGTACTTCAGAAAGGAGCTACAGCAGAGGATATGGGGGAGGGGTCTGTCCTGGGAAGGCCCCATGGGGTCCTGCTCAGTTACAAGTTGATAATTCTTTTTTAACTAGTGACCAAGATATTCTTTGAAGACGCACAGTTTCAGCTTAAAGTCAAAACAGAGAAACAGCTCAATAAGTTTAATTCTGGCAGGAAAGAAAATTTTATTTCATAATGAAAACACACTTGCAAAAATGTTATATTTTTCTATCTTCTTTGTTAAATATATTTGCCTAATTGAAGGAAGGGACTTTTTTCTTCTTCCTGAAAGTTTAAATGTCCATCATATCTAAATAGAAGATAGGACTGCTTCAAATGCAGTATTCTGTTTGTACACAAAACATTTCTTCTGAAAGGTTAATAAATGCATGTTTTGGATCCATAAGCATGATGGATGTATATGTTTTCTAAAATGAAAACATTCTATGAAGAATTATATATATATATATATATATATATATATATATATATATATATATATATATATATATATATATATATATATATATATATAAAGTCAGTTCTAGTATAAATTGGAGTATGGGAAATTTGCAATGAATTTGAAAAATGTGAGCCTGTTTTATTTTTTCCCTAACTTATCTGGCAAATTGAACCAATATAAAAGAAATATACTTATATTTAAAAATAACTATCTAAATTGAATTGATATAATTTGAGATTTAAATGTTTAAAGGGCTTGGCTCCAATAAGTTAATTCTTAATAATTTTTAATCACTTTCTTTTTTCTGCAAAATGGGAAAATAATTTGCATTTTAATGCACATCATATTCCTTAAACACAAAATTCTCTAAACCAATAATGCTCAGAGGGACAGATGTTGTTTATTTCTTCTAAGGGCCCAGAAATGAGATAGCTTGAAGGCAGTGTTTAGATAGTCACCAGCTAGTCAGTTTTAGATATATGCTTCCTTCCACAGTGTTCTTTCTGCTGTAAATGAAATGGTAAACGTATTCAGTCTGTGAGTATTTATTAAGCAACTACTGCATACCACACATGGTGCTTGATACTACATATATGACTATGACATAGCACTTGCTTCATGGAGTTTTTAATAAATTCCATTTGGGTAAAAATACTTAAAATTTCAAGTGAGTATAGTAATTATCCCTAATTTTTTAAAAATCAGGTTTCTTATGAATTATCCTGTTGTATACTATATTTCTTCCTTTTTTATAGTTTTATTGACATAAAATTGAAACATAATAAGCTATATATAAACTATACAAATTCTATACATATAAAGTATACAAATAAGTTTTGATAAATGTATATACTTTGAAACTACCATCACAATCAAGGTAATGAGCATGTCTTCTGTCCCCAGAAGTCTCCTGTTGTCTCTTTGTGATCACTTCCTCTTTCTAATTCCTTCCCACCCCCTACCCCCACCCATCCCCAGGCAACTACTGATATTTCTGTCACTATATTCTAGTTTATACTTCCCAGAATATTATACAGTTCTAGTATGAGTTTTTCTTTGCTGTGGTTTCTTTTATTGAACATAATTATTTTGAGACTCATTCATTTTGTTTCATATATCAATAGTTCATTTGATTTTATTGCTGTGTAGTATTCCAGTGTATGGATATACTACAATTTCTTCATCCATTCACCTGTGGATGAACATTTGTGATGTTTCCAGCTTTTGATGATAATTAGCAAGAAAGCTGCTATGAACACCAGTGTACAATATTTATGTTTATGTGCACAGATCTTTTTGTGAACATATGATCTGATTTTCTTGGAAGTAGCTGTTTGATATGGCAGCCATACATACAAGTTTTTTAAAAATTGCCATATTTTTCTAGATTTGTTGACTATTTCCTGTTTCCACGAGCAGTATAGGAGAGATCTAGTTACTCTACATTCTCACCAACACTCGGCATAGCCAGTCTTTTTAAATAGTGAACATCTGGGGTTTGAGTGATATCTCATTGAGGTTTTTAACTTGCATATCCTTAATGACTAATGATGGGCATTCTCCATGTGTTTATTTCCATGTTGCCATCCACATATCTTCTTAAGTGTCTAATTCAAACCTTTTGCTTAATTTGAAAAATTTTGTTGTTTTCTTATTATTGGGTTTTGAAAGTTCTTTACATATTATGGATATAAATCATTTATCAAATATATGACTTGCGAATAATTTCTTCTAATCTTTGGCCTTTGTATTTATTCTTTTACTGTCTTTCAAAAACCAGAAATTATTAATTCTGATTATGACCAATTTATCAATTTTTTACCATATGGAAAATCTTTGCCTAATCCAATGTCAAAAATATTTTCTCCTATGTTTTCTTCTGGAAGATTTATAGTTCTAGTTTTTATTGTTAGGCCTATGACCTATTTGAGTTAATGTTTATATATGGTGTAAGCTATAGATTGAAATAATTCTAATTCTTCTTCTTTTTTTAATATAGATATGTGCCATTTGTTGAGAGGACTGTCTTTTCTCCACAAAATTACCTTTGCATCTCTTTCAAAAATAAATCCATTCTGGACCCTATATTCTTTGTCTATATTGACACCAATGCTATACTGATTTGATTACTGTAGATTTCTTTTAATACTTCATATCACCTTGTATAATCCTTCAGAACTTTTTAAGGATTTCTTCACTAAAATGTTATTTTCTTAGACCAGTTTTAGGTTCACAAAAAAACTGCAGGGAAGGTACAGAGTTTCCATATACCCTCCCACCCCCAAACATGCACAGCTTCCCCATTATCAACAGCCCCACCAGAGTGGTGCATTTGTTACAACTGATGAAGCTACATTGACACATCATAATTACCCAAAGCTGTAGTTTTACATTAGGGTTCACTTCTGGTGTTGTACCTTCTATGGGTTTGAATTAATGTATAATGACATGTATCCACCATTATGGTGTCATACAGAGTATTTTCACTGCCCTAAAAATCCTCTTTGCTCAACCTATTCATCTCTCCTCCAACCTAACCCCTGGCAGCCATTGATCATTTTACTGTCTCCATAGTTTTGCCTTTTCCAGAATGTCATATTGTTGGAATCATACACTATGTACCCTTTTCAGATTGGCTTCTTTCACTTAGCAATATGCACTTAAGTTTCCTCCATGTCTTTTTATGGTTTAATAGCTCATTTCTTTTTAGTGCTGAATGATATTCCATTTTTCTTTATCCATTAAGCTACTGAAGGACATCCTGGTTGTCTTCAAGTTTGCCAATTGCAAATAAAGCTGCTATAAACATCTGTGTGGACGTAAGTTTTCAACTCCTTTCAGTAAATACCAAGGAGTGCTATGGCTAGATTATGTGTTTAGTTTTGTAAGAAACCCCCAAACTGTCTTCCAAAGTGGCTGTAGCATTTTGCATTCCCATCAGTAATGAATGAGTGTTCCTGTTGTGCCACATCCCTGTCAGCATTTGGTATTGCCAGTGTTCCAGATTTTGTGCATTCTAATAGGTGTGTAGTGGCATCTCATTTGTTGTTTTAATTTGCATTTCCCAGATGACATATGATGTGGAGCATCTTTTTTATGATTATTTGTCATCTGTCTATCTTTTTTGGTGAATTGTCTGTTAAGGTCTTTGGCCCATGTTTAAATCGAGTTGCTTGTTTTCTTGATGTTGAGTTTTAAGAATTATTTGTATATTTTGAATAACAATCCTTTATCAGATGTGTCTTTTGCAAATATTTTCTCCAAGTGTGTGACTTGTCTTCCCATTTTCTTAACGTGATCTTTTGCAGAAGTTTTTAATTTTAATAAAATTTATCTTATTAATGATTTATTTTATGAATTGTACCTTTGGCGTTGTATCTAAAAAGTCATCACTATACTCAAGATCATCTTGGTTTTCTCTTATGTTATCTTCTAGGAGTTTCATAGCTTCGTATTTTACATGTAGGTCTGTGATCCATCTTGAGTTAAATTTTGTGGAGGATTTAAGGTCTGTATTTAGATGATGATGACTCTTCATTTTTTTCTTTCTTTCTTTCTTTCTTTTTTCTTTGCATGTATATGTCTAGTTGTTCCAGAACCATTTGTTGAAAAGATTATCTTTGCTCCATCAAATTGCCTTTGCTCCTTTGTCAAAGATCAGTTGACCATACTGATGTGGGTCAATTTCTGGGCTCTCTATTCTGTTTCATTGATCTATTTGTCTGTTCTTTCGCTGATACTGCACACTACCTTAATTTCTATATCTTTATAGTAAGTCTTGAAGTCAGTGAGTGTCAGTCCTCCAAATTTGTTTTTAGGTTTTTCATAGATACTTTTATTCAGGGTGAGAATCACTCTTTTTATTCATAGTATTCTAAGAGATTTTGTTTGTTTATTTTTTGTCTGTTTTTAGGAAGGAATACATGTTGCATTTTGTCAAATGTTTTTCACGCATCTATCGAGATAATCATATGTTTTTTCTTTTTTATTCTGTTAATATGGTGAATTACACTGATTGATTTTCATTACTAAACCAGTCTTACATTCCTAGAATAAACCCTATTTGGTCATGATATAGTATACTTTTTGTATCTTTTGGATTTAATTTGAAAAATTTTTCTAATAATTTTTGCATCAATTTTTATGAGAGTTATTGGACTGTAGTTTTCTTTTCCTGCAACATCTTTGTCTAGTTTTAGTATTACAGTAATTCTGGCTTCATAGAATTATTTAGTGTTTTCTATTTTCTGAAAGAGATTTTACAGAATTGGAATTACTTCTTCCTTAGATATTTGGTAAAATGATGAAGCCATGTGAACCCTGAATTTTCTTTGTGGGAAGGTTTATAATTATAAATTTACTTTAAAAAATAAATATAGGGCTTTCAGTATTTGCCCATGCAGTGTCAACTCCCAGTGCTTTCATTCCTCTGTGTTGATCCAGATTTTTATCTTATCCCAGTGTCCTTCAGAACTCCATTAATATTTCTTGTTATACAGGCTTGCTGGTGATGAACTTATGAGCTTTAATGTCTGAGAAAGCCTTTATTTTACCTTTGTTTTAAAATAATATAGAATTTTAGTTGATAAGCTTTTATTCATTACTTTAAAGGTGTGCAAGCAAAGGGAAAAAGTACTTATAAAGAGATTGGGACTACATAGAGTTTAAAAAAAATTTTTTAATAAAATATCTTGAGTAAAAAAAATAAAAATAAATTTTTTAAAAATAAAAGATCTTATAAGATTGGTTCAAGATGGTGTAGTAGAAGGACGTGCACTCACTCCCTCTGGTGAGAGCACCAACATCACAACTAACTGCTGAACAATCATGGACAGGAAGACACTGGAACTCACCAAAAAAGATACCCCACATCTAAAGACAAAGGAGAAGCCACAATGAGACAGTAGGAGGAGTGCAGTCACAATAAAATCAAATCCCATAACTGCTGGGTGGTTGACTCACAAACTGGAGAACACTTATACCACAGAAGTCCACCCACTGGAGTGAAGGTTCTGAGCCCCACGTCAGGCTTCCCAAACTGGGCGTCCGGCAAAGGAAGAGGAATTCCTAGAGAATCAGACTTTGAAGGCTGGCGGGATTTGATTGCAGGACTCTGATAGAATGGGGGGAAACATACTCCACTCTTGGAGGGCACACACAAAGTAATGTGCACATTGGGACCCAGGGGAAGGAGCAGTTACCCCATAGAAGACTGAACCAGACCTACCTGCTAGTGTTGAAGGGTCTCCAGCAGAGGCGGGGGCTGGCTGTGGCTCACTGTGGGGACAAGGACACTAGTGGCAGAAGTTCTGGGAAATACTCCTTGGCATGAGCCCTCCCAGAGTCTGCTTTTAGCCCCACCAAAGAGCCAGATAGGCTCCAGTGTTGGGTTACCTCAGGCCAAATAACCAACAGGGAGGGAACCCAGCCCCACCCATCAGCAGACAAGTGGATTAAAGTTTTACTGAGCTCTGCCCACCAGAGCAACACCCAGCTCTACCCACCACCAGTCCCTCCCATCAGGAAAGTTACACAAGCCTCTAAGACTCATCCACCAGAGGGCAGACAGCAGAAGCAAGAAGAACTACAGTCCTGCAGCCTGTGGAACAAAAACCACATTCACAGAAAGATAGACAAGATGAAAAGGCAGAGGGCTATGTACCAGATGAGAGAACAAGATAAAACCCCAGGAAAACAACTAAATGAAGTGGAGATAGGCAACCTTCAAGAAAAAGAATTCAGAATAAAGATAGTGAGGATGATCCAGGACCTTGGAAAGAGAATGGAAGCAAAGATCAAGAAGATAAAAGAAATGTATAACAAGGACCTCGAAGAATTAAAGAAAAAACACCTAGAAGATTTAAAGAACAAACAAACAGAGATGAACAATACAATAACTGAAATGAATAATACACTAAAAGGAACCAATAGCAAAATAACTGAGGCAGAAGAACTGATAAGTGACCTGGAAGACAGAATGGTGGAATTCACTGCCATGGAGCAGAATAAAGAAAAAAGAATGAAAAGAAATGAAGACAGCCTAAGAGACCTCTGGGACAACATTAAACGCAACAACATTCGCATTATAGGGGTCACAGAAGGAGAAGAGAGAGAGGAAGGACCCTAGAAAATATTTGAAGAGATTATAGTCAAAAACTTCCCTAACATGGGAAAGGAAATAGCCACCCAAGTCCAGGAAGTGCAGAGAGTCTCAGGCAGGATACACCCAAGGAGAAACATGCCAAGACACATAATAATCAAATTGACAAAAATTAAAGACAAAGAAAAATTATTGAAAGCAACAAGGGAAAAATGACAAATAACATACAAGGGAACTCCCATAAGGTTAACAGCTGATTTCTCAGCAGAAACTCTGCAAGCCAGAAGGGAGTGGCATGATATATTTAAAGTGATGAAAGAGAAGAACCTACAACCAAGATTATTCTACCCAGCAAGGATCTCATTCATATTTGATGGAGAAATCAAAAGCTTTACAGACAAGCAAAAGCTAAGAGAATTCAGCACCACCAAACCAGCTCTACAACAAATGCTAAAGGAACTTATGTAAATGGGAAACACAAGAGAAGAAAAGGACCTAAAAAACAAACCCATAACAATTAAGAAAATGGTAATGGGAACATACATATTGATAATTACCTTAAACGTAAATGGATTAAATGCTCCAACCAAAAGACACAGACGTGCAGAAGGGATACAAAAACAAGACCCATATATATGCTATCTACAAGAGGCCCACTTCAGAGATAGTGACACACACAGACTGAAAGTGAGGGGATGGAAAAGGATATTCCAGGCAAATGGAAATCAAAAGAAAGCTGGAGTAGCAATACTCATATCAGATAAAATAGAATTTAGAATAAAGAATGTTACAAGAGACAAGGAAGGACACTTCATAATGATCAAGGGATCAATCCAAGAAGTTATTACAATTATAAATATATATGCACCCAACATAGGAGCACCTCAATACATAAGGCAACTGCTAACAGCTATAAAAGAGGAAAATGACAGTAACACAATAATAGTGGGGGACTGCCGCAGACCAGCCAGAGAAAGAGGATTTCACTGCCCAGGGTCAGAAGGGAAGGGGTAAGGAACTGAAATAGAACTGACGAATGGGGTCAGAAGGACCCAGACAACTGATGGTTGCAAGGCAAATTTTATTATGCTACAGTTGCAGATTATATAGACTAGAAAAAGGGAAGTTGGTTGCCAGATGGTGGATTATATCATCTACAGACTATCTCGGCTTCAATGTTAACTTCCCTGGGAGAAAACCCGTAAACCCAGAATCATCCAAAATAACCTGCACATGCAGGGGGGAGACAGCTTTGCTTGTCTCATTTTACATTCTTTCTGATCTCTGGGCCCTGGTGATTTATGTCCCATGGAATGAAACAAGGAGGGGAACAAGTAGGGACAGTCCCTTCGCACAGTGGCGGCATGTCTGGCATGTCTGCAGCTTGCTCTAAAGGCTGACCGTTTCCCACAGGGGACTTTAACACCTCACTTACATCAATGGACAGATCATCCAAACAGAAAATTAAGAAGGAAACACAAGCTTTAAATGACACAATAGACCAGATAGATTTAATTGATATTTATAGGACATTCCATCCAAAAACAGCAGATTACACTTTCTTCTCAACTGCACATGGAATATTCTCCTGGATAGATCACATAATGTGTCACAAATCAAGCCTCAGTAAATTTAAGAAAATTGAAATCATATCAAGCATCCTTTCTGACCACAAGACTATGAGATTAGAAATCAATTACAGGGGAAAAAAAACGTAAAAAAACAAACACATGGAGGTTAAACAATACGTTACTAAATGACCAAGAGATCACTGAAGAAATCAAAGTAAGTCAGAAAATACCTACAGCCAAATTACAATGAAAATGCAACAATCCAAAACCTATGGGATGTAGCAAAAGCAGTTCTAAGAGGGTAGTTTATGGCAATACAAGCCTACCTCAAGAAACAAAAAAAACCTCAAATAAACAATCTACCCTTACACCTAAAGGAAATAGAGAAAGAAGAACAAACAAAACCCAAGTTAGTAGAAGGAAAGAAATCATAAAGACCAGAGCAGAAATAAATGAAATAGAAACAAAGAAAACAATAGCAAAGATCAATAAAACTAAAAGCTGGTTCTTTGAGAAGATAAAATTGATAAACCATTAGCCAGACGCATTAAGACAAAAAGGGAGAAGACTCAAATCAATAGAATTAGAAATGAAAAAGGAGAAGTAACAACTGACATGGCAGAAATACAAAGGATAATGAGAGATTACTACAAGCAACTATATGCCAATAAAATGGACAATCTGGAAGAAATGGACAAATTCTTAGAAAGGTATAACCTTCCAAGACTGAACCAGAAAGAAATAGAAAATATGAACAGAAAAATTACAAGTAATGAAATTGAAACTGTGATAAAAATCTTCCAACAAAGAAAAGTCCAGGACCAGATGGCTTCAGAGGTGAATTCTGTCAAACGTTTAGAGAAGAGGTAACACCTATCCTTCTCAAACTCTTCCAAAAAATTGCAGAGGAAGGAACACTCCCAAACTTGTTCTATGAGGCCACCATCACACTGACACCAAAACCAGATAAAGATACTACAAAAAAAGAAAGTTACAGATCATTATCACTGATGAATATAGATGCAAAAATCCTCAACAAAATACTCGCAACCGAATCCAACAACACATTAAAAGGATCATACACCATAATCAAGTGGGATTTATCCCAGGGATGCAAGGATTATTCAATATATGCAAATCAATCAATGTGATACACTGTATTAACAAATTGAAGAATAAAACCATATGATCATCTCAGTAAATGCAGAAAACGCTTTTGAGGAATCCAATACCCATTTATGATAAAAACTCTCCAGAAAGTGGGCATAGAGGGAATCTACCTCAACATAATAAAGGCCATTTATGACAAACCCACAGCAAACATCATTTTCAATGGTGAAAAACCGAAAGCATTTCCTCTAAGATCAGGAACAAGACAAGGATGTCCACTCTTACCACTATTATTCAACATAGTTTTGGAAGTCTTAGCCATGGCAATCAGAGAAGAAAAAGAAATAAAAGGACTCCAAATTGGAAAAGAAGAAGTAAAACTGTCACTGTTTGCAGATGACATGATACAATACATAGAGAATCCTAAAGATGCCACCAGAAAACTACTAGAGCTAATCAATGAATATGGTAAAATTGCAGGATACAAAATTAATGCACAGAAATCTCTTGCATTCCTGTACACTAATGATGAAAAATCTGAAAGAGAAATTCAGGAAACCCTCCCATTTACCATTGCAACAAAAAGAATAAAATACCTAGGAATAGACCTACCTAGGTAGACAAAAGACCTGTATGCAGAAAACTCTAAGACACTGATGAAAGAAATTAAAGATGATACAAGCAGATGGAGAGATATACCATGTTCTTAGATTGGAAGAATCAATATTGTGAAAATGACTATACTACCCAAAGCAATATACAGATTCAATGCAATCTCTATCAAATTACCAATGGCATTTTTTATAGAACTAGGACAAATATCTTAAAATTTGTATGGAGACACAAAAGACCCCGAATAGCCAAAGCAGTCTTGAAGGAAAAAAAAACGGAGCTGGAGGAATCGGACTCCCTGACTTCAGACTATACTACAGAGCTACAGTAATCAAGATGATAATATGGTAGTGGCACAAAAACAGAAATATAGATCAATGGAATAAGATAGAAAGCCCAGAGAGAAACCCATACACCTATGGTCAACTAATCTGTGACAAACGAAACAAGGATATACAATGGAGAAAAGACAGTCTCTTCAATAAGTGGTGCTGGGAAAACTGGGCAGATACATGTAAAAGAATGAAATTAGAACACTCCCTAACACCACACACAAAAATAAACTGAAAGTGGATTAAAAACCTAAATGTAAGACCAGACACTATAAAACTCTTAAAGGAAAACATAGGAAGAACCCTCTTTTACATAAATCACAGCAAGATCTTTTTTGATCCACCACCTAGAGTAATGGAAATAAAAACAGAAATAAACAAATGGGACCTAATGAAACTTAAGAGCTTTTGCACAGCAAAGGAAACTACAAATAGGATGAAAAGACAACCCTCAGAATGGGAGAAAATATTTGCAAACGAATCAATGGACAAAGGATTAACCTCCAAAGTATATAAACAGCTCATGCAGCTCAATATTAAAAAAAACAAACAACCCAATCCAAAAATGGGCAGAAGACCTAAATAGACATTTCTCCAAAGAAGACATACAGATGGCCAAGAAGCACATGAAAAGCTGCTCAACATCACTAATTATTAGAGAAATGCAAATCAAAACTACAATGAGGTATCACCTCACACCAGTTAGTATGGGAATCATCATAAAATCTATGAACAGTAAATGCTGGAGAGGGTGTGGAGAAAAGGGAACCCTCTTGCACTGTTGGTGGGAATGTAAATTAATACAGCCACATGGAGAACAGTATGGAGGTTCCTTAAAAACTAAAAATAGATTTACCATATGACCCAGCAATCCCACTTCTGGGTATATACCCAGAGAGATAACCACGATTCAAAAAGCCACATGAACCCCAATGTTCATAGCCGCACTATTTATAATAGCCAGGTTATGGAAGCCCATCGACAGACGAATGGATAAAGAAGATGTGGTACATATATATGGTGGAATATTACTCAGCCATAAAAAGGAATGAAGTTGGGTCATTTGTAGAGACATGGATGGATCTAGAGACAGTCATACAGAGTGAAGTAAGTCAGAAAGAGCAAAACAAATATCGTATATTAACGCATATATGTGGAACCTAGAAAAATGGTACAGATGAACTGGTTTGCAGGGTAGAAATAGAGACACAGATGTAGAGAACAAACCTATGGATACCAAGAGGGGAAACTGGCAGGGGGTGAGGGTGGTGGTTGGTTGAATTGAGCGATTGGGATTGACATGTATACACTGATATGTATAAAATTGATGAATAATAAGAATCTGCTTTATAAAAAAATAAATAAAATTCTAAAATTCAGAAAAATAAATAAAGTAAACCATATATATATGTGAATTTTGAGGCAGAACTTAGCCAAACAACTGAAATTGTCTGGAGCCACATGTAAAAATGTTGTCAGGGTGGTTAGTTAATATAGATTTCTTAAATAGAATCTGGTCAGTCTTCAGCAATACTTATTAAGCTACCCTGTCTGTATGACTTTGGGGTATCTGCTATAGACACAAAGGAGACGAACACCTTACCCCATAAAGCTTAACTTATATATGAAGAGAAAAAATAAAATGGAAACTATTTATTGAAAAAAAAATCATAAAAAAATAAAATATCTTGAGTAAAAATAAATAAATAAATAAGTAAAGGTGCTGCTCCTCTGTTTTTTCTGGCTTACTTGGATTTCAACAAGAAATCTGTTGTTTGTCTTATTTTCTTCCTTTGTTTTCCCCTCTGTCTTCTTTTAAGATGTTATCTTTATCACCAGTTTCAAACAATTTGATTATAAAATGCCTTGGTGTAGTTTTTCTCACATCTCCTGGGGTTTGTGAAACATCTTGGAATTATGGTTGTATAGTTTCCTTCAAGCTTGGAGAAGTTTTGGCATTAGTTTCTTTAAATAATATTTGTCTACCCCACCTCCTTTCTTTCCAGGACTCCTATAATGCAGGTATTTGGCCACTTGAAGTGGTCCCACAGCTCTTTTAATTTTTAGTGAGCTTATGCCTCTGGAGTGGGAGTTTCCTAAGTGTTTTTCAGTCTTTTCCTCCCACCTCAGGTAGGACAAATGGCTACAGCTGTGGGTAATTCTCTTCCCTCGGGTCAATTAAGCTCTAATGATATCCATCTGGTTAGGCTCTGTTAACTAGCTTCTCCCGAGGGTGGGCCTTGTTAAGAAGAGTGCTGCGGTGTGTTTCAAGATGGTTCCTTTTCTTCTCGCCCTGCGGGAAGAACAAGCGGGTTTTTCCTCCGATATTTACTGCGAGAACGTCGTTGAGCTCTTGGAAAACTCAGCAAAAAGTGAGTGAATGTTTTGCATTATTAAAAGTACTGGATATTTTTGTATTGTATGTATATTCTTGAGCTTTGTTCTAGGATAGTTAATTTACTTGGAAATAATTTGATTCCTATTGATTCTTGCTTTAGAACGTAGTTAGGTAGGATGTGTATCATTACTCCAGGGCCAATTTTGCCAAACTAGTAAGAGAACTTTTCTGAGTAGTCTACATAATGTCACTTAAATTCTGAGATTTTTCCATTCAGCTGGTGACTACTGTAGATTATTCCTTCTAATCCCTTTTCTGGGCCCCAGGTAATTTCTTCACATGCATGAGTTTATGATTACCTGGCTGAAGTCTCTAGGGGAAACCTCCATAAATCTCTGGAGCTCTCTATGTGGTTCTCTAACCATCTAGTGGCCTTTCTGGTCTTCCAGCTTTACCTGCTCAACTCAGGGAGTCTGCAGAGCCCTCCGTGGTTTCCCTTTTCCTTGCCATATCATGTAAACTTTGTCCTTAATTACCTGATGTATAATATCTTAGAGCTGTGAAGTTAAAAATGTCTATCAACTTCAAACTGTTGTTTTATATATTCCCTGTCCCACCCAGTGTTGTTTTTTTTTTTTTTTTCTTAGTCGTTTAAGTAAGAGGGTACATCTGATCCCTGTTACTCAATCTTGGTAAGAAGAAAAATACCACTCTTTTGAATTTTGTTTTTAAGAGTTATTTTGATAGGGTGGTTATGATTTATGTGTATGCAGATTTCTGTAACTCAGTGGCATTAAACATATGGATTATGCAAATTTAAGGTAGGATAATTTAACAATTCTCATTAACTCTCTCCATGTTTAAATTTTACATAATGCAAATTAAATCTCCCGAAAAGAACCAAGAAACTTTGGGAACTGTGTATTTTCAAAACTTGACAGGCCAAATGGATTGTAAGTTATGTTCATGCTGTTGACACATTTTGGAACCATCTTTTGTTTGACTTAGTTGAAGTATGTTGGGTTTGAATTTTGCAAAATATTCAGTAATGAGTCCCTTATAAAATGTTATCTTCTTGTTTATATAAGTTTATCTCTTGAAAGGGAGGCATTATTATCTTTATCACATAAGTGTAAAAGCTGAGGTTCGCAGAGCTTTTGATGTTTGCTTAACTTTGTGTAGCTGAATCAGAGCAAGTGATAAGACTGAAGTATTGCAGAGTTCAGAGTAAATACTTTCTGCTATCCACATTGATTCAATGGTTGCTTTAAATTCTTAAGTAAATTTGTGAATTAACAATGCAAATATAATGAGCTTAATATATTTGCAAAAGAGTTGAGGCCACATTATTTATGCTAGCTCCATCTTTTGTTACGTGAGGCTCTAAATTATGTGTATTGCTGTGTATTAACCCCATCTAAAGGGAAGGGACCTCCCACTTGATCCAAAGGGATCAGTGTCTTTCTCTCTCTCTTTAATCTTATTTGTTGCTCTTCTCAAAAGTAGGAGTGACCTATCTGACTAATGGTATTTGGAAAAGAGAGTCTGAGCCTGGGCTACTTCACTCTTCCTTGTTTCCTCCTCTCCCTTTTCCTCTCCACCTCTCACTCTTGCTCTGATTTGCTTCTTCTTCCTACTTGCTGTGGGAAATCTGGGTTAGAACTCTATTCAGAACTTTTCAGGTCTATCAAACTTTCACTTGTCCTTTTTCTTCTGCCTCTTAGTTTCTTGGGTGCTTTGCATTTGGTGTGCTGAGGGAAAGGCTAGGACCCTCTGGTGACTGACTGGTAAGGCTTCAGTTGGAATTATTAGGGAATTATTTTTGGCTTCAGTTCCTAGTCACATATTGCATCCAGCTTTACCAGCAATAAATCTCATATTTTAAAGTTTAAGTCTTAAAGGTGAAAGAGATATGATAGATCATCAACCTCACAAACCCCACAGGTGTCTTCAAATCAAATACTTATTTCCTAAGGGTAAGAAGGAAACTTTTTAAAGTAACCAGGGCTACCCCCAATATAACAACTAAAGGGTAAACAGCTGGCATAGCAAAATACTGCTAATACTTAATTCGAACACCACAGCTGGCATCCACTGATTGTCAGACCCATGGCAAATTGGCTGTTGAAAAATAATGATTATTGCCCTTGCCTAATGCATTAAAAAGAGGGCAAACTTTAAAAAGAAAACATACTGTAAAACATAATAGGGAAGATAAAAACCATTTTTGTTTAGTAAAATTGATATATTACAACTTTTAAAAGTTTTTATGTGAAAACTACATTAAGTGAATTGTTTTTCTCCATTGGTTCCTATAAAAGTAATATGAGATTTAATCTAAAAGAGGGGAAAAAAGTTATTTACTCATAACCTGCCTTTTTGACAAAAGATTTGAAGTAGCTTACAGGAAATACATATAATAGAAATATAAAATGAAATATAAATTTGAATGGCCGCCAAAGTGGGATGAAATGCTAAATGTAGATTTATAGGCTTACTGGACTATGCACTTGCTTAAAGTGGGCAATACATTTGTTCTGAGACTCACAGAAGCCAAAGTTTAAAGAAATCCAACAGCAGAAGAAATACAAAAAAGTTCAGTATTTTTATTTCTCTGGGTGAATGATGCCTTTTTTTTTAGCTTAAATAAAATTAATAAATGAAATCATGATGGAAAAATGGCAGTTTTACTACATATAATTTAAAATTTTTATTTTATCAAAGATAATAAAAATATCTGCCATTAAAGAAACATAATGTGCTCAGAGAAAATATTTCTAGAAAATATGACAATTTGTGGGGTTTTTTTGGATTTGCAAAAGCCACTTAAGAACTCAGAAGGATTGTCCTTAGTAGGTTTGCAAGTCTTTCAAATATTTCAAATGTCTGACAGAACAGACTTACAAACCTACGAAGTGACCCAATTATTTTTTGCCAGTTCCCATCACCATTCTGGAGCTTTGTCCTAGGATTCATTCTTTTGGTAAAGTTCTACTTTGTACAGAAATGTAGGAATCACAGATGGTTTGTTTGACTTCTCATTGCTCAGATATCCCTGTTACCCCACTTGCAGCCACAAATTGTTGATCAGCTGATTTAAGCCAATGAGCTTTTTCCATGAGGACTTTGAAACTGAATCGAGCTGATTTCAATCAGTCAGGCATCACTCTCTTGAAAAGAGAAAATGTGCTGGAGGCTATTAGTGATGATCACTTTCTATCATGAATGCTATAGACCAGATAAAAGTCATTTTCAGAGTGAGAGGAGAGGGAGGTGATTTTGTGGTTTTCCTGTAGCTTTTCAACTATTGGTTCCATGCCCTTCTATGGCCTCAGCTGAAATGCTGTCCTTTGCTTCCCTGAGAAACATTTATATCTTTATACTGTTTACTTTGGTTACCTTAGCTGCCAAACAGTTTCCATGAAAACTTGGGTCCATAGGAACTGTACATCCTCACCTAAATCATGCCTGAGAGATTGCAACAACTTCCCAGATTCTGTGCCTTGACTTCTGGTTGCTCATCAAGAGTTTGCCTCTGAGACTGTCATCTGCCTCGGCACCTCACTCAGGTGTGCAAATCTCATTTAGCCCAAATGCCCCTCCTTCTTCTGACATCTCCTTGTTAACTTTTAGGTCCCCTGACTTCCATAATTACCCATACTCCCATCTGGCCACTACACAATGAAGTGAATTAATTTTGAGGTTTGTGGTAGACAGCTCTAGAAACTTTTTATGAACATTTTTACATGACAATATGACTTAGAATTCTAAAATTCTTAAAATCCATTATTTTATTTCATCTGTATGCCATTTTGCTATATTTGAATTTGGAAAACACTAGACTATTCTAGTTCACTAATTTAAAATTATGAAAATGTGCATTACTTGAAAGTCCCTTTATGTAGTAAGAATTACAATTTATTCTTGTAGGGTTTCAGCATCTGCTGGGCTTATTAGAACCTAAAGTGAAAAAATCAGAACATTTTGAAGAATGATGACTAATTTGTAATTCCTTAAAAAGATCATGCATAGAAATAATGCATTGCTTTTATAATATAAATTCGTATTTATATATAGTACAGTAAGGATTATAAGGAAAAATACTTCCATTCTGCATAGTACAGTAATGTGTTACCTTGTAGGAAGAGTTCTATACACATTGTTTTAGAGATTTAATGGTCAGGAGGAATTTTCTTATTCAGGCTTCCATCACTATTGGAATAAAAATGCAGTTTGTCTTTAATCTTGAGTCTTTCAAGAGTACCTGTTCAACAATTTTATTTTGATTACTATAGTTAAGATGACTAAGAATCTTTCAAATGTTACATATAATTTAAAAAATTTTGGTGTCTTAATTTCTTAGGCAAACAAAACAATGCAACATCATTGCTACTTGTTATAATTGATGCAAAACCTTGTGTTCAAAAGGAGCCAATGAAAAATAAGTACATTTGTCATTGGCATGCATTTAAATTCTTTGCACTCAAGATAAATCTAAGACTACCCCTTCCCGAATACTGCTCCTTAGAAACGCTAGTGCAGTAAGCTGATGAGACCACTCCCCTACTCTGCAGGCATCTGTACTGTAGGGCATTTAGGCACTTAGAAAAACCAATCAATATCCTGTCATTTAAACCAACACTTTAGCCTTATTACAAGGCAAAGGTATCTAGGCAAAATGATACCACATTAAGAAAAAAACAAAAAAAACTTCTTGTGGTGCTGGAATGACGTTTGATTGCTTTCAGCTGTTTGTTCTCTAATCCAAAGCCAGAGAGCTGCTTACTCCCTCAGGGAAAACAACTCCACAGCAGCTATTTTACACCAAAACGATTAACTGAACTTAATTGGGCATAACATTTAATTAAAAAGAGCTTCCTTTGGGAGAAACAATTTTTTATATGTCTGCAACTGCACAGCATAAAATTGCTATGATTTTGTATATGTGTGTGTTTTAGAAACAACTTTATAAAAGAGTCTAGAAACCAACATCTTCTACATGGTGTTTGTCAAATTGTTGACTATTAGAAAAGTGGTGTCAATTTCTCCTTCTAGACTTTTATGTGAGACTTCGTCTTCTCCTGACCAATGATTTATCAGATTCCACAGGAATGCAATAAAGGTGAATTTTGTTTGAAAAGTCTTCCTCTTTGAAGTATCTCATATTAACTTCTCTAAGGAGACATGTATTTCAAGATATTTTCTGTGGCGTAAGGGCAATTCCTTTCTTAAATCTGAAAAATGATTAAAAAATAAATTGAAGTTGGTACCATTATAGATTGTGATACAATTTACTGTTTCTCTTTCCAAGTATTACTTTGTCCATTAAAATTTAAAATATAACATTGTATACCAGGGTTATGATATCTATCTTTTTTGACATAGATCAACATGTTTACCTCTATGTTATACAGAAATTTCAACTTATGCATCATTTGCACAGTATTATACATTAGTTTAATGATACAATTGAAATGCCTTTGAATTTTAAAAATGCCCTAAAGAAACCATAAGTTCTGATGAAAAAATGAAACTTAAAAAAGATAAAATTAGTCTTTTTTAGTGTCAGTGAATGGATAATGTGCATACATGAGAAGATATGAAAAATGTGCCTATTTGTCATTATTTATTCGTTTTAAAACTCAGTTTGAGTATACTGGAGAAGAGGAGGTTTTATTCTGATTCCCTTGTGATAAATTTAATAGCTCATAAAATTTTGGAGATGCTATTTCAGGACACGTTGGCATAAATATTTGTAAGATTCTTGCCTTAAGTAAGAACTAAAACGTTTCTCAGAGGAAATGTATTTCTGTCACAGATAAGAGCATTCTAAAATAATCTGTTTTAAAGTGAATATAAAATATAGAATGTTTGGCGCTCTACTGCTTTGTATTCAAATATAAATCTGAGTTCCCTGAAATTATTGAGACCTGCCAACTTTAGCAGTCAAAAATCTCCCACTTGGGCATGTATTCCTTCAACCACAGTAAAGACTAAAGCATGAGCTCTGAAAGAAAGCATATATATAATAAAAGATTCACCCTACTTTATCTTTAAATATGTCTAGGTCTAGTGAGGTCAAATGACATGCCCATGATCAAATTCATAAAAGCCAGGAAATATTTGTAAACAGTTAAAAAAATAATTACTTTTCAGTTGGTCCCTCTGCTTCTTCTGATTTTGTGTTGAACTGTTACTATGATAATTATCTGTGGGGTGACTGCCTGGGTTCAAATTCCAACTTGACTACTTACAAATTATGTGACCTTGAGAAAATTAACGACTCTCTGTCTCAATTTTTTCACCCATAAAATGGGCATCTAACAGTATTTACTTCCTAGGATTGTTGTGAAGTTTAAATGATTTAAAATCTTTTTGAACAATGCCTAGAATGAAAGTAGTACATTCAGCTGGGTAAGCTCTGTACATACGTATAATAGTCCTCTACCTTCCCTATGATGGCAAACTTCCATTAAAGGCTTTATTTGTGCTTCTGTTCTTTGGATATTTGTGTAAAAAAATAACTTTTATTTTTAATAGCCAGAATGTGTAATCAACCCAGATGTTCTTCAGTGAAAGAATGGACATAATCCATGGCACATACATACCATGAAATATTACTCAACAATAAAAAGGAGCAAAGTGTTGATACACACAGCAACTTTGACTGTCTAGAGAATATTCTGAGTGAAATACACCAACCACAAAGGTTAAATACTGTATTGTTCCAGTTATATAACATTTTGAAATGAAAATGTTGCTATGAATTAGGGATCAGGGCTGAGTGATTGGGGGCCGGTGCGGTTATAAAAAGTCAACACAAAGGATTCTTTCAGTGATGAACTGTTTTGGTTCTTGACTGGTGGTGGATGCATGAACATATAATTGTGATAGTAGTATTGCACAGAACAAAACACCACCCCCCCATCCCACGCATATACACATAAATATGCACAAATGAGTACAGGTAAAACTAGGGAAATCAGAGTAAGTTGTGTGGATTGTATCCATTCAGTCTCTTCATATTTTGCAAAATGTTATTGTAGTTTGGGGAAATACATGGGGAAAGTGAACACAGGATTTGTATATTACCTCTTACAACTAAATGTGAACTATATTACAACTGCATTTGAATATACAACTATCTCCATAAGAATTTCAATTAAAAAATAGGGGAGAAGGGAGCCTGTTTAGTATTTGAAAATATCAATAAGCCATGTGTAGGAGATAGACAATGGGAAATTTAAAATGTACTACTCTTTTAAATATATAACATGAATAAAATCATAGAATCCAAAAGACACCGGAGAGATCATCTCATTTAGTAACCAGTCCAGGGTAAAGGTTTTGTTACTCAGTGGCAAAAGGAGAAATATAAGGAAAATGGTGATGGTGTGTGTGTGTGATGTTGGCATAAGTTTCCTAACTGTTGTAACTTGAAGAAACTGTTCTTTATTCTATTATAACCTTCCTACCTTTTGATGTTATAATTGTCTTTCTTGTACAGAATAATAGTTAGCAGGGGGTTTTTGTAATGTCTTTCCTTAACAAAATAAAAAGTTGGTAAATTTAAGGGAAAAAAAAGCAACTGAGCGGGTACGAAGACAACCCTCACCGCCCCCAAAAAAGGAACAGGAAACACAAATGAAAGTAACACCAGAAAAACAAGAAATCACTGTGTACTATTGATCACATGCACAGAATTTCTCTCTAGAAGGACTCATGTTTTGAGGCTGACTTGAGGTCTGGGAGGTTGTACTGCATGTATATTGATTCTTTTCACCAGGACCTTTCTGAGGTTCATTAAGAGTTATTCCATGATTTAAAAGTGTTCTGTATTCTTTGTACTCAAGTGTTTTCTTCCTTTGTAAATTTCCACAGTCTATTTAGGATTGGACTCTAACTAAAAGATTAAACTGTGTTCACAAGTTGATAGGATTATCTTAATGATCGAGCCCTTTTGAATAAGGAGAACCTTCTGGGAAGTTTTCCACATTCGTTATTTTTACATCATTTCTCACCATTACTGCTTTTTCAGATGATTGTTTAAACCTAAATTATTATGAACAACTTTAATATACGAGGCATGCTTATGAAATAATCTTGGAAGAAAGCTGACTGAAATATTCAACGCTGTTTTCCATAAACTCATTCTTCACCCAAACTGTCTCATGAGTAAGAGCTTTCCCTTTGGGTGAATGCCATTCACTATGAATGTCTCTCTTTGTTTCCTGGTGCTTCTCCATCTGATCCTTAACCCCAAACCAATCCACAGTAGCATGACCAGGACTCTTCCCTTGTTTCCTTTATCTTTTCAAACCATGTAATGGGTCATTATAAAAATTGCCCTATTTGAGGGCTTTCCCTGGCAGTCCAGTGGTTAAGACTCCATGATTCCAATGCAGGGGTGTGGGTTCGATGCCTGGTCAGGGAACTGAAATCCCACATGCCACTTGGGGTGACCAAAAAGTTAAAAAAAAAAAAATACAGCTGCCCTATTTGAGGTTGATTCTTTTATTCTGAGTACATCTGCAAAATCATTACACTGCCTATCAGGCTACAGTTCCTCATCCAGTGCCTTCATATTTCCCAGGGTAGAGCCTGAGGACTCAAGGCTGCTAGGTGATCTCAAACAAGAAAATGCTGCAGAGAACTTAGACACACACATGCACATGCACACTGGTTTGTTTCTAACCTCCATTCACACATGACAGACTACATGTTGTACAGAGATAGTTCAAGTATTATAAAAATTGATAGAGTTCAGTTTTTCCTCTTGGTAGAGTGTCATGGATTTAGTACCAAGTATGCATTCTGATCACAATAGATGTTTTGAAAGTAAGCTATACACTCAAAATATAGATATTATCAGTGATAATGGATAGCCAGGAAGAAATATTTAGATGGTTGCTTATAGCATCAAAATTTCCAAATTGGATATATTCATTGAAGAAAAATATGATTTCCAAATGAGTATACTGAGAGAGTTTAGACTCAGAATATCTGCTTGTCATGAAATTACCAATCGGTCAAGCTTTATGCCAAAGTGACTCTTGGTTTGTCTCCCTGTATAGTATAAACTTTCTCATGAGTTAATCTCAAGATGAATTCTTTGCCATTTTGCAGTTAAAGAAGTAGCCAGTTTTACACTTAAGTATACCTTAAATATTTTTGTAAAGATTCTGTATATTGTGTATTATTGTAGTCATTCAGCTGACATCTGATTTGGTAAAATAATTATCATGGTTATTCTTTTTATCTACTAGAGACCATATTTTTGATCCATGTAATACTTAGCCTCTTTCTTACTTGCTCACATTTGTCCATGCCCTCTGCTAAAGATCACCAGGAATGCATGTGTAGTCAAACAATTAGGGTTTATTGCTCTTGTAAGGAGAGATACCATGCCATGGGGTACTAGGTAGCACCTCAGTATCAGGGTGTTAGAGACAATTTATTGTAGAATTTGGCCTCATAGTAGGTGGTTTGGTGAAGAGTTTAAAGAAGCTAGATTTTGCTCTGAGTTGGATGCTATCAGGAAGTTTAGGTAGTTCCATGATTCAGTATTTTAAGAGATACTGTCTAGAAGGAGGGAATAACAGAGTGAGACTAAAGCTGCCATTCATAAAGAAGCAGCAGTTACTCATGAACCAGGGTAGGGGGATGTTGGGCTATTTTTGTGGTTTAGACAATGTTCACATTCAGACTTGTATAGGGATTGGTCTTTTTGTCTTGATCCATCACATCCACGGGTGGCCTTGTCTGATGTTGATGTTCTGTAAAATTATTTATTGTTCATAGGGGAACACGAAGGCCTAGCTGTGAATACCTGGTAACCTCCTAGCAACACCAATGTCCAGCTAATAATATTAGGCCAGCACCTAATGTTGAAGATGGCTTTTCTTTTTCTTGAATTTACTTCCTGTATCTTCCTTCCATTTCTGAAAGATAAGGATGCCTACTCTTAGGACTATGTTCCTCTCCTTTGCTCAGTTATCATCTTGGCCATGGCATGAGGAAGATTTCAATAGAAATAATGAAGCTATTTTGGACTCTGCTTAAATGGCAGAGTCCTCTGCTCAATGGTTCTCTAGTTAATAATTCTTTCTCATAGTGACACAAGATTCATCACTTGCCAGGCCTTCTTTTGTCATCCTGCAGGATGAGAGGATTTGTATATGATTAAAATTCATTGAAGAGCTACAATATCAAATGCTATATCTATGAATAATTACTTTGAATGTGTATTGTCTTGAACTGCTATGACAGTTACAGCTAAGTTATGGTCAGCTTAGTGAGGCTATGGTGCCCAGTTGTTTGGTCTAACTAAACAGTAGTCTGGATGTTGCTATGAGGCTATCTTGTAGATGTGATTAATACATAATTAGAAACTTTTAAGTAAAGTAGAATGCCCTTGATAATGTAGGTAGGCCTCATCCAATCACTTGAAGGTCTTAAGAGCAAAAATAGTTTTCCCAGCGAAAAATTAATTCTACCTCAAGACTGTAATATAGAAATCCTACCTGAGATTCCAGCCTGCTGGCCTCCCCTACAAATTTCAGACTTGCAGCCTTCCTACAATTAAAACAAATCTCTTAATATACGTTTACACATATCCTATTGGTTCTGTTTCTCTGGAGAGCGCTGCCTAAAACAACTGCTATTTTCCATTTTATAATTGTAATTTTTATATATTTAAGTACATGATAGGGACATTGAGTGCAGGGAGTTTTATATTCTTCATGCCCTATGAATACTTATTGAATGAACCAATGAAAATTTGGTGACACTTTCCCCATAACTTATAATGCTCTTTATTTCATTAGCTTTCACTGATGGTTAAAGGACCTGAGGGTCAGCTTAGTTTTTCTAAATCAACACAAAGTCATTTATATGTTAATTTAAAATTCAGACTTTATCTGTATTTTGAGTAAGACGATACAGGAGCTAGGTTAAAAATGACTGCGTTTGCTCTGAAAACTGAAATTGAAATATTTGAAAATGCAAGCAGGCTTCTCATTTTATGCCCTAATCTACTCCATTTATTAACACATGCTATTGAGAAGTAGACTAGTCCTAATTTATATGTATGACCAAGGCCAGAAACTTAGAGTGGTATTTAGATGTTGCACAGTAGATATTTGAACTGGCCCCTACCTTGGTTATCACTATATTGACTAGATATTTATTTACTTTCTATTTACATGCATCGTCCCAACTTCAATTTTTTTTGGCTATTTCATGCCTTCAATTTTTTTAAATATTTATTATTTATATTTAATTTTTAATTTATGGCTATGTTGGGTCTTCATTGCTGTGCATGAGCTTTCTCTAGTTGCGGCAAGCGGGGGCTACTCTTCGTTGTGGTGCATGGGCTTCTCATTGCGGTGGCTTCTCTTTGTTGGGGAGCACGGGCTCTAGGCACATGGGCTTCAGTAGTTGTGGCTTTCGGGCTCTAGAGCGCAGGCTCAGTAGTTGTGGCGTGTGGGCTTAGTTGCTTCGTGGCATGTGGGATCTTCCCCGAACAGGTCTCGAACTCGTGTCCCTTGCATTGGCAGGCGGATTTTTAGCCACTGTGCCACCAGGGCAGTCCCGTGCCTTCAATCTTAATATGAATCTTAAAAGTGGTAGTTGTTTGAGGACAAATAATCTAAAATTTTAAGAAGCTCAGGATATGAGATGGCAGAAATTTGATTCTATGTTTAATTTCATTAGTATACATATAATTGAGACAAGACAAATCATAACACACACTTTCTTATTTTCTTTCTTTTTTTTTTTTTTTTTTTTTTTTTTGCGGTATGCGGGCCTCTCACTGTTGTGGCCTCTCCCGTTGCGGAGCACAGGCTCCAGAAGCGCAGGCTCAGCGGCCATGGCTCACGGGCCCAACCGCTCCCTGGCATGTGGAATCTTTCCAGACCGGGGCAGGAACTCATGTCCCCTGCATCGGCAGGCGGACTCTCAACCACTGCGCCACCAGGGAAGCCCTGTCATTTTTATACTATGAATTGTGGCATTGAAGTTTATGTATATGTTTTCATTTGCAAAATATCATCTGCTGTAGTATTTGAGTGATGAAAATAAAATATTTAAAGATATAAACCAAATATAAAATTACATATATCAACAAGATGTATATTTTACAATCATGTATATATGTTTGTGTATATATGTATTTATATGTGTATACAAAATGGTACATATTTCACAGGATCATTATGAGGATTGAATATAAAGAGCTTTAAATAGTGCCTGGAACATAAAAAACATTATATACATTTTGTTAATATTATGATTATCGATGATTTATAAATATTTTTGGATTGAGGAAGATTTTTTCTTTTCATTCCTAGAGAAAATGAGAGATAAAATATTTTTTTTGTCATGAAAACTATTAGGGTGTAGTAACAACTTGGGTTTTGGGCATCAGTAGAGCAAAAGTGGCAGCCATGTCAGGTCAAGCTGAAAAGATCATGCATCAGTGTTGGCAGTCAAAAACCTATCACGCTTCCATCCTTTCTTTGTCTTGACAGAGGCAAGTGCTCTCTCTGGGGTCACACTGCAACAGGGACTTTACCTCTAGTGGCAATCTTTTGTCCTTTTAAGTTTCAGAATTGCTGCCGTGCATCCTCTGGAATTTAAAAGCTTTTTGAGATTTTCATCTAAAATAAGTTTTCTAGAAAACTCACTCCAGTTTCATTTCTCTTGATGTATTTCTTTGCTTTCCCTCTCAAAGACAAACTTTTGGAATTGCAAAAATATTATTACTTCCACAGGTGTTTCTACCCACACTCTACACCTTCATTTCTACATACTCATCAGCGTGCTTTTTCTACTATATTTCACTTAATGGGGTGTTTACTCAAAAACTAAAGACAATAAATTGTCACTATAATGAAAATATAGCTTAAGTAGAATAAATGTGTTTGAATTCTTGACATTTTTCTTTTATTAACTTAAAAGTATATTTTGCAAACTCTGATCTTCTTCCCTCTTACTTTTTCTTCTTTGGGAAAAAAATTGTATTCAGTCTCTCCTTTCTATTTTTTTTTTTTTTTTTTTTTTTTTTTTTTTTTGCGGTATGCGGGCCTCTCACTGTGTGGCCTCCCCCGTTGCGGAGCACAGGCTCCGGACGCGCAGGCTCCGGACGCGCAGGCTCAGCGGCCATGGCTCACAGGCCCAGCCGCTCCGCGGCATATGGGATCCTCCCAGACCGGGGCACGAACCCGTATCCCCTGCATCGGCAGGCGGACTCTCAACCACTTGCGCCACCAGGGAGGCCCTCTCCTTTCTATTTTTAATTATTTTTTCCACTCTCAATTTTTATATTTCTAAGACACAGCTGGACTTAACCCACTATTAATTATAAGCTGTACAATGATTTACAATTTTTTAACTTCTTTTGTTCTTTTCATCCTTACAAAGACCATATGAAGTCATCATGTCAGGGAGTAATGCCCCCCCCTTTCTAAAATAGAGTAAAAATAGTAAAGCAACTTGACAATGTTAAACTTCCTAGTAAATATTACACAGTAATTTGGTCTTACATCATCACTCTCCCAAATATATTTACTGCACCATTGTAACCGCCGATGCTGAAAAGAGCTTAATTTAGAGACATGATTTTGATCTAAAAGTAAAAATGTACAAAAAGGAATTAAAATCCTAAATTTTTTTTTCAAGATGTTGGGGGTAGGAGTTTATTAATTAATTAATTTATTTTTGCTGTGTTTCATCTTTGTTTCTGTGCGAAGGCTTTCTCTAGCTGTGGCAGGCGGGGGCCACTCTTCATCGCAGTGCGCGGGCCTCTCACTATCATGGCCTCTCTTGTTGCAGAGCACAGGCTCCAGATGCGCAGGCTCAATAGTTGTGGCTCACAGGCCTAGTTGCTCTGCGGCATGTGGGATCTTCCCAGACCAGGGCTCGAACCCGTGTCCCCTGCATTAGCAGGCAGATTCTCAACCACTGTGCCACCAGGGAAGCCCCTAAATTTTAATAATTACCCTTGTCCTAGGTTACTACTTGGTGTTAAAAAGAGGAAGCAAGGTAAGAAGACCCAGCTTCTCTCAACTTGCCCTCATGAATTCTTGAAATTCATCAATATTAGTCAAAATAGGAAAAGAGGCCCATTTGTCTGGTGTAGTGAGAGGATGAAGGAAAAAGAAAAAGAGGAAACTTGAGGTTGCCTATTCACCCAGTTTTCTCATTATGGAATCTTGGCAGGAAACTGTCCAGAAAGTATACTCCTTCAGGGTGAGTGTGGTTAGAGGGGACTGTGGTCCTTTTGCCCACTGACTTATTTTAATTTGCTCTTTCCTCTGCCCTCATCCCCTCTTCTCCTGCACAGAAGAATCAGTTGATCCTCACTGGTCCCTCAGAATTAGCGCTCTGCATAATGCCTTTTCTTATTTTCTTCCTGGATCTACTCAGAGAAACAGAATTCTGTTCCTAGATCAGCTGCTTTAGATTGCTTCAGAAAACAAATTTTAGGGGAAAAATGGGGGTTCACTGGTGGTGCAGTGGTTAAGAATTCGCCTGCCAATGCAGGGGACATGGGTTCAAGCCCTGGCCTGGGAAGATCCCACATGCTGCAGAGCAACTAAGCCCGTGTGTCACAACTACTGAGCCTGAGCTCTAGAGCCCATGAGCCACAACTGCTGAGCCCACGTGCCACAACTACTGAAGCCTGCGTGCCTAGAGCCCATGCTCTGCAACAAGAGAAGCCACAATGAGACAATGAGAAGCCCACGCAATCCAATGAAGAGTAGCCCCCGCTCACCACAACTAGAGAAAGCCTGCGCAGAGAAATGAAGACCCAATACAGCCAAAAATAAAAACAAATAAATAAATTAATTTTTAAAAAAGTGAACTGGGTCATTTTTGTGATCAGTTATCGATGACCAACTCAAAATTTTCTCTGAGACATTTATTCAAAGTGATATATTCAAAGTCAAATTATATTAGAATAATTCTATTCTATTAATTTTAATTACATAAACAACACATTAATTGCATTGCCTTTGTTAATCATTAAAACATGCCAGATGAATCTAAGTCCCCTTCATCATGACTACAATCTTGGCCCCCTTCTTCCTTCAGAACTAACTACAGAACTAACAAATAACTTATGTGTATCCTCCAGTGTCTTCCTTATATTTGAATTGCATAAATATACAAAACTGTAGAAAATAAAAAGTATTGTTTTGTTTTTGACATCAAATACACTGTTCTGTAATTTGCTTGCCTTCCTTACACTTAACAATATAGCTTAAAGATTTCTTTGTGCTAGAACATAAAGATCTACCTCATTCTTTTTATCTATTTTACTATATTCCATAATACAGTATCCTCTTCCCTACTAATTGACATTCAGGTTATTTCCAGTTTTTACTGTTACAAATAAAACCACAATAAGCATCCTTGAGTTTGACTTCCTAAGTTGAAATGCCAGTATTTTTCAAGAATGTATATGGATAGTTAAAAATGGAAGATTATAGGGTACACATAGTCTCACTTAAAACAAATCTTGCTAAATTTCCCCATAAACTTACTATCACAAATAATATTCAATTAACAATGCCCATTTTCCACAGTCTCAATAACATATGGTATGAAACTTCAAATTTTTGCCAGTTTGATAAGGGAAAATGGTTTCAGATTAAATTTTACTGCTTTTCCCAGGGTGGGAAAGTCATCATAAAAATCCTCTTTAAAATAATTTTATGTGATGCATTAAGTAAAACTCAAGTTGATATATTAATTTTTTCTGTATTTCTATTTTATTATACCATAGGATCAGATGTCCTTATTCAGGGACTATTTAAGACTCTGTCTTTAGGGCAAAACTCCCTTCTCTCACTGAAGTAAGACTGTTAATTAGTTTTTGAATCTGATTACTGATACAAATGGGATCAACAGTAAAAACACTAAGCAATTTATTTTATTTTCACAGTCTATTGCCAAGTAAAACAGCTGGTAAGTTCCCGTGAAACTAAGAGATTGTCCATCCTCCTAAAAGGCAAGCCAAAAAAAAGAGAAAAATTCCTAAGCAGACATAACTGACACCTTGTTAAAGAAGCCTTTCCTTAGGGTCAGTTCTTCAGGCTTGGGATTATGGGAAGAGTCTGAGCATATTCAGGCTCTCACTGCACTTTATATTGTACATACCACCTGCTCTTACTCAGGATAAAAGCTAGAGGTGAGCTTTCCGGTCTCTCAATGCATGGGCTTGAACAATCAAATCAAGTTATTTTTAGAACTAGGGATACATGCACAGTTTCACTGGCTGTGCTGTGATACTGTAAGGAGGCCCAGTGGCCCAGAGAGTCTGACTTTTGAGCAGGAATAAAAAGAGAAGCCCCTATCTCAATAAAGAGTGTCAGGGAAAAAATGTGCTGAACTCTTCATTCTCCATAGCAGTGCCAATGCAGAGGAGAAGTAGTGGGCTCTGAAGTGCATTCAGTGGACAGACATTCTCCATGTCTGTTGTATTTATCCCAGGTAAAAGAAAGACACATTTTATAAAGATAAGTTCTTTTCATTCAATGAATGAATGATGTGGTAACATAGTTTAAAGATTAAAGCATACTGAAATTGACACCAAAGTAATATATAAGCATTTTTAGGTCATATACCTTATCTATATGGCTTTAGGTGAGAATTTAATCTCTTTAATTTTTTAGCTGACATATATAAAATGGAGTTACTAATATGTCACTGACAACTTCATAGGGCTATGAGAGTCAGTAGATAGCACTGTCATGTTGGGAAATCTCTAAACTACAGTTATGGATTCATTCATTTTTTAATCTATTCAACAAATTGTTATCGAGTATATAGTATGTTCCAGGAATGCACACACACGCACATATACTTTAATATATATGATCAATTTGGAGAGATGCTGGGAAGGAATGTGAGCTCTTAGCTATTATGTCGACCTGAAGCAAGGATTCTTGCTCTAGAGGATAAATGCAGGCTAACGGAAGAGAATAATATCTAAAACAAGCATAGGAAGGTGAGTTCAAGTTATTCGAGCCAAGGGTCTGGGAGTTTAAGGGGGCAGAGGCAGAGCAGCGCTTCCTGTAGGAAAAAGAGCATGTAAAATGCCTTAGGCAAAAAATGATTAACTAGGAAACTCCTTGAGCTTTTCTTTAGTTATTTTTACGGTAAATTCCAACTCTTGTAAAGTAAAATGTATATATAATTTAGGATATTTGCTCTAAAAGCTTCATTTTAGAAAAAAATATTATTAAAATGGGCTAATTACTTGAATTACTATGTTCGGTGGCAGATGGAAGGCTTTTAATATCCCTAATTCACATCCTATTGTACTTAGCACTTTTATGCATATATGTGCATTTGTTCTCTTTCTTTAAAACTAAAAACAAAATACCCTTTAGCATTTCCAGCCTATCTTCAGTAATGGCTGAATCTATAGCAGCCTTAATTGGTCCCTTTCCCAAATGAAAACTTACATGAGGTATAATTTTATAGACATATTGAGTTAGTAATTCTATTTGTATTCCTTTAACTACTATGTTACACGAGCCATTTTGTTTTTAGATATACCCACTTAAAATACTTTTTTCTGAGTATAAAAATAATATAGATATTATAGAACACTGATATCAGGCAAAAAAGTATAACATATTAAGTAACAATCACATGATACTACCAACTAACATTTGGGAGCATACATACATTTACAGTCTTTTTGTTCTAAACATATATGTGTACTTAAACAAAATGGATATTATCTGGAATATGCATGAATGTATTCAGCTATTTCTAATATCTATAATATTTCTCCTGTTAATAAATATTCCTTAGAATTATTTTAATATCTGCAAAATGTTCAACAAAGTTTATCTAAACACAAAGCTCACTTAAAAATTTACCTATTCCTAAATATTTAAGTAGTTTCAACTTCTTACTAATCTAAATCATGCTGTCATAAATCTTCATGTACATGAATGTTTGTTTATATATTCAATTTGTTACTGGCAATTAATTCCTAGAAATTTAATTGCTAGATTAAAAATAACATGCATTCTCGATACATATTACCAAATTGCCCTCCAGAAATAATGTACAAATTTATATTTCTACCAATAATGTTTTTGTGTGTTTTCACATATTCAACAACACATATTCAGCCAGTAGGTAGTTGGCTATTTTAAAATTCTCTGTCATTATGGTAGTCTTCAAAATATACCCTTAAATTTCAATTTCCTGAATTAAAAGACTGAATTTTAATTAATTTTTGATCTATAAAATATGTGCATAGTTAATGTATAAAACTTTGAGTTTGGAACTAAGTCTACACTAGTGAAACCATCACCACAGTCTATGCCATAAACATATCCACGCCTGTAGAAGTTTCTTCCCACCTTATTATATTTATGTTTAAAGGTGAGAAGCATTAACCTAAGATTTACACTCTTAGCCAAATGTTAAGTATACAGTACATTAACTATAGGCGCTATGCTGTACAGTAAATTTCTAGGACTTCTTCATCTTGTATAAACAGAACTTTGTACTCCTAGTCTCATATCTCCCCATATATCCCCACCCCGGCCCTTGGAAACACCCATTCTACTCTCTGCTTCTATGAGTTTCATTATTTTAGATTCCTCATAAAAGTGATATTTGTCCTCCTGTGTCTGGCTTATTTCACTTAGTGTAGTGTCCTCCAGGTTCATCCATGTTGAAACAAATGGCATAATTTCCTTCTTTTTATATAAGAATATTCCATTATCTTCGTCCATTCATCCATTGGACATTTAGATTGTTTCAACATCATTACTGTTGTGAATAGTGCTGCAATGAACATGGAGGTCTTAATATCTTTTTGAGACTCTGATTTCATTTCTTTTGGATAAATACTTAGAAGTAGGATTGTGAGATATGGTGGTTAAATTTTTAGTTTTTTGAGGAACCTCCATACTCTTTTCCATAGTGTTGGCACCACTTTACAGTCCCACCAACAGTGACCAAGTGTTCCATTTCTCCACATTCTTTCCAAAATTTGTTATAGTTATTTTAATAGCCATCCTAACAGATGTAGGGTAATAAATAGCTCATTGTTGTTCTGATTTGAATTTCCTGATGATTTTGTGATGTTGAACACCTTTTAATATGTTTGACATCTGTAGGTCATCTTTGGGGAAATGTCTATTCAGTTCCTTTGCTCATTTTTGAATTGGGTTATTTATTAATATTTGCTATTGAGTTGTAGGTGTTCCTTATGTATTTTGGATACTACCCCTTTATCAGATACATGGTTTATAAATATTTTCTCACATTCTATAGGTTGTCTTTTCATTTTGTTGTTTCCTTTGCTGTGCAGAAGCTTTTTATTTTGACATAATCTCACTTTTGTATTTTTGCTTTTGTTGTCTGTGTTTTGATGTCATATCCCAAATATTCATTGCCAATGTCAATGGCAAGAAGCCTTTTCTTCTAGGAATTTTAGGGCTTACATTTAAGGCCTAATTTCCAGTCTTACGTTTAAGTCTTTAAATCATTTGAGCTGATTTTTGGGGTATGGTGTGAGATATCCACTTTTCCCAACACCATTTATTAAAGAGACTCTCCTTTCCGCATTGTGTATTCTTACCACCATTGTGAAAAATCAGTTTGCTGAATACGCCTAGGTTTATTTCTGGGCTCTCTGTTAAGTTCCATTGGTCCATATGTCTGTTTTTACACCAGCACTATACTATTTTGATTACTGTAACTTTATGATACATTATAAAGTTAGGAAGTGTGATGCCTTTAGCTTTGTTCTTCTAACTCAAGGATTTTACTTGGGCCATTCAGGGTCTTTTGTGATTCCATATGAATTTTAGGATTGTTTTTTCTATTTCTGTAAAGAATACCATTGGAATTTTGATGGGAATAGCATTGAATCTGAAGATCACTTTGGTTAATAGGGATATTTAAAAAATATTAATTCTTCCAATTGATGAACAATTATTTGTGAAGAAAGACTGATTTTCCCTCATTTATTTTTGCTTGTATATGTTCTTTTGTGATCTGTTACTTTTCCATTTTTCTTTCTGCTATTCATAATGTTATTATTGACTTATGAGTCCTGTAGAGATGGAAGCTTTAGCATTTTTGTGTGCTGTAGTTGAAAATAGTATTCCTATTTATTGATTTGTGGTATTACAAATTGGGAAAGAAAGGAGTATTTCATAAATGGTGATGATCAATTATTTTGGTAAGAGTACAGGGAAAAGAGGCTTAGAATGGGTGTTAAACCTTTACTCTGTACATTCATAAAACTTCACTTCAGGTAGGTTGAAGAGGCAAATGTAAAAAAAAATATTAAATTAAGAAGAAATCATAGGATAATATCTCTGATTTAGAACTGGTGAAATCCTTTTTAAGCATAAAGGCAATAAAAGAAATTTGTAAAGGAAAAAGTTAAAATTTGGCCATAGTGGAAAAATAAATATAACCTACAGTATAGGTTTAATATCCTTTTTTTAAAAATATAAATTTATTTATTTTTGGGGGGCTGCATTGGGTCTTCATTGCTGTGCACGGGCTTTCTTTAGTTGCGGCGAGCAGGGGCTACTCTTTGTTGTGGTGTGTGGGCTTCTCATTGTGGTGCTTCTCTTGTTGAAGAGCACAGGCTCTAGGCACGTGGGCTGCAGTTGTTTTGGCACGAGGGCTCAGTAGTTGTGGCTTGTGGGCTCTAGAGCACAGGATCAGTAGTTGTGGTACATGGGCTTAGTTGCTCCACGGCATGTGGGATCTTCCCAGGCCAGGGCTCGAATCCGTGTCCCCTGCATTGGCAGGCAGATTCTTAGCCACTGTGCCACCAGGGAAGTCCCTAATATCCTTTTAAAAAAAGATTTCCAAGGGGAAATGACTCACTTTAAATGTAAAATCATCCTAATAATGGGTGAAACCAAACAACATAAAAATACTGTTTAACTCTTTTCTGGAGTCAATATTTTAACTCATATTCTAAAATGCAGAACCATTTTTATAGTAAGATATGATTCAAGTAAACTGGAATTTCATATATAAGAATGACAATCATTTTGAAGTAAAAGTGTTTGTATTTTGGTGGTGTTTTATTAAAGAACAATGTTGCCTTTCTAATTGGCATGCATTTAATTCCAGAGAGTCCTTCTGTTCAGCCTCTCTTGAGCTGAAGCCCAGGTGGCAGTACCTACTATGGAGAACACACTAATGTCACCCATGTTGTCTGATGACTCATGACCAGAGACCCAATCTCTTTCTTAGGTTCAGAGCTGATGTTCCTAACTGCATATTAGAGCACCACACCTGGATGTCAGGCTGTAAATTAATCTGTCCCAAACAGAAGTGATCATTCTCTCTCTCCAATCTCCTCCTCCTTAGTTATCTCCTCTGTCAGTTAATGATATCATTGATCACCTAGATGCCTGTTCTTGGTGTCATTCTCTACTCCCCCTTGTTTGCCGTTGCACAGATCTAATTACTTCTCAATAATCATTTGTGATTCCACTTTAGAAACTCCCCTAATTTTCTTCTTTTCTTTGTTTCTTAATGGTATTTGTCTAGTTTAGGCTCTTCTCATTGATCACCTCACTCTTTCAAGAGCTTGCTAATTTGTCTTTTTATCTCTTTTCTTCATTCTAAAACCTAGTTAGATGCTAAAAAAAATCTGTAAAGAAACCCTCCTTGTATATTCTGGAATATTCACAACTATGAAGACAACTTTAAGAAAATGTGCTCTTTATACATCTCTTTCAAACCTCCATATGCCGTCACACATTTTTTTTTAATCTTAAAAATTGCAAGTGTTTCCTAAGCAGAAGTAGTTCTGCCAAGTAACATATAGAGCTCTGTTAAAGCAATGACTGGGTGCTTGCCAATGATTGTGGGTGAAGGACAAGAAGAGGAAAACATGAGAGGAGAGTTAATAGTATTCACTCCTTTCCTCTACCTCCTGCTCAGTTTGCTCTCATCTCCTCCCTCTTCTTCTCTCAACTCTTAACTTTTTAGATCAAGGAGTATGATGGCCTCTACTGAGTACACTGGCAAGGGATACAGAAATAAATAAGCTGAAATTTAACAAAATATGGGTCAAACACTGAAATGAACTACTAAAACGAAGAAAGTCTTTCACTTATAAATTGTTTATCTTTAGATTTGCCATAGTCAAGTACTACACAGATATAACTTCCCTTAAATAAGGTTTTTTTTTTCTCCCCAAAGTGAGGAACCCTTGTATTATTCAAGAAACGGAGATTACAGTGATTTTTGATGTTAATTGTTGAGTAATTATGGCTTCATCATTGTAGTAAAATGTTGGGACAGATGTCTAATTAAAGCTGATGAAATTACTGAAGTTATCCACTGAAGGGAACAAAATGCTTAGCAATTCTTCTTTGACGTCAGTGTACCCACCGTGATTCTGCAGTGAAATTATCAGCAGAACAAAGATGGGAGTATATACTTAAATATAGTAATTCTATCAAATAATATATTTTCTTAATTGTAAAGGCCTTTGATTTATAAATATATCAAATTCTTCATAAACTAAATAACCAGCTTGATAGTTTGTCATATAGATGTAATTAAAATGAAATGATCTCTAATTCTCATTCATTACACTGGAGATTTTTCTCTATAAAATGGAAGGTAATGCTCAGTTTGATAAAAAATTTCTTTTGGTAATAATAAAATTATTAACTCTCCTGTATGTGTTTCTGTGGAATTTTTTATGAGAGCTAAAGTCTACACTTTCATAAGCACATATTTATTTGATTGGAAAAAAAGAAAGTGAAAATTTCCTTCAGAATAAAGCTTAGAAATAATAGAAAGTGATGTTATTGAAGTATTTTTGCTTAGCATGTTTCAAAAGTATATTTCTTTGGGACAGCCACCCTGTGAACATTGAAGAACTTATGGGATTCTCTCGATAAAGTATTTAAAGGAAGGAGGTTACTCTTGCCTCTCCTTCCTAAGTGACCTTTGGTATGGTCTTAGAAGAATGGGGCTAAGCTGTCCTTTACTTTTGTTCTTTGAGTCCCATGTGCTTATCATGATTGTGACACAGTTTAATTTCCTCTAAGTCCTATAATAAAACAAAAATGTAAATAGAAACCAAAAACCATACAAAAAGAAAAAACAATCTTTCACATCCTTCTTAATACACACAGAATTATGAGGATTCATTTAGAAGCCTGATGGGAAATTCAATTTAAGAAGGTATTTAAATAGAAAAAATTACAATGCTAAGAATAACTGTTTTTTGAGAACCTGCCATGTGCCTAGCACCATGCTAAATGTTTTACAGACAATATCTCAATTAATCCTCACCACAACTCTTTTTTAATGCATTATGAAAGAAAAGTGATTATCTGGCACCTACTAAAACAAATGAACCAAACATTGAAGTGATTTCTTTAACTACACTTAAGGCAGTTATTGAATACCTCTATGTGTTAGATGCCAAGGCTAGAAAAATAGTCTGCTATGGTCCTCTAGTTCATGAGGAAAAAGTTATCACAAAGAAAAAGTTGTCAATTGAATTTAGGCAAATCTGTTTCAGCATAGGCAAGAAACAAAAGAAGATCTGGAAAAAAAACTGAAATGCTTCTTTTCGACTGCCACCCCTGACTTTATCCACTCTGCCACTCCACACTGGTTCCTGGTACCACACTTAACTCACCCCTTCTCTCCTCCCAGTAGAATTCCTCTCAGATAACTCCACCCTCTAACTTCCCTCTTCACAGTATCTTCATCAAGCATGTCTGGTCTCTGTCCTATTCTATTAGAGCACTTTTATCTACCAACAACTGTGACAGTGAACTAATTGGATAAACTAATCCTTACTTTTGTGTTAATAAGAAACAATAGCTTATAAGATATTCTTCCCGGGTAACAGGTAATTTTCTCACTGAACTCCTCTTGCAATAAAGTGCCAAAGTATTTCTAGGAACTGAGAAAGGGTGATAGGAGAGCAATTTGGGGGCAGAGTAAAAAGGGCATTTGGTTTCCTTCAGTGTACTCACTCGTAAATTTTTCACTTGATAAATTACCTTTCCTTAATTCAACAAGTGTAGCTTCTTTCATATGTAAAGCTAGTTTTAGCTGCTGGGGGCACAATGGTGAATGAGACAGCATAGCCCTCACCAGGCCCCACCTAGGGCTGTTACATATTTCTAGGATTGGTAAAATGCTCAGAGGAGAATAACATATAGACTCTATGCTCAAGAAGTTTATGAGCTCAGAAGCCATAACTTAAATATTCTGATGATGCTTTTTCTTTACTTATAGAATTGGTCATATATAGGTTAAACACTGACCTCTACTTGCTCTTTAACAAAGCGTGCTAAAGGCTGTTGAATGAGATCACCCAAGTGTGCTTTAGGAAACTGTCTTCTCTGATCACTCTGTTAGGAGTATAAATACAAAGCAGGGTTCACAAACTCAAATATGTACACAGGCACAAGATGTTAAAAAAAATCAGTGATGTCAATTGAGTGTAAGACAAGATGGGTTGATGGGGACTGTGTTCATTTGAAAAATATGTATATTACTTAATGACATTCAAATACAAAACTTAGAAACATAGTGCCAGCCAACTAAAGCACAGCCAAAGACCCCAGAATTTGATCTCCATGTCACTACATTTTTATATCTGATTGGTAGGATTGACTGTGATATTCAAAAGATGAAAAACCTTAACAAATCAGTGAATTAAAGTTATATTTATGCTTCTATTGGCTAACTAAAATTAGCTTAAGAAATGTTATATTATTCTCTTCAAAAATAGTTATTTCATGCCTACAATGTCTTGGACTTTGTTCTAGGTGCTTGGGGTACATTTGTGGCAAGTAGATGAAAATATCTGTCTTTGTGGGGTTTACATTCTAGCAAGGTAAAGAAGTAAATAACAAATGATTTTTAAAAGTACTCTGGCAAAAGGGAAAATGGGGACAGGTTAATGGTAAATAGAAGATAGTTGTAGTGGTTGCAATTTTTCATAGGCGATCAAGGAGAACATATTTAAAAGGGGGATTTGAGCCATTTCTTGAGTCATGGTTGAGTTGCCATGTGAACGGTCAGTAAATACATTTCAAGCTGAGGGGAGAGCCACCTGAGAAGAGAATTTGTGATTTTTGTGAGGCCTGTTCAAGTGACATTTAAGGGGGGGCCAGTGGTTGGAGTGAAGTGAATGAGAAGTACAGTAGAATGCTAAGGGACTTATAAACCATTTTAAAGACTTGCTTTTCTCTGAATAAAATGGGAATTGTTACATGTTTCCCCCACCCACCCACCCAGGGGAAATTTTCTAAATTATGTTTTGAGGATTATTCCAGCTATACTGTTGAGGATAAACTCTATGAGAACAAAGGTAGAAACATGGAGACAAGTTTGGAGGCTATTTAATAATCCAGGCAAAAGATAATAGCTTATAAAATATTTCTTCTTAGTAACATGTAACGTTCTCACTGACCTCCTTTGGTGATAAAGTGTCAGGGTATTTCTGGAAACTGAAATGGCTCAGATGGCGGTGGTAGCTGGGATGTATAATTGTTGAGAATCTTGACACATCTACTCAGGTGGTAATGACAGCAATGGTGAGTTATCCCCTGATGACGTGTGATTAAAAGCTATTGTATTGTTAGGGAAGAGGGAGCAGGAATGTTCTGAAAGCAGGAATGAGGACTAAGGAAAATAAGAATATTATCTTCAGACCCACTTGTACAAAGGCTGTGTGTGTAGGGTATGACAATGGTCACTCCATAAGAGAGCCCATAGGGAAGCACAGTCCTCAGGAAAGAGCCAGATTTCAGCTTCAGAAAGAAAATAAAGGGAGTATTAAGAGAAGAGGCTGAGAATAAATATAGAGGATTTTGGCTGGTGGTGAACCATGTATCTCAGAAGGTACAATGGAAGTTTTAAGAATTGATTAGGGATAGGCAAAAGGTACAGAAGGGGCGGGGTGAATATATATTTTATCTTCCAAATTGGGCATTTCTTAAAGTGTATGGGACACCACTGATACATATTCCAGAATAACAGACATACATCAGAAACACTGCAGGCCTACCTGGACTCATGGTAGAGGTGGTAACCCTGATTGCCTTATGAAGATTAGAATGTGAGAGATGAAGGGTACTCTGGCATCTGGGGCTTCCTTAAATGACAATCATAAACAGTGTTAAAGGGGCTAATGAGATTTGCTGAATTCAAGGCAGATAATAGCAGAGGAGTTGGGGTGTAGAGAGGAAAGTCACACATTTGAGCTGAGATCTGAATTGTTACTGAACACAAGTTCATGCGCCCAAGGCACAGTGAGGACAAACAATACCAAAATATTTCCAGTTTGGAGCAGAGAAAGATTTATTGAAGAGCCATGCAAGGAGAACGGGGTGGGGGGGGGAGTCTCATGCCCCATCCCAAACCCTGAACTCCCCAGAGGGTTTCAGCAAAGCATTTTTAAAGGCAAAGTGACAGAGGGGGTGGTTCACAGGGTATGTGATCAATTTGTGCACAATTGCTTTTTTTTTTGAATTTTATTTTATTTTTTTATACAGCAGGTTTTAATTAGTCATCAATTTTATACACATCAGTGTATACATGTCAATCCCAGTCTCCCAATTCATCATACCACCATCCCCACCCCCAAGCGGCTTTCCCCTCTTGGTGTCCAAACGTTTGTTCTCTACATCTGTGTCTCTATTTCTGCCCTGCAAACTGGTTCATCTGTACCATTTTTCTAGGTTCCACATACATGTGTTTATATACTATATTTGTTTTTCTCTTTCTGACTTACTTCACTCTGTATGACAGTCTCTAGATCCATCCACGTCTCAACAAATGACCCAATTTCATTCCTTTTTATGGCTGAGTAATATTCCATTGTACATATGTACCACATCATCTTTATCCATTCGTCTGTCGATGGGCATTTAGGTTGCTTCCATGACCTGGCTATTGTAAATAGTGTTGCAATGAATATTGGGGTGCATGTGTCTTTTTGAATTATGGTTTTCTCTGGGTATATGCCCAGTAGTGGGATTGCTGGGTCATATGGTAATTCTATTTTGAGATTTTTAAGGAACCTCCATACTGTTCTCCATAGTGGCTGTATCAATTAACATTCTCACCAACAGTGCAAGAGGGTTCCCTTTTTCCCACACCCTCTCCAGCATTTATTGTTTGTAGATTTTCTGATGATGCCCATTCTAACTGGTGTGAGATGATACCTCATTGCAGTTTTGATTTGCATTTCTCTAATAATTAGTGATGTTGAGCAGCTTTTCATGTGCTTCTTGGCCACCTGTATGTCTTCTTTGGAGAAATGTCTATTTAGGTCTTCTGCCCAGTTTTGGATTGGGTTGTTTGTTACTTTAATATTGAGCTGCATGAGCTACTTACATATTTCGGAGATTAATCCTTTGTCCATTGATTCATTGGCAAATATTTCCTCCCATTTTGAGAGTTGTCTTTTCATCTTGTTTATGGTATCTGTTGCTGTGCAAAAGCTTTGAAGTTTCATTAGGTCCCATTTCTTTATTTGTGTTTTTATTTCCATTACTCTAGGAGGTGTATCAAAAAAGATCTTGCTGTGATTTATGTCAAAGAGTGTTCTTCGTATGTTTTCCTGAATGAGTTTTATAGTGTCTGGTCTTACATTTAGGTCTCTAATCCATTTTGAGTTTATTTCTGTGTATGGTGTTAGGGAGTGTTCTAATTTCATTCTTTTACATGTTGCTTTCCAGTTTTCCCAGCACCACTTATTGAAGAGACTCTCTTTTCTCCATTGTATATCCTTGCCTCCTTTGTCATAGATTAATTGACCATAGGTGTGTGGGTTTATCTCTGGGCTTTCTATATTCTTATATTGATCTATGTTTCTGTTTTTGTGCCAGTAACATATTGTCTTGATTACTGTAGCTTTGCAGTATAATCTGAAGTCAGGGAGTCTGATTCCTCCAGCTCCGTTTTTTTCCCTCAAGACTGCTTTGGCTATTTGGGGTCTTTTGTATCTCCATAGAAACTTTAAGATTTTTTCTTCTAGTTCTGTAAAAAATGCCATTGGTAATTTGATGGCGATTGCATTGAATCTGTAGATTGCTTTGGGTAGTATAGTTATTGTCACAATATTGATTCTTCCAATCTAAGATCATGGTATATCTCTCCATCTGCTTGTATCATCTTTAATTTCTTTCATCAGTGTCTTATAGTTTTCTGCATACAGGTCTTTTGTCTCCCTAGGTAGGTTTATCCCTAGGTATTTTATTCTTGTTGTTGCAGTCATAAATGGGAGTGTTTCCTTAATTTCTATTTCAGATTTTTCATCAGTAGTATATAGAAATGCAAGAGACTTCTGTGCATTAATTTTATATCCTGTGACTTTACCAAATTCATTGATTAGCTCTAGTAGTTTTCTGGTGGCATTTTTAGGATTCTCTATGTATAGTATCATGTCATCTGCAAACAGTGACCGTTTTACTTCTTCTTTTCCAATTTGGAGTCTTTTATTTCTTTTTTTTAACTGATTGCCGTGGCTGGGACTTCCAAAACTGTGTTGAATAATAGTGGTGAGAGTGGACATCCTTGTCTTGTTCCTGATCTTAGAGGAAATGCTTTCGGTTTTTCACCATTGAGAATGATGTTTGCTGTGGGTTTGTCATAAATGGCCTTTATTATGTTGAGGCAGGTTCCCTCTGTGCCCACTTTCTGGAGAGTTTTTATCATAAATGGGTGTTGAATTTTGTCAGAAGGATTTTCTGCATCTATTGCGATGATCATATGGTTTTTCTTCTTCAATTTGTTAATATGGCATATCACATTGATTGATTTGCATATATTGAAGAATCCGTGCATCCCTGGGATAAATCCCACTTGATCATGGTGTACGATCCTTTTAATGTGTTGTTGGATTCTCTTTGCTAGTATTTTGTTGAGGATTTCTTCATCTATATTCATCAGTGATATTGGTCTGTAATTTTCTTTTTTTGTAGTATCTTTCTCTGGTTTTCGTATCAGGGTGATGGTGACTTCATAGAATTAGTTTGGGAGTGTTCCTTCCTCTGCAATTTTTTGGAAGAGTTTGAGAAGGATGGGTATTATTTCATCTCTAAATGTTTGATAGAATTTACCTGTGAAGCCATTGGGTCCTGGACTTTTGTTTGTTGGAAGATTTTTAATCACAGTTTCAATTTCATTACTTGTGATTGGTCTGTTCATATTTTCTATTTCTTCCTGGTTCAGTCTTGGGAGGTTATACCTTTCTGAGAATTTGTCCATTTCTTCCACATTGTCCATTTTATTGGCATAGAGTTGCTTGTAGTAGTCTCTTAGGATGCTATGTATTTCTCCAGTGTATGTTGTAACTTCTTTTTTATTTCTAATTTTATTGATTTGAGTCCTCTCCCTCTTTTTCTTGATGAGTTTGGCTAATGGTTTATCAATTTTGTTTATCTTCTCAACAAACCAGCTTTTAGTTTTATTGATCTTTGCTACTGTTTTCTATGTTTCTATTTCCTTTATTTCTGCTCTGATCGTCATGATTTCTTTCCTTCTGATAACTTTGGGTTTCATTTGTTCTTCTTTCTCTAGTTCCTTAAAGTGTAAAGTTAGATTGTTTATTTGAGACCTTTCTTGTTTCTTGAGGTACGCTTGTATAACTACACCTCCCTCTTAGAACTGCTTTTGCTGCATTGTGTATGTTTTGGATCATCGTGTTTTCATTGTCGTTTTTCTCTAGGTATTTTTTGATTTACTCTTTGACTTCTTCAGTGATCTCTTGGTTATTTAGTAATGTATTGTTTCACCTCCATGTGTTTGTGTTTTTTATGTTTTTTTCCCTGTATTTGATTTTTAATCTCAGCGTTGTGGTCAGAAAAGATGCTTGATATGATTTCAATTTTCTTAAAGTTACTGAGGCTTGATTTGTGACCTAAGATGTGACCTAACCTGGAGAATGTTCCATGTGCACTTGAGAAGAAAGTGTAATCTGCTGCTTTTGGATAGAATGTCCTATAAATATCAATTAAATCTATCTGGTCTGCTGTGTCATTTTAAGCTTCTGTTTCCTTATTTATTTTCATTTTGGATGACCTGTCCATTGGTGTAAGTGAGGTGTTAAAGTCCCTCACTGTTACTGTGTTACTGTCGCTTTCCTCTTTTATAGGTGTTAGCAATTGCCTTATGTATTGAGGTGCTCCTATGTTGGGTGCATATATATTTATAATTGTTATATCTTCTTCTGGGATTGATCCCTTGATCATTATGTAGTGTCCTTCCTTGTCTCTTGCAACATTCTTTATTTTAAAATCTATTTTATCTGATATGAGTATTGCTACTCCAGCTTTCTTTTGATTTTCATTTGCATGGAATATCTTTTTCCATCCCCTCACTTTCAGTCTGTATGTTTCCCTAGGTGTGAAATGGGTCTCTTGTAGACAGCATATATATGGGTCCTGTTTTTGAATCTATTCAGCAAGCCTGTGTCTTTTGGTTGGAACATTTAATCCATTCACGTTGAAGGTAATTATCGATATGTATGTTCCTATGACCATTTTCTTAATTGTTTTGTGTTTGTTTTTATAGGTCCTTTTCTTCTCTTGTGTTTCCCAGTTAGAGAAGTTCCTTTAGCATTTGTTGTAGAGCTGGTTTGGTGGTGCTGAATTCTCATAGCTTTTGCTTGTCTGTAAAGCTTTTGATTTCTCCACTGAAACTGAATGAGATCCTTGCAAGGTAGAGTAATCTTGGTTATAATTTCTTCCCTTTCATCATTTTAAGTATATCATGCCACTCCCTTCTGGCTTGTAGAGTTTCTGCTGAGAAATCAGCTGTTAACCTAATCGGAGTTCCCTTGTACGTTATTTGTCATTTTTCGCTTGCTGCTTTCAATAATTTTTCTTTGCCTTTAATTTTTGCCCCCTTGATTACTATGTGTCTAGGCATGTTTCTCCTTGTGTTTATCCTTTGTGGGACTCACTGTGCTTCCTGGACTTGGGTGGCTATTTCCTTTTCCATGTTGGGGAAGTTTTCAACTATAATCTCTTCAGATATTTTCTCGGGTCCTTTCTCTCTCTCTTCTCCTTCTGGGACCTCTGTAATGCGAATGTTGTTGCATTTAATGTTGTCCCAGAAGTCTCTTAGGCTGTCTTCATTTCTTTTCATTCTTTTTTCTTTATTCTGTTCCGCAGCAGTGAATTCCACCCCTATTCTGTCTTCCAGGTCACCTATCCGTTCTTCTGCCTCAGTTATGCTGCTATTGATTCCTTCTAGTGTAGTTTTCATTTCGGTTATTGTATTGTTCATATCTGTTTGTTTGTTCTTTAATTCTTCTAGGTCTTTGTTAAACATTTCTTGTATCTTCTCGATCTTTGCCTCCATTCTTTTTCCGAGGTCCTGGATCATCTTCACTATCATTATTCTGAATTCTTTTTCTGGAACGTTACCTATCTCCACTTAATTTAGTTGTTTTTCTGGGGTTTTATGTTGTTCCTTCATCTGGTACATAGCCCTCTGCCTTTTCATTTTGTCTATCTTTCTGTGAATGTGGTTTTTGTTCCACAGGCTGAAGGATTGTTTACTTGTGCACAATTCTGATAGGTTGATTTTTAGGTAACAGGGTGATTAACTTTACCAGTTCTTAGGCACCGGTAGGTCCAGGGTCTGTGTGCCTATGATCATCAAGTAGTAAATTTCTTCCATTTGGTAGTGGTTTTTAGCATCTGAAAAACTCAGGAAATATGCATTGGTCCTTCAGAAAGGAGCTACAGCAGAGGATAAGGGGGAGGGGTCTGTCCCGGGAAGGCTCCCTGGGGTCCTGCTCTATTAGAATGACCAGCAGAAACAACCTATTTCAAAACATGGGAGGCGCAAGAGGGAGGGGATAATTGGATATATGTTTACATATAGCTGATTCACTTTGTTATACAGCAGAAACTAACGCAACATTGTGAAGCAAGCAATTATACTCCAATAAAGATGTTAAAAAAAAAACAAGCATAAAAAAAAAATCATGGCATCAAGGCCAGTGTGCCCTAGAATGTAATAAGCAAGGGAGGCTAGGTGAGTAAAGTAGGCAACAGCTGGATGAAGTGTCTTTTAGGCTAAGCCTCTGTTTGTTAATGTTATGAATTGTCATCTAAGCTAGGAATATTTTGAGAGTAAAAGGTGTTTCTGATATTGAATATGTTGACAAGAATGTAAACCTGTCCTTTCTTGGGCACACTGGGTCATCTAACTTTTGAAGGAGGTAAATGACTCTAAATTGCTGTAGTGAGACAGTCTTATTTATATTATCCTCCTGATGGCAGTATAGGACAAGGTAGGATATTTTCCTGCCCCTCTAACCTGATACTGACATTTTCAGGAAACCTGTGTGTGTGTGTGTGTGTGTGTGTGTTTCCAAAACTCTCTGCAATTTGTTAATTGTATTCATGGAATACATCCATGCATTTTCATTTTGTGGGAACATTTATAGAGACTACAAAAAATAGAACACCCTAATGTATAACAGCCTTTTATTCAAAATAGATATAAACATTTCTTAAAATGCTAGTCATACTTCCTTAAAAGGAAAGACTTGTTGCTTTATAATGAGATTATGAACAAGGTGTATACATTTAAAAGTCAATTATGAACTATGAGCTGACTCTTCTTTGGGTTGTTGCTGAGTCAGCCTGACATAGCAAATTTAGGCTTGTTCGAGAGTCAAGACTTCTAAATCAACATGCCTTTAAGCTCCATCTTAGAAATTTAATGCCAGACTCTCCTTTAATGGTAGTGTCTAGACTCTGCTACTGGTTGTGAGATGACCCAGCTTGGGAATCAGAGCCACCAAGAGCCTCTTGATGGGAAGTGCAGACAGGTCAATTGTCATCACCAAGGAAGTCCAGGGACAGCCAGGCAGGCAGGTGGCTTTCTTGGCAGGTTAGTGAAAGATGGCAGGAGAGGCCTTTGGAAGCAAGTTATAGATAAAGCTCCAGGGAATTTATTTATGTCTGGGAACCTTGGTGGTAGAGAAGGGTCTTAATCACATGAACAGGGATTTAGTCCTTAGATAAGGAAAAAGAACAGTTATTTTTATTTTTTATTTTATTTTTTTAAATAAATTAATTAATTAATTATTTTTTGCGGTATGCGGGCCTCTCACTGTTGTGGCCTCTCCCGTTGCGGAGCACAGGCTCCGGACGCGCAGGCTCAGCGGCCATGGCTCACGGGCCTAGCCACTTCGCGGCATGTGGGATCTTCCCAAACCAGGGCACGAACCCATGTCCCCTGCATCGGCAGGCGGATTCTCAACCACTGCGCCACCAGGGAAGCCCAAGAACAGTTATTTTTAATCATATCTCTCCAACTACTATGCTCAAGGGTGAGAGTTATTGAAATACTGACCGATTCCTTCTAGTTATCTCTGGGAGAGGCTCAGGATGACCTCTGTAGAGCTGGATGTGGATTCTGAACAGATGGATGAAGGCTAGGACCAGACAAATACTGACAGACCATTACACTACAGAACTAATAACTTCTGCTTAAATAGCTGTGGGCTTTGCTCTGACACATTAACCTCCAAAACCACTAGGACTCCCTTTTTAGTGCAACAATAATCAGGACTCATTCTCTTGTCAGTACCATGCATTGTAAGGACCCAAACACTAGATGGAATCTTTAGGAGTTAAACTAAGGCAGTTAACTGACAGGGAATTGACTAAGGGGCTCGGAAAATAGGATTTCTAAAGCCCTAGAGCTGAGCTGACTTAGAGTCACCAAACCTACCTTTTACTTCTTTAAACTTATCTCCATATAATTCAGCTAAGAGAAAAATAAAATGTTTTTTTCTATAATATATTCAGTATTATCACATACATAGAAATCTGTGAAAACCTGACAAAATATTGAACAAACATAAAAGCAACTTTAATGAAATTTAGCCTTATTACTGGATTCACCTTCAGCTTGCCTTTTCTTCCCGGCATTGGGCAGGTAGGCATGAAAATGTTCATAGCTGTGTTAAACGTTGTTATTAATAGCAAATCTTTCCTTAATTCTTAGCTAGAAACAACCCATTCCCATTGCAGAAGCTCAGTAGTTAATTTTATCTTTCATCTACTGCCTAAGACTTTTGTCATTATGATGATTGTGATTATTATTAGCTATAAAAACAATCAATGTGCTTATAAGTGCAAAAGATATTTTGTGGAGGAAGACAGGGTAAAAGTAGCATGTCTCAGGAATTGTAGGATACAAAGTTCATTTTTTCTCTTGCAGACTCATATGTATTTTTGAAGTTTCCTCCATTTTCAGTTTCAGGTAAAAGAGTAATGCTGGTTGTACAAATTCATCGTTCGTGTGATTTAAAACAAATAGAAAGATATCAAGAGTTTTTCAGTGTTGGCTTAGGCTTGATCTGTGATGGGAGCCTGTTATAAATTACAGAAGTTTTAGAAAATGTTCATTCCGGTTACATAATATGCCCATTTATTAAAGTCATACAAGGCTTTCTTCTAGGAAGATCAAAATAGTGTTCAGAGAACTATCATAAAATGAATGCTACCTCCTTTCATGCCATAAAGAGTCTGATGACTAAATAGGGGGAAAGACACAAGACACAGTGAGTGCTGAAAGGGAAGAGGAATGTAGAAAACCACAGAATAAGAGAAGGAAGGAAAGAAGTATCTTTTAAAAGGCACTATAGAACATCTTTTAGTTTTCTTTGTATATTTGAAAAGCTGTATTTCTGTGTGATAGTGAAAGAGGTAATTGCATATTAGATTATTGAATCATGACATTACAGTTAAAAGCTGTTCTTTTTTTTTTTTTTTTTTTTTTTTTTGGCGTTATACGGGCCTCTCACTGTTGTGGCCTCTCCCGTTGCAGAACAGGCTCCGGACGCGCAGACTCAGCGGCCATGGCTCACGGGCCCAGCCGCTCCGCGGCATGTGGGATCTTCCCGGACCGGGGCACGAACCCATGTCCCCTGCATCGGCAGGCGGACTCCCAACCACTGCGCCACCAGGGAAGCCCAAAAGCTGTTCACTTTTTAAGCAGCAATTCTGACAGGGACAAAAATCACAAGATAGGTGCACAGCAATGACTTTTAATACTGAGAAAAATAACAACAAAAAGGAGTGGTCAATTTGCCTTATTGCCTTACCTCAAGGCTGATGCATCTTTATGATAACAATGCTAATGATTTATCTGTCCCTCCAAAGAAAACCGAAAGCTACATTCCTATAAAATAACCTGAATTGAATGAAGAAAAATTGGGAATTCTATGGCCATTTTCATATTGGCTTCTTTTTGGGTAGGCTTTGAAATTCATAAATTACTAGCTGTTTTCTATGAACTGCTTTCTCTGGAATTTAAAATGTAGATAATGTGGATGTTTGTGAAAATTTTATTTGCTTAACAGCTGGCACCAGAATTAACTTGGGAGGACACATTTTTTGTTTAGAACAGTGGTTTCCTCTGCTTACCCGCAGGCCTTAAGCAGCCTACAGACATAATGACCTGAATGATAGATATTAAAATAAGCTAGTATCTTAAACTTAGGAAATTTTACATCAATTTTGGATTCTAGATTTCTTATAAAGCCAGATCGATGTGCTCACATATCAAACACTTTTTGTAGCTATTATAGCTGTCCCCCTAGACTGGGCATGCCCTTTTCAGTCTGTTACTGTTGCAATCTGTTCCTGTTAGCTTCCCAGTACTGAAGTAACATGTCAGTTGCCATATTTCATTGGATTTCCGTTCCTTTTTACTGACATCCAGTTTGCTTTAGTCATTCATATTATCTTTTCTCCTTGGTAAGCATATGTATTTTTACCCTCTTCTATTTTAGAAAAATACCTTTATAGAGGATAATATCTTAAGGACAGGAGCCAAAGCAAATATAGTTCAGTTGAGAGAGGAAATGAAGAGAATTTGATTTCTGTTTCTAAGAAAGAAGAGGGGAGGAAAAGGAAGAGGAGAAGAGAGATAATTCTAAAAGATTTTATAGCACTAAGAGTACAATGGGGCATGGGGTGGCCTAGGAAACTTCCCTGGTGTTAGAAAGGCCAGGGGTCATTTCAGTAGGAAGGTTATCTAATTGTCAGTTTCTCATTTATGTTAGTTTATATGGGATGGCTGGATAGCCCATTAACTCAGAGCCTTCTGTTGAACCATAAAGCTAGAAGCCAAGGAAAGTAGGGGGAGGCCTTTTGTCTTGTACAGTGTTTAGAATGGCATTCCAGAGAGATGTAAATTTCAGGAAGGTAGCAGATACCTTTTGTCATGTTTTTACATTATGATTTCGCTTTGGATTATAAAGACCTTTGCATAAATGTGTAGTTTGAGAGCCCTGAGAAGAGGAAGTAGTAAAGAACTAGACTGACTAAAAAGTATCCATTAAAAATGAGTCATGTTATATTAACCTTACTACTATCTTCATGTGTGGATTAGGGAAATGTGGCAGATACAATGTATCTGGGCATCAGCCTTTGCAAAGATTTATGATATCAAATAATAGGCTGGAACTTATGTTTACATAATTACTAATTATTCAGAAAATTGTTAGAGTTCTTCTCAGCTTATTTTTGTTGATTAAATATCGAGTCAATGGTATCCGAAGGTGGATAGTTGTAAAATTGTGTAAAAAGATTTCCGGAACAACAAGAATCTGTTGAGTTGAAAATATTTATTAATTTATTTGGAGAGATAAAAATAATTCTTGCCAAATTTTTAGATGACTTCAGGCTGAAAATGAAATTGAAATTTATTGTATGAGAGCCTGATTCAAATGTCTCTGTAGGTTTAAATACAACTAAACATAAGAGCTTCTCTAGTAAGATAAAATTCCATAATGTCCTGAACTTGCTAGTATGGCTTTATAGCAACATAGATGAAAAAAATGCTTACATATATTGTAGAAAGATAGGCTCACCATGAGTTAATAGTTTTATATGATTGCCAGAATGGCTGCTTTAGTCTTAGAATCTATCAGAAGAAACATAGCATCTATAACAGGTATAAAAAATTGATTTCATCTCACATGTCAACTCTGATTAGTGACAGGTTCTGCCTAGAATGCAGTGTTGAGGGGGAATCTGAGGCTGAATCTGAGGCTGTATCTGAATTTGGCAGGAGAGCATTGCCATCAACTTGTGACACCTGTCATGGCCACATCATGGGGAGGTGGTACTTTTATGCACCTACTGTCCTAGTTGGAGAATGTGGGAGATGGTGGGATAAGCCTCATTTTGCTCTGTAATGGTTATACAGCATTTGGAACCTTTATTTTTTGTAACAGTTTATACTCTTAAAGCTGGTTTGAGTTTTCACGATGTATATGTGTATTAAATCATCACATTGTACAACCTAAATGTATACAATTTTTATTTGTCAGTTATACCTCAGTAGGAAAAAGAAAATAGTTTGAGTCCTTGTCTTTCTTAGATGGGGGTGAGTGGAAGAGGGAAATGAGACCTTGGAATTGGAGATAGTGCCTTTCCTTTTAAAACATCCTTTTGTTTGTTTCTGGGTGTGTATCAGTTACATTTGGTACTTTTAAACTCTTTTTTTATCAGATTCCTGGCTACATACTGCCTCTCCCTTTTTGGTATGTTTTTGTCTTCTGTAGTCTTTTTCTTAGACCTCAAAACTTCTACTCTGGTAATTTTTCTTTTGTATCAAGAGGGAAAATTCTCTATCCTGTCCCCAAGCAGTGGATCTCAACCCAGGTTGTTTCTGACGTGCAGAGGATATTATTTTTGGTTATTACAAGAGAGGAGTTGCCATTGGTATCTAGGGACCAGAGGCCAGGGATGATGCTAAATATCCTGAAATGCAGAGGGGCCTCAACAACAGAGAATTGTCTAGTCCCAGATAATTGTGCCAATGTTGATAAACCTTGCCGTAAAGTACTGATCCTGCTTTCTCAGTCAAAGACAGGCTGGCCAGAGTAAATCACAGTTCCTCTTCCTTGGGTTCTATCTAGTTCAAAAGCTAAGATGAGCTGGCATAAATTGTTCTTATTATAATCTACTATCCTTTTAACATGACAGACCTTCAACTATTTAAACAGCTGTATTATGAAAGATGGTACAATATAAAAGACCGTGAACCAGACTAAGTTCAAATCCCAATTCCCCTCTCATTCGTTGTATACCTTAGTTTCCATTTTTGTAAGACAATAATAATAAAGTAATATATAATAGTAATAACAACACTTAACACATAGGGTTGTTTTAAGAATTAGTGGATATACACATGTGTGTATAATGTGTATACATAGCCAAGATGTCTATGTTAATCTTAGACTGCATCAAGAGAAGTGTAGCATCTTTAACGAAGATGAAAAGTAGATTTGCTTTAGGGCAGTAGGTGGTATGAAAGTATTATTATTCTTCATTCTGAGGTTCTTTTTTTTTTTCCTACATTAAAAAAGTCCACTTATTTCAGCCCTTTAACAAAGAACATAAGTTGTGGCCACCATCATGGGGTCAATAATTTCAAGTTACCCTCTAGGTTGTCAGCATCTTTTGAAGATAGATAAATCAAGATTCTGCATTGGGTTCTAAAGTTAATCTGTTAGAACCACTTACTTGTTAAACTTATCAAATAGAATTTTTTTAACAAGGAGAAAGACCTTAAAACTTTTCTCTTAAGTGAATGTGCACGATTTCCTGTAATTGATTAAATTAATATGCAGTTAGTAAGGTCAAAGTCAATGGGTAAATATTTACAAGGTTGGTGAGTAAAATCAACCTCCTGTGATTGAGAAGATTTACAACTTGAAAATTTTCTACAACGAATTTTAATAAATATAGTTTTTTTACTACAGAAATTAATATTCTCAAGGATAGGTCAGTACGTTTTAGATGACATCACAGATTTTGCCCTTTTTGTTTTTTAACATTTTTTTTTATTCAAACAGAAAGTCACAAAAATTATGATCATCCTCATCAGTTCACTCAGTCCCATGTAATTAATTTTTTTATCTTGATCTTTTGTTAGCACTTTTATGAATTCATCAGTGTTCATTTAGAGTTCTGAAAATGCTTATTCATTCAGTTCAGCAGTATAGTCAGTTACCAGAAACCTGTACTTGTCAGAGTCTTTTCCATGAATTCCTTGAAGATGAAAACCTTTTATAGGAACATTTTTGCAAAAGCATCAGAGTACACCCACAACTGTCTGTAAATGACAAAAGACTTAAAAATGACCACGGTTAAAGATTTGATGAAAGTTCATAATAATGCAATTGACAAGGAAATTTACTTATTTCTGAGATATACATTTTAAAGTAATAACTAGAATTATGACTTTTAAGATTATACCAGAACATACAAGATTTTTAGGAATTTCATGTAATGTCTGAGACATTTCTATTAACATATTTCCATACAAATAACCCAAAGAAAGTTTAGTATTAGATTTTTTTAAATTTTTTTTATTTTATTTTTTTTGCAGTACGTGGGCGTCTCACTGTTGTGGCCTCTCCCGTTGCGGAGCACAGGCTCCGGACGTGCAGGCCCAGCGGCCATGGCTCACGGGCCCAGCCACTCCGCAGCATGTGGGATCTTCCCAGAACGGGGCACGAACCCCCTTCCCCTGCATTGACAGGCGGACTCTCAACCACTGCGCCACCAGGGAAGACCAGTATTAGTTTTTTAAAATTTTGAATTTTATTTTATTTATTTTTTATACAGCAGGTTCTTATTAGTCATCAGTTTTATACACATCAGTATATACATGTCAATCCCAGTCTCCCAATTCATCACACCCCCACCCCCCCGCAGCTTTCCCCCCTTGGTGTCCATATGTTTGTTCTCTACATCTGTGTCTCAGTTTCTATCCTGCAAACCGGTTCATCTGTACCATTTTTCTAGTTTCCACATACATGTGTTAAAATACGATATTTATTTTTCTCTTTCTGACTTACTTCACTCTGTATGACAGTCTCTGATCCATCCACATCTCAAAAAATGACTCAGTTTCATTCCTTTTTATGACTGAGTAATATTCCATTGTATATATCTACCACAACTCCTTTATCCATTCGTCTGTCGATGGGCATTTAGGTTGCTTCCATGACCTGGCTATTGTAAATAGTGTTGCACTGAACATTGGGGTGTATGTGTCTTTTTGAATTCTTATTTGCTCTGGGTATATGCCCAGTAGTGGGATTGCTGGATCATATGATAATTCTATTTTTAGATTTTTAAGGACCCTCCATAGTGACTGTATCAATTTATATTCTCACCAACAGTGCAAGAGGGTTCCCTTTTCTCCACACCTGCTCCAGCCTCTGTTGTTGGTAGATTTTCTGATGAGGTCCATTCTAACTGGTGTGAGGTGATACCTCATTGCAGTTTTGATTTGCATTTCTCTAATAATTAGTGATGTTGAGCAGCTTTTCATGTGCTTCTTGGCCATCTGTATGTCTTCTTTGGAGAAATGTCTATTTAGGTCTTCTGCCCATTTTTGGATTCAGTTGTTTGTTTCTTTACTATTGAGTTGCATGAGCTGTTTATATATTTTGGAGATTGATCCGTTGTCCGTTGATTCATTTGCAAATATTTTCTCCCATTCTGAGGGTTGTCTTTTTGTCTTGTTTATGGTTTCCTTTGCTGTGCAAAAGATTTTAAGTTTCATTAGGTCCCATTTGTTTATTTCTGTTTTTATTTCCATTACTCTAGGAGGTGGATCAAAAAAGATCTTGCTGTGATCTATGTCAAATAGTTTTCTTCCTATATTTTCCTCTAGGAGTTTTATAGTGTCTGGTCTTACATTTAGGTCTCTAATCCATTTTGAGTTTATTTCTGTGTATGGTGTTAGGGAGTGTTCTAATTTCATTCTTTTACATGTATCTGTTCAGTTTACCCAGCACCACTTATTGAAGAGACTGCCTTTCTCCATTGTATATCCTTGCCTCCTTTGTCATAGATTAATTGACCATAGGTTCGTGGGCTTATCTCTGGGCTTTCTATCTTGTTCCATTGATCTATGTTTCTGTTTTTGTGCCAGTACCATATTGTCTTGACTACTGGAGGTTTGTAGCATAGTCTGAAGTCAGGGAGTCTGATTCCTCCAGCTCCGTTTTTTTCCCTCAAGACTGCTTTGGCTATTCGGGGTCTTTTGTGTCTCCACACAAATTTTAAGCTTTTTTTCTTCTAGTTCTGTAAAAAATGCCATTAGTAACTTGATAGGGATTGCATTGAATCTGTAGATTGCTTTGAGTAGTATAGTCATTTTCACAATATTGATTCTTCCAAACTAAGAACATGGTATATCTCTCCATCTGCTTGTATCAAATTTAATTTCTTTCATCAGTGTCTTGTAGTTTTCTGCATACAGGTCTTTTGTCTCCCTAGGTAGGTTTATTCCTAGGTATTTTATTCTTGTTGTTGCAGTCATAAATGGGAGTGTTTCCTTAATTTCTCTTTCAGATATTTCATCATTAGTGTATAGGAATGCAAGAGATTTCTGTGCATTAATTTTGTATCCTGTAACTTTACCGAATGCATTGATTAGCTCTAGTAGTTTTCTGGTGGCATTTTTAGGATTCTCTATGTATAGTATCATGTCATCTGCAAACAGTGACCGTTTTACTTCTTCTTTTCCAATTTGGAGTCCTTTTATTTCTTTTTCTTCTCTGATTGCCATGGCTAGGACTTCCAAAACTATGTTAAATAATAGTGGTGAGAGTGGACATCCTTGTCTTGTTCCTGATCTTAGAGGAAATGCTTTCGGTTTTTCACCATTGAGAATGATGTTTGCTGTGGGTTTGTCATATATGGCCTCTATTAGGTTGAGATAGGTTCCCTCTGTGCCCAATTTCTGGAGAGTTTTTATCATAAATGGGTGTTGAATTTTGTCAAAAGGTTTTTCTGCATCTATTGAATTGATCATATGGTTTTTCTTCTTCAATTTGTTAATATGGTGTATTATTCATACACCATATGAATTCAATGAATTCAATTAGTTAATATGGTATATCACATTGATTGATTTGCATATGTTGAAGAAACCATGCATCCCTGGGATAAATCCCACTTGATCATGGTGTGTGATCCTTTTAATGTGTTGTTGGATTCTATTTTCTAGTGTTTTGTTAAGGATTTCTGCGTCTATATTCATCAGTGATATTGGTCTGTAATTTTCTTTTTTTGTAATATCTTTGTCTGGTTTTGGTATCAGGGTGATGGTGGCCTCATAGAATGAGTTTGGGAGTGTTCCTTCCTCTGCAGTTTTATGGAAGAGTTTGAGAAGGATGGGTGTTAGCTCTTCTCTAAATGTTTGATAGAATTCACCTGTGAAGCCATCTGGTCCTGGACTTTTGTTGGAAGATTTTTTTTTTTTTTTTTTTTTTTTTGTGGTACGCGGGCCTCTCACTGTTGTGGCCCCTCCCATTGCAGAGCACAGGCTCCGGACGCGCAGGCTCAACGGCCATGGCTCACGGGCCCAGCCGCTCCACGGCATATGGGATCCTCCCAGACCGGGGCACGAACCCGTATCCCCTGCATCGGCAGGCGGACTCTCAACCACTGCACCACCAGGGAGGCCCTGTTGGAAGATTTTTAATCACAGTTTCAATTTCATTACTTGTAATTTTTCTGTTCATATTTTCTATTTCTTCCTGGTTCAGTCTTGGGAGGTTATACCTTTCTAAGAATTTGTCTATTTCTTCCAGGTTGTCCATTTTATTGGCATAGAATTGCTTGTAGTAGTCTCTTAGGATGCTTTGTATTTCTGCAGTGTGTGTTGTAACTTCTCCTTTTTCATTTCTAATTTTATTGATTTGAGTCCTCTCCCTCTTTTTCTTGATAAGTCTGGCTAATGGTTTATCAGTTTTGTTTATCTTCTCAAAGAATCTATTTTAGTTTTATTGATCTTTGCTGCTGTTTTCTTTGTTTCTGTTTCATTTATTTCTGCTCTGATCTTTATGATTTCTTTCCTTCTGCTAACTTTGGGTCTTGTTTGTTCTTCTTTCCCTAGTTCCTTAAGGTGTAAAGTTAATTTGTTTATTTAAGATTTTTCTTGTTTCTTGAGGTAGGCTTGTATAACTATAAACCTCCCTCGTAGAACTGCTTTTGCTGCATTGTGTATGTTTTGGATTGTCGTGTTTTCATTGTCATTTTTCTCTAGGTATTTTTTGATTTCTTCTTTGATATCTTCAATGATCTCTTGGTTATTTAGTAACCTATTGTTTAGCCTCCATGTGTTTGTGTTTTTTTATGTTTTTTTCCTGTAATTCATTTCTGATCTCATAGCGTTGTGGTCAGAAAAGATGCTTGATGTGATTTCACTTTTCTTGAATTTATTGAGGCTTGCTTTGTGACCCAAGATGTGATCTATCCTGGAGAATGTTCCTTGTGCACTTGAGAAGAAAGTGTAATCTGCTGGTTTTGGATGGAATGTCCTATAAATATCAATCAAATATATCTGGTCTATTGTGTCATTTTAAGCTTCTGTTTCCTTATTTATTTTCATTTTGGATGACCTGTCCATTGGTGTAAGTGAGGTGTTAATGTCCCCCACTGTTATTGTGTTACTGTTGCTTTCCTCTTTTATAGCTGTTAGCAGTTTCCTTATGTATTGAGGTGCTCCTATGTTGGGTGTATATATATTTATAATTGTTATATCTTCTTCTAGGATTGATCCCTTGATCATTATGTAGTGTCCTTCCTTGTCTCTTGTAACATTCTTTATTTTAAAGTCTATTTTATCTGATATGAGTATTGCTACTCCAGCTTTCTTTTGATTTTCATTTGCATGGAATATCTTTTTCCATCCCCTCACTTTCAGTCTGTATGTGTCCCTAGGTATGAAGTGGGTCCCTTGTAGACAGCATATATATGGGTCTTGTTTTTGTATCCATTCAGCAAGCCTGTGTCTTTTGGTTGAAGCATTTAATCCATTCACGTTGAAGGTAATTATCGATATGTATGTTCCTATGACCACTTTTTAAATTGTTTTGGGTTTGTTTTTGTAGGTCTTTTTCTTCTCTTGTGTTTCCCAGTTAGAGAAGTTCCTTTAGCATTTGTTGTAGAGCTGGTTTGGTGGTGCTGAATTCTCATAGCTTTTGCTTGTCTGTGAAGCTTTTGATTTCTCCACTGAAACTGAATGAGATCCTTGCAAGGTAGAGTAATCTTGGTTATAATTTCTTCCCTTTCATCATTTTAAGTATATCATGCCACTCCCTTCTGGCTTGTAGAGTTTCTGCTGAGAAATCAGCTGTTAACCTAATGGGCATTCCCTTGTATGTTATTTGTTGTTTTTCCCTTGCGACTTTCAATAATTTTTCTTTGCCTTTAATTTTTGCCCCCTTGATTACTATGTGTCTAGGCATGTTTCTCCTTGTGTTTATCCTGTATGGGACTCGCTGTTCTTCCTGGACTTCCATGTTAGGGAAGTTTTCTACTATAATCTCTTCAAATATTTTCTCAGTTCTTTCTCTCTCTCTTCTCCTTCTGGGACCCCTGTAGTGCGAACGTTGTTGTGTTAGTGTTGTCCCAGAAGTCTCTTAGAACTGTCTTCAGTTCTTTTCATTCTTTTTCTTTTTTCTGTTCTGCAGCAGTGAATTCCACCACCATTCTGTCTTCCAGGTCACCTATCCATTCTTCTGCCTCAGTCATGCTGCTTTTGATTCCTTCTAGTGTAGTTTTCATTTCAGTTATTGTATTGTTCATCTCTGTTTGTTTGTTCTTTTTTTCTTCTAGGTCTTTGTTAAACATTTCTTGCATCTTCTCAATCTTTGCCTCCATTCTTTTTCCGTGATCCTGGATCATCTTCACTATCATTATTCTGAATTCTTTTTCTGGAAGGTTGCCTATCTCCTCCTCATTTAGTTGTTTTTCTGGGGTTTTATCTTTTTTTTCATCTGGTACATAGCCCTCTGTCTTTTCATCTTGTCTATCTTTCTGTGAATGTTGTTTTTGTTCCACAGGCTGCAGGATTGTAGTTCTTCTTGCTTCTGCTCCTGATGTCTGCCCTCTATTGGATGAGGCTATCTGAGATCCTTTTGTGAGTTTCCTGATGTGACAGACTGGTGGTGGGTAGAGCTGGGTGTTGCTCTGGTGGCCAAAGTTCAGTAAAACTTTAACCTGCTTGACTCTTGATTGGTGGGGCTGGGTTCCCTCCCTGTTGGTTTTTTGGCCTGAGGCAACCCAACACTGGAGCCTACCTGGGCTCTTTGATGGGGCTAATGACAGACTCTGGGGGGGCTCACAACAAGTAGTACTTCCCAGAACTTCTTCTGTCAGTGTCCTTGTCCCCACGGTGAGCCACAGCCACCCCCCACCTCTGCAGGAGACCCTCCAACACTAGCAGGTAGATCTGGCTCAGTCTCCCCTAGGGTCAGTGCTCCTTCCCCTGGGTCCTGATGTGCACACTACTTTGTGTGTGCCCTCCAAGAGTGGAGTCTCTGTTTCCCCCTGTTCTATCAGAGTCCTACAATAAAATCCCGCCAGCCTTCAAAGTCTGATTCTCTAGGAATTCCTCCTCCCGTTTCCAGACCCCCAGGTTGGGAAGCCTGATATGGGGCTCAGAACCTTCACTCCAGTGGGTGGACTTCTGTGGTATAAGTTTTCCCCAGTCTGTGAGTCACCCACACAGCAGTTATGGGATTTGATTTTACTGTGATTGTGCCCCTCCTACCATCTCATTGTGGCTTCTCCTTTTTGTACGTGGGGTATACTTTTTGGTGAGTTCCAGTGTCTTCCTTTCAATGATTGTCCAGCAGCTACTTGTGATTCTGGTGTTCTCGCAAGAGGAAGTGAATGCACGTCCTTCTACTCCGCCATCTTGTTTCCTCTAGATCTTTGCCCTTTTTAAACCTTAGTGAAATTAGAAACTTAACTTTGCATTGACAATATCCATAAGATGAATAGAGTTAATGTAATTATTGTGGTAAGTGGTAGGGAGTAAAGGTAGTGAATATTTACCTATTAATCTAAATTAAAGTTAATGGTTAAATATATGCTCTGTTATTTCAATATCACTTGCATCAACAGCTTCCTATAATTTTTTATGTATCCCCTCACACTGGTCATAATGTCCATCATCAAAAAATCTACAAACAATAAATGCTAGAGAGGGTGTGGAGAAAAAGGAACCCTTTTACGCTGTTTGTGGGAATGTACATTGATACAGCCACATGGAGAACAGTATGGAGGTTCATTAAAAAACTAAAAATAGAACTACCATACGACCCAGCAATCCCACTACTGGGCATATTCCCAGAGAAAACCATAATTCCAAAAGAGTCATGTACCATAATGTTCAATGCAGCTCTATTTACAATAGCCAGGACATGGAAGCAACCTAAGTGTTCATTACAGATGAATGGAAAAAGAAGATGTGACACATATATACAATGGAATATTATTCAGCCATAAAAAAGAAAGGAAATTGAGTTATTTGCAGTGAGGTGGATAGACCTAGAGACCGTCATACAGAGTGAAGTAAGTCAGAAAGAGAAAAACAAATACCACATGCTAACACATATATATGGAATCTTAAAAAAAAAAAAAAAAAGATTTGAAGAACCTAGGACCAGGACAGGAATAAAGATGCAGACATAGAGAAAGGAGTTTAGGACACAGGGAGGGGGAAGAGTAAGCTGGGACAAGGTGAGAGAGTGTCATGGACGTACATACACTACCAAATGTAAAATAGGTAGCTAGTGGGAAGCAGCTGCATATCACAGTGAGATCAGCTCAGTGCTTTGTGTCCACCTAGAGGGGTGAATAGGGAGGGTGGGAGGGAGACACAGGAGGGAGGAGATATTGGGATATATGTATATGTATAGCTGATTCACTTTGTTATACAGCAGAAACTAACACACCATTGTAAAGCAATTATACTCCAATAAAGCTGCTAAAAAAAAAAAAGAATTGAGACGTGACCTCTTGTTTAAATTTATTTTTAGTCAGGATTAATTAAAAAATGTTAAAGTTTGTAATAATTTATTTTTGCATCCCAGAAATGTAGGGCCTGACCAACATATTACACTATTGAATTAAAACCAACATTTCTAAGTTTTTGACATAAATATGACTCTTAAGCCACCCTTCTTATCTTGTAGTTTGACATTTAGTTATAGACAATGCTACCTTTAGTGATACTATTTGGGTATATTTTTCATCATAACTGAATTTTCCTTTGTAATAATTGAAGCATTGTGCAGAGTAAATGGTAAAGGTGTCCATACTGGACCCAGACAGCCTGAATTCTATCCGTCTTACCTTCAGCAAGTTACTTGATACCTCTTCACCTCTATTTTCTGATATGTATATGGTGTATATATATGGTATATGATGATTATAATAGTGACTTTTTAATAGGGTTTTTGTGATGATTCAATGCATTCATATATTTAAAAGCACTTAGAATACTGGCTAAGTCACTGGTAAGTCTTAATTATCCACAATTTCAGAAAATTATATTTCCTGTAAACTTAGAACAAAAACTATATAACTGTTTCATGCAAGACCAAAACCCTCCTTTTTTAAAATCAAGGCTCACCAGCATTTTTCCGAGGAGAAGGAAAAAGAAATTATGGAAAACTCTTTGTCTTCCTGACTTGAAGTCTCAAAACACTAGACAAGAATGCATTTACGAGTTAGTGATTCGAAACGATTGATTAGCAACTGTTATCAAATATTCGGGATTAGGGAGAATAATAGTACTGACTTGGTAAAGAGAATAACTTATAAATCTCACTACATAATTCTCCTGCCTTTGAGATGCCTGAAATCACTGTAATAAAATGTTTAAATTTAATTTGAACTCAGAACTATGTCTGCATGACCAAAAATTACTACTAATCTTTTACAATCACCTACATTATGGTGAAGTTGAGGTCTCTCAGGGGGGCATGATCAGTAAATTTGTACTTTTGTAGCTTAGTATTTCTATGTAAGCTGAACACTAAAATAACTTTTCTTTTTCACTGTGTAGCAAAATGATAAGACATGTCTAAGATCAGTAATAATAATGGGCATTATTAATTTACTAATAGAGATTTTACTTCTAAGCACTGGGTAGTTTATATAGTTGTTGTTCCATAAGTAATTATTGAATTGATTTTTGACAAAGTCTTATGATTTTCAAGAACTTTCAAATGAAATGTGTATGTATTCCCATATGCATTTCATATCTATTTTACATGTAAGGAGATAACCTTAGTTATCCAGTGAGTGAGAAGACTTGGGTTGAGTTCCCTCAAAGCAGAGCCTGAGGAGACGGGATTTGGTGCCTCAGCTTTACTGAGGCTGTGCTCTCTAGGGAAGGTCTATAAGGAAAGAAATTAAGCAAGATAAAGGAGTGGAAAATAACATGTTGCCTCGTGTAAAGTGGAACTGGCTTGATCCACAGAGGTGTTTCTGAAGCATAAAAGGCCCATACAAAGTTGTCTCCCCTTGAGGCAAGATGGCCACCCATTTGTAAATTGTATCACTCAGACATTGGCTATAAGTCACCTTGGGAGGGGCAGTGAGGCATAATCCCCATGCTGAGGCTGCTCTGGGGCAATCTCTAGAGAAGTGAGCAGTTTTATTCGATTAGCATGCAACAATCACAGTAGCTAGGGTATGAGTGCACCACCTAGTAAAGCATCTACTCTAAAAATCAAATTATTCTTGAAGTATTTTCAAAGCAGCTAGCCTTCTGAATTATTCAAGCAACACATACTAAAATTGACCTAATTTTTAAAAAAGATATATTAGGAAATGTTTTTAATATGCTCATATTTTCTAGAGCAATTTATTTTAGAATGCTGTTGACGTAGAAGGAAAAGAAATTATGGAAGAGAAGGTACTCATTGTGGAGGTACCCTCCTCAAGAAAATGCCAAACAATGGGGAGAATGAAATGATGACATTAAAACTTGGTAATAGACCTAATGGAGTGAATTAGTATTGTTCCTTTAATGTTTATTTATTTAAAGTTCTTAAAGTGGCTTTAAAGCCAGTCATATTTGAGGAGTTTAAAGATTCCCAGAAACAGAATAAATCTGATGTGTAACAGGGCATATTTTAGGTTTACCAAAGGGGAACTCAGAAGATTTATAAGCTAAATTATTTGGCAATCATTGTAGCTGAATCACAACTCTTTTTGCAAAATATTTCTTTTTCACACTGCCAGTTTCAATCATCTATCTTGAGAATCTAAATGTACTACTATGATCATTTAAGAGAGAATGAAAAGTTTTGTTGAAGTGGGAAGATTTTTTCCAGTTAGTGCTTGTGCTGTATATCTTCTGGATCTAGGTTTTAAGTGTAGAAATATAAATGATGGTTGGGCTGCTACTACTTTTGAATACATTACAGAACAAACACTATCCTTGGGAACTGATGTTATTGGAGAGTCCATTTTAGATAATAAATCATATTAATAAATACCTTTTATACTTTAGAGTCTTCAAAATGAACACACATATGAAATATATATATATATATATATATGCATGTATATATATTCCAATTTGATCTTTATAGCAGTCTGGGGGGATGGACATATTACTCTCATAAACCTCTTAGAAATGAGGAATATCTTTGAGACACAGTCACTGGTAATCAATGGTTTACACAGAAGTAAAGCGACATGATTGCTGATTTCTCAATGCAGACTATGTTGGTCAAACCACACATTAGTTTTATGTCCTCTGTTCTTTCCTCTTATACCCATCTATCTCTGCACTACTTACTTCTATCTCCACACTGTTTTCAAATTATCTTCTTAAAACACAGTCTTACTTAGAGCATTTGATGCTTCCCCATTACCCATGGAATGAAATCTAAACTCTTAGTAGAATAGTCATCACCCTCAGGATTGGGCTTTAATTTGCCTACTCATCTTTCCACAATTTATAAGACATCCTGTACTAGTATAAAGTCAAAATCATCTTCGATACTTTAATCAGATTAAAATATGCCTATTTCTATTAAGCTATGTTACCTCCTCTGACATACTCACTACTATTCAAGCTCTTTATTTCCTAGGATATCATTCATTTCTTATCCATGGCTAGTGGGACCTGATATTTACATAGGACTCAACACAGACCAGTACGTTATTTTGACAGAGAGAAAGCAGTTCTGCACTTAAAGAGAAGTCAGGAGACTTTCATGTTGAGTTACAAGCAAGTTCAGTTGGTGGAATACAGTAATGGGGGAGACAAAGCAAAATGGAGCCACCCAGAAAGAATTATCTTAGTAAATCCTTATGTAGCACTTACTGTATGGCTGGCACTATCTATGTACTTTGCATGAGTTAACATCATTTAATCCTCAACTCTATTTCCCTATCGTTAAGTTGAGGAACCTGAAGCAGAAAGCAGAAAGAAAGTAAATGACTTACCTATATGGAGTAGGTAAGCTGGAATATGAATCCAGGAAGTCTGGTTATATTGGTACAGTCAGTAGCCAAGATATGATGAGAGAAGCTTCTGTTCCAATTTCTAGTTCCAGTTCCTGTCAGACCCAGATGTACTTTGTTTCTTATCTTTGGATTTTTGTGAGGGTTTATGGTATATGATACAGCCTTTTTTAGTTGAGCTAATTTAAATATATTTCTATTTATTTCATCCAAACTAGCCTTAGTGAGACTTGCCAATTTCCATTTTAATAAAGTTCTAATGTAAGTTCTAATTGAAATGCCTTTTCCACCATTTTTGTCTGTTGAAATTGTACTAATGCTTCATGATATAACTCAAATCCTTCTGCTTATTTGTGGCTTTTCTGAATTCCCACCCCCAGTTAGGATTGTTTTTCTTCCTCTTTTTCTTAGTGCACGTCTTATTCTGTTTAAGGACTTGAGACATTCTAATTTTGGTATTTTAAGTTCTCTACCTATTTTCCACAATATTAGTTTGAAACATATGAAACTGTCAACCCTAAAGTAGTTTTAACTTACTAAAATGGCAATTTCATGTGATTCAATTTAATATGTTGGAAAGAAACTGATTGGCCGGTAGGTATCTTAATGATCTTTGTATCCTGGATATCTGATAGATGGTAAGGGCTCAGTAAATTTTGATGGCATTAAACACTTCTTAGATATAATAAAATTTTAGTAATTTGACAGAATTTCCCCCAAATAGTCTCTGTGGATAATAAAATGTTTAAAAGTATAAAAACATCATTTCCACCTGTTTTCTACTTCTGATATTATATGTGTCCATTTCCAAGAAAATCCTAAGAGTAGTTAGTGTTCTTGTGTGTGGATAACCACAAATGGAGACTAATTTCACTGCATAATATAAAACAAATTTGCATTTACTAAAAGTAGATTCATAAGGATTTTTGAGTTGTTATTTTCTAGTAATATCCAGGTACATGGGTCAGAATATTACAAATAAACAATCTCCCAATCCTCAAATCCTCCTTATTATGGAATAGTAAGGGACCACATGTAGATGCAGTTATTTGGAATGTCAAAAGAATGGATCTATATCAGGCAGTTATGGGAAATTTTACAAAGAAGTGGCTGAGTAGGAATTAATCAGAACAGGAAAGAATATGGGGTGTTGCAGAATATGATAGGCAGTGTGAATACAGAGTTTATGAAAGCTTGGGAGACCTGGGTATAGAACCATGTTGGTAGAGTATATAGGATATGAGATGAGTTAGGGGAAGTGACAAAAGGAGTCATTTGAACATTTTAAGTAGGGTATTGACATTGCCAGATTTGAACTTTCTAAAAGTTAAAAAAAATCAGGAATTACAAGAGAATGTAGAAACTGCTGATTTAAATGAAGTGACCACTCTGGCTGCAAAGGACGGCAAAGGGTGATAGAAAGAGTGCTATGGAGACCAGGTAGGAGATGACTGATGTGATCTGAGCAAGGATGACAAGGACCTTGAATAAGGATGTTAATGTTGAAATCAATAGGAAAGTGGATTCAAATAATATAGGGAAATAGAATTGGTAGGAACTGGAGATCAATCAGGGGCTGGGAGTAATCCCATTTGTGTCTCCTGTCAATTTTATCTAAGGAGTTTATTTATTTAGAGTAGGGCCAGATTACTTTGAGTTCAACTTAATTGTGAATGAAGCTTCCAACAAAGTCCTCTGTGAACTGAATATTCAAAATATAGACATAGCCCAGAACAAATTGTTTCTTCTCCGGAGGCACTCTTTTGAATGAAGTTTCATATAAATTAAACCTTCCATGATGATGAGCGCAACACACTTCAAATTAAAACATGCAATAATATTAATTAAACAGAAAGTTGTAAATTGATGTTGGCATACATCTCCACCTTCATTCATTTTTATGAAACTGCATTATTAATGTCCCTTCTAAAAATAAAAGATTAAATAACATTTTTGTCATGAAAACATGTTTACCTAGACTCCTGTTGTCAGATAACAAGCTAAGAATGATGAGAGAGGTTTGTTTTGTCAGACTCATGTATTTTTTTTTTTGGTATCAGCATTATGTGATAATAAGAGAAAGGTGTTTCATAATATATTCATATTTTTGGCCTTTTATTTATTTGAAGCTGAACAGATTTAAAGAGTTTAAAAAATTAATTTATAGGTGTTGGAGAATACTTTTTTTAAAACAAATCAAAGTGTTTATCGCAGTGTTGTATGAAATGTCATAAAATGTGTATTATAAATCATTGGGGAAAGGGGGTACTTTTTTAAAGAATAAAGTCATAAAATCATAAATCTCATGCAAATGTAAACATACATTTGACAGTTCATTGATTAATGAGAGAATTAGTAAGTTCAAAGGAAATTTTAAAGAACACACACGTAGGCAATCAAGAATGTTGAATGTGTTTGCCAATAGATGCAAAACAGGTCCATATATATAGGGAAATAATTGCAATCCACTGAGAAAATTCATTTGTATTACTATCAGCTTTCTATATCTTCAGAGTTTTAAAATAGCTCAAAGATGATAAAAGGCACATTTTACCCATTTCAAAGTCTTTTACAATTTTACTTGACATAGGAAAAATCACAATAGAAATGAAAATCTGAGAAACATACATAGAGACTGCTTCCCTATGGCACTTCCCAGAGCTCTCAACAAATCTCCTTTTTCCTTGCTTAGAGATCTGTAGTACATCTTAAAGCCAAGTCCAGTTTTGAGTAGGAAAATAAACATTTATCACATTGTTCATTTTGTCAAAAACTATATATTGAGAATTTAGTCTGCCAATTGCTGAGTGACTGCATATTGGTACTGTAACAGTATAGAAATAATATTGTGTCTGCCTTCATGGAACTTACATTCTAGAAGAGAATACAGACAAGTAGGGAGGCAATCATATTGCCAAGATAGGAGCAAGGTGATAGATCAGGGAGGTCCCTTAGACGAAATAAACTTAGGCAAACACCTGAAACATGAGTGGGCATTATGCTGGTTACTAAGATAAAGAGGCAAGAAGCATTCCAGAAAGAGGAGATGTGTGATGGATGGGCTGGGGTATAATGAGCACCAAGATTTAGGGGGGCTCACAGAGCTTCAACATCTCACAGCTCATTTATTTATTTAATAAATTTATTTATTTTATTTTTGGCTGTGTTGGGTCTTTGTTGCTGCACGCAGGCTTTTCTCTGGTTGTGACGATGGGAGGCTACTCTTCATTGCGGTGCAGAGACTTCTCATTGTGGTGGTTTCTCTTGTTGCAGAGCACGGGCTTTAGGCATGCAGGCTTCAGTAGTTGTGGTACATGGGCTCAGATGTTGTGGCATGCGGGCTCAGTAGTTGTGGCTCACGGGCTTTAGAGAGCAGGCTCAGTAGCTGTGGCGCACGGGCTTAGTTACTCTGTGGCATGTGGGATCTTCTCGGACCAGGGCTTGAACCCATGTCCCCTGCACTGGCCTGTGGATTCTTAACCACTGCACCACCAGGGAAGCCTTCACAGATTATTTAATGCCTCCAAATCATGTTGCCAGTCCAGCACATATATGTTACAAAGGCTAGAAGGAAAATTTCAAATGTCATGTGACATTTTTCTTTGTCTGACTTTTTTAAACTTCTAAATTACCATGACCTCTATAATTTATCTTGAAATGATGAAACAATGTAGGGAAAATAATCCAAACATTTAGAATTTAGGACTAGTTAAATTCATTTTAGTTTTTCCATACTAGCCTATCTTTATCATCAAATAATCTATCCTCTTCAGTTCTTCCACAAATCCCTTAATCCCTCTACCCCATGACCAATGACTCCTTTTGTAAGTAGAGAGAGCTTCTTTTTTTTTTTTTTTTTTTTTTTTTTTTCTGTGCAGAGACTATTTTTGGATCCCTCTGTGTTTTTACAAAAGTAGCAGTGTAGGAGAGTTCATTTCTTAACATAGTTTACAGTGCAATAAGAAAATAACCAGTTCACATTAATGTTGTTGCAAAGGAAGTAAGTGTAGAAGCTACAATTTTGACCATAGAAATAATATGAAATAATGAAACTCCACTTTTCACAGTAGAAAGCTAGTTACGTCCAAGTTGACATAATGTATTTGAATGAAATCTCTAAGGCCATTTTTTTTTTGTTTTTTGCTATGAGGTTTTCAAACTATTTTGATACGCTTGGCTCTACATTTATTCACATGATAGATTAGGAATCAGAGATTATGAAAGTCAAGTAGGTAGTAAATAAGTGGATCAGCATATATGTTAAACTGTGTGGGAAAGTGCAAAAAAAAAAAAGCCCACTCTATTACAACGGAATGCCATAATTAATGGCTGAAATTATGCCCTTAATCCAAGGGAAGGGTAATTATTTTCAGTATCTTCTATTTAAAGAAAATATATATGCATTTTATATTTTTTAAAATCAAACTGTCAATTTAAAAAATACGTACATAGAGAATTAACCTTTAGCTGCCTTGGTGATTACATTAGTGATGCCTCCTAATTCCAGTCATATGTGATATAATGACTCTTGCTACTAATACTATAAAAAGTCAGAGAGCAAAGCTGTAGAGTGTTGGGTTAAAGGGTGTAGGATCCTTAGGAGAAACTAAGTACACAGGACAATATTCAAGTTAAGAGAGCAAATAAGGAAACAAATAGGGAGAAACATATTTAGCAACAGTAATTACCGGGTTTTACCCATCCCTCATGTGGATTTGGAAAGGGTTTGTTGCTGAGGTTTGAAGAAGATCCAAATAAGCAGCCAGCAATGATTGCAGGGACTTAGATTTTCTGGCAGGTGGCCACTACAACAGATTGCTTCCTAAGTATTCAGGAGATTGCTTTGTGCCGAAAAGGTGGTGATGTCTCGAAGAGGATAAAAGTGTGTTGGAGTTCCATGGTGGTCTGGTTACCATGGGGAGTCTGTAGGACAAAGCACAAGGCACGGGTTTTGACTAAAGGTGGGTGATGGCGCTGTAGGCGGTGAGATGTATGATAAATGTTATGTCATATTTTCTGATGTTTGATAAATGTTATTTCATATTTTCTGTTTATTAAATTTAAAATCTGTGTGAAAAATACTAATCTGACATTTTAGATATTCCCAGGAGAGCTAAGTAAAGGGAATGTGGCCCCATATCTCTCTGGCTGCTTTCACCCTGCTTTATTTTTCTTCATAGACTTCGTGTTCTGATAAGGTGAGGTAGGCAGAATAATGGCCCCCAAAGATACCTGTGTCCTAATCCTCAGAACCTGTGAACATGTTATCATACATGGCAAAAGGGACTTTGCAGATGTGATTAAGTTAGGGACCTTGAGGTAGGGAGACTATTTTGGATTATATGCGTAAATCCAGTCTAATCCCATGGGTCCTTAAAAGCAGAGAGAATGTTTCCTAGCTGAAGTCAGAGGGAGATAGGACTATGTAAAGGTAATCAGAGGGGTACAATGTTGTTGCCCATGAAGATGGAGGAAGGGACCCATGTGTGAAGTTTCTAGAAACAAGAAAAACAATGAAGCTGATTCCAAGAGCTTCCAGAAAGGAATGTGGCTCTGCCAACACCTTGATCTTAGACCAGTGAGACCTGTGTTGAAATTTTAACATAAAGAACTGTAGGATAATAAACACATGTTGTTTTAAGTTTGTGATAATTTGTTACAGCAGCAGTTGAAAACTAATACATATGGTATATATTTTTCTCATTGTCCTCCCACTCTCTATATATACACACTGGAATGTAAACCTCAAAAGGGCATGAAATACCAATTTACTTAGTGCTCTCTCCCTAGGATATTTTGAAATGTAGCAGATGTGCAATAAATACTTATTGAATGAACTGATGATTGAATGTGAGAAAACTATTTAAATAGGATTTATGAAATTTTGCTCCAATAAATGTGTTAAAATAACAAATTTGAAAGATACATTTTTATAATTTTGAAACACTGTTGTCTATATTTTTTATTTGAGCTTCAAAAACACTTCTATCGGGCTTCCCTGGTGGCGCAGTGGTTGGGGGTCCGCCTGCCAATGCAGGGGATGCGGGTTCGTGCCCCAGTCTGGGAGGATCCCTCGTGCTGTGGAGCGGCTAGGCCCGTGAGCTATGGCTGCTGAGCCTGCGCGTCCGGAGCCTGTGCTCCGCAATGGGAGAGGCCACAACAGTGAGAGGCCCATGTACCGCAAACAAACAAACAAACAAACAAACAAACAAAAAAACACTTCTATCATGTTTTACAAATGTGGAAATAGATTTTCATAAGTAATAAAAATATGGGATTTTTTCTTAATATTTATTTATCGAGACTACAGCAAACTAACATTTTAAAACCCATTTAAATGTGTTGGAACCATATAAGTACCATATAGTTCGATAAAGCTAAGAAACTGAGAAATTTTATGTAAGGAAGACAGCTGACATCCCAGAGGTGCTTCACAAATTGGTAGTACTTTGGGATCATTTCTGTAGTCCAAGGCTTTGGTTCTGACCTTTCCATTACAAATCTAGACAAGGGATACAGTTGTTGCATTTGGAAGCAGTCAGGTTCTGAAGGGCAACCCTCATTCATTCATTAAATAATATTGGTGAGTGCTTGCTATGTACTAGGTATGGGTCTAGGTGCTAAGGACACAGCAAAGTACAAAGTAGACAAAAATTCCAGCCCTCATGAAAACCCATTCTAGTAGGGGAAGTAGACAGTAAAATAATGCAAATATAAAGTATAGGTCTCCCCCACTTTTTGAAAGTTTGCTTTACACCACTTCGCTTTTGCAAAAAAACCTACATTAGTACCTGTTTTCACTAATGGAAAGAAATCCAAAGAGAATTTTCACTTTTCCAAAAAGTGAAAAGCAAAGATAGCATTCAACATTTGTTTTGCATTGAGCCCTTATAGAGGCAGCACACACCTTATGCAGAGAGAGAGGCACTGCCAAGTGCCTTCCTGGGAACTAGACTCAGCATCAAGCTGCCATAGCTTTGAACTGTGTCTGTGAGCATCTGTGCTTTATCTTGATTGATTTTGTGCATCTGTTAGCAAGACGTGTCCTAAGGTAATTGCTTCTTCACTTTATGCCAATTCAGTTTAGGAAAAGTTTCATAGGAATGTTACATGGCGATTAAATCTGTGGAGGAAAGTATGACAGGGCAAATTAAACAGGGAGAGAGTGTGTGTAGTGTTTCTTTTATACAGAGTATGTCTAGGGAAATCTTTAATGAGCAGATGAAATTAAACAAAGCAAGAGATTGAGCTATGAAACTCTGGAGGAAAATTATTCCAGGCAGTGGGAACAGTAAATGCAAAGCTTTGAGGCAGAGTCAACCTGGTGTATTTGAGGACTTGCAAGAACATTTCTTATTTATAGTACTTTAATTAATTTTAATGTATAAGTTAGAACTTTATTGAAGACCTCTAAACCAGACAGCATAGCATGACCTGAAGAAGTACTTTCCAATTTAGTATATCAAAATGATTCAGTTTTTAAGTTATATCTGGGACTATCATTTAATTGCTGAGTTTCCAACTGGCAGGTCAGACTTTTCCACATTTGTTGGTATTCTGGGATGCTTGGACCAAAAGTAGTATTTACGTGACCTATCAACAGAAAGCCCATTCCTTATCATCTGTCTTAGGATTCCTTTATCATCAGTATTGGAGTGACCTCTCAGAGTATGGCCTGAATAGTCTGGATATACCCATAATCCTTTGAAGTCTGTTATGTGAGATCTGAAGGAAGTGAAATCATCATTGTTCCAAGTCTTTGTTTTGAGAAAGGATGATGCAAGTCAAATGAGAATCCTGTGAATCAAGAGAACATGCCATCATTTTCTTATTTATATATCTGAATCACTCAATTCTATCACAAAAAAACAATAATTTCATTTGGACATAAAATGTGAAATCAAGTAAGTAAAAGAAAAAAATTCCAGGGTTGTACACAATAATCAGTCCACATGAGCTCTTCTTTCTCAATAAGGTTCTGGCTTTGAGATCTTGGCTTTGCTGATGTGTATGGAATGGCCAAATACCAATACCAGGGAGGCCTCCCTGAGGTTAGGGAGAACATATTTTGAATTGAGTAATTAAATGAAATGACAACTACATAACTTGTAATGGAGGCTATAACTATCTAGTGGACACACATACCACTTTTGCCTGGAAGAATGGCTCACTAATGGTAAGGTTCCTTGGACATGGCATGGGATCAAGGTCAGTTAGCATATCAAGAGAAATATTTCATCCTGGACATCTGTACTTCTGTGCCCCAAGTGTGAATCCTATTCATTCATTCATTTGATGAATATTTGCTGAGCATCTACTTAATAACAGGCACTCTTTTCTGTGCTAAAGATATGGCAATGAAGAAAGTAGTTTGAAGTCCCTAACCTTCACAAAGCTTATACTCTAGTAGGTTTTGGTTGTTAAATAAATTCTTTCTTTTCAGGTTATCAGTTGAATTCTATAGTGTCTCTCTGACTTGGACAGTGCTGAATAGATAAATGGTTTTCTGCTTGGTCCCTCTTTTAGCGTTGTTATGAAGGTAATTTATTGTGTTTTGGCTTAGCTAAGTTTTTTGCATTCCATTTGTTTATGTTATGGCTTTAGCTATGTTGATACACATGTGTCCATGCTTATGTGTTCCTACACTTTCTCAATAAATTACCCATTTATTGACTGCTTTTTTAGGGTATATTCTAAAAATGTCAGCTCTCAAATGCTACACTGAAAATACTCTTTTAACGCTGAAAACAGAATTTATAGGCATTGTAAAAAATTTAAAATATAGAGTGTATAAGATATAAAATAAAATCTACTTCCCCATTTCCCTATCTTCTCTCACCAGGTTCTCTGATTAATTTCTCTCCTTAGAAATAGGACCTTTCTTTCTATATCCCTCCTCTGAACACTCACCTCTTTTTTCCCCAAAACAAAAATCCTACATTACATTTTTTTTCTTTTTCCCAATTTAATCATTATTTGACTTTTTTTTGAAGTATAGGAATTTCCTCCCTTATTAAATATATGTTCTTGTCTATATTCACATGTTAATACCTCTTTCTCCTCCATTATAAAGATGAAAGAAGGAAGACATAATTCTCAATCCAAAAACCTTATGGTTCTCCAGTAATAATTTTATGGGAAGATGATTTTTAAATATATAAAGCTTCTCTAGATCAGATTATTTTAACTAATTTTCCTTACCTTGAGTTTTATTTTTATTACATGTAATTTGTTAAAGTAGAATTTTAAAATTTCTAGTTACTTGTTATAATTAACTTTACATGGACTGTATATAGTTATCAAATTGCTTCAGTAGATTTCAGAATTGCAAATAACTGTCCAATATCATGAGCTAAATGAAGCTTATGTAGATTCTCAAATAAAGGTCATAGAAATGTAAGCAGTAAGAACTATTTAGCCATGGCACAGATGTTGTGATCATTACAGGAGTTGTGTCTTTAATTAAATTTGTTCTCTAGTGCCAGTTCAAAAACTTTGTTTTTCACACAAAAACCCAATTATACAGGCACAAGATGTCATGCTTCCATGACTTGAAAGTCAAGAAGAAAAATGTTACAAAATTAATGCAAGCTTTTTATTCAAACGTTGTTACTGTACTATAATAGAGAAACTTACTGTTATTGCCAATATTGAAATGTACAGATGACCACAATAAATAGGAGAGGGAGTTAAAGATTCTTTATTCTAAAATTAGGTAACTTAAAGGTATAAAACACTAGTGTTTTTTACTAGATGATTAAAATATCTCGAGAAAGTCAGAGTTTATTCTGCAACAATAAAATATGATTCAAACCAAATGGAAATGAAAATTTAAAACTAAGTTTTGAATATATTGACATTTTGTATTTTTCCATCTATTTAGATCTGCTTATGATATAAGGCATGCTATTTTACCATTTGGATTTGTATTTTAGGTAACAGAAATTCTCCTCACTCACATTTGAATCACTTACACTTTCAATTCAAATGGCCTAAGTCTTTTAGAGAAGATCAAATACATTGAAAAGCAAGTAACATTTCTATGCTTTGATCCAGAATTAATACTATGAAAGGTAAAGTAGCAGAAAAATTATAACATTTATTTAATGTAATGTGAACAAAAAGGCTGAAGATATTGTCCCTAATGCAGTTATCAATGATGTCCGTCAAAGTTATACAACACAGCTTTGTATACAGTTATGTCCCAAAATGTATGAATGAAAATTTAAATTTTTAAATATTAAGCTCAAGTTATTCCTTGGACTGTTTACTAAAGAATGTGGAAATTCCAATTGCTTTTGCAGCAGTGAAATTTGTTTTAAAAATATTACAATTCTATAATGTCAAAGTCTTGAGCTTTTTCATTTCCATGGTTTTCATGTGAGTAGATTTTCCAGGAAAGTAAAAGTAAAAATTAAAGAAAAATGAAGAATATTTCAGCGTTTTAAAAAAATTTCTTGACACAAAAATCATTCAGTTATGTTTGTAAATCCAGTTTCATTAGATTGATAGTTTGCCTTTTTTATTCTTTTGAGGATTTTAGGATAGAATGATCTAGGTTCACATAACTTCTTGAGCCAATTTACTAATGTTTCTTTGTGCTCCAATTCATATTCTTGTGTGTGTATGTATGTTATATATATATATATATATATATATACATATATATATATATATACACACACACACATATATATGTGTATATATGTATATATTTGACCAATTCCTCTAAAGCTAGCTAGAAAAGTCCATATAGAAATTAAAGTGAGACGAATCTGAGAAAAGTACAAGTTGGTAAATCTAACTCTTGAATCTCAAGTGATTAAAAAGAACACCTGAAGGTGTCTCTATTTCCAGGAATGATATCACCTCACTCCACCACCCCAATTATTATCTGCTGCCCTGCAATGGACATAAAGCTTACCTTTCTTTTAAAATATATTCTTTATATTTGAGGATGGAGAAGGGGAAAATTAAAATGAAAACAACTTACTCTAATCCCCTAATGTTGGTAATCATAGACTAATTCTATCCCTATCATAAAAGGAAATAAGTGTACGAATAAAAGACTTGGTATTGCTACGGACTCAATCTCTTCAGTACCTTTTTGTGTGTTGAAAGTAAGATTTCTAAATTTGCAGTTGGGTTGTTTCTCACTGTGACTGTTACGCTCGCCTTCCTGACCAGAGATGCACAGTCCAGAGGCAAGTGGTCAAATGATTCAAAACCCTGGGTGTAAGTGCAATGAGAAGCTGGCATCCTCAGCTGGCTGTCATTCGCTAACCCCTGACTTTCCATTCTCTGCTGAAACCACATCCATTTTCCCCTTGAATTTTGGAAAATTTCTGTGTTACTGGCACTGTTTCTTTTCCCAGCTTTGAAGTCCTTGAGAAGAACAAGGTCCTCAATTGGCTTGCAGAATTTTAGGAAATATTATTAACCTTCAAATACTTAACTGATGTCATGGGAATGTTAATTGCAATCTCAGACTTACTTCCAAGGGATTAAATCCCTACCCAGTTTACACAACAGCCTCTCATTTAACTCCCTCCAAACATCACATCAATCTCAATAGGCACAGAATTATCATAGAAGACCAGAGGCACCGGCCTGCAAATGCAGCCTGTCTTCTCTACAACCTTGCCTGTCATCAGGAGATGCATGTCCTCAGTGGGTCTCATTTAAATCTTTCTTTATTTTCTTTTTGACTTATGCCAAATTATGACAGCAGGGTCAGTCTATTAATGCTGGAAAACTTCACAGCTAGTCTGAGTTATTTCTAGACATGTTTTCTTCCCCAATTTGTCTTTATCCCTTATATCAAATTACAGAAAGGCACCACATACATGACCAAAAGAAACAGTTTATCTGTGAATGTCCCTATCTGTAGATATTGAAATATAGCATATGAGAGAACAAGGGCAAGTATTTATATACTAGAATAAAGAAAGAGGTTCAGGCTGTGGCTGTGTTTTAGGCATTAGAAGTCTGCTTAGCTCTGTTGCTTTGGTTGGTACTTACTATATTGCACTTCAAGCTTGTTTGGTTGTCCCTTGTTTTAAGTGTACTTCAGTCTTTTATTGTTGCTACTGCCACTTTTAGAGCTCACCAGGCATCCATGTATGTAATGGAAGAAGATACTAAGGCAAAAACTTCTACAAAATTCACTCAAATCCATGTTCTTCTCGTTGCTTCTCTTTGGGGACATAGGTAGATAATATTTCCCAATCTCATTTACTGTCAGGTGTGGCCATGTGACTGGCTTCTAGCTAAAAGTCTGAGTAGTAGAGATGTGTGCATTTCCAGATCAAGCCTTTGTGAAGGTAATGTGCCTTCTCTTCACTCTCTTTCCCCTTCGCTGGCTAAATGCAAACGATGAGAGGCCCCTAGGGGATTTCAGAACAAACCAGAAGGAGCCTGGATCCCTGAACCACTTATTGAAAAGAATCCAATGTTTTCCAGGAACACCTCTTTGGATTGTTAATGTGAGCAAAAATTAAACTTCCATCATGACTGAGTCACTGTATATTTTGGAGACTATTCATCACAGCAGTTAGCTCCCTCTAATAGAGATCAACTTGGACAATTTTATTAATTGGGCATTCTCATTAATACTGAAATAAAAGAGTAAAACCACTAAAGTTGTGAATGTAATATGTATTTTGTTGCAACCATTAAAAAAAGCCATAGATAGACGATTTCTGAATTGATTTAAATGCTAAAGAAATAAACTCCTAGTGCCAAGTGGAGTTACTAAGCAAGTATTTTTTTTTTTAGCAAGTATTTTTTTAATTTGGTAAAAGTCTCAGCTCTCTCCAGGCCCTACTTTCTAATCTAATCCTGAATATTGCACTTTAAGACTATAACCATCCCTGGAGGTCTATTCTTGACTTGGCCCATCTGTCCCTGGAAGTCTGTTTTTGATTTCTGGGGCTTCTGTGAGTGAGGAAGGCACTTTTCTACTGATTGTGTATAGGACTTTGTAGGTTTCAGCCTATCTTGCATGATGCTTCCTTTACTGCTCTTTAATATGTCTTTGCCTTTGGTCTCATAAATATCCTGTGCACAGTTAACCTTCCTCTGCTCTGAGTAATTTATTTTTGCTAATTGTATTCAATAACCAGTTCTAAGGACGATTCCCATTTTGGCTGAGCTAGCATTTTTACTCGGAGCTCTCATTGAGTGATCTAGAACATGGCTTCTGTAGGCATCATGTGGTCTCTGTGAAGTTTGCTCACTTTATTTTCATAGACTCTTCCAGACTGTGTCAGATAGCTTCTTACTGCTTTAAAGCTAGGACTCCCATTTCCTATCTGAGTGGTGGTGCCATTCTTAGATCTTCCTCAAAGTGGACACAGTCAACATAACTGAGCTCAGTTAATGAGAGATTTTTCAGTTACTTGTTCATCCACTTCTCTAATTTCTATTCAATATTGAATCATATTGCAAGTGTCAGAGAGGAACGGCCAGAAATAGACGCCTAGACTGAAATTTAGGCAACTTGGCTTTGATTCAGACCCACTAACTACCAATTAATAATATTCTAAAATATTCCTGATATTTTATCTCTGCTAAAATTTAGGAATAAAAATACTTCTTACTGCAAGTTAAGAACGAATTTGGGTTGCTTCAAGGACTAAATAAAATCATGAACATGGAAGCACTTAACAAATGTTATACAAATAAATTATATAAGTGTAGGTATAATGTTTCTAAAGTTCCTCAAATATATCATTAGAGTATATACTGTTTTGAACACATGATGATATGTAAGAAATTCAGAAAATGTAAAGTTCAGTCTCTCATCTTTTATGTTGTGGAGTCCTTTTCTCTTTGCATAATCAAATAATTGCTCTGGCTTTTCTTTTTCACATATATTCTAAATAAAGACATAAAATAGAGGACATTGAGTGGATGAGGAACATTGTGATGAATCCTGGGGGCCCAGTGAATTTCAGCAGCAGAAAAGCAATCCCGGAGGTCTGCTGGCTTCAGACACATCTGTTTGCCTGTTTCATACCCTCTTGGTATACAGAATATTGTTTTGGAGGGATAATTTGTGGTTGAGCATCAAGGCCTCCTGTCTCGGGATATGAGCTGAGACATTTTAGGAGATGACTACTACAACCAAGAGAATAGGCCGATGCTATTAACTCAATCCAGCAGGAGCCATGAATAAATTACATACCATGAAAGCTTTTTGTGAACTGAATTTTCCAAAGACCCTTCTTCACTTTATGCTCCATTTCTTTTAGCTGCCTCTTTTTCTTTTACTTTTTCCCTGCCTTAGAAATACTGAGGGTTTTTGCCTATGATGCATTGATTTAAAATATATATATAACACATGGGTTCTTTAGATGAGGCAAAAATGAGATATTCTATTTTCCACAAATAGCAATTTAATTATTACACTATTCTGTGTTGTAATATATCACATAGGTTTAATATTGTACACCAATTATCTAACCTGGGCCCATAGCATATTTCCTAACAAATAGAAAGCATTTACTATGTAATTTTGAATAAATGAATGATGTAATATACAGTATTAGTTCAGAATTATTGCTTGCACTTTTTCTATACACATCCAAAAATGATAAAGGAAGTTTTCATATCTTCTAAAATTTTTTCAGGCCAAAGACCTATGCTTCAGATAATCTAGATAATTTTATAAAGATATTCATTGAAAAATATGTCCAGTCCCTGGAGGACAGAATAGGTTTTCTTATAGCAGCTTTAGTGCACCTCCAATAATTAATTAAAAATTGACCTGCTTATTTGAGGCAGATAAATATTTGCCTAAAACGTTAATCTTATATAAAATGAAGGAGATTCATTAAGAAAATTAAAGGGTAGCTATTTTGTTTGTCTAACAGCCCTCTGTCTGCAGAATAGACTTTTAAAGAAAGTATTTGTCATTCAGAAGATGGTTCTTCTATGTGATTTTTTGGAAACAATTTCTAAGATTGTTTCATTTTCTGAATTTCATCATAGAGATGGTACCTTGGACTTCCTTTGTGGAAGATTTCTTTAATACCATATCTTAGCTCTAGACTATTAGAATGAAATATTTGGGTGACTTAACAACAGAAATTTATTTCTCACAGTTCTGGAGACTGGGAAGTCCCAGATCAAGGTGCCAGCTGATTCAGTTCCTGATGAGGGCCCTTTACCTGGTTTGCAGAGAGCTACCCTCTTGCTGTATCTTTGCATGGAGCTGGGGAAAAAGAGGGAGAGAAGAAAATAAGGTGGCTCTTTTTATAAGGGCACTAATCCCATCATGGGGCTCCATCCTCATGACCTCATTTAAGCCTAATTATCTCCCATAGGCCCTACCTCCTAGTATTATACCATCACATTGGGTTTTAGGGCTTTAACATATGATTTGGGAGGACAAAAACATTCAGTCCATAGCATATCACCAGGGAACCTGTGCTATCACTTTACTGAAGGAGAAATGGCTACATCATGGTTAATAGTAAGTGCTCAGATACAACAAAGCAAGTTTCAGAAGAGCTTCTAAGAGTTGTTCCTTGAGAAACTTGACCAAGATTATTTAGTGTTTTACAATAAAGAATCAGGTGCAGTGGAAACACGTCTCAAATTTTACATTATAAAGTCAGCACACAATGATATTAGTGTAATTATCAGTAATGGTCTTTGAATTAAGTAAATTGGAAAAATTAATAACATTGATTCTTTTACCATGCTTACTTTAATTACCTTCCATTTATGCCTAATGAGGCTGATTTTCCATTTAAGGTATTAATTTAACAGTTCCTTTTGAAAGCTGAACTTATTTTAAGTCATTTGATTTAAAACATTAAATATGTTCTTAGCTATGACAAAACTCTAAAGTTGGTATATTAGAAAATAAAGTAGAGGAATACTGGGTTATCATAATTTTAAAGTGTTCCTTCTATAAACACCCTTACCAATTTGTTTTGTGACCTTTTAGAACACTGAGCAATTCTTATGACAGTAGATCTTATTTATTCAAATTTCATTTGTTGTACTTTGAGCCAATTTCATCTTTGTTTTCCATTATGGTTACCACTACTCCCTATTACATATATGCAACTGTGGTACCTACTATTGGAGTTATGGAAAATTATATAAAACCAACTCTACAACCTGGTTGTGTTGGTAAGTCACATCTGCAAGAGAGGGTAATTACCATGAATTGCCCTTTACCCAGTTGCAAAATACTAGGAAGATGATAAATCTAAGTGTGCACATGTAATATGTACATTTGATTGTCTTTAGCAGTTACCTAAAATTTATGAAGGGATAATCACCAAATACATATAATCTTCTAAATGTGTTTCTTTTGGCCTGAAATTCTAGCCTTTAAAATAATTTATAAAAAGCATATCATTTTATGTAAGTTAAAGTCTTACAAGAAATAGTAATTAGCTATAGCAGTGGTTCATATTGGTCTCTCTAAGAGGGAAAGATGGTGGTCCAGATACAGAAAGTAAGAGAAAACAGAGTGAATGTTGAAACAGGAAGTGTCAAGCTTGAAGGAGAAAAGCACACTTGGCCTTTGTTTTAAATTTTGTATGTCGGTGGCATCCTTTTCTTCCAAATTGTCTCTTTCCCTGGAGGTATTTTCAAGTTTCTTAAAAGATGGTTTGAAGAAACTTAATTTAACTTAAAAAAAAGTATGTCACATATATCTTTGGAAAAGAGAGAAGGCTTTACCAGATCAAATATAGGATGTCAAGTTGTTTCAATATACAAGTTGATAATGAAAGGTTTTTGACATTGTATACTAGCAAAAAAATAATCTTTAGCCATAGATTTCCATAATAATACATTTGTTTTTATTGATGAACTAGATATCAATTCTTGATGGTATCCTACTGGCTTAAAAAGAGATTTTATATGCTGGGGTAAATATTGTTGAATATTTTTTCTTATACCTCATTTTCAAACAGCTATATTTGTAAAATGTATAGGTGTGAAGAAAAATACCTAGCCTAATGATGGTCTACTGCTATATAACCACTACCCACAATAACAAGTAGTTCTGCCTCATTGTGACCAAAAGCCACATTTAACTTAATACAAGAAGAAGAGGATTATTCCCCAGTTCCTCCTCATACCCAGACACTCCTCTGCTTGACTAGGTTGTGTTGTTTTTTTAAAGGAGAAGTTCATACCAGTTTGTTAGTTCAAGTTCACAATAATTAACTGGGCAACATTGGAGTGGATACTGTGCCTAAGTGGGAGATCACATCATCTGATTGCTCACTTCTACTTCATGTGAGCTAAAGTGGCCAAGTGGGTCAAGAAAAGCAGTAAGGGTCTTTCTCTTTTGCTTCCTTCCCCTTTGCATGTGAATAAGGAATTAGGTGGGACTGGGGTCTGTAGTGTAGTGTTGAGTATGTAGTGATGAAGGTGTCATGATGATAATGATCATTATTATAACTAATATTTGAGTGCTTACTATTTATCATCCATTATTTGAAGCATTTAACATTAATACGTTCGTTACAACTCTAGTATGAAGTGGATATGATTATTATTCCCATTTCACAGATGAGAAAAATGAGGCACAGAGAAGTTAAGTGACTTGTTCCAAAAGTTGGCATTGCTGAGATTGAACCTAGCCATCTTGCTTCTTTATTTTTTACTTCATTCCTCTGTTCATCTACTAGGAATGAGCCAAGATCTCAAGATTTGAATTTGGGAGAGGAGGAGATGTGAAAATGATGGAGGGAGTAGATCCCAAGACTAAAACATGTGTTTGGACTCAGCTTTTAACAGAGTGCTAAAATAAGTGTATCGGGTGGTATTGGATTCTCATCTTGCTGCTGTTCCTGGTGTATAATTCTTTGAGAAATCTTGTGGGTAGAATTTAGGGGTGCAATAATTTAATTGACAAGAGCAATAATTGGTCATTTCTTCCTTTAATGTCAACTAACTTCACCCAATACCCATCATTATTTCTAACTTAAATAATATTAATTGCAGCTTTATAGCATACAACTAGTTTAAATTGACCTTTTTATTGCTTCCATTTATTAAAAGCAACACAGGCAAAATTTACCTTCTTTTCCGCAATCTTCAAATATTTGAAACGTCAGTGTGGTGGAATGACCAAAGCAGAGTGACTGCTTGATCCATACTTTCCCAGTTCTCTGACACTACAAAACAGTAAAGGGGACAGAAAAGTCATCGTGTTAAGGTGTGCCTTTCAGCCTAAGCCTAAAATGTGCTCGTTTCAGGGCAGATCATGAGTATGCTGTAAGGAAACTATTTTCATAGAGGAACTTTTCAGAAGATAATTCTACCTTAAAAGAATTAGATATGCTTGGTCATATCCCACATTTTTAGAGTTCAGAATTGAGTCTGCTTACATGATGATGTTTATTTATCAGATGTGTTCCTTGACCAGCCACTAGAATCTTATTTATGTAATCTAGGGAGCAGGGAGAAGAGTTGGGAAGGTAAGCGAGAAAAGGGAGAAATCAACCAGGAGATGTAGAAACTGATGGAGATGTTTTGCCTCAAGAGTTCTTAACATTTAGAGACTCAAATCAGTATTTCCTAGATATTCTTAAAGGAAACATGCATTTTTTTTCTTTCCTGTTGAACATACCACCTGGGTTTGGAACGCTAACATAGGATAGAGTTTAACATTAGTTTGTTATTGGCAGTGTTCTAGAGTGTGTAGCTACAGTGCTGCTCAGCAGAAGTAGCACTGAAAGTACTTGGAAAAAAGGAGGCTCTACTTAAGTAGGTATGAAGTGTCTTCATGTAGCTTTGGAGACAGTTGAGGCCTCAGAAACAGTACAAAAACGGCCCAGGGTAGAAGAAATAATTCTTGGATGCCCGGTGGTTGCTAATTGACATTGTCATGATATCCAGGAAATATCCTGCAGGGTGACTGGAGTGATTTTGGAAGGGAATGTTGTGCTTAAAACTGGAAATCCTGCAATAGCAGGTGGGCAGTGAAGGAGCAGAACCAGAAAATATTTTTTTTCTAAATTTGACAATTTTTCAAACGCTGTTCTTTCTTGGCTACATAACAAAGGGTTGCACGTGCCTGGAAATCATTTCTAAACTCTCATTGAATTATATGAGCCTCCCTTTGCTAGTTAGTAAATAAGAGAAATATTAATAACAAGTATTGCATATTTAATTAAGGAATCATTTATGAGCACACTATGTATACAGTATTGAGCTAAGTCGGTGCCTCGGGCAATTGAAGGATCCAGTGCTTTTAAGGGGAAAATGGTAGGCAAACATGAAAGTTTTACACAATGTGCCACAATTTGTTTAGGAATATAGGTCCTAAATGTTTTTCTAGAGAAGGAAAACGTGAAAGTGGTTTGGGATGTGTTATAGAAGGTGGCATTAGGGACAGAGTGCTTGATAAAGAATTTAAAAGATAAGTATGATTTGAATCAGAAGAGAAAAAAACAATAGCCCAGGTGAATTTAAGCTTCACATACTTTACAGGCTAAGCTCCACAAAGACAATTTTTTTTTTCTTCAGCACTATATGCTCAGAACCCAGGACAGAGCCTGGCACATAACAGACATATTCAATAAATGTTCACTAAATGAATGAATGATGAATTGTTAAAACACTTTAAAACTATTGTATTCCTTTTGTGATGACATTTGAGATGATCTAATTAAAGAGAAGTTTTCCTCCTTGGACTTAAACTTGGCAGTGAATGTGGCTAAGGTTGACTAATTTCTGTCTCATATCAATTAAACCTTTCATGGGTTTTTTACTCGAAATGCAGTCATTAATGAGCAGCTGCCCAGGGCAATGATAATGATGATGATAATACATTGCCCTTACACCATCTCCCTTATCCCTGGGAACCTAAGTGTTTTACCAACAATAATTAACATAGCTCTTATGGGAGGTAGGAAAGTATAATTAACACCATTTACAGATGAAAATGGAAATAGAGAGATATTAAGCAACCATCTCAGAGAGATGTAGTAAGTCAGCCATTTATTATTTTCAAAATGTCAGCCTTCACATCTTATTAAGACTTGAGAACAGTGAATGACCAATATCTGTTAACTGTTCAAACCATAAGTTTGTTTGTCTCTCTTTTAGAGATGTTAATAAAATGACAGAAATGAAGGTAAATTTTGAAATTCATCAATCAATGCACTCCCTGAGACATAATTTGAATTCTTGTTCAAGCTGATGGCTGCTAATAGGTTAAGGAAAGTATGCATCTCTTGAAAGTCTTCTACATAAGTTCCCTTGGCTCATATAAATTTAGGAGTGTAATAATTATTCAACTCTCAAGTCAAAATGATTGTTTTATCACATGTTTTGTTCCCTGTTCTCAAAAGTGTTTTGCTTTTTTCTCCTCATTTATAAAAATGGCCCCACCCCAGACACTAAGATCAATATGGATTCTGTCAAGTGATCTGAAGAATAATTGAGTTACAGTGATTCACCATCAAGATAAGCTTATTTTGTGTTTGATTTGATCTTGTTTTCTCCTCATAGTGATGAAAACTTTCCATTGATGTATGTGTGTGTGTGTGTGTGTGCGTGTGTGTGTGTTTCAGGAACACCAAGTATTTGTTTCCCTCTTCTTTTGTTAATAGTATACTTACATCAGGATATTTCTGACACAAGTGACAGAAAACTACCCCCAAATGGATATAAGCAAAAACGCTTATTGGCTCTGTTAATTAATTCAGTGGTAGAACTGGCTTCAAGTTTGGTCTCCTTGAGCTCAAAAAGTGTCACCAAGATCTAGTTTTTTCTCTCCTCTTGTTCAAGTCTCATCAGTGTATTGGCTTTACATGTGGTGGCAAGATGACAGGTACTCCCATTACAAATTTTCAGGTTCAAGTTCAGTGGAGGAGAGTATTGCCAACATCCTCAAAGCCTCAGAAGAATTTCCATTGTACCATACTGGCTCTGATTGGGTGACCTGTTCATCCCGACCAACCCTTGTCCAAGGCATGCTATCCAGTGCATTAGGTTGGAAAAATTAGAGCCCACCCTTGATGAGGGGTTGGAGTAAATCGTCACTCAAACCATACCTCTGGTTGTAACATTACAATACTTACCTTTCTCCTTACCTTTAGGGACTTGATCCTTCACCCAGTGCAACTTTATGATTTGTCATATAGCTGTCAATCACAGTACTCCACAATAGTAGTGCCTCCACCCCTCCACCCACAGAGGGTTGATCATAGTGCTTATCCTCCCATCTAAAGTGATAGGTCCAATGAGTGACCAATGCCAGTTAAATCAATGTCTATCCCTGAGAGTTAATCTCTTATAAGAGGCAGATACTCAGAGATAAGCTAAGGTGAGGGTTTGAGAAATGTATTCATAGAATGTTGGCTTAGTTTTAGGCACTGAGATTACCAGAACTTCCCCGGTTTCTGCAGCCTATCCACTGATTCTGTGATTTATCCTAGTATCCCTACAGAATCTTTTTGTTGTTGTTGTTTGTTTAAATGAATTCTAGTTACATTTCTATTACTAACAATATAAAGTCTTTGGTAACACTCTTTTGTTCTTGAGACTTCAGTTTCTTCCTAGTTCCAGTAAGTGGGCCCTCATCTTGCTTTCCTATGTCTGAGTACCTGCTTTGAAAAATTGCCTAGTTGAAAAGCGCTTTTGTATTTTTACTGTGACATATTTTCAGACTTACAGAAAAAAATTTGTATAATAGTCCAGAGAATTTCTTTATACCCAGATCACCCAAATGTTAACATTTTACCATGCTTGCTTCATCCTTGCCTTTCTCTATGTATACATGATTTGTATAAATTCAGACTAAGCTGCATACTTGATGCCCCTTCACCCCTAAATCCTTAGTGTGTTCTTCCTAAAGAAACGGTGTATCATCTTGCTTAATTGCCGTAAATAAATCAGGAAATTACTGTAGACCAATAATAGTAGTTTATAAATAAATAAGTTTATAAATAAAAACCTATAGTTTTTATTCAGATTTTGTTGTCTCAGTTATGGTATTTATGGCAAAAAAAAAAAATCCTGGATCATATTTCCAGTAGTCTTATTTCTTTAGTCTCCTTTAATCTCATACAATTCTTTAGTTTTTCTTTTTTTTCCCTAGCATTGGCATTTTTGAAGATACAGGCCAGTTATTTTGTACTATGATGAATGATGCTGATTTGTATCAATGCTGATGTGAATCTTGATCACTTGGTTAAGGTGGCATCTGCTAGTTTTTTCACAATAAAGTTTACCAACTTTTTCTTTGTAATTAATATATATGTTGTGGGAGGTGCTTTGACTAACATTTTTTCGCTCCTCATACTTTTACTCATTTTCGCCTCCCTAGGTCTTTAGAAATGATGTCCCTTCTCTACTTCACCAGTTTCCTCTGAGTGATCATCTACTTCCTCTCACCTTGCTGTCCCTGCTACCACTCACTCATGCACAGCAAATGTCCTGTTTCTGGTGCCCCTTCTGTAATTGGAGTCTTGCTATGAACTAGTGCTGACTGCCCTTTGCCTGGCATAATCTTAGGCTTTTGCCATCATCTTAGGCATCTTGTGACTCATCTGCTGGATTTACCATTTTGCATTTTATTGAAACTAGCCTCTATTAATGCCTACTTATTTCTGGCTTTATCCTCTAAACAATTGACTCTTCCTAACCAATTTGATGACCTTCTATCTGTAGCTATAACCTCCCCAAATTTTTTTGTTTTGCTTTTATTTTTAGACCTTCCAAGTCTCCTAGCTATCCTAATCTAGCCAATCTTATCTTCTTCTGATAATAGAGAAATACATGTCAGCCTCTGGCTGCTCAATAGCTGGTAATTAATAAACATGCAAAATAGTGTAGAGTGATTCTACTGTCTGGCAATAAAGATGATACTATTTCCAGTAGGCAACCTTTGTATTGTACTATTTTTAAACTTGAATTTTACCATAAACTTGTGTAATCTAATCTATATGGTTATATAAGTTACTTGCACAGAGGAATGCGCGATATTCAATCTTGAAATCTTCATGAAGAAAATTGACCAGCTGAAGCAATGGGGGAAATCAAAGTTTGTTTTGGATACATTTTCAGTTTCTGTCTTAAATTCAAGACAAGGTCAGGACACTGGCATGGTGGAGAAGAAGGGTTCTGCTAACCCAAGAAGACAAGTGTAATGTAGAAATCAGAATGCTTTCTATCACTATCATAGCAAGGAAATTTAAAAAAAGAATTCACGGGATTATTTCTGTAACAGTTTAGTAACATTTCTTAGGATTTGTGAATTCTTGATGTTATTTTTATCATCTTTTATTTCTTTGTGACAAATAGCAATAAAACTCTTAGTTACAACTGTGACCCTCTGTAGAGGAACAAAAAGGGGAAAGCTAAAGAAAAGGGCTCCTGTTCTAAAGAGTGATACCGATGACAGGAGGAAAGAACAGGTTATGTCCCTCATGCCTAAGAAAAGGCAGAAAAAGACATTGCAGAGAGTTGTTCTGGTCTGAGAAGCAGTCCTACATTTACCCATAAATGGTCCACAAGGGCTTCCAGACACTGAACACTTAGATGATTTAAAACCCAAAGGATTCTGACTTCTTTATTCATGTTTGTGCTTTAGCTACAACATTATCATAGATTCTAGATTCTGTGTACTTGCCTTTCGGAGAGTTTTATAGGCATTTTTCATATTTTCTCAGCATCAGTGAAAAAAGATAAATGGTGTTTTTATTTCTATAGGGTTATTATTGCAAAAGTGAAGAGTTCTGGAGACTACTTTTCAGTCTGTATACTCCATGAGCACAAGTGCCTGTATTGTTTACTACAGTGGTACAGACATAGTGCTAGTTACATGGCATATGTAGCCAATAAATATATGGTTACTCACTAAGAGGCTTGGTGGCTGCAGATTATAGCACTTTGCCTTTGTCTTATTTCCCCCTCTAGTAAGGAGCTCAACAAATCATAGTTTTAACTTTGTGAAAAGACATGCAAGAACTTAAAGAACTTGACATACTCATTTTTACAAATTGTTGAAAGAACTAGTTTAGGAAGGTTATAGACTGAGTCAAACATCTGTTTATTCTAAACTCTGGAATCCAACTACATATTGAAAAAAAAAGATAACTGAAGCATATTAGGGTGGGCTATAAATTAGTAGAATTTGGAGGCTGATTTCTTGCCCTTATCCCCAACGCTCCCTTTCTACAAGGGCAAAGAGGAAAACCATGCCAAATACCAGACCAAATGGTGATATTCATGTCTGTTCTCTTTTCTACTTGTAATGGAGCTGCTGCCAAACTTCACAGAGAGCAACCTTGTCTAGATTTATACTTTTAGTTAAATGCAAATTCTAACCTTAACTGTTAAGAAAGTTGGCATATTATCAATATTAATAACATCCAGCCTGGAGAAAAATATGAAGAGTCTTCATGATTGACTCTTCCTTGGCTGACCAGGGTTCAGAGACAGAACTAAGGGTTACATTAGCGCTCTCTATACTCACCTCCAGGATTTGATCTCAGTGCCCCCATTTGGGAGACCTCAGTCACAGATTTGCAAACTTATTGTTGCATTTTAACCCTTCTCAAATTCTAATTAAGTTATGGTTTTAATGCAAAGTAATTATGTTTACTGACAGACCTATGATTAATGCAAGCCACAAAGCAATTAGCTGAAGAGAGACAAAAATATGGTTAATATCATTGACATACTGGTCCTAGGCAGAATTAACACTATCTGTGAAATGTGGACCCTTCTGCAGAGATCGTTGATGTGGTTGTCATAGAAACTGCTTGTCTTGTCATTACTGCGGTCTCCAGACATCTGTTCTAAGTTCAAACACTCATTGACATGTGCATTCATTTGGTCAGATAAGATGTCTTATCTCAGGCACCTTTATCATCCATGAGTATGTTGACTCCCTTTAAATAATGAAACACCAATTATAAATTCATAACCACAGGTGTATCAGCATCTAGAGCTTTGGTTGATAATCGCTAATAGCATCACTGAGACTTAATTGTGTCTACTGTTATATGGATTTTATAGTCAACTATGAATTATTTGCAATAATGGATTAAAGCTCTGGGATTCAAGAAATATGAATAGTTTGGTTTTTACTTAAGTGGAAGACTTCTTGAAATTGAGTTTTTACAGATATGCTTGAATATAGCCCCAAAGTGTTTGATGTTGGAAAAATTCACCACACTTCAAACAAAGAATGAAATTATACTAGGAAGATCTAGTCACAGAGAACTAGTAAAGATATTTAATTTCCTCCTTATTTATTTGCTTAAATTTCCTAACTGTTTCAGCCATTGCTAGGAAAAGATAACATTAGCCTTCACCTTAACATATTGAGCAGAATAATACTTAATTTTGCATGACTGTATTTAGCATTTTAGGAAATTTAGCATCCCTATCCTCCAAATGCTAAACACTAGTAGTAACTCTCTGCCCTGGTCATAGTAGCAACCAAATATGAATCCACACATTTCCAAATGTCCTCTATGTAAAGCATGGGGTAGAGTGGGAGAGGTAGTACCACTCATGATTGGAAACCACTGTAAAGGTCTTAGCAAAGATGTCTTTTCTAGTTCTGTCATTTTCTCAACAGATGATTCTTACCTTGTTGCATTTAAATGTATCTGCTGTGAGTCTCATATTAATTGAAGTCTGGAAGGTAACAATTGCTCTAAGCTGTCAAGAATACTACAAGAATGTCAGAAAAAGAACAAAAAGCAAATTAAAAAGATTTGGTACCCTAAAAAGAAACTGAAAAGGAAAAAAAATTACTAGATTACTAAACACTAAATAAAATTGCATAGAATAGAATAGTTAAGGATTTGCATTTCTCTCTGCTAAAGTTTGCAATAATATTGGATTCGGTTATTTGTTAGAAATAAGATAAATTGATGGCAGGACTGAGAGTCTGTGTTGTATGAGAGGGATTCACAGCAATTGTAGAAAAGATAAGCTGATGGACCAGAAGGAAATATCTTATGATTTTATACCAAAGAAATGTGGATGAATAGGTCTTTTGGAAATGATACCCGGTGATGAGGTGTCTTATATTTTTCCTGAAGTTGAAAATTCATGCAATAAAAGAAATAAACTCTTTGAGTATAATGAATAGAAGAAAAATCTTTTTCTTTTATCCACCAAAAACTCTGGCATATTTCATTGATTCATGATTTTCTGCTGTTGAATGTACAATAAAGAATTGCCACTAAACATAATTACTATAAAATATTTGTTGCCACAATTATTGTCTCGGTACACAATAAATAATAATTGATTAAAATAAACCCAGAGGAGGCTAGAAATATAATAGACCTTAGAGACAGTCTAACATCACTTACTCTACATAGGAGAGGAAATTAATGTTGAAAGATATTATTTAAAACTGTCCCTTAGCTACTTATCTGCAGAAACTGGCTGAAATTTTGAGATACTGTGAATTGAAGTGACTTGGGAGTCACCAGATTTCTGTGTGATTAAAATGTAACTATTTCTTAGGATGTGCTCAGAAATGATGCTTAAGTGGGAAGCTTTAGAATTCAGAGGCCAGGGCTTGGTAGATGTCAGTTTGGGAGACTATATCAAGTTTGGGGCACTATATCAGGAACTTTTTCTTAGCCACTGAGCATCAGTTAATAATGGCAAGAGAGAGGACGATATGGAAGAAAGCTGACTAGGGTAGAAGCAAAAGTACTGTGCCATGTTACTGATGAGGATTATGATATGTCAGTAGCATCAGTCTGGATAACTATGTTTTTTCATTGCTGTGTTCATTACTTGGGAGTAGCCATAGAAATGCTGCATTTTTTTGATTTAAGGCTAAATGTTGATGGAAGTAAGCTGGTGCTAGAAGCCAAAGCTAGAAGGATAGAATATTATGATCAGAGTGAGATCTTTTAATTTAAGATTTCAGAAGCAGAAGTGTTGTTGGGTGATAACATAGTCCAGAATGTGGACACCAGAGTGGACAGGGGAAAGGAATGGGCATGAACTAGCTGGAATTATGGAAACCAGAAAATAAAGGCTCAACATTCAGATAACTTTGTCACTTGGTCATTAGTTTACTGAGGATGGGGGTAAGTGTTGGAATAAAAAGGAAGATGGCAAGCCAGGAGCCAAGGTCACTGATGAGTCAGTGAGATTGATAGGAAGCTACAAAGACGCAGAGGAGGAATAGTAAGGATGAAGAAGTGATGGTCCAAAATGAGCACTATGAAGTGAACGACTACCTTACAGTTCCCTTGTTTCTGGACTCCGAAGAAAGTAGGATATGGGAAACTGAGAGCTCAGCACTTAAAAGGGTTTTGTAAGGAAAGTAGTATTTTGTCTGCCAGCAATCTGCAGGAAAACTGAAGCCTCTAAGTATTTCAAGGAAGAGGCTTACTACAGAGAATCAGAGGCTTAAAAAAATGGGGAAGCTGCTCTGTTCATTCAGGAAATTACTACAGAAAAAACCTTGAGGAAACCACTGCTAATAATGATAGCTGCCCTCCGACCGGAAGTGGGAGATTAAGAGGAGGAAGCACCAACTCCACTGGATATGTCTCAGATGCACAGTCAGCTGAATGCCAACCTACTAGTGCTCTTCCTCTAGCTTCCAAGTCTTATACCAATGACTCTTGTTAGTGGACTCTAAACCAGAACCCTGCTGGCCAGTGAGTCTGGAAATCATTTTTCCAACCTCTGTCCCTTATGATATGTGATGATACGCTGCTTAGCAGGTGGGAATAGTAGTACTGAGTCTGAACAGATAATATCAAGGAGAAGTATGTTCAAGTAAGGTGAATTAAGACAAGGAGGTAAAAAAGACATTAAGAATAGATTAAATATAGAGACTTATTTGTTACTGTGAGACAAGGACTAAAAAAGTCAGAGGAAAAGTTTTGTAAGAGAAAACAACAGTGGGAAATTGTATCCAGACCAAGGAAGCACAGAGCAGTATGACTGTGAAACTTTATGGGACCAGAAGAAGACTAGAGGGAATCACTTTTTGGATGTTAATTAAATATCACAGCAAAGTGAGGCATGGTAGGACTGATTTGAAGTTTCCTTGAAAAAGAAAAGTTTTCATTATTTTTTTTTTCTAATGAAAAGGAAAGCTCAGGTCTTTTGGATGAAACTAGCAACTTGGATTATTTGTATATCTATAGAAATTCTAACCTGACAGGCCAAAAATGGAAGAGTGACTTTCTAGGATCCTAATTATGTGTTAGAAGTGGTGGCAACTGAAAAATGGCAACCTACTTCTAATATAAATGGAAGTCAATTTTAAAGGTCTTTATTTTTTTTTATTTCAAAATTCTGCAAAACATTAACACAACACGTGAATATAAAAGAGGAGGATATGATGTGGTGCATGAATTAGATTATATTATTGTTCCAATTACTTATGAGTCCTTTGAGGGGATTATGATTCCTCCTCCATTGACCTGGTTTTGGTGGGAAAAAAAAAAGTGAACACGTGCTATTTATGCACAAAAGTTTAAGATGCATCACATGTTTCCACAAACACTTTTTCCTCTGTCACCAATCAGCATGTCCTAGATAGGGGCTGCTTTCTAAGCCTGAGTCCCTGGATGAAGACGTGGTTGCAACTGTCCAGTAATAAACTGACACGAGAAGAAAATCTGCTTCCATTTTTGTAACTACAGAGATTTTGAGGCTGTCTGCAACTGTACTGATACTTCTTTGAATGGTATACATTCTATTTTCCAAATATAGAGTACACATTCTAATATTTCCAAATAACTATGAAAAAAAATTTGCACTGGCTCACCTGATTGTTCAAACCAGCTTCTATATACAAGTGATGAATAGCTTGAGCTATGTGAAGTCTGGATATCATTGTAATATTATTGAGCTGTTTTCATAGAGTAAGTCCTGGTCACCCTTAAGTATTAAAGGTTAGAACATCTACTCATTTTTGCTACTACGTTTGCCAAATCAAGGTGAGAAAATTTCTGTCCTGTTTGTCTTTTATACTATTAGGTTTGGCTTGGAGGCCAGAATCCTGGGGTGAGTCACAGCCTGGTTTTCTAGAAACCTGGGAACGCTTGGTTTTGAGAGCCCTTTCCTCTTTGGAGCTGAATTCTATGATTTCTACCTTGTCTCTCTCTAAGTAGATCAGCTGCCCAAGATATTGATTCTTCTTCTCACCTTGCCTTTAAGAATTTGCTCTATCAATCCTCATTCTATTCTACTGCTCCCTCCCTTCCAAATTTTAGTTTTTCAGTCATTGACACCGGTCCAGATCATCTTGCATTTGCCCATTTGAACATTTCATCAGCCTGCCCAGTTTTCCTATTTTAAAGACACTGTGACTTTATTATCTCTAGTGATTGAGATCTCTATGCTTCACCCTAAGCCTCTGAGTTATAACAACTGTTGTGAGTAAATGTAATACAGATGCTTTAGACAGTTTGATGAATGTTTTTTAATCAATGTATTCAAAAGACCCAAGGTAATGAAAATCTCAAATTTATCAAGTTTTTATGAATTTCTGAGATGTAGTAGTACCATAATGTAAAAACTATGTTGGTTGAAAGGTATTTCATATTAATTCTTGGTTTGGTAAATAATGGGAAAGCAAAAACAATGATATATATTTAAAAGAGGTATACATAAACTGGATAAGTTTACTTCACTCAGGTAAAACAATATGAATAAGTTCAAGATTATGTGATATGTTATTTTTTAACTCTTGTCCAGTTGATATTAAAACTTTCCTCCACTAAAATAAGATAGCAAGCAGGAGACAGACTTGCAACCATGCCTTTTAGACCAAAGCAACTGTTAAGAATTCAGAGTAGCAATGCATTAAACAGTGATACTTTCAAAAAAAAAAAAAGTTAGAATAGTGTTACTAAAAACTCGCAGCGTCTGTAACACACCATTAGAGAGTGTGACTTGAGTAATGAAAATGGAAAATGTGTTATTTGAACAGATGTTGCAGCCTACTTAGAGAGGTATATCCGTTCACCTATGTGTATATTTGTCTTCAAATGACCAGGCTGACCTTGGGTGAACATGGAGCAAATCCTTTTTAATAGAGACACACTCAAGTTCAAAATGGTTTCTACTGTGTCCTCACTAGTGCTTGCATTCCATTAAAGTGAGCCTACTGGAACAAGCAAAACAAAAACTCCAAGATTCATAAACTTCTTGAAAGATTTTGAAATTTCATTTGAATATAATACAGTATGGAATCCACACATCCGGCTGTTAAAGTCTTTTTTTTTTTTTTTTTTACATCTTTATTGCAGTATAATTGCTTTACAATGCTGTGTTAGTTTCTGCTTTATAACAAAGTGGATCAGTTATACATATACATATGTTCCCATATCTCTTCCCTCTTGCATCTCCCTCCCTCCCACCCTCCCAATCCCACCCCTCTAGGTGGTAACAAAGCACCAAGTTGATCTCCCTGTGCTATGCGGCTGCTTCCCACTAGCTAGCTATTTTACATTTAGTAGTGTATGTATGTCAATGCCACTCTCTCACTTTGTCACAGCTTACCCTTCCCCCTCACCATATCCTCAAGTCCATTCTGTAGTAGGTCTGTGTCTTTATTCCCATCTTACCCCTAGGTTCTTCATGACATTTTTTTTCTTAGATTCCACATATATGTGTTAGCATATGGTACTTGTTTTCCTGTTTCTGACTTACTTCACTCTGTATGACAGACTCTATGTCCATCCACCTCGCTACAAATAGCTCAATTTCGTTTCTTTTTATGGCTGAGTAATATTCCATTGTATATATGTGCCACATCTTTATCCATTCATGCGATGATGGACACTTAGGTTGCTTCCATCTCTTTAGCTATTTGGGGTCTTTTGAGTTTCCATACAAATTGTGAAATTTTTTGTTCTAGTTCTGTGAAAAATGCCAGTGGTAGTTTGATAGGGATTGCATTGAATCTGTAGATTGCTTTGGGTAGTAGAGTCATTTTCACAATGTTGATTCTTCCAATCTAAGAACATGGTATATCTCTCCATCTATTTGTATCATCTTTAATTTCTTTCATCAGTGTCTTATAATTTTCTGCATACAGGTCTTTTGTCTCCTTAGGTAGGTTTATTCCTATATATTTTATTCTTTTTGTTGCAATGGTAAATGGGAGTGTTTTCTTGATTTCACTTTCAGATTTTTCGTCATTAGTATATAGGAATGCCAGAGATATCTGTGCATTAATTTTGTATCCTGCTACTTTACCAAAGTCATTGATTAGCTCTAGTAGTTTTCTGGTAGCATCTTTGGGATTCTCTATGTATAGTATCATGTCATCTGCAAACAGTGACAGCTTTACTTCTTCTTTTCCAATTTGGATTCCTTTTTTTTCCTTTTCTTCTCTGATTGCTGTGGCTAAAACTTCCAAAACTATGTTGAATAAGAGTGGTGAGAGTGGGCAGCCTTGTCTTGTTCCTGATCTTAGTGGAAATGGTTTCAGTTTTTCACCATTGAGGACGATGCTGGCTGTGGGTTTGTCATATATGGCCTTTATTATGTTGAGGAAAGTTCCCTCCATGCCTACTTTCTGCAGGGTTTTTATCATAAATGGGTGTTGAATTTTGTCAAAAGCTTTCTCTGCATCTATTGAGATGATCATATGGTTTTTCTCCTTCAATTTGTTAATATGGTGTATCACATTGATTGATTTGCATGTATTGAAGAATCCTTGCATTCCTGGAATAAACCCCACTTGATCATGGTGTATGATCCTTTTAATGTGCTGTTGGATTCTGTTTGCTAGTATTTTGTTGAGGATTTTTGCATCTATGTTCATCAGTGATATTGGCCTGTAGTTTTCTTTCTTTGTGACATCCTTGTCTGGTTTTGGTATCAGGGTGATGGTGACCTCGTAGAATGAGTTTGGGAGTGTTCCTCCCTCTGCTGTTTTTTGGAAGAGTTTGAGAAGGATAGGTGTTAGCTCTTCTCTAAATGTTTGATAGAATTCTCCTGTGAGGCCATCTGGTCCTGGGCTTTTGTTTGTTGGAAGATTTTTAATCACAGTTTCAAATTCAGTGTTTGTGTTTAGTCTGGTCATATTTTCTATTTCTTTTTAATTCAGTCTTGGCAGGTTGTGCATTTCTAAGAATTTGTCAGTTTCTTCCAGTTTGTCCATTTTATTGTCATGGAGTTGCTTGTAGTAATCTCTTATGATCTTTTGTATTTCTGCAGTGTCAGTTGTTACTTCTTCTTTTTCATTTCTAATTCTATTGATTTGAGTCTTCTCCCTTTTTTTCTTGATGAGTCTGGCTAGTGGTTTATCAATTTTGTTTATCTTCTCAAAGAAAGTCTTTAATGAAAACAGATATGTTACATAAATAAAACAATACATTCTTTGAAAAGAGAAATGACTGATTAATTTATCTTTTTGTTCATGTACATGACATTTTTTTCTAGTTATTTTTTTATCTGTAGCTTTTGTATGCCAGATATATTTTTGTTTTGTGTTTTGTGGGGAAACTGTTATTCAGCACTTGAATTTATAAAATGCACTACAAACATTTCATCACATTAAAAAAAATATTCATTTTAACCATTAGTCAAACTTGCATATCCATCAAGGAGGCTAGGATTTAGGACATAAGTGATTGTTCTGTACTTCTATTTATTCTTTTGTTGATGCCACAGAAATACTAAGAAATTTAACAATGTTATATCCACTTATATTTTCCAAACAAAAAGCAGTCAAATGAATATATGTGAAAACTCATATCAAATAGTTTTTAAAAAGGCTAAAGGGGATTGGTAGAGGGATCCCAATGTCATTAGTAGAGGGATTTAAATGGCAAGGCTGCTCCATGTTACATTTTACAATAATAGTGAAAGATTATAGTTCAAATTCTTGTTTTGTTAATCTTATGCTTTTCTATAGTTAAAAGCATTTCTACTTCTATAAAATATAGTATATTAGTTTATCATTTGCTGCCTAGCAATCAAAATTCTAATTTTAAATATCATGGTACGTTTTACAAGTCAAAACTAATGCAGCTTTCTGGTGTTCACTGATATTTTTATTCTTATTTTTCCTAAACCTATTGAATATACAAAATTTTCACAGCCCATGTTTCCAGGTACCTGCTGCATCTCTTTTACTTAGCAGTTATTGTAGATTTTTATGCTACCTTCAGAGTCATGCTTTAGTTATTTCTGATTACCACAGACTGTATGAATGAATGATGTGTAAACTTTGTATTTTTGGAAAGTATGAAGCAATTCTGATATATTACCACCATTTGGCAAAAACTAAAATCATTCACAAAGCCATATTCAAATGGGTAAATATGTTCCCTAGCCCAGATTGCATTCATCTTGGGCTTGTCAAAGTAAAATTGCTCTGGACAAAGAAGACTTTAAGATTATTGCAATAGAAGAGAGATCTGAAATCACCCTGAGATAAAAGGTGGGGCATTTTTTAAGCATTGGAGTGAGCTAATAGAAAAGGACTGGGGCCTCCCTGGTGGCGCAGTGGTTGAGAGTCTGCCTGCTGATGCACGGGACGCAGGTTCGTGCCCCAGTCTGGGAAGATCCCACATGCCTCGGAGCAGCTAGGCCCGTGAGCCATGGCCGCTGATCCTGTGCATCCGGAGCCTATGCTCCGCAACGGGAGAGGCCAAAACAGTGAGAGGCCCACGTACCGCCAAAAAAAAAAAAAAAAAGAAAAGGACTGGAGGACTTGAGGGTAGAAGTTAATCAATGGGATGTTTTCAGCCCAATGAATTATTCCTGATTTTGCAAACTACTTTTTCTTTGATTAGGCCATCTTTGTTTGCTAATTAACACCTGTAGGAGTTTGGCTCTTACGCTTCCACAGAGATGGGGAGATAGAGGTACTAGCTCCTTTAATATTTCATCAGGCTCAAAACATGTTGTTTAAACTAAGTCTTAATACACATTTGCTACTGATACTGGAAACTCTTACTCCTTTTACTGAGACCATGACTCGCTATGAATCATGGGAAATGTATGAGACTGAGAACTTTGTCCAGGGTTTTTGTGGAGATTTTATTGGCACAAGACATTGTCAGCCTAAGGAACCAGGTTTTGTTCCAGCAGAAAGCCTGATTTAGAGATTCCCATATTCATAAAGATTATAAAGCTGCAGTATTTTAATAACTTTCTTAGTTTCTCCTTGCCAGTGTTAGGGCAGCACACAGAACAACAATGTGGAAAGGGGTGTTTCAGATGCTGTCTTGTTTGTGTACTTTGTTTTATGCTTTGATATTTCAAGGTACACTACACCACCACTAATACATTTAACACTGAGCGCTGACAACAAGTAGCCTACATTTTAGAGCTCAGAAGGGCTGGTTTCTCACAGCGATTCTGGGAAAATCAGTGGAATGCTCAAGCAATTAGCTAAGGCAACTGTAAGGAAAAAGCAAACAAAGCCATTATGCAAATTTTGAGTTTTTCACAGATAGTTGGCTTCAAAGCTTTTTGCCCTGGGATGGGAGAGAATATGTTTTCTTCCTGGAACAGCAACTTTTAATAAATCAACTCTGTAAGATTATTAATATTCTTTGTTATTAATACTATGTGTACTGATCTTAGTAATTATCATTAACACTAATTCAGGTATTTTGACTTTCCCATTAACTTTTCTGCAATTTGTTTCAATTTCCAAATTTGCACATTTATATCTATTCCCCTTATCCCCATTCCACACTACCATCATTGAGTGCCCCCAAGTGGCTTATGCTGTCACATTCCCCTACCTGACACCAGCCATGTTCTTCCTCTATCCTTTAACAATAACTTTCTGCTCATCTCCTTAACCCTGACGTAAAGGAAGACTGGCCTCTACAGTGTGTATCTCTCACTTAACTTACCTTTCCCTTGGACTTTACTAATCAGAAAGCAATCTTACATAATGTAAAGGGAACATGGAAGCTTGGAGAAAAGGCATATATTAAAAACAAAACACAACAGAACACACAGGAGTAAAGAGCAAGGAGAGTGTTGTTTCCAGTGCTGTTATTTCTGTGAATGATAAACACAGCACTTTCTAGCACTTGCAAGCTGTTTTCTCACCTGAGATGTGTAAAGAACAAAAGGGAAGAAATGAAGAAATACAAAAGTTAAAATACCTATGGCATCTGCACAGTATTTCCTCTGAAATAGAACCAAGTGGGAATATGAAAAATTTTGGAGTGTTAAAAGTGATTCAATATGATATTTCCTTACCAGTGACTTAGTGATACATTTCATTTCTTACTCACATTGTTCTTCTTCAATATTTATTCAAGAAGTATTTGTTAAGCACTTAATTTTTCCCAGACATTATAAAAGATTTCCTGGATATACAATTATTTAGAAATAATTCCTGCCCTTAAGTAATTTAAAAGTAGAAAGAAAGATGGTGAGAGAGTAGGTAAATATGATACAGAGAGGTGAGTGCCTTAATAAAACTAAGTAAGGGAGACATGAGAACAATTAATAGGGATGGTGAACCAAGTTTTGGAGCAATCAAACAAAGACTATCTTGGGTAGATATTTCTAGTAACATGCTTCTGCAAGCATACGTGGGTTTCTCTAAAATATGTTACTTTTGAAGTTTCATTTCTAGTATTTGTGTATTTAATTTTGATTACTTTCCCTCAGTTGCTCTTTGAAGGGCTTGTACTCATTTATGCTACTACTAAATGTTTTATACCCTCACTAAATGTTGGGGCTCTGCATGGACCACCCCAAACTCCACGTGAATTGCTTTCCTCCCCTTTGAAGTCCCAAACGTTTACTCTGGACATCCTCATTTGTCTTTGGCTGAAGATGGTATTTGAGGTGAAGGTTTCAACCACTTTGGCAAGTTACTCAGTTTTCCTGGGGCTCTGCTGTGTATACAGAAGGTATACATGTTATTAAACTGTTTTTCTCTTATTAATCTGCCTCATGTCAGTTTAATTTTTAGACCAGACAGAAGAACTTAGAAGGGTGAAGGAAAATGTCCTCCTCCCTGACAATATTAAGGAATTATATTATGCACACTCTACTGTGACAAGCTCCCCTCCTCAACCCTATTAATAATATGTAGTACACAATTCGGAATACCTATAACCTTAGCTTAATCTTTCTAAAAACTGCAAATATTTCTCTCATATGGCTCTACAATAATTTATGTGGTTGGTCCCTTATTATACATATAACCTTCTTGGTATCTACAGAGAAGAATGTAATATTTTAACTTTTTCACAAATATCACTGATTATATTAAATTCCTGATATTAACTATTTGTCTCCCTCTTTTAAGTACTACTGGCTTTAATTTGCTCATATTTTATTTCAGATTTTAATATATTTTCATTTGCTTGCTTATTTATGTTTTCTTCATGAGATTAGTCTGATTATTTTTTAAAGGTTACAATGGTGTTTTGTGTTGAGCCATTTTTAGAGTTTTTTTTGTTTGTTTGTTTATTAATGGAATGTTTTGATATCTTGATATGACAGAAGAGTTTCTATTTATGCCTATAATTTATTTTTCTTATATTTTCTCTTTTTATTGTGCCTTTAAAAAAAATTGCTCACTCTATCTTTGTTGTATTTGAGTTGGTATGTGTGTACCTGTTTGTTCATTTTTAGAATGTGAAGCTTTTATAATTTACTTTCTTCAAGTGGTTACTTCATAGCTATTTATCAGTAATCTTTAAACTATTTTGATCATATACTACTATTAGTAAAAAAAAAAAAAATCCAAAAAAGTCCCAATATGTGTAAAAATTTTTATATACATTTTATATGTAAAATTCTCAGTATTTATATTAAACACATGAAAATAAAATTCTCATTCTGGATACAAACAAATACAGACAGGAATGGCAGTATTTAATTTTTATACTCTGGGGAATCTTTTTATGTACTTCCTGTGGTATAGCAAACACTGGATCTTAATGTAGTCATTTTAGGCCTGATCTATTGACTTCACAGTCTAGAATAAGGTAATGTCTGTGCTTTCATGTCCTTCCAGCTTACCCAACCTTAACTATCTGACTGCATTATTATTCCTAAAGCTTCCACTTCCAGTTACCTTATTTCTAGCTCATGAGATGGTGCCATACACCTTGAATGAAATACATATACCTCTTTTACTGAACTGATCAGTTCCAAATGGTTTTCATTGAATTCTCATTCCTTGTTCTGAAAAAATAGAGTTATAAGTTTATACTAGAAGCTTTTCTAACTGATCTCCACTTAATGCTTCTTTTAACCCTTGCTTTTCTGTTCTCTCTATAAAACATAACTGATGGATGTCCACCATGTGTGAAACACTTATTTCTAGGTGGCCCTGATGTATTTTGCTCTGGCAAATTATATTTTCCAAAGATGGATGAAACATCCCAGATGCTCTTCTACAATCTGACCTTGCCAACCTGCCATTTCTGACCTCTCTGCTTGAATCTGGGTAAATAGTATGTTGCTCTTGACCAATCAAATGCAGTGGAAATGATGTTGTGTAACTTACAAAACTAGGTTAGAAAAGGCCATGCAACTTCAGCTTGTTGTCTTGAGACATTCTCTTTAGTGACAATCAGGGGCCACGGAGGAAGCAAGACCATTATGCAGGTGAGGCTACATGTAAATCCAGAATATCCATAAATCTGTTTCTTTTAACCTTTATATTTGGAAGTTCCTTCACCCTCCCCCATCTTTTTTTTTTCTTGCTGAATAATTAGCTCTCTGTTGGTATCCCTCTTTTGTTACAGAATGTCTTTGTTGATATCTTTCAGCTATGCCTGAAGTTCTTACTTTTATGGATGTCATATTTTCTTCCGTGACATGTTTTAGTTCAAGGAATAGTAGTCGTAATTTTCACTAGTCACATACAAACTTTTTTTATGTGCTCCTCAACTGCCTTTGATTTGTGATTTTCTCTTTCTAGTATGGTGATTTTACGTAGATATTTCTAAACTACTTGTATTTAAATCAAGGTTTTTCTGGGATCAGATCATTATTCTGTAAATAATGCTGTATGTGTCTGGAGAGTTAGGAGTAATTACAGGCAGTTAGAGCTTCCTTCTGTGGTCTGTGGCAACTTTCTCATTGACACTTGCCTTTTTTGACTTGATTTAGCTTCCTGTAAGTTGAAAGAATGAAGTCTTGTAGGTTTTTTTTGTTTGCTTGTTTTGTTTTTTTAAGTCTCTCCCCTGATACATCCTTCTTTTTTGGCTTGATTTAGCTTCCTGTAAGTTGAAAGAATGAAGTCTTGTAGGTTTTTTTTGTTTGCTTGTTTTGTTTTTTTAAGTCTCTCCCCTGATACATCCTTCTTTTCAGATGACAAAAATTGGCAGGTGCAGAGCTTCTTGTAACTTAGAATTTTCACTCTTTTCTAACATGAAGATAGCCTGCTGGCAAACACGGGTATAATTGCCAATTTCCAAATTCAGTGCTGTCTTTCTGCCATGCCACGGTATTAAACCTATTTTAGGGAGTATGATATTGTGGCTTATAAGAAATCTGTATTTGGTTTTAGTCACTGTTTCTGGCAGCAATCTCCTAAAACTCATGGAATGTCCTACGTGATGAGAGCAACAAAGGTGTCTTTTGTTATGTTAATGATATTACTTTTGGACCTCACTAAGGATGGAGGCTTTGTTGCCTGGGGAACCAACCACATGATTAGAGGATTGGAACTTTTTCTTCTACCCCCTGACCTCCAGGGAGGGGATAGGGACTTGAGGTTGACTCAGCCACCAGTGGCCAATGACTTAGTCAATCATGCCTGTATAATGAAACCTCCACAAAAACCCAGAAGGATAGGGTCAGAGGGTTTCCAGTTTGGTAAACACATCGTGGGGCAGGGAGGTGTGTCTGCAGAGAGCATGGAAGCTCTTTGCCCTTTCCCCTACCTTGCCCTATGCATCTTTTCTATCTGGCTATTACTGAGTTATATCTTTTTATAATAAACCAGTGATCTAGTTAGTAAAATGTTTCTCTGAGTTCTGTGAGCCACTCTAGCAAATTAATCAAACCAAAGGAGGGCTTGTGGGAAGCTCTGATTTATAGCTAGAACTACAGGTAACAACCTGGACTTCTGAATGGTGTCTGAAGTCTGAGGAAGTGGTTGCTGGAACCTCCAAATTGTAACCAGTTGTTCAGAAGCAAAGGTAACAACCTTGGCTTTCAGCTAAGGTCTGTAGTGGACATTGGATGGGAGACTTGTAGGGTTGAACCCTTAAACTGTGTAATATGATGCTACTTCTGGGTAGATAGTGCTAGGATTGAGTTGAGTTGTAGGACACCCAGCTGGTGTCCAGAGCATCATTTGTTATTGGTGTTGGGGACCTCCCCCTCAACACACACACATTGGAATTGAGTCCGGGAATCCAAAACAGGAATACTTCCAGAGACAGACCCTGCTTTTTATTCATGAGGTCCTTTTTGTAACCTTGTAGGAAGGGAGAAAGTAACCATCCACTTGATGTAGAATGACAGTTTTTCTGGAACATTCTGAGATATAAAGCTAGGTAATTATAGAGATGTCTCAAGCTTTTCTTGTGGCCTGCCTGTGAAGAGATTTGGTTTCTACATCTAATATTTTATGTCTCTTTTAAAAAGTATAATTTTATCATTAACCTGTTAATTATCTCTCATTAACTCCAAGTTCTAAGTAAAATAAACTTAGGTAGTTCCTTACTGGGTAGCTTCACTTACTTTAGAAAAATATTTCCCCTGAAAACTAGGTCTAGAGGAATGTAAGAGTACTAGACTTTGCAAGTTTAAATTTTATGAACCTTATTATCTTTGGCAGTTATTCTTTTTAACATATGATTTGTGATTTTACTTATTCACTGCTTCATTAAATTTTCTTTTCTTTGGTTAGAGCTTAGGCAGAAAATAAAAATTTCTGGAGTCTCATGTCATTTATTGTGTAACCACCCCAGATTTTCATTTTAAAGGAGTTCTCTTTGATCATTGATTACTGGGGGTAGAGGAAGAGAAGAATGAGGGTTACAAGACTAGTCTGAAAGCCTTTAATAAGAGGAGGTATGGACTATTATGTTGGCATTGACAATAAAGAGAATAAAAATAATTTGAGACATGTTGAAGAAGTAAAACTGGAAGAATTTCATGATTATCTTCATGCTGGGATTAAGAGAGAAAACAGAATCAAGCATAAAAATCAGTTTGGTGTTGAGACACTGGGTTAATTTTCTGCCATCTCCTGGATTATGGAACTCAGAAGAAAAGTATATTATAAGAGATAATGAGTTTATCATTCAAAAGAGTAGTTTCAATGTCTGAACATCAGTGTGGTGACTTATTTTACCCCCAGGCAACATTCATCAATGCCTGGAGACATTTTCATTTTTCACAATTGATGGCTTACTGCTAGTGGCAACTAATGAGTAGGGGACAGGAATGCTGCTGAAAATCCTGTAATGTACAAGATATCCCCTCAACAAATAATTATATAGACCAAAGGTCAATAATGTTGAGGTTGAGAAACTGTGCTGTAAGTAGAAATGTCCAACAGGCAGGCAATTTGATATTCAGGTCTAGAGTTCAATGGAGAGACCAATTTTAGAGCCACAGTTTTGGAAGAGACCTCCAATTGACCACTGAATCCCTTTTTTTCTTACTAGATACACAGATAGACTTCATTCCTTATTATTCTTTCTTTAGGTGAGCCTTTGTGATTTAGTTCTAACCAATGGAATTCGAGGGAGAAGGGAAGGAGGGAGAGAGAGAATGAGGGAAAAAGGGAGAGAGAGAGAACTCAAGATGAAAGCATGGAAGCCACAGTCTTTTATAACCTAATCTGGGAACTGGCCTACCATCACTCTGCATATGCTATGTGGAAGACCAGCCCTAGTGCACTGTGCATGGGGACTAGTTAAGAATGTGAATCACAGAATGTAGAGATCATTGTAGGTCACTTAAGATTTTAAGGATTGTCTACCACAAAGGTTTATCCTTTATAGCAGTATATCCTTTTGTCTTTCATTAAGAATCAGTAGCATTCCTTGCATGGGAGAGTTTGGTTTGGAAAAGAATGAAAGGGTAGTGAAAAACTGACACAAATTGTCATGAATAGTAAACACTTTAAGTATTTGCTATAAACTGAACTGTGTCCCTCCCAAAGCCATATGTTGAAGTTCCAACCCCCCAGTGTGACTGTATTTAGAGATATGGCCTTTATGGAAATAATTAAGGTTAAATGAAGTCATAAAGGTGGGGTCCGGATCCAGTAGGATTTGTGTCCTTATAAAAAGAGACAACAGAAGAGTTGTTCTCTGCCTGCCATGTGTAGACACAGCAAGAATTTGGCCAATGCCATCTACAAGTAGAGACCTCTGACCAGAACCCAACCATGCTGGCGTGCTGATTTCAGACTTTCAGCCTCAAGGGCTGTGAGAAAATAAGTTTCTGTTGTTTAAGCCCCCTAATCTGATATTTTGTTATGACAGCCCTAGCTAACTAATACGGTATCCATTGGAAGGTTCATCCAGTGCTATACCAGAGTAACAAAGAGATACATCCTGAAAGGAATCATTGTCATGCAGAAGAAAAACCATGTCATAGGTGTTAAAGTAACCAGAATAGGCCCAAGATGGAGTTGCTCATGCTAAGCCCATGGCAACAAGCCAAAACTAAGTTTCCGTGCTTAGCTCTCCCAGAAGAGGAAGGCCTAGGTCAACTTACCAGTGCTTTCCTGTTCAGCACAAGCAACCTAACCCAGCTCCAAGATTTCCCTTTGCTCCATATAAAGGTTTTTTTTGTTTGTTTGTTTGTTTGTTTTTTGCGGTATGCAGGCCTCTCACCATTGTGGCCTCTCCCGTTGCAGAGCACAGGCTCCAGACACGCAGGCTCAGCGGCCATGGCTCACGGGCCCAGCCGTGCTCCATATAAAGTTACCCAGATTTAACCAGTCAGCAAATGCCCAGAATAATTTACTTGTTCCTGCTCACTTCGGTCTATAAAGCTCTCTCACCTTGTACATTTCTTGGGAGCTCCTCTCTATGTGCTTGATTCATGAATCACTGAATAAAAGCCTACTAGATCAGTAAATTGTGGAAAATTTCTCTTAACATAGGAAAATTCGTACTAGGAATGGTTCATGGCCAGACTGTTGAGAACATTTAGACTTGAACCTAGAGTGAAGGGTAGAACCTAGGAATGGAGTTTGAGTCAAATCCACATTGCCTGAATGGAAGGTGCTGGAATTCAAGAAACAAGAGCCTCAAACAGCAAGCCACCAGGAAAACTAGAGGAAAGAGCCTCATGGTTAAACATGGGCTTTGACTTCTAAAAGATACTGATTTGAATCTCATCTTCATCAGTAACTATAACACTAAGTGAGTTAATTTACCTGGTTTTAGTTTTCTCACCTCTAAAATTAGGATATTAAAATACACTTCATAAGGTTATTTTAAGACATAAACTACTACTAATACCTAGTAGTGCCACTACAGAGAAGCACTCAATATGTATTTGATGAAGTGTCCAATAATTTATTTGAGTGTACGGCTTGAAGAAGTAAACTGAATATTATAGATTCTTCTAGATTCTTTAGTAATACCTATTTCAGTAATGGATTATGTTGACTAATCACAGTATATAATTTTTTATACCTTACCATTATTTTTAATGGAGAAGGCAAAAAATATGATATAAATATTGACAAATTAAATTTTTGAAATTTTAAGTATTGAGGGTTTTATTGTAGTCAAGTTTAATAAAGAAATGATCTTTTCTCAAGTCCAAATGTGTATAGCATGATAGAAAATAATAATATCTGGATCTCATAAATAATTTTACACAAATAGTCTCAAATTTTCATCACTCTTTTGATAGGCATTGAGTGTTATGTTCCCCATTTTGTTCATAAAGAAACAGAAGCTTAAAATGATTGTCAAAGATTACAGTCAGTTACTGGCAGAGTAAGAATTCAAATGCAAGACTTCTGACCATATGAAAAATAAGGGCAAAATATCTGCTTTACACGAATATTGTTAGCATTAAAATAGAGAATAAACCTAGAGATTGGGGAAGCACCAAGCAGAGTGCCTACCACAAATTAAGTAGTAAAATGAATCATCCTTCCCACCTGCCTTTAGACCCACATATCATGTGCTTTCTATCTAATTCTAGGCATATTAGGATTCAGAATCTGCATTATAAAAGAAGTTAGCAAAAACCTGAATTAAATCTGTTTAAACAAAAGAGATTATAGGTTTTAGATATCAAATAACCTATTGCATGTAACACGATCAAACTAGACATTGCATGATAGATTCCCTACTCCAGTTCTTCTAAAAGATTTTTATTATTCACCTGAACAGAGAGTATACTCATTAAGTTTGCAGCTGACAGATATTAAAAGTAGAGTGTAGAAGGAAAATTATGTGTAAAAGAGTTTTGAACTTCAAAGTGACACAAATAATTTGTAGAAGAAATCAGGGCAAAGTGAATTGTTTGATCAGATATCCATACAACATATAGTTATTGAGTGATTACTATGTTAACTGTGGATTCAGCAGTGAAAAAGCAATACAAAACAAAACACAGACAATGTCCTTGCTCTTGTGGAGTTTACATTCTAGTCCTAAGGGAAAGACCATCAATAAATACGTATGTTATATCAGATGACTATGAATGTTTTGGAAAAAAAAATAAGAGTAAGGGAGATATGGAGACCAGGGGATTTGTTTTATAGAGGATGGTCAAGGAAAGCCTCATTGCCAAGTAATGTTACTCAATCATTTGTTAATTGATTTCATAATATTTATTTGGAGTGCTGTCTGTGATAGACACTAGACAGTCTCTCATGATTCAGAAAATAACTATGGCCATGTTTTCAAGAAATAATTCAGTTTGGCAATGATTCTTAACATTTCGGGCAACAAATTTGCCTTTGAAAATCTTTCAAATGCTATGAACACTCTTCCAAGAAAATACCTACATGTACATATACAAAGTATTGTCCATTTTAGGGATTCCTTGAAACTAAAACTCAAGGTTAAGGAGCCCTTATTTGGGGTTGAAATTATAACCCAGCTAAAAGCCAGCAACATGTTGCCACTTCTTAATTTCAAGTGAAACTTAAGTCTTGTATTTAGGATGGTCAAAATTATTGTATATAGTATTCTGTATTTAAGAGAAGAAAAGAACCATGAGGACAGTTGAATGTTTGAAAATAGGAAACATCTAGGAGGACTCTTTATATTGGAAGAAAGGAAGTTGGAAAAACACCCACTATTCTTGAAATGAACAAATGATTATTTTGTAGTAACTTTACTTCCTATGTAATGTATCATAATTTTTATGTAGTCATAGTATGAAATGATAAGTGTAGATATTAAAAAACCCTATTTATAAGGGTAACTTTTTTACTTCTCCTCTCTCCTTCCCCCCTGTTTTGTTTCAATCCTTTGTTTATATTCATTTTGTTGGCTTCAAGTTATCAACAAACCAACTCTAATGGTAACATCCAGTGTGTTGTGGTCCTCCTAGAACCATAGTCCTTCAGATCTAGATGCGACACCACATGATCACTTTGTCTAATTTTATAGCTGAAGAAGTTGAGACAAAAGATAGTGAATTACCTGAGTTCACACTATATTATAAAATAATGACTAATAGTTAATAAAGTTAATATGAGCCAGGAACTGAGAAAGCTAGTCACTAGTGCTGTGTTCACTTTAAAATATGTAAACTGAGCCAGAGAAGGGACACATTATTTGCCCAGGATCACAGGATTAGTAATAGCTGAGTTGGGATTTAAGGCTGGCTTCCTGCTTCCCAGCCCACCCACTGTTGCATGTCACTCAAGTCTTCTGGCTGTAAGTCCTCTGCAATTTACACAGCCCTATACTGCCTCCATCCTAGACTCACCAACCTCCTATTCTTTTATACTTCTGAATCTTTGTCCCCTAAATACTGCAGTCAGGGACAGGTGGAAGATTGCTGTGAAAAGAACAGGCAGCAACATTCTTGTTTAGCCTCTTTATATATCTATTTTTCCTACAGATTGAGGTATTTTTCTCCATTATGCATACTTATTCATTCTGCCAAAAAATTCTTTTAAGTCTGTTAAAGCTGTAGTCAATTTTCTCGGTTTGACGTTCCAAAGGAACCTGCTGTGTCTTTTTCATTCTGTGCAAAAACGGGCATGGCAGCATCCACCAGCTGCTAAAGTCGTTGCATAGCTTAAAAACTTTCTATGTTATATTTTCATAGTTTCAGAATTTGAGCAGTGTTTAATTTCTCTCTGCATTATATTTTCCTTTAGAGAAAGAATACACTGGTATTTGTATATGTTGGAGGAATACTTTCAAAGAGAGAAATTATTCTTCAAATGTTTATGTCCACTGAATACTAAGTAATACTGCAACCTACTTGAAAAACAAAACCAAACTCCAAAACAAACCAAAAAACAAAAAATCCTGCAAACCAAAAAGTACAGGAAGCCTCAGAAGAATATGGCAGTTATACTGAAATGTAAAGATGCTTTACTATATCTTCTCTGGAGAGAGTTCTGACAGTATTTACCAAAGACGCTAAAGTTATTCACATCTTTTGTCCCAGCAACTACACATCTTAAAATACATACAAAAATGTATGATGTAGCCATTTTTTTGTAAAAGGAAACAATCGGAACCTAAATGTTCAGCAGTAGGCATTCATTGACTGAGTTGACACAATCACACAATAAAATATTATAGAGCCGTTATAATGTTATTTACATTTATTTATTAATATGGGAAATCATTCACAGTTTGTGGTTAAGCCATAAAACAAAAAATGTGTGGATTAGTATGCATAACATCATCTGATATTTTCATAAGGAAGTGACTAGGAAAAACTACCTACGAATAGTTTTATTTTGTATAAATGTCTTATCTGATTACTATTCTTGCCAACTCTTTACGTCTTTGAACCTAATCTATTGACTTCTTGCCCACAATATTTCCTGTGTAATGGGGGAGTAAAAAGGGAATTAGAATATGATCTGTCCTAGCTTTCAAGATGCTTACCAATGTTAAACAAACAAACCAAGAAATACAAACATGAGGACCGCTAGGAAGGCAAAAGACAGGATTGGAAGCCTAAACCATAAGTTTCATTTTTACGAAGAACTTCAAGAGAGAAGACATTTGCCTACCTGGAATGAAAAGAAAATAAGATTGTCTACTTTTGTAAACTTGAATTTATTAGGAATTGCCTTATGTATTGATTGGATTTGTACAGATTCTTGGAAGTTAAACCTAATTCATTTTTACTCTTCCAAAGCCTGGAGTGATTTTCTTCTTTTGACCTCCTCTAGTACTATTTGTCAGCTAACTCATTTGGTATCCAGCAAATACCATATTTTTATGTGCCTGTATCAACCTTTATCCTCAACATCATGATACATTCTTTCAAAGCAAAGATAGTCATATCTTCTGACTCCTCACAGAATTTATTATGGAATCCACAATTTAAATATACATTATCTCTTTAGGAAAAAATAAATACCCCCCCCTTCCTTTAGTTCTATGCTAAAAGACCTCCCAATTAAGAAAATTTCTATACACACAGTATTGAATACCTCTAAGAGGATAAAACTCAACTTCCAGGTAGTCTGCTAGAGAGGATAGAATGTGATCTTTGGAATCAGACACATCTACATTTGAATTCTAGCTCCTGAATTTCTAACTGTGTGACCTTATGCATGAATTACAGTCGATATAGGGAAAACAATAGCAGACTTAAAATGTTGTTAGGGGGATTTCATGAGATAATCTTGGTAAGCACCCTAAGTCCTTTCTTTTTTTTTTTTTCATTTTCTTTGTAAATTTTTTTTGACTGAGGTATATTTGATTTACAACATCATATTAGTGTCAGGTGTACAACAAAGTGATTTGAAATTTTTTTTTTTTTTTTTTTTTTCTTTTTGTGGTATGCGGGCCTCTTACTGTTGTGGCCTCTCCCGTTGCGGAGCACAGGCTCCGGACGCGCAGGCCCAGCGGCCATGGCTCACGGGCCCAGCCGCTCCGCGGCATATGGGATCCTCCCAGACCAGGGCACGAACCCGTATCCCCTGCATCGGCAGGCGGACTCTTAACCACTGCGCCACCAGGGAGGCCCTGAAATTTTTATAGATTATACTTCATTAATAATTATTATAAAATATTGGCTGCATTCACTATGCTGTCCAATATATACTTGTAGTTTAAGAGGTACAAACTACTCTGTATAAAAAAAATCACTTACTCCTATCTTGCCCCTCCTGCCTTCCCTTTCACCATTAGTAACCACTAGTTTGTTCTCTATATCTGAGTCAGTTCTTTTTTGTTATATTATGTAGTTTGTTTTATTTTTCAGATTCCACACCTAAGCGATAACATACAGTATTTGTCTTTCTCTGTCTGGCTTATTTCACTAAGCATAGCACCCTCCAGGTCATCATATTGCAAATGGCAAAATGTCATTTTTTATGGCTGAGTAGTATTCCATTGCATATATATACCACATCTTCTTTATCCATTCATCTGTTGATGAACACTTAGGTCGCTTCCATATCTTGGTTTCTGTAAATAATGCTGTTATGAATATTGAGGTTTATGTATCTTTTTGAATTATTGTTTTCATTTCCTTTGGATATATACCCAGGAGTGGAATTGCTGGATTATATGGTAGTTCTATTTTTAGTTTTGGGGGACCCTCCATACTGTTTTCCACAGTGCCTACACCAATTTACATTCCCACCAATAGTGTACAAGGGGTTCCTTTCCTCCACAATCTTGCCAACATTTGTTATTTGTGATTTTTAAAACTTATAGCCATTCAGACAGGTGTGAGGTGATATTTCATTGTTGTTTTGATTTTCATTTCTCTGATTAACAATGTTGAGCATCCTTTCATGTGCCTGTTGGCCATCTGTACGTCTTCTTGGGAAAAATATCTCTTCAGGTTTTATGCCCATTTTGAATTGGGTGGTTTGTGTTTTTGATACTGAGTTGTGTGAGCTGTTTATACATTTTGGATATTACTCCCTATTGATCATAGCATTTGAAAATATGTTCTCCTTTTCAGTAGGTTATTTTTTTGTTTTGTTGATTGTTTTATTTGCTGTGCAAAAGCTTTAAATTTAATTGGGTCCCAATTTAAAATTTTTTACTTTTCTTTCCTTTGCCTTAGGAGACAGATTCAAAAAAATATTGCTACAATTTATGTCAGAGTCTTCTGCCTATGTTTTCTTCTAGGAGTTTTTGGTTTCTGGTCTTACATTTAGGTCTTCAATCTGTTTTGAGTTTCTTTTTGTATATTGTATGAAACATGTTCTGACTTCATTCTTTTAAATTTAGCTGTCCATTTTTCCTAGAACCACTTATTGAAGAGACTGTCTTTTCTCCATTGTATATTCTTGCCTCCTTTGTTGCAGATTAATTGACCACAGGTGCTTGAGTTTATATCCAGACTCTATTCTGTTCCATTGATCTATGTCAGTTTTTGTTTCAGTACCATACTGTTTTGATTACTTTAGGTTTGTAGTATAGCCTGAAATCAGGGAGTGTGAGTCCTCCAGCTCTGTTTTTTTTTTTTTTTTTTTTTCAAAATTGTTTTGGCTTTTCAGGGTCTTTTGTGTTTCCATACAAATTTTAAAATTATTCTAGTTCTGTGAAAAATGCCATTGGTATTTTTATAGAGATTGCTTTGAATACATAGATTGCCTTGGGTAGTATGGTCATTTTAACAATACTAATTATTTCAATCCATGAACTTGGTATATCTTTCCATATGTGTGTTCTGTCTTCAGTTTCTCTCATCAGTGTCCTATTGTTTTCCGAGCACAGGAAAACCTCCTGTTTTTTTACTTCTTAGGTAGGTTTATTCCTAGGTATTTTATTATTTTTGATTGTTTCATTAATTTCTCTTTCTGATAGTTTCTTTTTACTATATAGAAATTCAATAGATTTCTGTATATTAATTTTGTACCTTGAATTTTTACCAAATTAATTGTTGAGCTCTAGTATTTTTTTGGTGGCATCTTTAGGATATTCTATGTATAGTCATGTCGTCTGCAGTAACCATTTTGCTTCTCTGTCTCCAGTCTGAATTCCTTTTATTTCTTTTTCTTTTCCAGTTGCTGTGGCTAGGACTTCCAATACTATGTTGAATAAAAGTAGTGAGAATGGGCATCCTTGTCTTGATCTTAGAGGAAATGCTTTCCACTTTTCACTGTTGAGTATGATGATAGCTTTGGGCTTATCATATGTGGCCTTTATTATGTTGAGGTATGTTCCCTCTATAACCACTTTCTGGAGAATTTTTATCATAAATAGATGTTGAAATTTGCCAAAAGCTTTTTCTGCATCAATTGAGATGATCATATTGTTTTCTTCAATTTATTAATGTGGTATATCACGTTGACTGATTTGTAGATATTGAAAAACCCCCAGGATAAACCCCACATGATCATGGAATATGATCCTTTAAATTTATTGTTGGATTCAGTTTGCTAATATTTTGTTGAGGATTTTTGTGTTTGTGTTCATCAGTAGTATTGGCCTGTAATTTTCTTTTTTGTTATATCTCTCTCTGGTTTTGGTATCAGGGTGATGCTGGCCTCAGAGAATGTGTTCAGAGACATTCCTTCCTCTGAAATTTTTGGAACAGTTTCAGAAGGATAGGTGTTACATCTTCTCTAAATGTTTGGTAGAATTCACCTGTGAAGCCATCTGGTCCTGGAATTTTGTTTGTTGGGAGTTTTAAAATTACTGATTCAATTTCATTGCTGGTATTTGCTCTGTTCATATTTTCTATTCCTGATTCAGTCTTGGGAGATTGTACATTTCTAGGAATTTTTCCATTTCTTCTAGGTTGTCCATTTTATTGGCACATTGTTGTTCACAAGAATCTGTTATGATCCCTTGCATTTTTGTGGTGTTGGTTTTTACTTTTTCATTTCTGCTTTAATTGATTTGGGTCCTCTCTTTTTCTTGATGAGTCTGGCTAAAAGTTTATCACTTTTTTTTTTCTTTTCAAAGAACTAGTTCTTAGTTGCATTGATGTTTTCTATTTTTTATTTTAAAGTCTCTATTTCATTTGTTTCTGCTCTGGTCTTTATGATTTCTTCTACTAATTTTTGGTTTTGTTTGTTCTTTTTCTAGTTCCTTTTGGTGTAGGGTTAGGTTGTTTGAGTTTTTTCTTGTTTCCTGAGGTAAGTTTATATCACTATAAACTTCCCTTTTAGAACTGCTTTTACTACATCCCATAGATTTTGTATCATCATGTTTTCATATTTATTTGTCTCCAGGTATTTTTTTATTTCTTATGATTTTCTCAGTGATCCATTGGTTGTTTAGTAGCATATTATTTAACCTCCATGTGTTTGTATTTCTTGCAGTTTTTTTTCTTGTATTTGATTTCTAGTTTCATACCATTGTGATCAGAAAAGAAGCTTGATATGATTTCAAATTTCTTAACGTCACCAAGGCTTATTTTCTGGCCCAGCGTGTGATCTATCCTGGAGAATGTTCTGTGTGCACTTGAAAGAATGTGTATTCTGCTTTTGAATGAAATATTCTATACATATCTATTAAGTCTTATCTAATGTGCCATTTAATGCCAGTGTTTCCTGACTGATTTTCTGTCTGGATGATCTGTCTGTTGATGTAGGTGGGATGTTAAAGTCCTCTACTACTATTGTGCTACTGTCAGTTTTTCCATTTATGTCCAGTAATACTTGCTTTATATATTTAGGTGCTCCTATGTCAGGTGCATATATATTTACAATTATTATATCTTCTTCTTAGATTGATCCCTTGGTCATTATGTAGTGTCCTTCTTTGTCTTTTGTAACAGTTTTTATTTCTAGGTCTATTTTGTTTGATATAAGTGTTGCTACTTGGGCTTTCTTTTGATTTCCATTTGCATGGAATACCTTTTTCTACCCTCTCACTTTCAGTCTGTGTGTGTCTTTAGATCTGAGGTGAGTCTCTTCTAGACAGCCTATATAAGGGTATTGTTTTTATATTCATTCAGCCATTCTCTCCTTTGATTGGAGCAGTTAGCTCATTTATATTAAAATAATTATTGATATGTATGTACTTATTGCCCTTTTGTTAATTGTTTTGGGTTGTTTTTGTAGGGTTTTTGTTGTTGTTGTTCCTTCTTCTTTTGTTTTCATCCATTGTGATTTGATGACTGTCTTTAGTTTTATTTTTCAATTCCTTTCTCTTTTTTGTGTGTCTTTCTATTATAAATTTTTGGTTTGTAGTTACCCACATGATTGTTTTAAGTGGCCGATCTCTTAATTTCAAATGTATTTTAACAACTCTGCATCTGTACTTTCCTCCCCTCAATATTCCTCTTTCTTACATATTTTACATCTAATTGTTATGTGTATCCCTTAACTGCTTTTTGTGGATATAGATGATTTTACTACTTTTGTCATTTAACCTTCCTACTAGCTTTGTACATGGATGATTTTCTACCTTTGGTGTATTTATTTGTCTTTACCAATGAGCTTTTTCCTTTCCCAATTTTCATGTTTCTAGTTTTGGTCTTTTCTTTTTTGCTTAGAGAAGTTCCTTTAACATTTCTTGTAAAGCTGGTTTGGTGGTGCTGAACTCTCATTGCTTTTGCTTATCTGTAATACTTTCATCTTTCCATCAGATCTGAATGAGAGCCTTGCCAGGTAAATTATTCTTGGTTGTAGGTTTTTCCCTTTCATCACTTTTAATATATTGTGCCACTCCCTTGTAGACTGAAGTTTCTGATGAAAAGTCAGCTGATAGCCTTATGGAAGTTCCCTTCTGTGAAACTTGTTGCTTTTCCCTTACTGCTTTTAATATTCTGTATTTATTTATCTTTAATTTTTGTCATTTTTATTGCAGTGTGTCTTGGCGTGGTCCTCTTTGGCTTCATCCCATTTGGGACACTGTGCTTCCTGGACTTGATGACTGTTTTTCTTTCCCAGGTTAAGGATGTTTTCAGCTATTATGTCTTCAAATATTTTCTCTGCCTCTTTCTCTCTTCTCCTGCTGGAACCCCTATAATGTGAATATGAGTGCACTTGATGTTGTGCCAGAGGTCTTAAACTGTCCTCACTTCTTTTTATTCTTTTTTTTTTAATCCAGCTTCAGTGATTTCCACTACTGTCTTCCAGCTCACTGATCCATTCCTTTGTATCATTTAGTCTACTGGTTTTTTTCCTCCTAGTATATTTTTTATTCATGTTATTGTATTCTTCATCTGTTTGGTTTTTCCTTATATTTTCCAGAGTTTTGTTTAAAACTTCCAACTTCTCACTCTGTTGATCCATTCTTCCAAGTTCTTTGATCATCTTTGCAATCATTACCTTAAACTCTTTCTTAGGTAAATTGCCTGTCTCCACTTCACCTAATAATTCTTCTTCTGCAGTTTTTAATCTTGTTCCTTCATTTGAAACATTTTCCTCTCACCTCATTTTACCTAACTTGATGTTTTTATTTCTATGTACCTGGTAGATTGGTTACATTTCATGACCTTGGAGAAGTGATCTTTTGTAGGACATGTCCTATGTGTCCCAGCAGCACACTCCCCTCTTGTCACCAGAGCCATGTGCTCTAGGAATGCCCCCTATGTGAGCTCTGTGGGTCCTTCTGTTGTGGTGGGCTGACTACTGTTGGCTGTCTGGTAGATGTAGCTTGTCTCAAGGCTAGAGCCAGCTCGTTGGTGGGTAGGGCCAGAGCTGAGGGGTTTCTGGGGCTAGTGCCTGCCAACTGATTGGTGGAGCTGAGTGTCAGGGTCTTTAACTTCAGGGCCCCAGGTATCCCAGGTCTAGTGTATGTGCACTGGTATGTGGTGACATGCACTGGGCCATCTGGGGCAAGGCAATGTCCAGGGGTTACTGTGGGTTCAAGGGGTCTTAAGGCAGCCTGTCTGCTGGTGGGTGGGGCTTGGTCCATGCCCAGCTGATTGCTTGGTCTGAGGCATCTCAGTACTGGTGCCTACAGGCTACTGGGCAGAGCAGGTGTGGGTCCTGAGGCTGATTAGCTAGAGAGAGGATTCCAAAATGGTGCTAGCCAGCACCAGTATCCATGTGGTAGAAAGAGCTCCCAAAAGTGGCCACCACCAGGGTCTCTGTCCCCAGGGTGAAGTCCAGTTGCTTCCTGGCTCTCTGGGAGACTCTCCAAGATTAGCAGGTAGGACTGACCCAAGCTCCTTTCATATTATTGCTTTAGCCCTGTGTCTGGAGCATGTGAGTTTTTGTGTGTGTCCTTTAAGGGTGGAATTTCTATTTCCCACATCCCTCTGGGTCTCCCAAAAGTAAGTCCCACTAGCCTTCAAAGCCAAACATTCTGGGGGCTTGTCTTCTTGAGGCAGGACCCCTGGGCTGGGGAGCCCATGTGGAGCTCAGACCCCTCACTCCTTGGGGAGAACCCCTGCAGTTGTAATTTTTCTCCCATTTGTGGCTTGCCCACCTGGGTGTATGGGTCTTTACTATACCACGACTCTGCCCCTCCCACCTGTCTCATTGTGTTTCCTTCTTTATATCTTAAGTTGTAGAAGATATTTTCTGGTAGGTTTCTGGTCTTTTTCACTGATAGTTTTGTAAATAGTTGTAATTTTGGTGTGCACATGAGAGAAGGTGAGCTCAGGGTCTTTTTACTCCACCATCTTGGGAACTCTGTCCTTAATTCTTTTCTTTATGTAGCTTATATAATGACAGATTTACATGACTTCTATTGTAGTCCAAGTAGCATCATTTTTTGGTGGGGGCAGGGGTGGATAATGCAACAGCCTTCTAAATGACCTGTTTTTTCACTCTGTGAAAAAAGTGATCTTTCGAAGGAAATGTCCTATGTGTCCCAGCAGCACACTCCCTGCATTTCATTCCTGTTTAGGGCTGAATTGTGTTCTCCAAAATTTTACATGTTGAAGTCTTAACCTCCAGTACCTCAGAATGTGACTGTATTTAGAGGTAGGATTTTTAAAGTTTTAATTATGTTAAAATGAGGTAATTTGGGTGGGTTCTAATCCAACCTAACTGGTGTCCTCATAAGAAGAGGAAATTTAGACACGACAGGTACAGAGGTAAAACAGTGTGAAGACACAAAGAGAAGATGGCCATTTATAAGACAAGAAGAGAGGCCTCAGAAGAAACGAACTCTGCAGACATCTTGATCTTGGACTTTAAGCCTCCAGAACTGTGAAACAATAAAATACTGTTTTTTAAAACTACCCAGTCTGTGATTCTTTGTTTTGGCAGCCCTAGCAAACTGATACAGTTCTCTATTCAAATAACAGTGAGACCCTTTAAAACTTTAAAATGTCTCCATCATATCATAACTTACCTGTCCATACTCCCAACCCCCTAACACACGGATCTCAAAGTGTTCTAATAGATTCCCATCTCAGAGTAAAATCCTAAGGCCTACAATACAACAAATGAGAACACCATGAGACTCTGGGCTGTTTCTTTTACCCCATTTTCTGTCTCTCTTCTAGTCGTACAGTCTGACCCTGCTTTATTGGCCTTCTTTCTCTTCCTCAAACACACCAGCTTAATTCCCACCTTAAAAATCATTTTATTTGGGCTTCCCTGGTGGCGCAGTGGTTGAGAGTCCACCTGCCGATGCAGGGGACACAGGTTCGTGCCCTGGTCCGGGAAGATCCCACATGCCGTGGAGCGGCTGGGCCCGTGAGCCATGGCTGCTGAGCCTGCACATCTGGAGCCTGTGCTCCACAATGGGAGAGGCCACAACAGTGAGAGGCCCACGTACCGCAAAAAAAAAAAAAAAAAAAAAAAAAAAATCATTTTATTTGCTTTTAAAACAGTCTGAAAGATCTTCTTCCAGGTATTTACATGTTCACTCTCATATCATTCTGGTTTCTTCAAATGTCATCACCTAAGAGAGGCTATTGGTAACTACTCAACCTAAAATGGGCAACCTCCTATCATTCTCTATCTTTTTACCTGGCTTTATTTCTTTTTGTAGCACTTACTGCTGATAGATGTTCTTTATAGATATTCTCTTAAATTATTTGTGTATTTACACATTACCTCCTTCCACTAAAATATAAAACCCATGAGAATATTGGCTCTGTTTTACTTCCTCTTGTAATCTCTGTGCCTAGAAATTGCTTTGCAAAAGGTACATACCCAAGTTATATTTTTATAGTAATAAATATAACTATTAAATGGTTTTCCTTTAGTTAATAACATGGAAGGAGTTGCTCTATTTCATTTAATGAGCATATAAAGGAAAAATACATGAATTAATGTGTCTTCTATTCTGATAAAACATAACTTAAAACAGCAAACAATAAAAAAAAATTACTCAAATCTAATCAATAGATTGTGTTGGTTTTGTCACATTGACCTTGTCTTATAGATGGCATTAAACAAATCATTAGATGGTCAATTATAGTTATTGGGCTGTAACAAAAGTTTATAATTTATTTGGTTCAGCTGTCTTGTCTACTAAATATAAAACTTAGTTCTGATCGTAGCCTGTCATTTAATAAACCAGTGACCTGAGATAAATCTTTTAATACTACTGAACCTAACTGTTTCATCTGTAAACTATGAATAATAATATCAGTCCTGCCTGTCACACAGGGTTATAGTAAGTTTTCATTTTAATAATGCATTTATTTTGTTATCTGAAAACACTCTGCAAAGAGTGGCAGTGTGGTCTTAGTGACAGTCCAGTCACAGTTGGGAACAAATCCTATTTTCTGTCCCTAGCATTTCCACGCTGTGATGTAGTCCTCAAACTAGCCCCAGAATTTAATCCAAAGGACTAACATAATTGGAAATTCTTGTACCATTAGATCTAAGGATATTTTATCTGATATTATAAAATATTAATTTAGTGATTCTCATCAGATAATTAGCACAAGATGTATTATGCATTGCTCTTCAAGAACTTATGAGAATAGTCCCTAGGACTTGCACATTTAATAGGAAGGCAGGCACTGAGAAACTCTAGCTAAGGCAAGGTCTACTGACATCTCCAGGGAACAGCAGATAGAGGATGCCCTGACTCTGTGGACAGCTGGGATGTTGTGTCACAAAGTGGATCTCAGAGTGCAAGTACCTGGAGTTGGGACAAGAAAAGAGGATGACAAAAATTATATTCACTTATTAAAAGTTTTCTTAGAGTAGACCTGTTCTCTACTGTCTATTGCCTCTTGAGACATCATGATTTTACATGGAATATACATGATTATTAAAGACTAACAGTGGTGTTATTCAAAATGGAAAAATAGTTTCCAAGGTTATATTTTATTTGAGATCACTTATTTGTACCTTTTCCGTCAGTTAGATGTATTTAAATATAAAAATGTCTTTTTAATACCATTCAAAGTTGTGAAGCAAAATGCAAAATTCAGGCATAGTATAAAGTTTTAAACAGTCTTATTTAGTAACGACTATAATTCAGATAGGTATTATAAATAAAAGACAAAGACAAAACTAGCTTTTAGAACAATTACAAATATAGATATAGAGATGAAAGCATATAATATTTTTCTCTTTTGTGCCTTTAAATCCATGTTCAATCTTTAGCTCACCTATACATGTATATGCACATTTGAATATGTGCTGTGGTATACAATTTATAAAGAATGCAAATAATACTTAAGAAAAGAAATTACCATTCATTAAACAATCATGGGCTTTGGTTTTAAGAAGGCTTAAGTTATATAACAGAATTTGACTGATGGAGAACAGATCAGTTGTTGCCAAGTATTAGGGTAGACTATTTAGGCATAATATGAGAACGTGGTATTTTGTTAGTGGTGACAAAACAGTTCTGTATCTTGATTTTTATGATGGTTATGTAAATCTACCTTTCATATAACTATATGCACAACACACACACACAAGGTTGAATGTAAAAACCTTTGAAATCCGAGCAGAATCTGGACTTGAATTAATGGTATTATATAAATGTCAGTTTCCTAGTTTTGACAATGCACTATGGTTATGTAAGTAACATTCAATCATTGTGGGAAGCTAGGTGCAGATAAAATAGTAATTCTCTATACTATTTTTGCAATTTCTTATGAGTCAAATTATTTCAAAATAAAAAGTATTAAAAGAAGAATTAAATTAAAAGGCTTGAAATTAATTGCTGCTTTTGCCATGATTAGTTGTATGAATTTGGGCATATTGTTATTCAACTTCTTGTTTAGGCCTCAGTTTCCTCATCTGTAAAATTGGGATACTATTATGATTCCTAACTTGTATTATTGTTATCATGATTAAATCATATAATGAATATGCATCCAATACTGTGTATAGCATAAAGTGCATGCTTAAACACTGAGTTTCCTACTTCTTTCTTGGCTATTGGATTTTTTTTTTTTTAGTTTCTGCTTTATAACAAAGTGAATCAGTCATACATATACATCTGTTCCCACATCCCTTCCCTCCTGCCTCTCTCTCCCTCCCACCCTCCCCATGCCATCCCTCCAGGCAGTCACAAAGCACCGAGCTGATCTCCCTGTGCTATGCGGCTGCTTCCCACTATCTATCTACCCTACATTTGGTACTGTATATATGTCCATGACTCTCTTTCGCTTCGTCACAGCTTACCCTTCCTCCTCCCCATATTCTCAAGTCCATTCTCAAGTAGGTCTGTGTCTTTATTCCTGTTTTACCCCTAGGTTCTTCATGACATTTTTTCCCCTAAATTCCATATATATGTGTTAGCATACGGTATTTGTCTTTCTCTTTCTGACATACTTCACTCTGTATGACAGACTCTAAGTGTATCCACCTCATTACAAATAGCTCAGTTTCGTTTCTTTTTATGGCTGAGTAATGTTCCATTGTATATATGTGCCATATCTTCTTTATCCATTCATCCGATGATGGACACTTAGGTTGTTTCCATCTCCGGGCTATTGTGAATAGAGCTTCTATGAACATTTTGGTACATGTCTCTTTTTGAATTATGGTTTTCTCAGGGTATATGCCAAATAGTGGGATTGTTGGGTCATATGGTAGTTCTATTTTTAGTTTTTTAAGGAATCTCCATACTGTTCTCCATAGTGGCTGTACCAATTCACATTCCCACCAGCAGTGCAAGAGTGTTCCCTTTTTTCCACACCCTCTCCAGCATTTATTGTTTCTAGATTTCTTGATCATGGCCATTCTGACTGGTGTGAGATGATATCTCATTGTAGTTTTGATTTGCATTTCTCTAATGATTAATGATGTTGAGCATTCTTTCATGTGTTTGTTGGCAGTCTGTATATCTTCTTTGGAGAAATGCCTATTTAAGTCTTCTGCCCATTTTTGGATTGGGTTGTTTGTTTTTTTGCTATTGAGCTGCATGGGCCGCTTATAGAGTTTGGAAATTAATCCTTTGTCTGTTGCTCCATTTGCAAATATTTTCTCCCATTCTGAGGGTTGTCTTTTGGTCTTGTTTATGGTTTCCTTTGCTGTGCAAAAGCTTTGAAGTTTCATTAGGTCCCATGTGTTTATTTTTGTCTTTATTTCCATTTCTCTAGGAGGGGGGTCAAAAAGGATCTTGCTGTGATTTATGTCATAGAGTGTTCTGCCTATGTTTTCCTCTAAGAGTTTGATAGTTTCTGGCCTTACATTTAAGTCTTTAATCCATTTTGAGCTTATTTTTGTATATGGTGTTAGGGAATGATCTAATCTCATACTTTTACATGTCCCTATCCAGTTTTCCCAGCACCACTTATAGAAGAGGCTTACCTTTCTCCACCGTACATTCCTGCCTCCTTTATCAAAGATAAGTTGACCATATGTGCGTGGGTTTACCTCTGGGCTTTCTATCCTGTTCCATTGATCTATCTTTCTGTTTTTGTGCCAGTACCACACTGTCTTGATTACTGTAGCTTTGTAGTATAGTCTGAAGTCAGGGAGCCTGATTCCTCCAGCTCCGTTTTTCGTTCTCAAGATTGCTTTGGCTATTCGGGGTCTTTTGTTTTTCCAAACAAATTTTGAAATTTTTTGTTCTAGTTCTGTGAAAAATGCCAGTGGTAGTTTGATAGGGATTGCATTGAATCTGTAGATTGCTTTGGGTAGTAGAGTCATTTTCACAATATTGATTCTTCCAATCCAGGAGCATGGTATATCTCTCCATCTATTTGTATCATCTTTAATTTCTTTCATCAGTGTCTTATAATTTTCTGCATACAGGTCTTTTGTCTCCTCAGGTAGGTTTATTCCTAGATATTTTATTCTTTTTGTTGCAATGGTAAATGGGAGTGTTTTCTTGATTTCATTTTCAGATTTTTCATCATTAGTGTACAGGAATGCCAGAGATTTCTGTACAGTAATTTTGTATCCTGCTACTTTACCAAATTCACTGATTAGCTCTAGTAGTTTTTTGGTAGCATCTTTAGGATTCTCTATGTATAGTATCATGTCATCTGCAAACAGTGACAGCTTTACTTCTTCTTTTCCAATTTGGATTCCTTTTATTTCATTTTCTTCTGTGATTGCTGTTGCTAAAACTTCCAAAACTATGTTGAATAAGAGTGGTGAGAGTGGGCAGCCTTGTCTTGTTCCTGATCTTAGTGGAAATGGTTTCAGTTTTTCACCATTGAGGACGATGCTGGCTGTGGGTTTGTCATATATGGCCTTTATTATGTTGAGGAAAGTTCCCTCTATGCCTACTTTCTGCAGGGTTTTTATCATAAATGGGTGTTGAATTTTGTCAAAAGCTTTCTCTGCATCTATTGAGATGATCATATGGTTTTTCGTCTTCAATTTGTTAATATGGTGTATCACATTGATTGATTTGCATATATTGAAGAATCCTTGCATTCCTGGAATAAACCCCACTTGATCATGGTGTATGATCCTTTTACTGTGCTGTTGGATTCTGTTTGCTAGTATTTTGTTGAGGATTTTTGCATCTATGTTCATCAGTGATATTGGCCTGTAGTTTTCTTTCTTTGTGACATCCTTGCCTGGTTTTGGTACCAAGGTGATGGTGGCCTCATAGAATGAGTTTGGGAGTGTTCCTCCCTCTGCTATATTTTGGAGGAGTTTGAGAAGGATAGGTGTTAGCTCTTCTCTAAATGTTTGAGAGAATTTACTTGTGAAGCCATCTGGCCCTGGGCTTTTGCTTGTTGGAAGATTTTTAATCACAGTTTCATTTTCAGTGCTTGTGATTGGTCTATTCATATTTTCTATTTCTTCCTGATTCAGTCTTGGTAGGTTGTGCATTTCTAAGAATTTGTCCATTTCTTCCAGGTTGTCCATTTTATTGGCATAGAGTTGCTTGTAGTCATCTCTCATGATCTTTTGTATTTCTTCAGTGTCAGTTGTTACTTCTCCTTTTTCATTTCCAATTCTATTGATTTGTGTCTTCTCCCTTTTTTTCTTGATGAGTCTGGCTAATGGTTTATGAATTGTGTTTATCTTCTCAAAGAACCAGCTTTTAGTTTTATTGATCTTTGCTATCATTTCCTTCATTTCTTTTTCATTTATTTCTGATATGATCTTTATGATTTCTTTCTTTCTGCTAACTTTGGGGGTTTTTTGTTCTTCTTTCTCTAATTGCTTTAGGTGCAGGGTCAGGTTGTTTACTCAAGACGTTTCCTGTTTCTTAAGGTGGGATTGTATTGCTATAAACTTCCCCCTTAGAACTGCTTTTGCTGTGTCCCATAGGTTTTGGGTTGTCGTGTCTCCATTGTCATTTGTTTGTAGGTATTTTTTGATTTCTTCTTTGATTTCTTCAGTGATCACTTCGTTATTGAGTAGTGTATTGTTTAGCCTCCATGTGTTTGTATTTTTTACAGATCTTTTCCTGTAATTGATGTCTAGTCTCATAGCATTGTGGTCGAAAAAGATACTTGATACAATTTCAATTTTCTTAAATTTACCAAGGCTTGATTTGTGACCCAAGATATAATCTATCCTGGAGAATGTTCCATGAGCACTTGAGAAAAATGTGTATTCTGTTGTTTTTGGATGGAATGTCCTATAAATATCAATTAAGTCCATCTTGTTTAATGTATCATTTAAAGCTTGTGTTTCCTTATTTATTTTCATTTTGGATGATCTGTCCATTGGTGAAAGTGGGGTGTTAAAGTCCCCTACTATGAGTGTGTTACTGTCGATTTCTCCTTTTATGGCTGTTAGTATTTGCCTTATGTATTGAGGTGCTCCTATGTTGGGTGCATAAATATTTACAATTGTTATATCTTCTTCTTGGATCCATCCCTTGATTATTATGTAGTGTTTTTCTTTGTCTCTTCTAATAGTCTTTATTTTAAAGTTTATTTTGGGGCTTCCCTGGTGGCGCAGTGGTTGAGAGTCCGCTTTCCGATGCGGGGTACGTGGGTTCATGCCCCGATCTGGGAAGATCCCACATGCCGTGGAGCGGCTGTGCCCATGAGCCATGGCTGCTGAGCCTGCGCATCCGGAGCCTGCGTGTCCAGAGCCTGTGCTCCACAACGGGAGAGGCTACAACAGTGAGAGGCCCGCATACTGAAAAAAACAAACAAACATAAAGTCTATTTTGTCTGATATAAGAATTGCTACACCAGCTTTCTTTTGATTTCCATTTGCATGGAATATCTTTTTCTATCCCCTTACTTTCAATCTGTATGTGTCTCTAGGTCTGAAGTGGGTCTCTTGTAGACAACATATATATGGGTCTTGTTTTTGTATCCATTCAGCCAATCTTTGTCTTTTGGTGAGAGCATTTAGTCCATTTACATTTAAGGTAATTATTGATATGTATATTCCTATTCCCATTTCCTTAATTGTTTTGTGTTCATTATTGTAGGTATTTTCCTTCTGTTGTGTTTCTTGCCTAGAGAAGTTCCTTTAGCATTTGTTGTAAAGCTGGTTTGGTGGTGCTGAACTCTCTCAGCTTTTTCTTTTCTGTAAAGATTTTAATTTCTCCCTCAAATCTGAATGAGATCCTTGCTGGGTAGAGTAATCTTGGTTGCAGGTTTTTCTCCTTCATCACTTTAATTATGTCCTGCCACTCCCTTCTGGCTTGTAGAGTTTCTGCTGAGAGATCAGCTGTTAACCTGATGGGGATTCCTTTGTGTGTTATTTGTTGTTTTTGCCTTGCTGCTTTTAATATGATTTCTTTGTGTTTAATTTTTGACAGTTTGATTAATATGTGTCTTGGTGTATTTCTCCTTGGATTTATTCTGTATGGGACTCTCTGTGCCTCCTGGACTTGATTAACTATTTCCTTTCCTATATTAGGGAAATTTTCAACTATAATCTCTTCAAATATTTTCTCAGTCCCTTTCTTTTTCTCTTCTTCTGGAACCCCTATAATTTTTTTTTTTTTTTTTTTTTTTTTTTTTTGTGGTACGCGGGCCTCTCACTGTTGTGGCCTCTCCCATTGCGGAGCACAGGCTCCGGATGCGCAGGCTCAGCGGCCATGGCTCACGGGCCCAGCCGCTCCGCGGCATATGGGATCCTTCCGGACCGGGGCACGAACCCGTATCCCCTGCATCGGCAGGCGGACTCTCAACCACTGCGCCACCAGGGAGGCCCTGGAACCCCTTAATTTGAATGTTGGTGCATTTAATGTTGTCCCAGAGGTCTCTGAGACTGTCCTCTGTTCTTTTCATTCTTTTTTCTTTATTTTGCTCTGCAGCAGTTATTTCCACTATTTTATCTTCCACCTCACTTATCCGTTCTTCTGCCTCAGTTGTTCTGCTATTGATCCCATCTAGAGTATTTTTCATTTCATTTATTGTGTTTTTAATTGATGCTTGATTCATCTTTAGTTCTTCTAGGTCCTTGTTAACTGTTTCTTGCATTTTGTCTATTCTATTTCCAAGATTTTGGATCTTGGAAATAGAATCTTGGATCATCTTTACAATCATTATTCTGAATTCTTTTTTTGGGTAGACTGCCTATTACCTCTTCATTTGTTAGGTCTGGTGGGTTTTTATCTTGCTCCTTCACCTGCTGTGTGTTTTTCTGTCTTCTCATTTTGCTTATGTTACTGTGTTTGGGGTCTCCTTTTTGCAGGCTGCAGATTCGTAGTTCCCATTGTTTTTGGTGTCTGTCCCCAGTGGCTAAGGTTGTTTCAGTAGTTTGTGTAGGCTTCCTGGTGGGGGGCACTAGTGCCTCTGTTCTGGTGGTTGAGGCTGGATCTTGTCTTTCTGGTGGAAAGGTCCATGTCTGGTGGTGTGTTTTGGGGTTCCTGTGGCCTTATTATGTTTTTAGGCAGCCTCTCTGCTAATGGGTGGTGTTGTGTTCCTGTCTTGCTAGTTGCTTGGCATAGGGTGACCCACACTGTAGCTTGCTGGTCATTGACTGAAGCTGGGTGCTGGTGTTGAGATGGAGATCTCTGGGAGATTTTCGCCGTTTTTATATTATGTGGAGCTGGGATGTCTCTTGTGGATCTGTGTCCTGAAGTTGGCTCTCCCACTTCAGAGGCACAGCATTGACTCCTGGCTGCAGCATCAATAGCCTTTCATCTACCCGGCTCAGAATAAAAGGGAGAAAATGTTGAAAGAAAGAATTAGTAGAAGAAAGAAAGAAAGAGAGAAAGAAAGGAAGAAGGAAAGAAAGGAAGGAAGGAAGAAAGAAAGAAAGGAAGGAGGGAGGGAGGAAGGAAAGAAAAAGAAAGAGTGAATAGAAGAAGGGAGGGAGGGAAGGAGGAAGGAAATAAAGAAAGAAAGAAAGAAAGGCAGGAGGGAGGCAGGAAGGAAAGAAAAAGAGTGAAAGGAAGAAAGGAGGGAGGGAGGGAGGAAGGAAAGAAAGAAAAAGACAGGAGGGAGGGAGAAATGATGGAAAGAAAGAAAGGAGGGAGGGAGGGAGGAAGGAAAGAAAAAGAAACAGTGAAAGGAAGAAGGGAGGGAGGGAGGAAAGAAAGAAAGAAAGACAGGAGGGAGGGAGGGATGAAGTAAGATAAAGAAAGTGTGAAAGGAAGAAGGGAGGGAGGGAGGGAGGAAGGAAAGAAAGACAGGAGGGAGGGAGGGACGAACAATGGAAAGAAATAAAGAAAGAAAGAAAGGAGGGAGGGAGGAAGGAAAGAGTGAAAGGGGGAGGGAGGGAGGGAGGAAAGAAAGAAAGAAGGAAAGAAAGACTGGAGGGAGGGAGGGAGGAAGGATGGAAAGAAAGAAAGTAAGAAAGGAGGGAGGGAGGGAGAAAGGAAAGAAAAAGAAAGTGAAAGGAAGAAGGGAGGGAGGGTGGGAGGAAGGAAAGAAAGAAAGAAAGAGAAAGGGGCAGAGGGAGGGATGGAGGAGGGGAAGGTAGGAAAAATGGAAAGCGAGAAGATAAAGTAAAATAGAATAAAGTATAAAATATAGTAGCATTATTAAAAATAAAAAAGTAATTATTGAAAAAAATAAAAATATTAAAAAACAAAACGTACCGATAGAACCCTGGGACCTATGGTGGAAGCAAAGCTATACAGGGAAAACCTCACACAGAAGCATACATATACACATTCACAAAAAGAGAACGGGGGTAAAAATTGAAAATCTTGCTCTCAAAGTCCACCTCTTTAATTTGGGATAATTCGTTGTAAAAAGAGGAAAAGGGGAAAAATCTTAATTCTTGTCCTCAAAGTCCACCTCCTCAATTTGGGATGATTCGCTGTCCATTCATGCACTCCACAGACGCAGGGCACATCAAGTGGACCATGGAGCTTTAATCCGCTGCCTCTGAGGCTGCACAGAGGGATTTCCCTGTCTCTTCTCTGCTCTCACAGCTCCCGGGTCTCAGCCTTGGACCTGGCCCCGCCTCTGTGCGTAGGTCGCCGGAGGGCGTCCGTTCTTCGCTCAGACAGGACGAGTTTAAAGGAGCCGCTGATTCGGGGGCTCTGGCTCACTCAGGCCGAGGGGAGGGAGGGGCACGCAGTGCGGGGCGGGCCTGCGGCTGCAGAGGCCGGCACAACGTTGCAGCAGCCCGAGGCGCTCCGTGCACTTTCCCGGGGAAGCCGTCCCTGGGTCCCGGGACCCCGGCAGTGGCGGGCTGCACAGGCTCCCCGGAAGTGGTGGGTGGACAGTGACCTGCGCTCGCACACAGGCCTTGTGGTGGCGGCAGCAGTAGCCCCAGCGTCCCACGCCCGTCTCCGGTGTCTGCACCTTTAGCCGTGGCTCGCGCCCGTCTCTGGAGCTTCTTTAAGCAGCGCTCTTAATGCCCTCTCCTCACGCACCAGGAAACAAAAGGGAAGAAAAAGTCTCTTGCCTCTTCGGCCGCTCCAGACTTTTTCCCCGGACTCCCTCCGGGCCAGCCGTGGCACACTAGACGCTTCAAGCTGTGTTCATGCCGCCAACCCCAGTCCTCTCCCTGCGCTCCGACCGAAGCCCGAGCCTCAGCTCCCAGCCCCGCCCGCCCCGGCGGCCGAGCAGACAAGCCTTTTGGGCTGGCGTGTGCCTGAGGGCACTGATCCTCTGTGCAGGAATCTCTCTGCTTTGCCCTCCACACCCCTGTTGCTGTGCTCTCCTCTGCTACTCCGAGGCTTTCCCCCTCCGCCACCCGCAGTCTCCGCCCACAAAGGGGCTTCTAGTGTGTGGAAACCTTTCCTCCTTCACGGCTCCATCCCTCTGGTGCAGGTCCCGTCCCTATCCTTTTGTCTCTGTTTATTCTTTTTTATTTTGCCCTACCCAGGTATGTGGGGAGTTTCTTGCCTTTTGGGGGGTCTGAGGTCTTCTGTCAGCGTTCAGTAGGTGTTCTGTAGGAGTTGTTCCACATGTAGATGAATTTCTGATGTATCTGTGGGGAGTAAGGTGATCTCTGCGTCTTACTCTTCCGCCATCTTCCTGCCTTCCCTTGGCTATTGGATTTTAAGGTCTCAAGTGGAATCTGCAAAGAGGGAGCCAAAATGGGTGGCCGTATCTGAAAGCATCATCTGAACAAGGAGGATGTTCTCTATCCGTTGAAAAGATCTCTGTGCTCTTAAATTGTTTAGCCTCTACTTGGGTCCTTACAAACCAATAACCTCATGAATTTCTACATCACCAATAGAGAATTAAGTCTCAATGAGTTTTTTGGTCATATGTAACCAGTAGTTTCTGGGGCCTAAACTTTATTGGCTCAGTTGCTTTTTCTTATTTACATATTTAATAATATTCAGTTTAAACGTTTCTTCAGTAAGCAGTTATTAACTAATGTACATTTATTACTTTTGTTTTTCAGTTATACTGCTTGCAGTCCATAGGTATTCAGCCTTTTGCCCTTTCCAAATATCTGAATGTAAGATGGTCAAAATTAAAACTAAGAAATCCCCTACTCTGAAGTCACATCTCCCCAGTTAGATTATACATTTCTTTAAGGTAGAGACTATATTTTCTTTTCCAGAGAAAAAAACAAAAATGACAAAACCTAACATAGGCTGAGCCCACTTGGATTCAATGGAGATGGGAGGGAGGAGGGTGTCTGCATTCTTCCCTTTTGGCTGTGCTTGGATAACTTTATCTGTGAGATTCTAGTTAAAACGTCATGATTGTAGAAAGAAGTACATTCCCAGGAGGCCCATTGTATTAGGACCAAATGAGGAGATTAGGACTCTTCATTTTGAGAAGAAGAAAATGGAAAGAAAATATAATGAAAAAGTACAAAATGTAAGAAAGACAGGATATGATGCACGTGTACTTGGTGACCATATTTCTATGTCATAGAACAAAGGAACATCCTGTGAAGCTTAAAAAGGATAAATTTAGAATGCATAAAAGCATTTATCTATTCTCACATGATGTATTGTACTAGGGCTAAGGTGTGTTTTACCATGAGAGGTAGTGAAGCATAAGAATAAATTGATTCACAAATGTTTAGGTAAATTATAATTTTTTGCCTGCTAAATCATAGACCTATATGAGTCTTACATATCTTTTTTAAAACGCATTACATGAAGTATATAATACAGGTGATTTAAATAACAAGAGTTACTTAATGTATGTGGGCAAATAAATTAATGAGCTCACAGGCTCACTTGACACATGTTTATTGTGTGGCCTGTCTTGAATGTCCCATATCATTCCAGGAGCCTAAAATTCAGACTTAAATCTTTGTGCTGAAAGAGTTTATATTCTAGTTGATAGAGAAAACAGTAAACATAGTTAATAAGTAAAATATTTAGCATATTAGATGATGAGAAGTTCTGTAGTAAAAAAAATAATAATAATAAAACAAGAAAAATGGGTGGGTTGATGAGGACTTTCATTTAGATTGAGTATCCAGGAAAAGTTGCCCTGAGATGATATTTGCATAAAGATCCAAAGCAGGTAAAGGAATACTCTATGTAAACATCTGTGAGAGTAATTTTCCAGGCCTTTCAGAAACAGTAAAAAGGCCCGTATGACTGAAGCAGGGTAATAGAGAGATGTGGAGGTTAGTAGTTTATGAAGAGAACGGAAAAGTAGGTGGATCAGTTTGAGGGACAGTACTTCTCAAATTTTAATTTGCATATAAGTCACCTATGTGTCACGTTAAAATGAAGATTCTGGTTTAGGAAGTCTAGAGAGTTTTCATTGTGTACAAGCTCCCAGGTAATGCTGATACTATTGGTCTGTAGATTACACTTTGAATAGCAAAATAATTGGGGCTGTGTGCCATTGTAAGGACTTTGTATTTACGTTGAATGTTGTGGATTGAACTGTGCCCCACCACCAAGAAAAAAAAAAAAAAAAAGATCAAGTGCTACCTGCCAGTACCTCTGAATATGACTTTATTGGGAAATAGGATCTTTGCAAATATAATCAATTTAAGCTACGGTCATAGTAGATTGGCTGAGGGGAAATTTGGACAGAGATACACACAGCAGAGAAGGCCATGTGAAGATGGAGGCAGAGACTGGAGAGATGCTGCTACAAGTCAAGGGACAGTAAGATTGCTGGCAACCACCAGAAACTAGGAAGAAACAAGGGATAATTCTCCCCTAGAGCCTTCAGAGAGAGGATCGCCCTGCTGATGCCTTGATTTCAGACTTTTAGCCTCTCTGACTGTGAGAGAATAAGTTTCTGCCACCCAGCTGTGGCAATTTGTTACAGAAGCCCTAGGAAACAAATACACTAGGTGAGATAGAATTAAGCCATTGGAGGGTTTTGAGAAGAGTGTCTCAATTTGACATGCTTTAATAGAATCCCTCAGGCTTCAGAAATGAGAATAGTCTGAAATGGGGGGGCGGGGGGCAGCACAGAAGCAGGGTGACAAGTTTGGAGGCTATAGAAGTAAATCAAACTGAACAGTGGAGGGTTGATGGTGATTCGAAGCAGGGCCATAGTGATGGTGGTGAGACATGGACATAATCCAAATCTATTTTGAAGCTAGTGTCAACAAGATTTGTTAATAGAGTGTGAATTATAAAAGAATCAGGGGAGTTAAAGATGAAACCAAGGTTTGGGGGCTTAAAGAGAAGGCAGGAGTGTGCTAAATGAGATGAGGAAGATGGAGGGGGGAAAAGTGGGGAGAATAATAGGAGAGATTAAGAGCTCTGTTTTGGGTATGTTAAGTGTGAGATGTCTATTATGCTTCCAACTAGAAATGGAAAGTCAATAACTTGGTAGGTGTCTGGAGCCCAGAACAGAGGTTTCAGCTGGAGATAAAACTGATACAAGTTATTAAGAGAAATCACCATGTTTGGGAAAGATGCACATATGTTTTTGGGATCAATATCAGGAAGGAGTGTTATGTACTTCTAAAACACCATCTTTAGTGCCACTTGTCATAAATTATACTGGGCCATATATCCATGGTTGTAAAATGTACCGAGAAGTATGGGTTCAGAGATGGATTTTTTTCTTTTTAGGGCTTGCTGTAGCCTGAATTGTGTCTACCCCAGAATTTTCATGTTCAAGCCCTAACCCCTAATGTGATATGTGTGATGGTATTTGGAGATGGGGCCTTTGGGAGATAATTAGGTTGAGATGAGGTCATGAGGGTAAGGTTCTCATGATAAGATTAGTGCCTTTATAAGAAGAACACTTGTTCTCTCCACCTCTCTCTCTCTCTCTCTCTCTCTCTCTCTCTCTCTCTCTCTCTCCCCACTATGTTAGAGAGGAGGGTTGGAGAAAGGAGGGGGGAGGGAGGAGAGTTCTCTCACAAACCCAAACATGATGTCACCCTGATGTTGGGCTTTAGCTTCCAGAACTGTGAGAAATACATTTCTGTTATGTAAGCCACCCAGACTGGTATTCTGTCATGGCAGCGCTAGCTGACTAAAGCAGGGCTCTTCTTCTAAAACTTCAACTTTCTATATCTTTAAAGTTTCTAGATAAACAGTCTGTCTGACAGCCATATTCATTATTTTTGGCTATCTATATTTGAATTTGATGCTTCAGTGTAAAAAGCATAACCTCACTTGGATTTGTGAAATATTTAGAAACATCATATTGTCCCAAGAATGGGGAACTTTCAGTATTTAGTACTTCTGATAAAAGTCAGTCACTCAAAGGTGGACCATTTGTTCACCAGGCTCCTGAAGAAGCAGGAGTCATGTTGCATACATGAAATAGCACCTACTATTTACTTTGATCACATATATTTTCTGTTTTTTATCTTAGATATTTTCACCTCAGAAAGTGTGTTTCACTTTCAGGAACGATTTACCGATGCAGTGATATAATAATTATTTTCATTACCATTTTAAGGATTTAAAATCCTGTCCATTTATAGGGACAGGAGGTAAGGTAGGGGAGACCTGTAGATGTCTAGCTCTACTTGTGACTAAGAAGGTATTTTTGTTTACAGTAATAGGAAATCCATTGTTACTGCAAAAAGACCCATAACTTTTTAAAAATGAAGCTTTCATTTTGACCTCCATCTGGCAGGATATTCTCTATCTCTCACTTGGTTCCAAACTCTGAGAGGAAAAAGAAGCATGTTTATCCACCCCTCGAGGCTCAATATAAGCACAAGAGGGAGAAAACTCACTTATATTGAAATGGTTGATCCATACCAATGACAAAACTATAGCTACAGTCCTGATTTTCTTGTCCATTGCCAAGAAAAAAAAAATGACATAATCTGACTCTGTTTAATTAAGCTATGTTGAACAACAGAAATCCTTCTTGTGCATTTTTCTAGGCATGGGGAAACGTTCCAGGTAGTGGGTTTCTAATTTGCTGTTCTGAGGATTGAGCTTTAGGTGGAAGATGACTAGGTATTTGTCATCTTAAAAATTTTTTTTAATCAATTTAAAGCCATGCTATTTCTAATTGTTCCTGTTGGTACTTTGGGGGTATTGCTAGGGTGTTATCACCATTGGACCTACCTGTGATCATCAAGGTAATAGGCAGCATTCTTGTATTGTAATATATACACTTAATAAATTGACTAGCATATATAGCTTTTATGATCTCACAAAACCGATATGAAAACTGGAATATGTATTTAAATTCAACATTTGCAGAGTGTCATCCATAATGTGTTTACTGAGTCACAGTGTTTACTGAGTGTTTAATGAGTGAGATTTACTCATTTTACACCAAGTTGTATGTCGTAAACCTTCAACTGTGATTGGTTTGACAGTGCATGTATGCTGTACTTATTTTTAAATTTCGCTTATTATCATACTCAGCTGATGCCAGGTTAACTTATTGATAACACATCAGTTCTATTTCCTAAACCCACTACAATCAATTCAATCATAATATCTATTTATTCATTTTAAAAGATTTTGCTAACAACTCCCTCTGAAGCTGCACTTTGTCCAAATAATATTCTATATCTCATCCTATGCCAGTTACCAAGATTCTCTATATTTAATCATTTCTGTATAAAGATTTAAATCAACATGACTCCTATCTTCTAATTCAGTGCATCTCAAAAGTGTGGTCTACGTACTGATCAATAGCACCGGTATCATCTTGATTTTATTTGCGATGTAAATTATCAGGTCTTATCATAGACCTTCTTTATCTGAGGTGAGGCCCAGGAATCTGTGTTTTCACAAGCCTTCCATGTGATTCTGATGCCTGATATAGTTTGAGATTCACTGTTGTAGTTAGTTAAATAAAAAAATAGCGGGCTTCCCTGGTGGCGCAGTGGTTTAGAATCCGCCTGCCGATGCAGGGGATGCGGGTTCGTGCCCCGGTCCAGGAAGATCCCACATGCCGTGGAGCGGAGAGGCCCGTGAGCCATGGCCGCTGAGCCTGCGCTTCCGGAGCCTGTGCTCTGCAGAGGGAGAGGCCACAACAGTGAGAGGCCTGTGTACCGCAAAAAAAAAAAAAAAAAAGAAAGAAATAGCATAGGCCTGAATTATTCAGCCTATGAAACTTATTTCCTGATTTTCTAAAGAGAATGCATTGAGAAGAAGGTCTATCTTTGGTCCCATTAAATTGATTCTGTTATTGAAGATAACAAATAAATTTCTTGTATGAAGTCATTATCAATCTATTCCAAGGGGAATATGTCCTCTGAAGGTAAACTTGAAAAAGTCTCTAACATACTAAGAAATACTCCAACACATAAAGAACTAAATATGATAGTAATTAGGGAACTTTTCTCTGTCTTTTACTTAAAATAATACATATATTTGAAAATGTATATGAAAAAACAGCAGGAAAACAAATGGTTTAAACATTCAATTGGTTTTGATATTAAATAGCTATGGCCAAAATGATAAAAATGATAAACTAAATTCTTAGCCTAATGGGACTTTTTCCTTTTCTGCATCTGCATAATGGACATGACCCTTTGCAGCTCCATCAATAATAGAATTAATGAGCCCTTTCATTGAACTTCACCCTTTAGTCATTTCATCTGATCACCAAGTCTCTCATAAACGTTCTACAAAATTGGTAGGTATCACTGACTTTGATTCTACCTGGTGTCTGTTGCTCTCCGATTGTATATACAACACTTAAAGAATTACACTCACTCTTTCAGAGGGGTCATTTAGTACTTTGAAGCCCAACGTTTAAAAGATTTTTTTTTCCCACTGAAGAAAGACTGAGGCGGGAGAGGCTGCAAGTTCATTTTGATTTAAAATGCGTTTAAGACCCTTACAAGTGAGGAAGAGCAGGGTCCCCCTTACCGTAAGCTGCAAAGCGGGGACTGCTGACCAGCACCACCTGCTCCTCCCCTATGCCTCCAACATTCAGTCATGCTTTTACTGCCTGGCAAAAATCTCCTCAGGGGATGTCTGGCTTCAACTGCTTCTGCCCAGTTATGGCCTCCTATGCCATATGATCTCTCCATGGCCCGCTGGAATAATCAAAACCTTTTATGCTCACCTCACACTGTGAATACCTGAGTATCATACGGTGGCAGTAATTGGGAAAAATGACTCAAGGCACTTCCAAAATTTGCAGTTTTCATTGTCATTTTAGGGACCCCTGCTCTTTGTTCTGGAATACTTTTTAAAGCAACTATTCTCTATGGCTAATGAGCTGTGTCAAGTTTTCTATTTTTAAGCTCTTTTTTTCTTTGTTTAGTAAAACATTTTTGGGGTTTTTTGTTAATTGCTTAATAGAAATATAGTTGATTTACAACATTGTTCTAATTTCTGCTGTACAGCAATGTGACTCGGTTATACACATATATGCATTATTTTTTTAATATTCTTTCTCACTATGGTTTATCCCATGAGATTGGATATAGTTCCCTGTGCTATACAGTAGGACCTTGTTGTTTATCCATTCTAAATGTAATAATTTGCATCTACTAAAGCCAAACTCTCAGTCCAGCCCTCTTACTCCCCCCTCCCTCTTGGCAACCACAAGTCTGTTCTCTCTGTCCATGAGTCTGTTTCTGTTTTGTAGATAGGTTCATTTGTGCCATATTTTAGCTTCCACATATAAGTGGTATCATATGGTATTTGTCTTTTCTCTTTCTGACTTACTTCACTTAGTATGATAATCTCTAGTGGCATCCATGTTGCTGCAAATGACATTATTTCATTCAAGATATTGACACATCTCCTTTATCCATTCATCTGTTGGTGGACATTTAGGTTGTTTCCATGTCTTGGCTATTGTGAATAGTGCTGCTTTGAACATAGGGGTGCATGTATCTTTTTGAATTATAGTTTTGTCTGGGTATATGCCCAGGCGTGAGATTGCTGGATCAAACGGTAGTTCTATTTTCAGTTTTCTGAGGAATCTCCATACTGTTTTCCATAGTGACTGCACCAACTTACATGCCTACCAACAGTGCAGGAGGGTTCCCTTTTCTCCACACCCTCTCCAGCATTTGTTATTTGTAGACTTTTTTTTTTTTTTTTTCGGTATGTGGGCCTCTCACTGTTGCAGCCTCTCCTGTTGCGGAGCACAGGCTCCGGACGCGCAGGCTCAGCAGCCATGGCTCACGGGCCCAGCCGCTCCATGGCATGTGGGATCTTCCCAGACCGGGGCACGAACCCGTGTCCCCTGCATTGCCAGGTGGACTCTCAACCACTGCGCCACCAGGGAAGCCCATAGATTTTTTAATGATGGCCATCCTGATAGGTGTGAGGTGATAACTCACTGTAGTTTTGATTTGCATTTCTCTAATAGTTAGTGACATTGAGCAGCTTTTCATGTGCCTCTTGGCCATCTGTATGTCTTCTTTGGAGAAATGTAGTCAGACAATTTTGGGAGAGAAAGGAGAAGAGTGGAGAAAAGATCAAACTGACTGAGAACACTCTGTACTGAATATGATTATGGTTTTATTAGTTAAAAACATTTAGTGTTTTCTAACAACAAAAGTGGCAATTTTAGGTTCTATCTAATATATCCAAAGAATAGGAGCCCAATTTAGAAATTAAGATTATAGAAAAAAACAAATTTGACATGTTTCTTGTGTTCTTCAAATTGTCTGACATCCATACCCAAAATATTCATTTTTAAACTTATTGTTATTCTATTTGTAAAAAGGAATGTCATCAATAGGGTGGCAGCTTTTTTCTGTCTCCATGAAGAATCAGATGAGAAGTGGGCTTAATCACTATTAAAAGAAATTCATTAGGCTGTAATTAATAACCCAAAATATGCTGCTTATGAAGATGATTTATTACCAGAACTGCCTACTGAGGTTATTTTCAACTTGAAAAGTTTCTTGAAATTTTGAGAATGTTGTTTTAAAATTATAACATTTTTTTGAGAGTTTTCAAATTTTTATTTTTAGTCTCTGGATTGTTCTGTGTTACTCTTTACGTCTCTTTTAGTTGTTACTTTAGATGGTTTAGAATTTCTCCATTTTCAATTGAATGCAAAAAAACACTTTTAGCTCTCAATAATTAGCAACATTAGAATATAAAGACTAATGAGATACAGTACTCACTCTTATGGAACTATGAAAGGTATTTGGAGACATATGTGAGACATTCTACCAGACTCTTCCATCATTAAAGATTCAGTTCAAGTATCACTACCCACATAAATAGTTTTCTGATTTTGAAAGGGTGGTTTTGCCTTTACCATTGTGGTAGCAATATTGCATCTGAGCATTGAAAATTATCTACTTTTCCTTGCATCATTTACCCTTCTATGTGAGCCTTTCAAAGTGGGATCTGCGTCTGATTCTTTTTGTTGTTGTTGTTTACCACAAGTAATAGTGGACATCCCATTTGACTTCCCAGAAAAATATGTTAAAACATGTTGGTAATCCTGATCTTAATGTACCCATAAATAAAGCCAAAGTTAGAGACATTGCACAGGTAGGCATTGCCTGTGATATTGCAGGTATCATAATAAAAAATTATCATACACTAATAACCTTCTAGAAGTAAAAGTCTTTTGGAGATGACTTACTTCAATTTTCCTGGATTCTCCAGAGAGAGATATGGAGGTTTGGAGAGGTTAAATGTCTTTCCCTAGGGTACAGAATTAGTTGGTAGCAAGTTTTGCATCCTTTGTGAACTTTGAGTCAATGGTAAAGTAAATATATACCATGCAAATGATTATGTAATATTATTAGGTAATAAAATGTTATTCATTTATTGAAACTATATTAATAAATTTTACTTAAAACCAATACATTGTTTTACTTAGCACAATTGTTCCTTTCTTGAACATACCTCTTTGGTACAAGTAGAATAGTATTTTTGGTTTGGCTCTAAACTCACAGCTGGTTTAGACAATGGCTTCTTACAATAAAATGGGAAGGAGCAAGTGAGTATGTGTGTGTGACTGTGTACTCTGTATAATCTCTTAGAAAATGCCAAAACATAATTTGTAACATTACAAAATACTCAGTGCTGTAGACTACATAGGAAATAGTATTATGTGTATCAGAGCCATGAGTTCAAGAAGGTGGACAAAGAGTGTTCTCATTGCAAAGCTACTGCCCAGCAGGATGGCTTTTGCAGAGATATGGATTACATAGTTTTTTTCTTCCTCTGTGAACAAAGAGCTTGTCACCTCCTCAGCACATTCATTCTCCCCTGCATGGGGTTGTGTGGCCCATGCCGACTTTCAAACTTCAATGTGCAAAAATCTCTTTAGAAATACCTTTCATTATGATCATTTTTGAAAGAAGCTTACAAGCTGAATTTAATAGTGAGTCACAGTAATTTTAAAGCTTACTATTTCTTTTATATAAGAGGTATGCTTTGTCCCCATTGGAAAAAGACTATATGCTTAAATTATATTGACTATATCTTTGTCTTTCTCCTCTTAATCAGTTTTCATGTGTTCAATGCTCTTTTTCTATTAATATTTTCTACTGAGAGTTTTGAGGGTTCATTTTCTAAATCCAAAGTGAGTATTTTAAATATATTTATTCACTTAGAGTCATTCAATTTTCTTTGAGGTCCAAAAAGGTACTAGATGTTGTCATTTCCCTGGTATATGTGTGAGGCCTAGTAAGTGTTTAATAAAGTTTGAGCTACTTTGAATATTGCCATTAAAAGTTTTCAAATGGTTAAGGTTTTCTTTTCTTCCTTTATTATTCCCCCTCCCCCACCTTATTTTTTTGGCAAGACTATTTCATAGATAGCATTGTGCACTTCATCAGGGGGCACATATGCCAGACTGTTCTCTTTTAGTGATGTTAACAGCTACAGATGATCAATGCCCTGATTCATTAATTTGCCAGGCACTTCAAAATCATGGTATTCTAATTATATCATTCCTTCTTCATTTATTAGTTGGATGACTTTTATAAACAGAAGTTTGTCCTCATCAAATTTTGATTACCCTTAGGTACACTTTCTAGGGGAAAGGCAGGATAAATGCTTTGCTTTTTTCCCGTTATTTTCCAGTTTTCACAATGATGATTCGGTTCCCTGGAATCTTTTAAATTTGACCACTGAGTTTTGTTTTAAATATCATCACGAACTGATGGAATTAAATATATTTAATATGTTTTAATTCATTGCATTTATTATCTTATTGGTACTCAAATGGTTCTATCTGGCCCAGTGGGAGCCTATTACAAGATACTAGTAGTCTTTGATGGCTTCCTTAATTTCTGGTATAACAGGATATACCAGGCTAATTTTGTGCATATCTCAATCCAGATCAGGAATCTGCCATTTCTCCAAAAAATATGGTTTCTTTTAGTGAGACATTATACTTAATGATGAAAATCTGGACAGTAGTTGTGCTCATTGCTACTGAGTGGTCACTGTCTCTAGGTATTTTTAGTATACACACATACACATACACACAACTTCTGTGGGTGTGTTTGTCTGTGTATACATATGTATGTATCTATATAAAATCATAAATTTATACTCATATTTCTAACTCAGATTTAGGACAGTAGGATTTTTAAATTTATTCATCTCAAAACTGTATCTTCTTTCTCTTAAGAAAAAGAAAAAAACCCTCTGTTTTCAGTGTCACCAACATAATTTCTCATTTGCTTTATCCCACCCTACACCAGCAAGAGTCTCAGAGCACAATACCAGTATTACTCACAGAGTGATGGGAAAACAAAATCCTTGAATAGGTAGACTCACACTTAGCCTCTAGATCTGTCAAATTCCTGGAGAATCCTGTGAAAGAGAGACATATTAAACAGTATTCAATAATATAACCAATAAAATCCACAATGTGGGAAACCCCTTGGGACAAATGACCTGAATTTTCAACCACAAAAACAAACATATAAGGTAAAATAAGAGGAAAATATAGATTAAAAAGGAAGAGATATTTTAGCAGTTCTAAATTTTGGATCCCAATTAAAACAAACTATTACAGAAGACAATTGTGGACTATATATTTGATGCTACTAAGGAATTATTTTTAGAGATTTTAGGTGTAATTATTTTTATGATTTTAGGTGTAATAATGGTATTGTGTTTGTTGTACATTTAGGTTATTACAGAATACTGAGGGAACTCAGTTTTCAGAAACTAGTATATTTTAGCTTCTGCATATGATAATGTAAAATTTTTATTTGGGTTACTTATTAGTGTATAAAATGACAAGGAAAAAGTTAATCAGAATTATGGAAATAAGAATAAAGATAAATTCCAAAATAGAGTGTTCATAGTTTCCCTCCCCTGCCCCACTTTTGGTCATGATTTCTCCTCCCACAGGAGAGAAAAAGATTATGCGTTGTGAAATTCTTATGTCTTGTCCAAATTCTAGAAGCCATAATGAGACTTTGAAGTTGCAACTGTGCAGACCCACTCAAAAAAAGGATGACAGAGCTATACTCAAAAAAGGATGACAGAGAAATTGAATGAAAACATAACACTTGATGGAAGGGGGAGATCATAGCACACAACGATGTATTTAGTCCCCCAGTGACTTCCAAAGGGCCTTATCTGATAGGTCAGATGATGTAGCACAAATTCTTAAGTAGATGTCATAATAGTGTAAGAGAAGCTAGAAATATCATAGTTTCAAAGAGCTTTGTCAGAACATCATGAATCAGAGGCTAGTAGTTGGAAGTGGGGAAATGCCTGTAATTTGGTAAGTGAAAAAAAATTTTCGTTGTTCCTCCAGCTCATACACAGTTTCTTTCAATGGTGATTACAGATGACTATTAAAAATAAGGCTGTTCATATTTTGAAATTTTACCTATTGCCAGACAAAGCGGGGAGAGGCAGGAAGTCAGAAACTGTTCAGTGTGTGAACTGAACTCCAGGATCCACGGCTGTAGGGAACCTGTCTGATTTTACACAGCACTGTATCTTGAACATCTGGTCTAGAATGTGGGTTATGGCAGACCTTCAGTAAATTCTGTTGCCTCCGTGATTATGTGCATACTGATGAGGGTGGAGACAAAGTGAAGGAAACAAATAAGAAAAAAACAAATAGATATAAGCATTAACCACCTGGCCAGTTCCACCTTTTTTTTAAATTAATGAGAGTCCTACAGCATAAATGCTCATTAATATTATCAGAATGGTTTACTACCTCATGACCTTGATTTCAAAATTCTGTTTTTTAAAACTTTCCCTTCCATTGCAGAACACCCAAAGAGTGAGAGACTTCTTGAATCATATTTGCTCAGTTTATCAACTTTCACAGAGGTTACTACGTACAAATTTAGCCTAATTTCCTCATCCATTCATCCTGTCAAAACATTATTTTTCTAATTTAAGACTTTGAAAATTTTCTAACTATATAGTAATATAAAGATATACAATTGATCAAAGATAGTATTTTTTTCTTCTCTTCTTGGATAGAAGTCAGGTGAAAAAATGAATTTGAATATTTAATATTTAAAATATTTAGTATTTGGGGCAATACAAGTATGGAAAGACTTTCTATATAAAGTAAATCTAGATATGTTGGGCGGTGGCTTAATTACAGTAGCACATTTGGAACCTTAAATGAGGTTTCACCACTGGAAGTGAAGGGTTACAAGGAAGACAGAGACTGTAAATATGTAATTAGAAAGTATCTTATTTTTTGAGAAATAGGTTGTAAAATAAAAACTAACAAAACATTGTTTAGTAAAAACTAAAAAAAAATTCAAGAGGCTGAAGTTGTACCTATTGTAGTTATAGCTGTTGAAGAGAGTGATGTAGCAGTTTCATATTTAATATCAATACTATATTCATATATTAATTATTCATTCAACAAATATTTACTGGGTATACACTATGTGGCAGGTAGTTTTCCAGATGCTGGAGGGTGAACGAGAAAAACAAGGTCCTTGCTGTGATTTTAATGTGATTCCAATTTTGGAATGTAGTATTTGTCATCTAATCCTGTTAATATATCTATCTATGTGTGGGATTTCATTTGGAAAGCTAATGTTTTTGATGCCTTGTTTATAAAATGGAATATTCAACATTGTCAAGATCAAGATGGCAATTTTTCCTAAGCTCATCTGTGTTGTGGTGTTGGTTAATGTTGCTATGAGAGTCAGCAAAATTTTTTAAAAATTTTGAAAAGAACAAAGAAGGGTGGCAATTATATCATATAGCAGTATATCATAAAGCTGTAGAAATTAATAGTATAGAATATTGGTACATGAGTGAACAAGTAGCTTAATAGAATAGAAAATCTAGAAATAGGTATATTTGTATGTGTATATGTATATATATATGTTTCATATTTTACTCATATTTAAAAATATTCATTGACCTCAACTAGGTAATATATATATAAATAAAAACCAACAAGAAATACCAAAGCCATGGGAAAATACAGTTCAATAAATGTCAAAAAGTTATCATTATAACATAAAAATATAATTATAATATAAAATTAGATTCTTACCTCATACCATATAAAACTAAAATCTAAATAAATTTAAAGCTTAAACATAAGGAAAAAACAACAGAAGATAATTAGGGAAATGAAGATTAAAACAATTATACCCTTAATTTTAGAAAAATTTAAATAGCTAATAAAAGCCATTGCTTGTGAACATGTGGAAAAAGGCTACTCAGACATTAAAGAGGGAATATAAATTGAATCAGGCATTCTAGAAGGCAATTTGGCAGTATTATTTAAAACAAAAATTGTATTGACCTGAAGTAGGTAATTTCCCTTCTAAATATGTATCTTTGACAAAGCAGAGGAAAAAATAAGCTATGCAGAGATGTTTTTATTGTAATATTAATTGCAATACTAGAATACTGGATAGGACCTTAAAGTCCTTTTGTAGGAAATGACTAAATGATAACTACATTCCTACATTAGAGTTCTACAAAGCACCTGAAAGAACAAGACCTATGGTCATTAATGTGGCTATTTCATTAATATATATTTTGAGCGAAAAGAAAGCAAATTTGTAAATACTCATTACAGGATAATATAATTTAAGTAAATAATGAGTATGTGAAGCACATGATATGTTTATTATGGTTTAATAAGCCAAGACATGAAAAAGGTCCAATGATAAAATAAAAAAGAATAATACCCTATGTAATTGTGGTCAAGGGGAAGTTTCGTTGGATGTTAGAACTGGTGGAAGATGCATACATGCTGGCATGGCTGCTTATACCCCACTCTACTGAATGCAGCAAGTATCCATTTCTGTGCTCCTCCATCAGTGGATTATCACTTCCAAGACTCTTCAATGAAAACCAAATTTCAAACTTTGGGGACAATTCTACTTCTCCAGGAGTGTTTCCATCAGAAGGATCTTGGAGTGCATCAGAAAACTTTACTTACTTGCTCATTTGTATTCTTGATTTTGGTATGTGTCTTTGGATATTTTTTTGTTCCAGTTTATAGCAAATTGAAGTAAAAGAAATCTAAACCTAGAGTCATCTTTTCCAATTTTTGTATTTGTCTTCTTTTGGGGCTGACATAACAAAACACCATAGGCTGTGTAGCTTATAAACAAGAACTTATTTCTCACAGTTCTGCAAGCTGGGAAGTCCAAGATGAAGACATAGGCAATTATGGTGTCCAGTGAGAGCTGGCTTCGTGGTTTATAGACTTCCCTAGCCTTGCTGTGTCTTCTCATGATAGAAGGGGAAAGAAAGTTCTCTTAGGTCTCTTTTAGAAGGGAACTAATCCTATTCATGAAAACCCAATTCTCATGACCTAATCAACTCCCAAAATCCCCACCTCCAAATATTTTCACATTGAGGATTAGGTTTTAACATATGAATTTTGAGGGAATACAACTTTGAGTCTATGGCAATATCTAGATCACTTTCGTGATCTAGCTTACCTCATTATTTTTTTAAATTTAATTTAATTTATTTTTTAATGCAGCAGGTTCTTATTAGTCATCCATTTTATACACATCAGTGTATACATGTCAGTCCCAATCTCCCAATTCATCCCACCACCACCCCCAACCCCCGCGGCTTTCCCACCTTGGTGTCCATATGTTTGTTCTCTACATCTGTGTCTCAATTTCTGTCCTGCAAACTGGTTCATCTGTACCATTTTTCTAGGTTCCACATATATGCGTTAATATACGATGTTTGTTTTTCTCTTGCTGACTTACTTCACTCTGTATGACAGTCTCTAGATCCATCCACGACTCAACAAATGACCCAATTTCGTTCCTTTTTATGGCTGAGTAATATTCCATTCTATATATGTACCACATCTTTATCCATTCATATGTTGATGGGCACTTAGTTTGCTTCCATGACCTGGCTATTGTAAATAGTGCTGCAATGAACATTGGGGTGCACGTGTCTTTCTGAATTATGGTTTGCTCTGAGTATATGCCCAGTAGTGGGATTGCAGGGTCATATGGTAATTCTATTTTTAGTTTTTTAAGGACCCTCCATACTGTTCTCCATAGTGGCTGTATCAATTTACATTCCCACCAACAGTGAAAGAGGGTTCCCTTTACTCCACACCCCCCTCTCCAGCATTTGTTATTTGTAGATTTTCTGATGATGTCCATTCTAATTGGTGTGAGGTGATACCTCATTGTACTTTTGATTTGCATTTCTCTAATAATTAGTGATGTTGAGCAGCTTTTCACATGCTTCTTGGCCATCTGTATGTCTTCTTTGGAGAAATGTCTATTTAGATCTTCAGCCCATTTTTGAATTGGGTTGTTTGTTCTTTTAATATTGAGCTGCATGAGCTATTTATATATTTCGGAGATTAATACTTTGTCCGTAGATTCGTTTGCAAATATTTTCTCCCATTTTGAGGGTTGTCTTTTCATCTTGTTTATTGATTCCTTTGCTGTGCAAAAGCTTTGAAGTTTCATTAGGTCCCATTTGTTTATTTTTGTTTTTATTTTCATTACTATAGGAGGTGGATCAAAAAATATCTTGCTGTGATTTATGTCAAAGAGTGTTCTTCCTATGTTTTCCTCTAAGAGTTTTATGGTGTCTGGTCTTACATTTAGGTCTCTAATCCATTTTAAGTTTATTTTTGTGTATGGTGTTAAGGAGTGTTCTAATTTTATTCTTTTACATGTAGCTGTCCCGTTTTTCCAGCACCAATTATTGAAGAGACTCTCTTTTCTCCATTGTATATCCTTGTCTCTTTTGTCACAGATTAGTTGACCATAGGTGCTTGGGTTTATCTCTGGGCTTTCTATCTTGTTCCATTGATCTATGTTTCTGTTTTTGTGCCAGTACCATATTGTCTTGACTACTGTAGCTGTGTAGTATAGTCTGAAGTCAGGGAGTCTGATTCCTCCAGCTCCATTTTTTTCCCTCAAGACTGCTTTGGCTATTCGGGGACTTTTGGGTCTCCATACAAATTTTAAGATATATGTTCTAGTTCTATAAAAAATACCATTGGTAATTTGATAGGGATTGCATTGAATCTGTAGATTGCTTTGGGTAGTATAGTCATTTTCACAATATTGATTCTTCCAATCCAAGAACATGGTATGTCTCTCCATCTGTTGGTATCATCTTTAATTTCTTTCATCAGTGTCCTATACTTTTCTGCATACAAGTCTTTTGTCTCCCTAGGTAGGTTTATTCCTAGGTATTTTATTCTTTTTGTTGCAATGGTAAATGGGAGTGTTTCCTTAATTTCTATTTCAGATTTTTCATCATTAATGTATAGGAATTCAAGAGACTTCTGTGCATTAATTTTGTATCCTGTGACTTTACCAAATTCATTGATTAGTTCTAGTAGTTTTCTGGTGGCATCTTTAGGATTCTCTATGTATAGTATCAAGTCATCTGCAAACAGTGACAGTTTTACTTCTTTTCCAATTTGGATTCCTTTTATTTCTTTTTCTTCTCTGATTGCCATGGCTAGGGCTACCAAAACTATGTTGAATAATAGTGGTGAGAGTGGACATTCTTGTTTTCTTCCTGATCTTAGAGGAAATGCTTTCAGTTTTTCACCATTGAGAATGATGATTATTGTGGGTTTGTCATATATGGCCTTTATTATGTTGAGATAGGTTCCCTCTGTGCCCATTTTCTGGAGGGTTTTTATCATAAATTGGTATTGAATTTCCTCAAAAGCTTTTTCTGAATCTACTGAGATGATCATATGGTTTTCATTCTTTAGTTTGTTAATATGGTGTACCACATTGATTGATTTGCGTATATTGAAGAATCCTTGCATCCTTGGGATAAGTCCCACTTCATCATGGTGTATGATCCTTATAATGTGTTGTTGGATTCTGTTTGCCAGTAATTTGTTGAGGATTTCTGCGTCTATATTCATCAGTGATATTGGTCTGTAATTTTTTTTTGTAGTATCTTTGTCTGGTTTTTGTATCAGGGTGATGGTGGCCTCATAGAATGAGGTTGGGAGTGTTTGTTTTTCTGCAGTTTTTTGGAAGAGTTTGAGAAGGATGGGTGTTAGCTCTTCTCTAAATGTTTGATAGAATTCATCTGTGAAGCCATCTGGTCCTGGACTTTTGTTTGTTGGAAGACGTTTATCACAGTTTCAATTTCATTACTTGTGCTTTGTCTGTTCATATTTTCTATTTCTTCCTGGTTCAGTCTTGGGAGGTCATACACTTCTACAAATTTGTCCATTTCTTCTAGTTTGTCCATTTTATTGGCATAGAGTTGCTTGTAGTAGTCTCTTAGGATGCTTTGTATTTCTGTAGTGTCTGTTGTAACTTTTCCTTTTTCATTTCTAATTTTAGTGATTTGAGTCCTCTCCCTCTTTCTCTCAATGAGTCTGGCTAATGGTTTATCTTTTTTTTTTTATCTTCTGAAAGAACCAGCTTTTAGTTTTATTGATCTTTGCTATTGTTTTATTTGTTTCTGTTTCATTTATTTCTGCTCTTATATTTATGATTTCTTTACTTCGGGTAACTTTGGGTTTTGTCTGTTCTTCCTTCTCTAGTTCCTTTAGGTGTAAAGTTAGATTGTTTATTTGAGAGTTTTGTTTCTTGAGGTAAGCTTGTATAGCTATAAACTTCCCTCTTAGAACTGCTTTTGCTGCATCCCATAGGTTTTGGATCATTGTGTTTTCATAGTCATTTGTCTCTAGGTATTTATTGATTTCCTCTGATTTCTTCAATGATCTCTTGGTTATTTAATAATGTATTGTTTAGCCTCCATGTGTTTGTGTTTTTTTCCTGTAATTGATTTCTACTCTCATAGTGTTGTACTCAGAAAAGATGCTTGATATGATTTCAATTTTCTTAAATTTACTGAGGCTTGATTCGTGACTCAATATGTGATCTATCCAGGAGAATGTTCCATGTGCACTTGAGAAGAAAGTGTAATCTGCTGTTTTTGGATGGAGTGTCCTATAAATATCAATTAAATCATCTGGTCTATTGTGTCATTTAAAGCTTGTGTTTCCTTCTTAAATTTCTGTTTGGATGATCTGTTCATTGGCGTAAGTGAGGTGTTAAAGTCCCCCATTATTATTGTATTACTGTCATTTTCCTCTTTTATGGCTGTTAGCAGTTGCCTTATGTATTGAGCTGCTCGTATGTTGGGTGCATATATATTTATAATTGTTATATCTTCTTCTTGGATTGATCTGTTGATCATGATGTAGTGTCCTTCCTTGTCTCTTGTAACGTTCTTTATTTTAAAGTCTTTTTTTTTATATGAGTTTAGCTACTCCAGCTTTCTTTTGATTTCCATTTGCATGGAATATCTTTTTCCATCCCCTTACTTTCAGTCTGTATGTGTGCCTAGGTCTGAAATGGGTCTCTTATAGACAGCATATATATAAGTCTTGTTTTTGTATCCATTCAGCAAGGCTGTGTCTTTTGGTTGGAGCATTTAATCCATTCATGTTGAAGGTAATAATCTATATGTATGTTCCTATTACCCTTTTTTTAATTGTTTTGTTTTTGTTTTTAGGTCCTTTTCTTCTCTTGTGTTTCCCACGTAAAGAAGTTCCTTTAGCGTTTGTTGTAGATCTGGTTTGGTGGTGCTGAATTCTCTTAGGTTTTGCTTGTCTGTAAAGCTTTTGATTTCTCCATCAAATCTGAATGAGATTCTTGCTGCGTAGAGTAATCTTGGTTGTATGTTTTTCCCTTTCATCACTTTAAGTACATCATGCCACTCCCTTCTGACTGGTAGTCTTTCTGCTGAGAAATCAGTGTTAACCTTATGGGAGTTCACTTGTATGTTATTTGTCATTTTTCCCTTGTTGCTTTCAATAATTTTTCTTTGTCTTTAATTTTTGTCAATTTGATTACTATGTATCTAGGTGTGTTTCTCCTTGGGCTTATCCTGTATGGGACTCTCTGTGCTTCCTGGACTTGGGTGGCTATTTCCTTTCCCATGTTAGGGAAGTTTTCAACTATAATCTCCTCAAATATTTTCTCGGGTCCTTTCTCTTTCTCTTCACCTTCTGGGACCCCTGTAATGCGAATGTTGTTGCATTTAATGTTGCCCCCGAGGTCTCTTATGCTGTCTTCATTTCTTTTCATTCTTTTTTCTTTATTCTCTTATGCAGCAGTGAATTCCACCATTCTGTCTTGCAGGTCACTTATCCGTTCTTCTGCCTCAGTTATTCTGCTATTGATTCCTTCTAGTCTAGTTTTCATTTCAGTTATTGTATTGTTCATCTCTGTTTGTTTGTTCTTTAATTATTCTTGGTCTTTGTCAAACGTTTCTTGCATCTTCTTAATCTTTGCCTCCGTTCTTTTTCCAAGGTCCTGGATCATCTTCACTATCATTATTCTGAATTCTTTTTCTGGAAGGTTGCCAACCTCCACTTCATTTAGTTGTTTTTCTGGGGTTTTATCTTATTCCTTCATCTGGTACATAGCCCTCTGCCTTTTTATCCTGTCTATCTTTCTATGAATGTGAATGCGGTTTTTTTCCCACAGGTTGCAGGATTGTAGTTCTTCTTGCTTCTACTGTCTGCCCTCTGGTGATGAGGCTATCTAAGAGGCTTGTGCAAGTTTCCTGATGGGAGGGACTCGTGGTGGATATAGCTGGGTGTTGCTCTGCTGGGCAGAGCTCAGTAAAACTTTAATCTGCTTGCCTGCTGTTGTGTGAGCCTGGGTCCCCTCCCTGTTGCTTGTTTGGCCTGAGGTGACCCAATGCTGGAACCTACCTTGGCTCTTTGGTTGGGCTAATGGCGGACTCTGGGAGGGCTCATACCAAGGAGTACTTCCCAGAACTTCTGCTGCCAGTGTCCTTGTCTTCATGGTGAGACAGAAACACCCTCTGCCTCTGCAGGAAACCCCCAACACTAGCCGGTAGGTCTGGTTCAGTGTTTATGGGGTCACCGCTCCTTCCCCTGGGTCCTGATGCACACACTACTTTGTGTGTGCCCTCCAAGGGTGGAGTCTCTGTTTTCCCCAGTCCTGTCGAAGTCTTGAAATCAAATCCCACTAGCCTTCAAAGTCTGATTCTCTAGGAATTCCTCCTCCCATTTTCTGACCCGCAGGTTCAGAAGCCTGATGTGGGGCTCAGAGCCTTCACTTCAGTGGCTGGACTTCTGTGGTATAAGTGTTCTCCAGTTTGTGGGTCACCCCGCCAGCAGTTATGGGATTTGATTTTATTGTGATTGTGCCCCTCCTACCATCTCATTGTGGCTTCTCCTTCATCTTTCGATGTGGGATATCTTTTTTGGTGAGTTCCAGTGTCTTCCTGTCAGTGATTATTCAGCAGTTAGTTGTGATTCCAGTGTTCTCACAAGAGGGAGTGAGAGCACGTCCTTCTACTCCACCATCTTGAACCAATACCTGGCTTGCCTCATATTTATTTTAAAATATTTTTAGCGGTATGGAAAGATGGACCCCAAAATAATAACAGTGGCTACATTTGGGAACTGGGATGAGTGTGAAAGGGGGCTATAAATCAAAGTGGTAGTGGAAAAAACAGTCTTTACTTATATTTTGCTATATTGTTTTAACTTTTAGTTTTGAAATAATTATAAATTCATAATAAGTTGTGAAGATATTACAGAGAGGTCCCATGTTCCCTCTCCTAGTTTTTCCCAATAGATCTGTGAATTTTTATACTAGCTCTAGCATAGTATTAAACCTAGGAATTTGATATCGGTACAGTGTGTTTGTCTAGTTGTGTCATTTTATTACATGTGAAATTCATGTAACTACCACCATTTTTTGCTTTATTTTTTAAAATTAGACCACATGTATTTATGTTACTTGAACAATTAATTTGAAAAAGATGGTGAAAATCACTGTGATCTCAATTCATTCATTCATTTATTCAACAAACAGTGACTACATTGCTTCAGTTGTTTGGCTCTGTCATAATTAATTTAACCAACTGTCTATTCCTAATCATTACCAATTTATTACCCTCTTTGCTTTGGTCCAGTCAGGTTTCTTGCTGCACCTCTAATAAACTCCTTCCCCTTTCAGGGACTTTGCATCTGCTGTTCCCCCTGACCTTTTCTTTGGTTCTCTCGGTATTCATAACATTCAGATCTTCTCAGAAGTCACTTCTTGAGGATAGCCCTTCCTAACCACCCTGTCTATTCAACTCCATTTGAGCTATGCACTCACTTAGCAAAGACTTGTGCATTCTGTCTAATGTATCTTGTCCACTTTTCTTGTCATTATCTCCTAATTCTTTAATTTTTTCTTCAGAGCACTTAATTTCTTATTGAGTTATAATATGTATTTTTTGTTTTTTATCATGTTTTTCCTTTTAGATTGTATATTCTGTAAGGACAGGGACCTTGGTCTAATTTATTCATCAAGTGTCTGGCACAGAGTAAGCACACAGAAATATTCAAGTAAATAAATAGCTTTGTTTTGAGCATGGTGTTACCTAAGATTTTATATGAAAGAGGAAGAAGCTTCTGTAAAAGTAGAGCTTCACCAAAAGCAATAAATGAATTTTACAGGAGAAAAACTCTGGGTGGCAAGGGAGAATGGGAAACAATTGAATCAAGGTCATCAAGGGAATTAGTTTTTTAAGGATGAAAGAAGGAAGGTCACAATACTGGGTTAATCTAAGGAAAGTAGGAGTCAGATAATTTGGTGAAAGTAGGGCAGAAAGTATTTAGTTAGGAGTTTGAAAAAAGGGAAGAAATGCTGGCAACAGCTCATGTATCTACTAATATATCATCAACTATGATCCAGCTAAGACAGATAATTTAACTGGAAGTTTAGCAAATGCTTGATTAACCAGCTCTCTTGGTCTACTTCTTTTAAAATCCACTTGACTATCTTTCTGGTTACTAGAAGTCAGGTAATCAATGTGAATTATTGGAGTACAGACTGGAAAAGTTTTTCTGGAAGTGGTAGTCAGAAGATACCTGGAACCAGACCTGCTGTAGTAGTCATGAAATTTCCTTCCCACTAGTCATGAATGCTTTCATCCCACTCATATTGGATTAAAGGCACTTTAAGACAGGTAGTACTGTCAATGGCAGAAATATAAAATGTATCAGTTGGTGAGCACTCATAGTTTGGTTATACGGTACAAATTCATTAGAACTATGTCAATCTAAATACCTGGTTGAGGTGGATTTGCCATGAGGCTAATGAAGCTTAAGTTACAGGACTCCTCATTTATACCAAGTGTTTTCCAAGGACCTAGGAAGGACTCTAGGAAGAATCCTAGCAATGTATTTACATGGTAATTTGATATTATAAGATATGTTGAAATAATGTGTTTTCACCATAATGGGTTAAGATCTTTGTCTCCACTTTAACTTTTTCTCTGTCATACTTTTGTTGGATGGTGTTACTGTGTTCATGAGCATTTTTGGTGCTAACTAATGGAAATTGAGTTGGGATACATTTTGTTGGATTTAGTAGGATATTTTTTTAGGTAGTTTGCAGTCATCCTGTGTATTAATTTACTGCTAGCCGTTCTTACATAGTAAGGGCTTCCAAGAATACTCCACATGCTCAGTTTTATATCTTACCTAGTGAAGTGACTGAAGGTGAAGGAACAAAGGTCCTATTGTGATATAAACATGTTTTATGGCATCTGGCACCAGAAGAATGTGTATAGTGGGGAGATACAAATGTGAAATTTATGAAGTCAGAAGCTATTGTGTCAAAAAACTTTCCAGTCATTGGATGTGCAAAGTTATAAGCATGGGATTTGGTTCTTAGTGCTACCTAAGCAAAACAGATGTTTCATCCTGTCTGGAGTATATAAATAAGTATAACATGCGGAGTACACAATTGGAGACAAATTACACCTTTTCCTTTTTTGATCAGAATGAAAAGAAATAAAATTGATCAGAATTCTTGGTTTCATAGGGCAAAAAACACATAGCAGTACTATGAACAAATAGTATGTTTATGCGTGACATAGCCTGTTTTATGAGTCACAGATCACAATATTGGGTCACCTTTTGGAATACCTGACACATCTTCTGATAATTCCAGGTGAAACAACACCAAAATTTTATTGATATGGAGAAACAGCCAGAAAAAAAACAAACATTTCAGTGACAAAATTTCATGCTTAATAAGTCAAGGTAGTGTATTTGCAAGTTGATTACACACTTATGTAACTCAATACACAATGGCAGCAATTTAAAATTGTTTTAAGATTGTCCTTATGTGTGCCTTAAATTCAGAATAATTTTGTATATACTTTAAGAATGATTGATTATACCAAAAATATCCTCATACATGCCAAAAACATATACCTCTTTGTTGCCCCCCAAAAAAGATAAATGAAGAAGTTCAAAATGTCAAAAAAACTTTAACATGAAAACTAAAACCCAATGATGGTCAAAAATTATGAAAATAAGGAAAAGAATCACTCTTGCTAAGAAAATGCAGATTTTAAAATGAGAAGAGAACTGGTAAAGAGAATTATGAGATAAGAAAATATTTGCGAATCATATATCTGACAAGGGATAATATCCAAAAGGTGTAAAGAATGCATACAATTCAAGGGCCTCCCTGGTGGCGCAGTGGTTGAGAGTCCGCCTGCCGATGCAGGGGATACGGGTTCGTGCCCCGGTCTGGGAGGATCCCATATGCCGCGGAGCGGCTGGGCCCGTGAGCCATGGCCGCTGAGCCTGCGCGTCTGGAGCCTGTGCTCCGCAATGGGAGGGGCCACAACAGTGAGAGGCCCGCGTACCGCAAAAAAAAAAAAAAAAAAGAATGCATACAATTCAATAGCAAACAAAAAATCCAATTAAAATGGGCAGATCAGGAATTCCCTGGTGGTCCAGTGGTTAGGACTCTGCACTTTCACTGTTGAGGGCCCAGGTTCAGTCCCTGGTCGGGGAACTAAAATCCCACAACCTGCATGGTGTGGCAAAAAACACACAAACAAACAAACAAGGCAGAGGAACTGAATATTTCCAAAGAAATATTTTTGGAAATTTTTGGAATTTTTCCTAAGAGGACACACAATTGACCAATACATACATGAAAATGTGCTCAACATCACTAATCATCAGGGAAACACAAATCAAAACCACTTTGAGACGTCACCTAATACCTGTTAGAATGACTATCATCAAAAAGACAAAAGACCATAGATGTTGGCAAGGATGTGTAGAAAAGAGGACCCTCATGCACTTTTGGTGGAGATGTGAATTGGTTCAGCCACTATGGAAAACAGTGTGGAAGTTCCCCAAAAAAGTAATAATTGAACTACAATATGATCTAGCAGCTGTACTTCTGGATAGCATAAGAAAATGAAATTACTTTCTCAAAGAGATAGTTGCATTCCCATGTTCATTTCAACATAGCTACAGTAGCCAAGATACGGAAACAGCCTATGTGTCTGTCAGCAGATGAATAGATAAAGAAGATATGATGTACGTGTACACACACACACACACACACACACACACACACACACACAGTGGAAAGCCATGAGAAAGGAGAATATCAAAGACGTACTGTTGTTTGAGGCAGTATGGATGTACCTGCCTGTGGGTATTATGCTAAGTGAAATAAGCCTAACAGAGAAAGATAAATACTGTATGATCTCAGTTTTATGTGGAATCTAAAAAAGCCAGACTCATAGAAGCAGAGACTAAACTGATGATTACTAGTGGGTGGAGGAAAGAGGAGATGCTGGTCAAAGAGCACAAACTTCCAGCTATATGATGAATAAGTTCTGGAAAAAACTGTAAAAAACACAAATACATGGAGGCTAAACAGTGCACTACTAAATAACCAAGAGATCACTGAAGAAATCAAAGAAGAAATCAAAAAAAATATAGAAACATATGACAATGAAAATACATTGACCCAAAACCTATGGGAGGCAGAAAAAGCAGTTCTAAGAGGGAAGTTTATAGCAACTCAATCTCACCTCAAGAAACAAGAAAAATCTCAAATACACAATCTAACCATACACTTAAAACAACTAGAGAAAGAAGAACAAAGAAAACCCAAAGTCACTAGAAGGAAAGAAATCACAAAGATCAGAGCAGAAATAAATGAAATAGAGATGAAGAAAGCAATAACAAAGATCAATAAAACTAAAAACTGGCTCTTTGAAAAGATAAACAAAATTGATAAACCTTTAGCCAGACTCATCAGGAAAAAAAGGGAGAGGATGCAAATCAACAAAATTAGAAATGAAAAAGGAGAAATCACAATTGACACAGCAGAAATACAAAGGATTATAAGAGACTACTACAAAAAAACGATATGCCAATAAAATGGACAACCACAAAGAAATGGACAAATTCTTGGAAGAGTACAATTCTTCAAGACTGAACCAGGAAGAATTAGAAAATATAAACAGACCTATCACAAGTAATGAAATTGAAACTGTAATTAAAAATCTTCCAACAAACAAAAGCCCAGGACCAAATGGCTTCACAGGCAAATTCTATCAAACATTTAGAGAAGAGCTAACACTGATCTTTCTCAAACTCTTCCAAAAAATTGCAGAGGGAGGAACACTCCCAAATTCATTCTACAAAGCCACCATCACTCTGAGACCAAAACCAGAAAAAGGTATAACAAAAAAGAAAATAATAGACCAATATCACTGATGAAGATAGATGCAAAAATCCTGAACAAAATACTGGCAAACAGAATCCAATAGCACATTAAAAGGATGATACACCATGATGAAGTGGGATTTATCCCAAGGATGCAAGTATTCTTCAGTATACACAAATCAATCAATGTGATACACCACATTAACAAATTAAGGAATAAAAATCATACGACCATCTCAATAGATGCAGAAAAAGCTTTTAACAAAACTCAATACCCATTTATGATAAAAACTCTCCAGAAAATGGGCATAGAGGGAACCTACCTCAACATAATAAAGGCCATATATGACAAACCCATAGCAAGCATCATACTCAATGGTGAAAAACTGAAACCATTTCCACTAAGATCAGGAACAAGACAAGGATGTCCACTCTCACCACTCTTATTCAACATAGTTTTGGAAGTCCTAGCCACAGCAATCAGAGAAGAAAAAGGAATAAAAAGAATACAAATTGGAAAAGAAGAAGTAAACTGTCACTGTTTGCCAATGACAAGATACTATACATAGACAATTCTAAAAATGCCACCAGAAAACTACTAGAGCTAATCAATGAATTTGGTAAGGTTGCAGGATACAAAATTAATGCACAGAAATCTCTGGCATTCCTATATACCAACAATGAAGAATCTGAAAGAGAAATTAAGGAAACACTCCATTTACCATTGCAAGAAAAAGAATAAAATACCTAGGAGTTAACCTGCCTAAGGAGCGGAAAGACTTGTACTCAGAAAACTATAAAACACTGATGAAAGGAATCAAAGATGACATAAACAGGTGGAGAAATATACCATGTTCTTGGATTGGAAGAATCAACATTGTGAAAATGACTCTACTACCCAAAGCAATCTACAGATTCAGTGCAATCTCTATCAAACTACCAATGGCATTCTTCACAGAATTAGAACCAAAAATCATACAATTCATATGGAAACACAAAAGACCCCGAGTAGCCAAAGCAATCTTGAGAAAGAAACATGGAGTTGGAGGAATCAGGCTCTCTGACTTCAAACTATACCACAAAGCTACAGTAATCAAGACAGTGTGGTACTGGCAGAAAAACAAAAAGATCGATCAATGGTACAGGATAGAATGCCCAGAGATAAACCCACGCACATATGAACATCTAATTTATGACTAAAGAGGCAAGAACATACAATGGAGAAAAGACAGCCTCTTCAGTAAGTGGTGCTGGGAAAACTGGGCAGCTACATGTAAAAGAATGAAATTAGAACACTACCTAACACCATACACAAAAATTAACTCAAAATGGATTAAAGACTTAAATGTAAGACCAGACACTATAAAACTTTTAGAGGAAAACATAGGAAAAACACACTTTGACATAAACCACAGCAAGATCTTTTTTGACCCACTTCCTAGAGTAACAGAAATAAAAACAAAAATAAACAAATGGGACTTAATTAAACTTAAAAGCTTTTGAACAGCAAAGGAAACCATAAACAAGACAAAAAGACAACCCTTAGAATAGGAGAAAATATTTACCAGTGAAACAACAGACAAAGAATTAATCTCCAAAATATACAAACAGCCCATGGAGCTCAATATCTAGAAAACAAACAGGGCTTCCCTGGTGGTGCAGTGGTGGAGACTCTGCCTGCCGATGCTGGGGACGTGGGTTCGTGCCCCAGTCTGGGAAGATCCCACATGCCGCGGAGCAGCTGGACCTGTGATCCATGGCCGCTGAGCCTGCGCGTCCGGAGCCTGTGCTCTGCCACGGGAGAGGCCACAACAGTGAGAGGCCCATGTACCGCAAAAACAAAAACAAAACAAACAATCCAGTTAAAAAATGGGCAGAAGATCTAAATAGACTTTTCACCAAGGAAGACATACAGATGGCCAAGAGGCATATGAAAAGATGCTCAACATCACTAATTATTAGAGAAATGCAAATCAAAACTACAATGAGCTATCACCTCATGTTGGTCAGAATGGCCATTATTAAAAAAACTAGAAACAATAAATGCTGGATAGGGTGTCGTGAAAAGGGGACCCTCCTGCACTGTTGATGGGTATGTAAATTGATACAACCATTATGGAGAACAGTAGGGAGGTTCCTTTAAACACTAAAAATAGATCTACCATATGACCCAGCAATCTCACTACTAGGCATACACCCTGAGAAAAGCATAATTCAAAAAGAGACATACACCACAATGTTCATTGCAGCACTATTTACAATAGCCGGGGCATGGAACCAATCTAAATGTCCATCGACAGATGAATGGATAAAGAAGATGTGGCACATATATACAATGGAATATTACTCAGCCATAAAAAGAAATGAAATTGAACTATTTGTGATGAGGTGGATGCACCTAGAGTCTGTCATACGGAGTGAAGTAAGTCAGAAAGAGAAAAATGAATACCATATGCTAATGCATATATATGGAATCTTAAAAAAAAAAAGTACTTATGAACCTAGTTGCAGGACAGGCATAAAGAGGTAGACATAGAGAATGGACTTGATGACATGGGGTGGGAGCACGAAGCTGAGGCGAAGTTGAGAGTAACATCAACATATATACAATACCGAATGTAAAATACTTGGCTGGTGGGAAGCAGCAGCATAGCACAGGGAGATCGGCTTGATGCTTTGAGATGACCTAGAGGGGTTGGATAGGGAGGATGGGAGGGAGGCTCAAGAGGGAGGGGATATGGGAACATGTGTATGCATATGGTTGATTCGCTTTGTTGTGCAACAGAAACTAACACGTTATTGTGAAGCCATTATACTCCAATAAAGATCTATTAAATAATGTAGTAAAATAAAAAAAAAGAATAAGTTCTGGAAACCTAATGTACAGCATAGTGATTATAGTTAATAATGCTGTATTTTATACTTGAAAGTTGCTAAGCGAGTAGATATTAAATGTTCTTACCATAAAAAGAAATGGCAATTATGTAACCATGTATGATAACTATGTAATGCAGGTATTAGCTAACCCTATGGTGGTAATAATTTTGCAATATATAAATGTATCAAATCAACACATTGTACACCTTAAACTTACACAGTGTTACGTGTAAATTATATCTCAGTAAAGCTAGTGGAAAAAAGAGAAAATTTTGAGAATGAAGATACATCCAAACAATGAGGGGTACCCAGAAAGGAGACAGCAATAACGATAAAGAAAAACATAATATGTATGGTCAAAACAGAACATGAACTTTTGTTGATGTTGATAAGTACTGTGATCTTCAATAAGTATCATAATGAGGATAAATTTACTCAGCACTCTTTAATTAATAATGGCTTGTTTATTCACAATCATGGTCTTAAAATATTTATAGAGAATCAAAGAATATATAATGGCAAAAAAAGTTTATTCTCAAACAGATTATTTGGAAAAATATGGAAATATATCAGACTCTTACCAGACACTTGGTAGTCTATTCCAACTCTAAAACTTGCTTATATTTTTGTTTATCAGCTGTTTATAAACAAGACAGACCATGTAAACATTAGATTGATCTTCAGACTAGATGAATACTTTTATAGCCCTTAAAAGTCATGAAGACAACGGTCAGAGAAAACTGTATTTACTTGGATTTTGAAAATCAAATGGAAATTCACTAGACTAGTATCTTGAACATACAAGACAGAACATTCAGTTCTACTTTTTTAAAAAATATTTATTTATTTTATTTATTTAAGTTGAGCTGGGTCTTAGTTGCGGCACATGGGCTCTTTAGTTGTGGCATGCATGCTCTTCAGTTGGTGCCATGCAGGCTTCTTAGTTGGCATGTGGACTCAGTTGTGGCATGCATGCGGGATATAGTTCCCCAACCAGGGATCAAACCCAGTCCCCCTGCATTGGGAGCACGGAGTCTTACCCACTGGACCACCAGGGAGGTCCCCATTTAGTTCTATTCTGAAGTGCTAAAAGGAGTAGTTGTGTCTATTACATTTTCAAATAAATGAGATTTACTCTCCATAAGGAAACATGCAGAGGGGCTCAAATAATGGAAAAATGATAATAGTTGAAATTGATCAATATTTTGCAGAAGCACTTTTTAAAAAATTCCAAACTGAAACAAAATGTGATTTATTTATCCCAGAGGGTTTATAAGGAATTAAACAAAATAATTGGAAAGCATGGACAAAATGAACCAATAAATCTAACAGATAAAGCAGACACTCAACAGTATTATTCTAGTTTCTATGTTGGATGTGACAAACACTAATTAGTTGATAATTACTGTGCACTACTATTATAATGTGAAACACTCTGAGCAATTTTGAACTTTCTTGCCAACTGAAAATTATCTATCAGTGATTTTTTTCACCAAATAAAATCTCTTTGAGATGACTGTAAAATGTCCTTTAGCAACATTTGTGGTCTGTCATATGACTGAAAGGTGATGATAAAGGGCTGCATGCCCTCTTTATGAACATTAACAAGTAGGCAGCATATGTATAACGTGCTCTTATTTCCTCATTCTCATCAAAGAAAAAAGCTGCATTTATGGTCCCTGAGTCTACTGCCAATTTTGAATATTTTATAATAGTCATAGGTTTTCTTTTTTCATTTAAAGTATTGTGCATACATGCCAACTCCTTTTAATATAACTGTAATGAGATGATCTGCCTATTGTAAAATAATGCAAGTCCTGGAACATTGCTACAACAACATTTTAAAGAAGCTAAAATATATTTTCAAATACATGTGAAGGAAGCCTATGCATAAATAAAATGCAAACAATTTAATCAAAAATTTACCAAAACTCAGTAGTTCATTTTAAATTACAAGTTACACAGACATTTTAAAAACATTTTAGAAAAAAAATGAGAAATTATAGGCTTCTGATTTGGGTGTGTATGAAAGATATCTTCTTCTGTGTATTTACATTTATTCAGTAAAAAATTTCAAGGAAATCAAGTAAAAATAAGTCAAAGCTAAAAAAATTATAAAATCGAGGGATGTCATTGTTAGAAATTATTTTAAGATCAGAAATAAATTGTAAAAACTTCTCATGATATCAAAGGTAGCAATCTGATAACAGGAGAGAGAAGTTTTGAAAAACCATAATGATAGGCTCTTTTATTATTTGTTTATGCATTTAAACATAGGGAATGAATCACATGCATTAGAAAAAAACATTAGAAAATGTGAATGTCTTTCTATTTTGATTGCATTATTCACTACATAAGAAAATTTAAAATGCTGAGAAATAGTGTACTTCATATATTAAAATGTTCATGATTTTTTCTCAAATATGACTACAATCTAAAAATTCTTAAAAGTATCAGTTATAAGTTGTAAAACTAAACTATTTTAAATTATTAATAATAAAAAACAAAATTCATTCGACCATGGTGTTCTCTCTAAAGCAAATTATAACACAATTATTGACTTACAAAGAGATAATCTTAAAAGTGTCCAACATTTTAGGGTCAAAAATATTATTGGTAGATAATTAATTCAATCAATAGATTATTTTCTGTTTTTTTTTGTGTGTGATACTTATGTTACTTGCCGATTTTTAAAAATTGTGATTTGCAATAATTTCTTTAGATAAATATTCCTATCCATGCCTAATCTTGTGTTCAAAATTTTATATTTATCTTAAAAAGATTAATCTCTAAACTTTATAAGCTTCAGGCACTATAAAACCATCACCTGGTTGTAATTTCAATGCTAACAAGTAAAAAGTGAAAATTGCTTCTCACAACTTGTGCTTGCTTTAATCATGAAGTAACATTTTACAGACAAAACGTGCAAACTAACTTTTGGCTATGGAACAGAAGTCAGTACAGGATATAATCCCTGAGAAAGCAAAGATATATATGATTCTCACCCTAGAAGCACTTTCTGGACAATGGCACAAGGAAGTGGAGCCCAGTGTATGGCAGTCTCACTCAGGAGGGGATGATTAAAGTTTGAAGCTGCAGAGGGGGGCTGTAATTTTCAGGACAGGGATCAGAGGAGGCCAACTGTTCAAGCTATTCATTCATAGGGTGAGAACAGCAGAGAACTGGGAAACTGCAAACCAAGTTGAAATTCCATTGGTCATAAATTTAGGAGAGATGTAGGAATTCCAAAATAATTGGAGTGGAGAGACTACTAAACTCTCAGAGCATTCAGTTGAGACAGCAGAAAAGCCATGCCTGAGGAGAAGAGTCCTCTAGCCTTAGAATATGGGCTTGTTTTTACATTCACACTTTTAAAATCTTTTTAAAAAACCTCAAAAGGACAAGTTAACCTGCTATTAAATTAGCTACCTGCCAAAATAAGCTGCAACACCATTCACAGTCATCATGTAGGATACATAATGTTCAACATCCAATCAAAAATGAAGAAGCAGAAAAACATGAGCTTTTAACAGGAAATCAGTCAATAATACAGATTCAAAGAATACAGAAATTACTGAATTAGCAGATTAAATCTTTAAAACAGTAATTATAAGTATGTTTAAGGATTTGTGAAAAAGATAAAACTATTAAGGAAAAAGAAAGATGGAGAATATTAATAGAGAAATAGAAACGATAGGAAAGATCCAAATGAAATTCTAGAAATAAGAATTAAGATATCTGAAAATAATCAGTGCCTAGGATTTAAAAACTGGTAGTGCAGAAGAAAAGATTATAAACTTGTGGACAAGTAAGAAGAGATCATGCAAACTAAATCACAGAGATAAAAGGCTGAAAAACAACAAACTGTCAGAGACCTGTGGAAAAATATCAATCAATCAAATACATATGTAATTAGAGACCCAGAAGGAGAGGCGATAGATATTATGTTAAGAAAATTCATTGAAAATATGACAGAAATTTTTCAAATTTGATGAAAAATAACCCCTCAGATCCAAGAAGCTCAGTGAACCTATAGGAGAATAAAAACAACAAAAATAATTAATAGGCATATCACACACAAACACCTGAAAATCAAAGAGGATGAAAAAATCTTACAAGTAGTAGAGGAAAAATAAACACATAACATTGACAGAAACACAGGTAAGAATAAAAGCTGATTTCTTGTTAAGAATACCGTAATCCAGATGGTAATGGAAGTGCATCATTAAAGTGCAGAAAAGAGGGGCCTCCCTGGTGGCGCAGTGGTTGAGAGTCCGCCTGCCGATGCAGGGGATACGGGTTCGTGCCCCGGTCTGGGAGGATCCCATATGCCGCGGAGCGGCTGGGCCCGTGAGCCATGGCCGCTGGGCCTGCGCGTCTGGAGCCTGTGCTCCGCAATGGGAGAGGCCACAACAGTGAGAGGCCCGCATACCGCAAAAAAAAAAAAATAATAAATAAATAAATAAATAAATAAATAAATAAATAAAGTGCAGAAAAGAAAAAAAAGGAAACTGCCAACCTAGAATTCTATATTCAGCTAAACTATCCTTCAGAAATTATGGTGAAATAATGACATTTTAGGAAAACAAAAACTGAACGAATGTGTCTGCAGAAGACTAACCATGTAAGAAGTAGTAAAGGAGGTTCTTCAAGCCAAAGAAAGATGACACTATATGAATATCGAGGTCTACGCAAGGGAAAATACAGCATCAGAAATTATAAATATGTGGTAAAATAAGGTATTTTTCTTGTTTTAAAATCTTTTACAAAATGTTTTGCAGTAAATTAATAATATTGTATTGTGAAGTCCATAACATATGCAGACATAAAATGAATGCTTAAATTAGCACAAAATATAAAAGAGTGGTAAATAGAATTATGCCATTGTAAGGTTATTAAACTGTATGTAAAGTGGTATATGTTTATTCATGATAGACATCCTTGACATCTTTGAGCCTCACAAGGCTCCAAAGGCCTAGCTTTGAGGTCCCCTACTCTCTCACCCAGTAGAAAAGTCTCCCCACCTGGTTGGTTTCCCTATCAGCTGGACCACTTGCACCCTACCAAGTCTTAACCTAATAAGTTTCATTTCTCTGCCAGCCCACAGAATTATTCAACCAAGCCAGTCACATTCTCCTGCAGGAGCCAAGTGTCATCCACACTCTTGTCACCACAAAGCCATGGCCCGTGCTGGTTCACTGTGCTCCTGAGTGCAATCCCTTGCAGCCATGCATGGCTTGCAGTGTTCACCTCTCCTGAGGTTATGGGTATATGTAACTAAAAAATTCTTGCCAGTCTTATATGTCCAGTATTTAGGTTTAATATGTTTGGCCATCCTGTACTACTTAGTGCAGGGTATCCCTCATATGCTATGGTAAAAAATATTTGAATATTTAATTGATGCAAAGAAGACAGGGAAAGAAGAAAAAAAAGAATATATTGGACAGATTAAAAGAAAACAGCAAGATAGTAGAACTAAATGCACTCAAATCAATTACAGTAAAGTAAGTTGATTAAATCTTTGGTTTAAAGGTATACAATGTTGGATTTTACTAAAAGCAAGAAAGAATTACATACTTCTTACAAGAGATATATTTTAACAAAATGTCACTGATAGGTTAAGAGTTAAAAGGAATACAAAAAAGTAGACAAACATTAATCATAAGAAAACTAGAGTGGCCATGTAAATAATATCAAAATATACTTCAAAATAAATTATATTATCAGAGATAAAGAGAGATATATACATTACGATGAATGAATCAATGCATCAAGAGACTTAACAATCTTAAAGATGTATGTGTTTAATAATATGCCTTTAAAATAATGAAGCAGAAAATGACATAATTTAAATGAGTAAAAGACAAACCCAGAGCCATTTATGGAGATTTTAATATTCTTCTGTTAGTATTTGAAAGAAAAAAATATAGCCAAAAAAAGAAAAAAAATAGTAAGTGTATAGAAGATCTGAAATAAAACAATCCACTCTAGAATTGCAGAATTCACTTTTTTTCAAGTGTACATGGAACATTCACCATGATGGACCCTATGCTGGATCATAAACTGCCTTAAATTTCAGAAGACTGTAATATTAAAGAGTATGTTCTATGACCACAATTGAATTAAATTAAAAATCAATAACAAAAAGCTATGGGAAGTCTCAAATGTTTGGAAATAAAAAAATATATACTTCTAAATAACCAGTGGATCAAACATGATATCACAAGTGAAATTAAAAATATTTTGGACTAAATGATAATGGAAACCTGTCAAAATTTGTTGGGATATAGATTAAAAAGAGCTTATGAGGAAATTTATATCTCTAAATGTCTAAATGTTTAAGTCAGTGGTCTAAGTTTCTACCTTAAGTTAGAGAAAGAAGAACAAATTAAAAAGTAACTTAGTAAAGTGAAGAAAATAATAAAAAGTAGAGATCAATGAACTAGAAAACAAACAATAGAGAAAATCAATGAAATCTGAAGTAATTTTTTTAAAACATCAATAAAATTGTCACTCCTGGCTAAAATGATCAACAAAAAAGAATACCCAAAAGATAAACATCAGAAATTAAAAAGGCAGCAAAACTGTGACCCTACATTTATAAAATACTTAATATAGATTATTATGAAAAATTTATGGCAATATGCAATTCAGATGAAATGAACAAGAACAAAATTGACACAAGAATAAATAAAAATTAGAATAGCTTCATATTTGTAAAAGTAATCATATACATGATTAAAAGCTTCCCCAAAAGAAAACTTCAGGCCCAGATGGATTCCCTGGTGAATTCTAGTAAACATGTAAGAAAGAAAAGAAAAGAAAAAAAAAAAACCTCAAACCCTACATCACATCATATACAAAATTAATTCAAAATAAATCATACAACTAAGCATAAAAGCTGTAATTACACAGCTTGTAAGGAAAAAATGGGAAAAATGCCTTCCTGACCTTGAGGTAGGCAAATATTTTTTAGGAATCAAAATCACAAATAATAAAAAAAGTTATAAATTACATTTCATCAAACCGTCTCAACAAATGTATCACTAAAACTAAATAAGCAATTAACTGAAATAACATATTTGTAATGCCTATAAATGACAAAGGATTTGTTTTCAGAAAAATATAAACCACATCTACAAGCAACCTCATATAAAAAAAGGCCAAAGACTTAAAAAGACATTTCAGGAAGGAAGATGTACGTGGAGGAAATAAGCATAAGTGCTCACCAATAATAGTGATTTAGGAAATGCAAACTAAAGCCAAATGACATACTATATTGGTGGTTAAAATAAAAGAAGATTGACAGCATTCAGTACTGATAAGAATGAAAAAGAACCAGGAATCATACACTGCTGGTGGAAGTGTAAAATGGTACAGCCATTTTGATAAAAAATTTGGCATTTTCTTATAAAGTTAAACATACACTTCTGCTATTACCCAGAAATTCCGTACTGGGTATTTACCCAAGAAAACTCCAAACATATATTCACCAAAGGACATAACAGTAATGTTTATAGCAGTCTTATTGAAAGTAGACCAAACCTGGATGCAACCTAAATGCTTTTCAATCAGAAAAATATATAAACTAAATGTGGTATATTTATACAATGAAATAGTACTTAAACACACAGTGACATCAATACAACTTAAAAACAATAAGCAAGGTACCAAAAAAGTACAAATTGTATGATTCCATTTATATGAAATTTTGTAACAGGTAAGTCTGGTGTAAATTAGAATAGTAGTGGTTCATACAGGTGGAATGGAGGTTGACTGGGGAGGGAATTTCATGGGTTGATGGAAATACTTTTTTTCTTGGTATCTATGTTGGGTACATGGATGCGTGCTTGTACATTGCATCAAGATATTACACTTAAGATCTGTGCATTTCACTGTTGTAAATTACACCTCATTAAAAAGTGTTGCTCATTTTATAGGTCAGTAATTTTCTGATTTTCAAAACATTTTAATCAATAATTCTGAAATTAAAATCTCCACAGTCTCTGAAGATAAAATGGTTTTAGTGCAGTTAAATTTCCTTGGCATTGTCTTAAGTGCTTCATAGGAAAAGTTTATGATTTTGAGAGTATATGCGGTTTTTGCTCTATATTATTGTCTGATTTGTTGAAACATTCACAACACGTTTATTTAGTTGTCCATTAGGATAATGCAATGTTCCACTTTGAGGAATGATTTTATACTGCTCTGGACCCAGCAATTATCACAATTCTAAACAAACATGCTCTGTTGGCTTAATCCCCAATTCTAATACAGTGCTCCACTAGAAATGACTATATGGTGTGTAAGCTTAATATTCATTCCATCACTTTGTGGCACTTGAGCTTCATGCATTTGGAGACGCCTTTCTGATGTCAAATGTATTTTTAGTTTTCCCAAGCAGCCGTTTCTTGGAGGACTGGCAAAAGGAAGCTATTCTGGCAATTTGGCTGAACTCATGGAAATTTCAGCCTTGTCCAGATGGTGAGTCTCAGCTGTTGTGTGAAACAGGTAAAGGCACCATTTTAAATGCTGTTGGCAGTTTTCCTGAGCCTTGACAACAGGTGTTCCAGATTTCCTTTTTCTAAAATGTCCTCCAAAATTGCAAATTATAAGGCATTATGTTTGTTTTGAAAACCAAGGAACCTTTTCCCACCAGAGTGATAAGCAATTGTGATTACTTTAATCATATTGTCAGAACTCTACCTCTAAATTCTATATGATTGAGGTAAGGTGCAATTTGATTTATTTTTTCACTAAGATATAGCTATGCAAGGAATATGGAAAGTACAATTCATTATTATGATAGAACTGTCAAAAATGATAGACCCTTGGCATGCAATGCAATGGTAATAGAGGGACATTTATGGACTGTATCCACAAAGTACTTTGGTCAGGCTCAGAGGGACTTTTGTGTATGTGTGTTGACATCACAGCCAAGCACTGAGCTATGTCAATTTTGCACAATAGATTTGTATTTGTCATTTTAATCACTAAAATTACCAGCCCTATTCCAGTTATCTGGGTCATTAAAGTGACGGAATTAGATTGACTACTCTTGATGTGATTGCTCACTAGGAAATTGATCTTCAAAGAGACAATCCAGGCTACTGTGACAACAAACCATGATAATAGGATGCTAAACAGCTGTGAATTGGGAGTTGTTCCCAAGAGGCTAGAGTTTTTGCTCAGGAAAGAATCATGGGACTTTTGAAATGCCTCATGGAAATTAACAAACTAAGAATTTGCCACTTTTATGGAATCATTGCTTAATACAACAAACTAGCTAAATACTTCAATAAAAATGAACAATCCACTCTCAGACCTTTTATTTTTAGTTTTCTTCTTTATTAGACTCACTATTTTGTGGATTTCAAATAAAATTTCAAGAAAATATTTCTTAGGCTACTAGCTGATTTTTAATTTCAAATTCAAGGAAGCCAGGGGAAAAAAAGACAATTAGTAAAATATAATCCAACAGATAGAGTGACTTAAAAGGAAGCTCTTGGGAGAAGTATTTTCCAGGTTTGGAGGATGTAGTTACTAATAATAAATCTTTATTTCTTGTTGATTTCTCTCAAATTGCCTTTTTTCCCATATTCTCATATACCTCTTCACTGCTGGCTTGCTGTGTACATCCTCTAGATTACTCTGATATATGTGCTGTTTCTCTTTCTGAAACAATCCATCTGCCATAATTGTCTGGAAATTTCATCTGCTAGCACAGTTGTTATTTGTCTCTCACCCTCTTCACCTTGGCTGTTCTTGCATGTGGATATGGATGCTTTACTACTGTGCTTCTATCTTTAGGGACAAATAGGCTGTATCCTTCTGGTGTTGAATCGTGTGCATCTCCTGCCACCTGTTCACTACTTCAACAGATAATTGTTGAGCCTTCCTATAGTCTATGAGTTAGAGTCATATATAAAACTCTCTTAATTAAGTGGTCATTATTATTTTTTCTTCTAACCAGGAAGCAGAAGACCTTTTCTTGGAGAACTTAGTCCCAGCTCAGACCAAGGCTTCATTTCAGACTGCAGCTCGCAGCCAGCTGTAGTTCATTTTAGTTATCCATGCTGGAAGACTACATGCTTCTTTTGGAGTTAAAAATGTTCTGACAGATACCATTCCTTGTCTCTACCTGAGTACTGAAGCAGAGATATATATATATATATATATATATATATATATATATATATATATATATATATAGACATAAGGCAAATATATACCAAAATAGAACTTTTTTTTAAACAGATGAAGTACATATTGTGATATGTCTTATAGCTGCAGCTCAGTGGGATATAGCCAGAGTTACCTACTCAGTGCAAGGATAGAGGAAATCTCTATAAAATGTGTAGGGAGGAGGATCCAGCAGAGTAGTTCTTCTTGTGGGGAGAGGAAGGGGCTGGAATACACATGCCCAGTGTATCAGATTGAGTTGCTCCTTTTCCCTTGGTGACAGTTTGGTGAAGGGACTGGGAATGAGGACGGGCAGATTAGAGGAACTTCCACTGAAGTAAACTTGAAGAGTAGGGAAGAAGCACTTCTTCCTCCAACAGAAATTGGACAACCACTTTCCCTCTCAACCTCAGTAGGGGAGGGGGAGCTTCCACTGAATTCATGTACATTTTCCTTCCTAGACACTAGTCTTTTCTTCTTCAGCTTCCATTTAGAGTTAGACATTAGACATTAATTCCATAAATCCACTCTTCAGAAGTGGTATATAAGCCAAGACATAATCATCAAAGGAGCCAGGATTGTGAGCCAGGATTAGAGCTATCTGGGCAGATGAAGGAGAAAGTGCAAGGGTTCCATAAAGGGAGATCAGTGTGGTTAAAGTTAAGAGAGCAGAATTGGGCAGGGGCCATCTCATCAGTCTTATAAGTTGAAGTAAGAATTGGATTTTGTTCTACTTAGAATATGAAGCCATAGGAGGCTCATAAACAAATGCCAAATCTAAGGATAAATTTGCTATGTTGCAGATGGATTAAAGAGAGGACAGTGGGCATAGAGGCTATTGTAGGAGTCTTGGTGAACGGTGGATAGCTTGGACTAGGGTTGTATCAGTACAGAAGTGATGGATTAGGGATAGATTTTAAAAATAGAACAGATTAGAAAATGGATTAGATACAGGATATGGGAGAAAAAAGAGGATTCAAAAATATACCCCAGGTTTTTGGTTAAAAAAACCGAGTAGATGGTGGAGTTATTTACTGAGATGAGAAAGACTTATGGGAGGATAGGTGTTTTAGTGTTGTTGTTTCCTTCCTTCCTTCCTTCCTTCCTTTTTCTTCCTTTCTTTCTTTCCTTCTTTCTTTCTTTCCTCTCTCTCTCTCCCCCTCCCTTCCTCCCTCTTCCTTCCCTTCCTTCCTTCCCTCCTTCCTGTTTTTCTTTCTGTATTTCTTCCCTTCCTTCCTTTCTTCTTTCTCTTTTTCAGAGAACCTAGAACAAACTCTCACTCTCTTTCAGGCTCACTTCAAAATATGCAGATGGAGATTGGATTGGCAGTTTGATGTATAAGTCTGGAACTCAGGGAACAGTTAGGGCAGAAGACATCAACTGGAGAGTCATCAGTATGCTGTTGATATTTAAAGCCAAATGATTGAACTAGATTTCAAAGGCAGAGGGTTTAGATATCCAGGAAAAGAGAACACAGATCAGAAGCCTGGGTATTTCAGTATCTAGCCACTTACTCTAGAGTTGGTCTAACATATTTGAAATCCTTTGTCCTGCTCTATTTTATTAGTTTAATATCTGCATCTTTTATGGTATTTTCTCAATTATCATGCAAAAAGAAACTCTTAATGGTAGAAAAGGGAAGCTTCTGTTGACACATTTGAATCAAGGTATGTTAGAAACCTCATTCCTCACAATTGTTGAATTGCATTTAACTGTGTAGGTAATGTCCAAATCCTCAGATATTTTTTTACATTTATTATATTAGAAAGTATTCTGTTCAAAAATTGAAAAAAAATCAAGCAAAGTAAATAATTGTTAGTACCATCTGGGGGATGATTTTTCCAACCAGTTCCCTGGAGAGCTTAGCAATCATTCTTCCTGTTTATTGAATCAGCCAAATAATATAATCATAACCATATCCTAAAGGGATTTCTGCAACTTGAATCCACTATAATATCCTGGATAGGGAAATGGATATTCACCAGCTTTAGTAAGGATTAGCTATACCTCCTTCTGTTTTGGGTAAAACTTAAGCTTTAATTTAAATGATAATTTACCAGTTTCCATTCTTAAAAGATTCTAAAATGAAACAACAACAACAACAACAATAAAAAAATACTCATAATACAAGTTAGTTTGAAAGAAAATCTGCCTTTCAAAAAAGGGATGTAGTTAGGTAGCTTTCTTTCTGTCTATAACGTTTTCCTTAAAAGTTCATTTAAATTATTATACTGATCAGAAATGTGATTTTCAGTTTAAGAAGGGACCTTTGGTTATTGTGGAAAGAGTAGGAAACATTATTGCTGGATGCTGTTCTGTAAGGGCACATGTCACTGGCTTGGATGTCTAGGTTTCTGGTTGTGGGCATGAAATCAGAACTAACAAAATCTATGTCTTATGGCACATTATTCAACTTATTTAAAATTTGATATCTCCATCTATGAAATATAGATGGTCATTTTTTAAATGCCTTTGTTCATGGTATTAACAGTTTAACAACTTTTAACTTGTGAGGGGTACTATTCCTAAATGTAATACAATAAGCGAACTGATCTAGTATATTCCTGGCTACTAGTGCCGGGTATGTGCCTGATAATCTATCAGATGCTTTCCACATAATGTTTCAATGAATAACTCTAAGAACCCTGTGCTTTAAGTATTATTATTCTCATTTTAAATTCGAGAAAACTGAAGCTCAAAGAATTTAAGTATCTTACCCAATACTGTACAGTAAATATTGGGTTGGCCAAAAAGTTTGTTTGGTTAATGAATACATTGTTCACTAAAGTTCTTTGTGAAAATGAAACTTTTATTTTTACTTAAAACCAAATGAACTTTTTGTCCAACCCCACAATTTCTAGGTTTACATAACTCCAGCTCTATACACTGTCTCTTACCAGATTTCTACTTGAGTCCCAAAGAACAAAGATTATTTTTGGTGGTGGTTGTTTTTTAAGACCTATTTAAGGTTTTATTTTATTTTACTTTATATTTTATTTTGTTAATAATACTTAATGGGAGATCTACCCTCTTAACAAATTTTTAAGTGCACAGTATACAGTATGGTTAACTATAGACACAATGCTGTACAACAGATCTCTAGAATTTATTCATTTTGCATAACTAAATCTTTTTTTAGACTTTAAGACCTATAGGGCTATATTTTCAGACACTTGGTAATATATTTAAAATTAAAAACTAATTTCTTCTCTCAAATGTCTCATTGGCTTCAGTTTTTCATTAAATGAAATAAAAACATGGTCCAAAAATATACAAATATGGTGCTTTAAGTGGTTAATGTTAGTCTATTACACTCCATTTCTCCAATTTCGGGAAAACAGAACTGTATGTGCATGAAACTAAGTTTTCATGAGATAAGACAAATAAGGTTTCCAAGGAGATTTTGATAAATTCCTATTTCTCAAGTTGAACTCTGAAGACAATCAACATGACCATTTTCCAGCAAAATTCTATCAGATCAATCCAGTTAGAATTAGTGGTGGAAGCAGGCTGCAATCTGAATTTTAAACAGGCTACATCCTCCCCACCTAATTCCTGTCTCTAGAGGATTGCATGAATATTAAATTTTGAGCCACTGGCCTAAATCTGATGTGGAAAACTCAGGTAGGAAAAAAAAGTTCAAAGTCAGTGAATTAGAAGAAAATTTCAAATAAAAGATGCTTTTACAGAATCCTTTGAATTTCCCATGAAGTATAGTATACACAGTTTTGAATGTACTAACCTGTAATGTTAATAGGTATGGAAAACTATATCACAATATACAGTGTTTTGTTCTAAAATGTTTCTTGCTTCGAACAACTCAGTGCATTATCCTTTCTATTGTGTTCATCTCCATCTTAGATTTTCTTTCCTTCTGATTCTTGCCTGAATAATTTCTTCATTTTTTTTTCCCTCTAGGATGTTTAAGAAAACCTTACCACCCACTTCCAGGTGACTTGAAAGATGTGATTCACTTTTCTTTGAATGGTGGGAGAAAAATGTTAAAGTCTTCTATTCTTGTGTCCTTGAGTTTATACCAATCTGCACAGATTCTGTTTTCAAAATATAACTTACTTATTTTAGATTAGTTTTAGATATACAGAAAAGTTGGGAATATACTAAAGAGTTCCCATATGCCCAACACCCAGTTTACTTTATTATTAACGCTTAACATTAACATGGTACATTTGTCACAATTATTAAAGCAATATTGATACATCATTATGACTAAAGTATGTACTTTATTCAATTATGAAGCCCACACTTAAGGACAGGAGAATTATACTCCACTTTCTTGAGTCAGAATATTCTCATAAATTATTCAGAATTCTTCATGGGAGGTTTGTCTATTCTTTCTCATTTATATATTTATTCAGACATTTATATTAAGTGGTCTCATTGATATTTTTATGCTTTGAGTTATAATCAAATATCATTTTATATATTTTGTTGCTCAAATGTTCCAGCTTTGGCCACTGGGCACTCTTTCAGGTTTTTCCTTTGTCCCTTTGTCATCTTTAACATACCCCCATCATTGTGGGTATGGTGTGGTGTGGTGTGGTATGGTGTGTGTGTTTGTTTCTTTGAGCACTTCCTTACTTTCTGGCACTACAAGATGCCCCAGGCTTATTTTGTATAATTTCTGCTCTAGTCCTGAATTACCAATTTTATTAAGGAGTTCTGATTTATTAGTGATCATAGGCTCCTTTCATTTGATTGTATCCATTCCCTGTTGACATTAGATTCTCAGTGATTGTAATGACAAACTGAAGAATAATACAACTCATGTGACTCCCATGCCAAGTAAATGTATTTTTGTGTTTTGAAATTTAAGTGCGTGTATATTTTGACCTTGTTTTATCTCAGAGACAACCATAAAGATAGTATTAGTTAATATATTTAGCAAATTAAATAATAGGCCCTAACTTCTTATTAGTTACAACAAAATTCTGGTCATTTTAAATAAAATTTATTGGAAAGAATAAATCGTAGGTAGGTGATATATAACCACAGAGATTTTTAAAGTTCATATGAAAAAGAATATTTACAGATGCTCTGTGCTGATTATGATGATTTATATCAACTTAAGTATAAGTATTTGAGTGTATATGCATACCTTTAAATAATACCAATTTAAGCTCTATTTGTCCATTATAACAAAAAAGGAAGTAAATTTAATCTTTAATAGTTTATCTTCTATTTCACATTTTGTTAACATTTTTGGTTAATATACCTGAATAGTATCAATAGAAAAGTAAGAGTATATCTTGTACTGCATTTGTATGGTCAGCCTACAGTATTTGGGGATACTTAGTAATATACAACATTTGTATTGTGTTTTATAAATTATGTTTCACAGTCCTATTCATTTGAGCCTCAATTTTAAAAATAATGTGAAATTAAAGAAAAATTTTTAAAAATTCTGTTTGAGATTTTTCTAAACTTGGAAATTGGTATAGAAATGATAAGGAAGATTTTGGCTCAGAAAGAGAGATTTTTCCATTGCAGAATATGTCTATTTTTCTTCTGTAGGAACAGAAAAGCAAAATACATACTAAAAACATTAGAACTAGGCAATAAGTCTATTTTGGTTTAAAATGTGTCATGAATCAAAGAAAATTTTGTACTATCCAGAACAACCTCGCTAAAGAAATGTTCTGATTATACAAGATAGAACAATTATGTCAATAGTAATTATATACCTACTCCTCCCACTGATCTTTTTTCACTGAGAAGTAATTGACATATAATATTCATGTTTCTAAACTGTAAAATTTAGTGCTTTTCAGTATGTTCACAAAGTTGTCTAATCACCTTCACTATCTAATTCCAGAACGCTTCATAACCCCCAAAGAAACCCTTACCCATTAGCTGTTACTACACATTTTACCCTCCCCATACCCCTGGCAACCACTAACCTACCCTCTGTCTCCATGAATTTACCTATTCTGGGCATTTAATATAAACCAAATCATACAATATGTGGCCTTTTGTGTCTGTTTCTTTCACTCAACATGATGTTTTTAAAGTTCATCTATCCTTTTTATGACTGAATAGTATTTCATTGTGTGGATATGCCACTCTTGTCTGTTCATCAGTTGATGGACATTTGTTCTTTCTCACTTTTTGGCTGTTATGAATAATGTTGGTAAGAATATTCATGAACAAATTTTCTGTGAACATTTGCTTTCAATTCACTTGAACATATAACTAGGAGTAGAATTGCTGGTTAGTGTGATAACTCTATGTATAATTCCTTGAGGAACTATCAAACTTATTTTTAAAGCAGCTACACAGTGTTACAACTTGATCAGCAATATTTGAGGATTCCAGTTTCTCCACATCCTCATCAGCACTTAAACTTTTGTATTTATTTCCCATATATATATTTTTCCATGTAATCATACTAGTGAATGTAAGGTGGTATCACCTTGTGGTTTTGAGTTGCATTCTCTAATGGCTAATGATGTTGAGCATCATTTCATGTGCTTATTGACTATTTGTATGTATTCTTTGGAGAAATGTTTATTGAACACTTTTCAATTTTTGTGTTATTTTGTCTTTTTATCATTGAGTTGCAATAGTTCTTTGTATATTCTGGTTATTAGACCCCTCTAAAATATATGATTTGCAAATACTTTCCCATTCTATAGATTGTCTTTTTCATTTCTTTTCTTCTTATTTTTGAGGTAACATTACTTTATAACATTGTATAAGTTTCATGTGTACAGCATTGTATTTCAACTTCAGTACACTATAGTGTGCTCACCACCAAAAGATTAGTTTCCATCCGTCACCATAAGTTTGACCTCCTTTACCCATTTCACCATCCCTTCAACCTTCTGGTGACTACTACTCTGTTCTCTGTATCTATGTGTTTGTTTTTGTTTGGTTTAATTTATTTTGTTTGTTTTTTATAATCCATATATGAGTGAAATTATACCATATTTGTCTTTCTTTGTCTGACTCATTTCACTTTAGCATAATACCCTCAAGTTCCATCCATGTTGTCACAATGGCAAGGTTTCATCTATTTTTATGGCTGACTAGTATTCCAATTATAAATATACACTACATATTTATTCATTCGTCCTTCAATGGACACTTTAGTTGTTTCCACATCTTGGCTATTGTAAATGATGCTGCAATGAACTTAGAGGTACATATATCTTTTCCAATTAGTGTTTCTGTAATCTTCAGATAAATACACAGGAGCAGAATAGCTGGAGCATATGGCAGTTCTATTCTTATATTTTTGAGGAATCTTCATACTGTTTTCTATAGTGGCTGTACCATTTGACATTTCTAGCAACAGTGGATGAGGGTTTCCTTTTCTCCAAATCTTCACCAACTCCTGTTATTTCTTGCCTTTTTGATAATAACTATTCTAACAGGTGTGAGGTTAGAATGTGGTTTTAATTTTCATTTCCCTGTTGATTAGTGATGTTGAGCATCTTTTCATGTGCCTGTTTGCCATTTGTATATCTTCTTTGGATAAATGTTTATTCAGCTTCTCTGCTCATTTTTTTATTAGGTTGTTTGTTTTTGCTGTTGAGTTGTATGAATTTTTTTATATATTTTGAATATTAACTCCTTATCAGATACATGATTTGCAAATTATCTTTTCCCATTTGGTAGGTTGTCTTTTCATTCTGTTGATGGTTTCCTTTACTGTGCAGAGCTTTTTAGTTTGATGTAGTTCCATTTGTTTATTTTTGCTTCTGTTTCCTTGTCTGAGGAGACATATACAGAAAGATATTGCTAAGACCAATATCAAAGAGTGTGCTGTTTTCTATTTGAAGTTTTATGGTTTCAGGTCTTGCATTTAAGTCCTTAATCCATTTTGAGTTGATTTTTGTGTATGGGTGTAAGATAGTGGTCTAGTTTCATTCTTTTGCATGTGGCTGTCCAGTTTTTCCAATACTGTTTATTGAAGAGAGCGATTTTAGGATTTTGGCTTCTATTTTTGTGAAAAATGTCTTGGAATTTTGATAGGAATTGCATTGAATCTTTAGATTGCTTTAGATAATATGGCTATTTTAACAATGTTAAGTCTTCCAGTACATGTACATGGAGAATTTTATCATTTCCTTGTGTCGTTGTCAATTTATTTCAACAGTGTCTTACAGTTTTCAGTGTACAGGTCTTTTACTTCTTTTGTGAATTTCATCCCTAAGGATTTTATTATTCTTGTTGTGATTATAAATGGGATTGTTTTCATAAATTCTTTTTCTTCTAGTGTGTTGTTAGTGTATAGAAATGCAACAATTTTTATACATTGATTTCATGCCCTGTAATTTTACTGAATTTGTCTATTATTTTTAATAGTTGTTTTGTAGAGTCTTTAGGGTTTTCTATATATACAATCATGTCATCTGAAAATAGTGACAGTTTTACTTTTTCTTTTCCAATTTGGATGCCATTTATTACCTTTTCTTGCCTAATAGCTTTGGCTAAAACTTGCAATACCATGTTGAATAAAATTGGTGAGAGTTGGCATCAGTGTCTTGTCCTGATCTCAAAAGGAAAGCTTTCAGCTTTTCACTATTGAGTGTGATGTTAGATGTAGATTTGTCATACATAACCTTTATTATGTTGAGGTATGTTCCTTCTATACCCATTTTATTGATAATTTTTATCATAACTAGGTGTCAGATCTTTTCAAATGCTTTTTATGCATCTATTGAGATATGACTTTTAATCCTTCATTTTGTTAATGTGGTGTATCACATTGATTGATTTGTGGATGTTGAACCATCCTTGAATTCCTGGAATAAATCCCAATTGATCATGGTGTATGATCCTTTTAATGAATTGTTGTATTTGGTTTGCTAGTATTTTGTTGAGAATTTTAGCATCTATATTCATCAGAGATATTGGCTTGTAATTAATCATTTTTGGGCTGTCCTTGTCTGGTTTTGTTATCAAGGTAATGTCGGCTCAGGGTAATGTTGGCCTTGTAAAATGAGTTAGGAAGTATTCCCTCCTCTTCAATTTTTGGAAGAGTTTGAGAAGAATAGGTATTAAATCTGTTTTAAATGTTTGGTAGAATTTACCTGTAGAGCCATCTGGTCCTGAATTATTTTTGGTGTTTTTTTTAATTACCGTTTTATCTCCTTATTAGTGATCAGTCTATTCAGATTTTTTTATTTATTCATGATTCAGTCTTGGAAGGTTGTGTGATTCTAAGAATTTGCCCATTTCTTCTAGATTTTACAATTTGTTGGTATATAGCTGTTTATAATATTCTCTTATAATCCATTGTATTTCAGTGGTATTTCTCCTGTTTTTTTTTTTTTTTCTTTTTGCTGATTCCGTTTATCAGCCCCTTCTCTCTTTTTTTCTTAGTGAGTTTAGCTAAAGGTTTGTCAGTTTGGTTTATCTTTTCAAAGAACCAATTCTTAGTTTTATTGATCTTTTCTATTGTGTTTTTAGTCTCTATTCTATTTATATTTGCTCTGATCTCTATTATTTCCTTCCTTCTGCTCACTTTGGGATTCATTTATTCTTTTTCTAATTCCTTTAGATTTAAGTTTAGATTGTTTATCTGATTTTTTTTTAATTTCTTGAAGTAGACCTGTATTGCTATAAACTTTCCCCTTTGTACTGCTTTTGCTGCATCTCATAGATTTGTTATGTCAAATTTTTTATTCTCATTTGCCTTTAGGTATTTTTTTATTTCTTCTTTGATTTATTTGTTGATACAATAGCTGTTCAGTAGTTGTTCAGTCTCCACATATTTGTGATTTTTTCCAGCTTTCTTCTTGTAGTTGATTTCTAATTGCATACCATTTTGATCAGAAAAGATGCTTGATATGATTTCAGTCATCTTAGATTTTTGGGGGGGAGGCTACGTCAGGTCTTCGTTGCGGCATGTGGGGTCTTTGCTGAGGCACGTGGGAACTTTTTTCATTGCGGTGCAGGCTATTCATTGTGGCATGCAGGCTTCTCTCTAGTTTTGGCCTGCAGGTTTTCTCTCTCTAGTTGTGGATCATGGGCTCTAGGGCGTGTGGGCTCTCTAGTTGTGGGGTGCAGGGTCCAGAGCACATGGGCTCTGTAGTTTGTGGCACTTGGACTCTCTCACTGAAGCGCATGAGCTCAGTAGTTGTGGCACATGGGCTTAGTTGCCCCACAGCATGTGGGATCTTAGTTCCCTGACCAGGGATTGAACCCACGTCCCCTGCATTGGAAAGTGGATTCTTTACCACTGGACCACCAGGGAAGTCCCTCAGTCATCTTAGATTTACTGAGACTTGTTTTGTGTCTCAACATACATTCTATACTGTTCTATCCTGAGAATGTTCAGTGTGTGCTAGAGAAGAATCTGTATTTTGCTGCATGGATGAACTGTTCTGTATAAATCTATAAAGTCCATCTGGTCTAATGTTTCATTTAAATGTGCTGTTTCCTTATTGACTGTCTGGGTGATTTACCCATTGACATAAGTGGCTTTTTAAAACCCCTACTATTATTGTGTTGCTCTCCATTTCTTCCTTTAGGTCTGTTGATCATTGCTTTATATATTTCAGTGCTCCTATGTTGGGTGTATATATATTAATAACTGTTATGATTTTTTGATGAATTGTCCCTTTTATCATCATATAATGTCCATCTCTGCCTCTTGTTACCTTTTTGGCTTGAAGTCTGTTTTGTATGATATGATTATGGCTACACCTGCTTACCTGTACCTGCCATTTGCTTGGAGTATCATCTTCTAGCCCTTCACTTTGAGCCTGTGTTTGTCTTTAGAGCTGAGGTGAGTTTCCAGGAAACAGCATAATGTTCGGTTTTGTTTTTTAATCCATTCAGTCACTCTGTGTATTTTGATTGGTGAATTCAACACATTTCTATTTAGGGTGATTATTGATAGATGAGGACTTAGTACTGCCAGTTTATCTTCTGTTTTCTGGTTATTCTATATATCCATTATTTTCCCCTTGTGTTTCTGTCTGCCATTTTAGTTTGGTGGTTTTCTATGATGTTTTTCTCACTTTCCTCCTTTAGATGTTTTACGTCTCTGCTCTAGATTTATGTTTTGTGGTTACCATGAGGTTTATGTAAAATGTCTCATAAATATATCAGTCCTTTTTCTGCTGATAGCGTCCTATCTTCATATGCCTATATGGGTTCCATTCTTTTTCTCTCCCCCCTTTATTTTTTGTTGTCTCAAATTATCCTTTTGTAAGTTGTGAGATTGTTACCAAATTGAAGTAGCTATAGTAATTTTTTACTGCATTTTCCCCTATAACCATTATGACATCATAAAGTGTTTAAAAACCTACTGATAAGAGAGTTGAAATTTTCTGATTCTTTCTATATATCAACTTACTCAAAGTTTTGTGTACTTTTGCCTTTTTTTCTGGTAGAAGAGCTCCTTTCATCATTTGTTAAGCAGGTCTAGTGTTGATGAACTCCCTCAGCTTTTGCTTCTCTGGTAAAGCTTTTATTTCTCATTCATATCTGAAGGATAACTTTACTGGATAGAATACTCTTGGTTGACAGTTTTTATCTTTCAATATTTTGAGTATGTCATTCCACTCTCTCTTGGCCTGGAGAATTTCTGCTGAGAAATCTGCTGATAGCCTAATGGTGACCTTCCATTGTAGGTCACCATCCTTATTCTCTGGCTGCCTTTAAAATTCTTTCTTTGTCATCAATTTTTGACAGTTTTGGTATAATGTGTCTTAGAGAAGGTCTTTTTGTGTTGCAGTAGTTCGGTGTTCTCTTAGCTTCATGGACTTGTATATCCAGTTCCTTACACAGGGTTGGGAAGTTCTCAGCCATTATTTCTTTAAATAAACTCTCTGTTCCCTTATCCCTCTCTTCTCCTTTTGGGATACTCATTATCCTAATATCTTAATGTTGCCCTTCTTAAAAGAGTCAGATAATTCTTATAGAATTTCTCCATTTTTTTCTAGATCTCAATTCTCTCTTCTCTTCTATTTCTGAAGCATTTGTAGATTTCTATCTTTGAGCTCACTAATTCTCTTTTTCAAATGGTCTGCTCTATTTCCAGTGCTTTTTAATGCATTCTGAATCTCATTTATTGAGTTCTCCATCTCCAGAATTTCTGTTTGATGCTTTTTTAGAGTTTCAATCTCTTTGGTAAAATATTCCTTCTGTTCATTAATTTTCTGAGTTTTCTTGTTGAGTTTCTTCATGACAGCTATTTGGTGTTCTCTATCAATTAGATAGCAATATTCTTTGACTTTAAGTTTTGTCTTTGAAAAAGTGTCTTTTTTTTTTTTTTTTTTTTGGTAACCGGTGTCACCATGGTTCTTTATGGTGCTAGATGTGTTGTTCCTCTAATGTGGCATTTGAAGTAGGAACACCTTTGTGCTTGATTCTAATGATTCAACAGCTTAGAAATTAGAGGGCTTCCTTTTGTTTATCAGTAGGTGGTGGTACAACACAAATTTTGGGTTTCTCTTACTTGAGCTGCCTCTGGTTCTATACGAGAATTAGCACTTTCCACCCTCCACCACCTTTGTCAGAGGTGTTGCCTGGTGCCCTTGAATTTGTTGCTTGTTTCTCCAGGGTTTTTGTTGCCTTGCTGCTGATGATGTCCCTGGTGTTGTCTCCTGGGACACTGGGATGGCAGTGCTTCTGCCACATCCCAGGTCTCCTAGTTGCAGGCTCCACTGCCACAGAGGGAGGATGAGGGTTGGGGGAAGCTGGGGTTGTGGGTGCCTCTGCTGTGTCCAAGACTGTCAGGTTTGTGGGCACCACCACTGTGGGTAGGGGGCGGGGGAACAGAGTCATGGGTATTTCTGCAACTGGAAGGATGGGTTGCAGGTCTCACTGCTATTGCTGCCCGTTTCCTGTGCATGGGGGCTTCTGTGGCCCAGAGGCAAGAATCATGTGTGCTGCCTCCTCTGATGCCACATGTAGCTTTAGCCACCTTGGCTGTGGCTCCAGGGTCGCAGGTACCACCTTCACTGTTTCCCCCGTTTCACCTCCTCTTTGCATTCCATTCCACCCACCTTTAGATGTGTGGAATTATTTCACATCCTGGTATGCTGAGCAGAGGTACCTTAGTTGAGTTATGGGTGTTTTACTGATTGTATGATAGATTGAAGGGGAGACAAAGGGAACATCTAATTTCACCATGATGCTGACATCATTTTTTTTACTTACAGTATCTTTTGAAGGACAATTTAAAAATTTTTGGTAAAGTCCAACTTATATATACTTTCTTTGGTTGCTTATGCTTAATTGTCATATCTGAGAAACCATTGCCCAGGGCTTAAACATATTACATATTTTTCTTCCAAGAGTTTTATAATTTTAGCTCTTTCATGTAGGTTTTTGGTATTTTCCCAGAACCATTTGTTGAAAAGGCTATTCTTTCCCCATTGCATTGTTTTTGCATCCTTGTCAAAATGAATTACTGATAACTGTATGGGTTTATTTATGGACTCTCAATTCTATTCCATTGATTTATAGATCTATCCTTATGTACAACACAGTTGTGATTACTGTAGTTTTGTAGTATTTTGAAATAGAAAAATGTGATTTCACTAAGTTTGTTCTTTTTGAGCTTGTTTTAACTATTATGGGTTTCTTGAATTTCCTATGAATTATAGGATCATTTGTCAATATTTGTAATATAAAAGGCAGCTAGGATTTTAATAGAGATTGTATTTCATATGTACATCAATTTGGGAATAATTGCATTATTAATATTAAATCTTCCAATCCATGAACAGCAGATGTCTTTTCATTTACTTAGGTCTTTAATGATATTTTTAGTGTACCAGTTTTGCATTTTTTTGGTTATATTTATTCTGAAATATTTTATTTTTGATACTACTTTTAAATAGACTTGTGTTGTTTTTTTAATCTCAGAGTGATTTTGTGTGTGCAAGTTTATTTTATTATTATTTATTATTATTATTATTATTATTATTATTATTTTGGCCATGCTGTGCAGCATGTGGGATCTTAATTCTCTGACTAGGGATAGAACCCTTGCCCCCTGCACTGGTGGTGGTGTCTTAACCACTGGACCACCAGGGAAGTCCCTAGACTTGTGTTTTAAATTTTATTTTCAAATTGTTCATTGCTGATGTATAATCTTGTATTATCTAATTTTTCAGAACTTTTATTTTAACCGTATTCATTTTATTATGGATGCTTTAGGATCTTCTGCATATGGAAGATCATGTCATCAACAAATAGAGATAGTTTCTTGTCTCCAATCTGGATGTCTTTTGTTTTTCTTGTATAATTGCCCTTGGTAGAACCTTCAATAAAATATTGATGTAATATTGAATAGAAGTAGTGAAAAAGAGGTATCTTTGTATTGTTCCTGATCTTAGGGGAAAGACTTTAATTTTTTATTGTTAATTAAGATGTAATCTGTGAGGTTTTTCTAAGTACCCTTTATCAAATTGAGGAAGTTCCTTTCTATTCCTAGATTTTTAGTGTTTTTGTCATGAAAGGTTGTTAGATTTTGTCAAATGCTTTCTTGTTTTTTATTGAGATAATTGTTTTTTGTTCTTTTTTCTCTTAATGTGGTATATTGCTTTGACTGAATTTTTTATGTTCAAACAACCTTGGATTCCTGGGATAAGTTCCACTAGGTCATGTTATATATTCTTTTTATACGGTGCTAGAGTTAGTTGCTGTAATAATTTCCTACTGCTGCTCTAACAAATTACCACAAACATGTCTTAAAACAAAACAAATTTACTGTATTTCGTTTTTGAAAGCTTGAAGTACAAAATGGGTCTTACTAGGCTAAAATGCTGCATTCCCTCTAGAAGCTCTGGTGGGAGGAGAGATTTGTTTCCTTGCCTTCCAGCTTTTAGAGGCTGCCTGCATTCCTTAACCCATGGAATCTTCCTTCATCTTCAAAGCTAGGAGTGTAGCATCTTCAGATATCTCTCTGACTGTCTCATCTGCCCTTTCCTTTCTCTTCCACTTTTAAGGACCTTTGTGATCACATTGGACCCCCTTGGGTAATTCAGGATTATCTCCCTATTTTAACTTCAACTGATTAACAGCCATAATTCACTGCTAACTTAATTCCTCTTTGTCATATTTACAGATCCCAGGGTTTAGAATCTCTTAGGGGAGCCAATATTCTACCAAGAATAGTTTGCTAGTATTTTGTTGAGAATTTTTGCATTTTTATTTGTAGTGGATATTGGTCTGAAGTTTTCATTTATTGTCATGTGTTTGTCTAGTTTTGGTAATAGCAGTTTTATAGAATGAGTTGGGTAGTGTTCACACCTTTTCAAATTCTTTTGAGGGGAGTTATAAAGGATTGGTGTTAATTCCTTAAATATTTGGTAGAATTCAACAGAGAAGCTATTTGATCTTGGACTTTTGTTTGTGGGTAGTTTTCTTATTGTTCAGTTTATCTACTTTTATAAAATTATTAAATTTTCTACTCTTCTTGAGTAAAGTAGTTTGTGTATTTCCAAGAACATATGCATTTCATCTGTGTTATCTAATTTGTTGGCATGCAGTCTTTCATAGTACTCCTTCTAAGCCTTTTTATTTCTGTAAGATTTTAGTGACATCCTATTTTTATTTTTGCCTTCAGTAATTTGAGTCTTTGTTTTTTCTTGGTCAGACTAGCTAAAGATTAGTAAATTTTGTTGCTCTTTTTGATAAACCAACTTTTGGTTTCATTGTTTATCTCTGTTGTATTTTCTATTTCATTTGTGTTCATTATAATATTCATTATATCTTTATATTTGTTTTCTTTGGGTTGAATTTTCTCTTCTTTCTTAAGGGGATAGGGTAGGATATTGCTGTAATATTCTCATACCTCTTTAAATATAGGCATTTTGGGCTATAAATTCCCCCTGAGCACTGCTTTAGCTGCATCCCATACATTTTGGTATGTGTTTTATTGGGGTTTTTTTATTGTTTGTTTTTATTCATCTCAAAATATTCTATAATTTCCCTTATGATTTCTTACTTGACCCATTAGTTATTAAGGAAAGTATTCAATTTCTACATATTTGTGAATTTACTAAATTTCCCTCTTATTATTTCTAATTTGGCTGGAGAATATACTTTACATGATTTACATTCTTTTAAATTTATGGAGACTTATGTCCTAAAATGTGGCCTATTCTGGAGACTGTTCCATGTGTAATTGAGACTAATTTGTATTTTGTTATTGTTGAGTGGAATGTTCTATAGATGTCTATTAGGTTTAGTTGGATTTCCTGTTAAGTCTTCTATTTCCTTGCTGGTCTTCTGCCTAGTTAATTTATCCTATTGAAAACAGTATATTATAGTCTCCAACTATTATTGTTGAATGATTTACTTCTCTCTTCAATTCTATTTTTGCTTTATATATTTTGGAGTTCTATTCATAGGTGTGTGTGTGTGTGTGTGTGTGTGTGTATGTATGTATATACATATATGTTTATAATTGTTATGTCCTCTTGACAGATTGAACTTTTATCATTATGAAATATTCTTCCTTTTCTCTAATAACAATTTTAGTCTTAAGTCTATTTGTCTGATATTGTGGGCTCATCAGCACTCTCTGGTTACTGTTTGTATGGTGTGTGATTTTCTGTCCTTTTACTCTCAAATTATTTGTGTTGTGAATCTAAAGTATGTATCATAGACAATATATAGTTGAGTAAATTTTAAAATACATTGAGCTATCCTTTGCTTTTTAATTCTAGTGTTTAATCAATTTACATAAGGTAGATTTTACATATGCCATTTAACTATAGGGTTTTTGTAAGACTTTATTTTGTAAGAGCAGTTTTAGCTTTACAACAAAATTTAGAGGCAGGTGCAAAGATTTTCTGTATAAACACCACCGCCCATATGCATAGCCTCCCCTGTTATTAACATTCACCAGAATGGTACATGTTCTACCAAGGATGAATGTACATAGACACATCATAATCACCCAAAGTTCATAGTTTACCTAAGGGTTTGTTCATGGTGTTGTACATTCTATGGATTTGGAAAAAGTGTAATGACATATATTCACTATAATAACATATAGAGAATTTTCACTGCCCTAAATATCCTCTGTGCTCTGCCAATTCATTTCTCTGCCTTCTCTCACCCTTTGCTGTCACTAATCTTTTTATTGTCTCCATAGTTTTGCCATTTCCAGAATATCACTTCATTGGAATCATACAGTATGTAGACTTTAGAGACTGGCTTCTTTCATTTAGTAATAACCATTTAAGATTCCTCCATGTCTTGTTATGGCTTAATAGCTCATTTATGTTTAGCACTAAATAATATTCCATTGTCTGCATATACCACAGTTTATTTATCCACTCACCTACTGAAGAACACCTTGGTTACTTCCAAATTTGGCAATTATGAATATAGTATCTATAAACATGTGTGTAGGTTTTTGTGTGTATATAATCTTTCAACTTCTTTGGGTAAATATCAAGGAACACAATTCCTGGATCATATGACAAGAATATATTTAGTTTTGTAAATAAAAGCTACAGTGTCTTCCTAAGTAGCTGTAACATTTAGCATTCCCACAAGCAAAGTATGAGAGCTCCTGTCCTTCCACATATTCACCAACATTTATTGTTGTCAGTGTTCCAGATTTTGGCCATCTTAATAGGTGTGTAGTTGTATCTCGTTTTAATTTACATTTCCCTGATGACATATGATGTAGAGCAGATTATTTAATGTCATATTTGCCACCTGTATATCTTCTTTGGTGTGGTGTCTGTTAAGCACCATTGTTTAATCTGGTTTTCTTATTATTGAGTTTTGATAGTTCTTTGTATATTTTGGATAACAGTCCTTTATCAGACGTGTCTTTTGCAAATATTTTCTCCTAGTCTGTGGATTATCTTCTAATTTCTTTATATTGTCTTTCACAGAAAAGTTTTTAATTTTAATAGGATCTAGCATTTCATTTAATTATTTAATGGATCATATTTTTGGTGTTGTATCTAAAAGGGCATCACCATACCCAAGGTTATCTAGGGTTTTCCCTATGTTATCTTCTAGGAGTTTTATATTTTTTCATTTTCTATGTAGGTCTGTGATCCATTTTAAGTTAATATTTGTGGAGAGTATAATGTCTATGTCTAGATTCATTTTTTTCACGTGTGAAAATCCAGTTGTTCCAGCACCATTGTTGGAGAAACTATCTTTGCTCCATTGTATTGTCTTTGCTCATTTGTTAAAGATCAGTTGATTATATTTATGGGTGTGTATTTCTGGGCTCTCTATTCTGTTCCATTGTTCTGTTTGTCTATTTGTTCACCAATACCATACTATCTTGATAACTGTAGCTTTACAGTAAGTCTTCAAGTTGGGTAGTGTTGTTTCCCCATTTTGATCTTCTCCTTCAATATTGTGTTACCTATTCTGGTTCTTTTGCTTCTCCATGTAAACTGTAGACAATTTTGTCAATATTCAAAAATAACTATGCTGGGATTTTGATTCAGATTGCATTGAATCTATAGATCAAGTTGGAAACAACTGACATCTTGACAGTATTGAGTCTTTCTATCTGTGAACATGGACTATTTCTCCATTTATTTAGTTCTTCATTGATTTTGTTCATTAGAGTTTTGTAGTCTTCATATAGGTCTTGTGTATATCTTGTTAGATTTATATGTATTTCATTTTTGAGGGATGCTAATGTAAATGATACTGTTTTTAATTTCAAATTCCACTTCTTCATTGTTATTATATATAAAAGTGACTGACATTTGTATATTAAGCTTTTATCCTGCTTGCTATAACTGTTTATTATTTCCAGGGTTTTTGTGTGTGTGTGTCAATTCTTTTGGATATTCTATATAGACCTTCATGTTATCTGCAAACAAAGATAGTTTTATGACTTCCTTTCTAATCTGGAGATTTTATTTTCTTGCCTATTGCATTAGTAAGTACTTACAACAAGATGTTAAGAAGGAGTGGTAGGAGGGGACATCCTTGCCTGGTACCTGATCTTAACAGGAAAGCTTCTGGTTTCTCACCATTTAGGATGAGGTTAGCTGTAGGTTTTTTGTATCAAGTTCAGGAAGTTCTCCGCTATTTCTGTTTCCTGAGAGGTTTTATTGTGTCAAATGCTGTTTCTGCATTTATTGACATGGTCATTTCATTTTTATTTTTTAATTTTGTTTTTTTTTCTTTTAACATCTTTATTAGAGTATAATTGCTTTACAATGGTGTGTTAGTTTCTGCTTTATAACAAAGTGAATCAGTTATACATATACATACGTCCCCGTATCTCTTCCCTCTTGCATCTCCCTCCCTCCCACCCTCCCTATCCCACCCTTCTAGGTGGTCACAAAGCACCGAGCTGACCTCCATGTGCTATGCGGCTGCTTCCCACTAGCTATCTATTTGACATTTGGTAGTGTATGTATGTCCATGCCACTCTCTCACTTCGTCCCAGCTTACCTTTCCCCCTCCCCATATCCTCAAGTCCATTCTCTAGTAGGTCTGCATCTTTATTCCCGTCTTGCCCCTACATTCTTCTGACCTTTTTTTGTTTTATTTTCTTTTTTTAGATTCCATATATATGTGTTAGCATATGTGGTAGATTATATTAATTAATTTTAAGGTATTGAACCAGCCTTTTAAACCTGGGATAAACCCTACCTGGTTGGAATTCTTTACTTTTTAAGGATCTGTTGTATTTTCAGCCTGCTGATTACCATCTTACACCCATGACCACAGTGTCTTTTTTAAGACTATAAAATGGAAGCCAAACCCACTGTTCCTTCAATTTTAATTTTTTTCTTTAATTTCATACTTCTGTAATTCATTCATTGTTCAATGTATTGTCCTGTCTTCTTGTTTGGTTTCTTTTTCCTTATACATAGAAGCACCTGTTGGCCAGGCCTAGCTCTATGGTCTTTCTTGTTCCTATAGGTCACAGTCTGCAAAGAGACAGATGCCTATCCTTAGGCTGAGCATCAATGAAACATCTCCATTACAAACTATATGGAATGTGAAGGGTTTCAAAAAGTTATATCTACACTCAAAATTGACAAAATTATTTTAGTGTAAGCTTTTTGGGTAATGTAAGAGAAACTTCTGAGTTAAGGCATTATTATTTGATCAAAAGAATACTGAAAAGGAAAGAAATTTGTTTAAAGTGGACACATGTAGAATTTCTTACTTAACTTGGAGAATTCATAGGTATACTTAAGGAATAGAATCCAAACATGAACAGTACACAAATTACCATTTGTTTATACACACACACACACACTTTTCCATCCAGGACAATAGGTATTGTGACCTATCAGTTATTGGTTGATTTAATCTTGCTTCTTTTTCTAATTCTAGAAAGAGATTTCCACTCTGAGTGCAGTGTTCAGTGAATTCATAATTGCACTGTTGATCTCTTGGGTTCATGTTCTTGAGCATGTGTCAGTGTAGACTGGAATATTAAGTGCCTGCATTAATGCTCTTTATCTCTTCTTTAATGTGATTTAAATGCATTCTGTTTATATTGGAATAAAAACGTGTCACTCGCTATTGTGTATGTCATTCTGAAAATGCAGCCTGGGTGATATTCATTTTCATGTGAAAACAATTCCAGCTCTTCTGGGCACAGAGAGGCAGCTTGTCCTCTTGTAACCATGGAGACCTATCATGGGTTTAGGACTTTAACCTGTGTGCTCCATATCAGAAGAAAATGGCTCTGGGAAGATCACAGAAGTCACAGTTTGGCCTGTAAGGAGAGCAGTGTTAGACAATGCACACTCAAGGAATTACAGATTCACATACTTTAGATTTAGTTCTGATATTTGGTGCTTTAGGTAAACTCTATTCAAAATTAGTGCAAAACAAAAGCAAGCAAATGGAAGAGTTATAGCATTTTTTCAAGAAAGTACAGTTTAAAAGAGAGTTGATTTCTTTCCTAAGAAAAAGTCACTATCTGCAAACCAATAAACTCTTCAAACCATTTTGATTTAAAAAATATTTTAAAATAAGGTCCTTTCCATGTGTTACAAATCACTATATGATTTCACTCCTGCTACCATTTCTCCTCCCCCATGTCTTTTTACTTTACACCTGCTCTTGCCTCTCCTTGCAGGGAGGAGAGGCAAGAGCTTTTTGCCCAGCTGTTTACGTGGCTCATCTCCCCTCTACCCCCATCAATCTTTGTCTCAAATATATATATATATATACTCTTTGTCTGACCTCCCAGTATCTACCATACTCCTTCTATCATGTAAGCTTTTAAGGGAAAATACGTTGTCTGTTTTACTCACTGCCTTATCTTCAGCACTTAGAACAATGCCTGTCATATGATAGGTGCTCATAAACATTTGTTGAATAAATGGATGAAAGAATTTAATATCTCCATTGAACTTTGATTGTAATTGCAATACTGTGCAACCAGGTTAAAGTAAAATTCATCAGTTTCCCAAGAGTTTTCAAACATGGTATTGTTAGGAAAACAAAAATGATGGTAAAAACACGTTTGCAATAGCATAACGACTTTGACTTGTATAGTGGTGCTAGAAAAGCCAGCCTTCCAAAATAATTAACTAGACAGGTAACAACATTCCAAAAAACAAACAAATAAACAAACTTGACATTAATTATGCTAGATCTTTTAAAGTTATTATGAAAATATGATACATTCCAGTGTTTTAAAATATCTGCAACAGAGAACATGATTTTTATGCTTGTGGACATCTCAACCTCATCCAGTTCCTTTTCTATCTTTTTCAACTTTAGCTTCCTAAGTATTTAATATTTCTCTTACAGTCACAGACTTCTTCTCTATTAAACTGGACATCAAATCGTCTATGTCTCAGTTTTTGGCAAAAATGACTAATTATACAACCTGATACACATTAAAAACCCCAATTTTAGTTTCTGCCTGCATTGGCTGGACTATATTTCCCACCTTTCTCTGTAGCTAAGGGTGGTCACATAGCCAAGTTCACACCTGAGGAGATGTCACTGAAAATTTGGGGTGCCTTCCATAAAGGTTGCTTAGAGGGAGCTGACTCAGAGAAGAGGACATCCTTTTTTGTACTTCTGCTTTCTTATGCAGGCCTATAATGAGGATGTTATGATGGAGATTCAGTCACCATTTTGGGGAACATGAAGATAAGAGCCATACAAGAATGATAGTATGCATGATACTATACATAGAGAATCCTAAAGATGCTACCAGAAAACTACTAGAACTAATCAATGAATTTGGTAAAGTAGCAGGATACAAAATTAATGCACAGAAATCTCTGGCATTCCTATATACTAATGATGAAAAATCTGAAAGTGAAATCAAGGAAACACTCCCATTTACCATTGCAACAAAAAGAATAAAATATCTAGGAATAAACCTACCTAAGGAGACAAAAGACCTGTATGCAGAAAATTATAAGACACTGATGAAAGAAATTAAAGATGATACAAATAGATGGAGAGAAGTACCATGTTTTTGGATTGGAAGAATCAACACTGTGAAAATGACACTACTACCCAAAGCAATCTACAGATTCAATGCAATCCCTATCAAACTACCACTGGCATTTTTCACAGAACTAGAGCAAAAAATTTCACAATTTGTATGGAAACACAAAAGACCCCGAATAGCCAAAGCAATCTTGAGAACAAAAAATGGAGCTGGAGGAATCAGGCTCCCTGACTTCAGACTATACTACAAAGCTACAGTAATCAAGATAGTATGGTACTGGCACAAAAACAGAAAGATAGATTAATGGAACAGGGTAGAAAGCCCAGAGATAAACCCACGGACATATGGTCACCTTATCTTGATAAAGGAGGCAGGAATGTACAGTGGAGAAAGGACAGTCTCTTCAATAAGTGGTGCTGGGAAAACTGGACAGGGACATGTAAAAGTATGAGATTAGATCACTCCCTAACACCATACATAAAAATAAGCTCAAAATGGATTAAAGACCTAAATGTAAGGCCAGACACTATCAAACTCTTAGAGGAAAACATAGGCAGAACACTCTATGACATAAATCACATTAAGATCCTTTTGGACCCACCTCCTAGAGAAATGGAAATAAAGACAAAAATAAACACATGGGACCTAATGAAACTTCAAAGCTTTTGCACAGCAAAGGAAACCATAAACAAGACGAAAAGACAACCCTCAGAATGGGAGAAAATATTTGCAAATGAAGCAACTGACAAAGGATTAATCTCCAAAATTTATAAGCAGCTCATGAAGCTCAATAACAAAAAAACAAACAACCCAATCCAAAAATGGGCAGAAGACCTAAATAGACATTTCTCCAAAGAAGATATACAGACTGCCAACAAACACATGAAAGCATGCTCAACATCTTTACTCATTAGAGAAATGCAAATCAAAACTACAATGAGATATCATCTCACACCAGTCAGAATGGCCATTATCAAAAAATCTAGAAACAATAAATGCTGGAGAGGGTGTGGAAAAAAGGGAACACTCTTGCACTGCTGGTGGGAATGTGAATTGGTACAGCCACTATGGAGAACGGTATGGAGGTTCCTTAAAAAACTATAAATAGAACTACCATACGACACAGCAATCCCACTACTAGGCATATACCCTGAGAAAACCATAATTCAAAAAGAGTCATGTACCAAAATGTTCATAGCAGCCCTATTCACAATAGCCTGGAGATGGAAACAACCTAAGTGTCCATCATCGGATGAATGGATAAAGAAGATGTGGCACATATATACAATGGAATATTACTCGGCCATAAAAAGAAACGAAATTGAGCTATTTGTAATGAGGTGGATGGACCTAGACTCTGTCATACAGAGTGAAGTAAGTCAGAAAGAGAAAGACAAATACTGTATGCTGACACATGTATATGGAATTTAAGAAAAAAAAGTGTCATGAAGAACATAGGGGTAAGACAGGAATAAAGACACAGAGCTACTAGAGAATGGACTTGAGGATATGGGGAGGGGGAAGGGTAAGCTGTGACAAAGTGAAAGAGCAGCATGCACATATATACACTACCAAACGTAAGGTAGATAGATAGTGGGAAGCAGCCGCATAGCACAGGGAGATCAGCTCGGTTCTTTGTGACCGCCTGGAGGGGTGGGATAGGGAGGGTGGGAGGGAGACGCAAAAGGGAGGGGATATGGGAACATATGTATATGTATAACTGATTAAATTTGTTATAAAGCAAAAAAAAATAAAAAATAAAAAAAAATAAAAAAAAAGAATAGTTCGAGGAACTGTAAAAAAAAAAAAAGAATGATAGTATGGATGTATGGATACCTACTGTATAGCACAGGGAACTCTACTCAGTGCTCTGCAGTGATCTAAATGGGAAGGAAATTCAAAAAAGAGGAGATGTATGTATATGTATAGCTGATTCACTTTGTTGTACAGTAGAAACTAACACAACATTGTAAAGCAACTATATTCCAGTAAAAATTAACTTTAAAAAATCTAAAAAAAAGAACGATAGTATGGAAAGTTAGGATCCTCTGAAGGTTCCTTGAAGTTACTGTATTAGTTCTGGGGTGTTGCAAATGTTCTTTTAAACGAGCGACAAATGAAGTTCTATCATGGGTAAGCCACGCATATTTTAGATCGCCTGTTCCACTCATTTAATTCTAATCCTAACTGGTACCTGCCTCACAAACAATCCTCTTCATTCTATTGCCATCTTTCCACTGGATGATCATAATAGTTTTCTAGTTTGTCTTCCTGCATTCAGTCCTTTCTACACATACTTGCCAGGTTGATTTTTCTTAATCTTGATTCTAGTAGTGCTGCCAAAAGCCTTCAGTAGTTTACTTCCACCAACATAATAACACCATGTGCCTTCATCTGACTCTTGATATTTTCCATATTGTTGGATTCACCTATCTTAAACACCTTAACTTTCTCCATTCCTTCCCTTTGCCGTACATTGTAACCACGGTGATCTACATCTTTATTCCACCTGATAGTCTACCACCTGACAACCGCTGCCATATCTATCGCCTTTCTAACCAACCCTTGCAATGCCCATTCTTCCCTCTGTTATCTATATTTCTCACATTCTAGCTAATATTTTGCCTATTGGTGTACATTTCTTTTGAGAATAGTGGTTCCATTTTATTTAGTTTTGAATACGCCATAGACTTTTATACATGAGTGCTCAAGAAGTTATTATTAAATGAATGGATGGATGGATCAATAGCTGAATACTGGCCATGTCTCTTTTCCAGTTCCTCACTTCATTTCACATACTGATTCCAACACTGGCAAGTCTAGTCTTATTGGGGCTACAGTATAACCTTTAATTCTTTTCTCATTAATCACCTTGACTCTATTTCACTGTGATTCCTAAATAATTTTCTGAGACAAAGAGCAACTGAGTGTTTATGAAGTTTACTTTTCCTCTTCCCATGGAAAGCCTCATTACACTGGAAAGAATGTGTGCTAATACATGCTGTCTTCTTGCTTCTGTGGCAAGAAGAAAGGTAAAATTGAGACATGTACATGATTTTCTGAAAACCATTATAGATTTTTGGTACTTTTGACTTGTTACCTAGAAGAAAAGGTTTTTTAGTTCCTTTTCCTTGAATAAGCAATAGGGCATTTTTCAGCTTATTGAATACTTTGTTTCCCCACTTGCATAGTTTTATCCATATGATTTACTTGTAACCTCAATATTTATAGCAACTAGTAATTACATGACACATTACAGACAATCAAAGGTATCCAGGTTCATCTGGCCTTCAAAATAATCTGGTGAGGTAAAGAAGGGGGAAACCTATCCACATTTCTGAAAGAGAAAACTAGCTCTCTGAGAGGTTGTGATATATCTTAAGTCAAATACAAACAAGTGACAAATGACTCAGGTGTTTTGATTTCTAGTCTAGAGTCCTCCTTTCCACTTTCTTATTCAGGTCTGCAGTGAAGACATTCTTTTTCCTTTTTCTTTTTCAATTTCAAAATAATTGGTCATATAACCAATTTGTTTAAATTGATCAGAAATACATATCAACTATATATGTTTAAATATGTAACAATACATAACAATAAGCAAATAAAATATCTTGCTTTTTTCTTTTTCTTTTCTAACCCTACCTTTTCTCACCCTTTCTATCTCCTGCTATCATCCTGGTTCCAGGCACCATGATCTCTCACATGGTCCACACAAAAGCTACCCCGCATGTCTCCCTGTTTCTGCCCTTGCCCCACTTCAGTCCATTCTCTAGGCAGCAGTGATCATTTTAAATGTCATTATAAAAGTAGATTATTTAAAATAATTCTCTAGGCAGAGTGATCATTTTAAATAAGTCACGTCATGTCACTCCTTTGGTTAAAGCTGCCCCATTGTTTAGGGTTGCCAGAGAAAATATAGAACATCCAGTTCATTTTGAGTTTCAGGTAAACAACACATTTAGAAATGAGTATGTCCCAAATATTGTATGTAGCATACTTGTAATAAAGTTATTCAGATTTTTTTTAGTTTAAGTGTGTCCCCAATATTGCATAGAACATGCTTATACTAAAATATATATTCATTGTTTATCTGAAATTGATATAAATGGGTGTCTGCCTTTTTATTTGCTAAATCTGGCAATTCCAGATGGATTCCCGTTCTGAGAGTATAAGCAGACTCCTTGCTGTGCTTTATAAGCTCCTACGTGGAAGCCTTCCCTAACCTCCCTGACTTTGTCTCTTACTACTCTTTCCTTCACTCTGCTTACTTTTCCCTAATAGCGCAGACACTTCTGCTTTAGAGCCTTTGTTTTGACTGCTCTTTTCTGCCTAGGAGCACCCATCTCACCTTATTTAATACTGTAAACCATCCTCACCAAAGCATTCCTGATCCCCCTTACTCTGTTCTACTTGCTTTTCCATAGTGCTCATCTCCTTCTAGTATCCATGTTTATTGGATTTATTGTTTATTGTCTACCTTTCCTCACTTGAAAGAGAGCTTTACAAATGCAGGGATCTATGTTCACCATTGTGTTCCAACCACCTAAAAGGTAGCTGGCACATAGAAGGCATTCAATTAATATTTGTTGAATGAATTGCTAATAAAATATAGGGCTACAAGGAATGCTAATCAAAAGTTGATAACAATCTTGTTTGCAATAGGGAGATGATAGAATGTAGATAATTATGGAGCAAACATAAAAGCTAAAACATTGTGTTCCATTCATAGCCTATTCACAAACTTATTTGTGAGAAGCTATGTTCTTATGTAAGATAAATACAGACCAATTTTTTTCCATTAAATCTCCTATTGCCTAAGTGCATCATTCTTTTGTTACATGTTATTTTCTGTTGGCTTTTTAGAACTGGAGTATTTCTGTATGGCTCTGTTGATGTCAGTAAGATAACAAAAATGTTCAAATGAAGAAAAGAGAACAGTGGACTTGTTTGACATTTCCACTGTAATCTCCTGTTTACAAGGGTCAACACAATTTTTCTGAGCAAGCTTAGTAGAACAATCTGTACTAAATGTTGCAGCTTTCATAAAGCCCACTGTGCGTTCAAATATGTTTGAACCAAGTAAAATATTATCTCATTCATGCCCTAGATTTTTAGGTCTCAGTCCTAAAGATTAGACAAGTCTCTTTCAAAAGCTTGCAAAGGAAATTAAAGTTTTCATAGTGGTGATGAGGCAGAGAGGGAAATAATAATATATAACTGGTTTGTTTCTTATAGAATGGACAGGTTGTTACACTCTTAGTCATACAAATAATGATACATTTACTAAAGGTCAGCCCGTTATTAGGGAAAATTGAGGTGTTCAAAAATAACTGCTGTGCATCCCATATCAGTTCCTTCTTGCAATTATCAGGTACAAATATATAGGTCATAACTAATATATGCTTTATTTTTACAAGTATGCAAAATAAGTGGATGAAACAAGGCTGGTTGAGAAAATGGAAGAAAAGTGTTTAAGTGGAAGCATGAATGTTTTTCCTCTCTGTTTTCTAAACTTGTGATTTATTATTTTTGTAGTTAAAATAGTAATTAATATAAAATGAGCACTATGGGAGAATGCAACAGGGGCCGTGGTACATGGCCATTGGAGCTCAAGACTTGTCTGGCATGAGGCAATAATAAACTTCCATAGGAAGAATCCTATACTTGCTGCTCTTCCTGAACAAAACAATGGCAAGCCAGCTTTAAAGATGATGGGGAAGAAAAATGACTTTCAAACCTGACCAACCTAATAAAATCCTTTTCTTTCTTTTTCAAAAGGGACACAAGGGCTTCCCTGGTGGCGCAGTGGTTGAGAGTCCGCCTGCCGATGCAGGGGACACGGGTTCGTGCCCCGGTCTGGGAGGATCCCACATGCCGCGGAGCGGCTGGGCCCGTGAGCCATGGCTGTTGGGCCTGCGCGTCCGGAGCCTGTGCTCCGCAACGGGAGAGGCCACAACAGTGAGAGGCCCACATACTGCAAAAAAAAAAGAAAAAAAGAACAAAAGGGACACAAATAACATTTTCTAATTCTATAAAGTTCAAATTATAGTGATTTTCATTTAAAACTTTTATTAAAAGACAAAATTATCCATAATGACCAAATTTGGGTTAATATAAATAGAATAAGAATCTTAAATGATATAAAAGTTTGGTCATGGTATATAATTAAATCTCTCTCTCTGGATGTATATATTTTTTTCTCTTCCAAGAAAATTACCTGTTTGTTCTTTTATCCAGAACAAAATAAACCTCATAGTTTGGTACTGTCATGGAATTGGGGTAGCAGCTAACCACAGTTATTTAAAAGTAATATTTTTGTTATGGATAAAGCACTTTTACTTGGGAAAATCATAACCCTCAGTTACTTCACTCAAAAAATGAAGGCCTTGAACTAAACTTCTAAGTTATTTTTTTTCTTGTAAGACTACTTCTTTATAATATGGCATTTCTTTTATTGTGTTTACAGTGCAAAATCCAACCAGTAGCAGAGATTAGATTTTAAATGATTCAGACTTGAAAAAACTTTTTGAATAATAGATATAGTGAAGTTTCCAGAAAATAAATTACAAAACACTTGAGAGAGATGTTGTACATGCATCTCACTTAAGAAAAAATAAAATATAATTTGCAAGTTAAAGGAAGACTACATTGTTTGGGGTAAATAAGAAAAGATATAGAGAAATGGAAACATATCATGTTGTTTTTAATAAAAGGGGCAATTACCTACTTAGCAACAATGACAGGGATTTCCTACCCTTACCTCTACACACAGACACACACACACACACACACACACACACACACACACACAAAGAATTAGGCAGGCATAAGAGAAGAGAAACATAAATAGACACAGACAAACTGGAGAGTACAAGCTTGACATGCTTAAATTAGCTATCCCATAATTCCAAAATATAATGCCTTCCTTCTGTTCTCAATAATTTTATTCACCTAAAGTATTTTGAGCTCTATTTTAGTAATAAGCTTTATCTGGAATGGCATTTTGGAATTGTGAGACTATGCTATAATAAAATGAAGTTTCTTTAGTTTCAGTGTCACCACCTGTTGATTTCTTGACCTTGGAAAACTACTTTATGATTATAAACCTCTGTTTTTAGTTGTGTTTATGTCTGAGTATGCTAAGACTTTTTTTAAATTGAAGTATAGCTGATTTACAATATTGTGTTAGTTTCAGGTATACAGCATAGTGATTCGGTATGTTTGCAGATTATAATCCATTAGAGATTATTATAAGATAATAGGTATAACTCCCTATGCTATACAGTATATCGTTGTTACTTATCTATTTTATATATAGTAGTTAATATCTGTTCATCCCATACCCCTAATTTGTCCCTCCCCACTTCCCTCTCCCCTAGGTAACCATGTTTATTTTCTATATCTGTGAGTCTGTTTCTGTTTTGCATATACATTCATTTGCATTATTTTTTTAGATTCTACATATAAGTGCTATCATACAGTATTTGTCTTTCTCTGTCTGACTTATTTCACTAAGCATAATATTCTCTAGGTCCACCCACATTGCTGCAAATGGCAGTGTTTCTTTTTGATGGCTGAGTAATATTCTATTGTCTATATACACCACATCATCTTAATCTATTGTCTGTTCATGGTTGCTTCCATGTCTTGGCTATTGTAAATAGTGCTGCTACAAACATTAGGGTATGTGTCTCTTTTCGACTGAGTGTTTTCATTTAGATTTTGAAATAGGCCTTGTAGCATACCACACTGGTTTAACATCTACTCAGTGTATTAGCACAAGAGCCTTTTTCTGGTGCCAAATCTGCTCCTTAAATTAATGACTGGTTTGAAACCTTTGCTGAGAAATCAATTGGGAAGCATTTATCCTATATCTAGGATATGTTTATAGGGGTGCCCTTAAGAAACCTGCAACCCAGTTGGGAGGCAAAATGAATATGCACAAAATAAAAAGAAAACAATTAAGGGCTAAACTAGTAGCATTGCCTCAAATTGTGAGAAAAATTTACAGAAAGAAGTGAGAGAAGAGGATTAGCTACAGTCATCAAAGAAGCCTTTATAGGTCATGGAAGATTTTAGATGTCTTAAAGAAGTTGAGATCTTGAAGAATGAGGAAGTTTTAATAAATGGAAGAAAATTAAAAGGGGTATTCAGGTGAGAATCACAGCATTTTCAAATATTAGGATAGAAATAAGGATTGAGTGATGAGATAATGATCTGGGAATAAAAAGAAACTGATTTTTGCAGAAAGTAGATAAATGAAGGAAACTTCTGTTTTCTCAAGTTGCCTTTAGAAATCTCAGATGACTTTCAGCAGAAATCCACAGGAAGAAAGGCTGATAAATGTGTGAATTAAAATGTGATATTATCGATATTTATAATTTTGTTTTGTTATCTATTTTGAGACCCAAACCACAGATGAGGTAGTAAAAGAGAGGCTCTGTTCAGCTCATAACTTGGCTAATAGTATTGGTTAGGGTTGTTGGGATAGGTTGTGGTCTCACAATAAATGTGAACAAACACTCCTACTACATGGCCTGTAGACAGATCACTTCTTATCACACTTATGCAGCACTTTTGGATGTGATTCTAAAAGCTTTTATTGAGCCCTGGCAAATTTGTAAGCTTTATATGGATATTTATGTGGCCATTCTTTATATGCCCTTATAAATGTGGCTTGTATTTATACTGCCCTTCTATATGTACTATCATAGATGTGAAATTCTTGACCTTAACATCATCTTTGAAAATGTTAAATTGAGAATTCTGTTTATGAATTGGCATATTTATTACTGCAAGAGATTTGATCTTCAGCAGAGTGTAAAGTTCTTTCCAGTGCATATGTCTTTTTTTTTCTAATTCCATTTTTCTAACACTTTATTAGAGTATAATTGCTTTACAATGGTGTGTTAGTTTCTGCTTTGTAACAAAGTGAATCAGCTATACATATACACATATCCCCATATCTCCTCCCTCTTGCGTCTCCCTCCCACCCTTCCTATCCCACCCATCTAGGTGGTCACAAAGCACCGAGCTGATCTCCCTGTGCTATGTGGCTGCTTCCCACTAGCTATCTATTTTATATTTGGTAGTGTATATATGTCCATGCCAGTCTCTCACTTCGTCCCAGCTTACCCTTCCTCCTCCCCATGTCCTCAAGTCCATTCTCTATGTCTGCGCCTTTATTCCTGTCCTGCCCCTAGGTTCTTCAGAACCTTTTTTTTTTTCTTTAGATTCCATATATATGTGTTGGCCTATGGTATTTGTTTTTCTCTTTCTGACTTACTTCACTCTGTATAATAGTCTCTAGGTCCACCCACCTCACTACAAATAACCCAATTTCATTTCTTTTTATGGCTGAGAAATATTCCATTGTATATATGTGCCACATCTTTACCCATTCATCTGTCGATGGACACTTAGGTTGCTTCCATGTCTTGGCTATTGTAAATAGTGCTGCAATGAACATTGTGGTACATGACTCTTTTTGAATTGTGGTTTTCTCAGGGTATATGCCCAGCAGTGGGATTGCTGGGTCAAGAACATATACAGGTTGCCAACAGACACATAAAAGGATGCTCAACATCACTAATCATTAGAGAAATGCAAATCAAAACCACAGTGAGTTATCACCTCACAACAGTCAGAATGGCCATCGTCAAAAAACCTACAAACGATAGATTCTGGAGAGGGTGTGGAGAAAAGGGAACCCTCTTGCACTGTTGGTGGGAATGTAGATTGATACAGCCACTATGGAGAACAGTTTGGAGGTTCCTTTAAAAACTAAAAATCATTCCATTTTGTTTTAAAGTACATTTTAAATGTAGTTTTCTCATTTAGTAGAAGTTGTCTAATTGGAAAAAAAAATCCACATTCTTGGAAGAATACCTCATTCAAGGCTTTGTACTTTATCAAAGCATGGAGTTTTTCCTCAGGCCTAGTTTCTAAAACAAAGATAAAGAAGGTCCACATTAGTGGTTATAAAAATTTCATCTTAGAATTCTTGAAAATCACATGAAATCTTATCAAAGACCCAAATCTATAAAACAGATAAACTGTAATAGTTATTTTAGACTGAGTGGTTAATCTTTGCTTGGTGCTGTGCTAAGTGCTTTACACACATTTACATTTCTTGTCTAAAATAACTTTCAGAAACCACTGTGAGGTAAATATTATCATCTGTCTTTTTCCTGTGAGGAAATTGCCTTAGATCCTACATCCAGTAAGTGACAAAGCCCAGATAGAGACTCAAATTCATTTGAGTTAAAAGCCTGTACTTTCAACTGCTGTCTGAGTTTCTCTCCAGTAACAGAAGGGCTCCTCTGGATTAGGCTGAAACTGAAAGTCAGGAGATCCATGCCTGCTGTGACCTTCTCTCACAAGAGGCAATTTTGCCATCCTTGGGAGAACCCAAAGAATTACACAGAGCACAATTTGAAAATCATGAGTTTGGTTATTTTGTTTTAGGCAATGGTATGACATTATCTCAGAAAACTATTTAATTCCAAATGTTTGTGCTCTTTTCCTAAATATAATTTTGATATTAATAAGAAAATCCAAATCTAACCTTAATTTAGTAATAAAAGCTTTTCAAATTTACTCCAAAGATTATTACTTATTGAAATATGATTGTTTTTATTAAAATTTCTAGAGTACTGTTCGGAATTATTTTCTTAAAACTCAGAATATATGGTCCCATTCAAATAATATTAAGGGTCTAGGCAGGTCCCTTAAATAATTGATAAAAAGTCTATATGATGTATGTGAAACATGTGATTTGGTCCAGAAACAACTCAGTATCGTATCCTTATTTGATAAAGATATTTTGTTGGGAAATGGCTTCAAATACAATTTGGGATGTCCAGAAGCCATTTTCTTTCTGCCTTTACCCCTCACCATCTCCACATACAAATGCATTGCTGTGGCAGGGCCAGGGAAGTGGATGGGGGGCGTCTATCTTCTCTGTAACCACTTCCCTTTTTTCTTTTTGCCAGTGAGATCAGGATCTCTTCCTGCTGTAACACAGTTTGGGTTATTACTATTACTGAGAGCAGGTGTCTGAATAGTCAGGAAAATGTAGAGATGAGTAAGGATCAGGACTCTTGGACGAAGTGAGAGATAGGAGTTTAAATAAACATTACTGAGAGTAAAGGTAGACATCAAAGTAAAGGGAACTTTGTTGACTTTGTCCTCTTGGCAACACTGTCCAATAACAATATAAGGCAAGTAACCTAGGTACATTTGAATTTGATAATAGCCACAATAAGGAAAAGTAAAGAAACAGGTGACATTATTATTATTATTTTATTTATTTATTTATTTATTTATTTATTTATTGTGGTACGTGGGCCTCTCACTGTTGTGGCCTCTCCCGTTGCGGAGCACAGGCTCCGGACACACAGGCCCAGCGGCCATGGCTCATGGGCCCAGCCGCTCCGTGACATGTGGGATCTTCCCAGACCGGGGCACGAACCCATGTCCTCTGCATTGGCAGGCGGATTCTCAACCACTGCACCGCCTGGGAAGCCCAGATGACATTAATTTAAATAAAATATTTGGTTAACCCAGTATATCCAAAACATTATCATTTCAACACATAATCAATTTTAAATTATCACACCTTACTTTTTTACATTATTTTACAATTTTTTTCATAGTAAGTCTTCAAAATATGTTTATTTTACACTAATAGCACATGTCAATTTGGATACTAATTTTTCAATGGTTAGAGTGCATTTAGAATTACATTTAATTGAAAAATATTATTGTACACCATTTCAGATCCTAAATGAAAATTCAAACAAATTAAATTAAAAATTTAGATACTGAATTGCAGTAGCTGCTGGGAGCACTAAGTAACCACACCTGGCAAGGGGCTCCAGCTGGGCTGTAGGCTTAGGTCTCCCAGCTTTACCTATCTCCTACACAAAACATTTACTGGAAAATCCTTGTTTTGAGAGGATGTTTCAGGGGGTTTCAAGCCATAAGTACATAGACTTCTATGTTATTTTTGTTTCTGTTTTGTCAAAATGGAGGAAGAGAAAGTGATAGGATTCAATAAATCTCCATTTGAACATAATCCATTGGCAAAGGATGCATATTAATACATCATAGCTGGCTTGGCAGACCACTCTTTCATTATAAAGCATCTTCTATTAAGATATAAGAACTTACGGATGATCATTTAAGGCTTATTACAAAGCAGATTATTTCAATTATTTCCCAATAAAAAAAATTGAAATTTTTAGCTTATCCTAAGAGTGTTCATTAAAGGTTAGGCCAATATGGAGCACAGTGGGGACTTGGATGGTCCATGAGCATCACGACTACATAAGACATAGGGCAGTCAGAATAGCATGACACATGAAGCAGATATGTGCACTTAAGTAGAGCAAAAATAAACTGAAAATACCAACTTCCTAGAAATTTGAGCCCAGGGCTTATTTTGCACTCTGGCTATTCTTGTGGCTTATGAAGTCAATGCAGTGGATTGTAATGAGATAGATAAAATTCTGTCTGCAGTGCGAGCACCTGTACAATAAATGTCTAGTCCAGACAGATGAGGTGCAAAGCCAAGATGTGCCAGGTCACCAGCTTCCATGGGGTCTGATGTATGTTGCCATGTGAACAGCACTCTGTCAGAATATACTTGGCTGAGGACAGTGAGTGTTTCCTGTGAAAAAGACACAAAGCTTAGGGATACATTTTGGAGCTAACCCCAAATAAAACTACTGAAGAGAACTTGAACTGCTAAATGTTTCGTTAATGGATGTCAATGTGGATTTGTTGAATTTGAGGGTATTTTAGTGTACACCTGAAGCAGATGGCCTGTGCTTCTCAGCTGCTCTTATGATTTAGCTACAAGTATTTTAAATCCCAGCTGTCAGCCCATAAGCACTGACCGTGAATGTTAAGATTCTCAAGCAGCATTGCCAGTGGCCAGAACACACATGCTGGGGTCATCCTGATTTGGGAACTATGACACAGCTGACCTTTTCCTCTGGGTTACTGAAAGATGCCGGAGGAAACTGTAAAAAGAAGGTGACTTTATCCATTTCGTGATACTGCCAGAACCATGTATAGATTTCTTCCTCGCAGACAAGAACTTTTGTGAAATAGATCAATAGAACACTTTGGCACAGCCATTAAAATAATACTAATCTTAATCCTTTATGTTGGCATAGGGCTTTGTCGGTCACAAAATATTTTTACAACCATCATTTCATTACTAAAATAAACATAAGTAATTATGGCAAAAGTGTTATTATTTCTATTTAATAATTGAACAAAATTAAGGCTCAGAGAGGTATAAGGTAATGTTTGTGCATGTGTAATTTGATGAGGTCCAAAATGGCATCTTGAATAAAATAATAGGGGAAATCAAACTAGAAGAAAGCTATTTGGATCCAGAGCATAGCATTCGAGAAATTTCTCTCATATGGATGTCTGGTGTTTATTTTCTTTAGCTTGAGGCTTCTGCCCTCCTCATATAGTGCTATGAAAAAATAGCTTAAAGGAGATCTCTAGAGTGAGGAAGACAGTGCCTTTCCCCTCGCACAAAAAAGTGGATCATCCTATTTGGGGCAGAGTTGCCATCAATATCCACTCTCTTGTTTCTTAATAATAGAATCCTTGATTTTAAGCTGGCACATGGCCATCCTGAAAAGAACAGTAATTCTCATCTTTCATCGCACTAAGTTTTGGCAAAAGAGATGTGAGCAACTTCTTGAAAGTGTCCTTAATGGGAATGTATTAGTCAGTAAACAGAAGCCATTCTATTTCTTCCAGACATTGAATATATAGATAATTAGGAGTTTACCTAATAATTGGAAAAGCAGGGAAAGCAGAAATCAGGGAAATTACTAGGGATTTTCTTAGTTTGAATTAACACACTGGCTGGTTCTTAAGTTTACTGGAGATAGATATGCCCAAATTATGAAGAATCTCCGAAAAGCTCCCTCAGTCAGTTATCTCCATCAGCAGTAGCAAAGTGAGTTGTTCACAGGGCCCACTGGGAAGCAGCTGTAAGTCACACACCTGACAACATATCTGGCGATAATTTCCTCCAGAGATTATGATCTTTCATTTCTTCAGCCTCTGAATCTGAAGTGAGTGCCTCTCGTAAGAAAATCCTAACCTTGATTCCTGACTTCTCTTTTGTCCTGCAGAAAAACCTTAGAATGAGCTTGTGATGATACTGATTTGTTAATGGACAGCCCAATACAGCCCACCTGTGTGTTCAACACAACATCCATAGATGGCATTTAACTCACACTTAATTCCAAATTAATTCAATAACAACTCCACACTTTGCTTACCACTCCTCTTACATAAATGGGCCTGTGTAAAGTCCCGTATGTCATTTATCCGCCTCAAGATTACATTCATTGCTTTTTTGGCTCACTCACTTCCCCTTTGGTGATACTATAACAAGTATTGAATTACAAGTTTAGCTATTATTAATATACCTGATATTCAGTAGACAGGGAATGTGAAAAAAATCCAATCAGTGTGTGTGTGTGTGTGTGTGTGTGTGTGTGTGTATACACATACACATACACATGTAATGCTCAGAAGTAAAATATGCATGGTTACTGTCTTCCTATATGTAGTTACACAGCTGTAGTTTACATTTAGAACTTCTTTCTTTGTTTCTTTTGCCATCAGGTATTACATCAGTTGATGATGTTTCTTTACCAGGCAGGATCTAAACCTTACGTATTAAAATGTTTGTGGCATTTGTTATTCTGTATACATTGCATTGCCATAGCTTTTCATTAATTTTTACTACTGAACACAGGAGTGCTAAGTGGTGCTCTTGATATTATCTTGAGCTCAAGATATACCTCTCCATTACCCAACATGGGGTAGCATTTCTATTTCCTCTTGATAACCAGAAACAGTCACCCCAGCCAGAACTGTAACTTCCTGTAGATTTAGTGGCATGAGGAGTCCAAAGTGGCCTAGTAGAAATTCCAGGTTTCAGTTCAAAGGAACTTTTTATTTTATCCCCTGGGAGAAAAATTCCTCTTTGAAGAACTTAAATCTCTAAAGCCAGCATAGTTGTAGTGAGATGAAGCATCATTTTCCTAGTTGATCATTAAGGATACTAGCAGAGGAGCTAATCCCACTCCTACCTTTTGAGTCTTGAAACCAAGATTCCTTACTAAGGGAGAAAGAGCACCATATATTTTTACTGATTTCAGAGCATATAGGTGTTATCAGCTGTCATTGAGTCCTTGGTCTTCATGAAGAAATTCCAGTTGTTTAATACATTATTACTTTAGCTTTTTTTTTTTTTTTGGTCACTTTCATTCAAAGCTAATGCTAACTTATGCATCAATGAAGCTAACTTGTTGATATCTTTAAAATTTCAGTGCTCCTTTGCATTGCCAAAAAACCATAGGAAATCCATTTTTTAAATTTCTAAATTAAAACTTCTTGTCAGTTTTATGTATGTCTGGGTTATAAGTATGGTGAAGGGTAAGAGAAGTACTTCATTATTATCAATTAGTTTTTTTTTAATTACACATTCCTAAGTAGTGTATTTCCCTCTCATCCTGACAAGCTTTGGAAAAGGACATGGAGTATTATGCACGTGGAGTAGTGTGATATATATATATATATATATATATATATATATATATATATATATATATATATATATCAACCCCTTTGAGAGAGGAAAAAGAGAAAGAAGAGGGTAAAAGCAAATGGGAATAATAAGAATATTCTCCTGATGTTCATTTACACATCAGTCACCATCCTCATTTTAAACCCTCATGGGCATAAACTTTTATTGCTGTCTCATGCAATGTTATTATCCATACATATATACCCATGATTTCAAATCATATCTGTGTCCAAATCTCCAATCCTGACCTTTTCAAATCCAATGTTTTCTTCTGTTTCCTAGACATATAAAGCCTTCGAATATTCATTTTATAACCTACTTATAAATTAGGTTATTGTGAAGGGTAGGACTTAATAATACCCTAGTATGACTTACGAGTGCTTTGCACAGTGCCCAGCACATAGTAAGTATTCAATAAATGTTGGTTAAAATATTGCCAATAGGGCCTTCATATACTATTGTGAAAACATCTGGACATTATACAAGCACTTATTTAATGCACATACAAAGTTTGCTACTTTATCCTCTTAGAAGTCATTTACCTACCTATGCAGTATTTGCAATTATGCAAATTGAAGTTAGCAGTTCTTGGGTGAACATTAATGTTTGGGTCATATTGCCTCTAAGGATGATAAAGACATTACATGTCCCATGCAATCATGTTTTTCTCACTTTTTTTTCTCGGTAGTATAATAGCAAAGCATATTTGAAATATGGGAGGTCAGAACTGAGAATCTTTGAAAAGCATGCTCCAAGCAAAGATGTGTTAAATTGACATAACAATAGTTAACACTATTACTTCGTACTCTGTGTCAGGCACTGTTCAAATCATTTTAATATGTTTGCTCATTTTACACTCAGATTACCCATATGAGGTAGGTAGTATTGTTGTTCCCTTTTACAGATGAGGAATTAACAGCACAAAAAGGTTATATTTAGTTTCTATTATATAACAGGTTACCTCAAGACTTAGTGCCTTATTACAGTAACCATTTATGTAGTTCATGATTCTGTGGGTCAGCAAATTGGTCTGGGTTCAACTGGGCAGTACTTTTGCCATGGCTGGGCCCCCTTATGCTTTTGTGGTTAGTTACACATCAGGTAAAATATGTAGCTTGAGGTTGAGGAGGTTGAGTAGATGTTGGCTGGGGTGACAGTGGTGACTGAATCATGTGTCTCATCATCCATCAGGCTACTCTAGGCTTGTCACATGCTAACTGGGTAGACAGAGTAAAAGAGAGCAAGGCCTAAATTTGGAAGTGGCATAATTCTAATTCCACCACATTCTGTTAATTAAAGCAAATCATATTTCTGGCCAAGAATCAAGGGATGAGGCGATATACCCCACAATTAATGAGAGGAGATACAAAGTTACATTGTAATGGGATATGGATACTGAAAGGAGTGTTATGGCCATGTTTGCTATGTAGCATTCAAACTACAGAGACTGGTTTGCCTGGTGGGAAGAGAGACAGAGAGAAAGAAAATCTGTTTACTGGGTATTATTTAATCTAGCAAACCCCATAATTTGAGTGGCCACCCATGATATTCTCTCAAAGTTATAGTGAAACGAATATTAGCATTAGACTTCTAAAGGCTTCTTTAACCTGAAATTCTGTATCTATCTTCAGGTGCCAAGAGCATTGCTGCAAAATATCTAAGGTTAGTTTTAAAATTTTTGAAAGCTTTTACTTGGTGTGATGTCCAAAGTGAGGGACAGAGATCAAAGAACTTTACTCTGAAAATACATTATTTGTAATGGTTTTGAACTAACGCTTTTCTTAAATTTCTTTATCATATAGAAGATGGAGAAAGATCGCTTTGCGATTGTTACTCTAATCTAACATGGTTTCATCTTACTCTAAAATTGAAGTTTTTAAGCAACCATTTATTGAGCTCCTTCTATAAGTCAGGCACTTTGCTACAAGACTTGATATACAAAACAAAAAGACATGCTCTTTTGTCCTGATGCAAGACACAAACAGATACATATAATATTATTTAAGTATGTCTTATGATAGAGGCACAGACAGTGTAACTTGAGAGAGAAGCTTAAACTATCTTAGACTTAGAATTGGGATTTGGGGAATTTGGGGGAAGATTTCTTTGTAGTAGTGAAGTTTTAAAAGATGAGTTGTAATAACCAAGCATTGTTGGGGGTTGGAAAGGGGGAATGCAGAAATATTATAGGAAAAACAACTGAAATAGATGATTGGATTTTAGTTTCAGTTATCCAGATGAGAAATACTGAGAGACTGATACAAAAAGCAATGACAGGAAGGATGGAAAAAAAGTAGAGGCATTAGAAAAGTGTGAGATAGACTTACAGGAATTAGTGACTGATTCCACATGAGGGCCGAGAAAGAAGGAGGAGTTGAGGATGTCTTCCAGATATTTCTTTTGGGTATATATAAGTATATGGGCATATATCTAGATTTCCTATGTATCCACTATGTACGTGTTATAGAGAAAGGGGACAGTGGAGGAGAACTTCCCACAGAAATCAGTACAGAGAATATTTACGTACAAGTTTGCTCATTACAGCATCAGGGTTTTTAATATCAATATTGTAAAAATACAGATATCAATATATGTAGAAATAGAGATCTAGACTAAATAAAGATAGATTTCTAAAATTGGTTTGTAACCTGTAGATTTTTACAGGTATTTTAGAGGCACTTTCATAAGTATTTGTAGGCTGTAGATTTGTAACCTACTTGACTTATATTATGTTGAAAGCATTTACTATACCATAACATATTTAAAACCCACACATTTTGTCATGGCCATATATCATTCTATCACATAATGCTTTCATACTTTATTTTAATGATTCCCCTAGTGTTTATTATAATTTAAAAACCTGTATTTAAATATTTTACCACACCAGCATCTAAGTAAAGAATGACCTATTTATGGCATTTTCCCTTACCATGATGCTCTCTGCAGAGGAGGATGGCCATCCTCTCATGTGCTCTAGAGCACTTAAAGTACGTTTGAACAGTAAGGACACTGGCCCCATTTTCTCTGAAGCTGATGTGGATACTTCTCCCTTCTCAGTGTAAAGATTTGGATTTAGAGGAGAGAGGTTATGTGACATTTAGTTTCGCCCTTTCAAGTAAACCTCTTTTAGGAAATGGATTCCCTCATGGGCTCTTAGATGTTACATTACAAGGGTAACTGGGGCATTTAATTGAGTCCTAGAGACCTGTACTGATTGTCCTCATCCATGACTACAGTGTAACCTTTATCACGTCACATTTAACAACACATGTCTACTGTATACTTATTTCATTTAGCTAATACCTATCACATTTCTACAAATGTACTAAAAGAATGAAAATGACCTTTCACATCTTTCTTGTAAAAAAAAAAAGGAGGGAGAAGTAAATATTGCATTACACTGAAGAGCAAGGCAACAAAGTCTAGGATGGATGTGGCCTGGAAGTAAATTATATGTATAATTATATGTATTCATTTTATAGTCTAATATACACATATATGTATATACATAATGTGTATATATTTGCACACATATACAAACAGGTCTATATATATAGAAAGGGAGTCAATGTTGACCTCCATTTTTAAAATTATTTGAATTGTTTCCTAGCACTTACAAGTAATGAGATTTCATGTAAAAATCTGGATTTTCTTGAAAACTGGAATATCTAGAAATTCTGTTCCTAATTCCAAACGTTGCAGAATTTCTGTATTCCTGCATGGCAACAGTTAGGTAGACTTGAGTGGCTGATGTGTTTCTAGCACTTGCTCATTTTTCCTCTCTAGATGTCTCATGAACTCCCAGTTGGTTATAATAGGATAATTCAGTATTTTTTTAACTTACTTGTCTGCTTTCTATAAATACTTGATTTTGAAAATTCTACTTTACACAATATATTATAAAAAGAGCATTTCTGGTCAGAGGATCTATTTCTTTGGCCATCATCTTCAGAGATGGAACTACAGGAAACCAAAACAATTGGCTAGTTCAATTACTTCAGTCAAAAACTTGTCAATTTAGAGAAAAGTCAGCAAAATTGATAGTCTAAACCTGAGCAAATGTTTGAATGGATAAACTATTTCTGTCAAAGCATTAGGCCTCATAACTCTATATGGATGCAGCCTATATTTTTATAGATACAGTGGAGGTTTCACTTTTGTCAATTCGTGCATGTCACTGAGTGATTTATGCTTGAAGCATGCTATACACAGGAGACTGTTATCTCAATTTTATGTTGGGTGACATTCTTGGCCATCTATTCCATTTTCAATTTCTTAGAGAAAGTAATGTCTGAGCTCTTGTTCAGATGCGCCACAGGTTTTAAAATCATCTATAGCCCTCAGGAAATGTTAAAAACAAAAAAGGACAACAACATAATAGTAACTATAAAATGCTATGCTTATAATATCAACACTGATCTCAAACCTGTTTTCCTTATGTGATAAATTCTTATGCTCCCACACTAGAAATCTATGATTTACTCATCTATGGCTATAGAAAATGCTCCTGAATAATTATTCTGGTAGCTACATGTTTTTTAGGTTGGTCCTTCTGTTTCTAACAAAAGACCATCCATTACACAGAAGATGAGTTTGCATGATCATGGCTAACTACACTGCACTGCAAAATAAGATATGCTTACTCTTTTATCATGGTTGAGGCAGTTTACATTCACAAGGAAGGCATTGATCTGGGAATCAAAAGTACACTTTGGCCTTCCTGTGTCATTAGGTCAACATTGACAATTCCTCACAACCTCCAGAGTAAAAGTGAAAAATTCCAGTCAATATATTACATTTTCACAACTCTGAACTTCTTACATTATCAAACTTTTACCCTTAAGGCTTACAGTTTATAAAAGTGTTATTTTGTGTTTTTGTCTAAATCATAGTTTAAATCATATCTTTAATAGATAATAGTATATAATGATTCATGGTGTTAAGTTTATCTCAAACTATTTCATTCTCATTTTACAATATTTAGCATGGAGTGTTCTCACTAACTGACATGTAAAAATATTTACTTTAATTTATATAGCTATTTTTTCCCCCTACAACCTTGTTAGTTGCTATAGGAGGTTTAAAAAAATAAGATACAATAAGCTCTTTTGTATCTTCTAATATAATACCAGAGACTGAATTTCTTCCCAAGATTTCTTTTTTTCTTTCTTTCTTTCTTTTTTGTATTGAAGTACTGTTGATTTACAATACTATGATAGTTTCAGGTGTATAGCATAGTGATTCAGTATTTTTGCAGATTATACTCCATTGTATGTTATTATAAGATAATGGGTATAATTTCCTTTGCTATACAGTATATCCTTGTTAATTATTTATTTTATATATAGTAGTTTGTATCTGTTAATCCCATACCCTTAATATGTCCCTTCTCCCTTCCCTCTTCCCTTTGATAAACACAAGTTTGTTTTCTATGTCTGTGAATCTGTTTCTGTTTTGCATAGACATTCATTTGCATTTTTTTCTGTAAAACATAGGTCAGCATTTGTTAGGAATAGAGGCAAGAAGGGCATCTCAAGTAGAAGGAGCAGTATGTACAAAGGCCCATGGGTAGGAATGAACATAGTAGATTCAGGGGATGGCAGATAGGTGAGCTGAAAAGCAGTAAGGTGTAGAGGCAGTTGAATAGCAGGATTAGGGCTGGAAATTGACATAGGGAACATATTGTGAGACATTGTTAAACAAAAGACAAATCCAGGAGTTTCTGTGGCACGTAAGAAAGTAACCAGTAACACAAAGCACCTTTTGAAATCATCCAGTCAAAAGAAGTCCCCAAGGCATTCAATTTCTGCAAGATTCAAGTCCTTATCTACTGAGTGAGAATCAGATAATTCCTTTAAGGAAGATTCACCATTTAAGACAAAAGTAAACGCTTTCTTTAGGTGCTCTGTGGTCCTGGCAGGAGTTTGGTGTTGGGTCTTCTCTGCTCCTCACTCTATGTGGTGCTGATAATGAACAAAGAGCTAATTCTTCTGGGGTTTCTTGGCCTTCACTTCATTATAAGCCACAAGTACACACATTGCCAGAGATTAAATTTTAAAAATAGTTGTTATCAAAATTTAAAAGCATGGTATTTTTAAAAATGAAGCAAGCACCAAACACGTTAAAATTTTGTTTCATCTACCAGTCCCTGTCAGGAGTTTTTAAAGGTTACCTTAGGAAATGATCTTTGAATACCTGCCCTCGGCAGATGTTATCTCTTGGTTCTTCTATATGACTAACTGACTTTCTTTTACACTGTTCTTATTAGTGTTCCATCACCATCTTGCCAAAATCCTTTATGTTCCTTAGAGGGAACTATATTTTTCTCTATAAAAGTTAGATGTTTAGGGTTTTTCAAAAACAAGGCCCTATTTTCTGCTCCAGAAAGTCTGAGCTGGTTGGAAATTTTCTTTCAGTGAAGTTATTTTTCTTGAATTCCATAAAAAAATATATTTTTGAAAAAAATGGACTTCACCTTTTTCTGTCTACTGTATATTTTGATCTGTATATTCCTGGATCAAAATATATTCCTTTGAGATGAGCTACAGACCCATTGATCTCTGAAAGGATTCTCTTGATTGTTTTCACTAGGAAAATGAAGTGTTTCAAATTACTATGGACTGGCTTTGTCATATTCGTTCTTCTCTTTTCTAGAAACCCTCTGGAGTGCAATGGTGTTAATGGGAAGGTCCTAGACTTTAATTTCTATAACGTAAGGTATAATTTTTAATTGTTCTCTAGGAGAAATATTAACAAAATACCTTGAGAGTATTTATTCCTGGGAGTAGAAGATCACTTACACTGGGAGATATCTGACAATTTAGGGGAGAACAGACAATTTAGGAAGACTTGATAGATGTGGAGATATATTGCATTTGAGCTATTATGGACGAACAGGATTTGAAAAGGATTTGAGAGAGAAGATATGTGAAGAATAGGACACAATAAAATATACAGTCATCGGCCTTTCAATTGGAAAGAACATAAAAATTTTCTTGCTAATTATTTTGTGAACGTTCAATCTGAAAGATTGAAACAGTTCTCCTAACAGTTGTCAGTCTATTTGGGACATCAAATAGCTATTTTTCTCAGGACCAGAGTGTCATTAGTTGTGTGCCTGTAAATGAAAGTTCTGCATGTTAGTGTTAACTGTGACATGAATAGTAAGATTGGCATTAGAGACTTTCTGAAATAAGAACAACATTCATGATTAACCTGCAGAGTATAAAAATTGGGAATTCATCTAGTTACTTCGTGAGTCTATGTTGCATTGTAATTTCATTTTCATTAGCGATGACATTGTTATGGAATAATGAGAGACCTTGAAGTATAACAAGTTAGGTAAAAACAAATTGCTGTACCAGGTTTATAACTTCCCGTCATTTAGTGACTTACAGTTTTCCTATAACTCTTGAACTAAAATTTGGAGATAGAATTTTGTTTATTTACATGTCTTTACTACTGTTGGCATACCATTTATAAACATGTCAAAGGTGATTAAACTGATCATTTAGTTTTAGATCCAATCACCATGTTCTATACTTTCAGTTGGGAAGAGAGGAATTAATATTCATCAGATCCCTCCCAAAAGCCAAGAGGCTTACCTGTTTGTTTGTTTTTAATTTATATTTTATTAAGGTAACATTGGTTTATAACATTATACAAGTTTCCTGTATAAAAGCATTATATTTCTACTTCTGTATACACTACAGTGTTCTCACCACCAAAAATTTAGTTTCCATCCATCGTCATACAGTTGATTCCTTTACCCATTTCTCCCTCCCCTATGATAACCCCTACTTTGTTCTCAGTGTTTATGTGTTTGTTTTTATTTGGTTTGATTTTCTCATTTATTTTGTTGTTTGCTTGTTTTTTGTATTGCACATATGAGTGAAATCATATGGTATTTGTTTTTACCTGTGTTCTCTCATCCGACCTTCCCAGTGGATCAGTGAGATTATTGCTATTATCTACATTTTACAAATGAGGAGACTGAATTAGGGGGAATAAAGTAGAATGGATATGTATAAATTTATGTTTGTTTCCTTAGTATTTTTGTTTTTGAGTGCTGCACTTCACCCCCTCTTGTACCATATGGTATTTTAAAATACTAGGCCCTTCTTTCTTCAGCTGAAGAGAAGCAATCTTAAGATCTGTGCAACTTGAAAACAATGATTAATCTTCTTGTGGGCTCATGATTGTAGCAAGGCCAATTCTTTATCAGGGATTGATATAACCACAGTGGAAGAAGGGGTTCTTCTCTTTCTGTGATCTTGAACACTACAAAACACATAAACCTGGCACCTTTGGGCCTCTATCTTTGCTCCCATAGGAAGAGATCTAACATAAGAATAAAGCCAATAGAGAGTATGGCAGAACTGAGAGATGGGAACAAAGAGCCTGATTCAGGAGTTTAATTTGAAGTACTAAAAAGATTTGGCCATAAAACTTACAGAGGGGAGTCAGATATACATATAAATAAGTGCAGTAATTACTATGCTAACAATCTTTCTTAGAGCACTTGCATTCTTATCACTAAAATTTGCTTCATTTCTCAATCAGTACAAGGTCTAATTCCTTGAACAATTTAGGACAAATCTGTGATAGTTATTGATCCCACAAAAATTATTTAAGTTATTTAAAAAATGAATCCTTGAAACATGTTGAGCAGAGGAGTAATCAAATTTAGTTTAAAATTTAGAAATTAAGGAGGGAATTCTGTTGTATAGTTATGGGTAGTTTTAAGGGATAGAAAGCACATTATTAATCTTTACTCTATTCACTGAGTTTGCAGTGTGTAAGTTGTGAATGAATTTCTCTGAATTTGTAAAATGGCTTTTACTTCCTGGAAATAGTTCACTCAGAGGCCAAATGATGCCTGATGACACTGAATCTCCCTTGTCTAAAGAAATGTACTAAAAACTTTGTCTTTTTTTTCCTGTTGTGAAAGGGAGGAATTGTTCTCAGAAAGTTCTTCTGGGGCATAGGTGTATAGATGATGGCAGTTCTTACTGATAATTGCAAATTACTGAGTAGCTCCTAAGCACCAGGCTCTTGGTTGGGAATACATGTTGTTAATCTTCACAGCCAGTTTTCAAGGTTTAAACTGTGAGGGGACTGAGGCTCCAAGAATTTCTAAGTGACAGAAACATATATGAAAACACAATGAGATGATGCACGTGAAAATACCTAATGCAAACGTTGCACTAGGTCGGTAGTCAGTTTCAGTTCTACCTTTCCTCTTCCTTTCTCCAACTCTACCATGGTCTGAATGTTTGTGTCTCTCCCCCTCCCCAAATTCATATGTTGAAACCTAATGCCCAATGTGATGGTATTTGGAGATGGAGCCTTTAGGAGGTGATTTGGTCATGTGGGGGAGCCCTCATGAATGGGATTAGTGCTCTTGTAAAAGAGGCCCTAGAGACAGCTTCCTTGCTCTTCTGACATGTGAGATTACAGTGAGAAGACAGCCATTAATGAAGAAGCTGAACCTTACCAGAACCCAAATATGCCAACACCTTGACCTTGGACTTCCCAGCCTCCAGAACTGTGAGAAGTAAATTTCTGTTGTTTGTTATAGCAGTCTGACCAGATTAAGACATCCTCCTTCTCCCCCTCTCTATCCTTTCCTCTTTTCCTTGCTTGCCTTGTTGAATACTTTCCATTCAGGCTTCTCTTAGTTAATTACAATGACCCAATTTGGCAATTTGTGAAATTTTCAAGCCCTTTTCAATCCTACATTAAATCTTATGTCAAATATTTGGTGAATTTTATAAATCCAGATACAGTGAATGCTATGTATTGACCTTGTTTACTAAGAACAGGAAATTCCCAGGTATTGTAGCCACAGTGGATCGTGCATTCACGTCAGAATGAGCTAAATTCTAAAAATAGATTATGTTCTGTATGTGAAGTTCTTCCCTAGTGCTTTTCAACCTCTGTTTCTCAGAAATAGTTGATGCAGCTCAGAGGCAGAAAAGAACAATGAGAGTAGCTCCACAATTCACAGTGGGAGGAAATGATATTAAATTCCTAATGAGTTCTGACACGTATATTGTCACAAAGTGCTACAAGTCCTAGTAACACTTTTAGGAGTAACCTTGCTGAAAAGTTATATATTTCAAGCTTCATATATGTGACCATGGTTTATATATTTATAGCTTCATGATTCAGCATCTGTCTTGGTAATCTATTTTATGTTTACATACATAACAGTTTCTAATACTTTTGGGAAATCATCTTTTTAAATACCCTAAATTTTTCATTATATAATCTAGTTCTTCTTTAGTTATTTTTTTCTCTTTTAACTAGGATAACATCCTTAGATTTAAAATCAAAAATTAAAAAATACAACTCTGAATTTGTCTTTGTTTCCACAAGGCATGTCTAGATTTTGCTTACTGTGTCAGTAGATGTTAATGTAAAGCAATGGTAATATGCCACTGAACTTGAGGTCTCAGATTGATTGGATGATATGGACAGATTTTATCAACTGGCTGATGGGGGGCAGTAAAAACTCAACTAATGGTTCTCATTTCTATACTTTTAGACTTCTACCATGGCACAAAATGTGTTGTACTATAATTACCCACTTGTGTGTCTGCCTTATCCATCTACCTAGAGGAGAGCAGCCATGCCATATTCATTCTGTGTTGCCCTCAGTGACTCTTATGATGCTGGACACATACTCTTTCAAACCTCACGGTAGAGAAGAGTAAATGTGTGACCTTTTGGGGTGGGGAGGGAGACTAAGGATGTAGCTTGTAGAACTCGGTTACTAACACAATGTTCCTGTGAAGTCTTTAAGAAATTCATTTGGACTTGGATACCTTGGATGCATAAGCTGCTTACTTGAAGGAGAAAAAAGGGGTTGCTTTATATTATGTGACACTGATATTGAAAAAAAAATTACATGCCAGAACACATGCTGTGTTTAACCTGAAATATGTGATGATAGATACCTAATTAGAGTGTGTTTGAATTTAACTGAATTTAGCAACCCAGTTTCTGAAAGTCAAGAATACAGACAATTAAGGTGGAAACAAGGTAGAGTTTTTCTTGTTTGTTTTGTTTTTTTAATGGTGTGTTAGTTTCTGCTTTATAACAAAGTGAATCAGTTATACATATACATATGTTCCCATATCTCTTCCCTCTTTTTTTTTTTTTTTTTTTTTCCTTTTTGCGGTATGCGGGCCTCTCACTGTTGTGGCCTCCCCCGTCGCGGAGCACAGGCTCCGGACGCGCAGGCTCCGGACGCGCAGGCTCAGCGGCCATGGCTCACGGGCCCAGCCGCTCCGCGGCATATGGGATCCTCCCAGACCGGGGCACGAACCCGTATCCCCTGCATCGGCAGGCGGACTCTCAACCACTTGCGCCACCAGGGAGGCCCTCTCTTCCCTCTTGCATCTCCCTCCCTCCCACACTCCCTATCCCACCCCTCTAGGTGGTCACAAAGCACCGAGCTGATCTCCCTGTGCTATGCGGTTGCTTCCCACTAGCTATCTATGTTATGTCTGGTAGTGCATATATGTCCATGCCACTCTCTCACTTTGTCATAGCTTACATTTCCCCCTCCCCATATCCTCAAGTCCATTCTCTAGTAGCTCTGTGTCTTTATTCCTGTCTTACTGCTAGGTTATTCATGACATTTTTTTCCTTAAATTCCATATATATATGTGTTAGCATACGGTATTTGTCTTTCTCTTTCTGACTTACTTCACTCTGTACGACAGACTCTAGGTCCATCCACCTCATTACAAATAGTTCAATTTCGTTTCTTTTTATGGCTGAGTAATATTCCATTGTATATATGTGCCACATCTTCTTTATCCATTCATTCGATGATGGACACTTAGGTTGTTTCCATCTCCTGGCAATTATAAATAGAGCTACAATGAACATTTTGGAACATGACTCTTTTTGAATTATGGTTTTCTCAGGGTATATGCACAGTAGTGGGATTACTGGGTCATATGATAGTTTTATTTGTAGTTTTTAAAGGAACCTCCATACTGTTCTCCATAGTGGCTGTACCAATTCACATTCCCACCAGCAGTGCAAGAGTGTTCCCTTTTCTCCACACCCTCTCCAGCATTTATTGTTTCTAGATTTCTTGATGATGGCCATTCTGACTGGTGTGAGATGATATCTCATTGTAGTTTTGATTTGCATTTCTCTAATGATTAATGATGTTGAGCATTCTTTCATGTGTTTGTTGGCAGTCTGTATATCTTCTGTGGAGAAATGTCTATTTAGGTCTTCTGCCCATTTTTGGATTGGGTTGTTTGTTTTTGTTTTGTTATTGAGCTGCATGAGCTGGTTGTAAATTTTGGAGATTAATCCTTTGTCTGTTGCTTCACTTGCAAATATTTTCTCCCATTCTGAGGGTTGTCTTTTGGTACTGTTTATGGTTTCCTTTGCTGTGCTGAAGCTTTGCAGTTTCATTAGGTCCTATTTGTTTATTTTTGCTTTTATTTCCATTTCACTAGGAGCTGGGTCAAAAAGGATCTTGCTGTGATTTATGTCATAGAGTGTTCTGCCTATGTTTTCCTCTAAGAGTTTCATAGGTTCTGGCCTTAAATTTCGGTCATTAATCCATTTTGAACTTATTTTTGTGTATGGTGTTATGGAGTGATCTAATCTCATACTTTTACATGTACCTGTCCAGTTTTCCCAGCACCACTGATTGAAGAGTCTGCCCTTTCTCCACTGTACATTCCTGCCTCCTTTATCAAAGATAAGGTGACCATATGTGCGTGAGTTTATCTCTGGGCTTTCTATCCTGTTCCATTGGTCTATCTTTCTGTTTTTGTGCCAGTACCATACTGTCTTGATTACTGTAGCTTTGTAGTATAGTCTGAAGTCAGGGAGCCTGATTCCTCCAGCTCCATTTTTCGTTCTCAAGATTGCTTTGGCTATTCGGGGTCTTTTGTGTTTCCATACAAATTGTAAAATTTTTTGTTTTAGTTCTATGAAAAATGCCAGTGGTAGTTTGATAAGGATTGCACTGAATCTGTAGATAGCTTTTGGTAGTACAGTCATTTTCACAATGTTGATTCTTCCAATCCAAGAACATGGTATACCTCTCCATCCATTTGTATCATCCTTAATTTCTTTCATCAGTGTCTTATAATTTTCTGCATACAGGTCTTTTGTCCCCTTAGGTAGGTTTATTCCTAGATATTTTATTCATTTTGTTGCAGTGGTAAATGTGAGTGTTTTCTTGATTTCACTTTCAGATTTTTCATCATTACTGTATAGGAATGCCAGAGATTTATGTGCATTAACTTTGTATCCTGCTACTTTACCAAATTCATTGATTAGTTCTAGTAGTTTTCTGGTAGCATCTTTAGGATTCTCTATGTGTAGTATGTCATCTGCAAACAGTGACAGCTTCACTTCTTTTCCGATTTGGATTCCATTTATTTCTTTTCTTCTCTGATTGCTGTGGCTAAAACTTCCAAAACTATGTTGAATAAGAGTGGTGAGAGTGGGCAACCTTGTCTTGTTCCTGATCTTAGTGGAAATGCTTTCAGTTTTTCACCATTGAGCACGATGTTGGCTGTGGGTTTGTCATATATGGCCTTTATTATGTTGAGGAAAGTTCCCTCTATGCCTACTTTCTGCAGGGTTTTTATCATAAATGGGTGTGAATTTTGTCAAAAGCTTTCTCTGCATCTATTGAGATGACCATATGTTTTTTTTCCTTCAATTTGTTAATATGGTGTATCACATTGATTGATTTGCTTATATTGAAGAATCCTTGCATTCCTGGAATAAACCCTACTTGATCATGGTGTATGATACCTTTCATGTGCTGTTGGATTCTGTTTGCTAGTATTTTGTTGAGGATTTTTGCATCTATATTCATCAGTGATATTGGCCTGTAGTTTTCTTTCTTTGTGACATCCTTGTCTACTTTTGGTATCAGGGTGATGGTGGCCTCTTAGTATTACTTTGGGTGTGTTCCTCCCTCTGCTATATTTTGGAAGAGTTTGAGAAGGATAGGTGTTAGCTCCGCTCTAACTGTTTGACAGAATTCGCCTGTGAAGCCATCTGGTCCTGGGCTTTTGTTTGTTGGAAGATTTTTAATCACAGTTTCAATTTCAGTGCTTGTGATTGGTCTGTTCATATTTTCTATTTCTTCCTGATTCAGTCTTGGCAGTTGTGCATTTCTAAGAATTTGTCCATTTCTTCCAGATTGTCCATTTTATTGGCATATACTTGCTTGTAGTCATCTCTCATGATCTTTTGTATTTCTGCAGTGTCAGTTGTTACTTCTCCTTTTTCATTTCTAATTCTATTGATTTGAGTCTTCTCCCTTTTTTTCTTGATGAGTCTGGCTAATGGTTTATCAATTTTGTTTATCTTCTCAAAGAACCAGCTTTTAGTTTTATTAATTTTTGCTATCGTTTCCATCATTTCTTTTTCATTTATTTCTGATCTGATCTTTATGATTTCTTTCCTTCTGCTAACTTTAGGTTTTTTTTGTTCTTCTTTCTCTAATTGCTTTAGGTACAAGGTTAGGTTGTTTATTCAAGATGTTTCTTATTTCTTAATGTAGGATTATATTGCTATAAACTTCCCTATTAGAACGGCTTTTGCTGCATCCCATAGGCTTTGGGTCGTTGTGTCTCCATTGTTATTTGTTTCTAGGTATTTTTTATTTCCTCTTTGCTTTCTTCAGTGTTCAGTTCGTTATTAAGTAGTGTATTGTGTAGCCTCCATGCATTTGTATTTTTTACAGATCTTTTCCTGTAATTGATATCTAGTCACATAGTGTTGTGCTTGGAAGAGATACTTGATACAATTTCAGTTTTCTTAAATTTACCAAGGCTTGGTTTGTGACCAAGATATGATTGATCCTGGAGAATGTTCCATGAGCACTTGAGAAAAATGTGTATTCTGTTGTTTTTGGATGGAATGTCCTATAAATATCAGTTAAGTCCATCTTGTTTAATGTATCATTTAAAGGTTGTGTTTCCTTATTTATTTTCATTTTGGATGATCTGTCCATTGTTGAAAGTGAAGTGTTAAAGTCCCCTACTATGAATGTGTTACTGTCAATTTCCCCTGTTATGGCTGTTAGTATTTGCCTTATGTATTGAGGCACTCCTATGTTGGGTGCATAAATATTTACAATTGCTATATTGTCTTCTTGGTTTTATCCTTTGGTCATTATGTAGTGTCCTTCTTTATCTCTTGTAATAGTCTTTATTTTAAAGTCTATTTTGTCTGATATGAGAATTGCTACTCCAGCTTTCTTTTCATTTCCATTTGCATGGAATATCTTTTTCCATCCCCTCACTTTCAGTCTGTATGTGTCTCTAGGTCTGAAGTGGGTCTCTTGTAGACAGCATATATATGGGTCTTGTTTTTGTATCCATTCAGCCAATCTGTGTCTTTTGGTGGGAGCATTTAATTCATTTACATTTAAGGTAATTATCGATATGTATGTTCCTCTTCCCATTTTCTTAATTGTTTTGTGTTTGTTATTATAGGTCTTTCCCTTCTCTTCTCTTTCTTGCCTAGAGAGGATCCTTTAGCATTTGTTGTAAAGCTGGTTTGGTGGTGCTGAACTCTCTTAGCTTTTGCTTGTCTGTAAACGTTTTAATTTCTCCATCAAATCTGAATGAGGTCTTTGCTGGGTAGTGTGGTATTGGTTGTAGATTTCTCTCCTTCATCACTTTAAATATGTCCTGCCACTCCCTTCTGGCTTGCCGAGTTTGTGCTGAAAGATTAGCTGTTAACATTATGCGGATTCCCTTTTGTGTGATTTGTTGTTTTCCCCTTGCTGCTTTTAATATGTTTTCTATTCATTTAATTTTTGACAGTTTGATTAATATGTGTCTTGGCATGTTTCTCCTTGGATTTATCCTGTATGGGACTCTCTGTGCTTCCTGGACCTGATTAACTATTTCCTTTCCCATATTAGGGAAGTTTTCAACTATAATCTCTTCAAATATTTTCTCAGTCCCTTTCTTTTTCTCTTCTTCTTCTGGAACCCCTATAATTCGAATGTTGGTGCATTTAATGTTGTCCCAGAGGTCTCTGAGACTGTCCTCAATTCTTTTCATTCTTTTTTCTTTATTCTGCTCTGCAGTAGTTATTTCCACTATTTTAACTTCCAGGTCACTTATCCCTTCTTCTGCCTCCGTTATTCTGCTATTGATCCCTTCTAGAGTATTTTTAATTTCATTTATTGTGTTGTTCATCATTGCTTGTTTCATCTTTTGTTCTTCTAGGTCCTTGTTAAATGTTTCTTGCATTTTGTCTATTCTATTTCCAAGATTTTGGATCATCTTTACTATCATTATTCTGAATTCTTTTTCAGGTAGACTGCCTATTTCCTCTTCATTTGTTAGGTCTGGTCGGTTTTTATCTTGCTCCTTCATCTGTGTGTTTTTCTGTCTTCTCATTTTGCTTATGTTACTGTGTTTGGGGTCTCCTTTTTGCAGGCTGCAGGTTTGTAGTTCCCGTTGTTTTTGGTGTCTGTCCCCAGTGGCTATAGTTGGTTCAGTGGGTTGTGTAGGCTTCCTGGTGGAGGGGACTAGTGCCTGTGTTCTGGTGGATGAGGCTGGATATTTTCTTTCTGGTGGGCAGGTCCATGTCTGGTGGTGTGTTTTGGGGTGTCTGTGGACTTATTATGATTGTAGGCAGCCTCTCTGCTAATGTGTGGCATTGTGTTCCTGTCTTGCTTGTTGTTTGGCAGAGGGTGTCAAGCACTCTAGCTTGCTGGTCGTTGAGTGAAGCTGGGTGCTGGTGTTGAGATGGAGATCTCTGCGAGATTTTCGCCATTTGATATGTGGGGCTTGGAGGTCTGTTGTGGACCAGTGTCCTGAAGTTGGCTCTCCCACCTCAGCAACACAGCACTGACTCCTGGCTGCAGCACCAAGAGCCTTTCATCCACATGGCTCAGAAAAAAAGGGAGAAAAAGTAGAAAGGAAGGAAGGAAGGGAGGAAGGAAGAAAGAAAGAGAGAAAGAAAGATGATGAAAGAAAATAAAGTAAGGTAAAATAAAATTATTAAGAAATTTTTTATTTAAAAAATTATTAAGAAAAAAATTATTTAGAAAAAAATTTATTTTTTTATTAAGAAAAAAATTTTGTTAAGTAAAAACAAAACAAAAAACGGATGGATAGAACCTTGGGACAAATGGTGAAAGGAAAGCTATACAGACAGAATCTCACACAGAAGCATACACATACACACTCACAAAAAGAGGAAAAGGGGAAAAAATAATAAATCTTGCTCTCAAAGTCCACCTCCTCAATTTGGGATGATTCATTGTCTATTCAGGTATTCCACAGATGCACGGTACATCAAGTTGATTGTGGAGATTTAATCTGCTGCTCCTGAGGTTGCTGGGAGAGTTTTCCCTTTCTATTCTTTGTTCGCACAGCTCCCGGTGTTCAGCTTTGGATTTGGCCCCGCCTCTGCGTGTAGGTCACTGGAGGGCGTCTGTTCTTTGCTCATACATGACAGGGTTAAAGGAGCCGCTGATTTGGGGTCTCTGGCTCACTCAGGCTGGGGGAAAGGAAGCGTACAGAGTGTGGGGTGAGCCTGCGGCAGCAGAGGCCGGCATGACATTTTACCAGCCTGAGGCGCCCCGTGCACTCTCCCGGGGAAGTTGTCCCTGGATCATGGGACCCTGGTAGTGGCGGGCTGCACAGGCTCCCCGGAAGGGAGGTGTGGGGAGTGACCTGTGCTCTCACACAGGCTTCTTTGTGGTGGCAGCAGCAGCCTTAGCATCTCATGCCCGTCTCTGGGGTCTGCGCTGTTAGCCACGGCTCGTGCCCGTCTCTGGAGCTCCTTTAAGCCGCGCTCTTAATCCCCTCTCCTCACTCACTAGGAAACAAAGAGGGAAGAAAAAGTCTCTTGCCTCTTCGGCAGGTCCAGACTTTTTCCCGGACTCCCTCCCGGCTAACCGTGGTGCACTAACCCCTTCAGGCTGTGTTCACGCTGCCAGTCCTCTCCCTGCACTCCAAATGAACCCCGAGCCTCAGCTCCCAGCCCCCACCCGACCCGGCCGGTGAGCAGACAAGATTCTCAGTCTGGTGAGTGCCGGTCGGCACCGATCCTCTGTGCGGGAATCTCTCTGCTTTGCGCTCCGCACCCCTGTGGCTGCACTCTCCTCCGGGGCCCCGAAGCTCCCCCCCTCCGCCTCCAGCAGTCTCCGCCCATGAAGGGCTTCCTAGTGTGTGGAAACCTTTCCTCCTTCACGGCTCCCTCCCAGTGGTGCAGGTCCCATCCCTATCCTTTTGTCTCTGTTTGTTCTTTTTTCTTTTGTCCTACCCAGGTACGTGGGGAGTTTCTTGCCTTTTGGGAGGTCTGAGGTCTTCTGCCAGCATTTAGTAGGTGTTCTGTAGGAGTTGTTCCACATGTAGATGTATTTCTGATGTATCTGTGGGGAGGAAGGTGATCTGCGCATCTTACTCTTCTGCCATCTTCCTTTCCCCTGTCCTTTTCTTTTGATTTACAGCATGCACACATAATACCACTCCTTTGTACATTATATTTTCTATAAAATTTCCATATTTTAGTTTAGCTTCCTTCTTTCACCAAGATATCTTTTGATGATCAAATATTCTTGTTTATTATAAAAGTTTTAAACCATATATAAAAGTAGAGAGAATAGTGTATTGAACCTGAATATCTATCACCCAATTTCAAACAACAATACATAACCAAATTTGTTCCATTTATAATCCTACACTCACAATTTACTCACTATGATACATTTTGAAATAAATCCCAGATGTCATATGATTTCAACTGTAAATATTACAGTGTGCATCTCAAAACTTAAGCAATCTTTAAAAATATCATGACCACAATGCCATTACTATTCCTAGAGAATTAATAATCATTAATATACTTAAATAATTGGTATTCATATTTTCCAGTTATCTCATTTTTTGACTGTTTGAATTGTGTTGGTATACAGTTCATACATTTTAACTGGTTGAAATTTCTATAACTGTCATTTTTTATTAATTCTCATTGGAGCATAGTTGTTTTACAATGTTGTGTTAGTTTCTTGCTGTACAGCAAAGTGAATCAGTCATACGTATACATATATCCACTCTTTTTTAGATTTTCTTCCTGTTCATGTCACCACAGAGTGTTGAGTAGAGTTTCTTGTGCTATATAGTAGGTTCTCATTAGATATCTATTTTATACATAATAGTGTACATATGTCAGTCCCAATCTCCCAGTTCATCCCACCTCCCCTTCCCCACTTCATAACCAAAAGTTTGTTCTCTACATCTGTGACTCTGTTTCTGCTTTGCAAATAAGTTCATCTCTACCATTTTTCTAGATTCCACATATAAGCAATATTATATGATATTTGTTTTTCTTTTTCTGACTTACTTCACTCTGTATGACAATCTCTAGGTAAATGTCTTTTAATCTATAAATTTCCCACAATTTTATCCCTGTACTTACTTTTGTTGAAGACATGATACTTATTCTGTAGTTTCCATAGTCCTAAATTTAAGGTTTTTACCATTGGGGTATCAATTAAAAAGCTCCTCTTTCTTTTGCATTTCTCCATATTGGTTATTGTATCTAATATTTTGATCAAAATTTTCTCTTTTTTTTTGGTAAGATGGTTTTGTAGGTGGTATTGTGTATTTCCATCAGATGTGCATAAAAACTGATTGCCTTTTTTGTGATGTTATCAGCTATTGTTTACTGTCTATTTTTTATTTCATTATTATACTTGCTTAAGTAGGAGAGACAGGGTGGTAAAATGTGGTCCCTCTTACTGTAACTTGGCCCAGAGTGGAAACTTTCTTTGTGTTTTGTGTGTTTGTTTTACTCATAATATTTAGATATTTGTTCTTGACTTGTAGTTTTTAAGTGACTTAGATTCAATTTCAGATATTTCCCATATGAATTACTGATACTATCACTTCCAGTAATTGTACAGTCCTTCCTTTCCCCAGTGGTATGCCTTGACACAAAGAGTATAACTTGCTGAAATAATTATGGAAAGTAGACATTTCTATGCCCTAGGACTTTAGGATTCCACTGCTAAATATATATCCTTGAAAAACTCATACACATATGTGCCAAGAGACATATAAAAGGGTTTTTATCTAAGCTCTTCATAATCCCCCAAATCCCAAATGCCAGTCTATAGTAAATTGGATACATGCATTATGGTAAATTTTCACCATGGGCATTGATACAGTAGTGAAAATGAATGAACTTTGGGTATGTGCAATAGCATTGTCAAATCTTGGTACCATAATGTTGAATGTTTTAAATTTAAATCTTAGAAAACTACATGCAGTTTGATGTTCTTTAAAAAAAATTCAAACATAAACTAAACCACATATATACACACCCACACATGCACACACCTGCACATATAACCGTTATTAAAACACAGAATAACAATTACTTCTAGTTGTAGACAGAATAGAACAGTTGTAAACAGGATAGGAAAAAGCACATGAGGTATATGGGTACATGTTAATTATTTTTGAAGACTTGGTTATTGGATTTGGTACTAAATTCACCAGTATTCCTTAGATTCTTAAGAAAAAATACATAACTACATATAGAAATAAAGCATATGAAAGTGGCCAGATTTGTATCAATAATTACAGTGTATTATGAACCAAATATTGTGAGTAATCTCATTCTGTGTTCCATTAAAAATTATTCCCTGGTAATATTATTACTCAAATAATAATTTATGTTTAAGTGTGATAATTATATGAAACAAATATTATTTAAGGTGCTTTTGATGGTTTATGAAGAGGGAGCAACTGTATTCTAGTAGAAATAGTCCTGGACTTGGATTAGAGGACAGAATTCCATCACTTATTAGTTACAAATAAAATGACAGATAGCATGCTTTGTTTCATCTAATCTTAGTGTATATAACACTAATTACTATTAGACTAGAAGTAATCACTAATTGTGATAATAGCACAAATGTATAAGCTTGCATGTGGATTAAAAAAATCAAGATTAACGATTGTACTGCCTGTGTAAGCTATTCGACAACAGATAAACGTATTACATTGACATAATTAAAAACCAAGGTGAAATTCCTAACTACTCTCTAGTTGCATTTTTAAAACCCAGGTTCCTTCTGCCATTAAAAGCAAAGGTAGGATGAGCATATTCACTCTAAATAAATAAATGGAGAGTGTGAGGAGAATTGGGAATGAAGTATGTGAAAGAACACTGGGATGAAAGTTTGGCAAGCAAACTAATATTACTGATGGACCTCTCAGTCAAAAGGACCTGCTGATCAGAACACCAGCCTTGGACTATTATAAACAGTGTTCACATTGTGTGAGAATTATTGTACGTTCTGGAGTTTTTTTGTTATAGCACTTTGCTTATCAGCTAATATATCATCCAGTGCTTCTCCTACCTGCTTTCTACTGTATAAAGAACTGAAGATTTAATAGCAAATATAACAGAGGTTAAGAAGCCATATTGTGTTGAAGCCTGGTCTGCTGACTAGTAGCTGGCGAATCTTGGATAGTTTTCAGTTTCTCTGTTTCTGAATATACTCATGTGTAATATGGAATTACTAATACCATCTACCTCAAGAATTGATATTCTGTTGGTATGCCTTGATAGCTGTAACAACAACATGAATTTTAATCCTATGTAAAAATATTAAAAATTTAATAGTACAAAATGTTGGGCATATATGATACAACCAATATATAGTAGCAGTTTTAACATTAATTTAGATAAAATTAGAGATACCTCCCAAGAAAGCAAGTAAAAACAAGTTTTTTGGAGGGATGAGGTGGAGGTTAGGATTTTCTTGAGTTTTTGTTTGTTTTCAACTCTATGACCAAGGGTAAATCTACCCTATAATGAGGAATGCAAGGTACATGTCTTTGAAGAAATAAGAACTCACAGCTCCCTTTTCTCATGTAGCCTAAAGCAGGTTATTAATTTCACATTTTTATTTAAGTGCTAAAACTTTTTTCCTACGTAGTTTGAGAGGCAGATTTGTTTACTTAATGCAGCAAAGTGTTGAGAGTAAGAATGTATGACAGTTCATTGTAATTTGCTCATTGGTTGATGGGCATCTTCAGTCCCTTTACTTGATCTTAGCTTCTGCAAGAATGCTCACATTAGGGGAACATCCAGCTTCATATGGCCCCGCATGGGGTTTGGGTATCACTTTACTAGATAGATAAAACAAGAGATTAGAGTTGACTAGCTGCTTGGGTGGACACATCTTATTGCCTAAATGGTTCATTTACACCGATCATTGATGCATTACTTCTTGCCCCTGAACTCTCTCAAGCTGTGTTTTTATCTCTGAAACACGCCCTTTTCTCCACAATCACTCAAGATGTATTTTTTTTCTAGCATTACTTATAAAATCTCACTTTCTCCATGAAACCTCTTTGGCAGCTTTAGAGAAACAAAAAGGGTATATTACATTCCTACACAAATATGCATAATCTCATGCCTATGCATTCCATTATTTAAGTAAATGTATTGCTGAATATCCTTCATCTCTGAATACACGTATGATGTTTCTCTGTGTCAGGCTGTATTGTTTTACTTTCAGCATTGAGATAAACGAGAAAGAGTTAGCTTCTTCCTTAGTTCATCACATTTTAACATTTGTCGCACTTTATAATGCTCCTTACTGAGAAATATGTCCAAGATTATATCAGAAGATGCCATTGTTGGACCTTATGCCCAGATTTTGAGAAGATTCTTGTTGTAGCCTTAAGCAGTTCCAGAAATAGCAGCCCTGCTTTTTACTAGGCTCAGGTCTTAGTTTTTCTTTTTTCTTTTTTTTCTTTTTGCGGTATGCGGGCCTCTCACTGTCGTGGCCTCTCCCGTTGCGGAGCACAGGCTCCGGATGCGCAGGCCCAACGGCCATGGCTCACGGGCCCAGCCACTCCGCGGCATATGGGATCCTCCCAGATCGGGGCACGAACCCGTATCCCCTGCATCGGCAGGCGGACTCTCAACCACTGCGCCATCAGGGAGGCCAAGTTTTTCTTTTATACTACTTTCTGGACATTCACAAATTCCCAGGATGTCATCCTCAAGTTACAAAATGCCTGCCTTCTTATTCTACCGGGAGTCACAATGGCCCCTGTTGTCAGGTGTCCTTTTGATACAGGAGAATACTGTGAATAGTGCCTGAGTTAGTGCTATAGTTGAATACCATGCACATGTGGAAGAATTCTCATAAGTGTCTTTTCATACAGAGAAACAAGCAAAGAGTTATAAGTAATATGGAATATTTAAAATTAAAACTTTCTAGTAAAGCAATATTTATGCTTTCAGTTGTCTGTTAGTGTTTCCTTATCAAGAAACAATGTGCTATAGTGGAAAATATTTTAGGGTATAAAATAAAAACAAATAAAATTTTGGTGTGTTGGCTTAGTCTTCCATTTACCCAGGTTTGAGCAAATAATATAACCTCTGAGAGTTAGCTTTTTATTCTTAAAATGTGAAGAATAAGCTCTGTTTACCATTAAGTTTGCTATGGAAATCAGATAATATTTAACTGGGCTTGTGAAGCACTCCTTTTACCAAGAAGGAGATAATAAGAAAATAATCTGACATTATGTAAATTTTATTCAAATATAATATTATTGCTAATTCCCTTCTATGTAGTCTGCTCTTTTTAAGGGTGATCTGTGCATGTTAATAATTATTATACTGATAATTCTTTACCTACAAATCAAAGATTTTTTGTACCACAGAGAATGTTTATTGTAACTAAGTAAACCAGCTGCGGACTTTCGATCAGTACATCAATATTTAGATTTTTTAGCTTTTATTTCAGCTGCATTATGCCAGTCAAGTCTCTTCATATAAGGAAGGAAAATGAACAACTAGTAAGACATTTGATGTGTCGTTCTGATGAACTTTAGAGTGCTTAATATTATCTTGTTTAATTTCATGTTTCATAAAAGCTTCTCAATTGCAGGATCAATTACTTTCAGTTTCCACATCAATCAGTCCAGATGGTTCTCATTATTTGCTAAGGATAGCTGCAAATTGAAATTTTTGAACTCATGGTGCATATTGTGTTAATCCTTGATATGGAAGGGTCCCTCTGCAGAATAATAAGTGGAGCTGAAAAGGTATGTTTTATATTCACAAACCAAACCTTATTTAAAGATTGAAAGAGACTTTTTAGTGTTATACCCAGATGAACATCAAAACATACAGTCTTCAGAAAAATCAAGTCATTTCACTTATGTATTCATTGCTGAAATAAGAACATCATTTCATTTCTGACTCTACATTGAATTTTGATTGGAAGGAAAAAAAAACCCTCAGGATTGTTTTGTATTGAAGAATAAGCTATAACTTGTTCTGTAAACACTGTTTGTTGTTAGACTAAAAATGTGAGTTATATTTCCTTGTATATGAGACAATTCCTTTATTGTCAATTCTTCCTGAATTTAACTCATAGCTAGAATGTATTCCAATTTGGGTAGTTTGAAATATAATGTAACTGATACAGAATAATGATTTTACTTACTGATTTAGTTAAGAAGGTAGTTTTTAATGACATCCATTTCCATTTGGTTGCATTTTCATCTTCTTCAGTCATTTTCCATATTGAAAATGATTATAAAGATTAATTTTTATTCAAACTTCTTATATTTTATATAAACAATATAAATTTGGATGAGGAATCAATTTATTCTTAAGGTTATTAATACATTTATTGGGGAAAATGTACAATTCTCCTGAATGTTCAAACAGTAAGAGAATTCAAAAGGGACAGAAATAATAATAATAATTGAAGGGTCAATTCCTTAAAAGGATATTACAATTGTAAATGTATGGGCATCCTAACATTGTAGGACCTAAATATTTAAAGCAAATAGTAAAATAAATGAAGGGAGATATAGACAACAGTACAATAGTAGTAAAGGACTTCAGTACCCCACTTTCAACCATGGATAGATTATCCAGACAGAAAATTAACAAACAGTAGACCCGAATAACAATATAGACCAATGAATCTAATAGATATACTCAGAACATTCCATCCAACAGCACTGGATTTCTGTGAATGCCCTCCAAGTCCATCCATGTTGCTGCAAATGACAAAATGTCATTCTTTTTCATGGATGAGTAGAATTTCATTGTGTGTGTATGTATATGTGTGTATGCATATATATATATATATATATATATATATATATATTAATATATCTCACACCTTCTTTATCCATTCATCTGTTGATGGACACTTAGGTTGCTTCCATATTGTGAGTATTGTAAGTAATGCTGCTATGAACATTGGGGTGCATGTATCTTTTCAAATCAGTGTTTTCATTTTTGAGGGGATAGATACCCAGGAGTGGAATTGCTGGGTTTTATGGTAGTTCTATTTTTAGTTTTTTGAGGAACCTCCATACTGTTTTCCATAGTAGCTGCACCAATTTACATTCCCAGCAACAGTGTAGGAATATTCCCTTTTCTTCACATCCTTGCCAACATTTGTTATTTGTGTTCTTTTTGACGATAGCCATTCTGACAGATGTGAAGTGATATCTCATTATGATTTTAATTTGTATTTCTCTGATGATTAATGATGTTGAACATCTTTTCATGTGCTTGTTGGCAATTTGTCTTCTTTGGAAAAGTGTCTGTTCAGATCTTTGGCCCATTTTTTAATCAGGTTGGGATTTTTGTTGTTGTTGTTGCTGTTGTGTTTTTTTTTTTTTTTTTTGATGTTGAGTTGTTTGAGCTATTTATATATTTTCAATATTAACCTCTTAGCAGTCATATCGTTTGCAAGTATTTTCTCTCATTCATTATGTTTTCTTTTTTCTTTTTTCTTTTTTTTTGCGGTACATGGGCCTCTCACTGTTGTGGCCTCTCCTGTTGCAGAGCACAGGCTCCAGACGTGCAGGCTCAGCAGCCATGGTTCATGGGCCCAGCTGCTCCATGGCATGTGGGATCTTCCCAGACCGGGGCACGAACCCGTGTCCCCTGCATCGGCAGGCGGACTCTCAACCACTGCGCCACCAGGGAAGCCCTTTCTTTTGGTTTTGTTGATGGTTTCCTTTGCTATGCAAAAGCTTTTACGTTTAATTAGGTCTCATTTGTTTATTTTTGTTTTGTTTCCTTTTCTTTAGGAGATATATCCCCAAACAATATTGCTACGATTTGTCAAAGAGTGTTCCACATATGTTTCCTCAGGAGTTTTGTGGGTTTTGGTCTTACATTTAGGTCTTTATTACACTTTGAGTTTATTTTTGTATATAGTATTAGAAAATGTTCTAATTATATTCTTTTATATGTAGCTGTCCAGTTTTCCTAGCACCACTTATTGAAGAGACTCTCCTTTCTCCTTTCTTGCCTCCTTTGTCATAGATTAAATGACTGTACATGCAAGGGTTTATTTCTGGGCTCTCTATTCTGTTCCACTGATCTATGTGTCTGTTTTCATTCCAGTCCCATACTGTTTTGATTACTGTAGCTTTGCAGTATAATCTGAAGTCAGGGAGAATCACTCCTCCTGCTGTGTTCTTTTTCAAAATTGTTTTGGCTATCAAGGCTCTATTTTGTTGCCATAGGAAATTTAAAATTATTTGTTCTAGTTCTGTGGAAAATATCCTTGTTATTTTGGTAGGGATTACATTGAATCTGTAGATTGCCTTGGGTAGTATGGTCATTTTAACAATATTAATTCTTCCAATCCAAGAACATGGTGTATCTTTCCATCTGTTTATATCATCTTAAATTTCTTTCATCAGTGCACTTATAGTTTTTTTGAGTACACATCTTTTACCTCCATAGGTAGGTTTATCCCTAGGTATTTTATTATTTTTTGATATGATTGTAAATGGGATTGTTTCCTTAATTTTTCTTTCTGGTAGTTCATTGTAAATATATAGAAATACAACATATTTCTGTGTATTAATTCTGTATCCTGCAACCTTACCTAATTCATTGATGAGTGCTAATAGTTTTTTGGTGGTGCCTTTAGGATTTTGTGTGTATGGTATCATGTCATCTACAGTTTAACTTCTTCCTTTCCAATTTGGATTCTTTTTGTTTCTTTTTTGTTTGTTTGTTTAATTGCTGTGCATAGAACTATCCTGTAATACTGTGTTGAATAAAATTGGCAAGAGTGGGCATTCTGGTCTTGTTCCTTATCTTAGAGGAAGTGCTTTCAGCTTTTTCACTGTTTCACCATACTCATGATGTTAGCTGTGGGCTTGTCATATATGGCCTTAATTATGTTGAGGTATGTTTCCTCTATGCTAACTTCCTGGAGGCTTTTTAATCATAAATAAGTGTTAAATTTTGTCAAAATCTTTTTCTGCATCTATTGAGATGATCATATGGTTCTTATTCAATATGTTAATGTGATGTATCACATTGATTGAGTTGCAGATATTGAAAAATTCTTGCATCTCTGGGATAAATCCCACTTGATCATGGTGTGTGATTGTTTTAATGTGTTGTTGGAGTTGGTTTGCTAATATTTTGTTGAGGATTCTTGCATCTATGTTCATCAGTTTTATTGGCCTGTAATTTTCTTTTTTTGTGGAATCTTTGTCTGATTTTTGTATCAGGGTGATGCTGGCCCCAAAGAATATGTTTGGAAGCATTCCTTCCTCTGCAATTGTTTTGAATAGTTTGAAAAAAATAGGTATTAATTCTTCTCTAAATTTTTGGTAGAATTCACCTGTGAAGCCATCTGGTCATGGACTTTTGTTTGTTGGGAGTTTTTAAATTAATGATTCAATTTCATTACTGGGAACTGTTCTGTTCATAATGATGTTGTCACTGTAGTAATTTTAGGTGGTATAATAGGCACATAGTCAGGATTTTGATAAGAGCTGAAGATCCAAAATTGAATGTGACCTTGAACTGAGGGAGACACAGGAAACAGAGAACACCCAAATAGAAAATAGTAATAGCAGATTATGAGGGAAATAAAGTGAGGTGATAGCTAGTAACCAGGGAGGCAATCTTCATTAATTAATTATGGTTGTTAGGAAACATTTTAGCTGAAATTTTGAAGAAAAAACAACCTAACTATACAAAGGAGCAGAGAAAGATTATTCTAAAAAGAGAGAACAATAATCATACAATCCTAGGGGTAGAAAAAATGATTGGTATATCCAAAGATTTACAAAGTGATTAAGAAAGTTTGGGGTATGATAAACGTTATGGACTAAATTTGTCCCTCCAAAATTTAGATGTTTGAAATTCTAATCACCTGTGTGATTCTATTAGGAGGTGAGGACTTTGAGAAGTACAATAATTAGGTCATGAGGGTGGAGCCCTCATGAATGAGATTAGTACCCCCAAGAAGAGAGAGAAGAGAGGTTGCTTCCTCTCTGCTCTTTCTGCCATGTGAGGACATGATGAGAAGATGACACAATGAGATGATCATCTGCAAAAGAAGAAGCAGGTTCTCACCAGAACTCAGTTATGCTGGAACTCTGATCTTGGAATTCCTAACGTCTGGAACAATGAAGATTAATTTCTGTTGTTTAAGCTACTCAGTGTAGAGTAATTTGTTACTGTCTGAGACAGTAAGAAAGAAAGGGATTGTATGAAGTGTGGTTGGAAAGAAGTAGACAGGAAAATGTCAAACCTGGATCTATGTCATCATAAAGGAGTTGGCTTTTTTTTTTCCTATCAGCAACAGAAAGACAATCAAGGAATCAAAGCAGTGTGTGGGGAGTGAAGAGTTAAGATCCTGTGTGCTTTTTTCAAAATATCACTCTCTACTGTGAAAGTAAATTACTGAGGGAGAAGTTGAAATGTAAGGGAGTAGAGAGGCAGATTTGGATGTATTGTCATATTTTAGGGGAGTGATAGGGTGGCTTTGACTAGAGTTAACAGCAGGGAAAGAGAAAAATGGAAATTTGGGGACATGAATAGTGATAGAAAGAGAGGAATATAGATTAATCTCAGCTTTGGGGCAGGAGTTTCACAGGCACGCTGTGGCACCATTTATTGAAATGAAAAACTATTCAGTGAATTTTGTTTCAATCTCAGACACACTAAGGTTGAGATTTCTGTTAGATATCCAGGAGATTTCAAGTAGGAGATTGGATATATAGCTAAAGTATTATATTTGCAATTATCTTTCTTCAGTTGATCTTAGATGAATATCAGATAAATGAGTTGAGGTACAGTGAAAAGATTCCATTAAACTTAGAGCTATCTGGGTTCATATTATGGTCTTTCCTCTTTCTTACCTATGTGACTAGAATGAGTGATAAAAATCTCTCTGAGATTCAGTTTTCTCATCTATGCAGTGGTGGTAATAATAATAATAATGCCTGCTTGATATGCATAATGTGAAAATTAAGTAAAATTACTCATACGAAGTAGCTCCAACACTGAAGGTTATAAGATTAAAAAATTTTGGAGTCTAAATAAATATGCATTGTCCTCATCTAGTTTTCCCATTTTTGAATAAAGAAGGAGACATAGGAAGATATCTTATATCCATTTGTCTATTCTATAATATTTGCACAGGGGTCTCAGTGTATAGTTACAACTGTTTTTTAATTCATCTTGAATGATACTCTTTGGCCAATGTTACCAGTTTTAAAAAGTGAATAATTCTGGTAATTCAAGCAAAACTTGTTCTTAAGCCATCAATTTACATATGTGACACCAATTCTTTTGGTATTAGTGAAAAGTTTTGCAAAATACCATCTCTTTCTGTGAAAGCACTTCATTTTCTTTTCCTATTTTTATTTTTAAATATAAGGAACATAAGAATCAATAACTTGTTCACAAGTCCTAGAACCAGGTAAAAATCTCACCCACAAATCTGAATTATAACACTGACTTACAGATTTAGGCCTTTATAAATACCTTTTAACCTATTCCCTTTCTGCATGGATATAAATATATTATGTACCCTAGGAGGCAGAATTTTCATGGTTGTTTGCTGTAGTGCTTTTGTAAAAAAGAACAGAATATATTTTCACTGTCACAGAAAATCAGAGTTTCATAGTTCTCTTGATCCTTGATGATTTTGTTTCTTTTTTTTTTTTAAGGTACTACTGGAAAAAAAAACCTTAAAGACAAAAGAAAAATAATGAATGGATATTTTCTTCTCTCTTCTGAGTTGGAGAGATTTGCTGTCCTTGTAAAAACACTGGAGCCTCTTTGATTTTGACTCATTTTGTAATTCACAATTTCAGCTTAGTAGTCTATGAGACCTCATGTATTTTTGTCCAGAAAGCAGAAGACATTTTCTATAATATAAAACTAATGTCTTTGAAGGGATTCCAGAACTTCACTTATCAGTAGTATTTTCAGTAAGTAAGACCACCTCTCTGTGATCCGAGGGATTTTAAGTTTATTTGGATTAACTCATGCCACAGGCTAGAATTCTCTAAGGTTTATTAAAGATGCGTTATTAAAGATGAATAATTCTTTTCCATACCATCAGACAGCATATCTTCTATAAAACAGTATTAGACTTTCTGCTAAGTACGGGACATTTCTGGTCACCATATTTGAAAACAAACTTCAAGGAGACTATTCATTTTCTTTGTATAAAACAATCTTTCAGGACTGTATATTGAAATCATTCTTCAGAAGACAAAATATTACTTGCATTAGGTATTCCTTTCCCTTTCTCAGAAGTCCAAGGGGTTAAGTGGAAGTTTGTACAAGCAGTCATGCACCTTTCTCCAGAAAATGAGAGGGAACAACATTTAGTATTTTGGTATTACTTAAAATTAAATGTTTTGGTCCTATAATTAAGATTGGGTGTGTTAATTACTTTCCCCTCACTACCATCCCTTCTGAACTCTTGAGTTTCTCAGTAATCTGTGAAGATCCTGAAACATTTTTGCATTTTCAGAACTAAAGTTCTGAGTGATTTGGGAATTAATACCCTTTAACCTATCATGAGGCAGTCATCTGTCCAGTAGCACCTCTTGTGACTTTTCTCCATTTTCATAAAGAGGAAGGATGAGAAAATCTCCAGATTTGCCTGAGGATGGACTCAGGCAATGATCACTCATGATCAAAGTTACTGTCCTACCTACCTAGGTATATAAAGCCTTCTTGTGCACCTTATTGTCTATTCAAAGAAAGAGAAGAGTGAAAGATAGTCTTTCAATTTGGAGCATTTGAAATGCCAAGTCATTGCCTTTTGACATCCTAAAATGCCTCACAAAATTATAAAGTTTTATGAATAATGCTCTATGCAATTGGCTGGAATGAGAGGTAGGTTATTCATTTACCTTGATGTAACTCAGATATATTCCATGGGCATGATTATATAGATACACTTATTTGAGTTTTTCTCAATTAGCTGTTGTCTGCATCAGGTGTAATTCTACCTCAGCCCATACTGTGTGCAACTGCCTACGCTCATCTTCTAACTCCCCTTTATTTCTGCCCAGTGTCACTTTAATGGTTTCATTTAACTTGCTTTTCTGCACCCTGCTTTGCCTTTTGGCTCACTGACTGTTTTCTTCTTCTTGCTTTAGTAAACTGGCTTAATGACTAGTATTTTAGCCTCATTTAGCCTTAAGATTCTCTTGCAAATATCCCTTGGACATCCCATATAAATGATAGTATTTCTGAGCACTGACTTCCTTCACTTCTCTTTCCTTAGTCCTCCCCATTGCTATGACAATGGAAAGTGAAGAGTTTAGGCATTTTCTTTGTGTTAGAAGAAATGACCTTAATTTTGCCATAGATATACAAGTGTTTTTATTAATAGTGGCTGCTGAATGATCTAGAAAATGATGGTAAACGGTGTGTGTGTGTGTGTGTGTGTTTATAGCTATCTCATCATCTGTATAGAGAGATTTGTTAAATATCTAAGTAAACATCATTTTTATAAAATGAAGTATGGGAGTGTTAAAATCAAGTGAACAAAATAGAACTATATATTCATGACTTGGAATCTCTCCTACACAATTCCTTGAAGGACTGCTTAATTGCTAATTGTTTCTGCTTTCTCCACCAAAAAGACTAATATTTGGATTTAAAATGAAAAGGAAAATATTTTTCTTTTCAAAAGTGGAAAGTGGAATTTCTTTAGGAAGTAACTATAGAGCATCCTACAGGGAGAGTGAATCAGATTAAAACAATCACTGTAGGAATTTCCTTGTTAGAGAATATCCAGCCTTGCCTTGAGGGAAAATGTATCTCTCTCTTGCTGCTTTGTTTCTTGGCTTTTTGACTATGTCAATTTACACCTTAGTAAAACTATTACCCATTCCAGGAACATGCCTCTCATAGGTGCAGCCAATCTACTGCAGTTGATCTTCCTGGTTCAGTTAGTCCATTTGGGTTCTTCCTCTGCTTCTATAACAATTTTCTGAAACAGAATATATATATTTATGCCCAGGTTCAAAAGTGGTCTTCATTGGGGGCAATTATAATCTTTCCTCTGTGTCTGCTCTCTGGCCTTGGCAGGACATAGTCATTGCCTGATTTTCTTTTGGATCAGAGCCCTATCTCTGGCGTTTTTGGCTCTACTCTTAAATTTAGATTTCCATCCCTGCAATGCCTCTCAAATCAATTTTGAAATTCAAGATAGGTAGAGATCATGAAATTTTTAGTTCTCAAGACTTGTGCTCAGTTTAATTATTTCCTAGGAATCTGATTAGTTTATAAATGGAATTGTAAAGTTGTTGTTCGTTATTTCTGAAGAAATGTGAAGAACAAGAAATGTAACTGGTTAGACTGTCACATCAAAGATCCCCAATGAACTAAGCCTCCTCATATCTACACCCTTTTATGGTCCTCTGCCACACTGAGTTTCTAGAAACTTGATAAGTGATAGTGAATTAGGGCTAGCATTTGGTAAATGCTAATGATATCATGGAAGATATGAGGCATTAATTGGTATTTCATCCATTGCTGGATGTTTTGCACAGCATAACACATTCCCATCAGGACTACCTGTCATTTAAAGTAGAAATTCTCAAGTATAGGCTGAGGGGAAGGAGGGCAACCTCAATCCCAGGGAGGCAGATACCCCAGGTGGGGAATCACTTCACTTAACCTGTATTGCTTGAATAGACTATGATTAACAGTTAGGGAGTAAATATTTTATTTTTTATGGACTTTCCCTGGCAAGGCAGCGTGAGTGAGAATTAAAAATGATTCTCACTAGTTTGGTAGCATGTTAGTTAATATAATGCTAGCAATTGTGACAAACAAACTCCAGTGGGTATAATGTCTCAAAAAAAGAACTCATTCAAAGTCCACAATGGGTGTTCCTTATGACAGGTGTTTTTCCCCCAAGTGATGTTCCAGGAGCCCAGTCTCTTTTATCTTGTGCTTCTACCATGATCTTGTGGATCATTGTGTTCATTTGCATTAATCCAGGAAAAGAAAAAAAAAAATAAAATAAAGGAAAAGCACAGAAAATTTTACATGGGGTGGTATTTTTATGGAGAAGACCTGGGAGTAATTCTCATGATTGCTAGTCACATTCTATTTGCTAGAGCACGAACTCCTACCTCCAAATCCCCAAGGGCAGAAAAAGGCTGGGAAATACTGACTAGCAGTTTGTCCAGGAAAATGATGAAATAGGGTTGGTGAGCTGCTATAGCAGTTGCTGACATAGCATCAATATTGTGCCTCAACATCCAATGAAGGGAGGTGTTAAGTGAGGAAAAGTAAATTAGGACTAAATAGATGTCGTGCTCCAAATTTATTGCACAGAATTCCCTGATTTTCAAAAATTATGTATTTCAGTTTATACTCAAATATATCTTGCTGTTCTTGCTTACCACCAACTTTAGCTTTGAAATATTGCTGGTTCCCTAATCCGTCAAGACTCTCAGCTCTCAACTTGGTAACTCTGGCTATCACACAACCTGGGAATATATTTAATATATAATAATGGCAGTTAGTTAGAGGGGTGACAAATGATGCTGAATAGTAGAGGAGAATGGAGAGAAGATAGTGTAAATTCCAGAGAAAAAAGTTTTTTTTTTTTTTTTTGCTAGTCTCTTTAAAGTAATTGGTTCTTGATGTGGGACAAGAAGGAATCAACCCTAAAGATATTTGACTCTTTTCTTTGAAGACTTTCCCTAAATAACCATTTCCTTTGTGCCAAATCTTATTCTCTACCTTTTTGTATTAGTTATAGTCCTAGAATTTTTTTTAAATGACCATGCACAATTCAGCCTTTATGAAATTATGTTGGAAATCTTTTAACTTGTGTGGGAAATGCAGAAAGTACTGGTAGAATGAGCAAAACTCTTTTTTATGGTTTATTCATGCCAGTAAAATGAGTCAACAAGGGCATCCCAAACAAGCTGTGGCACGGGGAGAGAATGAGGCAGAAACAACAGTCACATGCAGCACACTTCAAATTGCAAGTTTGAAATCACCTGCCCTCTCTCCTGGAGCAGTGGGTTTTTCTCCATAGAAAGTTCTTATCTACTGCAGAGGGAAGATTGGATTATATAAGGGTAAACAAACATTGCAGATTGTAGATATTCTGATTCTCAATGAAATCAAATTTCAGACCTCAACATTATGGACTCTTAACTAGGGAAGAGTGGTAAGTGGGGAATTTCATAAAAAAGCATATGAATATCTCCCAAGCTTCATGCTCTGTGTTATATTTTCTGCATTAAAAATGTAGGATTTTTATAATTGTGCATAATTTAAATGGAAGACTACTTTTTGACACAAAAGTTCTAGGAAAGTTTTTTGAAATTGATACATTAGAGAAAATTGTGTAGAAAGAAGTTAGAAATATCAGACCCCTAAGGTGCTTTATCTTATTACTTTCTTTTATTGATGGAGAATGAAAGGCCTACATATGTTGAATGACTTTTACCCAAGTTTACAAATGGAGTCACATATATTGAGTTTTGACAGGTCTCCTTTCTCTCATTACAATGTTCTTTAATATTAAATAAATATATAGAAGCAGAAAATTATTTTAAAACCAATGTTAATTTTTGCAACCTGAAACAAGTGACATTTCTTTCAATAGTCACAAAACATATTAACAGAAAAGAGGTAGGGTTTAGCTTTGTTTCTGCTAACCAAATGAGAAAAAGAAAGCAATATATTGAAATGACTGAATATTGAGCTAGAATTATTCATCGTAGTTTTGCACAGAAACTTATAAAATAGAGCTTAATGAACTGGGAAAGTTAACTAAAAATTATCTGGGTGAAAAAAATAGCATTAGTATGTCAGTTATAAAAGAAGATAAAGCCAAAACAAAACAAAAAAGACAATGGAGAATTTTACCATCTCATTATTCATGAGAATACGCTCACTATGACATTACAAACATGAGGATATGGAAAGATGAACAACATCTTCTGAAAGCACCTAGAAGCATTTTTCTCCTGTGAAAGTATAATGGCATGCATATGTGAGAAAAAAATTCTTTGGATTTTGGCAGTATTCTTACAGTAATTAGCTGCAGTGGGAATGTTTATGGGTACATATTTACATAAACTAAAATGAGAATAAGACAAATTAGGTGAATGGCTATTATTTCCAAATTAGGGGAAGATAAAATAGGATGATGGAAAGAGGGATAAACGTTCAGATTGTACACTCAAAGTCTTGGTCAAGGTGATACATTGACTAAAATAACCAACTGTATAAGGTAAACTGTTTGATGTTCATCAGGATTTTATTATAGAATATTAATCATATAGAAGAAAAAGATACAAAGTTTACTTCTTACAGTGTGAGCTTTATTTCCATAGAACAGTGAGAAAGAATATATAAGGCATAAAATGATTACCATTATAATGTACCTGTTAAACCAATGTTAGTGTGTTGGGCTGCTATGCTTTTTCTTTCCAATTAACATCAAACTTGGGTGTCTAGATATAGATAGTTTAATGGGAATAAAATTCCATATCTTCAAGTTCTATAAAACTCATATATAAAATTAACCTGAGAACAGGCCATAGGTGTGCTCTCAAAACTGTTGTTTCACTTTACAGTAGAAAGGCCTAGCTTGTTCCCATTCTGTATCTAACTATGGGATGTAAAATTTATGTGGGCATCAAACAGGTAGACAAATCAATATATCAGTTTTAGGTCCCTCTTTTAATAAATGCTTCTTTCTTTCATACATATCTATTTTAATGGTAAAGAGCTACATTAGAAAATGTGTTTAAAACTATATGAGGAAGACTCATCATCGTACAGGAAGATGCGTGAAGAGCTCCAGCTTATGAGCATGTTTGTTTCTTGCATTGGCTAGTGCCACTATAATGGATTTCGATAATCTTACCCAATTGAGAGGAAAAGAGAAATACCATAGCAGACAAGCTGAGGTCAACATTTTGTGGCCCATATGGGGAGCCAGAAAACACTTCCAATTAGTCCAAGACTGGGGAGCAAACAGCTGTGCAGCTCACAGGGTCTTGGTGCTCTGGCTGGCTGTCAGGCCTGAGCCTCTGAGGTGGGAGAGCCGAGTTCAGGATATTGGTCCACCAGAGACCTCCTGGCTCCACAAAATATCAACGGTGAAAGATCTCCCAGAGATCTCCATCTCAATGCTAAGACCCAGCTCCAATCAATGATGAGCAAGTTACAGTGCTGGACACCGTATGCCAAACAACTAGCAAGACAGGAATACAACCCCACCCATTAGCAGAGAGGCTGCCTAAAGTCATAATAAGTTCACAGACACCCCAAAACAAATCAATGGACATGGTCATGCCCACCAGAAAGATAAGATCCATGCTCATCCACCAGAACAGAGGGACCAGTCCCATCCATCAGGAAACCTACACAACCCACAGAACCAACCTCGCCCACTGGGAGCAGACACCAAAAACAATGGGAACTACAAACATGCAGCCTGCAAAAGAAGACACCAAACACAGTAAGTAAAGCAAAATGAGAAGACAGAGAAACACACAGCAGATGAAGGAGCAAGGTAAAAACCTACCGGACAAAAAAAAATGAGAGGGAATAGGCAGTCTACCTGAAAAAGAATTCAGAATAATGATAGTAAACATGATCCAAAATCTTGGAAATAGACTGGAGAAAATACAACAAACATTTAAAAAGGACCTAGAAGAAATAAGGAGCAAAGAAACAATGATGAACAAAAGAGTAAATGAAATTTAAAATTCTCTACAAGGAAACAATAGCAGAATAACTGAGGCAGAAGAACAGATAAGTGACCTGGAAGATAAAATAATGGAAATAACTACCACAGAACAGAATAAAGAAAAAAAGAATGAAAAGAATTGAGAACAGTCTCAGAGACCTCTGGGACAACATTAAACACACCAACATTCGAATTATAGGGGTCCAAGAAGAAGAAGAGAAAAAGAAATGGACTGAGAAAATATTTGAAGAGATTATAGTTGAAAACTTCCCTAATATGGGAATGGAAATAATCAATCAAGTCCAGGAAGCACAGAGAATCCCATACATGATAAATCCAAGGGGAAACACACCAAGACACATATTAATCAAACTATCAAAAATTAAATACAAAGAAAAAATATTAAAAGCAGCAAGGGAAAAACAACAAATAACATACAAGGGAATACCCATAAGGTTAACAGCTGATCTTTCAGCCAAAACTTTGCAAGCCAGAAGGGAGTGGCAGGACATACTTAAAGTGATGAAAGGGAACAACTTACAACCAAGATTACACTACCCAGCAAGGACCTCATTCAGATTTGACAGAGAAATTAAAAGCTTTACAGACAAGCAAAAGCTGAGAGAATTCAGCACCACCAAACCAGCTTTACAACAAATGCTAAAGGAACTTCTCTAAGCAGGAAACACAAGAGAAGGAAAAGACCTACAATAACAAACCCAAAACAATTAAGAAAATGGTAACAGGAACATACACATCGATAACTACCTTAAATGTAAATGGATTAAATGTTCCAATCAAAAGACATAGACTGGCTAAATGTATACAAAAACAAAACCCATATATATGCTGTCTACAAGAGACAAATTTCAGACCTAGGGACACATACTGACCGAAAGAGAGAGGGTGGAAAAAGATATTCCATGCAAATGGAAATGAAAAGAAAGCTGGAGTAGCAATTCTCATATCAGAAAATATAGACTTTAAAATAAAGACTATTACAAGAGACAAAGAAGGACACTACATAATGATCAAAGGATCGAGCCAAGAAGACAATAAAACAATTGTAAATATTTATGCAGCCAACATAGGAGCACCTCAATACATAAGGCAAATACTAACAGCCATAAAAGGAGAAATCTACAGTAACACAATCATAGTAGGGGATTTTAACACCCCACTTTCACCAACGGACAGATCATCCAAAATGAAAATAAATAAGGAAACACAAGCTTTAAATGATACATTAAACAAGATGGACTTAATTGATATTTATAGGAAATTCCATCCCAAAACAACAGAATACACATTCTTCTCAAATGCTCATGGAACATTCTCCAGGATAAATCATATTTTGGGTCACAAGTCAAGCCTTGGTAAATTTAAGAAAATTGAAATCATATCAAGTATCTTTTCTGACCACAATGCTATGAGACTATATATCAATTACAGGAAAAGATCTGTAAAAACTACAAACACAGGGAAGCTAAACAATATACTACTTAATAACGAAGTGATGGCGGAAGAAATCAAAGAGGAAATAAAAAATACCTAGAAACAATTGAAAATGGAGATGTGACGACCCAAAACTTATGGGATGCAGCAAAAGCAGTTCTAAGAGGGAAGTTTATAGCAATACAATCCTACCTGAAGAAACAGGAAACATTTCAAATAAACAACCTAACCTTGTACCTAAAGCAATTAGAGAAAGAAGAACAAAAATACCCAAATAGTAGCAGAAGGAAAGAAATCATAAAGATCAGATCAGAAATAAATGAAAAAGAAATGAAGGAAATGATAGCAAAGATCAAAAAACTAAAAGCTGGTTCTTTGAGAAGATAAACAAAATTGATACATTATCAGACAGACTCATCAGGAAAAAAAGGGAGAAGATTCAAATCAATAGAATTAGAAATGAAGAAGGAGAAGTAACAACTGACACTGCAGAAATACAAAGGATCATAAGAGATTACTACAAGCACCTATATGCCAATAAAATGGTCAATCTGGAAGAAATGGACAAATTCTTAGAAAAGCACAACCTTCCAAGACTAAACCAGTCTCTTAAGGTCCATTTCTGCCTAAAATAGAAACAAAAGTTGAGAAAACTGGCTAGTCAAGCTTTCAATGATATTACTGTCTCCTGAGAAGAGGAAACTGTCTTTCCTCCATCACTATGAGTCAGAGAAATCATCTCAATCACTCTCAAAGTAAGAGTGCCTCAGAGGCAAAGAATGTTAAAGGCACAGGACAACAAAGTGGGACAGAAACAGAAGTCTGTCCTGGCAGTTTCATCTATCAACAGAGCCTCCAGAAAAGACTGTGCAATCAACAGGGTAGGACTCAGGGGTTCAAGAATGTGGGAGCATCTGATGCACCTTGATGGCATTTCTCCAGAGAGAAGCCCTTTTACAAACTTTTTGCCTGGAGCCAGAATTCAAATTTATGCTCCTGAAGACTTTAGTTATTTGTCTAGTAGTTGTTTAAGTTTTTCACTATCAGTAACTTTTAAAACAGGGATGTGCAGTCAACTGTAGCACTTTCAAAACTCACACGCGCTTGGGCCTCACCCCTGAGTTGGATTAATAGGTTTAGGGCGGGGCTGAAGCACCTGTATTTTTAATAGCTCCAGAGATGATTCTGACGCATTCCCTCCAGTTGAGAACCACCACACAGAGCAACAGAAGGTAAGAATTCACTTAGGCCAAGGCAGGGAGATGAATTAAGCCTCTTCAAAGCACAACCCTGTCACCAAAAAGGGACAGAGAAGGCAGAGAAGGTCCAGAGAAGAGTAATTAAACATTAAAGAGGATGGAAGGGCTTCCAGAGGTTTTAAAAAAATCTCTAAAGCCATGAAAGACTGCAGAGAAAAGAAATGAGGATTTCTTCACCAAAATCAAAGATATCAGAGTGAGGGGGAGGCACGATCAGAAATGTGAAAGAGGTAGCTGTTATGAAAAATAAGATATCAGTCTTTTAAAAAAGCATTTCTAGCTCAATAATCTCTCACCTGCACCTTGCAAACATTTCTAGTAGTCTCTCTCTGACCTGGGTTTTGTTTTGGCTCCATTGCTACCACACATCTTAGGTGAGAGATCTTTGGGTCAATTGCAGAAAGATTAAAAAAAGAGAGAAAAGTAAAAACAGACCTCTCTAAAGAAACAAAATGAAAAATATAAAAATAGGTTTAAAAATTTCAATATGCTAGTGATAAAACGATAGATAGGACTCATTATCTTTTCATCTGCTTGTGTTATAAAACTTTTTGGAGTGTTGACCATGCTAAAATAGTCATTTTTATCAACTGAGGAATAATTTACATAGGAAGAAGAGGATTGGATCATTCTTTCAGAGTTTACCCATCTAAGTACTTGATTGTAGATGATGATGATGATGCCATACAAGATGGGGCTGGGATTTATTTTAATTTTTGTAAAACTTACCTGAGCAATTGCATCTTTGAGCTGATTGTATTTCTCTAGGTCAAAACGTGACTTTTTGGCTCCTTTATGGAAAAATAATAAGTATTGTCTGTCTCTGGCTTCTGGATAAACATATTCCTACAAAAATAAAGAAGAAATTAAATTATACTCCTTAGCACACTATCTTCACAAAATAAGCATTTACTATTGATTAGATTCAATACACATGAGCACATATAAAGATATACTACTGACATGTGCTGTATTAAATATTTATTTCTTAAACATTTTTTATTGCACAACACACACAGAAGAGTACACACACAAAAAATGTACATCATAAAGAATCATCATCATGTAATAAATTTTAATCATCACCAGACAGAGAAAATAGAATACCACCAGTAACTCACAAGCCCCCTTTCTGCCCCTTTCCAATTACTAACCCCTCCTTCCCCACCAAAGTAATCACTATCTTGACTTTCATGGTAACTGTTTTCCTGCTCTCTTTACAGCTTTCTTACTTAAGCATACATTCCCCTGAGCTCTACAGCTGAGTTTACCTGTTTTTTGAATTTTATAAAAATGGAGTCAGATAGTATGCATTGTGTATGGCTACTTTCACTCAATATCATGTTTGTGATATTCATCTTTTGCGTGTAGCTGTAGTCTGTTCATTTCCATTGATGTGTTATATTCTATTGTGTGGCTACATCACAATTTATTTATCTGTTGTACTACTGATAGATTTTTGGGTTGTTTCTAGGTTTTAGCTGTTGTAAATAATATAGTCAAGATCATCTCTGGACTTGTCTTCTGTTGGGTATAAACCTATGAATGGAAATTCTGGACCATAGGGTATGCTTGTGTTCAAATTTAAGGAGTGATATCAAAATGGTTGTACCAGGGATTGTACCAGGGGCTTCCCTGGTGGCGCAGTGGTTGAGAGTCCGCCTGCTGGTGCAGGGGACACGGGTTTGTGCCCCGGTTGGGGAGAATCCCGCATGCCGCGGAGCGGCTGGGCCCGTGAGCCATGGCCACTGAGCCTGCGCGTCCGGAGCCTGTGCTCTGCAGCGGGAGAGGCCACGGCATTGAGAGACCCACGTACCGCAAAAAAAAAAAAAAGGTTGTACCAGCTATACTCCCATAAGCAGGACATGACTTGCCATCACTTCACCTCCTTGCCAATACTTGGTATTGTCAGTTAAAAAACGAGTTAGGCAGAAATACTACCTCAGATTCTGTTCCCTTATAGGTTATTACAAAATATTGAGTATAGTTCCCTGTGCTATACTATAGGTCCTTGTTGGTTATCTATTTTATATAGTTTGTATATGTTAATCCCAAACTCCTAATTTATATTATTTATATTACTACCTCTTTTTTTTTTTTTTTTTTTTTTGGTACACGGGCCTCTCACTGCTGTGGCCTCTCCCATTGTGGAGCGCAGGTTCCGGACGCGCAGGCTCAGCGGCCACGGCTCACGGGCCCAGCCACTCCGCGGCATGTGGGATCCTCCTGGACCAGGGCACGAACCCGTGTCCCCTGCATCGGCAGGCGGACTCTCAACCACTGCACCACCAGGGAAGCCCACTACCTCATATTTTAAAAACAACTTTACTTAAGATACCATACAATTTACCCATTTAAAGTATAATAGTCAATGCTTTTTAGCATAGTCACAGAATTGTACAACCATTACTACAATAATTTTTAGAATATTTTCATCATCCCCCAGAGAAACCCCATATCCTTTAACATCACTTCCTATTTCCCTCCATACTTCCAGTTCTAAGTTAACTACTAGCCTACTTTCTGTCTCTATAGATTTGCCTCTTCTGGATATTTCATAAGTGGAATCATAAAAAAGCCTTTTGTGTCTGGCTTCTTTCAAGGCTCATCTATTTGTAGCATGTATCAGTACATTATTTCTTTTTATTGACAAATAATATTCCATTAAATGGATATGCTACATCAGGGGTCCCCAATCTCCCGGCTGCAGACGGGTAGTGGTCCGCAGCCTGTTAGGAACCGGGCCGCACAGCAGGTGAGCAGTGGGCAAGCCAGCAAAGCTTCATCTGCCGCTACCCATCACTCGCATTACCGCCTGAACCATCCCCCGCCATCCCCTCCCCCAGGGAAAAATCGTCTTCCACGAAACCGGTCCCTGGTGCCAAAAAAGGTTGGGGACCACTGTGCTACGTTTTATTTATCTATTTGTCAATTGATAGACATTTGGGTTTCTTCCACTTTTTGGCTATTATGAATAATCTTGCTATGAACATTTGTGTACAAATTTTTGTATGGACACGTTATTATTTCTCTTGAAGAGATATAGCATTTTCCTGATCACTCATGGGGCTGAGGCCTTTTCACATCCTCTTTTATATTATGGCCATTTGCATATTCACTTTTAGAAGTGCCTGTACAAACCTCTTGCCATTTTTTTCCTACTGGATTGTGTGTCTTTTTCTTACTGATTTGTAGGATTTGTTAATATATTATGGATATGGATCCTCTGTTGGATATACATATTGGAAACATCTCCTCCCAGCCCACTCTCCCTCTGCATGGTGCTCTTTAATAAATAGATGTCCTTAATGTTAATATAGCCTAATTTATCATTCCTATTCTTTATGGTTAGCACTTTTCATTCTGTGTAAAAAGTCATTCCCTATTGCACAGTAATTAAGATATTCTATATTATTATCTTCCAGGAGCTTCATCGTGTTACCTTTTTTTTTTTTTTTTTTTTTTTTTTTTGCGGTATGCGGGCCTCTCACTGTTGTGGCCTCCCCCGTTGCGGAGCACAGGCTCCGGACGCGCAGGCTCAGCGGCCATGGCTCACGGGCCCAGCCGCTCCGCGGCATATGGGATCCTCCCAGACCGGGGCACGAACCCGTATCCCCTGCATCGGCAGGCGGACTCTCAACCACTTGCGCCACCAGGGAGGCCCCATCGTGTTACCTTTTATATTTAGATCAACAATCTGTCTGGAATTGATTTTCGTTTATAGTGTAAGGATGGGGTCATTTCTTTTTTCTATATGGATATTCAATTGTCCTAGCACCATTTACCAAAAAACTCTTTCCCTGCAGTGCCATTTTTTTAAAATCAAAACTTCATTTATACTAGGTCTATTTCTACTTCTCTCTTCTATTCCACTGGACTATTTGTCCATCCCTGTGTCACTGTCTTAATCACTGCAGTATTGTAACTAAAGCTGCAGTCTTCATATCTGATAGAGTGAATCCTCTTACCTAGTTTTTCTTCAAGTGTTTATTGCTTTTCTTAGTCTTCTGTATTTCCACATACATTTTAGAATCAGTTTATTAAAATCTCTTCCCCCAACTCCAAAGCTGTTGGGATTCTGACTGGGACTGCACTGAATCTAATAGATCAATGTGGATAAAACCGTCATTTTTGCACTATTTACTTTTCTAGTCCATGAACATGCTATATCATTACATTTATTAACTCTCCTATAATTTTATGTTTCTTGACATAGAGGTCTTGTACATCTTTTGCATGATTTATTTATTTATTTGGTTATTTATTTATTCTTTTTTTTGCAGTATGCGGGCCTCCCACCATTGTGGCCTCTCCCGTTGCGGAGCACAGGCTCCGGACGCGCAGGCTCAGCAGCCATGGCTCACGGGCCCAGCTGCTCCGCAGCATGTGGGATCCTCCCAGACTGGGGCACGAACCTGTGTCCCCTGCATGGGCAGGCGGACTCTCAACCACTGTGCCACCAGGGAAGCCCAGGTTATTTATTTATTTTTTAACATCTTTATCGGAGTATAATTGCTTTACAATGGTGTGTTATTTTCTGCTTTATAACAAAGTGAATCAGCTATACATAAATATATATCCCCGTATCTCCTCCCTCTTACGTCTCCCTCCCACCCTCCCTATTCCTCCCCTCTAGGTGGACACAAAGCACTGAGCTGATCTCCCTGTGCTATGTGGCTGCTTCCCACTAGCTATTTTACATTGGGTAGTGTACATATGTCCATGCCACTCTCTCACTTCATCCCAGCTTCCCCTTCCCCGTGTCCTCAAGTCCATTCTCTAGGTCTGCGTCTTTATTCCTGTCCTGCCACTAAGTTCTTCAGAACCATTTTTTTTTAGATTCCATATGTATGTGTTATCATACGGCATTTTTCTCTTTCTGACTTACTTCACTCTGTATGACAGTCTCTAGGTCCATCCACCTCATTACAAATAACTCAATTTCGTTTCTTTTTATGGCTGACTAATATTCCATTGTATATATGGGCCACATCTTCTATATCCATTGATCTGTTGATGGACAGTTAGGTTGCTTCCATGTCCTGGCTATTGTAAATAGAGCTGCAATGAACATTGTGGTACATGACTCTTTGAATTGTTGTTTTCTCAAGGTATATGCCCAGTAATGGGATTGCTGGGTCATATGGTAGTTCTATATTTAGTTCTTTAAGGAACCTCCATAATGTTCTCCATAGTGGCTGTATCAATTAACATTCCCACCAGCATTTATTGTTTGTAGATTTTTTGATGATGGCCATTCTGACTGGTGTGAGGTGATACCTCATTGTACTTTTGATTTGCATTTCTCTAATGATTAGCGATGTTGAGCATCCTTCCATGTGTTTGTTGGCAATCTGTGTGTCTTCTTTGGAGAAATGTCTATTTAGGTCTTCTGCCCATTTTTGGATTGGGTTGCTTGTTTTTTTGATATTGAGCTGCATGAGCTGCTTATAAATTTTGGAGATTAATCCTTTGTCAGTTGCTTCATTTGCAAATATTTTCTCCCATTCTGAGGGTTGTCTTTTGGTCTTGTTTATGGTTTCCTTTGCTGTGCAAAAGCTTTTAAGTTTCATTAGGTTCCATCTGTTTATTTTTGTTTTTATTTCCATTTCTCTAGGAGGTGGGTCAAAAAGGATCTTGCTGTGATGTATGTCATAGAGTGTTGTGCCTATGTTTTCCTCTAAGAGTTTTATAGTGTCTGGCCTTACATTTAGATCTTTAATCCATTTTGAGTTTATTTTTGTGTATGGTGTTAGGAAGTGTTCTAATTTCATTCTTTTACATGTAGCTGTCCAGTTTTCCCAGCACCAGTTATTGAAGAAGCAATCTTCTCCCCATTGTATATTCTTCCCTCCTTTACCAAATATAAGGGGACCATATGTGAGTGGGTTTATCTCTGGGCTCTCTATCCTGTTCCATTGATCTATATTTCTGTTTTTGTGCCAGTACCATATTGTCTTGATTACTGTAGCTTTGTAGTATAGTCTGAAGTCAGGGAGCCTGATTCCTCCAGCTCTGTTTTTCTCTCTCAAGATTGCTTTGGCTATTCGGGGTCTTTGTGTTTCCATACAAATTGTGAAATTTTTTTTGTTCTAGTTCTGTGAAAATTCCTATTGTTAGTTTGACAGAGATTGCATTAGATCTGTAGATTGCTTTGGGAAGTACAGTCATATTCATAATGTTGATTCTTCCAATCCAAGAACATGGTACATCTCTCCATCTGTTTGTATCATCTTTAATTTCTTTCATCAGTGTCTTATAGTTTCCTACATATAGGTGTTTTGTCTCCTTAGGTAGGTTATTCCTAGATATTTTATTCTTTTTGTTGCAATGGTAATGGGAGTGTTTCCTTAATTTCTCTTCCAGATTTTTCATCATTCGTGTATAGGAATGCAAGAGATTTCTGTGCATTAATTTTATATCCATCTACTTTACCACATTCATTGATTACCTCTAGTAGTTTTCTGGTAGCATCTTTTGGATTCTCTATGTATAGTATCATGTCATCTGCAAACAGTGACAGTTTTACTTCTTTTCTGATTTGAATTCCTTTTATTTCTTTTTCTTCTCTGATTGCTGTGGTTAAAACGTCCAAAACTATGTTGAATAATAGTGGTGAGAGTGGGCAACCATGTCTTGTTCCTGATCTTAGTGGAAATGGTTTCAGTTTTTCACCATTGAGAATGATGTTGACCGTGGGTTTGTCATATATGGCCTTTACTATGTTGATGTAAGTTCCCTCTATGCCTACGGTCTGGAGAGTTTTTATCATAAATGGGTGTTGAATTTTGTCAAAGGCTTCTTCTGTATCTACTGAGATGATCATATGGTTTTTCTCCTTCAATTTGTTAATATGGCTTATCACATTGATTGATTTGCGTATATTGAAGAATCCTTGCATTCCTGAGATAAACCCACTGGATCATGGTGTATGATCCTTTTAGTGTGCTGTTGGATTCTGTTTGCTATTATTTTGTTGAGGATATTTGCATCTATGTTCATCAGTGATATTAGTCTGTAGTTTTCATTTTTTGTGACACGTTTGTCTAGTTTTGGTATGAGGGTGATGGTGGCCTTGTAGAGGGAGTTTGGGAGTGTTCCTCCCTCTGCTATATTTTGAAAGAGTTTGAGAAGGATAGGTGTTAGCTCTTTTTTTTTATTTTACAAATTTAATCAGTTATACATATACATATGTTCCCATATCCCCTCCCTTTTGCGTCTCCCTCCCACCCTCCCTATCCCACCCCTCCAGGCAGTCACAAAGAACCGAGCTGATCTCCCTGTGCTATGCGGCTGCTTCCCACTAGCTATCTACCTTACGTTTGGTAGTGTATATATGTCCATGCCGCTCTTTCACTTTGTCACAGCTTACCCTTCCCCCTCCCCATATCCTCAAGTCCATGCTCTAGTAGGTCTGTGTCTTTATTCCTGTCTTACTCCTAGGTTCTTGATGACATTTTTTTTCTTAAATTCCATATATATGTGTCAGCATACAGTATTTGTCTTTCTCTTTCTGACTTACGTCACTCTGTATGACAGACTCTAGGTCCATCCACCTCATTACAAATAGCTCAATTTCATTTCTTTTTATGGCTGAGTAATATTCCATTGTATATATGTGCCACATCTTCTTTATCCATTCATCCGATGATGGACACTTAGGTTGTTTCCATCTCCGGGCTATTGTAAGTAGGGCTGCAATGAACATTTTGGTGCATGTCTCTTTTTGAATTATGGTTTTCTCAGGGTATATGCCCAGTAGTGGGATTGCTGGGTCATATGGTAGTTCTATTTGTAGTTTTTTAAGGAACCTCCATACCGTTCTCCATAGTGGCTGTACCAATTCACATTCCCACCAGCAGTGCAAGAGTGTTCCCTTTTTTCCACACCCTCTCCAGCATTTATTGTTTCTAGATTTTTTGATGATGGCCATTCTGACTGGTGTGAGATGATATCTCATTGAAGTTTTGATTTGCATTTCTCTAATGAGTAAAGATGTTGAGCATCCTTTCATGTGTTTGTTGGCTGTCTGTATATCTTCTGTGGAGAAATGTCTATTTAGGTCTTCTGCCCATTTTTGGATTGGGTTGTTTGTTTTTTTGCTATTGAGCTGCATGAGCTGCTTATAAATTTTGGAGATTAATCCTTTGTCAGTTGCTTCATTTGCAAATATTTTCTCCCATTCTGAAGGTTGTCTTTTCGTCTTGTTTATGGTTTCCTTTGCTGTGCAAAAGCTTTGAAGTTTCATTAGGTCCCATGTGTTTATTTTTGTCTTTATTTCCATTTCTCTAGGAGGTGGGTCAAAAAGGATCTTGCTGTGATTTATGTCATAGAGTGTTCTGCCTATGTTTTCCTCTAGGAGTTTGATAGTGTCTGGCCTTACATTTAGGTCTTTAATCCATTTTGAGCTAATTTTTGTGTATGGTGTTAGGGAGTGATCTAATCTCATACTTTTACATGTCCCTGTCCAGTTTTCCCAGCACCACTTATTGAAGAGACTGTCCTTTCTCCACTGTACATTCCTGCCTCCTTTATCAAAGATAAGGTGACCATATGTCCGTGGGTTTATCTCTGGGCTTTCTATCCTGTTCCATTGATCTATCTTTCTGTTTTTGTGCCAGTACCATACTGTCTTGATTACTGTAGCTTTGTAGTATAGTCTGAAGTCAGGGAGCCTGATTCCTCCAGCTCCGTTTCTCGTTCTCAAGATTGCTTTGGCTATTCGGGGTCTTTTGTGTTTCCATACAAATTGTGAAATTTTTTGTTCTAGTTCTGTGAAAAATGCCAGTGGTAGTTTGATAGGGATTGCATTGAATCTGTAGATTGCTTTGGGTAGTAGAGTCATTTTCACAATGTTGATTCTTCCAATCCAAGAACATGGTACATCTCTCCATCTATTTGTATCATCTTTAATTTCTTTCATCAGTGTCTTATAATTTTCTGCATACAGGTCTTTTGTCTCCTTAGGTAGGTTTATTCCTAGATATTTTATTCTTTTTGTTGCAATGGTAAATGGGAGTGTTTCCTTGATTTCACTTTCAGATTTTTCATCATTAGTATATAGGAATGCCAGAGATTTCTGTGCATTAATTTTGTATCCTGCAACTTTACCAAATTCATTGATTAGCTCTAGTAGTTTTCTGGTAGCATCTTTAGGATTCTCTATGTATAGTATCATGTCATCTGCAAACAGTGACAGCTTTACTTCTTCTTTTCCGATTTGGATTCCTTTTATTTCCTTTTCTTCTCTGATTGCTGTGGCTAAAACTTCCAAAACTATGTTGAATAAGAGTGGTGAGAGTGGGCAACCTTGTCTTGTTCCTGATCTTAGTGGAAATGGTTTCAGTTTTTCACCATTGAGGACAATGCTGGCTGTGGGTTTGTCATATATGGCCTTTATTATGTTGAGGAAAGTTCCCTCTATGCCTACTTTCTGCAGGGTTTTTATCATAAATGGGTGTTGAATTTTGTCAAAAGCTTTCTCTGCATCTATTGAGATGATCATATGGTTTTTCTCCTTCAGTTTGTTAATATGGTGTATCACATTGATTGATTTGCGTATATTGAAGAATCCTTGCATTCCTGGAATAAACCCCACTTGATCATGGTGTATGATCCTTTTAATGTGCTGTTGGATTCTGTTTGCTAGTATTTTGTTGAGGATTTTTGCATCTATGTTCATCAGTGATATTGGCCTGTAGTTTTCTTTCTTTGTGACATCCTTGTCTGGTTTTGGTATCAAGGTGATGGTGGCCTCGTAGAATGAGTTTGGGAGTGTTCCTCCCTCTGCTATATTTTGGAAGAGTTTGAGAAGGATAGGTGTTAGCTCTTCTCTAAATGTTTGATAGAATTCGCCTGTGAAGCCATCTGGTCCTGGGCTTTTGTTTGTTGGAAGATTTTTAATCACAGTTTCAATTTCAGTGCTTGTGATTGGTCTGTTCATATTTTCTATTTCTTCCTGATTCAGTCTTGGTAGGTTGTACATTTCTAAGAATTTGTCCATTTCTTCCAGGTTGTCCATTTTATTGGCATAGAGTTGCTTGTAGTAATCTCTCATGATCTTTTGTATTTCTGCAGTGTCAGTTGTTACTTCTCCTTTTTCATTTCTAATTCTATTGATTTGAGTCTTCTCCCATTTTTTCTTGATGAGTCTGGCTAATGGTTTATCAATTTTGTTTATCTTCTCAAAGAACCAGCTTTTAGTTTTATTGATCTTTGCTATCGTTTCCTTCATTTCTTTTTCATTTATTTCTGATCTGATTTTTATGATTTCTTTCCTTCTGCTAACTTTGGGATGTTTTTGTTCTTCTTTCTCTAATTGCTTTAGGTGCAAGGTTAGGTTGTTTATTCGAGATATTTCCTGTTTCTTAAGGTGGGATTGTATTGCCATAAACTTCCCTCTTAGAACTGCTTTTGCTGCATCCCATAGGTTTTGGGTCGTCGTGTCTCCATTGTCATTTGTTTCTAGGTATTTTTTAATTTCCTCTTTGATTTCTTCAGTGATCACTTCGTTATTAAGTAGTGTATTGTTTAGCCTCCATGTGTTTGTATGTTTTACAGCTCTTTTCCTGTAATTGATATCTAGTCTCATAGCATTGTGGTCGGAAAAGATACTTGATACAATTTCAATTTTCTTAAATTTACCAAGGCTTGATTTGTGACCCAAGATATGATCTATCCTGGAGAATGTTCCATGAGCACTTGAGAAAAATGTGTATTCTGTTGTTTTTGGATGGAATGTCCTATAAATATCAATTAAGTCCATCTTGTTTAATGTATCATTTAAAGCTTGTGTTTCCTTATTTATTTTCATTTTGGATGACCTGTCCATTGGTGAAAGTGGGGTGTTAAAGTCCCCTACTATGATTGTGTTACTGTCGATTTCTCCTTTTATGGCTGTTAATATTTCCCTTATGTATTGAGGTGCTCCTATGTTTGGTGCATAAATATTTACAATTGTTATATCTTCTTCTTGGATTGATCCCTTGATCATTATGTAGTGTCCTTCTTTGTCTCTTCTAGTAGTCTTTATTTTAAAGTCTATTTTGTCTGATATGAGAATTGCTACTCCAGCTTTCTTTTGGTTTCCATTTGCATGGAATATCTTTTTCCATCTCCTTACTTTCAGTCTGTATGTGTCTCTAGGTCTGAAGTGGGTCTCTTGTAGACAGCATATATATGGGTCTTGTTTTTGTATCCATTCAGCCAGTCTGTGTCTTTTGGTGGGAGCATTTAGTCCATTTACATTTAAGGTAATTATTGATATGTATGTTCCTATTCCCATTTTCTTAATTGTTTTGGGTTCGTTATTGTAGTTCTTTTCCTTCTGTTGTGTTTCTTGCCTAGAGAAGTTCCTTTAGCATTTGTTGTAAAGCTGGTTTGGTGGTGCTGAACTCTCTCAGCTTTTGCTTGTCTGTAAAGGTTTTAATTTCTCCATCAAATCTGAATGAGATCCTTGCTGGGTAGAGTAATCTTGGTTGCAGGTTTTTCTCCTTCATCACTTTAAGTATGTCCTGCCACTCCCTTCTGGCTTGTAGAGTTTCTGCTGAGAGATCAGCTGTTATCCTGATGGGGATTCCCTTGTGTGTTATTTGTTGTTTTTGCCTTGCTGCTTTTAATATGATTTCTTTGTGTTTAATTTTTGACAGTTTGATTAATATGTGTCTTGGTGTATTTCTCCTTGGATTTATTCTGTATGGGACTCTCTGTGCCTCCTGGACTTGATTAACTATTTCCTTTCCCATATTAGGGAAGTTTTCAACTATAATCTCTTCAAATATTTTCTCAGTCCCTTTCTTTTTCTCTTCTTCTTCTGGAACCCCTATAATTCGAATGTTGGTGCGTTTAATGTTGTCCCAGAGGTTTCTGAGACTGTCCTCTGTTCTTTTCATTCTTTTTTCTTTATTTTGCTGTGCAGCAGTTATTTCCACTATTTTATCTTCCACCTCACTTATCCGTTCTTCTGCCTCAGTTATTCTGCTATTGATCCCATCTAGACTATTTTTTATTTCATTTATTGTGTTTTTAATCGATGCTTGATTCGTCTTTAGTTCTTCTAGGTCCTTGTTAACTGTTTCTTGCATTTTGTCTATTCTAATTCCAAGATTTTGGATCATCTTTACCATCATTATTCTGAATTCTTTTTCAGATAGACTGCCTATTACCTCTTCATTTGTTAGGTCTGGTGGGTTTTTATCTTGCTCCTTCTCCTGCTGTGTGTTTTTCTGTCTTCTCATTTTGCTTATGTTACTGTGTTTGGGGTCTCCTTTTTGCAGGCTGCAGGTTCGTAGTTCCCGTTGTTTTTGGTGTCTGTCCCCAGTGGCTAAGGTTGGTTTAGTGGGTTGTGTAGGCTTCTTGGTGGAGGGGACTACTGCCTGTGTTCTGGTGGATGAGGCTGGATCTTGTCTTTCTCGTGGGCAGGTCCACGTCTGGTGGTGTGTTTTGGGGTGTTTGCGGACTTTTTATGAATTGAGGCAGCCTCTCTGTTAATGGGTGGCGTTGTGTTCCTGTCTTGCTAGTTGTTTGGCATAGGGTGTCCAGCACTGTAGCTTGCTGGTCGTTGAGTGAAGCTGGGTGCTGGTGTTGAGATAGAGATCTCTGGAAGATTTTCGCCGTTTGATATTATGTGTAGCTGGGAGGTCTCTTGTGGACCAGTGTCCTGAAGTTCGCTCTCCCACCTCAGAGGCACAGCACTGACTCCTGGCTCCTCAATTTGGGATGATTTGTTGTCTTTTCATGTATTCCACAGATGCAGGGTACATGGAGTTGATTGTGGAGCTTTAATCCGCTGCTTCTGAGGCTGCTGGGAGAGGTTTCCCTTTCTCTTCTTTGTTCTCACAGCTCCTGGGTCTCAACTTTGGATTTGGCCCCGCCTCTGCGTGTAGGTCGCCGGAGGGCGTCTGTTCTTTGCTCAGACAGGACAGGGTTAAAGGAGCAGCCTCTTCGGGGACTCTGGCTCACTCAGGCCGGGCGGGAGGGAGGGGCACGGAGTGCGGGGCGAGCCTGCAGCGGCAGAGGTTGGCGTGACGTTGCACCAGCCTGAGGCGCGCCGTGCGTTCTCCCAGGGAAGCCGCCCCTGGATCCCGGGACCCCGGCAGTGGCGGGCTGCACCGGCTCCCGGAAGGGCGGTGTGGACAGTGACCTGCGCTCGCACACAGGCTTCTTGGCGGCGGCAGCAGCAGCCCCAGCGTCCCACGCCCGTCTCTGGGCTCCGCGCTTTCAGCCGCGACTCGCGCCCGTCTCTGGAGCTCCTTTACGCGGCGCTCTTAATCCCCTCTCCTCGCGCACCAGGAAACCAAGAGGGAAGAAAAAGTCTCCTGCCTCTTCGGCAGCTCCAGAGTTTTCCCGGACTCCCTCCCGGCTAGCTGTGGCACATTAGCCCCCTTCAGGCTGAGTTCTCGCCGCCAGCCCCAGTCCTCTCCCTGTGCTCTGACCGAAGCCCGAGCCTCAGCTCCAGCGCCGCCCGCCCCGGCGGGGGAGCAGACAAGCCTCTCGGGCTGGTGAGTGCCGCTCGGCACCGCTCCTCTGTGCGGGAATCTCTCTGCTTTGCCCTACCCAGATATGTGGGGAGTTTCTTGCCTTTTGGGAGGTCTGGGGTCTTCTGCCAGCATTCAGTAGGTGTTCTGTAGGAGTTGTTCCACGTGTAGCTGTATTTCTCTGTATCACATCTTAATCCATTCATCTGTCGATGGGCATTTAGGTTGTTTCCATGCTTTGCCTATTGTCAATAGTGCTGCTGTGAATATAGGGGTGCATATGTCTTTCTGAATTATGGTTTTGTCTGGGTATATGCCCAGGAGTGGGACTGCTGGATCATAAGGTAATTATATTTTTAGTTTTCTGAAGAATCTTCACACTGTTTTCCATAGTGGCTGCACCAACTTACTTTCTTAACATCATGTTTAGATGTGAGGTTGAAGGGGAAGAGAGATGGGTGTGGCTTAAAAACTTAGCTGTTAAATATCAAAAATGGAGTAAGACTCTACTGCACTTCCAAGAATGAATAATTGCAGCACTATATAATCTACCTTGAGTCTGAAATGAATTCTGTTCCAAGACTTCTTAATCCTATCCAACCAATTTTCTTTTACTTTTGTCTGATGTGGTAGATTATGTTACTGTTCAGCAAATATTCTCACCCTCCACTGACTTACATGGGAGGAGGACACTAATCCATTGATGTTGGACTTGACCATGTGATTTTCTTTTGATAATCAATGGAATATGGGAAAAACTGACATGTATTCATTCTGTACCTTGGCCTTAAGAAGAGGCATTGTGTATTTCCATCTGTCTCTCTGGAACCTCTGCCTGAAAAAAACAATCTTGCCTTGAGTATCCTCTACTCTAAAAGGATTACCATTTGAAGCTGGTGTGGACCCACAGTTTGGTGCCAAGCCTAACTGGACACAGCCTTAACCAGTCAAACTCCAGCAGACTCTTAAAACTGCAATTTGAAACAGAGCCTCTCCTAGAAACTCAAATATTTCTGAGTATAATGCTTATTGTATGCCACTGAGTTTTGATGTAGTTTATTATGAAATATTATTGTAAAAATAGCTGACTGATACATGTGATATATCTGTGTATAGAGATTTATATAGATATATGGAAATTTATATAATCACTACTTTTGTCCATTTCTACTTATATCGTTCTATTGCCTGCACACTGATCTTATTTTGTCTCTTCTCTTCATACAACCACATCCTGCTTCTCATTTATGTTTATGATGTGGAACAAAGTACAGTCGGCCCTCTGCAACTGTGGCTTCCAACAACATTGGATGGAAATTCAATCATCTGCAGTTGATTGAATCAGCCATGAGAAACCCGAGCTGTTGAGGGCTGGCTGTACTAAATCATTTTATATAAGGGACTTGAGTTGATCTATGGGTTTTGGTACCTGCGAGGGGTCCTGTGCAGATACCAATCCTCTGCAGATACCTAGGGATGACTGTATTCTATTTTAAGACTGACATGGATTTTAAATTCATTTTGACCAAGTATCTTATTTATATATCCAGAACCTGAAGAATATATAGGCAAATAAAACGTATGTGGACTAAAACCAAACCCCTTAAGTTATGTGTCATGCTTATTCACCCTTTTCTTGCCTTTACCATTTTATTTCTGCCTACTCTTTGGCAATAATACATTTTGGAATTCCTGTGCTTTCTTGGAATGTTAACATCTGGCTTAACCACTTCCTCCCAATTCTCCTTTTCTTACAATCATCTTGTTCTTATAATAGCAGATTTTTTTCTTTTCACTCTAATGCTCACTTATTATCACTATAACAGTATAAATTATCAAGAATTTCCCAGGAAATAGGTAGAAACTAAATTTTACCACCCTGATTTTTCATTTGAAGAAACTAACACAGCATTTATGCAATAGCCAGAGTAAACTTTGTAATACTCCTGGACTCCTTTGCACATAATTTGTGTTCAATTACATTTGTTTAGTTAATGGATAAAAGGCTCAATCAATATTTCCACCAGGTTAAACCCAGTTGTATTTATTAAAAATATTGGAAATGTCAGTAAGGCTGAAGGATATTTCATAAATTAAAAGCACAACACAGATATTATTTCTATGTGGTAGATCATTCAGGATTGAGCTCAAAAGATCAAGCTGTTTTTAATATTCAGAGATTATTACTAGGAATGATAACAAAGCCTCTATCTTGAAGCTGTGTATGTATCATGAGAATAAGGTATAATTATGTTATAATAATGAGTAAGGTAGCTACCTTTGACCCTTCAATAAGGGAAATTATTTTTCAAGGTATTTTAAGTATAAATTTTCAAATGAATATGCTACTAAAATAGCCATGTGAAGGTTAAGTCTTATTATCACCATTTTGTAGAAAATCATTTTATAGAAAAGCATTTTATAGTAAAGTCATATATATATATATATATATATATATATATATATATAATTTTTTTTTTCTGTGGTACGCGGGCCTCTCACTGTTGTGGCTTCTCCTGCTGTGGAGCACAGGCTCCAGATGCGCAGGCTTAGCAGCCATGGCTCACGGGCCCAGCTGCTCCACAGCATGTGGGATCTTCCCGGACTGGGGCACGAACCCGTGTCCCCTGCATTAGCAGGTGGACTCTCAACCACTGCGCCACCAGGGAAGCCCTATATATATATTTTTAATAGATCTTTATTGGAGTATAATTGCTTCACAATACTGTATTAGTTTCTGTTGTACACCATATGAATACATACGTCAGCCATATGCATACATACGTCCCCATATCCCCTCCCTCTTAAGCCTCCCTCCCAACCTCCCTATCCCACCCCTCTAGGTCATCGCAAAGCACCGAGTTGTGTGATTACAAATAACTCTAAAATCCAAGTGTCTTAACACAATAAAAGTTTATTTTCTAGCTTATAAAAAACGCTCCAGATCCTGCTGATTCTGCAGGGCTATTGTCCTTGCTTTAGCAATCTGATTATTCAGGGTAAGGAAATTCTAAATCCTGTAGCTTCTCAAATATGTGGTCTCCTGAAAAACTGAACACTGGCTCTTAAATGCTTCCACTCAGAAGTAGTACACATCATGTCTGCCCATATTTCATTAGCTGAAGATAGACTCAAGTTCATTCCTATCCTCAAGGGGACAAGAAGCACAATCCTCTATTTCCTAGAACAGAACCACTTGAACATAGCAACACCTGCCATGCTCACCTGAAGTTAGCTAGCTAGTAAATAGAAGAACAAGGTTTTCAACCCAGGTCTATCTCTAAATGCTGTGCTCTTAATCACTGGGCTATTTTTTGTTCCTTAACATAAATTAGTTAGTAAACTTATGGGAACTCAGAACAAGAAAATTTCAAAAAAAGGAAGAAACTAAGAAAGTTTCATGCAGACTGGTTATTAAATGATTTGTAGAATAACCTCAGATTCTGGAGGTTTAGATGTGTCGTACATGCTACTTAAATCTTTGTCTTAGCTTTTGGTGTCACCTGATGAAAAAAAGAAAACCTGGGGAAATTTTAGGGAAAAGCATAAACTGTGAAATAATTACTGCTCTGGGTTAACTTTAACAAGGCTTGACTACCTAGGCAGCAAGGGTTTTTAGAGTGTGACAACATATTCATACTAACTATGATGTTAAAAATTGCTTTGCATCTCAGATGAGAGCCTCTGAATACTGGATTCAGGTAAACAATCTATTTGGATGCTTGGCATCCTGTCAAATTGAAAAGGGAATCTCCAGAGATGTCTATCAACAGAAGTGGACTTCTCTGTTAGGATTAAAAAGTTAATTAATGATTTACCTGCTGAAAGGCAAGTTGAGATATTCAGCTCACTCTTGCTGCATAGTCACTTAAGAATTCTCATTTCACTTTGCTATAAAATGGATTCATTAGTATTGCAACTGCTTATTTTATTGTTGCTATAGCTATGGCTAGATTTACAGGTTTATTCTTACTGAGCAATGATGTTTAATGATATTTTTATTTTGGAATTAAAAAAAACAAAAGCCTTATCTTTATATATATATATATATATATATATATATATATATATAGCCTTATATAAAGCCTTATATGCCAGAGTGTAGCTGCTACACTGATAAAGATCAAATGAAGCAGTGAGTCCAGGGTCTAACTAAATTTATTTTACTTTATATTTTAAAATGAATGATCACCTACAAGTCCAAAATGATCTCAGTTTTATTACTTCCTTGGAATTAATTTAAATATTTTTTCTCTTTTGAGAGCTGAGTTGTTCAAAATATCAATAATTTAAAAACCTATTGGAAAGCTATCCATAATTATAACTATTTAAATTTTATAGTCATATGAATAAGATTGGAACAAAAATAGTTGTCAAATTGACTTGATCGATAACAGGGCTGTAAGTAATCTTTAAAAGTCTATTGTTCTTATGATTTTATATGACAATGAATAAAATAACCAAGAAATGTTTAGAAGTAAATCTGAGGAATATATATTCTTGAATATTTTATCAGTCACAAGGATGAAAATATAATTGAGAAGCACCTTTTCTTTTAGTATGTGGCAAATGTTGACACTTTAAGAAACAAACTATTACTACGACTGAAGAAAACATAGCATAGGAAAGGGTCATTTGAGAAGAAACTCATCTTCAGTGTCAGCAGATATATTACCTAGTAATTTACCAAAACTCACAAGAGGAAACATTAAACAATGCTTGAAGTCTTTTAGAAAAAATCATATACCTGCCAGGCTATGGTTTCTGGGATGAGCCACACAGATTAACCTCTCTTTTAATATTAGATTTATTTTTCCATAAGAAAATATAGACACATTGATTTCTTAAAATTCATGAAACTCCCAAATCAAGGCAAATACTTTGGCTTAATACTACCACATGTAAACAAAGAAAATATAATAATGCAGTAGAATTTTGAAAATCCTGATTAGACTTGAAAGTTACTAACTAAAAGCTTAGATTTGCACAGTGATTTCATAGACATATGTCAATTATGCTTATGAGAGTAGTTTTCCATTGTATTTTCTGGTCAGAACCTCTGATTGTACTAAAAATGAATGCTCCTTAATTGAAATAAAAAAATAGACTGACAGAAGAAGGAAAAAACACATTAGTAAAGAAGTATTTGTATATGTGTACACACATACATAATTGATATTTTAAATTTAAAAATGTATGCTGATGAGTCATTAAAACACATTCTGCTTTCTCCTTCATCTTTCAGTAGAGCCTTTATTATAGAGTCTAAAAAATAAGATGTATGATAATGGTTTGTGAAGAAGCATTCGACTTCTTTTTGAAATCTACTTGATTATAGATTAAAGTCATTGAATCTGTATTTGGTTCCCTTTATGGAAACCAGAAAAATGTCACAGTTGAAAAACACTCACTGATTCTCAGAAAAATAACAATAGAGCTTTTAATATTTAGAAATGGAAATAAAGACAAAAATAAACACATGGGACCTAATGAAACTTCAAAGCTTTTGCACAGCAAAGGAAACCATAAACAAGACCAAAAGACAACCCTCAGAATGGGAGAAAATATTTGCAAATGAAGCAACTGACAAAGGATTAATCTCCAAAGAGACTTCACCTTACATGTGTTTATGCATTTACCTCATATTTTCTTTTATGAGCTTAGGAAATGGTCTATTATAGAAAAGTTATAAAACAACATACATTAATCATGTGATCCCTATAACATGAGTGGCAGAGTGTAAAGCAACATAGAAAAATATTGCATATACATAAGAAAAATTGTAGCCTTGATTCTGATACATTCTGCTTCTCTGATGTTGGTTAAGTGACACTCTGTTTTAAGCCTCAATTTATTGATGAAAAATAGATATACAACCTTTCCTGAGACTTTCAATTGTGTTGCAAAGAGCAAAGGACAAAATATATGAGAAAGTACTTTTAAAACTGAAAATCATGATACAGATTGGTATTCGACAGAATAGCTCCACTGGAATCACACAAATTTAAGTCTTCTTGTTATCACTTTATTCAGCTGAATTCTACGTTGACCAGCAATACTTACTAACTTTTGTAATCAATTCTTTGTTTTGAGCAGAGCTTCTCTCATCTCCTCACCTCTATTTTTAAGAACTTTATTTCTGTTCCTGAAGGCATCCTAGGGAAACAGATTAATATTATCAGACAGTGAGAAATTTATAGTACATTGTTTCATGTTCTCTGTCTCCTTTAAATAAGATCTCCCCCCTTTTTCTTGTTCTTTCTTTTTTTTCCTTTTGTTTCATTATCTTTTCTTGTCTTTTTTTTTTTACATCTTTATTGGAGTATAATTGCTTAACAATGGTGTGTTAGTTTCTGCTTTATAACAAAATGAATCAGTTATACATATACATATGTTCCCACATCCCCTCCCTCTTGCAGCTCCCTTCCACCCTCCCTATACCACTCCTCCAGGCGGTCACAAAGCAACAAGCTGATCTCTCTGTGCTATGAGGCTGCTTCCCACTAGCTATCTACCTTATGTTTGGTAGTGTATATACGTCAATGCCTCTCTTTTGTTTTGTCACAACTTACCCTTCCCCCTCCCCATATCCTCAAGTCCATTCTCTAGTAGGTCTGTGTCTTTATTCCTGTCTTACCACTAGGTTCTTCATGACATTATTTTTCTTCTTAAATTCCATATATATGTGTTAGAATATGGTATTTGTCTTTCTCTTTCTGACTTACTTCACTCTGTATGACAGACTCTAGGTCTATCCACCTCATTACAAATAGCTCAATTTCATTCCTTTTTATGGCTAAGTAATATTCCATTGTATATATGTGCCATATCTTCTTTATCCATTCATCTGATGATGGACACTTAGGTTGTTTCCAACTCCGGGCTATTGTAAATAGGGCTGCTCTGAACATTTTGGTACATGACTCTTTGAATTACGGTTTTCTCAGGGTATATGCACAGTAGTGGGATTGCTGGGTCATATGGTACCTCTATTTGTAGTTTTTTAAGGAACTTCCATACTGTTCTCCATAGTGGCTGTACCAATTCACATTCCCACCAGCAGTGCAAGAGTGTTCCCCTTTTTTCACACCCTCTCCAGCATTTATTGTTTCTAGATTTTTTGATGATGGCCATTCTGACTGGTGTGAGATGACATCTCATTGTAGTTTTGATTTGCATTTCTCTAATGATTAAAGATGTTGAGCATTCCTTCATGTGTTTGTTGGCAGTCTGCGTATCTTCTGTGGAGAAATGTCTCTTTAGGTCTTCTTCCCATTTTTGGATTGGATTGTTTGTTTTTTTGATATTGAGCTGCGTGAGCTGCATGTAAATTTTGGAGATTAATCCTTTGTCAGTTGCTTCATTTGCAAATATTTTCTCCCATTCTGAGGGTTGTCTTTTGGTCTTGTTTATGGTTTCCTTTGCTGTGCAAAAGCTTTGAAGTTTCATTAGGTCCCATGTGTTTATTTTTGTCTTTATTTCCATTTCTCTAGGAGGTGGGTCCAAAAGGATCTTGCTGTGAATTATGTCAAAGAGTGTTCTGCCTATGTTTTCCTCTAAGAGTTTGATAGTTTCTGGCCTTACATTTAGGTCTTTAATCCATTTTGAGCTTATTTTTGTGTATGGTGTTAGGGAGTGATCTAATCTCATACTTTTACATGTCCCTGTCCAGTTTTCCCAGCACCACTTATTGAAGAGACTGTCCTTTCTCCACTGTACATTCCTGCCTCCTTTATCAAAAATAAGGTGACCATATGTGCGTGGGTATATCTCTGGGATTTCTATCCTGTTCCATTGATCTATCTTTCTGTTTTTGTGCCAGTACCACACTTTCTTGATTACTGTAGCTTTGTAGTATAGTCTAAAGTCAGGGAGCCTGATTCCTCCAGCTCCATTCTTCGTTCTCAAGATTGCTTTGGCAATTTGGGGTCTTTTGTGTTTCTATACAAATTGTGAAATTTTTTGTTCTAGTTCTGTGAAAAATGCCAGTGGTAGTTTGATAGGGATTGCATTGAATCTGTAGATTGCTTTGGGTAGTAGAGTCATTTTCACAATGTTGATTCTTCCAATCCAAGAACATGGTACATCTCTCCATCTATTTGTATCATCTTTAGTTTCTTTCATCAGTGTCTTATAATTTTCTGCATCCAGGTCTTTTGTCTCCTTAGGTAGGTTTATTCCTAGATATTTTATTCTTTTTGTTGCAATGGTAAATGGGAGTGTTTTCTTGATTTCACTTTCAGATTTTTCATCATTAGTATATAGGAATGCCAGAGATTTCTGTGCATTAATTTTGTATCCTGCTACTTTACCAAATTCATTGATTAGCTCTAGTAGTTTTCTGGTAGTACCTTCAGGATTCTCTGTGTATAGTATCATGTCATCTGTAAACAGTGACAGCTTTACTTCTTCTTTTCCAATTTGGATTCCTTTTATTTCCTTTTCTTCTCTGATTGCTGTGGCTAAAACTTCCGAAACTATGTTGAATAAGAGTGGTGAGAGTGGGTAACCTTTTCTTGTTTCTCTTAGTGGAAATGCTTTCAGCTTTTCTCCTTTCTTCTCTTTTAATATTAGAATTAGAGAAAATATATAAAGAAGATCACTTACCTACAACTACCACGGTGTTGTCTATCATCACCACCATTTTGACATTGTTTCTTCTACTTCTGCTGATACCACTCCCGGCTAGACAGGCAGTGATCTTAGCACTTTACATTTATTGACTCATGGCATCAGTATGACAAACTCATATGAAGTTTCTTTTAGTAGCCCCAATTTTCTGTCAAGAAAACTATGGCCCATATAAATTAACTAATTCAAAGTGGCTACACACTCACCCACTGGGGTGAAATGGGCATTTGGAGAACAAGTCAGGAGTAAGAATTGAAGGAACTCAAGAGAGTCAGAGCCTGACATGTACTATGTGCATAATGCACAAGTGTTCCAATGAAATAAACCTTCCTCAGTTGTCCTCCAGCAGAAACTATCAAGTGAGTGTCATAAAGCATGTAACACATGGGATCCTGGAAGAATAATCATCAGGTGATCCTAACTGCAATAAGAGTACAATGGAGTGGAAATTGCTGTGCAAGGCATGTGAATTTTTCAATAAGTAGAAAAGATCTTCAGGTAAATTAGAAAGGTAGCATGATACTACTCTCAATCAATCACTGCTCAGACATATTTTGCTCTGTCTTTGGTGATACATGAATTGGGTTTACTTCTCAGTTCCACCACCCAGTTCTACAAATTTAGAAACTGATTGACTTCTCTGGTTCTTCATTTCCTCATCTATAAAATGGGGATAATAATAGTATCTACCTATTTAGGGCTATTATGAGAACTGAATTTGACAATCTATATAGCATAAGTCATCAAGCCTGGCCCATAATAACTTTTACACATAAATGTTATAATTACAGTATTTAGTGGCAATAACCAAAACTCTGTAAATCTTCAGTTCATTTCAGAAAATATATATATTTTTTCTAATCCAAAAGATCCATGGGCTTAAAAGCCAAAAATCACCGTCAGTTTAGTTTTTTAAGATACTCAAGTGAAGACAAACCCAATTCTCTCCCAAAATACCAGTCCTGTAAAGTAAGAGAAAACCAGTTGAGAACAGGGGGCGTGTGGCTCCCCATAAGATCAGCAAACCAGGGCTGAGATGGATTTTTACCATCTGAAGCCTTTCTTTAGATTCAATTCCATATTTAATTCTTTTTATGCATGCTCAAGTGAATAGCAACAATTTATAAATGTCCTGTGGTGGTAATATGCCACAAATTCTCCTCTCTACAATAAGATTCAGCCAATTAACTAGCTTTAGGTAAGAAACTATAGGACACTCTACTCAGCAGGAGCAGTAGCTACTACCTTTATATTTAATAATGCATTCCTCTCTTACCCACCACAGCTTTTGAACTATTACTGTTTTAACTGATCATCTGGATTCAGAAGTCTAATTTTTTTTTTTTTTTTTTTTTTTTTTTTTGCGGTACGCGGGCCTCTCACTGTTGTGGCCCCTCCCATTGCAGAGCACAGGCTCTGGATGCGCAGGCTCAGCAGCCATGGCTCATGGGCCCAGCCGCTCCGCGGCATGTGGGATCCTCCCAGACCAGGGCACGAACCCGTGTCTCCTGCATCGGCAGGCGGTCTCTCAACAACTGTGCCACCAGGGAAGCCCCAGAAGTCTAATTTTTAAAATAAAAACCCAAGTGATATACATATGTGTGTATATATATATATTCTGAAACAATGAGTTTCCCCTGCTTAGAACACTCCAAGAGACTTTCCCTTGCAAAGTTCAAAATCCACTGATGTGTGTCTCAATCCTAAAAATGAACCTGTAAGAATTATTATTGTCTTACTTAACCTCCATGCTGTGGTAAGTCAGAGGCAAAAAACAAATAATACTTCAATAGTAAAATGAGCAAGGAATACAAAGAATAATAAGATTCCTCTGACACTTATCTGGAAATAACCACAATTTTCATTACTATATATTAGAAGAGTCCAAAGTAAATGGTCTTAAAGGTTAATAAATTTGAGTTAAAATATTCTGTGCAAAAAAAGTATAAATTTGAAACTGAAATTATCTTTTTCACCTTAAAAATGTTTTCATGCCTTTGATCCTTTTTGAAACATTATAATAATAAATGAAAAACACCATCACTCTTTTTTTTTCTTTTGCACATTGACAAGTGGTTGACTGAAACTTCAAAAAAATTTTTTAGCATCTTTATTGGAGTATAATTGCTTTACAATGCTGTGTTAGTTTCTGCTTTATAATAAAGTGAGCCAGTTATACATATACACATATCCCCATATCTCTTCCCTCTTGCATCTCCCTCCCTCCCACCCTCCCTATCCCACCACTCTAGGTGGTCACAAAGCACTGAGCTGATCTCCCTGTGCTATGCAGCTGCTTTCCAGTAGCTATCTATTTTACATTTGGTAGTGTATATATGTCCATGCCACAATCTCACTTTGTCACAGCTTACCCTTCCCCCTCCCCATATCCTCAAGTCCATTCTCTAGTAGGTCTGTATCTTTATTCGCATCTTGCCCCTAGGTTGTTCATGACCTTTTTTTTTTTTTTAGATTCCATGTATTAGCATACAGTATTTGTTTTTCTCTTTCTGACTTACTTCACTCTGTATGACAGACTCTAGGTCCATCCACCTCATTACAAATAACTCAATTTTGTTTTTTTTAATGGCTGAGTAATATTCCATTGTATATATGTGCCACATCTTCTTTATCCATTCCTCTGTTGACAGACACTTAGTTTGCTTCCATGTCCTGGGTATTGTAAATAGAGCTGCAATGAACATTTTGGTACATGACTCTTTTTGAATTATGGTTTTCTCAGGGTGTATGCCCAGTGGTGGGAATACTGGATCATATGGTAGTTCTATTTTTAGTTTTTTAAGGAACCTCCATGCTGTTCTCCATAGTGGCTGTATCAATTTACATTCCCACCAATAGTGCAAGAAGGTTCCATTTTCTCCACACCCTCTCCAGCATTTATTGTTTATAGATTTTTTGATGATGGCCATTCTGACCAGTGTGAGATGATATCTCATTGTAGTTTTGATTTGCATTTCTCTAATGATTATTGATGTTGAACATTCTTTCATGTGTTTGTTGGCAATCTGTATATCTTCTTTGGAAAAATGTCTGTTTAGGTCTTCTGCCCATTTTGGGATTGGGTTGTTTGTTTTTTTGATATTGAGCTGCATGAGCTGCTTGTAAATTTTGGAGATTAATCCTTTTTCAGTTGCTTTATTTACAAATATTTTCTCCCATTCTGAGGGTTGTCTTTTCATCTTGTTATGGTTTCCTTTGCTGTGCAAAAGCTTTTAAGTTTCATTAGGTCCTGTTTGTTTATTTTTGTTTTTAGTCTCATTAGTCTAGGAGGTAGGTCAAAAAAGATCTTGCTGTGATTTATGTCATAGAGTGTTCTGCCTATGTTTTCCTGTAAGAGTTTTATAGTTCTGGCCTTACATTTAGGTCTCTAATCCATTTTGTGTTTATTTTTGTGTATGGTGTTAGGGAGTGTTCTAATTTCATCCTTTTACATGTAGCTGTCCAGTTTCCCCAGAATCACTTACTGAAGAGACTGTCTTTGCTCCATTGTATACTCTGGCCTCCTCTTTCATAGATCAATTGACCATAGGTGCGTAAGTTTATCTCTGGGCTTTCTATCCTGTTCCATGGATCTCTAGTTCTCTTTTTCTGCCAGTACCATACTGTATTGATTACTGTGGCCCTACTTCTGAAGTCATGGAGCTTGATTCCTCCTGCTCTGCTTTTTTTTTTTCCTCAGGATTGCTTTGGCTATTTGAAGGCTTTTGTGCTTCCATACAAATTGTAAAATTGTTTGCTCTAGTTCTGTGAAAAAATGCCATTGGTAATTTGATAGAGATTACACTGAATCTGTAGATTGCTTTGGGTAGTACTGTCATTTTCACAGTATTTATTCTTCCAATCCAAGAACTTGGTGTTTCTCTCCATTTGTTTGTGTCGTCTTTGCTTTCTTTCATAAGTGTCTTATCGTTTTCTGCATACATGTCTTTTACCTCCTTAGGTAGGTTTATTCCTAAGTATTTTATTGTTTTTGCAGCAGTTGTAAATGGGATTGTTTCCTTAATTTCTCTTTCTGATCTTTCACTGTTATTTTATAGGAATGTAAGAGATTTCTGTGTTTTAATTTTGTATCCTGCGACTTTACTAAATTCATTGATTAGCTCTAGTAGTTTTCTGGTGGCATGTTTAGGATTTTCTCTGTATAGTATCATGTCATCTGCAAACAGTGAGAGTTTTACTTCTTCTTTTCCAATTTGGATTCCCTTTATTTCTTTTTCTTCTCTGATTGCCATGGCTAGGACTTCCAAAACTATGTTGAATAATATTATCATGAGTGGGAACATTTGTCTTGTTCCTGATTTTAGAGGAAATGCTTTCAGTTTTTCACCATTGAGAATAATGTTTGCTGTGGGTTTGTCATACATGGCCTTAATTATGTTGAGGTACGTTCCCTGTATGCCTACTTTCTGGAGAGTTTTTATCATAAATGACTGTTGAATTTTAAGAGCTTTTTCTGCATCTATAGAGATGATCATATGGTTTTTATTCTTCAACTTGTTAATATGGTGTATCACATTGATTGACTTGCATATATTGAAGAATTCTTGCATCGCTGGGATAAATCCCACTTGATCATGGTCTATGATCGTTTTAATGTGTTGTTGGATTCGGTTTGCTAGTATTTTGTTGAGGAGTTTTGCATCTGTGTTCATCAGTGATATTGGCCTGTAATTTTCTTTTTGTGTGATATCTTTGTCTGGTTTTGGTATCTGGATAATGGTGGCCTTGTAGAATGAGTTTGTGAGTGTTCCTCCCTCTGCAGTTTTTTTTGAAGTGTTTCAGAAGGATAGCTGTTACCTCTTCTCTAAATGCTTGATAGAATTCACCTGTGAAGCCATTTGGTCCTGGACTTTTTGGTTGGAAAATTTTTAATAACAGCTTCAATTTAATTACTTTTGATTGGTCTTTTCATATTTTCTGTTTCTTCCTGGTTCAGTCTTGGAAGGTTGTACCTTTCTAACAATTTGTCTATTTCTTCCAGGTTGTGCAATTTATTGGCATATATTTGCATGTGGTAGTCTCTTACAATCCTTTGTATTTCTGCTGTGTCAGTTGTAAGTCTCCTTTTTCATTTCTGATTTTATTGACTCCTCTCCATTTTTTTCTTTTTTTAAAAAAATATTTATTTGTTTATTTGGCTGCATTGGGTGTTAGCTGGGCACACAGGCTTTCATTGCAGCACATGGGCTCAGTAATCATTGTACACTGGCCCTCTAGTTGAGGTGCACAGGTTCTAGAGGGTGTGGGCTTAGTCACCTGTGGCATGTGGAATCTTAGTTCCCCAACGAGGGACCGAACCTGTGGCCCCCAATTGGAAGGTGGATTCTTAACCACTGGACTACCAGAGAAGTCCCCATTGTTGTTGTTTTTTTTTTGCAGTTTTAATTTTTCTTTATTTTTATTTTTTTGTGCTTTATAACAAATTTAATCAGTTGTACATATACATATGTTCCCATATCCCCTCCCTTTTGCGTCTCCCTCCCACCCTCCCTATCCCACCCCTCTAGGCGGTCACAAAGCACCTTGTTGATCTCCCTGTGCTATGCAGCTGCTTCCCACTAGCTATCTACCTTACGTTTGGTAGTGTATATATGTCCATGCCGCTCTTTCACTTTGTCACAGCTTACCCTTCCCCCTCCCCATATCCTCAAGTCCATTCTCTAGTAGGTCTGGGTTTTTATTCCTGTCTTACCCCTATGTTCTTCATGACATTTTTCCCCTTAAATTCCATATATATGTGTCAGCATACAGTATTTGTCTTTCTCTTTCTGACTTACTTCACTCTGTATGACAGAGTCTAGGTCCATCCACCTCATTACAAATAGCTCAATTTCGTTTCTTTTTATGGCTGAGTAATATTCCACTGTATATATGTGCCACATCTTCTTTATCCATTCATCCAATGATGGACACTTAGGTTGTTTCCATCTCTGGGTTATTGTAAATAGGGCTGCTATGAACATTTTGGTACATGACTCTTTTTGAATTATGGTTTTCTCAGGGTATATGCACAGTAGTGGGATTGCTGGGTCATAGGATAGTTCTATTTGTAGTTTTTTAAGGAACCTCCATACCGTTCTCCATAGCGGCTATACCAATTCACATTCCCACGAGCAGTGCAAGAGTGTTCCCTTTTTTCCACACCCTCTCCAGCATTTATTATTTCTAGATTTTTTGATGATGGCCATTCTGACTGATGTGAGATGATATCTCACTGTAGTTTTGATTTGCATTTCTCTAATGAGTAAGGAAGTTGAGCATCCTTTCATGTGTTTGTTGGCAGTCTGTATATCTTCTGTGGAGAAATGTCTATTTAGGTCTTCTGTCCATTTTTGGATTGCGTTGTTTGTTTTTTTGTTATTGAGCTTCATGAGCTGCTTATAAATTTTGGAGATTAATCCTTTGTCAGTTGCTTCATTTGCAAATATTTTCTCCCATTCTGAGGGTTGTCTTTTGGTCTTGTTTATGGTTTCCTTTGCTGTGCAAAAGCTTTTAAGTTTCATTAGGTCCCATGTGTTTATTTTTGTCTTTATTTCCCTTTCTCTAGGAGGTGGGTCCAAAAGGATCTTGCCGTGTTTTATGTCAGAGTGTTCTGCCTATGTTTTCCTCTAAGAGTTTGATAGTTTCTGGCCTTACATTTAGGTCTGTAATCCATTTTGAGCTTATTTTTGTGTATGGTGTTAGGGAGTGATCTAATCTCATACTTTTACATGTCCCTGTCCAGTTTTCCCAGCACCACTTATTGAAGAGGCTGTCCTTTCTCCACTGTACATTCCTGCCTCCTTTATCAAAGATAAGCTGACCATATGTGCGTGGGTTTATCTCTGGGATTTCTATCCTGTTCCATTGATCTATCTTTCTGTTTTTGTGCCAGTACCACACTTTCTTGATTACTGTAGCTTTGTAGTATAGTCTGAAGTCAGGGAGCCTGATTCCTCCAGCTACATTTTTTGTTCTCAGGATTGCTTTGGCTATTCGGGGTCTTTTGTGTTTCCATACAAATTGTGAAATTTTTTGTTCTAGTTCTGTGAAAAATGCCAGTGGTAGTTTGATAGGGATTGCATTGAATCTGTAGATTGCTTTGGGTAGTAGAGTCATTTTCACAATGTTGATTCTTCCAATCCAAGAACATGGTACATCTCTCCATCTATTTGTATCATCTTTAGTTCCTTTCATCAGTGTCTTATAATTTTCTGCATCCAGGTCTTTTGTCTCCTTAGGTAGGTTTATTCCTAGATATTTTATTCTTTTTGTTGCAATGGTAAATGGGAGTGTTTCCTTGATTTCACTTTCAGATTTTTCATCATTAGTATATAGGAATGCCAGAGATTTCTGTGCATTAATTTTGTATCCTGCTACTTTACCAAATTCATTGATTAGCTCTAGTAATTTTCTGGTAGCATGTTTAGCATTCTCTATGTATTGTATCATGTCATCTGCAAACAGTGACAGCTTTACTTCTTCTTTTCCGATTTGGATTCCTTTTATTTCCTTTTCTTCTCTGATTGCTGTGGCTAAAACTTCCAAAACTAGGTTGAATAAGAGTGGTGAGAGTGGGCAACCTTGTCTTGCTCCTGATCTTAGTGGAAATGGTTTCAGTTTTTCACCATTGAGGACGATGCTGGCTGTGGGTTTGTCATATATGGCCTTTATTATGTTGAGGAAGTTTCCCTCAGTGCCTACTTTCTGGAGTGTTTTTATCATAAATGGGTGTTGAATTTTGTCGAAAGCTTTCTCTGCATCTATTGAGATGATCATATGTTTTTTCTCCTTCAGTTTGTTAATATGGTGTATCACGTTGATTGATTTGTATATATTGAAGAATCTTTGCATTCCTGGAATAAACCCCACTTGATCATGGTGTATGATCCTTTTTATGTGCTGTTGGATTCTGTTTGCTAGTATTTTGTTGAGGATTTTTGCATCTATGTTCATCAGTGATATTGGCCTGTAGTTTGCTTTCTTTGTGGCATCCTCGTCTGGTTTTGGTATCAAGCTGTTGGTGGCCTCATAGTATGAGTTTGGGAGTGTTCCTCCCTCTGCTATATTTTGGAAGACTTTGAGAAGGATAGGTGTTAACTCTTATCTAAATGTTTGATAGAATTCGCCTGTGAAGCCATCTGGTCCTGGGCTTTTGTTTGTTGGAAGATTTTTTATCACAGTTTCAATTTCAGTGCTTGTGATTGGTCTGTTCATATTTTCTATTTCTTCCTGAGTCAGTCTTGGCAGGTTGTGCATTTCTAAGAATTTGTCCATTTCTTCCAGGTTGTCCATTTTATTGGCATAGAGTTGCTTGTAGTAATCTCTCATGATCTTTTGTATTTCTGCAGTGTCAGTTGTTGCTTCTCCTTTTTCATTTCTAATTCTATTGATTTGAGTCTTCTCCCTTTTTTTCTGGATGAGTCTGGCTAATGGTGTATGAATTTTGTTTATCTTCTCAAAGAACCAACTTTTAGTTTTATTGATCTTTGCTATTGTTTCCTTCATTTCTTTTTCATTTATTTCTGATCTGATTTTTATGATTTCTTTCCTTCTGCTAACTTTGGGATGTTTTTGTTCTTCTTTCTCTAATTGCTTTAGGTGCAAGGTTAGGTTGTTTATTCGAGATGTTTCCTGTTTCTTAAGGTAGGATTTTATTGCTATAAACTTCCCTCTTAGAACTGCTTTTGCTGCATCCCATAGGTTTTGGGTCGTCGTGTCTCCATTGTCATTTGTTTCTAGCTATTTTTTTATTTCCTCTTTGATTTCTTCAGTGATCACTTCATTATTAAGTAGTGTATTGTGTAGCCTCCATGTGTTTGTATTTTTTACAGCTCTTTTCCTGTAATTGATATCTAGTCTTATAGCACTGTGGTCAGAAAAGATACTTAATACAATTTCAATTTTCTTAAATTTACCAAGGCTTGATTTGTGACCCAAGATATGATCTATCCTGGAGAATGTTCCATGAGCACTTGAGAAAAATGTGTATTCTGTTGTTTTTGGATGGAATGTCCTATAAATATCAATTAAGTCCATCTTATTTAATGTATCATTTAAAGCTTGTGTTTCCTTATTTATTTTCATTTTGGATGACCTGTCCATTGGTGAAAGTGGGGTGTTAAAGTCCCCTACTATGATTGTGTTACTGTCAATTTCTCCTTTTATGGCTGTTAGTATTTGCCTTACGTATTGAGGTGCTCCTATGTTGGGTGCATAAATATTTACAATTGTTATATCTTCTTCTTGGATCGATCCCTTGATCATTATGTAGTGTCCTTCTTTGTCTCTTCTAGTAGTCTTTATGTTAAAGTCTATTTTGTCTGATATGAGAATTGCTACTCCTGCTTCCTTTTGGTTTCCATTTGCATGGAATATCTTTTTCCATCCCCTTACTTTCAATCTGTATGTGTCTCTAGGTCTGAAGTGGGTCTCTTGTAGACAGCATATATATGGGTCTTGTTTTTGTATCCATTCAGCCACTCTGTGTCTTTTGGTGGGAACATTCAGTCCATTTACATTTAAGGTAATTATCGATATGTATGTTCCTATTCCCATTTTCTTAATTGTTTTGGGTTCGTTATTGTAAGTCTTTTCCTTCTGTTGTGTTTCTTGCCTAGAGAAGTTCCTTTAGCATTTGTTGTAAAGCTGGTTTGGTGGTGCTGAACTCACTCAGCTTTTGCTTGTCTGTAAAGGTTTTAATTTCTCCATCAAATCTGAATGAGATCCTTGCTGGGTAGAGTAATCTTGGTTGCAGGTTTTTCTCCTTCATCACTTTAAGTATGTCCTTCCACTCCGTTCTGGCTTGTAGAGTTTCTGCTGAGAGATCAGCTGTTAACCTGATGGGGATTCCCTAGTGTGTTATTTGTTGTTTTTGCCTTGCTGCTTTTAATATGATTTCTTTGTGTTTAATTTTTGACAGTTTTCTTAATATGTGTCTTGGCGTATTTCTCCTTGGATTTATTCTGTATGGGACTCTCTGTGCCTCCTGGACTTGATTAACCATTTCCTTTCCCATATTAGGGAAGTTTTCAACTCTAATCTCTTCAAATATTTTCTCAGTCCCTTTCTTTTTCTCTTCTTCTTCTGGAACCCCTATAATTCGAATGTTGGTGCATTTAATGTTGTCCCAGAGGTCTCTGAGACTGTCCTGTGTTCTTTTCATTCTTTTTTCTTTATTTTGCTATGCAGCAGTTATTTCCACTATTTTATATTCCACCTCACTTATCCGTTTTTCTGCCTCAGTTATTCTGCTATTGATCCCATCTAGAGTATTTTTCATTTCATTTATTGTATTTTTAATCGATGCTTGATTCATCTTTAGTTCTTCTAAGTCCTTGTTAACTGTTTCTTGCATTTTGTCTATTCTATTTCCAAGATTTTGGATCTTGGAAATAGAATCTTGGATCATCTTTACTATCATTATTCTGAATTATTTTTCAGGTAGACTGCCTATTACCTCTTCATTTGTTAGGTCTGGTGGGTTTTTATCTTGCTCCTTCACCTGCTGTGTGTTTTTCTGTCTTCTCATTTTGCTTATGTTACTGTGTTTGGGGTCTCCTTTTTGCAGGCTGTAGGTTCATAGTTCCCATTGTTTTTGGTGTCTGTCCCCAGTGGCTAAGGTTGGTTTAGTGGGTTGTGTAGGCTTCCTGGTGGAGGGGACTAGTGCCTGTGTTCTGGTGGATGAGGCTGGATGTTTTCTTTCTGGTGGGCAGGTCCACATCTGGTGGTGTGTTTTGGGGTGTCTGCAAACTTTTTATGATTTTAGGCAGCCTCTCTGCTAATGGGTGGCATTGTGTTCCTGTCCTGCTTGTTGTTTGGCATAGGGTGTCAAGCACTCTAGCTTGCTGGTCGTTGAGTGAAGCTGGGTGCTGGTGTTGAGATGGAGATCTCTGGACGATTTTCGCCATTTGATATTATGTGGAGCTGAGAGGTCTCTTGTGGACCAGTGTCCTGAAGTTGGCTCTCCCACCTCAGAGGCACAGCACTGACTCCTGGCTCCTCAATTTGGGCTGATTTGTTGTCTATTCATGTATTCCACAGATGCAGGGTACATCTAGTTGATTGTGGAGCTTTGATCCGCTGCTTCTGAGGCTGCTCAGAGAGATTTCCCTTTCTCTTCTTTGTTCTCACAGCTCCCGGGTCTCAGCTTTGGATTTGGCCCTGCCTCTGCGTGTAGGTCGCCGGAGGTTGTCTGTTCTTTGCTCAGATAGGACAGGGTTAAAGGAGCAGCCGCCTCGGGGACTCTGGTTCACTCAGGCCGGGGAGGGAGGGAGGGGCACGGAGTCCGGGTGGAGCCTGCAGCGGCAGAGGCCAGCGTGACGTTGCACCAGCCCGAGGCGCACCGTGCGTTCTCTCAGGGAAGCTATCCCTGGATCCCGGTACCCCAGCAGTGACGGGCTGCACAGGCTCCCGGAAGGGTGGCATGGGCAGTGACTTGTGCTCGCACACAGGCCTCTTGGCGGCGGCTACAGCAGCCCCAGCGTCCCACGCCCGTCTCTGGGCTCCACGCTTTCAGCCGCGACTCGCGCCTGTCTGTGGAGCTCCTTTAAGCAGTGTTCTTAATCGCCCCTCCTCGCGCACCAGGGAACCAAGAGGGAAGAAAAAGTCTCTTGCCTCTTCGGCAGCTCCAGAGTTTTCCCGGACTCCCTCCCGGCTAGCTGTGGCGCATTAGCCCCCTTCAGGCTGAGTTCTCGCCACCAGTCCCAGTCCTCTCCCTGCCCTCTGCCCGAAGCCCGAGCCTCAGCTTTCAGCGTCGCCCGCCCCGGCAGGCGAGCAGACAAGCCTCTCGGGCTTGTGAGTGCCGGTCGGCACCGATCCTCTGTGCGGGAATCTCTCCGCTTTGCCCTACCCAAGTACGTGGGGGGAGTTTCATTGCCTTTTGGGAGGTCTGGGGTCTTCTGCCAGTGTTCAGTAGGTGTTCTGTAGGAGTTGTTGCACGTGTAGCTGTATTTCTGGTGTATCTGTGTGGAGGAAGGTGATCTCTGCATCTTACTCTTCCGCCATCTTCCCCGGAAGTCCTCCCTTTTTTTCTTGATGAGTCTGGCTAAAGGTTTATCAATTTTGTTTATCTTCTCAAAGAACCAGCTTTTAGTTTTATTGATCTTTACTAATGTTTTCTTGGTTTCTATTTCATTTATTTCTGCTCTGATCTTTATGATTTCTTTCCTTCTACTAACTTTGGGTTTTGTTTGTTGTTCTTTCTCTAGTTGCTTTAGGTGTAAGGTTAGGTTGTTTATTTGAGGTTTTTCCTTGTTTTTGAGGTAGGATTGTATTGCTGTAAACTTCCCTCTTAGAACTGCTTTTGCTGCATCCCATAGGTTTTGGGTCATAATGTTTTAAAATTTCTTTGGAGATTTCTTCTTTGACCCAAGTGTTATTTAGAAGTGTTTTATTTAATCTCCACATATTTCTGGATTTTCCAGTTATCTTTCTGTTATTGATTTCTAGCTTCATTCCACTGTGTTCTCAGAGTAGACACTGTATCCTTTCTATTTTTTAAAAATTTGTTAATGTGTGTTTTATGGCCCAGACTCTGATGTCTTGGTGAATAGTCCATATGAGCTTGAGAAGAATGTGTATTCTGCTGTTGTTGTATGAATTAGTCTATACGTATCAATTATATTCAGTTGATTGATGGTGTTGAGTGCAGCTATGCCCTTACTTATTTTCTGCCTGCAAGATTTTCCCCTTTCTGAAAAAGGGTTGTTGAAGTCTCCAGCTGTAATAATGGATTCATCTGGGTTTTTTGCAAGTCTTTTTGTCTCACGTAGTTTGACATGCTCTTGTTAGGCATTGGTTTTTATATTATTGCTGTTTTCTTAAGAGAAGCAATTGTTACAGAACCAAATGATAAATACCATAGAAAATTTCTGCCTTAAACAAAATTTTAGTGAAGTGGGGGGTGCTGAGAATTATGCATGTGATCCACTTATAGTTATTGTACCTATTTGCAGGTGCTAAGTATGGCTTAAAGAAAAAAAAGCACTTAACACAACACCTTGAAATTTATAGAACATTTATGCCAGCTTGGGCTCTCATCTACATGTGAAAGATCTAATCTTTAAAACAAGTCTAATAAAAAAGAACCAACACATAAGGTCTACAGAGGTACTATAAAGTAAAAGTAGGAAAAGAGTACAAACACACACACACAAACCTAATAGATTAATAACACCAACATTTAAAAAAAAATGTTCCCCCAGATCAGATGAAAACTAACCAAATACCTCACCAAGAATAAAAATATAAAGGAGAGATAATGTAAAATTGTTTCTAAAATTATAAAATAGATGAAGAAAAGCTTTCCAAAGACAGGAAAAAAATAATAGATGCCTATGGAAACAAAACTAACTTCTAAAAAATGAAAGATGAAATAAGATGAGCATATATGAGAATAGATGTGGCTGAAATTATAGTAATGGACTTTGTCTTGGTCTAGGTGCTCTAGAAAATAGAACCTAAGGGTGGAAAAATATGCTAATACCTTATTGAGGTGTGTATTCCAGAGTAGCAAGAAGCCATAGGGGCAGAGAAGGAGAGAAAGCAAGTACATGATAGTGAATTACTGAGTTTCACAAAAAATATAGCTGGTTGTTTGTGTAAGACATTTACATTAAGGCTGTATGGGACTACTATGACTCAGAACATTCAGTTAAGGGGAATGAGGCAGAAAATTTATGTGCTGATACTTTTTTTTTTTTTTTTTTTTTTTTTTTGCGGTACGCGGGCTTCTCACTGCTGTGGCCTCTCCCGTTGTGGAGCACAGGCTCCGGATGCGCAGGCTCAGTGGCCATGGCGCACGGACCCAGCCACTCTGCGGCATGTGGGATCTTCACAGACTGGGGCACGAACCCGTGTCCCCTGCATCGGCAGGCAGACTCTCAACCACTGCACCACCAGGGAAGCCCCTGTACTGATACTTTTTAATCTTCCTTTTCTTATTGCCCAAATTATGCTCATGGGTTTCACTTCTGGTTTGTGCATCATGACTCCACCAAGAAGTCTCTGGGTACGCCAAATCCCATGTCTTATGATGCAGCACTTCTTTTGAGTCTACAAGGGCTGAGAGAAATCAGAGCCTCCTTCAGGCCAGTTGGTTGGCTTGGATACTGGAATTCCCTCTGCTCCCATTATGGTGGAAGAAATGGAGACTGGCCATCCTCTTGGGGGATGATGAAATAAACAGAGGCAGTAATAGATGAATAAAGAAGCCAAAGCCTAAAAGGCAGGTACAGCCAGATAAATCTGGGAGACTCATAAATTGTATCCAAAGAGTTAATCCCTCTCACTACTCATATCCAGTATCCTCTGATTTTTGATCTTATACAAATTTATGAAAATAAGATACTATCACTTCATCCCTCACAGGAACAGTAAAAATCCAATGTTCCTTGATGGTGGCTAGTTGTAATGTCCCAAGAAGGCTTAAAAATGGTTTTTAAAAAAAATGTAAGGTCCTCACTGCTGCAGCTCTCCCAAGTCTATAAATTATCATCTCTGCCTACATGAACCATCTGGATTCTCCAGAAAGAACCAAGTCTGTAGGTTGCTTGCCTGGAGGGCTAGTATGGGTCTTCATCTCCAGGGTGCCTGCAGCTTTACTTGCATTGCTCTTGTAAGGCTGCAGTTGTTGATCTCCCCATTCTCAGTTATTGCTGAAGTTGGAAACATCAAGAGATACCCTAATGAATGCCCTGAATCCCAGGTGTGTATCTCCTTGTCCTCTGTGTATTAGCAACCCTAGCTCCTCATGATAATTGGGGTCAATTGTCCCAGGAAAAGCAATGACTCCTTCCTTTACCCTTTGGTTCTCTGGTGTTAGTTATATATTAGGGTTCAGTCAAACTCTTAAGGTATCCCTTAGCTAAATGATTCACTCCTCATATCCCACCACTATCATCGGGAATTAGAATCTCCAATCTATCTGATTCTAAGGATGTATGGAAGAGATTTTCAAATAAGAAATGTTTAGGAAAGGGACACTCTTCCTTCTTCCCCTTCTTTGTAGACTTGTATATTCTGGTGATACAGTGCCATATTTTGATCATTGTTATAGTGACTGGGTGCATCATGCAGAAGAGCCCTCTAACATTGTAAGATGTCCTTGAGGTTGTTCCTTAGTTGGGCATTCAGCATTCCATTCAGCCATTCTATCAGGTCAGCTGTCAGAGTGATGGCACACTTGGTAATGAGCCCATTGTTGCATCTCTTGGTCTGAAACAATCTTCAGATTGATATGGTATGGGATACCATATCAAAGCACCAGGACTTCTGTAAGCCCTTAGGTGATACTGTTCTTAGAGGTACTATAGGCAGAGAAGATAAACTCATATTTGGAATATGAATCATTTTGGTTTGTGAAGACCACTGTCTGCTTTAGGGTGAAGTGGACCTGATGTAATCAACAAGTCTCCAAATGCCTGGAAAGATCAGCATCAGTCCTATCCTATGGCAAATTGGGCACTTAGCAGTTATAGTAGCTAGCTTAGCCATCATGTGAAACAGCCATGTTGTTGATCCCACATATATCCTTTATCTCTGCCCCTATGGCCATTCTCTTAATAGGTTAACTATGTGAGAATATGAGTGGTTGAAGAGAGAAGGTGACGGAGTCATTATCTTCATCTGGTCCCTGTGAGCATCCTCAGAAGTGGATGCTGAGGGACACAGACATGAGATACAACAGACATTCTTTGTGGCCCCTTCAACCTCATAACTCCATGCTTCCGGTTTTTAAATCCTCATTCCACGTCTCTGGTCAATGAGCCAGTCTGTTTAATCACCAGAATTTGGTGTATATAACTCATTCATCTCTTTCTTTAGACAGAACCCATAGCTTTCTCTTTTGGAAGAATTTCCCTCCAACACTGTTTGCAGAGGGAAAGGGGCTACTCGGTGGGGCTCTAATATGGCAGCAGTTCATTTTTCACTAGTGCAAATATATCCATTAATGAGCATTAGTCCCACAACATTTCCTTGTCTGCCAATTGGTCATCAGCAACAGCCCCTCAGCCCACTGGTGTGAACTGAGTGAAAGGCTTTGTGGCATCAGCAATAGGTGCTGTTGAGCCTGAACCATCTATTAGAGCCCAATCTAGAACACAGGGCTTCACTTATATTGTAGAATGTGTTGCTTCTCTGCCTAACTGACTTTTGTAATTCATTGGATCTAATGATGGCTAGACCAAGATGGGCAAGTCATGTTGCCATATCATGTTCCACTGTGGGTTCTCAGTCTTTACTAGGGTGTAGTACCAGGCCAAGGGCATTTTTGCAAATAGTACATAGTTCTACCATGCTCCAAAAACCTACAGATATGTACTACAACTATCATGTTAAGGCTTACAAAAAATTTCATTCATGATTCTTAACCAACTTAGATACATAAAGTAGCATTTTATTTGCTAGGCCTTGTGTCAAAAGTTACAGGACTGCTTTCACTAGAACATAGACCTGCTACAGAGCTGTCTCTTGCTTTGGATCCTACTTGAAACTGGCAGCCTTCTGTGGCGTCCAATAAATAGGTTAGAGGAATGTTTGCAAGTGTAGTCTGTGTTCCTAAGTTCACTAAGATCTTTGACTGTTTCACAGTGATAGGAGGTATTGGGCAGAGAATGGGGTTGGAGAGCAACAACTTGTCTTTTGACTTGTTGGGGATGCCCCAGCATGACTAAGACCTCTGGACTCCCCAACACTTCACCAATGTCTTATGCATCTGAATCATTACAGAGTTAATTTCCTATACTTTAGCACTTTCATGTCTTACAGAGACATCTAGCCCCATAGAAAAAGAGGTGAATGATATAAACAGAGTGCTAAAATTAAAAATGGCTCTTAAACGTGAAAAGATTTTAAGCCTCATAAGAAGCGAAATGCAAATTAAAATCATACTTTGATACTATGTTTATCTTTCAGATTATCAAAGAACAAAAGGTCTGTGTTAGAATGAGAAACAGACTCACATACATATTGCTGGACTGTAAATGAGAAAAATATCTATGACAGTCAATTTATCAATCTTTCTCAAAGTATCAAATGTTTATGCCATTTGTCCTAGCAATTTCTTTCCTTAAAATTATCCTACAGATAATTTTGCATTTGAGAAAAATGACATATGTAAAAAATTATTAAGTACTGCTTTGTTTATAATTAACAGATTGACAAATGATTTAACAATGGGCTTGTTAAGTAATGCTATTCAAAGGATAAAGACTTTTAGAAAGAATGATATGGATCCTTAGCTACTGATATGAAATGATATACAAAATATATTTTAAGTGAAAAAAGCAAGGTACTGAACAATGTATGTGGCACACTACCATTTTTGTTTACCTCTATTTATGAAGAATCTCTGAAACAATGCTCAAGAAAATCATTAATTTTAAAAGTGGCTTCCTCATGGGTGGGAAGTTGATTGTTTCTATGACGAGGATGTAAAAACAACTTATTACTGTATACTTATTTATTCCTTTTGAATTTTTTACTGTATTCATATATTATTCAGTTTTAAAAATCAAATAAATCCTACCTAATTCAATTTAAATTTTCATTCATATCTAATTTAAAGCTTCACCCCTTCCTCTAGTTAAGATCTGAGCAGTAGCTTGAGGACTTATATTAGGCAAGAGAGTAAGAGTAAGATCTATTTCTTCATTTTCCCTTTACCTCCTCCCACTTGCTGCTAGTTCCTCTAAAATTGAGGCAGGTAAATAAAGGATTAAATAAAAAGAATTAAAAGTCTTATGAGCTTTTCAAGGAAATTTATATACTCTTCCTGGAGTTTACATTTGTTAAAATAATGGGAAAGAAATTTGGCCATATCTGATGAATTTTGATGAAATCTAATAGAGAGAGTTCTTACTGGAGTTTGCACATCATTGCCCTGCTGTCACAGCCATTAAAACTCTGGCTGTCTCATTACTCATCATGGGCAATTAACTCACCTCCTTCAGGTTGCCTTCTGTACTCCACAGAGTAACACTAGGTGCTGTAACAAATAAACTCTGGAATATAAGTGGTGTAATAAAATATCATCTTATTTCTTGCCAATGCAATTATCCCTAGTAGTGGGGTTTAGGAATGAGTGTGAGGGCTTTTGGTTTGCATTCATTTAAACCCACACTGTCAAAGGCTCTGACCTCTTCAACATGTAACTTCATACAATTTCTTGGGCATTGCTGTACAGCCAGTGGAAGAGTGAAAAACATGGTGGCTTACAGTATGGGAGAGCTTTATGGATCAGGCCTGGAAGTGGAACGTGCCACCACAAGGTATTTCATGGACCTGGACTCATTTAAATAGGCAGTTACTGTAAGTGAAGCTGAGAAATGTAGTCCCAGGCTGGTCAGCAAATTTTCACTGACAATCCTACGCCATTGAAAGTCATGCATAACACGTTTGGTCAGCTGCTTGTCTATGCCATATACCCCGCGGCAGTTTCCCATGTCAGTTGCCTCCCATAGCCTCTTATTGCTGAGGGTGGTGTTACCTTCCTCTTGCCGCAGGCTACTCTTAAGCAAAGCGATTTAAATATAACACAAGCTTGGTTACCTTTTCTGCTTTGCCCAAGGGAATCTTAAAATCATTTCCAAGTGGGAAAGAGACAGTGGTTATCTGTGTGTGTATATACATGTATTCATAAGTATGCAAATTCTTATGAAAGTTCAAAGGGAAGGGAAGCAGGACTGGGCCAAAAATCTTTCTGATAGAGATGCAGGTCTGACATCTGTGAAAGGAAAGACCTGAGGAAGCAGAATTGACAGGGAAAAGATCAGACACCTGTTCAGAGCTGCAAAAGTGTTAGTCCCATGGAGAGCATTAGAGCGGAGGTTTCCAGTTAAAAGAATCCCATATATGTTACAATGGCCAGACTCTGGTAATACAGCATGTTCAGTCATTGGTGATTGTGCCTGGACAGAAAAGCACATGGATTCATTCTGAAAGATGAGGTAAACTCTGAAGGCATTAACAGTTGAAGGCTATGAGCTAAAAACACTCCTTGAAGTTGAATGAGGAGTTCATTTCTGGAAGGAAATTGGAGCTAAAACCTCCATGGTTGCTTCAGCTAGAGACACCAGATTTCCATTATTTCAGGTCCCTTCAATTTCTCTGAATAGGTCTGTTGGATTAGTCCTCAATTAACCTGGAAAGAATGAATGATCCTTTATCCAACTACCATCTCATCTCCACACCTCCACAGTAACTGCACGGGTATAGAAGAGGATATGCCATAGTACTTCCATCAGGGAATGATGCAAAGCCTCCCCGAATGTGAGCTCCCAGATGCCAGCCAAAAGCCAGTCTTGTAAGACTTTCAGAGGATAGCAGTGTCAGATGAACTATGTTAACTATATTCTGCAAACACTAAAACGTTTTCACGTCCTTCACCCTGTCACATTCTCATATTCTGTCTTCCTGAAATCATAGTCAATGGTCTATCAGTATAAGCACTCTTGTATATACACTAGATCCCCTTCCTGTTTTCTACTTATGTGACACTGGGGGAACAAATCATGATTAAATCCAAATCCAGGTCTTCAGTTCTTTCAATTGTGTATGATAAGAAAACAAAACAAAACAAAACACAAACCTCACACTAAGTTCATGACCAATGCACCTGTATTTGCTGCCCAGAAATTCTACTAAAATTCCTCAGTTTATTGTTTTTCAAACTGTGGTCACTGAACCCGTAGGATCAGCACCATCTGGGAACTTATTATCTAGTAAGCTTTCAGATCTAACTACAAATCGACTGATTCAGAAACTCTGGAGGAGGACCCGTATATCCATGCTTTAACAAGCTCTCTGGGTGATTCTGATGCATGTCAAAGTGTAAGAGACTGTTCTTGACTATTCATCCTCACAATCTTTTAGACATCTACTTCACATATTCCCTTCCTCTACTCAAATCATTAGTAACACTGCTCCCATCTTTCTTCTCAGTCAATGGCCTTGCTTTTTATTTCACTGAGAATACAGGAGTAATTAGAAAGAACTTCCCTAAGCTCTCTTTTGCCCACACTTCTAACTTGTGCCCATATATTATCTGCCTTTGCTCCTTTTTCTATGACCCATTTGTGCCCTGGATTTTATCCTCCCTAAGTATCTGTCTCACTTTCTCTTCAACATCATCAATTCTCTTTCCACTGAATCATTTCCATTAGCATTCAAATATGTTGTAATGTCTCCAACAATTAATAGCACCTTGACCTTCATCTCTAGCAACCTCTCTATTTCAGTGATCCAATTTACAGCAAAACAGCTAAAAAGAGAATATATACTTAATGTCTCTAATTCCTTTCCTCCCACTCTCTCTAACCTACTTTAATTAGGATTTCTCTGTACCATTCTATAAGACAGCTCTTGTTAAGGACACCAGTGTTCTCCACCTTGCTAAATATAGTGAATATATCAATTTTTAGTTCTCATGTTATCACTTGTAATCAATTTTACACGTTGATTCAGGCCTCTTTATATTCTTTCTGTTATCTAGAATATCTGCCATATTTCCATATGTCACTCCCCTTCATCTTCATATCTCTGCTCAAATATAACATTATTAATATAGCTTAATGTTAATAGCAAATACTATGATAGACTATTATCTATCAAACATGATTTTACATACTTCAGGTACTAATATTATCCCAATTTTTAAGATGGAGAAACTGAGCCATAGAGAGGTATATTAATTTTTCCAAAGTCACACTGTCAGTAAGAGTGACGCCACACCACAAATCAAACCCAAACAGTATTATATGACCTTAAGCCCTAAACCATACTGGCTGTATGGGTTTCCCAGACTCCCTGTACTAATTAACTAACATCACCGTTTACCCTGTCTCTCCTCCGCAACTTTGTGTTCCTGCATAGCCTTCATTATCATCCATGGCAGACAATGTCATGTCTCCTAAAAACTTGTTTTCGTTTCTTCTTAAGTGAACAACTCAACTACATTTCCTAACCTTGTTTGCAGTTAGTTGGCCATGGAATTGACTTCTGTCCAATGGCACATGGTCATAAATGATGTGAATCACTTACAAGCCTGGCATATTATAACCTACAGATGCTCAGAGATGGATTAACTGTGAATCTAATGAAGCTTAATACTCAGGGATCTCACTTGATCCACCTTCTTTGAAGACTTCTGGAGGGCCTTAGAAATGTACCTAAATGTTCTTGTGAAAGACATTTTAGGTTATTTTCAACCCTTTAAGAAGCTGGTCTCTTTCTACTCTGACTCCATCTGTCACATTTCATCTTTTGTTGTGCGAAGTTGGAGTGATAGCAGGTATTTTGGGATCTGTAAAGGGGAAGGTTGAATTAATGTTAAATGTGGATGGGCTTTGGGAAGATGTATGCATGTTTTGCTTTTCTTCCCAACTATATTTAATTCATAGCCATCCAGAAGTATAAATGGCTTTCATAAGTTCTTTAATCACCAGCTGTGCTGATTCACCCAGCATCATAATACAGAGATAAGAGGACAGAGTTCTTATCATGATATGACTGTGTCCCATGGCACTCAGCATCAGACTTATGTGGATGGAGAAAAAATCAGGTTTGAAATGCATGGTTTCAGAGGTAGTCTATGGAAAATTATTCCAGTTATGAGAGAAGTAAAATTAGGTGAACAGTATTCACTTCTCATTGAAACCTAGTGGAATGAAAGTATTATCAAGATTATGAGAGGCAAGTGACTCCTAAACATGGAAAGAAAGAGCAGGAAAATGAAAAAAAATTATATTAAACACCCCACACAAAGTGTTGAGTTAAACCACTAAGAGTTTGAGGTTTGTTAGAGCATTTACTATTACTTATTACAACAAAATGTAACACCCAACGCCTTAAATATTTTCATTTTGCTCATATGAGCTCCATGGTGGTAGCGTCTTTGCTATTTGTTCACTAGTTGATCCCCAGCAATTAAAATGGAACATGGCATATAATAATCTTCCAGCACATAGTTTTTGAATATATAGATACATCATAGTGTAATTACAGAACACTAAAATTAGAGTATTACAGAATTTTCCAGGGAGGAAAAAAAAATAACAGACTTTTATTAATGAACAAGACTCTGACTCACTTCTCATCAGACATGCAGAATACTACAAGACAAAGGAGTAACACTATTTTATATTGCTGGATAACAGATTACCATGGATTTAGTGGCTTAGATCAGCACACTATTTTATCTTAAAATTTCTGAGGGCCTGGAGGGTAGTATGCTGGGTGCTATGCTGAAGGTTCACAAGACTGCAATCAAAGAGTTGGCCAGGGCTGTGGTCTCATCTGAGACTTGGGGTTTTCTTCTCACTGTTGCTGCCAGAAATTAGTTGCTTATAGTTGTAGGACTGAGACCCTCAGCTGATATAAACCATCTTCTGTTTGCTGCCAGGTGGACCTCTCTAGGACACGGCAGTTTGCTTCTTCAAGGTCAGCATGAGTGTATCTCACTGCTTCAAATCTCTACCTTCAAAGAATGACTCAGACTTCTTTTAAAGGCCTTACCTGATAAGGTCAGGGTCACCCAGGATACTCTCACATTTGATTAATTCAAAGTCTACTGATCAGGGGCCTTAATTCCATCTTGGGGACCATCTTAGAATTTCGCCTATAAAAATTCTTTCAAGGGAATTTTCTTTTTAACCTAGAATTATACACCCAGACAAAACATCAGATATCTTAGACATGTAAATATTTAGGAAGTTTTCTCTGTGTGGCAAAGGATTAACATAGTAGGCCTGATGTTGCTCTTTATAAGGGAACGTTTGTGGAGCTGGCCTTGGCTGATATTTGGGAACTTAGCTTTGGAGTATTCCCTATGTTACTAATTAATAAGGTTGTTTTGTATGCCTGGGCACTGAATCCTGCTGTACCAAGATGACTAGATTATTTGTGCAAAAATTTGATTTGTGGTAAACACCTCTTTTCCTTCTGGGAGTCTGTAAATTTTGTAATTATAACTCTGGCAGAGAATGGTCAGCCCCCATCAGAAGTTCTATATTGTGAGCCTCAAGTTGGCTTCCCTGGGCAAGAACACTTTACAAATGCTGCTGCATGCCACTGCAGCGACGTGTGCTTTACAGTGCCAACATGCCCTAACACGAGAGGGAAGCCTGTACGTCTGTTCCTGATATCCCCAGACTCTGCCTGATGGGGTTTTTTTCCATGACTGATCCTTCTTTGTATCCTGTCAGTGTAATTTACTATAGCCTCTGGGTCCTGTGGGTCTTTCTAATGAATCACCAAACATGAAGTTGTTGTGGGGTCCCCAAATCACCTGCAACATCCTTATTATAAAAGAAAGCCACCAGGAAAATTAAGGTCCAAATCAAGAAAGATGAAAGTGTATTCAGGAAACAGCTGTGAATCAGCCTGGAGAACAGCCAGTCTTGATTGAAGCCAAACAGTATAGAAAAATAACAAGTAAATATATGCTATAATTAAGAATGTAAAAAATATGAGGATATAAGAAAATCCAATACTATAACAAAATGAGGCAATTGGCGAACTCATAGAAAACAAAAATTGTACAAAAATAGTTGCCCAAGGGAAAATGTATCAAGAATTTTAAATAATTGTTAAATAATGAAAAGTATTATGTATTTTACATAAAATGTAGGAACATTTTAGTTCATGTGGTTCCAGGGCTAATTACTTTGAACACAAAGAGAAAGAAATGTGTTATTCTAGCATATTACCAAGTCTAATGTTAGAGAGATATTTTATTCCATTAATAATGTAAATATTCTTTAATCCCTTTTATTTTAATATATTTTGACTTAATGGGCCAAACATACAAACTTTGGTAGTTATTACAAAATAAAAAATAAATATTAAACGTCACTGTGTAAAAATCAAATGTCAGTAGCAGAATTTATGAGATGCAACATCGAGAAAGAATAGGATTATTAGTACCACCATCTTTCATTGTAGAGGGTCAAATGTTACTCCGTGCAAACATTTATGGAAAAAGAAATAAAACTTTATATTATATTTAAAGTTTAACGGTAAATAATAGAAGTAAAATAATAATAGTACACATAACAAGTATTAGAAGGGGGTAGACTACAGTAAGATAGATCCTGATCTTTCATGTCAGAGAATGAATACCTAGTGTCTAAAGTTGAAAATCCATAAATGTAAACTCACTCTCTCGCCCTCTTTCTCTCTCTCTCTCTCTCTCTCTCTCTCTATATATATATATATATATATACAATCAAATTTTTATTGAAAATATATTTTAATTAGAAAAGTATCAGAAAACTAAAATGTTTCAAAAATTCTTTTTTAGTATTTAATGTGTCAACATGTACATTCATTGATTTACATTGAGCCTTTAATGGAGAAGAATATTAATGGAAGTTAGTTACCATGATGCAAATATGAAAGTAACAGTTTTAATAAAGTAGTGGGATAATACAAATTTTTCACTTCTAAGTTTTTTTGATACTATAACATTGTTTTTAACTTTAAAACATAATTTTATATTAAACCTTTCCAAAATTTATCAGACTGTTAATACTAGAAGGGCAGGGATTTTAGTTTTTCTGCTATATTCTTAGAACACAGAACAATGATTGGCATATAATAGGTGTTCCATAAACATTTGTTGAGTGAATGCAATCTGAATTCAACAAATAGTTTTTAATCATCTCCTACACGAAAGGCAATATTTTAGGTTCAGCAACTCCAACCCTAATCAATCACTCTCTTTTCTTTTTACAAATCTCATTTTGATTCCACTTTAATAATTTAATTTCATCCTTATTTCTCCATGACCTTTTTTGCTTCATATGGTTTGCATCCATGGAAACCTAAAATGCTTAAATATTATATTTGGCCTCTGGGGCAACAGCCATTTAAGATAAACACTGGAGAAAGAGTAGGAATTGCATAATGAGACTATTACATATGGAGGCAACAGTATCTATGAGGATTTGGTGTGTCAGAAGGATAGGAAGATTTTTGATACAGTTAAAAGTGTTTGAAAGGTAAATGTAGTCAGGGTGTTTCTAATAGTGGGGGAAAAAAAGAACAATGTAAGCCATTCAAGAACATTTGTGTTTCAAAACCATCTATACAGCTGCAGCCAAGAATTGATATGAGGTAACACTTAAGAACTATTGCTAAGATACTGGGGATAGAAAGATTATATACATAATATTTTGTATATAAATATATGTGTAGTCAAATTAGATAGATAGATGGTAAAATTATTAGAACTTGGTGACTGAATATTTATAGGGAGGGAGGTTTGAGGATGATTTGGGCAAAATTCTTATAGAGAATTTCAAGAGGGGGGACGGATTTCAATTTTTTGGTGGTGATAGTGATGATGTTTTCTTGTGATTATGCTGATGCATGTGAATTGGTAAATTCAGTTCAATGTATTAAAGATGCCTGAGTGAAATTCAAGTACAGATGTCTAACTACTTAACTGTAGGTTAGAAAGTGGGTGTTCATCTCAAGAGAAGACAGTGGACTGATGATAAAGTTTTGCAATCAATAGCATATAGAATTAATAAACTTGAAAATTAATAAACCAGTGCATTTAGGGCTACATTTTTATTTTGAATTTTTTTATATTGCTGTCATTCGTTTATGCTATTCACTAGGCACAATACTGGATACTTTACATTTATTGCTTATTTAGTCTTTACAAAAACCTTGTGAGGGACTGAAATCCCTATCTTGATGATGGTGGAACTTAAGGTTATAAAATATCTTTCTTGTGTTTAGTACTGAAAGAGTTGAATCTGGGACCACGTTTGCCTTATATTCATGTCCATATTTGCCCATCAGCAATGCTGCCTCCAGTCTATTTCAGTTCAGTTCACTTCTGTATGTTTATAGAAGAAATTGCTTCACTAAAACTATTATTTCACAGCTTGCTACCCACTCTAATGTCTGCTGTAGGTGATTAGAGTCATTTATAGGACTAAGAATTAACAATGTGGGAAAAATTCTGTGGAAACTCTTGTGGGTTTTTAGTTGCTTTTCAAAACCTTCTTAGCATTACAGGTTTGTCTAAAAGTTACCTCTCTGTGCAAGATTTACTTTGACATATTACCTTATTGTATATACCAAAAGAGGTGGCTGACAAGATGGAGCATAGAACCACCCTTGAGAACTTATTTTTGAGTTACTGTTCTGCAAATCATTCATGCTAATAAATAGGTTTGCAGAAATATGGTTGAGGTTTCTACAGTCCATACTTCCCTATGTTATGGTCTGCAAATCCTGTTTAAAATAGATAATGTGCACATACAGGCACACACACATTTGATATAAGCCAATAAAAACATCTGGGATAGCACAACATTCAATTACACAATATTCAGCCTTTCAAATAGTGGACCTTTACAAACCAGGACATGGAACAAGTTCATAATTGAAAGGGATTTTGCTGTTTGGATGATATCCTTCATTTTGACTGTGAATGCAAGTCTGTAACATCACACTTGTGACAGTGGTAATTATCACTGGCAAAGTTTCTCTGTTGCTCCAAATCTAGCCAATTGCTTATTTCCTCAGCACCTTCCTTTCTCACTAGTGCCTGTGAATCAGTAGCATCCCTTTCTGGAACTACTCAGTGAATAAGTGGTGAGGGAACTTTTAGGTTAACAGGAAGTCAGAGATTGCACAACATTCTGTGGAACATTCAGAAAAGGCTTTGTTATAATATTCTTGGTCAATTACTACAGATATGTTTGTCTTCCCATCATTAAAGAATTAGCTTCTAATTTGACTTTCCTAGATTCAATTTTTCAGGAAGTTGCTAGACCTTGGATAACTGCAACAAGGAGAAAAAAGTGCGGTTAGTGAGATGCAGAGTCTGAAAAGCACATCATATTGGGAACCTATCTTTAGTGACTGTATGTCTTTTGTTACAAATCATTTTTCAGTGAAAATAATAAATCTTTTCTTGGATAAGTGACAGATGGTTTAGATTAGCAAATTTGCTCTCAGTAAATCCATAAGAGGAAGTAATCTGTAATGTTTCAGAAGGGTAACAAGAGGTCAAACACTAAGATTTGGATCTAATCCCTCAGCAGCTGGACTATGAGTGAATATCCTTGATCTAATACTGTCTTTTAGAAAATTCTCTTTGAGAAGATGTGTTGTGTATCTTATTTCAAAAGAAGTCTCATTAATTTCCCATATGCTGTGCAAAATTTCTTTGGGGTACCAACCTTCTCTGTATATTAAATATGTTTCCATTTGGCTATGTTTCCATTTGGTTCTAACTTATAGAAAATCCTACTATTGCGACTTATACTACTTATAGGCTTACATTTCTCATGTAAGGAAATTCAGAGGAGGTTATCCAGAGCCATTAGTGTGACTTGACAATGCATTGCCAACTTGGTATCCTTTATCTTTCTGATTCACTAGTTTGAACCTGTGATTTTGGTTTCCATGATCACAGGATTATTGATATACATTGAAGAGCATGTCTCAATTAAATTAAGAAAAAGGGAAAGTACCAAAGGAAGATAGGTCCTCTGTGGAGTGCTTCATGTGGCTGATCATAGCTGCAAGGGAGTCTTGCACAATATGCATTTTAGTTTTACTGTTTTGTTAATAGAGGAAGACAAGGGAAATTAATTTGAACATAGCTTTTGAGAAGTCCACCCAATGTATTCCATAGGTTATTAAGTAAAATGCTATCCTTTTAATTAGAAGAGAATGAGTCACTTTCAGAACATAATTGAGCACTAGAGTAAAATGAAACTTGCTCCCTAGTAGATGTGGAAAAATTTTTATCTTATTACTAGTTATGGTAGCAAACCATATATTTGCTTAGATTTGCCTGTTCTTTATTTTGAAGCCTTATGTCTGTTATAGAATCAAAATAACTAAATTTTTAGTTTATCAGAAAAAAAAATCACCACTTATTCATTTTTGTCTTTCTTCCAGAATACAGCATTGCTCAGAATATTAGTAACACTGATCAATTAAATTAATTAATATTTTAACCACTCTTAAAATATCCAGAAATAATTACTCAAGGTGGTTTGGAGGAGAAATTTTATTTACTATAGCCATCAAATGATTAACATAATCTGGCTAATAATATCAGGAACTTTAGAAATATATGAGTAATATTTTATATTTACACTAAAATAATACATTTGAAATTAGATTTTTAGAGATACTCTTGTCATTTCACCCCATCTTTTCTTGATACCCAAAATAGACCTAATAGGCATTAGCTATTTCTGGCCTTCACAGACAGCTTGAGATTAATTTCTGCTCTTTCCACGTGACTGTGGTGTGAACCTGCCCAATTTAATTCCAGCTCCAGGACATGGAGGGATAGGCTGTACTGATTAAGATATTAGCGATATTTTTTTTGCACTAAAATCCTAAAGAAATTATGAAATGAGTTAAGAAGCAAAAAGTTCTGAACTTCTTCCTGGGGTTTTAATTATTGCAAATAGAACTGCTAGGAATATTGGTAGATATATATTTATATGTTCATATACATATATATTTCATATATATTTATGTTGAGAATATATGTGGAAATAGAATTGCTGGATCATAATCGTATGTTCAACTTTCATAGAAACTACAAATAAACAGCCAGAAAGTTTTCCAAAGTTTTTTCTACAAATTATCCACTGAAACTATCTGGGCCTAGAGATTTCTTTTTTTAGAAGCTTTTACATTTCAGATTCAATTTCTTTAATATTTATAGAACTCTTCAGTTAATCTATTACATGTTGAGAGAGGGTTGGCAGTTTGTGTTTTTAAGGAATTGAGCCATTTTCCCTAAATCTTCTAACTTATGTGTGTAGAACTGTTGGTAGTATTCCCTTATTTTCCTTTTAATAGATACAAGAGTTATGTGATTATTATTTCTCTTTGTTCTTGATAATTTTCTTTGCTCTGAAGTCTAGTTTTTCTGATATTAATACAGTCACTTCCGCGCTTTTTATAATTCACTTTTGCATGGTATACCTTTTTATCTTTTTACTTCCAACATATTTTATTATATTTGAAGTGAGGTTCTTGTAAATAGAGTTGGGCATGGTGTACCTTTTGTACACCACATTCATTTTGAATATAGTTCTTTCCAGTAAATGTGGCAGGATATAAAACCAATTCCACCAGTTTAGCCCATGTCATCATAGAGAGGCATCAATATGAAAGTGTAGCGTCTGCTTCCTACAGAAGTGGGAGTCGTTCAGAGGCATTTTCTAATTTAGTGTAAAAATGAAGCAGCCCTTAAGTATTTGACTGGTGACACATCTTTAATTAAAATTTTAAATGTAAACAGAGGCATATACTGAGCTTCAAAAAATTTGGAATTTAGTAGTTAGTGAATATCACCACAGTAAGGTAAAATGCAAGGATAATATGGAACATAGAAAATGATCAATTTTAAGATAGAAAATAAAGGAAAAAAAAAACCAATTCCCTTAGGATCATCTTAATTCTTTTGAAGAAAAGTTTTTCAGACAGAAATCTTTAGACAGTTTGTATCTATATTCATAGCCATATGACTATCTTTACATTTTTAGCCTTAGTTACAAGGGATTACGTTAATCATACTTCTTAGGGCACACTGTTACTCCTGATTCATGCAAGAGACCTCTTCTATGTATATACGTGTGTATGCATGCATCTATGCACCTGTGTATCTATCTATCATCTATCTATCCTTCCTTTCTCTTATCCAATTCTGTTACTGTAATTTTCATTCTGTTAATATTACATTTTGATAAAAGTTGTGAATTTTATAAAGTTTATTTTATCAATATTTTCTGCTATGTTTAGAAATGTTTACTTATAAATTATGATAATACAATTATACTAAACTCTTTATATGGTTCCCTGTATACTATTTTAGGTGAGGTACTAATAATTTGTTCTCACTATAAAGTTCTCTGTTAAATAATTCAGCTGGGAACTCTCATGTTACAGATAAAGAATAGCTGCATCCCAGCTAATAATTCTAGCCAAGATTCTTTTGGCTAAAGATACCATAATAAATATGTACTATCCATTACCTGTGGTTCTTACAATTTAGTTATGAACAGAAAGGTGGATTCTTAGGCCCAACACAACATAATAATAACTAGATATTACACACTGCACTAAGTGATTTACATGGATTTTCTCACATGATGATTGCAAAAATCCCATGAGTTACTTGTTATTATTACCCAATTTTTTTGACAAAGAAACCAAGTCTAAAGAGGAATTCCATAATCTGAATTTTTTTTTTTTTTTTGTGGTACGCAGGCCTCTCACTTTTGTGGCCTCTCTTGTTGTGGAGCAAAAGCTCTGGACGCGCAGGCTCAGCGGCCATGGCTCACGGGCCCAGCCACTCCGCGGTATGTGGGATCTTTCGGACCGGGGCACAAACCCATGTCCCCTGCATCGGCAGGCAGACTCTCAACTACTGCGCCACCAGGGAAGCCCCATAATCTGAATTTTTAACCAGCACTTCAGGTGATTCTATTGTAGGTGGTTAGGAATTACATGAGGTGAGTTACATCATACTGCCTACACCAGGATTAATAATATACAGATGTGATATATATATTCATATTATATATTTTATAATATACTAGATTCCTTAAGTTCTTGATTTCAGCTTCATTAATAAACCAAAGTTGGGGCTTCCCTGGTGGCACAGTGGTTGGGAGTCCGCCTGCCAATGCAGGGGACACGGGTTCATGTCCCAGTCCGGGAAGATCCCACATACCACGGAGTGGCTGGGCCCGTGAGCCATGGCCGCTGAGCCTGCACGTCCAGAGCCTGTGCTCTGCAGCGGGAGAGGCCACAACGGTGAGAGGCCCGCGTACCGCAAAACAAAAACAAAAACAAAACAAAAACACCAAAGTTGCTGCAGGAAATGTATGTAATTGTATAATGATAAGAGTGATGCATTCCCTTAATAAAGAAATGTATGTATGACAAATCCAACAGAGGAAAATATTTATCCTTGATCTATATTGTATATTCAAACAATTGGTAAATTATTTTTGATATGGAATTTTCTTACTTTAGATATAACATTTTATCATAATTTGAATAGTTTAAAAACCCAGCCTCCTTTTTTGGAAAACACAAACTCTTTTTGGATAATACCCCAAGTGTTCTAGATCAGACATAGAGATGAACTGTTTCTTTGAAGTTAATTGGAAAAGACATCCGGTGCTTCTTTTGGGTAAGGGTTATATTTAGGATTGTCAACCTGGCTGGTCCTTCCTCTTCTTGATTAAAATAGCAAAGTTAAATACTTAGGTAAAGTATTTATAAAGAGGACTAAAAACAATGTTATATATAATCATAGGAAAATATTTGTTATTTAGCCTTAAAGAATACCTAGAGGATCAAATAAGTCAATGCTAGAATTAAGATGAATAAAATGAACACCTTAAACATCCGTAGGGGACAAGTTTAAGACTCCAAATGGGAAGAGTTTTGGAAGATGAAGGTTGAAGTTCAGGTTTACTATTCTAGCTTCTGATTGGAGACTCAGGAGCAATGCATCCACAGTTTATTGCAAATCAGTCATAACATCTAGCCAAAGATACTCTGAATACTTGATGGTGAAAATGAGGTATTGTAAATGGAATAATGTTTTTCCAAGTTTCTTTGCATGAACAGAAACCCCATCACAACCTGCAACTTTCCTTACAACTCTTTGATATTTGCTCCTGTACATCTTTTCCATTTTAGCAAGCAGTGAATAAAAAGAACACTCTATTGTCAGACTCCGCTTCTCTAGTCCCGCTCAGATTCAAACACTGAATACCTTCAACTAGACTAGCATAGTCCCTGACCAAGATTGGAAAAAAGCAGGAGGGTTTTTTTCTACATTCATATTAACCTTTGTATAGTGCACATTTGGAGTAAAACTGTACCTTTCTTCCCGCTGAGATAAACTGTCCTGTTGTCTGTTGTGTTTTCTCATATCATTTGTCTGGAGTTCTGTTAGATTCAAGATCAAATTCAGTTAAGAAAGCAAATTTCATGATGGTAGGATATTTTAACCTTTTTTCCACTGCTATACTCCAGCAGATATAGCAATGCTTCATTCATAGTAAGCAACAATAAATATTAGTTGAATGAATCAACCAGTGAATACGAATATTACTCCTCTGTGCCTTTACAGTTTTGAACTGAGATCTGATATTCTGTTTATTAAACTCAGGTCAGTGCTGACTTTTAGGGATCTAGATCCCATTTGTCTCCCCTGAATTCTGTCTGAAGTTTTGTTGCAGAAGGAATAAACAGCACAAAAATTTCTATCTAATATAAAATGTTGCTATGAGTTTGCAAACTCCATTGTCACATTTTAACCTCCAGAGTAGATAACTAGGGGAATCAACCAGCTAGAATTAAATACAAATTTACCTTGCTCCTTTGCTGTATATAAATTGCTAGATAATAAAGTAGTAGAAAAAGCCTTGGTTTTGTAATAACCCACATCAGGATTCCAGTACCATCTCTGACATTTTAACTGTGTTGTGTCTATAGGCAAGTTTCTTCATTCGATTCAATAAAAAATAATTGTGTGCTACAATTCATCAGGTAGTGTACTATAACCCAGGGTTATGAAAATACAGTCTTTGTCCTTAGAGAGTTCAATATGTAGTAGGAGAAACAGCCACATCAACAGATGATAAAAAGAAGTTTAAAAATGCAATAATAGTGATTTAATCGAGGATTATAAGAGGTCAAAAGAGGAGAATATTACCTAGCCTTAGGAACTTCTTCATTGAAATTATACGCCATGTGAAATTACTAGCAAAATATAGCCCAAATCTAAATGTTTCTTGCTACCTCCGAAGCTAGCAATCTGGTATACTCTAAACCATCATCACATCTTCTTTGCATAAAAAGAAGCTGGTTCAAATTTGGTGTTATAGTATCACCACAATAGCCATATTAATCTTGAAAATATAAATTATGTCATTTTCCTGTTTAAAATTCTCCAGGAGCTTTCTACCATACTTTTTTTTTTAACATCTTTATTGGAGTATAATTGCTTTACGATGTTGTGTTAGTTTCTGCTTTATAACAAAGTGAATCGGCTATACATATACATATATCCCCATATCTCCTCCCTCTTGAGTCTCCCTCCCATCCTCCCTATTCCACCCCTCTAGGTGGTGACAAAGCACTGAGCTGATCTCCCTGTGCTATGCAGCTGCTTCCCACTATCTATTTTACATTTGATTGTGTATATATGTTCATGCCACTCTCTCACTTCGTCCCAGCTTACCCTTCGTCCTCCCTGTGTCCTCAAGTCCATTCTCTATGTCTGCGTCTTTATTCCTGTCCTGCCCCTAGGTTCTTCAGAACCATTTTTTTTTTTTTTTTTAGATTCCATATACATGTTAGCATACAGTATTTGTTTTTCTCTTTCTGACTTACTTCACTCTGTATGACACTCTCTAGGTCCATCCACCTCACTACAAATAACTCAATTTTGTTTCTTTTTATGGCTGAGAAATATTCCATTGTATATATGTGCCACATCTTTACCCATTCATCTGTCGATGGACACTTAGGTTGCTTCCATGTCCTGGCTATTGTAAACACAGCTGCAATGAACACTGTGGTACATTACTCTTTTTGAATTATGGTTTTCTCAGGGTATATGCCCAGTAGTGGGATTGCTGGGTCATATGGTAGTTCTATTTTTAGTTTTTTAAGGAACCTCCACACTGTTCTCCATAGTGGCTCTATCAATTTACATTCCCACCAACAGTGCAAGAGGGTTCCATTTTCTCCACACCCTCTCCAGCATTTATTGTTTGTAGATTTTTTGATGATGGCCATTCTGACTGGTGTGAGGTGATACCTCATTGTAGTTTTGATTTGCATTTCTCTAATGATTAGTGATGTTGAGCATCCTTTCATGTATTTGCTGGCAATCTGTATATCTTCTTTGAAGAAATGTCTATTTAGGTCTTTTGCCCATTTTTGGATTGGGTTTTTTTTTGGTTTTTTTTTGATATTGAGCTGCATGAGCTGCTTGTATATTTTGGAGATTAATCCTTTGTCAGTTGCTGCATTTGCAAATATTTTCTCCCATTCTGAAGGTTGTCTTTTGGTCTTGTTTATGGTTTCCTTTGCTGTGCAAAAGCTTTTAAGTTTCATTAGGTCCCATTTGTTTATTTTTGTTTTTATTTCCATTTCTGTAGGAGGTGGGTCAAAAAGGATCTTGCTGTGATTTATGTCAAAGAGTGTTCTGGGGCTTCCCTGGTGGCGCAGTGGTTGAGAGTCCGCCTGCCGATGCAGGGGACACGGGTTCGTGCCCCGATCCCGGAAGATCCCACATGCCGCGGAGCGGCTGGGCCCGCGAGCCATGGCCGCGGAGCCTGTGTGTCCGGAGCCTGTGCTCCGCAACGGGAGAGGCCACAGCAGTGAGAGGCCTGCGTACAGCAAAAAAAAAAAAAAAAAAAAAAAGTGTTCTGCCTATGTTTTCCTGTAAGAGTTTTATAGTGTCTGGCCTTACATTTAGGTCTCTAATCCATTTTGAGTTTATTTTTGTGTATGGTGTTAAGGAGTGTTCTAATTTCCTTCTTTTACATGTAGCTGTCCAGTTTACCCAGCAACACCACACTTACAATAAAAGTACTATTCCTTATTTTGGCCTGCATGAAGTTGGCAGAGCGTGTCTCCCTGCTCACCGAACCTGCTTCTTTGTCATGGGAATACCACTAGACACCATGTCCCATATTCCATTTCAGTGACTTGAGGGCTTACGAATATATTCTAGGTGATGGACTTTTAGCACAATATAAACTTGGAAGCCATGTGTTAAAGATGATACTATTTCTGGATACCTTAAAGACTTTATGTAGCAGTGATACCCCAGCATGGGCCTATTGAGAAAACTGGGGTTAATTTATAGATATTTCAGATTTACCTGTGAAATCTGCTAACATTAGCCTAGCTAACATCAGGACTCTACTTTGTATATTCCCTGCCAATCTCTCTGCCTCACCTCCTACCACCATTACACCTGACTACTCTGTCTAGTCACATTGGCCTTCCTCCCGTACCTTAAGCATCCCCAATTTGTTACTATGTAAGGACTTTGCACTTTCGTCTCTACTTGGAATTCTATTTCTCAAGACATGTAAATGGCTTACTGATCACTACTTTAAATCTCTGGCCAGAGTCACCTGTACAGGTTTCCCTGACCACTTCCACTTTTAAAATAGCCACTACTTCCATCATGCTTTATCCCTTTTCCTTGCTTTATTTTCCCCCATAGTGAAATATTAATATAATCTCTTCATATTATTTTATATATTTGGTATTTCTTCATTGTGTAATTCCAGTTAGTGAAAGTATACTATATTTATTTGATTTTTGTTTCTTTTTCTTACCAGAATGTGTGTAGTTCCATGAGGCAGGGGCACTTTCTTGTTTACTCTTTTATACCTAGAATAGTACTTTCACATGTTAGGCAGTTAGTAAGTATCAGTTGAATGGGTATTGAATGAATATTGGTGCTTAGATATCTAAGATACAATGATTCTTATGACTGGAAGATCCAGGGCATGGTTTTGGGAATAGATGCCTAAGGTGAGTTAGAGTTCATGGCCAAGAAATGAAGATAGTGTAATAAGATGAGACTTTCTATATTCATTTATTCAAAACTGGTTTATTGAGCACCAGACTAATATAAGATAAATTATGGGCATAGTAGTATGTTAGGAGCTTACATTTTAGTGGAAAAGACAAAGGGTAAAAGCAAATTTAAGATGTAACAGGTTACTTTCTCATGTTGACAGTAAATTATTCTATGGAAAGGAGAGCTTTGCGCCCTGTGCCAATGTTTTCATTTTAAGTAGGGGCGGACTCCTGAGGAACAACCCAATGTTGTAGACAGACAGAGGCTGGTAGAGGTGGCATTTATTAACCTGAAAGGTGGAAGAATTTTAGAAATCAGGTCTTGAATTCTGGGCCAGAATTCTTTCCAACTAGTCCACTCTGATGCTCAGAGCTGTTTTTTACTATAGGAAGAGTCAGTAACCAGAGCTTTCTTTCCATGGTAAAAAAACACTGTACCTCCACACCTCTCTAGGGAAAGAGCCATCATGTCTGTTTATTGAATGCCCTAAGCATCACAACCCCAAGATGTCAAACATAGCCTACAGTGAAAATCTGTATTTCAGAAGGCACCTCTAGGCAGAAAAGAAACCTGCTATTTGGGGCAACACGTGAAATCAGAGTAAAAAACTCTGAAACAATTATAAATGTGAATTTATATTCTCCAAACCAGATGTGACTGCTGCCTGGTCTGCATGTGCCTGATCTCTCATTCTGCCTCTCTGCCATTATTTTATAGGCTTGCCTTTTAAACCCTGCTTACAGACTGCTATTTAAGTGCATGGACTATAACATAAACATTTAAAAAATCTACATTTCCAAGCAAAGTACACTGCATATAACAAATCAAAATTATTTATTGAAATGAATATTTATTAGAGTATTCACCCATATTCTTCAAAATTCCTCAATTCAGAATTTTCACCCCCTACCATATTTAATTAAAGAAAAAAAGTAAATCTCTCTTAATACTTCAGACATTTTTCTTCATAGATTATATATCTATATCTACATCTATCTATATCTACCTATGTATCTATCTATCTATCTATATATATATATATTTGTGTAAGATTCATTTTTTGGTGATTCTGACTGCCAATCTCCATGCTAAATTAAGCAAAAAGTTGTCCTGCTGTGCATATCTGTGTTGCAGGTGCAGGAATTCAGTGCTTAAGTAAATGTAAGGAGATTGGTGAGACCAATGGATTATTGGAAATATATTCACTTTCCTGTTGGATTTCAAATATGATGTAATGGCACTCGATTAAGAATGCAGATTTACAAAGTCCAAGATCAGAAGGAATTTAATCTCTTTCAGGCAAAATAATGTTACAGGAGTCTAGTCCCATGAATAATAAATACCCATTTTTATTTCTATTTCTAAGTTGTTTACTTTGATAGCACCATCTCTGAAATTATGGATGATGCTAGTTCTATTCCCCATCCCTAATTCCCATTATTTATGAATGTATTAAAGAGAATAGTGGAGCCACCTGGATTTGATGAGGATATATTAAGAAACTTCAAAATGCTTATCACATTGTCAAATTTGGATCTCAGCCAAAGTTGACTGATATTTGGTTTGGAATATATTTTAAGTGAAGTAAACTCTTTCATGTGTAAAAAATCCAGAAATAGCAAAATTAAAACCACAAGCTCAGTAAAACAGTATTTAGGGTTTCTTGTGCATATAATTATAGTTTGTGAACTGGGAGCTCTCAAACTAACAGTGGAATGACACACAGAGGTATATTGTTGTAAGACAGCTTACAGAGTGAACATGCAGAGGCTGTTTATTCTTAAAAATGATTGGTTATAGCATTAGAGTTTTTCTAGTGATAGGGAATTGGTTAAAGGTAATAGTTACCTTATGCCAATTTTGAGGAACTGCTTAAGTTTCATTTATGATTTTCAGAGGCATTTACAAGAAGTGGCCCAAGTTAAGTCTCACTTATTTTGTAGAGTAAGCTAAATTGAGTTTTGCTTACGTGGCTTAAATGGTTTTGTCTGCTCAGGGAATTTTCAGGTTTAATCTCCGTTTTGTAATTTAACACAGGTAATCTTTTAAAAACATAGCAGCACCATTTCATAAACAATTTGAAATCAAGACCTTGAATCAACTTTTAGGTTTTCATTTTCCATTGTCGAGATTAAGAAGGTCATGTGGAGAGAGATTTGGACTTAATCTGTAAGAAACTTGGGACAAATAAAGAATTTTAATTTTATTATAATATTTGAGAGATGGTAGTTACTATTTTACTTTTAGGTTGATACCAGTCTTATTGTAGAGAATACATTAGAAGAGGGATAAGACTAGAGGCATAGAAATTTGAAAGGAGAAGCTTATGGTAATATTTGTGAGAATGTTAAGGACTTCAACTAGGGTAGTGGCATTAAAAAGGATGTAAAGAAAAATGGCATGTTTAATAGACGTAAATATGGTAGGTAGATAATTGTGATTGGATGTGGGGTGTAACCATGAGAACTACCTCATGGTAACTACCTCATGTGGTAAGGATTAACTGTTATACATTGTTAGTTAACTATTAATGGAGTACCTAGGGTATAGGAAGTTCTCAGAATGTTTAGAAATATTATTCAAACTGGTAATCTATATTAGTACCTATAATAGTGATGATAATGATGATGATGGTGATGATGATTCGAGGTCTGTTTTCATGAAGTGCATATTAAAGATAACATCAAGAATGTATGTATTAAAATATTTTAAATCAATATATCAACAAAGCCAAGGTGGGGGAGAACTTCAAGAAGGATGTTGCAGAAAATGTCAATAGCTATAAAGGATTTAAGTAAGAATAAATGTTGAAAATTATCCATTGCAACTAATAGCAAGGTAATTATTAGGGACCATGGCAAGAAGAGTTGCTATGCAGGACTGGGAATAGAAGCCAGGAATAGTTACCTGAGACATATCTTAGGACCTAAAGTGTTACTCTTGTTTCCCTGTTGACAATGGAATCACTTGTGGCTACCAACTCACCAAATCCTTCTTGGACAGCTGCCTAGCTGCCTAAGTACAGTCTTAGAATTTGTGATAATTTTTATAGGAGTCTAATATCTTGGGCTAATAATTTAGCTCACTTAATTGATTCCATGGTTGCTATTCCCTATTGGAACATAGAGATGGCACCAGAAGTCTGCACCTCTCAACCCTTTAATCTACGATCCGTATCTGACATGCTCTTTGAGATCCCCTGGAGTATGTGACTGGTTACTGCTTGGCACTTCCAGGCATGGGAGACACCCACCAGGGACTCCCTCTGTATATTTTAGCACAAACAGAAATTTGCATAGCTTAGTTTGCACAATCAGCTTTACAAGCTTAAGAACTTTAGACATTTCTACCAAGAGTTAAAGGCTGACCCTTGTGACTCTTTTAAATGGTGGGTAAGGATGTTGAACAATAGGTGTAAACCATTTCCAAAAAGCTTGGGATGTAAAAAGAAGGGCAGAGATAGGGTGGTAACTAGAGGATATGTAAGAGTAAGTCTCTTTTCAACACAAGTAAGACTTGAGCATGCTATTCATGTTTTTGACACATTAATTAGAAACTTGACAACATTTTCAGTATCAGGGAATTATAAGGTACACATTAACTTGAAATGACCTTGTCTTTTAGCTTTTCTCTTTGCTTTATTTGTAAAACAAAATAAGAAGTCTTACAAAATGGACTTTTGTGCTCCTTTTACTTCTTTATTTCTAAAATTCTGATTTGGTAGGACAGCTTTTATGCAGAACAGAGAATCCACATAATTTTGCCAATTTAAGAGATTAACAACAATAAAATTTGTATGTTTGACAATGTAGATAAGACTGTTCCCTTAACACAGAGACTGCATTAAATTAAGCTGTTTTGGGGGGTTTCTTTCCCTTCTGATTTCTCTTGAGATAAAAATTAGGACAAGAGTTATGGCTCTTTTTGCTTCTTAACTCATTTCATTTTTTTTTTTCCAATTTCATGGGAGATTATTGCTGACTATTTAAATAATCACAGTGTTCTTAGGTTGATGGTACTTGGGGCAATGATTAGGAAATTTTTACCTATGATTTTTTAACATGTTATTAATTGGCTTCAGGTTTTTTGAAGGTTTCACAGAGACACATTTGGAGACTAGTTTGAAGGTGCCTAGGAGAGAAATGTCAAAGTTAATAAGCTGAAAGTATTTAAAAATGCTGTCAGAGTATTAATAGAATTGTGAAAAGGCAACAATGTGTGTTTTTCTTGATAGGTTTTTTTGCCCTATAAATTTATTTTACTTTGCTAAAACTAGTAAGGATAATGTCGACCAGAAAATATGCACAACCTAAAAGTTGAGAATTATATTTTATTTGGTGGACAAAACTGAGGACTTAAGCCCGGGACACAGCCTCTCACATAGCTCGGAGGGACTGCTCTGAAGAGGTAAGGGGGGAGCCAGCATATATAGTAGTTTTTGCAACAAGACCAGGTAGTCAGAACATCAAAAGATTACTGTTAATTAAAGAAAACCAGATATCTCAAGTTAAGGAATTTAGCACTTTTCTAAGTTTGGGAAGATGCAAGAGTCTGGGCTCATTGAAATCATTCCTTTGATATGCACCTCAGCTATCTGGGGCCACTGTCCTCTGCTTTTTCATCCTGAGTCCCCACAGGGTGCATGGTTGGGGGTGGCTGCTTTGGCTGAGGGCTTGGCAGTGGGCAGCCCATTTGTCTTCATCCTGAGTTCCCTTAGGGCTCAGGGTCCAGGGCAGCTGTAGTGGCAAGATGTCTGCAACACCCTTTGTTTACTGATATGGCAGGCGACATTTTTTCACTGACACTAAGATTTTGTTGTTGTTGTTACACTTCTTAAATTGGCATTGCAATTTTGTTTTGTGTGTTATATTGATTTGAGTATACTGATTTCGATCTGCAGTGTTATGAGGCAGTTCACAGTTTACACACACACACACACACACATTTGCTATATGTTTCTGATTTATTTACTTAAGAATATAGAACTTAGCAAGAGTAGTTGTAGCCTTTTACTTGATGTATGTTCCACATAGGACATAATTGCAGATGGTTCCTGTTCACATATAAGCCATTTCTAAGTAGATAAAGCCAAATTCTTGCTACACTGCAGGCCTTCTATAATCATGCTTAAATTATATTCCAGCAGCAACTAAGACTATCTCTAAATATACTTCCACTTAAAAAATATTTTGTAATTAGTTTGTGCTGATTCTTACATACTCTGCATCAGCTGAGATACATCCTTATTCAGGGAAAGTTAGATGATTAAGTGTCCAAGGTGTCCCTGAACGATATTTCAGTCTTCTTATGCCAGTTTCTCAGCAAGCCTACTTCCCCATGTGATCATGTGTAATACATGGACATCTACTTACTTATACGTGCACACACTATTTAACTTATTGATCTGTCTGTCTCTTCTGGACAAGAAAAGATGAAAAGAGCAGAGATTTACTATTACATTAAAATATAGAGATAAAACACTACTAGTATACATAATACACTGCAGAGGCCAACCTTAGTATAAGCTGATTTTCATTATTTATATTAATGTCTGAGACATTTTATTTTCCTCTTTGTAGAAAAGATTCAGATCTTTGATACTAATATTACATTTTATAAGGTTACATTTTGCTAGTGATGAATTGGATTCAGCATTAAAATCTTTTTATTCAATTTAAAGTACTTTGTGTTTTATATTTCAATTGAGTTAATATATAGTGTTCCTTTTTCAACTTCCATAAGTATTTTCCAGACATTTAGCATACAATGGCCTGTGCAGACTAAAGAACTGATTAACACTGCAGATTTCTCAAGAGGTGTACAAAATACAGTTTCTCTTTAAAAATAAAAGTGCTTAATTAAAGTTTCAAGTTGGAATGAAGTGTCACTTTTTTTATATATCCAATTTTACGTCACTAACTCTTCTAAACCATAATTGGAAATTAACACTGCTTTCCATTATTGCTGCTTTCTTAAAATGAACACTAATGTGAATTGACTTTTTTCTGTAGTAAAGTTTTATTTTAACCAATAGGTTGCAAACTCAATGTTAGGCATCAGTAACACTAAAAAAAAAATAATAATGTATTAAATGAATTATAGTACTTTAATCACTTCTGTTATAAACTTAGGAATTGTACATTACGATGTTCATTGTAAGATAATTAAAATCATATTAGTTACCTGCAAACTGACAAATTAAAATGTAAAGGATGGAGGCAAATAAAAAAGTGCCATCCCTTTTCTCCTAAAGCTAACTCAAGCCTGTAGATGCTTCCAGGAATGTGTGGTGTCACCTTGGGGTGACTCTGAAGTTGCATATTCAAGGGCTTAGTTACATAACGAAGAATGAAGAAGATTGCCCAAAACAAAGCGAGGTATGACTAGAACAAAAACAACACTGTGGCTCTAAAAAGTCTTAAAAATCCATAAACCGATGAAGCTAAATGAGCCTATTTGCTGTAAACTTAGGTACAGGATATCTTTAAGAAAATTTTTATGGAACAATATAAAGAAACGTATCTGGATTTTCTATATAGTTTTGTTCTGCTTGACTCACCAGTTTAAATTCTTGCCTAATAAACAATTCAAAAAACAAGCATTATATCTCTGACACTTACTTTCTAAAATGCCTCAAGGGAGGATATATATATATATATATATATATATATATATATATATATATATATATATATATATATATATACACACACATATATATATATATATGTATATATATGAAAGATATTTAATAAACATTGTATAGTGTCCCGATGCAAAATGAACTAAATTAAAAGGGGGTACAACAATGTGAAAAACAAGTCAATATACTTTATTAGCCTTTTCATTAAGCATTTCAGTATTCCTTATATTATGCCTCTGCATTTTAATTCAACCAACATTCTTCTATATCTGTTATACTTCAGATACTTTATGATTCACAATCAAGTAAGACCTGTCCTCACCCCAGGTAGGAAAGGAAATTTAATCATATATCATAATGAATTGTTATAAATTCTGTCACATTATTATATTGTCAGTGTTAGATGGAAATAAAAATAAATAGGTATACTTACAGGTGGTAAAAATATTAGTTTAAAAGTTATGAGGAAAACTGACATTGCACTTATACTCAGGCAACATGGAATATAATAATAGGTAAAGACTGGCTCCGATTCTGTAAAGCTGTAAAACTGGACAAAATTTTCAAGCTCACAGACTAGTGAGGAGAACATAAAACAGTCATAATACAATGCAGTAATGCTATATCCAATCCCATACAAGTAAACAAAGGTCTCAAGAGATGAAGGGAGAAGTAAGGTCAACATTTTGCTAGTTATCTCTTCATGGCAGGTCTGTCAGAGCCTTAAATGAAGGATGTAAAAATAAGTGCATTACATTTAGTTTCATATATTTTCTGCCATCAATATTTCCAAAAGGAGGCCATCATCTTCCCAGGAATGAAAGTTCAAAATTTGGAGCCTTCTTTGAGTCTGCCTACTCCTTTACTACCTATATAAATGGTGTTGCAAACCTTAATTCTATTCATTCAGTTTCTTAAATCTACTATTTTTTAATGTATACAACCACAACTATAGTTCATGTTCTCTTGAATGATTATTTATAGACATGTCCTTAACTTCCTCACAAACCTTATTTCAGTCCTTTCTTCAATAAGGTGTGTATTTCCCTCCAGTTCCTTTACTATTCACTTACATTAATAGAGAAAATAAAACAATATTTTTATGTTTCATTTAGTTTGCTTTCCATTTCAGAACCTGTGAGCCTGCCTTTTTAACTGTTGCATAATAACTCTTAGCATTCATTTATTGACTATTAATTGTTTTTTTAACTTGTTCCATAATACAATGAGACAGTTAATATCTTTGTATATGCCTTCTTGTGAACATTATCACACTTCCCTGGGGTCAGTATTGAAGCCTGGTATTGCTTTAAAAAAAAAAAAATTAGTACTGTGAAGCTGCCCTTCAGACTAACCATTCCAGTTTTAAAATCTTAGACACTCACCAATACTTGATAATACCAAATTTTTGATTTTTCCAATTTGATGCATAAATATCAGTCCCAGTTAGGGTGAACACAAAATGTGTTATCCTAACTAGGAATCTTTAAAAGGAGGAAGGAGGTGCTATTAACAATTTTCTTGGGATAATAGGCATAAACAAGGATGGTTAGGACCAAACTAGTACATATTGTCACCACAGTTAGAACTAAATTTCTAAAACCCAAAGCTTATAATTTTAATAACTACTTAATTCTTTATATAATTGGATGTATAAAGTCCAAATCTTTCATCCAAAATATATAACCTTTCATGATCTGAATCTACCTACCTTTTTCTCCTAATCTCTTAGTTCATCCTTCTATTCATTACAAATGACCTAGTCACTGTCATTCCCAGGTTCTTCTGGCTCACTTAGGCTCCTGCTATGTGTCTTGTCTTCCCTGTCTGCTTTCGTGTCATATCCACGTGTCAATGCCCTACATTTCCTTAAAGGTCCAGCTTAATTCTACATCCTTCAAGGAGCTTTCCAAGAACTTCCTCTTCAGAATTACTTTATTTCTTATTCTATTGTGCTTTATCTCCTACTATTCTTCCTTTTTTATATCCTCCTCTTCTGCTCTGGGGATAATGTACATAGTGATTAAGATAATAGACTCTGGACTGGAATCCTAGGTCTGAAATTTGCATCTTGGGCAAGTTACTTAATGACTCTGCCACAGATTCCTCATGGGTAAAACAGGGATAATGATTCCTGTCTCCTAGGACTTTCAAAAGGGTTAAATAAGTAATACCTGTAAAGTGCTTAGAAATAGTGCCTGTGAATAAGTACTGTACACTTGTAAATAATATTTCTCTTAAATATTGGTTTTCCCCAGAAGTAGGCTCTGGACTTCCTAAAATTCTCTCTTGATTGGAGAAACTAAGGTGAATCTATAACTACTATTGCTACTTCTGAATTATCTCATGAGGCTGCAGAATGTGGAATTAAAGTTTAATTGGGGAGTAGGCTTGGCCCAGGTTGATATCTGCTACCAGATAGCTGTGATCTTAATCTTTTTATTTCTTTTCCTCCTCTCTAAAATGCAAATAATAAAAATGCCTACTTTGTGAGGTTTCAGTGATAATTAAAATATGACGAGTGTCTAGCATAGTACTTGGCAATACTGGGTAAATAAATATTAACTATAGATAATGTACTTTGTACACAATGACTCTAAGGCCCTAGGTGAAAGATCTCTTTCCTCACGCTAGTCAACCAACCAACAAACAGATAAAATGTTAGAATTATCGGTGTAACTAGACTGTAAACTTATCTAAAGGATTCATTGAAATCATTTGGAATATTATGAAGCAAAATGTAGTGATTTAATAGAAGTTCTTCACATGTGTTTTCTCCAAAATTCTGTAATGAGGGGTTTCCCTCTCAATCGTGTGAATATTACCAAATAACGCATTCAAAGGAAAACTTAATTCTGAGCAATACCCCAGACTTCTGGGGTATTGCTCTTGAAATAATTTTCAGATTTCCACAATATCACAAGAGATTTAAATAAATTATGCCCATTTTGATGTCATGTATTTGTGGTGTGTGTATCATTTCTTGGACTTAATATTCATAAAAAAGAATGGAACTAGGTTTTGACCCAGAATAGTGTTTCATCATAATTAAAACAACATCAAATTGCATATTACATTATCATTAAGTGATCATAAACACTTGTTTCTTCATAATAAGGAATAACTTTTATTTGACAATTATTTTAATATCATTCAAATTTAAGTATTTTCTATGTTTTAAAATGCAACAAAATGTCTTTACAATTACCTTCTACTATGGAGAGTAAAGTTGGGTTTTGGTGAATGGCAATTTTTTTTTTTAATCTTTATTTTATATTGGAGTATAGTTGAGTAACAATGTGTTAGTTTCAGGTGAACAGCAAAGTGATTCACTTATACATATATGTATCTATTTTTTTTTCAAATTCTTTTCCCATTTAGTTTATTACAGAGTATTGAGCAGAGTTCCCTGTGCTATACAGTATGTCTTTGTTGGTTATCTATTTTAAATATAGCAATGTGTACACGTCAATCCCAAACCCCTAATCCTATTAATATTTCAAAATTTAAAAGGAATTATTTAAATGAAAATATGTTACAAAATATTTTAATATAGGATAGGAGAAAAGTGACTAAATTTAGGAACATCCATGTCCATGGAAAATTTCTATCTGTTTTTGAACTTACTATATATTTTATTTATATATGTGTATATATATCTATATCTATAGATATAGATATATCTTGGTTTTTCTTCACATAATGTTGTGGTTGTGAGATTAATTTCAGTTGCCAGAGTAGCAGAATATTTTTCACTAATTGCTAAAATATTGATAGACATCTGAATTGTTTTCAGTTTGAGGCTGAGACATATGGATGCTATAAACATTCTCGTGCATATTTTATGCACATGTGTATTCATTCTCTGGAAAGGGGATTTACATAGATTATGGATATGGTGAGCTATCACCATATCAAATAGTTTTCTAAAATGACTAACCATTTACTCACCTATGAGAAGTTTATGAGGATTCAAGGTACTCTACAACATCAAAAGTTTAGTATAAATATTTTCAGTTTTAGACATTTTGGGCGAATATGTGTAATGACACTGAGATTTCAATTTAGTTTTCCTCACAGGTAATGACCTGATCCCTTCATGTGGCTTTTTGAAATTTCAATATCGTTTTCCTGTAACTTGTCTGTCTTTTTCTTCTTGATTTCCTTATTTATATATCCTGGGTATTAATCTTCTGTTGGTTATATGTATTTCAAATGACTTCTTTCAATATGTGGCTTTCCTTCTCACTCTCTTGATGGTATCTTTTGATGAACAGTTCCAAAATTTAATGTAGTCCATTTTATCTATCTTTTCCTGTAAGATTAGTGATTCTTGTGTTCAGTTTCAGAAACTGTTGTATACACCAGTTCATGAAAGTATTCTCTTGTGCTATCTCATAGATATCTTATGGCTTTATCTTGCATATTAAGATCCATATTTCATTGTGCATGGTGTGAGGTAAGAATTAAGATTAATTATTTTAAAATACGGATATTCAATAGGTGCAAGATCATTTCCTATTCTGCAGTGTCACCTCAGTCATAAATCAGGTGTTCATCTATGTGTGCATCAAATTCTGGAGTATTCTGTTCTATCAATCATTTTGTCTATCCTTGAGCCACTATAACATATTCTTTAATAGTGTACCTTTAAAAAGGAATTTACATTTTACCTGTAGGAAACTAAACTTTGTTCTTCGTCTTCAAGACTGTCTTGATTATTGTTCACCACTTGTATTTCCTTAAGACTTTAAATAAGTTTGTTAAAGGAAAGCTACTGAGATATTGGTTGGAACTAGATTGAATCTATAGATTAATTGGGTAGGAACTGATGTCTTTACAATATGAAATGTTTAAATCTACAACCATTGTGCTGTCTTGCCCTACAGATTATATACTCAAGATTATACCATACATCAGTATGATTCAATTTACATAAAATTCAAAAACAGGCAAAACTAACAAATAGTATTAGATATCAGAATAGTGGTTACTTCTTTGAAAGGGGATTGACTGGAAAGAGATGCAATAAAACTTTCTGGGTGGTAGGAAAATTGATGAAATGAGAGGGAAATGTATCTTAAGGTTTATATCAGTATGTACGTTTGTATACTTTTCTAAATGATGTTCTTAGGACTTATCAGTTTTACTATACATAAATTTACCTCAGTAAAATTTAAAAGTTTAACAAAAATGGCATGGCAATTAAATAATTCAGGTTCAGGAGAAATTTGAATACTAAAAAATGTATGCACATTTATTATTTTAGCTTATTTATAAAAGGTCATGATTTTATGCATTTCATGGATATTTTCAAAGAAACCAAGAAACAACTTCTGTTTTCATGGATTTTCCCTGTTTTCCTGTTTTAATTTCATTGAGTTCTGCTTTAATTTGTATTATGTTTCTTCTTCTGCTTCATCAGAACTACACTGTGTCGTCTTTCTTCAGTTTCCTAAATTAGAGGCTTAGATTATTGATTTTAGATCTTTCTTCTTTTGTAGCACATGCACATCTCATTTTATTAAGCTTCACTTTATTACACTTCACAAATATTTCATTTTTTTACAGATTGAAGATTTGTGTCAACTCTGAATTGTCAGATGATATTTAGCATTTTTTAGCAATAAAGTATTAAGATATGTACAATTGTTTTTTTAGACGTAACACATTGTGCCCTTAATAGACGACAGTATTGTGTAAACATAACATTTATATGCACTGGGAAACCAAAAAATTAGTGTGTCTTGCTTTATTGCAATATTCACTTTTTAACGGTGGCCTGGAACTGAACCTACAGTATCTCAGAGGTATGTCTGTAATGTCTTCCTGGAGAATTCGTCTGTATGTCATTATGTAATGATTCTCCTTGAAATTTTTCATTATTTTGAAATTAGCATGGTCTAAAATTAATGTAGCTATTCCATCTCTCTTTTCATTAGTGTTAGATTGGTATATCTTTCTCTTTCCTTCCATTTGTAATCTATCCGAATTTTTATACTTAATGTGAGTTTCTTGTGGGCAACATATATTTGGGTCCTTTTTAAAATCCACTCTGACAATCTGTCTTAGATCAATCACATTTAAAGTGATTACTGATACAGTTGGATTAATTTCTACCAAGTTTGTAATGATTTTCTATTTATTGTGGTTGTTCTTTGTTTTCTTCCCCTCCTCCTCACTTCCCACCAATCTTTTTCTTCATCTAGTTTTAACTGAACATCACATATGATTCAATTTTAACTCTTCTCTTAGAATATCAATTATACCTTTTTAAGAAAATGTAATGGTTTCTCTAGTTTTTAAATATACATTTTTAACACTATATCACTTCACATACCATTAGGAATTTTATCACAAAGTATTCCCAATTCCTCTCTCCTATCATTTATTCCCTTTTTGTCATTCATTTCACTAATACAAATTTTACAGTAAGTCAATACAATGTTGATTTTATTTAAACTTTATTCTGTTTCTAGTGCTCTTCCTTTCTTTATATGGATCTGAGTTTCTGACCTGTACAATTTTCCTTCTTCTCTAAGACCTTCTTTTAATGTTTCTTTTAGGACAGGTTTACCGATGATAAATTCCCTCAGTTTTTATTTGCCTGAGAAAGTCTTCATTTCTCCTTTACATTTTAAAAATTACATTAAAATTTTTATTTCAATTTAATTTTTATTTTATATTGGAGTATAGTTGATTTTCAATGTTGTGTTAGTTTCAGGTTTACAGCAAAGTGATTCAGTTACACATATACATATATCCATTCTTTTTCAGATTCTTTTCCATACAGGTTATTACAGAATATTGATTAGAGTTCCCTGTGTTATACAGTAAGTCCTTATTGATTTTCTATTTTATATATAGTAGTGTATATATGTTAATCCCAAATGCTTAATTTAATCCCTCACCCTACCTCCCCACGTTGGTAACCATAAGTTTATTTTCAAAATATGTGAACCTATTTCTGTTTTGTACATAAGTTCATTTGTATCATTTTTTTAGATTCCACATGTAAGTAATATCATATGATATTTGTCTTTCTCTGACTTACTTCATTTAATATGATAATCTCTAGATCCATCCATGTTGCTGCTTTTTATAAAAACAAAAATAAACAAATGGGACCTAATTAAACTTACAAGCTTTTGCACAGCAAAGGCAAACATAAACAAAATAAAAAGACAATACACAGAATGGGAAAAAATATTTACAAATGAAGCAACCAACAAGGGATTAATCTCCAAAATATACAAACAGCTCATGCAGCTCAACAGCAAAAAAAAAAAAAAAAAAAAAAAAAAAAAACCAAAAAACCCCCAAACAACCCAGTCAAAAAAATGGGCAGACCCCAAGTGGCCTTTACAGTGCCACCCCTTGGCATGTTGTGCTTCCCGAGAGCCCTAAGAAAACCCCATGTAGAAAAATACTTTACAAGGAATATGCTCCAATCTCAGCCAGAGAAAAATACAGCTTTTGTGGGGTGGAAGGGTGGAAGGGGCACGTCCCAGGGGCTGTACCCAAAATGCATAGGCAGGCAGGACACGCACTGGGAGACAGGTGTCAGGAGGTGTCAATTCTGGGGTGAACAATCCCCATGAGAAGACAGAGGAATATTGCATATGAGAAGGCCGGCGTGGCCAGGAGATCCACCTGCCGGGCCTGGTTGCATAAACAGACATTTCTCCAAAGAAGACATACAGAAGGCCAAAAACCACGTGAAAAGATGTTCAACATGGCTAATTATTAGAGAAATACACATCAAAACTACTATGAGGTATCACCTCATACTAGTCAGAATGGCCATCGTGAAAAGTCTACAAATAATAAATTCTGGAGAGGGTGGGGAGAAAAGGGAACCCTCCTACACTGTTGGTGGGAATGTAAATTGGTACAATCACTATGCAGAACGGTATGGGGGTTCCTTAAAAAACTAAAAATAGAGCTACCATATGATCCAGCAGTCCCACTCCTGAGCATACATCTGGAGAAAACAATACTTTGAAAAGATACATGCACCCCAATGTTCACTGCAGCACTATTTACAATAGCTGAGACATGGAAGCAACCTAAATGTCCACTGACAGAGGAATGGATAAAGAAGATGTGGTACATGTATACAATGGAATATTACTCAGCCATAAAAAAATAATGAAATAATGCCATTTGCAGCAACATCTAGAGGCCTAGAGATTATCTCCTTTACTTTTGAAGCATAATTTCACTGGAGATAAGTTCTAGGTTGGTGTTTTGTTTATTTTTTCTTTCAACACATTAAATATTTCACCTCTATTCTTGCTTACATTGTTTCTAAAAAGATGTTCACCATATTGTTTATTCTTATTCTTCTGTAGGTAAAGTGTTCTGACCCTCCCCCCCCAACACAGCTTCTTTCAAGATTTTCTCTTTCTCTGTTTTTCTTCAGTTCATATATAATATGTCCAGGTATAGAATATTTGGTGTATATACTGCTTGGTATTCTTTGAGCCTCCGACACCTACCCTTTGGTCTCTGTCATTAATTTTAGAAAATTAGAAGGCACTATCACTCAAAAGGAAAGAAACAAATCCACTATTATAGTTGGAGACTTCAAAAATATATTTTTTTGCTCTGTTTCCTCTTTCTTTTCCTTACATATTCCAATTATTTATACATACATGCATCAATTTAAATTGTCCCACAGTCCTTGGATGCTCTGTTCGTTTTTTCCTTTTTGCCATTCTTTATTCTCTTTTCATTTTTGTTTGTGTAGTTTCTATTGACATATCTTAATTTTCCCTCTTCTTCTGTCTTTGAGCTTCCCTAGGGCTCCTCAGACAGAGTCTGTGTACTGAAGTTCTTTCATCTGTAATACACCATTTTTATCCTGGAGCCCTTTTGGTATGGTGGTAAAGCTCGGGGAAGGGTAAGTATTCGATAATTTTCTAATTAAATCTCAGTCTTTTAATGAGACTGTGCTCTGGGTTGTGACTTTCACAAGTGTTTCTTAGTTTTCCCCACCCCACATTTTAGGTGAGACAGGAAGTCTAGAGGAGTCTAGAGTAGGATAAATGTCCTTCTCCTAGGTGGGATAAGGCTCTGCTAGGTTGTTTGTGTAGGCTCTGGGTGTACTTCACAATAGTTACATTTGGCCTCTCTCTTCAGATCCATGAGGAATATTTGTTGGCACTTAACTGTGAAAACTTGGTAGGATTCCTGAAGTTAATGTCCATGAAAATTTTGGTGATCCTGTACCCTCAAGACTGTGGAAATCAGGAATTTTTAACTCTCAGGATAGCCCACACTCAGCTTCAATCGAATTATCAAAATTATCATTTTGTATTTTTAAGTTTATGGCTCCAGAATCTTCTGCTCCAGGTAAGCAGTTCTTTTTTTTTTTTTTTTAATTAGTTTCTGCTTTATAACAAAGTGAATCAGTCATACATATACATCTGTTCCCACATCCCTTCCCTCATGCATCTCCCTCTCTCCCACCATCCCCATCCCACCCCTCCATGCGGTCACAAAGCACCGGGCTCATCTCCCTGTGCTCTGCGGCTGCTTCCCACTATCTATCTACCTTACGTTTGGTAGTGTATATATGTCCATGCCTCTCTTTCGCTTTGTCACAGCTTACCCTTCCCCCTCCCCATATCCTCAAGTCCATTCTCAAGTAGGTCTGTGTCTTTATTCCCGTTTTACCCCTAGGTTCTTCATGACATTTTTTTTTTTTAAATTCCGTATATATGTGTTAGCATACGGTATTTGTCTTTCTCTTTCTGACTTACTTCACTCTGTATGACAGACTCTAGGTCTATCCACCTCATTACAAATAGCTCACTTTCGTTTCTTTTTATGGCTGAGTAATATTCCATTGTATATATGTGCCACATCTTCTTTATCCATTCATCCGATGACGGACACTTAGGTTGTTTCCAGCTCCGGGCTATTGTGAATAGAGCTGCAATGAACATTTTGGTACATGTCTCTTTTTGAATCATGGTTTTCTCAGGGTATATGCCTAGTAGTGGGATTGCTGGGTCATATGGTAGTTCTATTTTTAGTTTTTTAAGGAACCTCCATACTGTTCTCCATAGTGGCTGTACCAATTCACATTCCCACCAGCAGTGCAAGAGTGTTCCCTTTTCTCCACACCCTCTCCAGCATTTATTGTTTCTAGATTTCTTGATGATGGCCATTCTGACTGGTATGAGATGATATCTCATTGTAGTTTTGATTTGCATTTCTCTAATGATTAATGAGGTTGAGCATTCTTTCATGTGTTTGTTGGCAGTCTGTATATCTTCTTTGGAGAAATGCCTATTTAAGTCTTCTGCCCATATTTGGATTGGGTTGTTTGCTTTTTTGCTATTGAGCTGCATGAGCTGTTTATAAATTTTGGAGATTAATCCTTTGTCAGTTGCTTCATTTGCAAATATTTTCTCCCATTCTGAGGGTTGTCTTTTGGTCTTGTTTATGGTTTCCTTTGCTGTGCAAAAGCTTTGAAGTTTCATTAGGTCCCATTTGTTTATCTTTGTTTTTATTTCCATTTCTCTAGGAGGTGGGTCCAAAAGGATCTTGCTGTGATTTATGTCATAGAGTGTTCTACCTATGTTTTCCTCTAAGAGTTTGATAGTTTCTGGCCTTACATTTAAGTCTTTAATCCATTTTGAGCTTATTTTTGTATATGGTGTTAGGGAATGATCTAACCTCAAACTTTTACATGTCCCTGTCCAGTTTTCCCAGCACCACTTATTGAAGAGACTGTCCTTTCTCCACTGTACATTCCTGCCTCCTTTATCAAAGATAAGTTGGCCATATGTGCGTGGGTTTATCTCTGGGCTTTCTATCCTGATCCACTGATCTATCTTTCTGTTTTTATGCCAGTACCACACTGTCTTAATTACTGTAGCTTTGTAGTATAGTCTGAAGTCAGGGAGCCCGATTCCTCCAGCTCCGTATTTCGTTCTCAAGATTGCTTTGACTATTCGGGGTCTTTTGTTTTTCCAAACAAATTTTGTAATTTTTTGTTCTAGTTCTGTGAAAAATGCCAGTGGTAGTTTGATAGGGATTGCATTGAATCTGTAGATTGCTTTGGGTAGTAGAGTCATTTTCACAATATTGATTCTTCCAATCCAGGAGCATGGTATATCTCTCCATCTATTTGTATCTTCTTTAATTTCTTTAATCAGTGTCTTATAATTTTCTGCATACAGGTCTTTTGTCTCCTTAGGTAGGTTTATTCCTAGATATTTTATTCTTTTTGTTGCAATGGTAAATGGGAGTGTTTTCTTGATTTCATTTTCAGATTTTTCATCATTAGTATATAGGAATGCCAGAGATTTCTATACATTAATTTTGTATCCTGCTACTTTACCAGATCCATTGATTAGCTCTAGTAGTTTTTCGGTAGCATCTTTAGGATTCTCTATGTATAGTATCATGTCATCTGCAAACAGTGACAGCTTTACTTCTTCTTTTCCTATTTGGATTCCTTTTATTTCCTTTTCTTCTCTGATTGCTGTGGCTAAAACTTCCAAAACTAGGCTGAATAAGAGTGGTGAGAGTGGGCAGCCTTGTCTTGTTCCTGATCTTAGTGGAAATGGTTTCAGTTTTTCACCATTGAGGACGATGTTGGCTGTGGGTTTGTCATATATGGCCTTTATTATGTTGAGGAACGTTCCCTCTATGCCTACTTTCTGCAGGGTTTTTATCATAAATGGGTGTTGAATTTTGTCGAAAGCTTTCTCTGCATCTATTGAGATGATCATATGGTTTTTCTCCTTCAACTTGTTAATATGGTGTATCACATTGATTCATTTGCGTATATTGAAGAATCCTTGCATTCCTGGAATAAACCCTACTTGATCATGGTGTATGATCCTTTTAATGTGCTGTTGGATTCTGTTTGCTAGTATTTTGTTGAGGATTTTTGCATCTATATTCATCAGTGATATTGGCCTGTAGTTTTCTTTCTTTGTGACATCCTTGCCTGGTTTTGGTATCAAGGTGATGGTGGCCTCGTAGAATGAGTTTGGGAGTGTTCCTTCCTCTGATATTGTTTGGAAGAGTTTGAGAAGGATGGGTGTTAGCTCTCCTCTAAATGTTTGATAGAATTCGCCTGTGAAGCCATCTGGTCCTGGGCTTTTGTTTGATGGAAGATTTTTAATCACAGTTTCAATTTCAGTGCTTGTGTTTGGTCTATTCATATTTTCTATTTCTTCCTGAGTCAGTCTTGGCAGGTTGTGCATTTCTAAGAATTTGTCCATTTCTTCAAGGTTGTCCATTTTATTGGCATAGAGTTGCTTGTAGTAATCTCTCATGATCTTTTGTATTTCTGCAGTGTCAGTTGTTACTTCTCCTTTTTCATTTCTAATTCTATTGATTTGAATCTTCTCCCTTCTTTTCTTGATGAGTCTGGCTAATCGTTTGTCAATTTTGTTTATCTTCTCAAAGAACCAGCTTTTAGTTTGGTTGATCTTTGCTATCATTTCTTTCATTTCTTTTTCATTTATTTCTGACCTGATCTTTATGATTTCTTTCCTTCTGCTAACTTTGGGGGTCTCCTGTTCTTCTTTCTCCAATTGCTCCAGGTGCAGGGTCAGGTTGTTTACTCGAAATGTTTCCTGTTTCTTAAGGTGGGATTGCATTGCCATATACCTCCCCCTTAGAACTGCCTTTGCTGTGTCCCACAGGCCCTGGGTCGTCGTGTCTCCACTGTCACCTGTTTCCAGGTACTTTTTAATTTCCTCTTTGATTTCTTCAGCGATCACTCCGCTATTGAGTAGTGTATTGTTTAGCCTCCATGTGTCTGTACTTTTTACAGATCTTTTCCTGTAATTGATGTCCAGTCTCACAGCATTGTGGTCGGAAAAGATACTTGACACAATCTCAATTTTCTTAAATTCACCAAGGCTTGATTTGTGACCCAAGATATGATCTATCCTGGAGAATGCTCCATGAGCACCCGAGAAAAATGTGTATTCTGTTGTTTTTGGATGGAATGTCCTATAAATATCAACCAAGTCCATCCTGTTTAATGTATCATCCAAAGCTCGTGCCTCCTTATTTATCTTCACCTTGGATGATCTGTCCCTTGGTGCAAGTGGGGTGCTAAAGTCCCCCACTATGATTGTGTTACTGTGGACTTCCCCTTCTATGGCTGTCAGCATCTGCCCTATGTACTGAGGTGCTACCATGTTGGGTGCATAAATATTTACAATTGTTATATCTTCTTCTTGGATTGATCCCTTTATCGTTATGTAGTGTCCTTCTTTGTCTCTTCTAATAGTCTTTATTTTAAAGTCTATTTTGTCTGATATAAGAACTGCTACTACAGCCTTCCCCTGACCTCCATCTGCATGGAATATCTTTTTCCAACCCCCCACCCTCAATCTGTATGTGTCTCCAGGTCTGAAGTGGGTCTCCTGAAGACAGCATACACATGGGTCTTGTTTTTGTATCCATTCAGCCACTCCGCGTCTCCTGGTGGGAGCACCTAGTCCATTTACATTTAAGGTAATTTTTGATATGTATGTTCCCATTCCCATTGCTTTGGGTTTGTTATTGTAGGTATATTCCTTCTGTTGTGTTTCTTGCCTAGAGAAGTTCCTTTAGCATTTGTTGTAAAGCTGGTTTGGTGGTGCTGAACTCTCTCAGCTTTTGCTTGTCTGTAAAGGTTTTAATTTCTCCATCAAATCTGAATGAGATCCTTGCTGGGTAGAGTAATCTTGGTTGCAGGTTTCTCTCCTTCATCACTTTAATTATGTCCTGCCACTCCCTTCTGGCTTGTAGAGTTTCTGCTGAGAGATCAGCTGTTAACCTGATGGGGATTCCCTTGTGTGTTATTTGTTGTTTTTCCCTTGCTGCTTTTAATATGATTTCTTTGTGTTTAATTTTTGACAGTTTGATTAATATGTGTCTTGGTGTATTTCTCCTTGGATTTATTCTGTGTGGGACTCTCTGTGCCTCCTGGACTTGATTAACTATTTCCTTTCCCATATTGGGGAAGTTTTCAACTATAATCTCTTCAAAATTTTCTCAGTCCCTTTCTTTTTCTCTTCTTCTTCTGGAACCCCTATAATTCGAATGTTGGTGCGTTTAATGTTGTCCCAGAGGTCTCTGAGACTGTCCTCTGTTCTTTTCATTCTTTTTTCTTTATTTTGCTCTGCATCAGTTATTTCCACTATTTTATCTTCCACCTCACTTATCCGTTCTTCTGCCTCAGTTATTCTGCTATTGATTCCATCTAGAGTATTTTTCATTTCATTTATTGTGTTTTTAATCGATGCTTGATTCATCTTTAGTTCTTCTAGGTCCTTGTTAACTGGTTCTTGCATTTTGTCTATTCTATTTCCAAGATTATGGATCTTGGAAATAGAATCTTGGATCATCTTTACCATCATTATTCTGAATTCTTTTTCAGGTAGACTGCCTATTACCTCTTCATTTGTTAGGTCTGGTAGGTTTTTATCTTGCTCCTTCACCTGCTGTGTGTTTTTCTGTCTTCTCATTTTGCTTATGTTACTGTGTTTGGGGTCTCCTTTTTGCAGGCTGCAGATTCATAGTTCCCGTTGTTTTTGGTGTCTGACCCCAGTGGCTAAGGTTGTTTCAGTAGGTTGTGTTGGCTTCCTGGTGGGGGGGACTAATGCCTGTGTTCTGGTGGTTGAGGCTCGATCTTGTCTTTCTGGTGGACAGGTCCACGTCTGGTGGTGTGTTTTGGGGTGCCTGTGGCCTTATTATGCTTTTAGGCAGCCTCTCTGCTAATGGGTGGGGTTGTGTTCCTGCCTTGCTAGTTTCTTGGCATAGGGTGACCAGCACTGTAGCTTGCTGGTCGTTGACTGAAGCTGGGTGCTGGTGTTGAGATGGAGATCTCTGGGAGATTTTCGCTGCTTGATATTATGTGGAGCTGGGAGGTCTCTTGTGGACCCGTGTCCTGAAGTTGGCTCTCCCACTTCAGAGGCACAGCACTGACTCCTGGCTGCAGCACCAAGAGTCTTTCATCCACCCATCTCCGAATAACAGGGAGAAAAAGTAGAAAGAAAGAATTAGTAGAAGAAAGAAAGAGAGAGGGAAAGAAAGGAAGACGGGAAGAAAGGAAGGAAGGATGGAAGAAAGAAAGGAGGGAGGGAGGGAGCAAGGATGGAAAGAAAAGGAAAGAAGGGAGGGAGGGAGGGAGGAATGAAAGCAAAAGGAAGAGTGAATGGAAGAAGGGAGGGAGGGAGGGAGGAAGGAAAGAAAGAAAGAAAGACAGGAGGGAGGGAGGGAGGAAGGAAAGAAAAAGTGGAAAGAAGAAGGGTGGGAGGGAGGGAGGGAGGAAAGAAAAAGAAAGAAGGAAAGGAGGAGCGGAGGGAGGGAGGGAGGAAGGGAAGGTAGGAAAAAAAGAAAGAGCAGGTAAAGTAAAATAGAATAAAGTATGAAATATAGTAGGATTATTAAAATTAGAAAGTAATTATTGAAAAAAAAACGGACAGATAGAACCCTGGGACATATGGTGGAAGCAAAGCTATACAGAGAGAATCTTACACAGAAGATTACACATACATATTCACAAAAAGAGAGCAGGGGGAAAAATCAAAATTCTTGCTCTCCAAGTCCACCTCCTCAATTTGGGATAATTCGTTGTAAAAAGAGGAAAAGGGTGAGAAGTCTGAAATCTTCCTCTCTAAGTCCACCTCCTTAATTTGGAATAATTCATTGTAAAAAGAGGAAAAGGGGGGAAAGTCTTAAATCTTGTCCTCAAAGTCCACTTTCTCAATTTGGGATGATTCGCTGTCTATTCATGCACTCCACAGACGCAGGGCACATAAAGTGGACCATGGAGCTTTAATCCGCTGCCTCCGAGGCTGCACAGAGAGTTTTCCCTGTCTCTTCTCTCTCTCACAGCTCCCGGGTCTCAGCCTTGGACCGGCCCCGCCTCTGTGCGTAGGTCGCCGGAGGGCATCCGTTCTTCGCTCAGACAGGACGGGTTTAAAGGAGCCGCTGATTCGGGGGCTCTGGCTCACTCAGGCAGAGGGGAGGGAGGGGCGCGCAGTGTGGGGCGGGCCTGCGGCGGCAGAGGCCGGCGTGACGTTGCAGCAGCCCGTGGCACTCCATGCGCTTTCCCGGGAAAGCCGTCCCCGGGTCTCGGGACCCCGGCAGTGGCGGGGTGCACAGGCCCCCCGGAAGGCGGGGCAGACAGTGACCCGCGCTCGCACACAGGCCCCGCGGCGGCGGTGGCAGAAGGCGGCGGCGGGCGGCGGCGGAGGTAAGCAGTTCTTGAAGTTAGCTCTCTGGATTTATCTAAATGTCCAGATTCTGGAGTGTGTGTGTCCTGCAGACTTGTTTTTCTGATGAGTTCAAGACAAGTCATTGCTTTTCAATTTATTAAGCTGTTTTCTTGTTTCAAGAATGTGAATGACAACTTCCAATCTCTTTATATGTTAGAGTTAAAATAAGAAGTTGATTGGTATATTTTAATATTAATACATATATATTGTTAAGAATTTTAGTTCCTTAGAATCCTTTATGTGCTCCTAATTTGCTTGTTTACATGTAGGAATTTTGCACATAATAAACATGCTAAATTTTGATTAAGTAGAATATATCTATTAATTCAATATATAATTGGTCTAGTTTTCTACTTTAAATTTTATTTTTAAAGTATTTTTGAAGTGTAGAAATTTATTTGTGAATTATTCATATTAATTACATTATTTCATCTCTGGAAATTTTAATACTATATGTCAGGTTATTTTTATACATAATTAAAAAATCTGGGATGTGTAATCACAGAAGCATTAATTTAGCATATTTAACACACATTCATAATACAGAACATATTCATTTCTCTTACACTGGTGAGGAGAGAGAAATAAAATTTTGTTAAGTAATAACCAGTAATGTGATAGAATTAGTTCAAAAATTAATAAGCTCATATATTTTGTCTAAGATATGCATTATTTGAATTCCATATAATGGTGTAGAATAGCCTAAAACATTATTGTGTCATAAATATTGTCAAGTGCTAACTATCATGAAAGAACTTTGCAAAATAGTTGTGTACTATATCGCATAAACAGTAAGAAATTAGTCCCATTATTATTCTCTCTATTTAAATGCATTAAAGGAGGGACAAGATCAACATGGCAGAGCAGTAGGATGTAGAGCTCACCTCCTCCCACAAATACATCAAAAGTACATCTACATTTGGAACAATTCTCACAGAATACCTACTGAACACTGGCAGAAGACCTCAGACTTCTGAGAGGGCAAGAAGAAAAAAAAGAGACAGAAAGGAATTGGGATGGGACCTGTGCCCCTGGGAAGAAGCTGTGAAAGAGGAAAGGTTTCCACACCCTGGGAAGTCCCCTCACTTGCAGGGAGATTAGCTAGGATGGAGGGAGAATTTCGGAGCCTCTGAGGAGAGCACAGCAACTGGTTTGCAGGAGGCAGAATAGAGAGACCTGCACAGATGGACAGAACGCTGTCCTGCACTCCCCAGCCTGAGACACTTGTCTGCTGATGTGGACAAGGGCTGCATGCTGAAGCTCAGGCATCGGAGGTCAAACCCAGATAGGGATCTGGGGTTGGCTGTTCGGAGACAGCCTGAAGGGGCTGGAGTGTGGTGTATTTGCAAAAGAGGGTGTATGTGGAAGAAGCCTGGGCCCGCCAGACAGGCAAGGTGCTACTTGTTGGGGGGGTATGTGAGGGGAGGTGTGCAACAGCCGTAGGTGCTTCTTTCCTCATGTGCATGCTCTCAGGCAATAGGACACGACCTACATGAGCTTTAGGGGTGGGCGCAAGCTGCTGCTGCCATCACAGGCTCCAAAGGCAGATGCAGGACACCTCCACCACCGCTGAGAGACCCACGAGCAGGAGCCAATTACTGACCATGTGGTTATAGGACCTGGGAGCGTGCATGGGCTGCTGCATCTGCACGCCAACTATCAAGAGGATAACAGCCAGCACATGTTGAGGAAATAGGTGTAAGGCATCCAAGCTAAAAGCAGCTCTTGTGCCAAAAATATTAAACCCATGCAAGCTACTCAGGGACACACCTGCATATAAACACCCTTCCAAGACTGCAGTAGATAGTTTTTTCTCCTAAACTCACAGAGTAAGAGAAATATAAGTAAAATGAAGCAGCAGAGGAACCACTCCCAGTTCAAAGATCAAGAGAATTCCCCTGAAGAAACAAACAATGAAACAGACCTCTTCAGTCTAATAGACTGCAGACAGCAGACAGAAAGCCAAATGGAAAAAAAAAAAGAAAGCAATATGTGAGACCTTTGGGATAATATAGAGCATGCCAATCTATGAATAAAAGGGATGCCAGAAGGAAAAGAAAGAGGGGATTGGAAATGTATTTGAAGAAATTATGGCTGAAAAATTCACAAGCCTAAAGGAGACAGATATCCAGATACAGGAAGAACAGAGGGTCCCAAACAAGATGAACACAAACAGACCTACACCAAGACATATAATCAAAATAGCAAAAGTTAAAGAGAGGATTCTAAAGGCAGCAAGAGAAAAACAAATAATTAATTACAAGGGAACCCCCATAAGGCTATCAGTTGGTTTCTGTAAGAAACATTGCAGGCCAGAAGGGAATGGCAAGATATATCCAAACTCTTGAAAGGGAAAAATCTGCAACCTAGAATACTCAACCCAGCAAGATCATCATTTAGAATAGAAGAAGAAATAAAGAATTTCTCAGACAAGCAAAACTGAAAAGAATACAGCAATACTAAACCTATCCTAAAAGAAATGTTGAAAGGACTTCTCTAAATAGAAAAGAAGCATGAAGATATAGGAAAGAGGAAATCACAATCAGAAAGTAAATCACTTAAGCCAGTATATAGATCAAAGAGAAAAAAAAAACTATTTGTGAAAGTTATGATAAACACAAGGAACAGCAAAAGAATAAACATGAAGATATAAAAGAGGACATCAAAATCATAAAATGTGGGGGAGGAGAGTAAGAAAAGGTAGATTCTTTTTTTTTTTTTAGTGTGTTTGAGCCTATATGACTATCAGCCTAAAGCAAGCAGATATATTTAACATAGGGTTAACATACTTGAAAAACCAGGTAACCACAAATGAAAAACATACAATAGATTCACAAAAACCAAAAGAGAACACCAGCATAAAATAAAAGGAAATAATCAAACCACAAAAATAAAAACAAAAAGAAAAAGAAACAAAGAAGAAACATAGAATAAACTGGAAAACAAGTTTTAAAATGGCAAAAAAATACATATTTATCAGTAATTACCTTGGGAATTTCCTGGTAGTCCAGTGGTTAAGATTCCACTCTTTCACTGCCGTGGCCCAGGTTCAATTCCTGGTCAGGGAACTAAGATCCTGCAAGCCATGAGGCATGGCTAAAAAATAAAAAATAATTACCTTAAATGTCAATGGACTAAATGCTCCAATCAAAAGACACAGAGTGGCAGACTGGATTAAAAAAAATAGCCTACAATATGCTGCCTACAAGAGACCCACTTGAGTGCAAAGGACACACATATCTTGAAAGTGAGGGTATAGAAAAATATTTCATGTAAGTGGAAATGACAAGAAAGCAGGGGTCACAATACTCTTATCAGACAAAATAGACTTTAAAACAAAGGCCATAAAAAGTATAAAGAAGGACAGTATATAATGATAAAAGGATCAATCAAGAAGAGGATTTTACATTTGTCAACATATATGCACCTAATATAGGAGCACCCAAATACATAAAACAAATACTAACAGACATAAAGATAGAAATTGATGGGAATATAATAATAGTAGGGAACTTTAACACTCCATTGACATCAATGGACAGATCTTATAAACAGAAAATCAACAAGGCAACAGAGATCCTAAATGATACCATAGAACAGTTAGACCTAATTTGTATTTTTAGGATATTACATCCAAAAAAACCAGAATACATATCCTTTTCAAGTGCACATGGAATATTCTCTAGGATTAACTACATACTAGGGCACAAAGCAAATCTCAACAAATTTAAGAGTATGGAAATTAGTTCAAGCACCTTGTCTGACCACAACAGCATGAAACTAGAAATCAACCATTGAAAAAGAAATGAGAAAAATCTGATTACATAGAGACTGAACAACATGCTACTAAGAAACCAATGGATCAACAAGGAAATCAAAAACGAAATTAAAAAACACCTTAAGACAGATGACAATGAAAACACAACCATACAAAATCTACTGGATGCAGCAAAAGCAGTTTGTGGAGGGGAGTTCATCATGATACAGTACTTCCTCAAAAAACAACAAAAATCGTAAATAAACAACCTCAACTACCACTTAAAAGAATTAGAAAAAAAGTAACAAAACCTAAAGTCAGAAGGAAATAAAAAAGATCAGAGAGGAAATAAATGAAATAGAGATTAAAAAAAAGAAAAAAAAATCAATAAAACCAAGAGCTGGTTCTTTTAAAGGGTAAAGGAAATCAACAACCTCTGGCTAGGCTCACCAAGAAGAAAAGAGAGAGAACCCAAATAAACAAAATAAGAAATGAAAAAGAAGGTATATCAACTAAAACAGCAAAATACAAAAAAACATAAGAGAATACTATGAACAATTATATGCCAACAAATTGGACAACCTAGAAGAAATAAACAACTTTCTAGAAACATATAGATCACCAAAACTGAATCAGGAAGAAATAGATAATTTGATCAGGCAATCACTAGAAGTGAAGTTGAATCTGAAACAAAGAAAACAAACAATCAAAAAAAACCTCCCTACGAACAAAAGTCCAGAACCAGATGGCTTCACAGGCAAATTCTACAAAAGAAAGAAGAAATTATACCAATCCTTCTTAAACTCTTCCAAAAGGTTGAAGAGGAGGGAACACTCCCAAAGACATTCTATGAAGCCACCATCATCCTGATATAAAAACCAGAAAAAGATACCACCAAAAAAGAAAATTACAGGCCAATATCTTTGATGAATATAGATGCAAAAATTCTCAACAAAATATTAGCAAACCGAATCCAACAACACATAAAAATGATCATACACCATGACCAAGTGGGATTCATCCCAAGTTCACAAGAGTGGCTCAACATATGCAAATCAATCGATGTGATACAGCACATCAACAAAAGAAAAGGCAAAAACCACATGATCATCTCATTAGATTCAGAAAAAGCATCTGACAAAATTCAACATCCATTCATGATAAAAACTCTTACCAAAGTGGGTATAGAGGGAACTTATCTCAACATAATAAAAGATGTTTTTGACAAACCCACAGCCAATATAATACTCAATAGTGAAAAGCTGAAAGCCTTGCTGTAAAATCTGGAACAAGACAAGGATGCCCACTCTCATCACTTCTATACAACATAGTATTGGAAGTCCTAGCCACAGCATCAGATGAAAAAAAATAAAAGCTATCCAATTGGAAGGGAAGAGGTAAAATTGTCTAATATGCAGATGACATGATACTGTATATAGAAAACCCTAAAGATCCCACACAAAGACTACTAGAACTAATAAATGAATTTAGCAAGATAACAGGATACAAGATTAACATACAGAAATAAGTTCCATTTCTTTACACTAACAATGATATATCAGAAATAAAATGTAAAAAGCGATACCTCTTAAAATCACACCAAAAAAATAAAATAGTTAGTTAGGAATAAACCTGACCAAGGAGGTGAAAGACTTACATGATGAGAACCATAAAACATTAATAAAGGAAACTGAAGATGATTCAAAGAAATGGAACAATATCCCATGCTCTTGGATTGGAAGAATTAATATTGTTAAAATTGGCCATACTACCCAAATCAATCTACATATTTAATGCAATTCCTATCAAATTACCCATGATATTTTTCACAGAACTAGGACAAATAATCCAAAAATTTATATGGAACCATAAAAGACCCAGAATTGCCAAAGCAATCTTGAGGAAAAAGAATGAAGCAGGAGGCATAAGGCTCCCAGACTTCAGACAATACTACAAAGCTACAGTAATCAAAACAGGGTGGTATAGGCACAAAACAGACATATGGATCAATGGAATAGAATAGAGAGTCCAGGAGTAAACTCTCACACCTACAGTCAATTAATCTTTGACAAAGGAGGCAAGAATAAAAAATAGGAAAAGGACAGTCTTCAGCAAGTGGTGCTGGGAAAGTTGGACAGCTGCATGTAAATCAATGAAGTTAGAAGACATCCTCAAACCATGCACAAAAATAAACTCAAAATGGCTTAAAGACTTAAACATAAGACATGACACCATAAAACTCCTAAAAGAGATCATAAGCAAAACATTCTCTGACATAAATCATACAAATGTTTTCTTCAATCACTCTCCCAAGGCAACAGAAATAAAAACAAAAATAAACAAATGGGAACTAATCAAACTTTACAAGCTTTTGCACAGCAAAGGGAACCATAAATAAAATGAAAAGGCAACCTATGGAATGGAAAAAAAAAAAACACTTGCAAATGATGTAACTGACAAGGGCTTAATTTCTAAAATATACAAACAGCTCATACAACTCAACAACAACAAAAAACAAACGACCCAATCAAAAAATGGGCAGATCTGAATAGACATTTCTCCAAAGAAGACGTACAGGTGGCCAAGAAGCACATGAAAAGCTGCTCAACATCAGTAATCATTAGAGAAATGCAAATCAAAACTACAATGAGGTACCACCTCACACCTGTCAGAATGGCCACCATTAAAATGTCTACGAATAACAAATGCTGGAGAGGGTGTGGAGAAAAGGGAACCCTCCTACACTGTTCATGGGAACATAAATTGCTGCAGCCACTATGGAAAACAGTATAGAGGCTCCGCAGAAAATGAAAAATAGAACTACCATATATCCCAGCAATCCCACTCCTGGGCGTATACCCAGACAAAACTGTAATTCAAAAAGATATAATACATGCACCCCTATGTTCATAGTGGAACTATTCACAATAGCCAAGACATGGAAACAACCTAAATGTCCATTGACAGATAAATGGATAAAGAAGATTTCATACATATATTGAATGGAAGACTACTGAGCCATAAAATAAAAGGAAATAATGCCATTTGCAGGAACATGGATATTAATAGTATTTTCCATTTTAAAAAATCAGTCATAAACTTGTTTTTTCCCCCCAAGTTCTTTAAATTAAATACCTGCAAAGTACTCATCAGGACAGAAATAAATTTTACTTTTAGGATCAACAATGCTTTGGGGACAAAGTTTTTTTTTTTTTCCCAAAGGAACTGAATAATATTTGGAGTTTTTGAATGAGTGTTGTTTTATGACTTAGGAATTATTTTTGCAAAAGTTTTCAGGTTTGGAAAAAATATTAAAGAAACAAAATCTCTTAAAATTCTTATACAATAAACAGTTCAAAAATTGTGTTTAGATCCATAAACCAATGTTATATTCAGATGAATTTATTCTATCTGTGTTCTAACATGCTGATTTTTTATCTGATTAGTAGCATATTAATCAGATGAATATATCTACAGATCTGAAAATGGTACAACACAATATATCTATAAGAAAGAAAGCCTTAATAAAGAAGTGCTTTGCTGAAACTGTTCAGAGTTTGGGGCTTTTGGAGGCATGAGCCACCCTGTCTCCTTATATGGCTCTGCAATAAGCCTTCCTCTGCAGAAAAAAAAAAGAAAAAAAAAAGAAAAAAAAATCTTTTTGGATTGAATATTCTACATGGCTACTTTTTTACATTCAAAAGGTGAGGAAAAATAAACCTCTGGGGTAAAATTTTCCTTTAGAGCCTTAGCTATAATTCAGGGTGAAATTACCACCTGTCCAGAGTTCAAAACCTAGGGGGATAATTTCTACCTGGAGAATATTTCCATTCCTTTCAAGTTGCTAGTAGTACTTTGACATTCACATGCATTAGTAAGAGGAAGTATGCACCAGAGGGAGATGGGTTGAGTGGAAAATAAATGACTCTATTTCTCCTCTAACGTTAATACTTTTAAATCTGTTTTCTCCTTGCAGTCACCTCTCCTGAGTTCTGTCCCATTTTATTTCCAAATACTTTTTCACGGAAATTAATATGTGCATAAAAATATAGAAGAAAATAAAGTATGTTGAATGCAATATAAAAAGACAGTTAAGCAGCGGGCCATCAGTTAAGCAATTATGTTCAATAAAGGTATATTAGAGCTTAGACAATCCAACTTTAAAACAATACAGGGCCTCCCTGGTGGCGCAAGTGGTTGAGAGTCCGCCTGCCGATGCAGGGGGTGCGGGTTCGTGCCCCGGTCTGGGAGGATCCCATATGCCGCGGAGCGGCTGGGCCCGTGAGCCATGGCCGCTGAGCCTGCGCGTCCGGAGCCTGCGCGTCCGGAGCCTGTGCTCCGCAGCGGGGGAGGCCACAACAGTGAGAGGCCCGCATACCGCAAAAAAAAAAAAAAAAAAAAAAACACAGAATAGTGCTTCCATTATATAGAATACATTCAATATTATGTTTCTTTCCAAATAAATTTAAAATGAAAAGGGAACTAGTTACAAATAATACATTTTAACAGGCTATATTTAACTAACATTAAGACAAAGCTAAATTAAGGAAAAATATAAATTATGATGGTTAATTTCATGTATCAACTTGGTTAGGCCATGGTGGCTAGTTATGTGGTCAAATACTCATCTTGATGTTGCTGTGAAGGTATTTTGTAGATGTGATTTACATTTAAAATTAGTGGACTTTAAGTAAAGGAGATTACCCTCTAAAATGTAGGTGGGGCTTATCCAATCAGTTGAAAGGTCTTAAGAGCAAGACCTAAGGTTTCCTGAAGAAAAAGGAATTCTCCCTCAAGTCTGTAATAAAAGTCCTGCCTGAGTTTACAGCCTGCTGGCCTGCCCTACAGATTTATGACTTGCCAGCCCCTATAATTGTATGAGGCAATTAATTAAAATCTCTCTCTCTCTTTCTTGAAAAAACCCTGAGTTAATACATTAATCCCAACCACACAGAGATAGAATCAGAAACTATGGGGATAAGGCCTATGAAGGATGTTTTCAGTATACTGTTTGGTTGACTTTTTAGCCAGTAAACCCAGCATTTATTGGTGGACTAGGGTTTGGGAAACACTGATCTAGTTAATTCCACCTAAAGTTCACTTTTAAAACCAAAATTGGTAATAAATATTAGTATTATTTTAATTTTATCACATATTTATAAATTATGACTAACATACTTAGTTTGAAAATTATAAATCTGTATTTTATCCATGGAAAGCAGTTTAGCTTGTCCATTTTTAATTCCTGTGTTAAAATCAACTCCATGGCATTATTCATAATAGCAAAAAAGTAGAAACAACTTAAATGACCATTAACTGAGGAATGGATGAACAAATTATGGCTTAGCCATACAATGGAATACTATTTAGCAATAAAAAGGAATGAGCAACTGATATATGCTACAATATAGATGTACCTGAAAACATTATGCTAAATGAAAGAAGCCAGTCGTAACGGGTCACATATTGAATAAATGTCACTTATATAAAATGTCCAGTATAGGAAGTCCATAGAGACAGAAAATCGATGAATGGTTGGCAGGGGATGGGGTGAAGAAGAAATGGGGAATGATTGTTAATGATTATGGGCTTTCTTGGGGAGATTACAGTCTTAATTAGATACTGATAACACTGGCACGATTTTGTAAATGTACTAAAAATGACTGAATTGTACATTTTAAAAGGCTAAATTTTATATTATGTGAATTATATATTAGTGAAGCTGTTATTCAAAAAGTAATAGAAACATCAGAAGTATGGAAATTCCTGATTTCAAATTATATTACAAAGGTACAGTGATTAAAAAGTGTGGAACTGGCACAAAAGACAAATAGAACAATGGAGAAAGAAATAGAGTTGGAAAATAAACCCTCTCATATATGGTCAGATGATCTTTGACAAGGGTGCCAAGATCACACGATGGGGAAAGGACAGTCTCTTTGACAGTGTTTTGAAAACTGGATGCCCACAAACAAAAGAATAAAGTTGGAACCTTTACAATATATACAGAAATTAACTCAGGATGATTAAAGACCTAAATTAAGACTTAAAACTGTAAAACTACTAGAAGTAAATATAGGGAAAAAGCTTGATGACATTGGATTTGACAATTATATCTTAGATATGTCACCAAAAACACAAGCAGCAAATAAAACAAATTGGACTATATTAAAATTACAAATTTCTGTATTTCAAAGGAAACAATCAACAAAGTGCAAAAATGAAACATACACCATGGGAGGAAATATTTGAAAATCATATATCTGATATGGGGTTAATATCCAGAATACATAATGAACTCCTACAACTCAACAACAACAAAACAACCTGATTAATAAATGGACACAGGGCTTGAACAGACATTTCTCCAAAGAAGGTGTGTAGAAATCAAAACTCTTATGCATTCTTGATGGGAATGCACAATGATGCAGCCTCTATTTAAACAATATGGAGGTTTTTCAGAAACATTAAAAACAGAATTACCAGATGATCCAGAAATTCCACTTCTGGATATATATCCAAAAGAAGTGAAAGTAGAAGCTCAAAGAGATATTTGCACACCCATGTTTGTCGCAGCATTATTCACAATAGCCAAAAGGAGGAAGCAATCTAAGTGTCCATTGTTGGATGAAAGGACAAAAAACTGTTGTGTACACAAGTGATGAAATACTATCAGGCCTTTAAAAAGAAGGAAATTCTGTCATATGCTACAACATGGATGAACCTTGAGGACATTTTGCTAAGTGTAAAAAGCCAGTCACAAAAAAATATTGTATGACTCCACTTATATGAGGTATCTGAAGTAGTCAATCTCGTAGAAACAGAAACTAGAATGGTGGTTGCCAGGGGCTGAAAGGAAGGGGAAATGGGGAGTTGCTGTTCAGTTGGTATAGAGTTTGTTTTTGCATGATGAAAATGTTCTAGGGATCTGTTGTATCACAATGTGAATATAGTTAACACTGCCGAACTATAAGAAAAGTAGACTATAACCAAACCATTACCAAAAAAGCATGAAAAATAGAGAAAAGAAAATCAAAAAGCAAAGTCATTTACAATTGTACCACCCCAATGTTAACATTGATTCAACTCTGACATAAAACATAGGGTTTCAGAACAGGAGGGATTACCCTAACTTTACATCTAGGGAAACTGAGGTTCAGAGAGGGAAGTAATTTACCTATCATCACACAGAGAGTTGGTGGCAGAGTCAGGACTAGAGTACATATACTTTGAGTTTCAGACAGACCCAATAATAGTTTACAATATGTTATCTTTTATAATTATGTAAAAAATATATGAAGTTTGAAAATTCAGAAAAGTATAAGGAGCAATAAAAAAATCAAAAACAAAACTGAGATTTGACAAATGTGCCAGAACTAGGTGGGTCCAACCAAGTTTTAAATGTTGACTTATGGCAATGGATTCCAGGGCTTGTGAAACCACACGTTTATACAATCTTGGTGGCCCACTAAGAGGAAGGAAATGACCATGTGAACACAGTGAAAAGGCCAATCCCATGTCATTGGAAGGGATCTGTGCTTAATCTTCATTATCTCAACTAGAAATCTGCCTCTGCACATTTTAGTAGCCCAGGTCTACATTATTTAGAGAATGGTACCCAAATTACTTGGAAATCCAGTTTTTATAAAAATTTATATATTGAAGGTAAACTATTAATGAAATAAGAATTATTTTATATGAATGTATATAAAACATTAAAATAAATCATTTATATGAATTAAGAAGGTCCAATCAAAGAAGACAGCACACACTAGGCAAAATGAAAAGGCAAAATCAAGCTGTATCTGCATCATCATGAGAACACACTCCAGACATACACACACACACACAGTTTCTTAATATCCAAATGAAATCAGTAAAGCATGTTATGTATTTAGGTTGATATTTTTAGGTACTATGTTTTGTTCAGTAATTTTATTACTCAACAATAGGTAAATAACCTATCCCCATATGCTCTGGTTTCTTCATTTGTAAAGTTAACATAATGCCAACTTCATGGGTAGTCACCATAATATGTGCCTTATAAGTTCTTAAAAGGAGATACTTACATATACATATAAAGCTATTGGCACAGACTCTGGCACACAGTAACTACTTAAAATATTTAGCCATGTGTTGAATAACTGTTAATGATATGCTATATTTTTTTTTTTTTTTTTTTTTTTTTTTTGCGGTATGCGGGCCTCTCACTGTTGTGGCCTCCCCCGTTGCGGAGCACAGGCTCCGGACGCGCAGGCTCCGGACGCGCAGGCCCAGCGGCCATGGCTCACGGGCCCAGCCGCTCCGCGGCACACGGGATCCTCCCAGACCGGGGCACGAACCCGTATCCCCTGCATCGGCAGGCGGACTCTCAACCACCCGCGCCACCAGGGAGGCCCGATATGCTATATTTTTAACAAGGATTTAAATGTGATAATTTTGATATCCACACCCAAGTTATTACTAAAATGAAACCAGACCCATTCTAATCATTCAAGAATATGATCAAACTTATTTTAGCTGGTATAATCTTGATATCCTTATTTTCTTTTGTTAAACTCAAATCTAAAAGATGTTCAACAGCTTAATTCAATATGGCCTCCTTTTAGAGGACGGAAAAAAGCATCTCATTTAGTTAAGGAAAATATTGCCTTTTTAAAATCTGTAATTTGTATATCGAGCTATTTATGATAGTTTTACTGCTCACTGAAAGTTTACTATTTACTGCTAATCTACTGCTCATATAACAATGAATGATATAATGAAATCATTCAGGATTGAATCCTTGAGTCAGCCCAGAAGGAGATTGTTGACAAAAATGCTAAGTGAAATCATCTCTTACTTCTTATTTAAAATAGCATAACTTGTTTAGAGGAAAATGTCTAAAATCTATACGATTATTATTTTTTTTGAAATAACTTTCTGGTCCATAACAGATAGTTGCTAAGAGTCCAGCTATCTGAATTTCACCTCCATCTCCCTGAGTATATTAATGACAAATTATTAGCACAATTTGACAAGTTAACTGATGACTTTTATCGTCTGCACCTTTTTGGACATTCTTTCAGCATTTTGGTGAGTATTTAGTGCCATTTCTTGGACTTTAGAAAAATACACTTTCTCTGATTTGACTTCTCTATTCAGTCTCTTTTATGATCATATGATTATCTCTTAAAACAGGTACTCTCCTGGGAAGAATCCTCAGTTCTTAGAATAGTTCTAAGATGTAGTTCGTTATAATGATACTACTATCATATATTCTACACTCTATAGATCCATAGAGAGACAGAGACAGAAAGGGAGAGACTGATTTTACTATGTACCTAGCATTTTGCAGGTCTTTAAAAGCATTAATATGTTTAAACCTTACAAAAACTCTGTAAGAATCATAATGGTATGACTATTCATCAGTGAAGTAACTGAAGTTTATTCAAGTTGCCCATGGTCATACACATGCATGGTAGTAAGCTATGTAGCAAAAGTTTGAGTACAATTCTTTTTGACTCTAGGTCATGAGAATTTAACCAAGATACCCTATTGCCTCAGAATACATCACCTAGTTTTCTCCTATATTCAAAATCTTTGTTTACCACATAATCTAGAAATCTATAAACATATTTCAAATGACTATTGGTTACTATTGATATCTAATTAGTTATCAAGACTTAAAAATAAAAATACAAACATTAATCCAGACACTGTTAAAAGAACTCTATTTATATTAACTTATTTAATTCTCAAAAAAATCCAATATAGTAGGTAATATTTTCATTGACATCATATCATAAATCATCTTATCCAGACCCATGGTTATAAATACTATCTATATACTCATGACTTTCATATTTCTAGATCTCAACTTTCCCCATATTTCCAGACACAACTGTATTGCTACCTACATGATATCTCTAATTGTGGCTTAATTTTCATTTCTGGGTCCCTATTTCAGTAAATGTTGCTATAATTCACCCACATTTTGAAGCCACACACTTAGGTCTATCCTAAATTTCTGTCTTTATATCACTTTCCCAATTCAATTCCCCTTCTAGTCCATTCCACTTATTTTCCTCCCTACCACTATCAACATTTTCCTAGATGCATCTCACATCTTTCTTCCTCTCTATTGTTCTGCTCTTGCCTTTTTCAATTCACTCTTTACCCAACAGGCAGGATAAATTTTTTAAAACATAAAGAGATAATTTTACTTTGCTGCTCATGTGTCAATTGTTTTAAATTACACTTAGAGGAAAACCCAAACTCAATCTGACTTCCAACTCTGAAGTTATTTGACCTTTGCCTAGAACTACAACCTGTATTATTCTGTTTCTATATCACACTTCATTCACTATGACTTTATTTTCTGTTCCTGAAACATGCTAAATTTCATTCAAATACAGTAGTCTCTGAGTATCTGTGAGAGACTGGTTCCAGGACCCCTGAGAATACCAAAAGCCTTGGATGCTCATGTCCTTTTATAAAATGATGTTGTATTTGCATATAACCTACACACATCCTTCCGTATACTCTAAATAATCTCTTGCTTACTTAAAGTACCTAATACAATGTAAATGCTACCTAAATAGTTTTAAATATACAGTAAGTCCCCTACATATGAATGAGTTCTGTTCCAAGAGCACATTTGTAAGTCCAATTTGTTTGTAAGTCCAACTAAGTTAGCCTAGGTACCCAACTAACACAATTGGCTATATAGTACTCTACTGTAATAGGTTTATAATACCTTTTCACACAAATAATACATAAAAACAAACAAACACAAAAATAAAGAAAACACTTTTAATCTTACAGTATAGTACCTTGTAAAGTACAGCAGCACAGTACAACAGCTGGCATACAGGGGCACGTTAGCATCTTTGAAAATTCACAACTTGAAGTTCATATGTAGGGGACTTACTGTAATGTGAATCTATGTAAATAGTTGCCGGCATATAGCAAATTCAAGTTTTGCTTTTTGAAACCTTCTGAAATTTTTTTTCTGAATATTTTGATCCTCTGTTGGATGAATACACAAATGTGGAGCCCGCAAATAGGGAGGACTAGAAGAATTGAGCTTATTTCTTCCTATGACTGTAATATTTTCCCTGGTGTTTCTTGCTTGGCTGGCTCCTTCCTCGTCTTTTAGATTTCAACTAAAATGTCATTCTGCGGAGAAACCTTCTCTGACAATATAATTGAAATGATCTTTCTACATTACTAACATTTTTTGAGCACCTGATTAAAATTCTGCACTCTCTCCATTGATTTCAGAATAATTCCTACATTAGCATGGTGGACACTTTATGAAGTAATCAGTGCTGAAACTTTCTTTTCTCATCTCCTGTAATTCTCTCCAACACTCTCATTTATTCCAGCCATTCTCAAATATTTCCTGAAAATTTTTTGGTGTTTGAACCCTCAGTGCTTGCATATAGACAACTAAGAGAGAGCTTTTTTTTTTTTTTTAGTATTTTTTGTTTGTTTTTGTTTTATAGACTTGCTTGCCTACAATACATTGCTATAAACTCCTTAAAGAAAGAAGCTGCTATGAAATGGATATGCATATAAAGTTTCAGTTATTTAAGATGATTAAGCTCTAGAAATCTTCTGTACAACATTGTGCCTATAGTTAATAATACTTTATTTTACACTTAAAATTTTGTTAAGAGGATCGAGCTCATGATGTGTTCTTATTGCAGTAAAAAGAAAGATGTTTATGTTTATTCTATGTTTGGTAAAATGTGTGGTACAATATATGAGATCGGCAATATTTTAAAACAAATTAATAAGATTCCATAATATCAATATAGCTAAACACCAACCCCAATTGTAGGGTCACTTGAGAGGTAGCTTGGCTATATTCCTCCTACCTTATCTTCTATATTTATTACCAAGCTTTACTCACTTATTTCTTGTTGCCCATGAATTACAACTACATGAAAATATACAAAAGGGCAGGTTGGCAAAATTTGTCATTACTCAAAGAATAGAATGATGATGTTAGGATGGGGAGAAATTATTTTAGATGCTTTCAAACACTGCTGAAGAATAATCTGGACCAATGTTGAGCCCTTTTTGAGACAGCTGTCATGCAAATATCTCCATCTACTCTGTAAGTTGTATTTTTGCTCATTTGATCATTTCTTTTGATAAAATTTTCTTAAGTTCTTAGAAACATAGAGCCTACCACGACTGAATCATAAAGAAATAGAAAGTCTGAACAAACCAATAACAAGTAAGGAGATTGAAGCAGTAATCAAAAACCTCCCATAAGAAAAGCACAGAACCAAGGTTGGATCCATAATGCTTTCTGATTTCAAACTATATCACAAAGCTACAGTAATTAAAACAGTATGGTACTGGCATGAAAACAAACATAAAGACCAATGGAACAGAATAGAGAGCCCAGTAATATATATGTATGTATTTGTATGTATGTATATATATATATACCTTATACCTGATAGGAAAATTTAAAAGATAAAAATGTCTTAAACAATAACTCAAGTTTTTGCTCTATTTAAATTTAAATAATCTTGGAAGGTCATCTAACTTTTTTCTTAGACCAAGAATAAAACTTGTAGTCTTGCCTAATATACTTATTGTTATTAACAACAACAACAACAAAAAGCCCTCTTATCAGTCAATAATAAAAAAAGCAAAGAAGAAAAAACAATAAAAATGGGTTATCTACCTCAACAGAAGTTTCACAATCAGAAACATATACATTGCAAATAAGCTCATGAAAATGTGTTCAAAAGTATTACTCCTAAGGGAATGTAAATTAAATCTATGGTAAAACACCACTTGGTAACCTTTAGAATCACTAAGTTTTAAAGGAGTTACAGCTTTGGATAGAGTATTCAGAATTGTCTTGCCTTTGTAGCGGGAAATAATTAGCCATAAACTAAATGCTGCCCTAGTTTTACCTAACAAATCTTTTTTTTTTTTTTTTTTTCTTTTTGCGGTATGTGGGCCTCTCACTGTTGTGGCCTCTCCCGTTGCGGAGCACAGGCTCCGGATGCGCAGGCCCAGCGGCCATGGCTCACGGGCCCAGCCGCTCCGCGGCATATGGGATCCTCCCAGACCGGGGCACGAACTCGTATCCCCTGCATCGGCAGGCGGACTCCTAACCACTTGCGCCACCAGGGAGGCCCTACCTAACAAATCTTAAAATCAAGACCTAAAAGGTCAAACTGTATTCAAGTTTCTTAAATGTGTCTCAGAACAAAGTTCATCAATGGGAGTACAAAATATCCAGGACCTCAAAATGTTGAATTTATAATGGCTGGCATTCAATTAAATTACCAAGCATGCAAAGAAACAAAAAGACATATAAAGAAGAAAAATCAATCAATCCAAACTGACCCATTACTGACACATATGAAATATACAGGTATGCATTCCACAAATTCAGATGTTAAAGGAACAACTGACATTGTATTATTTTGCTAGGGCCACCATAGCAAAATGCCACAAACTGTGTGGCTTAATGAACAGAAATTTATTTTTTCATGGTTCTGGAGACCAAAAGTCCAAGATCAAGGTGTCAGAAGGGTTGGTTTCTGGGGAGACCTCGCTTCCTGGCTTATAGAAGGCTGCCTTCTCACAGTGTCTTCACATGGCCTTTCCTCTATTCACATGGATTTCTGGTGTCTCTTCCTTTTCTTAAAAGGACACAAGTCAGATTGTGTCCTAAGGGCTCATTTTAACTTAATTACCTCTTTAAAGTCCCTGTCTCCAAACATAGTCACTTTCTAAGTACTAGTTTTTTTTTTTAATTTAATTTTATTTATTTTTTATACAGCAGGTTCTTATTAGTTATCTATTTAATACATATTTTAATGCATATTAGTGCATATATGTCAATCCCAATCTTTAAGGCTTAAACATATAATTTGGAAGCAGAGGAAACAACATAGTTTAGTCCATAACAAACATGTTATATAAAAACATGTTCCATTAAAAAAATGTTACATAAAGACATGTAACAAACATGTTGCACACAATTTTTCTGCATGTATGTATGCATGTGTGTATATATATTATATATATAAATATATACAATATTCAGACTGAACTTCTCAAATTGAAAATTACTGTGTCTGAGATGAAAAATTCAATGGGCAGATGGGCAGATTAAAGGCAGATTTTACATTCACCAAGCTGAATAAATTTTATGGAAAAAGTAGTATGTTGAAAGATATAAGCAGAAATAAGTTACAAGCACAAGTCAATTCTTGTTTCTCTTTGTTGATTTGGAAGGGAAAAAACAAATATGAAATAAAAAGTTCATTACATACAAGGCATTAAAGGTCACCCTTTGGTTTTCTGGAATATAGTATTTTACGACAGCCTTGTGAATTCATCTCTCAAAGGCTAGGAAGAACTTTTTGGCAGGACACTTGCTGATCTGACTAACTCAGCTTTATGCAGAAAATCCCAAGTACTGTTCTGGACAAGCAACACCCTGGACTGGGCCCAACTAAGGCTGAATTCCAGTTCTAGCACTAACTTGTGAAAATGTAATCAAGATACTTAGTATTTGAGGCCTAAATTTTTATTGCTAATAAGGGTAATCATACCTAGCTTATAAACTTGTGATGTGGATTAATAAAGTGACATATTTTATAAATTCAGTCCAGTGCCTGGTTTAATTAAATTACTTTCTCTTAAAAACTGGGGTAAAATGCCCAGGGGAAAAAAAAGGTCTTAACCAGGTAACATAAAGATGAAGAGATACACATGGCAATTTCCAAGTAATGAAAATGGAGAATGCAGTTTGGAATAATACTTACACTGCTATAAAATATCAAACACACAAAATAAGCTTGAAATTTGAAGAAAAAAATATAATTTGTGTTACATGTATAGTCAGATTTGGGTAGTTTTTTGGTATCTTCAAAGATCTTTATGAGTAAAACATACTTATGATAAGAAGAAACAAGAAGTGTAATTTAAGAATTAAGATAATATAAGAATTAAGATTATGGACAATTACTGTAATGGAAAATATCTCCAAAAATAGAGAAACAATCAGACACACATATACATACAATTATAAACACAAGTGAGTTGCTAAAGCTGATAAAGGAGAGCAGATCTCCATCTGATGGAAGAATTATTAGGTTATCTTAAGCTCTAAAAGAAAGAGGGGATCTCCGCTTAATTTGTAGAGTTAAATAAACAACTAATTTGTATATCCACATATTAAAGTCAAAAGCTTGACCCCAGAAACTGAGGGGTTGAGAGAGTTCAAGGTCTCGGCAGGTCTTAACTTGGGCTGGACAGAGAGGCAGTGTTAAGTTGAAAGGGTCAGGAATCGAAGCCAAAAATAAGATGTTGGCAGGCCTAGAAGTGTGGAAACTTAATTGTGGAAGGCTAGACTTGGGCTGCATTAGCAGAGATAACCTAACTGCTCTGAGTGAAATTTAGAAATAAAGGATCTAACAAATATGATCTATAGGCCTGGGAGGAGTGTGGTGTTCCCATTAGTGTTAGAACAAACGAAAATGATGAAAAAGGCAAAACCAATTGCTCGACCAGGATTGTTGACCAGGGTGAATATACTACTGAAGGTTTCACTTCTGTGTTTTATCTTTGATCATGGTAAATCATCATAATAAACTTTACCTATAGTGGAAAATTTAAGGTGTCTGTAAAACATGATATTATTTAAAACCTTTCATTTGGTTACAATCCAACAGTCAGTATCAGGCTTCAAACTGAATAAAAATACTCCTGTCTGGGGAACAGAAGGGAGAACAATGACTCTTAAGCATAGGAAGCAAGAGACAGAGTTGCAGAGAAAATGGAGAGATAAACAGAGACACACTCATGTAGAGCAATATGGGCGGTGGTGCCCTGAGGTGAGGTGGAAGGAAGGGAGGATTGAGGTGAAGATGCAAAGGACCTGAGATGACATTAGATGTGTCATTTCTAACAACAAAGACAACATGTGTAAATATGTGGATAGATGTGACTCTGATAAAAGAAAGACAACTGTGGTGTCATGCTCAGCCTTCTGTTCATGAGAAAGAATAACTAAAGAGGAGATCACAGAAGCGTGACTGTAATTGCGATATACGTTGATGTCATGATTTCCAGCAGAACTGGTATTTTTTAAGACAAAATGGATAGGATGGCAATGGTTGGGTGGTATAGATGAAGGAGGTCTATACAGTTCATCTCCTGGCACAGTCCCGTGTATGGTGTGAGGGGAATAGTTTCATTTTGAGATGTTTCTAGTCATTCTAGCCAGTTGAAGCAAAGAGGAGAAGTATCCAGGGAGATTAAGGCTGATCACAAATTCAAAGTTCCAAGGATACAAGTGGCAGGGCTTAGTAGGGAGAGGAGTAATGGAAGTGGGTAGGGATGAGGTGCTTAGAACTTCTGGAAATTGTCTTAGGGATTGGCTATTCTCACAAGAAATATAAGAAGGTATGGAAGCCTCTGGATAACTGTTCTTTGTTGCTCCATCTTCTTGGAATAATTCCTTCAACACTGCATTATTTTCTTATATTTGGAAGTTTTGATTTGCTTCTTAGTTCCTTCCATCTGAATGTAAAGTTAGAAAAACTTCCCTCTATTTTCAGGAATGTACTTTAGCATGTAAACCTACTTGGATTTCTGTAGTCATCTCCAAATAACTATCTCTTATTCATTCTTTGTGAGTGGCTGTGCTGGAAGAATGTGGTTAAAAGAATAACGTTCTCCTATCTGAAGTAAAGAATACATTTTCCTTCATGTACTGAAAAAATAAGTGCCATCAACCAGAGTTTACAGTTATGGCTTTATGAGCTAACTATTTATTGCCACCACATTCTCTTGTTTATGGGAGGTTACTTGGTAAATTTAAGTGTTGTGGTATTTACTGCAATTTACTGTATTTTAAAAATGTCTTTTTCAAAAATCCCTAGTTATCTTCTAATACAGTGTAAATGTACAAAGGAAATTCAGTAAGTACTGTTCAATCTGCCCCTGTGATATAGGAATTTCCCAACTATCCCCGGTCTCGCTTCTTTCTTTCCTGTACTTATATATGCACAGACAGTCATTTTACTAAGGGTAATAATCCTTAATTATAATCTTTAATATCACCAAAGACATGGCAGATTGCTCGTTCTATGTGGGCACATCCTATACGCATTTAACACTGGAAGTATGCTTTGTGTAAAAACATGGCTCCCAGACTTCAAGCTGAATGCTTCTTTGAAACTAGAAACTAACATATGAAATGATGGGATTGGAATTCTCTTTAGTTTTTATTTCTTCAGAAAATGCCTTGGGATTTTTCTATTGCTGTTGCCACTTTCAACTTGCATAGCCACTGGAGAAAAGTTGAAAAGAGATCTCATCTAAGTCAATGCCCATCTTTCTCATTATTTTACTCTATTGTCAGCTCTTTCTTCCCTTCAGTAGATTATTCTCCCAAATTATTCTTCCGTGCTGTAGCTAAAAGACCAGTGCTTCTACAGTAAGGAGTTACACAGGAATTTCATAAATGCCCAAAAAGTCTTAAAAATTTTATCTTTTGCTCTTTTGGATGAATTAACTATTCTGAAAATATGTGTATAACCATCTACTGAGAACTTTATATGTGATAAGCATTGTGCTAAGTGCTTACATAATTTTTTTCTAAGCTGTGATTGATAGAAATGCAACTAAGATTAGTTTTAAAAAAATGGAAATTTTTTTCATTTGTTATAACTCCTTCATTTGTTTCCTTTGTTATAGCATGTCATCCACGTTTGAAAATCACAAGAAGACATAGAAACAAAACACAGAGTATAGCTGGCTAGCTATACTCTGCTGTCCTAGAACAAGTGATTATGCCATGGATGTGGCTGCATAGTCTAGGAATGATGTATTTAGAAGGAATGAGGCAGTTAAGAAAACTAAAAAGGCACATAAGATTTACGGAATATAGTCTGTTTCTTGTACCACTCAAATCACTCATGCCCTCCCATTAAATATCGATTCCATTTAAAAATATTGAGCCTCCAAGTTTTTTTAATAAGAATAAAGATGTCCTCACTCCTCTCTCACAGGGGAAGTATACCATTCTTCAAGTTAGAGACCAGTTATAATCTCTGGGAAGATTCTACTAAGAGAGTTAGTGAAACAAGATAGACTCTCTGCTGCTTTATCTGGTATTGAAACCATAATTAATATTCATCCTCTTCCTTCTTCTCTACCCATTCTAAATTCTCCTCATCTTCTGCTAATATTTTTGATGATCTGGCTTACATAACCCAGATCTTCATTCTTAAGTTTTAGAAGTCTTGCTTGTGCTGACCTCCTTGTATTGTGGTTGTTTTTGCTGCTTCTTGGTGGTCCTTAGTAAACACAGAAATACAAAGAGAAGCACCAGTGAGTCAGCTCAGTCCTAGACATATTTATCCTTGGCTTCATTGAGTAGGAACAATTCTACTTCCTTTTGTAATCAGTATCTAATATTCAAACTAGTGGTATATGTCCTTTCTTCATATGTTGTTCTATAACATGGGTTGCTAAAAAGTGACCAGACAGTAGTCACAACTTCAAGCTTGGTAAAACTTTTATTATGTCCTCTGGAGGAAGTCTTATCTTCCTAGGAACCAGGAACCTTTATCAAGAGCCTAGAGTTGCAGCAAAGGGAAGCACAATTTTCATAAGAGGGTAAATAGTGCACTGGTGTGTGGAATGGTATAACCATGAAAGGGTCACTCCTAATCATAATTATCGGTTCCCAGGCAATGTATGCTAACAATAGAAAACACAGTATTGTGAATCCATAATTGGTTCAATGATTATACTGCAATCTGAAGGACAGTGCCCTGACTCAACATTTTTTCCCACTTTTGGTACCTTGACTGTGTCTTCAACAGATCATTCCATTATTCAAACAGGTCAACTGTTTCTGTGTCATGAGACCACTGTCATATATTTTTGCTGTAATATGAATGCTTTGGATTGAGGGAATATATGTGGCATGTTATGGATGGATAATGCCTTTTTAGTAAGGCCTAGGATGGTGATAACTGTAAAGACACTGGAAATAAGAAAGGAAAACTTATATCTGGAGATTTTATCAAGTTTTATAAGGGTAAATTGTATCAATAGTCCTCTTTTGTCCTCTCCTTACCACCCCGCTCCTTTGGGATTTAGAGATTATCATCCTGCAGTCAGGTAGCTTGTTAATCCAAGGAATGTAGCCTTATTAACTGTCCAGTACTGATGTCACTGTCGGCAGATTGGGGTGAGGGAAATGGAGTAATGTAGTAAGTATTAGGCCAGCAGTCTAGACCACCCTTAAGATATGATTTGCTTGTATATTCCAAACTTACACAGGCCCACTCCTCAGTAGATGATTTCCAGCATATAATGGTTTGGTGTTGTAACTTCCATTATGGTTTGCTGTTGCAACTATCTTTTCACTCAGAGTATTGATATGCCTCAGGTCACACAGTCTCTTGGCGTCCCATGGCCAGAAGCTGAGGCTCAATCAGAAGACAATAGCAAAACAGGAGTTCCTTTATGAACAGGATAATATTTTTTCTGGCCAGAGACTGCATAGCCCTCTCTGGAACTCTAGGACTCTTATTAGCATTTCCCAATATTCTTATCATTGGTACCTCCGGCACCGTTGCAAGTGCTAGATCATATGACACATAAGTCAGGGAACTTTACACTGACAGTCTGACATAGTTTATCTTTCTCTGAGCCTTAGTCAGATTTTCCAGCCTTTTTGGTTGTCTAATACATGTTTGGAGCCATAGTCCAAATTATAATATATAGTGCTTTCAAAGTCTGAAGTGGTTCCAAAGATACTTTACCTCCCTCTTAGTGGTGGACAGTACAAATGAAACAACATTTTGTCTATATCAAAGTGGATATGCCAGCATGCCCCAGATACTGGGATCCCTAAAAACTTAGCTAAGAATACCATGATCTATTAGCCATTGTCATAGATTCCTAAGGACCTAGCTTTTCTCATTGTCATTTTGACTTTGTGATCCTTTTGGTGATTATGTCTACCCTTCTACTGAGGGTTAACTACTGTCACCCAGCTTTACCATTCCAGGATTCCATGATTCTCATTGATACTAGAAAGAAGAAGTAAAGGTGTCACTGTTTGCAGATGACATGATACTATATATAGTGAGTCCTAAAGATGCTACCAGAAAACTACTAGAGCTAATCAATGAATTTGGTAAAGTAGTAGGATACAAAATTAATGCACAGAAATCTCTTGCATTCCTATACACTAATGATGAAATATCTAAAAGTGAAATTAAGGAAACACTCCCATTTACCATTGCAACAACAAGAATAAAATACCTAGGAATAAACCTACCTCAGGAGACAAAAAGACCTGTATGCAGAAAACTATAAGACACTGATGAAAGAAATTAAAGATGATACAAATAGATGGAGAGATATACCATGTTCTTGGATTGGAAGAATCAACATTGTGAAAATGACTATACTACCCAAAGCAATCTACTATCAAAGTACCAATGGAATTTTTCACAGAACTAGAATAAAAAATTTCACAATTTGTATGGAAACACAAAAGGCCCCGAATAGCCAAAGCAATCTTGAGAAAGAAAAACGAAGCTGGAGGAATCAGGCTCCCTGTCTTCAGACTATACTACAAACCTACAGTAATCAAGACAGTATGGTACTGGCACAAAAACAGAAATATAGATCAATGGAACAGGATAGAAAGCCCAGAGATAAACCCACGCACATATGGTCACCTTATTTTTGATAAAGGAGGCAAGAATATACAATGGAGAAAAGACAGCCTCTTCAATAAGTAGTGCTGGGAAAACTGGACAGCTACATGTAAAAGAATGAAATTAGAACAGTCCCTAATACCATACACAAAAATAAACTCAAAATGGATTAAAGACCTAAATGTAAGGCCAGACACTATAAGACTATTAGAAGAAAACATAGGCAGAACACTCCATCACATAAATCACAGCAAGATCCTTTTTGACCCACCTCCTAGAGAAATGGAAATAAAAACAAAAATAAACAAATGGGACCTAATGAAACGTCAAAGCTTTTGCACAGCAAAGTAAACCATAAACAAGATGGAAAGAAAACCCTCAGAATGGGAGAAAATATTTGCAAATGCAGCAACTGACAAAGGATTAATCTCCAAAATTTACATGCAGCTCAATATCAAAAAAACAAACAACCCAATCCAAAAATGGGCAGAAGACCTAAATAGACATTTGTCCAAAGAAGATATACAGATTGCCGACCCTCTGGCTTTTAAAGGGTGCTTTGAGTGGGCAACTGACTTTTCTGAGTTTATTATTTTTCTTTTCCTAAATCTTTAGTTGTGTCAGAAGCAGATAGATTATTCCATAATCCTAAATCTCCATGTCAATTTAAATATCACTCTCGCTTGCTATTTATCAGTGCCTTGCCTTCCTCCTTCTATTCATCCCACTTTTCCAGTCAAAAAAATAAGTGCTGTATTACTACACAACAGGAGTTATCAGAATCCTTCCTACTGACCTCTTTCTTTCAGACAAATGGACAATCTAAATACAAAATTCCATCTCGAGAGTATGCTTTATAGAACTACACCAATCCCAATTACTGTAACTCACATCTTCTAGAAGACAGAGCCGAAGACAAGAGTTAAGGTGCTGAAACTTTATATGCAGCTACTGGAAATTATATGTCCATGATGGCTACTGCTTCATTATGACCTAGGTAAAGACCCAGCAGGACATTTAGCTGGTCTGTTTATTCAGTGTGTAAGACTTTTTAGCAGAGGCTACATGGAGCAGCCATTCTTTGCAGAAGTCCATGTGGTGAGGAAGGAAGAAAATGAAATCCTCCACCCCCATCTCTTGTTTTCTATTAGACAGAGTTCATCGCATGGAAAACTTAATTTCCTATTCTTGCAGGTTGTATCATCTGGCACCTTTTGTTCCTACTCACGGTGCTAGATCCCAAGCCATAAGATATGTTGTTTCCTCCACCACCTAGAAGTGGTGGAAGGCTGGAAACTCCCAGCAACATGCTAGTTGAACTATATACATTTTCAGGATGAGTGATTGAATTAGCTCCCTCTGGTGTTTGCTGGACAGGTTTGTAGGTGAACAGAACATTAGGACAGAAGAAAACTACTGGGAGAAATTGAGGATTCGTGTAAGCTTTTTGTCTGAAATAACCATCCTCTCCCTAAAATCCTATTATTCAACTACATTTATTTTTGGAAAGCATTAACATTATACATTTCTGTGTCCTTCATTGGACAGTGAGTTCCTGAGGGGAAGAACTCAATTGTTTATTTATCTTTATATTTCTAGGGATTAGCACAATGCCTGGTACAAAATTCATTCTCAAATAATAATAGTTTTTATAAGCAGTACAGGACATATAAAGATACCAACATTTAGTATGGTTTCTAAAACAACTCATTTTTAATCTTGCTTACTCAAGAAGAGAATCTTCTACAAGAACATTAAAATTATATCTTCTTAAATTAAACGGTAGGTTATTAATTCCATGGCTCCCTGATTCACCCTTGATTCATACTGAGACCCAGGGAGGTGTCATAACATATGGCCTAGCAACCCAGATCCAAGTTCAGATAAAGCCAGAATTCTTAACAGGACATTTGTGTAGTAACAAGAAAAGAGAACGTGATTTAAATAGAGAATAAACTGAAATTAGCTTAATCTCATAATTATGCCCTGCAGTATCTAGAAAGACAGGGAGGAATGGTTCACTAATATAAAAATTACTATTGGATAATCATGAACATTCATGGAGACCAGAATACAATTTTTAAAAGTTATTTTTTTAAACTTTACCCACTGAATCTCTAATCAGACCATCAAAGTCTGAATCTTTTGAACATCTGATTTTCCCTTCCATTCACTTTCTCCTAGGATATCCCTCTCCACCTCTACTGACTACACCTGTCTGCATGGGGTCAGAAATTCCAGTTAATTGTTGCATGGGATATCTTTGACAGGGAAGGAAGGGAAATAAAAGATTTTTCCAGTGTGGATGTCAACGAGGGGAATTGGAAGGGGATTCTGCATTCCTCAAATATAAAATAAAATACAGAATTCTGGAGTTCCTTTAACTGCTTCTACCAAGCACACACAAATGCATCAAGGCCGTGAGATTTCCTCAGACATCTGGGACATCACCCATGGAGACAATCCCTTAAGCTTTTGAAGTACCCACCAGGTGGCTCCCCTTCATAAGAGACATGAATTTTAGATTCTGAGAAGCCTAATCTAACTTCTTCTCTTTCTTTGTACAGCCCTGAAGTGGTAGCTGCTTCTTGAAATCACTATCTCTGTATTACTTCATTTTTCCTGTTAATACTTTTCAGTTGATCAGTAACGATATAACAATCTGTCATATTAAAATCTTTTTTTTTTGGCCCTGCTGCATGGCTTGAGGGATCTTAGTTTCCTGACCAGGGACTGAACCTGGGCCACAGCAGTGAAAGCGCCAAGTCCTAACCACTGGACCGCCAGGGAATTCCCATATTAAATTCTGTTTAAATAACCTGTATGGTTTCTTTACCCTTGTGCAAATGACAGAACATTTAAAAAGGGTACCTGGAAAATGTGGAAATATGGTAAGGAAAGATTTCCCTGAAGCAATTTTTTAGTGAGATTTAAAGAAGTACCTCCAACCTAAACCAATCATCTGATCTTTAGATCCACTATAACACTGCCTATTGAAATCTCCATTTTAAAGTTCTATTGGTGTCTCAAACTGATCAGATTAGAATAAAATAAATTTTCCTTATGCTTTTTCCATTAAACTCACTCCTGCAGCTTTCTCTATGCCAATAAATAGCATCTTCATCAACTTAGTCATTCCAATGAAATATCTGGAGATTATTATCGACTCCTTCTTTGAGCTATCAATCATGAAGTATGTGATTTCTATCCTTAAGTAGCCCCAAAATTTGTTCACTTTTTTCCATCACCAATTACTACTTCCATCACATTCCTTGCCTGGATTGCTAGGGGAGCTTTCTAATTGTAATTCCTGGCTATAGGTGTTATCTCATTAAATCATTCTCCACTTTGCATTTGCCGCACATTTAGAAATAGAAATTTAATCACATCATACATCCTTGCTTAAATCCTTTAAGTACCAAATCCAGGCTTGTCCCTTTGAGTGTCAGGGTCAGAAACACCCATATATGAAGTTTTAAAAAGACAACAAGACTGGAATAGAACTGTCCTTGTGAAAGTTTGTACAGGCTGCCTGGCTTGAATCTTAGCTGTGCCACTTACCATATGTGTGACCCTGGGCAACTTACAACTTACTTATTGTGTGTGAGTTTATTCATCTATAAAATGAGAATAAGATGAATATTTACCTCACACGATTGCTAGAAAATTAAATTAGTTAATATATGTATAGCATTTAGAACACTGCCTGACAAGTGGCAAAGGCTTGATGTTACCATTAAACAATGTGTAGCTGTATGTAGCCGTATATAAATGTTTACACATATAAACATATGGAAATATACAATAAACACAACTAATGCTCAATATTCATCTTAGTCAATCTGTCAGGGGAATTTGATATAGTTGGTTATTCTCTGCTTCTTAAAACAGTTTCTTCACTTGGCTTCCAAGCCACAATCTTCACTTGCTTTTCATTCTATTTTTCAGGCTTCTGCTTTTGAGTTATTGTTGCTGGCTTCTCCTCATCTCTTTGACTTCAAAATTTGGAAATGCTCTAGAGCTCAATCCTTGGTTAGCTTCTGTTTTCTATGCCTATTAATCTATGTCATCTAATCTAGTCTTTAATGCTTATGAATGTTTGACTCAAATTTATACCAATATTTTGAACAAGGCTCTGAATTTCTTATATGCTTGAATAGACTTATATAGATAAATACTAACTTCTTCACTTGTAGTAGAAAACAAATCTTACTGTGTCCAAAAAGTGAGTTCCCCACACTTTACCATTCCAAACCTGCTACCTCTGCAGACTGGTTTGGCGACAGGTTGTAAAACTCATGAGAACTGAAGATTACTGATGAAATTTTATTATGTGCATTTTTAAACAGGTAAGATATACTTTAATATGTTTCAGAATTTTATTGAGATATTGCCTTAGTCTGTTCAGAGTGCTATAACAAAAATACCGTAGATTGGGTGGCTTATAAATGACATATGTTTATTTCTCACAATTCTGGGGGCTGGGGAGTCTAAGATCAAGGCACCAGCAGAGTTGTGGTCTGCCGGTTGAGAACCTGATTCCGAGTTCATAACTGACCATCCTCTCAATATACCCTCATAAGACTAAAAAGGAGAGAGAGCACTCTGGAGTCTCATTTATAAGTGCACTAATCCCTTTCATGAGTGCTCTGCCCTTATAACCTAATCACCTCCCAAAGGCCCCACCTCCCAAAGGTTAGACTGGGGATTAGGTTTCAGCATAGTAGTTTTTTGGGGGGCATAATCATTCAGTCTGTAGCAAATATTATGTCTAATTTATTCTGCAAAATATTTTATATAGATATAAAAAAACAGTTGTTCCTAATTTGTGTTTGTATTGCTGTATATGCTAACAGTTATAGAAAATACTGAAAAATAAAATGCCAAAACACACTTGGCATTATTTTGTAACTGGAAGTTTTATTAAAAATAAATTATGCTTAGTCAATAAGTTTTAGCTACATCATGGACACAGGAGACAGCAAGCAGAAATTTTTTTTAATTTAATTTAAAAAATTACCATGTTTTCTAATACTAAATTGAACTCAAATAATTTTTAAATGTTATTATTTTGCTATAAATTAATCTTTCCTTGGTTGTTGCCAAGAGAAGAATACTTGGTAAGCACTGAAATATACAGCTAATGTTCAGTTTGAAAAGATACAGTTGAGAATTTAGACCTAAACCCATGGAGGGGAGGAACATGCATGGATTGGGTTCTAAAGAGACCAGAAAAAGTAAACTTTGCAAATGGTCAAAAATCCCCTTAAAATTTCCTTATGAAGAAATCATTTGAAGATAGACATAGTGGTCCTCGTTAAAGCTAACACAGTCAATTTTACCTTTACTATTGGGATGGATAGCTGTTTCTTTTTCTTTTTTAATAATCTTATTTTATTTTTGGCTGTGTTGAGTCTTCGTTACTGCGTGCGGGCTTTCTCTAGTTGCGGTGAGTGGGGGTTACTCTTTGTTGCGGTGCGCGGGCTTCTCACTGCAGTGGCTTCTCTTGTTGCAGAGTACAGGCTCTAGGCACACGGGCTTCAGTAGTTATAGCACACGGGCTTAGTTGCTTCGTGGCATGTGGGATCTTCCTGGACCAGAGCTCGAACCCGTGTCCCCTGCACTGGCAGGCAGATTCTTAACAACTGCACCACCAGGGAAGCTTGGATAGCTGTTTCTTTGGTTAAGCACCACATGAAATAGTCCAGGGTTTTGTTTTAACAGTAAGCAATCAACATAATGAGATGCTCACATTATAACAGTTATGAATTGAAGTCATGTCTCCTTTATCACACTTACTCTTAGGCATATGTTCCTTCCTCTCTCTCTCTCTCTCTCTCTCTCCCTACTCCCCACACCACTGATTAATTTTTTGCATGACACACATAACTGAATTTCCTAAGTGAAATATGATTATGATATAAATATACCGTAATGCAAATTAGACCATCCTAAAAGTCACACATGAAAACACTTTACCAAAGAAATTTATACAGAATCATCATTACTCTCTTACAGAATGCATTTCCCTCTGTTAAAATTGTTTCCACTTTCTAGGTTTTATTTTACTTTCATCATCACGGTATTTACTGCCAAAATAAATACTTTGACTAATATTAAGCGCAGGAGTATTAAAAAATTTAGAGCTAAACAACAAGATGCTCTCCTATAATACTCTAACTTAAAAATAAATATCCATAGCTGTTTATATTTCACTGGGCCTAAAGACATGTATTTATTTTCTACTAACTATAAAAAGGAATGTGTTTCCAAAAAAAAGTCAAGGCAGTAGATATAGGATTAAGAAAGATGGCTTAAAATAATTAGACCAACCATTAGAGAACCCAGTTGTTTCCTCTTCTCAGAGGGTCAATTTCCAATTTAACAAAATATTATTTTCAGACTCCTTCAGAAAACTCTTCTCTAAACACCGATGAGAAAACCTACGGTCCAGAATTGTCAGCAGTCTTTTGAATCTAGGGGCCTTTTAGACTGAAACTAAATAGGCCTACAATATACCAGTCTGTAGTCCTGTGGAACATTTCCCAAAAGCATGAATCAAAGCACATATACTAAAGATGTTCTCCAATTTGCATGCATGCATCTGCACTGAGATACTGATTAGACTGGTGGGAACTAGATATTTTATACATGAATGGATTTCCTTTTAAGTTGAATTTTGAAGGTATAAAACACAAGAATTATCTAAAAGTTTCATGGTATTAGAATTATTTCAAACTCCTATTCTTCCCTCTTCTTTTCTATTGACTTTAAAACATAAAATGTCATTGCAATCAGTCTTTACTCATTCAGTTTCAGTTTAGGCTAACCTGAGCTTCTAGATGAGTAAGTTTTACAGTAATCTATGGTGATAGAAATCAATATTTATGAAATTATTTTTACATGCAGAAGAGTTAAGGAGTCAGTGTGAGGGAGAAAAAAAAAGATTGAGTTGCTCTGAAATATCCTCTTTTGGTGAAATCATTTAGACTAAGGAGTTTGAAGAAAGGGGTTCTAGTACAGATTCTGCCACTAAATGTACATATAAAGGAAGCTGCCTAATTCTCTGCATATATTTCTTCAAGTAAAGAATGTGGATAAATATTTTCTCTTGGAAGACATTTTAGGACAGTTATAGAAATGAATGTTTATAAAATTGTGAGCAGGGGCTTTCCTGGTGGCACAGTAGCTGAGAATCTGCCTGCTAATGCAGGGGACATGGGTTCGAGCCCTGGTCTGGGAAGATCCCACATGCCGCGGAGCAACTAGGCCCGTGAGCCACAACTACTGAGCCTGCGTGTCTGGAGCCTGTGCTCCGCACCAAGAGGCCGCAATAGTGAGAGGCCCGCGCACCGCGATGAAGAGTGGCCCCCGCTCGCCGCAACTAGAGAAAGCCCTCACACAGAAACGAAGACCCGACAAAAAAAAAATAAATAAAAATAATTGTGAGCAATTATTGTTTATAACATACTAGGTTCTAAAATGTTAAAAAAATTGCATAAGGAAATTCTTATTGAATCAAGTTGTAAGAATTGTGGCTGTAGTTAAGGGATTACTTAGGCAAAATTGTCTTCCCTAGACAACAGGAGTTGCTAATGTCAGGTGAAGTAAAGAAAGAAGGAAATATTTTGGATGTCCTTTAAGCACAGAATGGCAAGTACAACATTTTATTTGGAAAAAAATAAACTGATCATTTGTCATGAGTGTCCCATGCTTTGTGAGCTGATAAATATATAATTTTATTTTTTCATGTGAGAGAAATCCAGGGATATTTGCAGCATATTATAAAAAATAACAGGCAACATATTTTTAAGCCCTTTTGTTAACAACTGCCATTTTTCTCCACTACTAACAAATGGGACCCCCGTCTTCCTTTCTTAGACTCTCGCTTTTCTAGTTTTTAGGACCAATCTTGACCTTAAACAAGAATTTTTTAAACAGTTGTATAGGGTTGTGTTTAACAGCATGCGTTTGGGAACAACAATGTGTATATGTTATATTACCATTTTACTAATGTCTGTTTTAGTTAATTTTGCTGTTTTAGTTAATTATGCTGTACTAACATATGGTCCCCAAATCTCAGTGACTTATATTTACAAACTTTAATTTTTTAGCTGAAGGTAGACTATGACTCAGCTAAAGGCTGTATTTCTGCTGCAGGATCCTGGAAGAAGGAATGGCCCATATGTAGTCCATGCTCTTTTCATGGCTGCATGTTAAAGTTCATGCTGCATCTTAAGCTTCCACTGGACATGTTGTACATCTATCTGCTCACAATCCACTACTCAAGATGTCACATGGGCAAGTCAAAACTCAGTGAGGCAGGAATGTGTTCTTTTCCCCCAGGAGGCAAGGCAAGTCACATGGCAATGGGAAGGGTTAGATAATCTTACAGGGAAGGGAGGGAGAGAAAAATTGTAGACAAAAATATAGGAATTTTCCTGCCATCTATCACATGTTAGACTGACATATTTTTCTGGAACCTCCATGTGTTATTTTATAACACCCTCTGCCAAACATTTGAAACTTTCTGAATGGAAATTCTGAGTTCAAGTAACTGAATGTATTTTTCACCTGTATCCTGGTAGATATCTTTCTGTCTTTTCCAATCTACCCCAGAAAACATAATTCCCATGTTGTACATAATATAAGTGCATTGTCATGCATATTATGGATGATGTTTCCTCTCTCTATTCCTATTTCCTCCAGTCATGTCTACATATCTGACTATTCCATGCTATTAAAATACTTATTTTCTGAGGAGGATGATAGGAAACTAATTCTTTATCTGAATATTGATAACTTAAGATAAATACAGGTACATATTTTTGAAATTCATGTCTAATCTAGATTACAGATACATATAACTTTGCTTCAGGCCTTACTCAGGAACGAAGTATATGCATGTGTAGGTAGTGCAATGGGTGGAATCATAGCCCCCCCCCTCAAAGAGATGTCTATGTCCTAACTTTCAGAGCCTATGAATGTGACCCTATTGGCAAAAAGGGACCTGCAGATATAATTAAATTAAGGATCTTGAGGTGAGATCATTCTGGTTTACCTGGTGGGCCCTAAATACAATGGCAAATGTCCTTATAAGAGACAGAAAAGGAAAATAAATAACACAGAGGAAGAGGACATGTGAAGACAGAAGCAGCGATTGAAGTCACATAGCCACAAGCTAAGGAATGCCTGTAGCCACTAGAAGCTGGAAGAATTGAAGGAGAATTCCCCACTAGAGCCATCCCAGAGAGTTCAGCCCTACAACAACACTCTGATTTCATCTGTCTCTGGCCCCAAGAACTGCAGGAGAATACATTTCTGTTGTTGTAAGTCACCTGGTTTGTGACAATTTATTACAGGAGCCACAGGAAACTATTTAATTTCTATATTTTAGTAACTATATTTATAGGCACCATATACCGATTTTTAAGGTGGAGACTAATTTCTAAATCCTCTGAATGCAGGGTGTAGTAACACATGCCAGCAAGTTTAAAAAATATAAATGTAATTAAGTAGACCTGCTGCTTTTTATACTTTGAATAATACTGTAAATTTCATCTTTCCTATGGATTAAATTATACCTCATATTCCATATTATAATGCCACAAACATTATCAATAATTTACAATATGGGTGTTAATCCTGTCTTCAGCACCACTGATGGAATGTGTTCTGCTAATTTAGAAATTGGGCTTGCCATTGTTAATAAAATTTAACTGTTTGATTCAACGTCTACTTTTCTACTTTTTCTATTATTCAGCTAAGAAAGAGAATACTTTCTCAATATGCAATGGGTTTCTTAGTTTAGCTGGGAAAATTTAGTGGTAAAAAGGTTACAGAAATTTCTTTATGGGCCACGTTACCAATAAAATGAAATCATCTAGCATATGGCTTTTGGAGAAGAAACACACAAGCAAACAAAAATCCTAAATATCACAGTAACCTCATTTTAGCACAACGTCTTTCCAAAATGTATAAAGATAATCAAAATAAAGTTCACATGATAAATGTAATTTAAAAATACATATATCTAATTATAGACAAAACAAGATCAAATAGTTTTGCAAGATTTCTTTGCATTAGATTTTAAAATTATAAATATAAATAAAATACATATAAAATCTCTTCACTATAGTCACAAGAAATCTCAAAGAATTTATTAATGGTACACTGGGTAACTGTGTTGGGGGATGGGGAAGAATGTAAACTGTAGTGCTATTTTTGGCATGGATAAATGTGTTTTTTTCCAGAATACCATGCTATATTTCTGATTTGATACATATTTGAATCAAGTTAATATTTTGTTTTTCATTTTGCCAATTCAGTCTATATGATATTCTTTTTGTGCATACAGTTTTTCTTTCCATTTTTGTATACATGTGTTTATAAAACAGATGTAAGCAGATATGACACAAATGGAAAAGCCCAAGAAGATAATTTTATACCTGTAATTACTCTTACTAGAAGGGAACTCTGAAAATGTGGTAAAGAAAATAACCCTGGAGTGAATATATATACTTCTTTGGAAGAGTTAATTCTGCCTCTAAAAGAACCAAGATAAAAAAGACTATGTTCCTATTCCAAAATAACAGAAAATTTCCAACATTGTCAGTATCATTGTAGACTTGAAGACATTGGCCCACAATAAAGACACACAGTAGCATTACTCCAGGAAAGTAATTTTAACTGAAAGAAATAATTACCAGAGTGTGGATGAACTAGCAGTTTACAGCCTTCAGGTCAGAAGAATTTTGCATATATTATTTTATTAGTGCCTGTATTTTGTTTAGAAGAACTATCAATTGGATGAGAGCTTTCTGATTATTTCAAGTCTTTTTCTTTCTTCTGCATGGATCATTTATGTATATTCTCTATTAACTTTTACAATCTATAAGTAACTAAGGGTTTTGATTACTCTGTTTCATGTAACTGATAATCTCTGGAGGAATGGTTATAAATCAGTCAAAACTGTAACCCTAACATAGAAACACTGTAGAAGGATAGTCTTCCAGAAAATGAATAGAATGGGAAGTATTCCACAGAGAAGTATGTTTGTTGGCTTGTTCAGTCAAGATTGACAAGTTGGTTAGTTTTAATTTATCCTATGAAATAGTTTCTTTCCTCTGATTTGCTTGCATTTCTTTTTCATTTCCAACATTCATAGCTTCCTTGGAGAAATAACAAGGAATTAAAAGTTTCTCAGTACCCAACAAGAAAAGGCTGTGTTAATAGGAAAGCAGTTGATCAAAAAGACAGATGTGAGGCTCGACACAGTAATGGAATCATTACTAGTAAAGGTATCATCAAAACTAATACAAGTAGCATACTAAGGGAGAAACAAGATTAGCATCATAAGAGAGTCAGGGATAGAAATTCAGGAAGAGCTGATCTGGATTATTTACCAGATTTAACAGTACAATTAAGAATTCAATCCTACTTCTTTGGCATAGTCCACTTTTTCCTATTGTTTACCAGAATATTTAAAAATTTTTTAAGACTTTATTTTTTAGAGAAGTTTTAAGTTTACAACAAAATTAAGAGGAAGGTACAAAGATTTCCTGTATACCCCCTGATCCCATACATACATAACTTCCCCCATTATTAACATCACTCACCAGAGTGGCATATTTTTATGAAGGATGAACCTACATTGGCACATCATTATCAGCAAAAGTCTGTAGAGTACATTATGATTCACTTTTCGTGTTGTACATTCTATCGGTCTGGACAAATATAAAATGACATTATCAATATAACATCATATGGAGTATTTTCACTGCCTTAAAAATCCTTGGTGCTCTGTCTATTCATTTCTCCTCCATCTCTCCTCTCTTCCTGTCCCTGACAACCACTGAACTTGTCTCCATAGCTCTGCCTTTTCAGAATGTTACTTACTTGTAATCATGTAGTATGTAAACTTTTCAGATTGGCTTCTTTCATTAGTAATATGCATTTAAAGTTCCCCTATTTCTTTTCATCATTTGGTAGCTCATTTTCACCACTGAATAATATCTTATTTTCTGGATTACAATAGTTTTCTTATCCTTTAACCTAATGGATATCTTGGTCTCTTCCAAGTTTTGGCATTTATGGATAAAGATGTGTATGGATACATATCTGGGTACAGGTTTATGTGTAGACATAAATTTTCAAATCCTATGAGTATTCACCAAGGAGCACAATTGTTAGGCTGTAAGGGAGGAGTATATAAGAAACCACCAAACTGTCTTCCAAAGTGACTGGACCATTTTGCATTCTACCAATGATATCAAAGAGTTCCTATTGCTCCACATCCTTTGCCAGCATTCAGTGTTCTCAGTGTTCTGAATTTTGGCTGTTCTAATAGATGTACAGTGGTATCTCATTATTGTTTTAATTTGCATTTCACTGATGATTTATGATGCAAATAATCATTTTATATGTTTGTCATCTGTATATCTATCTCCTTTGGTGAGATGTCTGTTAAGGTTCTGGTCCATTTTTTAATCGGGGTGTTTGTTTTCTTACTGTTGCATTTAATAATTCACTGTATATTTTGGATAACAGTCCTTTATGATGTACTTAACAAGTATTTTCTCCCAGTATGTGCCTATCTTGTCATTCTCTTGACCTGTCTTCCACAGAGCAGAAATTTTAAATTTTAATGTAGTCCAGCTAATCGATTATCTCTTTAATAGATTGTGTCTCTGGTGTGTATCTAGATAGGCATCACCATACCCAAGTTCATCTAGATTTTCTCCTTTACTATTGTCTAGGAAGTTTATAGTTTTGTGTTTTATATTTAGGTCTGTGGTCAATTTTGAGTTAAATTTTTGTGAAGGGTGTAAATTCGATGTCTAGATTCTTTTTTTCTTTTTGCATGCAGATGTCCAGTTGTTTCAGCACCATTTGTTGAAAAGAATATCTTTGCTCCATTGTGTTGTCTTTACTCCTTTGTCAAAGATCAGTTGACTACATTTATGAGGTATATTTCTGGGCTCTCCATTCTGGTTCATTGATCTCTTTGTCTACTTTTTGCTGATACCACTATCTTGATTACTATATATTTATAGACAGCCCTGAAGTAAGGTAGCTTCAGTCCTCCAACTTTTATCCTCTCCTTCAATACTGTGTTGAGTATTCAGGGTTTTTCTCCTCTCCATATGAACTTTAGAATATGTTGGCCAATATCCATAAAATAACTTTTTGGCATTTTGATTGGGATTGCATTGAATCTATAGATCAACTGGGAAAGAACTGACATCTTGACAATATTGTCTTCCTATCCACGAGTATAAAATATCTTTCAGTTTATTTAGTTCTTTGATTTTGTTCATCATTGTTTTATAATTTTTCTTATATAGATCTTGTACATATTTTGTTAGACTCATACCTGAGTATTTCATTTTTGGGTTGCTAATATAAATGATACTGTGATTTAAAGTTCGAATCCCACTTGTTCAATGTTGGTTATAGGAAGCAAACAAATTTGGCATATTAACATTGTATCTTGTAAACTTACTATAATAGCTAATTAGATCCAGGAGCTTATATTTTGATTCTTTCAAATTTTCTGCACAGATGATCATGTCATCTGTTAACAAAAACAGCTTTATGTCTTCCTTCTCAATCTGTATGCTTTATTTCCTTTTCTAGCAATGTGTGTCCTCTCTTTCACAGTTAGCTTAACAGTTCTATCAGTTTTGCCTCATAGAGTTTGATGCTCTGTTGTTAGGCACATACATGTTAAGGATTGTTATGTCTTCTTGAAATGGACAAGTTTCTAGAAACATAGAGCCTGCCAAGACTAAGTCTAGAAGAAACAGATAATTTAAACAGACCAACCACTAGAAGTTAAATAGAATCTATAATAATAAAAACTCCCTGCAAACAAAAGTCCAGGAGTAGACAGCTTCACTGGGGAATTCTACCACACAGAAGAACTTTATACAAAGTACAAAGAACTTTATATCTATCCCTCTCAAACTACTCCAAAAGATTGAAGAAGAGGAATCACTCCCAAAATCCTTCTATTAGGACACCATCTCCTGATATCAAAATCAAAGACACTACAAAAAAAATTACAGGCCAATATCTTTGATTGATAGAGATGCAAAAATCCTAAACAAAATAGTAGCAAACTAAATCCAACAACACATAAAAAGGATAAAACACCATGATCAAGTTGGATTCACACCAGGGTCACAAGTATGGTTCCATATATGCAAATCAATCTATGAGATATACCACATTAACAAAAGGAAAAACAAAAACCACATAATCATCTCAATAAACAGAAAAAGCATTTGAAAAAATTCAACATCCATTTATGATAAAAAGTTTCACCAAAGTAGGTATAGAGGAAACATACCTCAACATAATGAAGGCCATTTATGATAAACCCACAGCCAACATAATACTCAATGGTGAAAAGATGAGAAACTTCTCCCTAAATTCAGGAACAAGACAAGGATGCTCACTCTCACCACTGCTATCCAACATAGTACTGGAAGTTCTAGCCACAACAATCACTCAAGAAAAAGAAAGAAAAGTTATCCAAATTGGAAAGGAAGAGACAAAACTGTCACTATCTGCAGATGACATGATATTCTATATAGAAAACACTAAAGTCTCCACACAAAAAAACTATTAGAACTAATAAATGAATTCAGCAAGGTAGCAGGATACAAGATTAATATACAGAAATCTGCTGCATTTCTTTACCCTAATAATGAAATACCAAAAAGAGAAAGTAAAAAAAAAACATTTAAAATCACATCAAAAAATAAAATACATAAGAAAAAATTTGACTAAGGAGATGAAAAACCTACACGCTTAAAACAATAAAACACTGGTAAGGGAAACTGAAAATGATTCAAAGAGATGGAAAGATATCCTGTGCTCTTAGATTGGAAGAATTAAAATTGTTAAAATGGCCATACTACCCAAAGCAATCTACAGATTTAATGCAATCCCTATCAAAATACCTGTGACGTTTTTCACAGAACTAGAGCAAATAATCCTAAAATTTATATGGGACCACAGAAGACCCAGAATTGCTAATGCAATCCTGAGAAAAAAGAACAAAGCTGGAGGTATAAATCCTCCCAGACTTTGGACTATACTACAAAGCTTCTGTAATCAAAACAGTATGGTACTGGCACAAAACAGGCATATAGATCAACTGAACAGAATACAGGGCCCAGAAATAAACCCATGCACCTACAGTCAACCATGACAAAGGAGGCAAAAAAAAATATAATGGAGAAAAGACAGTCTCTTCAACAAGTGGTGTTGGGAAAGTTGGACAGCTACATGTAAACTGAAAAAGTTAGAACATTCTCTCATACCATATACAAAAATAAACTTGAAATGATTGATTGATTTAAATATCTTTATTGGAGTATAATTACTTTACATTGCTGTGTTAGTTTCTGCTGTAAAACAAAGTGAATAAGCTATATGTATACATATATCCCCCTATCCCCTCCCTCTTGAGCCTCCCTCCCACCCTCCCTATTCCACTCCTCTAAGGTTGTCACATAGCATCTAGCTGATCTCCCTAAACTCGAAATGATTTAAATTCCTAAATGTAAGACATGATACCAGAAAACTCTTAGAAGAAAACATAGGCAGAACACACCTTGACATCAATATGCTGTACCTGAAACTAACCCAATACTGTAAATCAACTATACTTAAAAAAAAAAAAAATTGTTGTCTTCTTGCAGAACTGACCACTTACCATTATGTAATGCCGTTCTTTATCCCTCATAACCTTCCTTGCTTTGAAGTCTACTATGTCTAAAATTGATACAGGCCTGCTTTCTTTTTTTAGTGCTAGTATGATATATTTTTATACATTTACTTTTAACTTAAATATTTATTTATATTTTAAGTGGGTTTCTTTTTTTTATAAACATCTTTGTTTGAGTATAATTGCTTTACAATGGTGTGTTAGTTTCTGCTTTATAACAAAGTGAATCAGCTATACATATATATATATCCCCACATCTCCTCCCTCTTGCATCTCCCTCCCACCCTCCCTATTCCACCCCTGTAGGTGGTCATAAAACACCAAGCTGATCTCCCTGTGCTATGTGGCTGCTTCCCACTAGCTATCTATTTGACATTTGGCAGTGTATATATGTCAATGCCACTCTCTCACTTCGTCCCAGCTTACCCTTCCCCCTCCCCGTGTCCTCGATAGATAATATATAGTAAGGTGATGTTTTCTGGCCCACTGTGGTAATGCTCTGCCTTTTAATTGGTGCTTTAGACCACTGGCATTCAAAGTAATTTTTTATATAGTTGGGTTAATATCCACCATATTTGTTGCTGTTTTCTATTTTTTGCCCTTGTACTTTTGGTCCTGTGGGGTTGTTGTATTTTTTTTTTTTTTTTTTTGTCTTCCACCCTTTTTCAGCCTTTTGTGGTTTTAATTGAACATTTTATATGATTTCATTTCCTCTCCTTTCTTATATCAGTTATACTTTTTATTCCTTTTTAAGTGAATTCACTAGAGTTTGCAATATACATTAACAACTAACTGAAGTCCACTTTCAAATAACATTGTACTACTTCCCAGGTAGTGGTACCTTATAATAACCAAATTATCCTAATTCCTTTCCCCCATCACTTGTCTTATTGATGTAATCCATTTTACTTATTTATAAGCATATATAAGCCATAAGCATGCATATATATATACACACACATATATATATAGCATATATGTATGTATATATATATATGTATGCAATTTATCTGTATACATTCTTGCTATTTTTATTTTGAACAAACTGTTATCTTTTAGGTTAATTATAAGAAAAATAAAAGTTTTAATTTTACCTTCACTTATTTATTCTTTGATGTTCTAGCTTTCTTTATATAGATCTGAGTTTCTGACCTATATTTCTTTTATCTAAAGAACTTCTTTTAACACTTTTTGCAGGGCAGGTTTGCTGACAACAAATTTCCTCAATTTTTGTTTGTTGGAGGAAGCTCAGATTTCTCTTTTACTTTTGAAGGATAATTTTGCAGGGTGCAGAATTCTAGCTTGTTTTTTGTTTGTTTGTTTTTTTTCTCTCAACACTAAATATTTCACTCCACTTTCTTCTTGTTTTTATGGTTTCTGAGGATAAGTTGGATATAATTTGTATCTTTGTCTATAGGTAAGTCATTTTTTTTCTCTAGCTTCTTTCAGGATTTTTCTCTATTTTTGATTTTTCCCTTTTTTATGCCAAGATATTGTTTCTTTGACATTTAGCCTGTTTGGTGTTCTATGAGCTTCCTAGATCAGTGGTTTGGTGTCTGACATTAATTTGGGGAAATTCTCATTCATTATTATTGCAAATACACCTTTTGTTCCTTTATCTCTTGTCCTCTGGTATTCCTACTATGTGCATGCCACATGTTTTGTAGTTGTCCCACATTCTTTGCATATTCTGTTCTGTTTTTTTTTTTTTTTTTCAGTTTTTTATTCTCTTTGCTTTTTGGTTTTTGAGGATTGATATTGATATTTCCTCTAGCTCAGAGATTCTTTCCCCAGCTATATCCAACTACTAATAAGCGTTCAAAGGCATTATCATTTATTTTATAGTGTTTTTCATCTCTAGTATTTCTTTTTGGTTCTTTCTTAGGATTTCCATCTCTTTGCCTCCACTGACCATCTGTTCTTGCATGCTACTTTATCCATTAGAGTCCTCAGCATATCAATCATAGCTGTTTTAAATTCCTGGTCTGATCATTCTAACATCCCTGTCATGTCTGATTCTGATGCTTGCCCTGTCTCTTTAAATTGTATTTTCTGACCTTTGGTATGCCTTGTAATTTTTTCTTGATAGCTGGACATAATGTACTGGGTAAAAGGAATTGCTGTAAAAAGTCCTTTAGTAATGTGGTGGTGAGAAGGGAGGGGGTGGGTAGTGTTCTATAGTCCTATGATTTGGTCTCATTCTTTTAGTAAGTCTATGCCTGTGGGCTGTGAACTTCACAAGAATTTCTGTCCCCCCACCCCTTCCCTTAGGTGGGACAGGATGGTTAGAGTGGGTTGGAATTGGATATTTCCCTTTTCCCATTTGAAAAGCTAGAATTGGCTGGAATTGGGTATTTTCCTTCCTCAAATCAGTGAGGTCTCATCATACTCTAGCTGATGAGGCTCTAACTAGTTTCTTTGGAGGGCAGGCTTTGTTAAGAAGAACACAGAGCTCAGATGTATTTTAAAGTGGTTCCTTTTTTCTTCCTCATGCCAGAAGCCCAAGGGGATTTTTCTCTGGTTTGGCTTCTGAAGTTAATCTCACAATATTGTGGAGGCTCCCCTATTATTGGGTCCTCTGGCATTTTTAACTCTCAGAGTTGTCTGTACTTAGAGCATTTTCCACTCAATCTTTTTGAGACTTTTGGAAGGAACATCTGAGCAGTGGGGATTCAAACCCATACCTCTACTCTGTAGACATGTAAACACATCGTAGCCCAACTACTCCTCTGTATCAAGAGTATAAGCCTATAACCAAAATCTGCACCACTTTCTCTTTTTTCCTTTAAATTGTGGTAAAATAAATATAATATTTGCCATCTTAATATTTAAGTATCCAGCTCCATGGCATTAGGTACATTCACATTGTTGTGTTGTTGCCATTATGACCAACCATCAACAAAACTTTTTTCATCTTGCAAAAATTTCTGTACCTAATAAACAACTTCCATTCTCCTCTTCTCTACCCCTTAGCAATCACCATTGTACTTTCTGTCTCTATGAATTTGATCACCTCATGTAAGTTGAGTCATACAGTATTTGTCTTTTGTGACTGACATTTCACTGCATAATGTCCTTAAGTTTCATCTATGTTATAGTATATGTAAGAATTTTCTTCCTCTATAAGGTTGAATAATATTTTATTGTATGTATATACACATTTTATTTATCCATCCATCCACCAATTGAATACCTGGGTTGCTTCCACATTTTGGCCATTGTGAATAATGCTGCTATGAACATGTGTGTACAAATACCTGTTCAGGCATCTGCTTTTAATTTGGGGGGACATATATCCCAAAACAGAATTCTTGGATCATATATTAATTCCATTTTTAATTTTTTTGAGAAACTGCTATACTGTTTTCCATACATTTGTGAAAGTATCCCTTGGTGGTGAATTACTATACTTCAAACTCTAAAGTAATCACTAAAATAACAAAACAAAGAGTTATAGCTAATAACCCAGCAAAAGGGAGATAGTAAAAGTATCAAAAGTACAAAAATGACGGGAAAAAAAAGAAGAAGCAAAGAAATATGGGAAAGATAGGAAAAATAAAAAAATGAAAACTAATTGCACCAATAATTACATCAAATATGGGTAGTCTAAATGCAACAAGTAAAAGGTAGAGATATTCAGATTGCATAAAAAAGTATGACCCAACTATAAAGTGCCTATAAGAAACAAACTTCAAATATAGAGAACAAAAATAGTTCAAAGTAAAAGGATGGACAACTATACATAATGCTATTACTATTCAAAAGGATATGGCAGTGGCTATGTTAACACTCAAAAAAGTAGTTTTCAAAGCAAAATACGAGGGATAAAGAAAGCCATTTAATAATGAAAAAAGGTCAACTTTCAATAGGACAAAATAATCCTAAATGTTTATGAAACTAAAAAGCAAAATACTTGAAGCAAAAACTGATAGAACTTCACAGAGAAATACATTAATTCACAATATAATCAGTGATTTCACTTCCTGTTACCTTATAAATGATAGAGTGATAGGCAGAAAATGAGTAAGGATACAGAAGATTTAAAAATTACCTTTGACAATAGTGTCAAAATATGGTATGCTCAGGAAAAAATTTGACAAAGAATGTGCAAGGCATACACACTGAAAATTAGAAATCAAAGAAGAGAGAAATTAAAGAAGATGTTTAATAAATTGAGAGATGTACCATATTCATGGCTTGAAAGACTCAAATTTCTAAAATATGACTTCTCCCCAATAGATCTATAGGTTCAACACAATTTCAATTAAAATTCCAGCAACCGTCTGTTGCAGAAATTTACAAGACAATTCTAAAATTCATATGGGAAAGAATGCAGAATAGCTAAGCAATTTTTAAAAGAAGAGCAAACTTGGACTCATACCCAGAATATAATGAATTCTCATTACTCAAGTAAACATGCTACCCAATTAAAGATGGGCAAAATATTTGAACTGGCAATTAACCTAAGAAAATATAAGGATGACAAATAAGCATATTAAAAATGTTCAATATCATAATTAGGGAAATGCAATTAAAACCACAATGAGATACCACTACACACATATTAGAATGACTAACCATACTAAGTGCTAGTATAGACGTGAAGGAACTGGAACTTTCATACATTTATGGTGTGAATGTAAAATAGTACAATGAAATTGTCAAATAGTTTGGTAGCTTCTTAAAAAGTTGAAGATACACCTTCTATATGATCTTGCCATTCTACTCCTAGTTATTTACCCAAAGTAAGTGAAAGCATTTGGGCATACAAAGACATGTATTCCATGAACATCCATGCAACTTTCTTTGCAATACCTAAAAATTAGAAACAAAGAATCAACTGGTGAAAGAATTCATAAATTAAGGTATATTGATACAATGGCATACTACTCAGTAATAAAACATGGACTAGTGATATGCAGAAACATGAAACTCAAGATGGTTATGTCAAGTAGAAGCCAGATTTAAATAAAGTACATACTATAAGATTGTATTTATATAAAAATCTAGGGAATTCAAACTAATCTATAGTGATAGAAAGTACATCAGTGTATGTCAGGGGACCCAGAGAGGTGAAAGCACAGCAGGAAGTGGAAAGTAGCTGATTATAAAGGTACCTGAAAAAACTATTAGGGGTGATAGATATGTTCTCTATGTTGACTGCAGGAATGATTTCACTGGTATGTACATAAAACACCCTTATCAAAGTAGACAGTTTTAATACACGCTGTTCATTGTATGTACATTATACTCCAAGAAAAAAAAAAGAAAAAAGGAAAAAGAGAAAAGAACAATGGAATGATTGATTAGTAACTCTTCAGTCCCAGAAAATATATTTACTGCTATATTATAAATGTGCAGCCATTACATTAAATGGAAGTTTATAATGTTAAATTTAGCTAGTCTTGTATGATCATATGTTCCATTCTATGAGAAAATATCTCTGTTTTCTATTTTGCTTGTTTCTAATTTGCCAAATGTTTACTTCATGTGTAGGGAATCTTCTGACCCCTTTTTCTCATCAAGTCCCAAACACTATCTTATTTATTTAGATTTCAAAGGTTTAATTGCATTTTAATCCTACACACTGAGCTAGAAGTACAAAAAGGCTGCAGGAGAATATTTTGTTAAACCAATGTCTTTAATAGAGGTTGAAGTGGTTAAAAAACATGTTCAGTAACAGATTTTAAGAGAGGTCATCATGACCAGAGCATTACTGTATTCTCAATGATTATTCAGCATTTACCAGTACAATTAGCCATCAACTAGGAGAAAGCAGATTATTTCAGCTTGCTTCCTGACACTGGAATCGTCTGACATTTGACATCTTGCCATTTAATTGTTAAGAAAATTTTCAGCTGGAAAGTTCCTTTAGCATTTTACTGAACATCTGAGACCTAAAGTTAAATCTAATAACTTATTTTCTGAGTGTGCTGCTTTCTGTTCAAACTGATTCTATCTCTCCTGGAGAACTGTTTCAATTTATTCTACTTTTTTCTTTCAAATATATATCAAATAAACATAATTTTATTTTTTAACATGTGTGGGAGTAATGTCAGGAAAATTCTTGGGAATAATGGACTTGTAATTGACTCTGAAGGCGAGAGTGTTAGTCTATGAAAAATAAGAACATTAAAATTGACATTCATTAGATTCAAAATTTTATTAAAATAAAGAATCTTTGCATTCCTGGGATAAACCACACTTGTTCGTGGTTTACGATCCTTTTAATATGCTCCTGGATTCTGTTTGCTAGTATTTTGTTGAGGATTTCTGCATCAATGTTCATCAGTGATATTGGCCTGGCCTGTAGTTTTCCTTTTTTGTAATATCTTTGTCTGGTTAGGCATCAGGATGATGGTGGCCTCGTAGAATGAGTTTGGAACTGTTCCTCCCTTTGCTATATTTTGGAAGAGTTTTAGAAGGATAGGTGTTAGATATTCTCTAAATGTTTGATAGTATGCACCTCTGAATCCATGTGGTCCTGGGCTATTGTTTGTTGGAAGATTTTTAATTACAGTTTCAATTTCACTGCTTGTGATTTGTCTGTTTATATTATCTATTTCTTCCTGGTTCAGTCTCGGAAGGTTGTGCTTTTCTAAGAATTTGTCGATTTCTTCCTGGTTGTCCATTTTATTCACATATAGTTGCTTGTAGTAATCTCTCATGATCCTTTGTTTTTATGCAGTGTCAGTTGTTACTTCTCCTTTTTCATTTGTAATTCTATTGATTTGAGTCTTCTCCCTTTTTTTCTTGATGAGTCTGGCTAATGGTTTATCAATTTTGTTTATCTTCTCAAAGAACCAGCTTTTACTTTTATTGATTTTTGCTATCATTTCCTTCATTTCTTTTTCATTTATTTCTGATCTGATTTTTATGATTTCTTTCCTTCTGCTAACTTTGGGTTCTGTTGTTCCTCTTCTTTCTCTAATTGCTTTAGACGTAAAGTTGTTTATTTGAGATTTTTCTTGTTTCTTGATGTAGGATTGTATTGCTATAAACTTCCCTCTTAGAACTGCTTTTGCTGCATCCCATAGGTTTTGGGTCATCATGTTTTCATTGTCATTTGTTTCTATGTATTTTTTAATTTCCTCTTTGATTTCTTCAGTGATCTCTTGGTTATTTAGTAGCATATTGTTTAGCCTCCATGTGTTTGTATTTTTTACTTTTTTTCCTGTAATTGATATTGTCTCACAGCATTGTGATTGGATATATCTTTTCTTAAATTTACCAAGGCTTGATTTGTGACCCAAGATATGATCTATCCTGGAGAATGTTCCATGAGTATTTGAGAAGAAAGTGTATTCTGCTGTTTTTAGATGGAATGTCCTCTAAATATCAATTAAGTCCAGCTTGTTTAATGTATCATTTAAAGCTGTGTTTCCTTATTTATTTTCATTTTGGATGATCTGTCCCTTGGTGAAAGTGGGGTGTTAAAGTCCCCTTCTATAATTGTGTTACTGTCGATTTCCCCTTTTTTGGCTGTTAGCATTTGCTTTACGTATTGATGTGCTCTTATGTTGGGTGCATAACTATTTACAATTATTATATCTTATTCTTGGATCGATTCCTTGATCATTATGTAGTGTCCTTCTTTGTCTCTTGTAATAGTCTTTATTTTAAACTCTATTTTATCTGATATGAGAATTGCTACTCCAGTTTTCTTTTGATTTCCATTTGCATGGAATATCTTTTTCCATCCCCTCACTTTCAGTCTGTGTCCCTATGTCTGAAGTGAGTCTCTTGTAGAAAGCATATATATGCGTATTGTTTTTGTATCCATTCACCCAGGCTATGTCTTTTGGTTGCAGCATTTAACCATTTACATTTAAGGTAATTATTAATATGTATGTTACTATTCCTATTTTCTTAATTGTTTTGGGTTTGTTATTGTAGGTCTTTTCCTTCTCTTGTGTTTCTTGCCTAGAGAAGTTCCTTTAGCATTTGTTGTAAAGCTGGTTTGATGTTGCTGAAGTCTCTTAACTTCTGCTTGTCTGTAAAGGTTTTACTTTCTCCATCGAATCTGAATGAGATCCTTGCTGGGCAGAGTAATCTTTGTTGTAGGTTTTTCCTTTTCATCACTTTAAGTATGTCCTGCCAGTCCCCTGTGGCTTGCAGAATTTCTGCTGAAAGATCAGCTGTTAATCTTATGAGGGTTCCCTTGAATGTTATTTGTTGCTTTTCCCTTTCTGCTTTTAATGTTTTTTATTTGTATTTAATATTTGATTGTTTAATATGTGTCTTAGTGTGTTTCTCCTTGGATTTATCCTGTATGGGACTCTCTGCACTTCCTGGGCTTGATTGACTATTTCCTTTCTCATATTAGGGAAGTTTTCAATTATAATCTCTTCAAATATTTTCTCAGTCCATTTCTTTTTCTCTTCTTTTTCTGGGACCCCTATAATTCGAATGTTGGTGCATTTCATGTTGTCCCAGAGGTCTCTGAGACTGTCCTCAATTCCTTTCATTCTTTTTCCTTTATTCTGTTCTGTGGTAGTTATTTCCACTATTTTATCTTCCAGGACAATTACCTGTTCTCTTGCCTCAGTTATTCTTCTATTCCTTCCCTGTAGAGAATTTTTAATTTCATTCATTGTGTTGTTCATCACTGTTTGTTTGCTCTTTAGTTCTAGTTCCTTGTTAAATGTTTCTTGTATTTTCTCCATTCTATTTCCAAGATTTTGGATCATCTTTACTATTGTTACTGTGAATTCTTTTTCAAGTAGACTGCCTATTTCCTCTTCATTTGTTTGGTCTGGTGGGCTTTTACCTTACCCCTTCATCTGTTGCGTATTCCTCTGTCATCTCATTTTGCTTAACTTACTGCATTTAGGTTCTCCTTTTCGCAGGCTGCATGTTCATAGTTCCTGTTGTTTTTGGTGTCTGCCCCCAGTGGGTAAGGTTGGTTCAGTGGGTTGTGTGGGCTTCCTGGTGGCAGGTCTGGTGCCTGTTTTCTGGTGGATGAGGCTGGATCTTGCCTTTCTGGTGGCAGGACCTCATCCGGTGTTGTGTTTTGGGGTGTCTGTGAACTTAGTATGATTTTAGGCAGCCTCTCTGCTAATGGGTGAGTTGTGTTCCTCTCTTGCTAGTTGTTTGGCATGGGGTGCCCATCATGAAGCTTGCTGGTCACTGAGTGGAGCTGGGAGAGCTCTTGCCAATTGATATTACATGGGGCTGGGAGGTCTCTGGTGGTCCAGTGTCCTGAACTTGTCTCTCCCATCTCAGAGGCTCAGGCCTGACACCGGGCCAGAGCACCAAGATCCTTTCAGTCACACAGCAGTGAATGTGGCAGTCTCCATTATGAAGTCAGGTTATGAGGGTTTATAACAGTTGTTCAGCTAGAACAGATTGACTTGGGAGCAATTTTTCTACAAGGCTATCTTCAGCATCTGGTGGTTAAAAGAGTATGTGTCACATGTGCTGCCAGAATCTTAAACGTTTATATAGAGGTCTTCACTGGTTTCAGTCACAGATTTGGTACAGATGGTCTCAAAAACACCTTACTGTCTCAAGGCTCTGTGGTTGAAACAGCTTCTAAGCCTGAGGGTCTACCAGTTGCAGAAGACGAGAATGCCTGGGGCAGCCTGCAAGCTGATTCTTGCCACGAACCCTGCCGCTGCCATTGTGGAATCTGGCTTCCCCCACTGCTCTGAAGTGAGTTTTCAGTGAAGCTTTCTCTCTGTGCTGATGAGAATCATGCTACCTGAGTTGCCCAAAGCCATAGAGTGCTTAAATGTTGGGGCTGCATTACCAACCCAGCAAATCTGGCCCCAAGGTTTGTGTTACATCGCCAAACGAGAGTGGGGAGGCCACGCACCTAAACGCCTCACCCCCACGAGCCCCCTCCTCAATCTTGCACTGCCACAGGAAGAGACGCCCGTGTTGGTGCTCCTGCCCAGCCACACAAACCCCTCAGACTTAGAGGCTCATGTTTTCAGTCTAAAATAACTTCTACTGTCACTAAATGGAGTGGGCGTTTGAGGAGTTTAAATATTATCATGGACATGCAGTTCTTTAACAGCAAAAGATCCTAAGGTTAAGTCTACAGATGTGATGAAAATCACCCATTTTTTAACATTAATGATAGCTACCATTAAAAGCCTACTATGTTCAAGTCAACTAGCCTAAACTCTTTATGGATCTCATATTACTTAATCCTTGCAAAAATCTTGCTTAGAAACTCGTTTTATAATAAGAGAACTTCTTGCTCAAGATTTTTCATAGGCTCACAAAGTATTAAGTAGTTGTGAAATTAATGATTTTCATATAAAATATTTCAATAATAATTTTAAGAAGTTATACGTGAGGTGAACAATTGAGGTAAGTTTTCCAAAGAAAATATGTGTAGATATTTAATTATTACTGTGGTTAAGAATTCAAACAGGGCATAGTAAAGACAGCTTTTCTTTGTTGCTGTCTGGAACCTCAGTTGGAGGACATGAATGCTGGGGGCACGAATCATATGAAAGCTCATTAAGTCACAGGTATGGCAGTTGATACTGGCAGTTAGCTGAGACTTTAGTTGGAGCTCTTAGCCAGAACATCTACATATAGTCCCTCCAGGTGGGCTGGCTCTTTCCTCTTAGCGTGGAGTCTAGGTTCCAGAGAGAGACAGAGACAGGGAGAGAAAGAAGGGGACACAGAGAGAAAGAGAAACCAAGATACTAAACTTTCCTTTATGACTTAGCCTCAAATTCCCATAGCATCACTTCTGTAAGTCTCTTCCTTGGCATGTATGGCAGAGACTGCTAGTTTCTCTCTAAGTTCATGTTCTCCTATTTTTCCCTGGGCATTCTAACCTCCCTCCAGTAAGATGCAAACTCTGTGACTGAAGTATAGCTAATGGACTATGAGTAAAAGATATGTACACATTTTGAAGACTTAGCCATTAAAACACTTATGACCACTATAACTTGTACAACCTGGAATATATTAAACCTTCAGGGAGACTTTGAAATTACATGAGAATGATGGCTGACACTCTAACAGCCTTGGACCCTCAATAACTGCACTGAGGAGGACAACCCAACTATGAAGCTCACCCAGTATTGCTATGAGAAGAAGAAATGAACTTTTGTCTGATCCACTGTACATTTTTTTATCTATTTTCTACGGCAGTTACTCTATCAAACATAGCCTGCAGAGTAACTGATAATGCGTTGGGGCTAACTGAGTTTTAGAGTGAATAAATACCTTTCATGCAACTATCAACATTATACATAACAATTACAATCCATGGACATTCCTACTATAGTTGCACATATAACAAAAGTGACATCTTTTGACAGTATTGCTTAAAATTGTTCTGAAAGTTCTAACAAATGCTATTAAAAAATTAAATATATAGTTATTGAAAAGAAAGAAGGACAAAACATATTATAAGTGTATAATAGGATTAGAAAAATCAGTGGAAGGAACAAATAAAACTAAGAGTACAGTGAGGCTGCTTTAAAAAATAATTATCAAAATTTGATAGTTATTCTACAAATATGGAAACATAGAAAATATAAATTAAACAGATTTTATTCACACTAAAAATAAAAAAAAATAATTATTTAAGAATAGACTTTAATAATACTAGATCTTTAAAATTTTGGAAAAATAGCATCCAGAGCATATTTTAGTATATATCAAAACAGTATAAAGCACATGTTAAAAGACAATTTTCAAAATCCTAAACTCCTCCTGAAACTTGTTTATTGTCTTGGTCACTTTGGTGTTCTCATTTTGACTGTTTCATCCCAAAGCCTGAGGGATTTGAAAGTATCATGCATGTTTTGTACAGTAAAATGGTGAAATGCCACACAGAGAAACTTTCTCAGCCTTGGCTGTCGTGTTGTTTTTTTTGGAGTATCCAGGAGTAAAAGTTCAAAGAACCACACCAGGATAAGAACTCCAGTTCCTCTTTGAAGACTCAGTGTCACCTCCACAGTGGATGTAGCCTACAAGCCAGCCATGTGGCTGACATGGTCTTGGTACTCTGGCCTGGTGTGCCAGAGGAGCCATAGCTGAGTTCAGGACACTGGACCAACAGAGACCTCCTGGCCCCATGTAATATCAATAGGCGAGAGCTCTCCCATAGATCTCTGTCTCAATGCTAAGACCCAGCTCCACCCAACAGCAAGCAAGCTGCAGTGCTGGAAACCCAATGCCAACAAACTAGCAAGACAGGAACACAACAACACCCATTAGCAGAGAGGCTGCCTATAATCATACTAAGTTCACAAACACCCCAAAACACACCACCAGATGCAATTCTGCCCACCAGAAAGACAAGATCCAGCCACACCCACCAGAGCATAGGCACGAGAACCCTCCACCAGGAAGCCTACAAAACCCACTAAACCAACCACACCCACTGGGGGCAGACACAAAAATCAATGGGAACTATGAACCCACAGCCTGCAAAAAGGAGACCACAAACACAGTAAATTAAACAAAATGAGAAGACAGAGAAATATGAAGCAGATGAAGGAGCAAGGTAAAAACCCACCAGACCAAACAAATGAAGAGGAAATAGGCAGTCTACCTGAAAAAGAATTCAGAGTAATGATAGTAAAGACGATCCTAAATCTTGGAAATAGAATGGAGAAAATACAAGAAACGTTTAACAAGGATCTACAAGAACTAAAGAACAAACAATAAATAATGAACAACACAATAAATGAAATTAAAAATTCTCTAGAAGTAATCAATAGCAGAATAACTGAGGCAGAAGAATGGATAATTGACCTGGAAGATAAAAGAGTGGAAATAACTACCATAGAGCAGAATAAAGAAAAAAAGAATGAAAGGAATTGAGGACAGTCTCAGAGACCTCTGGGACAACATTTAATGCAACAACATTTGAATTATAGGGGTCCCAAAAGAAGAAGACTAGAAGAAAGGGACTGAGAAAATATTTAAGGAGATTATAGTTGAAAACTGCCCTCACATGGGGAAGGAAATAGTCAAGTCCAGGAAGCACAGAGAGTCCCATGCAGGATAAATCCAAGGAGAAACACACAAAGACACATATTAATCAAACTATCAAAATTAAATACAAATAAAAAATATTAAAAGCAGCAAGGGAAAAGCAACAAATAACATACAAGGGAATCCTCATATGGTTAACAGCTGATCTTTCAGCTGAAACTCTGCAAGCCAAAAGGGAGTGACAGGACATATTTAAAGTGATGATTACTCTACCCAGCAAGGATCTCATTCAGATTTGATGGAGAAATTAAAACTTTTACAGACAAGCAAAAGTTAAGAGAATTCAGCACCAACAAGCCAGCTTTACAACAAATATTAAAGGAACTTCTCCAGGCCAGAAACACAAGAGAAGGAAATGACCTATGATTACAAACCCAAACAATTAAGAAAATGGTAATAGGAACATACATATCGATAATTACCTTAAATGTAAATGGACTGAATGCTCCAAGCAAAACACAGACTGGCTGAAAGGCTACAAAAAAACTAGCTGTATATACCCTGTCTAAAAGAGACCCACTTCAGACATAGGGACACATACAGATTGAAAGTGAGGGGATGGAAAAAGTTTCTCCATGCAAATGGAAATCAAAAGAAAGCTGGAGTAGCAATTCTCATATCAGACAAAATAGACGTTAAAATAAAGACTATTAGAAGAGACAAAGAAGAACACAACAGAATGATCAAGGGATCAATCCAAGAAGAAGATATAACAATTGTAAATACTTATGCATCCAACATAGGAGCACCTCAATACATAAGACAAATACTAACAGGCATAAAACGGAAATCAACAGTAACACAATCATAGTAGGAGATTTTAACACCCCACTTTCACCAATGGACACATCATCCAAAATGAAAATAATAAGGAAACACAAGCTTTAAATGACACATTAAATAAGATGGACTTAATTGATATTTATAGGATATGCCATCCAAAAACAGCAAAATACACTTTCTTCTAAGTGCTTGTGGAACATTCTCTAGGATAGGTCATATCTTGGGTAACAAATCAAGCTCTGCTAAATTTAAGAAAATTGAAATCGTGTCAAGTATCTTTTCCAACCACAATGCTATGAGACTAGATATCAATTACAGGAAAAAAAAAACTGTAAAAAATACAAACACATGAAGGTTAAACAAAACACTACTAAATAATGAAGAGATCACTGAAGAAATCAAAGAGGAAATAAAAAAATACCTAGAAACAAATGACAAACAAAACATGATGACCGAAAACCTATGGGATGCATCAAAAGCAGTTCTAAGAAGGAAGATTATACCAATACAATCCTACCTTAAGAAACAAGAAACAGGGCTTCCCTGGTGGTGTAGTGGTTGAGAGTCCGCCTGCCGATGCAGGGGACACGGGTTCGTGCCCCAGTCTGGGAGGATCCCACATGCCGTGGAGCGGCTGGGCCCGTGAGCCATGGCCGCTGGGCCTGCGCGTCCGGAGCCTGTGCTCCACAACGGGAAAGGCCACAACAGTGAGAGGCCCATGTACAGCAAAAAAAAAAAAAAAAAAAGAAACAAGAAACATCTCAAATAAACAACTTAACCTTACATCTAAAGCAATTAGAGAAAGAAGAAGAACAACAACAACAATAAAAAAAAAAACCCAAAGTTAGAAGAAGGAAAGAAATCATAATGATCAGATCAGAATAAATGAAAAAGAAATGAAGGAAACGATAGCAAACATCAATAAAAGTAAAAGCTGGTTCTTTGAGAAGATAAACAAAATTGATAAACCATTAGCCAGACTCATCAAGAAAAAAAGGGAGAAGATTCAAATCAATAGAATTACAATTGAAAAAGAAGTAACAACTGACTGCAGAAATACAAAGGATCATGAGATATTACTACAAGCAACTATATACCAATAAAATGGACAACCTGGAAGAAATGGACAAATTCTTAGAAAAGCACAACCTTCCAAGACTGAACCAGGAAAAAATAGAAAATATAAACAGACTACTCACAAGCACCAGAATTGAAACTGTAATTAAAAATCTTCCAACAAACAAAGCCCAGGACCAGACGGATTCACAGGCAAATACTATCAAACATTTAGAGAATATCTAACACCTATCCTTCTCAAACTCTTCCAAAATATAGCAGAGGGAGGAACACTCCCAAACTCATTCTACAGGGCCACCATCACCCTGATACCAAAACAAGACAAAGATACTACAAAAAAGGAAAACTACAGGCCAATATTACTGGTGAACATCTATGCAAAAATCTTCACCAAAATACTAGCAAACAGAATACAGCAGCACATTAAAAGGATCATCCATCCAGATCAAGTGGGCTTTATACTAGGAATTCAAGGATTCTTCAATATATGCAAAACAATCAATGTGATACACTATATTAACAAACGGAAGGATAAAATCCATATTATAATCTCAATAGATGAATAAAAAGCTTTTCACAAAATTCAACACGGATTTATGATAAAAACTCTGCACAAAGTAGGCACAGAGGGAACCTACTTCAACATAATAAAGTCCATATAAACAAAGCCACAGCCAACATCATTCTCAGTGAAAAACTGAAACCACTTCCTCTAAAATCAGAAACAAGACAAGGTCGCCCACCCTTAGCACTATTATTCAACAGAGTTGTGGAAATTTTAGCCACAACAATCAGAGAAGGAAAAGAAATAAAAGGAATCCAAATTGGAAAAGAAGAAGTAAAACTGTCACTGTTTGCAGGTGACAGGATGCTATACCTGGAGACTCCTAAAGAGCCTACCAGAAAACTACTAGAGCTAATGAATGAATTTGGTAAAGTAGCAGATTACAAAATTAAGGCACAGAAATCACTTGCATTCCTATACACTAATGACGAAAAATCTGAAAGAGAAATCAAGGAAACACTCCAATTTACCATTGCAACAAAAAAGAATAAAAAACTTGGAATAAACCTACCTAAGGAGAAAAAAGACCTGTATGCAGAAAACTATAAGACACTGCTGAAAGAAATTAAAGATGATACAAACAGATGGAGAGATATACCATGCTCTTAGATTGGAGGAATCAACATTGTGAAAATGACTATACTACTCAAAGCAATCTACATATGCAATGCAATCCCCATCAAACTACCAATGGAATTTTTCACAGAACTAGAAGAAAAAAATTCACAATTTGTATGGAAACATAAAAGACCCCAAATACCCAAAGCAGTCTTGAGAAAGAAACACACAGCTGGAAGAATCAGGCTCCCTGACTTCAGACTATACTACAAAGCTACAGTAAATGAAGGCAGTGTGGTAGTGGCACAAAAACAGAAATATAGATCAATGGAGGAAGATAGAAAGCCCAGAGATAAACCCACACACATATGGTCACCTTATTTTTGATAAAGGAGGCAAGAATATGCAATGGGAAAAGACAGCCTCTTCAATAAGTGGTGCTGGGAAAACTGGACAGCTACATGTAAAAGAACGAAATCAGAACACTCCCTATGACCATACACAAAAATAAACTCAAATGGATTAAAGAACTAAATGTAAGGCCAGACACTATAGAACACTTGGAGGGAAACATAGGCAGAAGACTCTATGACATAAATCACAGCAAGATTCGTTTTGACCCACCTCTGAGAGAAATGGAAATAAAAACAAAAATAAATAAATGCGACCTAATGAAACTTAAAAGCTTCTGCACAGCAAAGGAAACCATAAACAAGATGAAAAGACAACCCTCAGAAGGGGAGAAAATATTTTCAAACAAAGCAACTGACAAACGATTAATCTCCAAAATACACAAGCAGCTCATGCAGCTCAATATCAAGAAACCAAACAACCCAATCCAAAAATGGGCAGAAGACCGAAATAGACATTTTGCCAAAGAAGATATACAGATTGCCAACAAACACATGAAAGGATGCTCAAAATCACTAACGATTAGAGAAATGCACATCAAAACTACAATGAGGTATCACCTCACACCAGTCAGAATGGCCTTCATCAAAAATCTACAAACAATAAATGCTGGAGAGGGTGTGGAGAAAAGGGAACTTTTTTGCACTGTTGGTGGGGATGTAAATTGATACAGCCACTAAGGAGAACAGTATAGAGGTTCCTTAAAAAAATAAAAATAGAACTACCATATGACCCAGCAATCCCACTACTGGGCATATACCCTGGGAAAAGTATAGTTCAAAATGAGTCATGTACCACAATGTTCACTGCAGCTCTATTTACAATAGCCAGGACATGGAAGCAACCTAAGTGTCCATTGACAGATGAATGGATAATGAAGATGTGGCACATATATACAATGGAATATTACTCAGCCATAAAAAGAAATGAAATTGAGTTATTTGTAATGAGGTGGATGAACCTAGAGTCTGTCATACAGAGTGAAGTATGTCAGAAAGAGAAAAAGAAATACCATATGCTAGCACATATATATGGAATGTAAAAAAAAAAAAAAGGTTTTGAGGAATGTAGGCGCAGGACAGGAATAAAGAGGCAGACGTAGAGAATGGAGTTGAGGACACGGGGAGGTGGAAGGGTAAGCTGGGACGCAGTGAGATAGTGGCATGGACTTATATATACTATCAGTTTGGTGCTTTGTGATCACCTAGAGGGTGGGCTATGGAGGGTGGGAGGGAGACGCAAGAGGGAGGAGATATGGGGATATATGTATATGTATATCTAATTCACTTTGCTATAAAGCAGAAAGTAACACACCATTGTAAAGCAATTATACTCCAATAAGGATTTTTAAAAAATGGGAGAAAATATTTGCAAACAAAGCAACTGACAACGGATTAATCTCCAAAATATACGAGCAACTCACGCAGCTCAATATAAAAAAAAACAAACAATGCAATCCAAAAGTGGACAGAAGACCTGAACAGACATTTCTCCAGAGAAGATACACAGGTTGCCAACAAACACATGAAAGGATGGTCAACATCACTAATCATTAGAGAAATGCAAATCAAAAGTACAATGAGGTATCATCATATACCGATCATAATGGCCATCATCAATAAATCTACAAACAATAAATGCTGGAGAGGGTGTGGCGAAAAGGGGACCCTCTTGCACTGTTGGTGGAAATGTAAATTGATACAGCCACTAAGGAGAACAGTATGGAGGTTCCTTAAGAAACTAAAAATAGAACTACCATATGACCCAGCAATCCCACTACTGGGCATATACCCTGAGAAAACCAGAATTCAAAAAGAGTCACATTCCACAACGTTCACTGCAGCACTATTTACAATAGCCAGGATATGGAAGCAACCTAAGTGTCCATCGACAGATGAATGGATAAAGAAGATGTGGCACATATATAAAATGGAATATTACTCAGTCATATAGAGAAACAAAATAGGGTTATTTATATTGAGGTGGATGGACCTAGAATCTGTCATACAGAGTGAAGTCAGAAAGAGAAAAAAAAATACTGTATGCTAACACTTATATATGGAATCTAAAGAAAAAAAAGTGGTTCTGAAGAACCTAGGGGCAGGACAGGAAAAAAGACGCAGACGTAGAGAATGGACTTGAGGACACGGGGAGGGGGAAGGGTAAGCTGGAACGAAGTGAGACAGTGGCACTGACATATATACACTACCATATGTGAAATAGCTAGCTAGTTGGAAGCAGCTGCATAGCATAGGGAGATCAGCTCGGTGCTTTGTGACCACCTAGAGAGGTGGGAGAGGGAGGGAGGGTGGGAGGGAGACGCAAGAGGGAGGGGATATGGGGATATATATACCTATAGCTGATTCACCTTGTTATACAGCAGCAACTAACACAACAATTTAAAGCAATTATACTCCAATAAAGATGTTAAAAAAAAAACCCTTAAGAGCAGAAGAAATTGTAATAAAGTCAGAGATGCATTGTATTCTTATATGAGGACTAATGAGTATAATAATGCTTGTTTTCCATAAATTAATTTATAAAATAAATGTAACTGGTGTCACGTCAGTCTACAATTTTGGGTATCAAGCAGATTTAAAAAACAAAATGGAATAGAATAGAAGTAAGATACGGAACATATCTTACAATTTAGTACAGGAAAATATGAAAGCAAAGTATTTATTTCTATAAGTTGTGGAAAGAAAGCAATGAAAAAATTTATATAGATATTTAAAACTAGTTATTATTCTGCAATAAAACTCCTTAAAACCCAAGCAGCAGCAATTATATAGAGATATATGCAATAACAGAAGTTCTGGCATATGACATGGAAAGAATGATGTGTAAAGGGAGGTGTTGCTAAAAATGAAGCTGAGAATTACTTTCTACAGAGACATTAGGGAAAATATATCCATTTTATACTCAAAAGCAGTCAAGGTTTAGCTTTGTAAAGATGTTTAGGAATCTGTAGGTCTGTCCTGTGAGAGTTTTGTAGCAATGAGTAATGTCATGGCTGTTAAGAAAACAGGAAGAAGTGCAATGGCAATTAAGTTAATTTAACTGATATTAAAATCTTAATTTATCAAAAAATCTGTTAAAGTAGATTTAATTTTTCAAAAATGTTAAAGATGACTAAATTTGTAAACCTATATTCAAAAGCCTAAACTTTACATTTAAAGAATCCTTCACATTTCTCAGGATGGTAAACTGCAGACCTATTAGGTGAAGGAGTAAGTCAAGGTCCTATTACCAGGTGGAACAAGGGGAGAGGGAAAAAAATTCTGCTAAACGAACTGTAGCTCTATCCATGCTAAGAGGTAAAAGAAAAATTGCTCTTTGATTCCTGGAAAGATATGTTATTAACCCAATTAAGTTTATTTATTTAAGCTATATCTTAGCTGGACCAAAATTGTGTCATTTTTCTTTCCAGTGGTTGGTTGGTATAGTTCAGAGAACTACTGAAAACTTTGATCCTAAAAGCAAGGCAAATCAGCAATACAGAATACTTTAGGGACCATGTCTTTATTTTGGTGAAGGTTTAGAGGTAGGTACGTAGCCCCACGTGCAATCCAAAGATCTTGCAAACAGAGCAGCTATAAATGATGTCTCAGGCAAGAGAAAAAAATACTCCTCGCATTACACATAGAGGCTTAAAAAAAGGTTCCTTCTGTACTAACTAACAGATGTAAAAATGGCACAGGTAAACTCTACTGAACCGTTCTAATTACCATCTAATGACAACTCTTAAAATTGAATTTGTCAAAGGTAAGTAATACTGTCAGTGTGATAGCTGGAGACAAACTTTGAGTGTGGATCAATTTCCTTTATTTGCTAGAATAAAAATACTTCCATTAACTGAGAAGAATACATCTAAAGATTCAGTCCGAAGTACTGTCAATAATCACACTATCCCTGGCACCTTGATTTCTTTACTATATAATGTTTACGTTTATTAATTTTCCTTATCTGTGTCATTTCTTATTGATGCATTCATAGCTGTTTTCTCAAATGAAATAAAAGTTGGTGTAATAAAAATAATTTCTAAGAATTTTTAAAACCTGGCTTTAGATATAGTTTGGCGGCTTAGTAGCTCTTGGATTCTGCACCTAACTTGAACTCTCTTAGCTTCACTTTCTCAGTTTACAAAATGAGAACTGTCAATCTAGCTCTCAGTATTATTGTAAGGTTATTATAAGTGTTAGGAAATTGCTTTGTTAATTATAACTTGCCACATGATTGCAAGTAAGTAGTAATATCATGTTTAATAGTGATTCTGTCCATATGAACTTGTGCCTGGCAGCATCTCTCAGTGGTCTCCATACTGGTTGTGTTCATCCATCCACTGACCCCTGGAGAGTCATGCCTGATACAACCTATTATTGTTGTAGGCTCTGTTTCTTCTTCCATCAGCTTTGCGACACTTGGCTCCAAATGGCAACTGCCTGCTGCAATGGGCTGCCAAAAGACACAGTTTCCTAGCAGTCGATGTCTACGTCTGTCTTAAATTCTTCCACAGCGAATCTTAAGAATGTCTCATCAATCTTCCCTGCCAACTGATTCTACTTTAGTCCAGCATACAAGAAGTGAATGGATATCTTGCTGGTATTGAACGTGCACACATGTCCTGCCCGGAAGATCTGTGCTACAGCCTGTGGAGTTGCAATGTGGTTGAGCTGAATTCACTCTAAGAAACCGTTCTAGCCGATCCTGCAAGTTCATAATGCCAAGCTTGGAATGTGGCATGTGCTAATTTATGAACTTCTTATGGTCTCATGATGCCTAATAAAGTACTGATCTCACTGTGAATATTTAATTAAAAATTTGGTTTCACTGATAATTTATATAACAAAATGGTAAAATTCAGGTTACAAAAGATTTTATCTTGAACTTGGAAATCATAAAAGTAACTGACGTTTATTGAGCACTTACTATGTCAGATATTTTAAATCATACTGTATGTCACAACTTATTTTTATTCCCTTAGTTTATTATTACATAGGTTTTCTGATAAGGAAACTTAGACACATGGGGTTCAAGGAATGTGCCCGAAATAGCCAGCAAAGAATATACCATGGATTTGAACTGAAAGGACCCGTCTCTGAACCTGGGCTATTAATCATTCCATCATTATGCCTTCTAACCTTCTAAAGGTATGCTTGTCAACGGAGAGATGTCTAAACATTGGGATGAATACTTGAGAAGTAAAATACTCATATGAACCTCAGATACAGGAGAATTAATGTCCCAGAGCTGCTTCTTGGACTATGAGTCTTATATTTGTGTGTAGGTATTTGGGTGTATAATTTGGGGCATTAAAATGTGCAATGCCAGTCATTTTCTGAGGAAAGCTATCTTGTTTAAGGAAGGGGATTAAATGAAAGTACATAAAAATAGCATAATAATATAATCACTTTAATACAATAAAGTGTATCATTTGGGGGAGTATGACCACATGTTTAAGTCAATTGGGAGAGGGCGCTCCCTTAATTCAGTAAGAGCAGCAAGGGCAGCTATGAGATTAAACAGTTTAACATTAGCTGATCTAAGAGATTGGGTATGAGGAGTGAACGTGACCTACGTTAGTAACAACCTGAATCTCTATATAACATCAGGAAGAATTACTGGAGTCTGGGTTTGCTGGTGACCAGGCGAGCCTCACAGTAACAATAAAAACAGTAATGTAGCACTTCCCAGAGGCAGAAATCATGGTGACATCAGCAGTCATGTTATAAGGTTTTCCGTGATGCAACAGAGCAGTCATCAGCACCAATAAAGAAGAAATGTAAAACTTATTTAGGATAATGTATGAACAACTTAGGACTCTATAAAAGAGGAGGAGGGATAAATTGTGCTGGGTTTCTATTTCACAGTTGGAGTTCTGGACAGTAAAATCTATTTTCTATTTCCTTTTTTTAAAATCTTATATTAACTATATACATCTATCAAAATCCTCTTCCAGGTTGAGAAACCAACTTTTATGTAAATGGAAAAGGGAAAATCTACATGCTACTTTTTTGTTTTTGTATTGAACTGGATTAATTTATCTAGCACCATGAAGCTACATTATAATCACACTTAGTTGCCCTGATATTTAAGAATAATTCACTTGAAAAGAACTAAGAGTGCAATCTTTCGTACAAGAAATAATGTGAGGGCAAAATTCCTGTTAAATCAATATTACTGACAACTAAACATGAGCTTTAAAATATTTCTATTTCTTAACAATCTCAAAAATAATTCAAGACAAAAAGTATTCTCTTTTGGATAGTAAACTATTGCTGATTTTGTTGAAACTTATTTAAGTGTTACATTATCAATATCTTTTTTCTAGGTTGCTTGCAAGATGATAAGTTAAAATGTGGTATCCCAATTCCCCTATTTTCTCAAATAATCACCAAAGACATAAATAATACAAAAGACATAAGCATGTGACAGGCAACACAATTGCCTACATTATTCTTTGAAAGGGCCTTTTTTTTTTTTTTTTTTTCTTCTGTAAATGTTTGTATGCTTGGTCTTTTTCAAGTAGAAGGCGCAGAGTAACATAACCTCTTTGTTCAGAGGAAAAAAATGGGTGAGGATAATAAGAATTAGTAAGTCTGTCTTGACTTCCTGACTTCATATGGTAAGTAAAAATAATTCTTCTCAACTTTACTGATTTTCAAAGTTGAGCAGGACTATACCAAAGGTAAAAGTTTTGCAGCTATTATCAAAACTTATAAACACTGTATTGAATCAGTTGCTGTGACTGCATAGCACTGTACGTGGTTCAAGGAGTTTTAAGTTAAACCTTGGAAACAGTATGATGAACATTAATCAGATGTACCCTTATATAAATACAAAAACTATGGGGTTTTACAGAAAGGAAACACTAGTTTTGGATGGGTAGGATCTAAGAAGTTTATCTGGAGGAGATAACCTTTGAGCAAAAATTTGAAGGTAACTTTGGGTTTCCTTAGTAGCTATGGATTTATCCTACCTACCATATAAAGATTAATGAAAGTCAGTCTATGAAAATATACAGAACATCTGAAGCTAGATTGGAATACAAAGGCTTTAAAAACAGAAAACTATGGTAAAACTCTTCTGTGCCATAGTTAGTTTCTCCTTCTTAAAATAGAGACAAAAATAATACCATTCTGACTTGCATTGCTGGTGCTATAGGGAGGTTACTTAGTACTATAATGTTGTTGGCAACACACAATTTGTAAGACATACAAATGATAATTTATAGATTGCCAATAACATTAAGATTATTAACTTCATTTGTATAATACATTATGTTTGAAACAACAAAAACAATTATGTGGCTATTAAATAAAACAAAGCCACTAGAGTCAGAAAGATGAATATAAAATCGGGGTGCCTTTGGACTTTACAGATTATACTGTAATAGGCAGAATTATGGTTCCCCAAAATGTTTTAATCCCCAGAATCTAGGAATATGTTATTTTACATGACAACGGGGAATTGGAGTTGCAGATGAAATTAAAGTTGCTAATCGGCTGACCTTCATGACCTTTTCCTGGATTATATGGGCATGTTCAGTGTGATCACAAGGGTCCTTAAATGCAGATGAGGGAGACAGAAGAGTCTGTGTTAGAGGGATGTGATGTGAAAGCCTCAACTAGCCATTGCTGGCTTTGAAGATGGAAGAGTGGTGTGAGCCAAGGAAAGTAGGTGGCTAGAAGCTGGAAAAGAAACAAACAAACAAAAACAAGCCAGAGTCTTGCCTAGAACATCCAGAAAGGAACACAGCCTTGCTGACTCATTGACTTTAGCCCAGTAGGACCTATTTCAGACTTCTGACATTCAGAACTTTAACATAATAAAGTCGTGTTGTTTTAAGCCAGTAATTTGTGGTAAAATGTTACAGTAGACATGAAAACTAACAAAAATACCATGTCTGCTTTTGCACCATTGCATTCCCAGCATCTAGCACACTATCAGTCCTCAACAATTATTAAATGAAAGAAGAGGTGAGTACATTTATTTGTTTAACTCTAAAAGCATAACCTTTTCTCTTTAAGACTCAGTTAACTGATTCATCTATCATATGGAATTGACCCACATGGTCTTTGGAAGTCATACCACAATATTTGTTGTTATCTTTGATGAATCATTATATGGGTACACTCAGGTATGCACATACACTGAAGAATATTGCGACCTACATGAAAATATCATTTGGTTTTATTCTATAGTTCACACTGTGTGTGCCAAAGAGCTGCCCCATCACTGTCCCTCTGAAGCTCCAAAGAGATTCATAAATGATACATGGCTACCATACCGTCTGTAAGAACATTTCCCACAAAATTCCACAGGTTCTAATACTGCTATTAAAGAAATTCCATACACACTTACAGAACACACCAAGCTCTAGCAGATATGGCAGGTCCCAGCAATCTGCTGCTTATAATAACCAAGCAGCTGTCTTGATGAATACTTAATTCTCAAATATAGTTCTTTAATACATTCATTGTCCTAGACAACTTATTCTAGAGACTCCATTCCAACTCATAACAAACATTATAATATTTCTTTCTTTCTTTTTTTTTTTTGCTGTATAATACTTTTATTCAACAGTTTTATGGAAAAAAAACCCTCACATTTCTGTATGTGTTATATCACATAATTTTCAGACATGTCAGAGTCCAGTGAAAAATTACATTTGGAGAAAAGCTTTAAAATTCATTCTTGTATGCCACTCCTTCGTGAAATACTGAAAAGCAGCTCTGTATTGCAGCACTAAAGGTTACAAAAAGCACCATTTAAAGGAGGACTCACATGTTTAATTCCCTTTATAGTCTTATTCCCCCTTTATAACAGAGCTGTACTCACTCAAAATGCTTCAGTGTAGTAACAACCAACATTCTCCAATTTACCAAAATTTAAACAAGTTTCACATATGGGGCCCAGTGTGGAGATTAGGACTAATCAACATTAGTGAGCTTTGGCTGTTCTAAAACCACAACCTGGGTAGGTGTTCTGTAGATGGGAATAGAAAAGAAATAAGATGATGAACACATAATGTAATACTTATAGTAGGTACCTCCTCGACCATTTTAACCTGACTATAAAATCCACATAGCATTTAGTTTTTCATATCAATCTTACTGCAAAAGCACTGTGCCACACAAAATTCGACTCCAACTAATGTTGGAACTAAAACAAAATTTAATTTTTAACAAACTTATTCATTCAAAGCACAACTGAGGGGCTTCCCTGGTGGCACAGTGGTAGGGAGTCCACCCGCCGATGCAGGGGACACGGGCCCGCGCCCCGGTCCGGGAAGATCCCGCACACCGCGGAGCAGCCGGGCCCGTGAGCCATGGCCGCCGAGCCTGCGCGTCCGGAGCCCGTGCTCCGCAACGGGAGAGGCCACAGCAGTGAGAGGCCCGTGTACCGCAAAAAAAAAAAAAAAAAAGCACAACTGAGTAAAGCAAATCAAGACAAAGCCCAAATTTGAATCCTAGAGGGATTCCACTGCGAAGAATTGGATTTCGTAAGTTAACAGACTCTTGGAGTTCTTTCCTTTTCTTTCTGTTTTCTTATAAGTTTTAAAGATTTGGCCTTTTTACTCCAAAAGTTTGAGTTCATTGCAGAAATCACAGCCCTTCAAACTCCAGTTGTGACTGGTGCTTAAGGAGAGACAAATGCCTAGATCCAGAGTTTTAAAAGACCCTAACTCCTATCCCTCCCAGGTCCTCCATCTCATGGGTAACTAGAGTCAGCAGTTCCTAGAAGACATCAACAACTTGGCTTTAAGAATGAGTCACAATAATGCAGGAACCAACTGTGTATCTGCTCTTAAGCCTAGGCCCCAAATCACTAGAACGTGAGGATTTAGAAATCTCTGAGAATAGAATATATTTCAAACGTACACAAACATAGACTATTGCATAGCATTTTTAGTTGAGGTCAAAAATTTAAAAGCTCTACTTCCCCAATTAACAGCAGGGGATTCTATCATTAATATGTCTCCTTCATTTATACCCAGATTAATATAAGCCCAGTCTAGAGGTAACACTTCTTTCTGAATTTAACTTCATTTTAGCAGCATATGTGGAGTACCAACACTTTTCAAAGATTTTATCTCAGATCCATTAGGTCTACGAGAGTAGAAATAATTGGGGTGAAGTGAGTGAGCCTGGGTTTGTAGGATCCTGTCAGAAACCTCTCTTGGATTCTTCTTTTACAGAGCTTCTTTACCATATGTAAGCACTGTTTTGAAAAAAAGCCAACACTGTTGAGGCCAGGTATGACCTTCAGGGGTTTTGCCTACAGTGATTAAATCCCATTCAACTCTAAGCTTAAAACAAGCTAATAACCATGACACAGAAGTTCTCCTTACCAGCAAGATGACTAATATTTGTTTTAGGTAATGTTTGACTTTAGACCCTGGTAAAGTCTGCCTGACACATGAAGTTAAAGCACAACATAGGAGAAGGTGTAGAAAATAGAAACAAGAAAAAGATTTTTTATACAGTAAATTCTGTACAATGAGATCCAAAGACACCGGTATATGTTTGATTTAATTTTAAAAAGGATATTTTTAGTTCCGAGTTACTTAAGCCTTAACTTTCCTAGTACCACTCCTCAGCTCAGTTACTCTCTTTTTCCCATAACTCCTAAACCATGATACAGTTCAAGAGTCAGCCCTCCCTAAGAATTACATTCTTACTCTTTGACGCTGAAACTCTTATAGGCAAAACAAATTTAAAAAACCCTAAAAAATTTTTTCCTTTATTCATTTTCAAAATCTGTCAAATTATTCTGCAGAAAATAAACAATCCCTTTAACCAATATAAAAGAATGAGTGAACTGTACTCTTGGGTACCTTCCTCCCTCCCTCTCAACCTTCTAGAACCATTTCTAGGGGACAGACTGAGAGTATGATAGGAATTCTCAAGGCCATGGTATGTTAATCAGCAGTATAGAGAAGGGACAGGGCTGAATGAGTCATCATCCAATTCCTCTTACTGATCCCTTTCCATACCAGCTGGTAGGCTCTAGTTCCACATCTGACTGAAAGATTACCTCAGAATTTGGAAAACTGACACTTTCTACACATTTCCAGATTAGAGAGATCTGAAGGTCACCAGCACCAAAACCTACTGTCACTGGAGACAGACCCATTTCACAGAAGCCTCTGGCCTGAGAAAAATGGAAGGAATCTCTTTTCCTGCCACACTCTAATGATCTATCTGTGCAGAACAGAGATTTTTTTTTTTTTTTTTTTTTTTTTTTTTTTTTTTTTTTTTTTTTTTTGCGGTATGCGGGCCTCTCACTGTTGTGGCCTCCCCCGTTGCGGAGCACAGGCTCCGGACGCGCAGGCTCAGCGGCCATGGCTCACGGGCCCAGCCGCCCCGCGGCATATGGGATCCTCCCAGACCGGGGCACGAACCCGCATCCCCTGCATCGGCAGGCGGACTCTCAACCACTTGCGCCACCAGGGAGGCCCCAGAACAGAGATTTTAATACAGGAACACAGAGACAATTACATGTCAATACTGCTGACAAGACATATGAGTACAACACAATCCTCTAGGTGACAACCAAGATTTTAAATCCTCCTAAGTGGCCCACTTGTTTAATGGGTAATGGAAAAAAAAATTCTAGTATAACTGAAGACAATGTAGATCCTGAGAGTTGGTAGTAACAGAATTTGGCCTGGATTTTTTAAATGGCACACCATTCTAAAGGTGATTGGAACCGTAAAACGTTCTCCACAAAAGCCTTTTGAGGCAGATGGTGGCCTTGAGTGGCTAAAGCAGTATTTACTCTCAGCAACTAACCACCGAAGAAGCACTTAGCAATCTGCATTCCCAACAACAATCCCATACCCTACTGCCTCACACACAGGATCTGAGAGTTCTACATACCCGAAGACAACTGTATCATCAGCTTTACATGCGAAAGACAGGAGGTAGCTAATTTACCTGTGGGTGCCCTTTCAGTGGGGTTGGGCTCATCTTAGCAGTCAAGGAGCCTCTCCAGCAACAAGTTTAGCCTCCTTCAGTATTGAATGTTTGGCTTGCATTTATCTGTAATGGAAGAGCCACAGAAACTTGGGGGAAAATATCTTATCTCTGAGTCTCAAGAGTGGACTGAATAGATACTTTTTACTCTGCAAATGGAAATCACTGACCCCACTTCATCAACACTTTCTGCAAGATACAGAAGAACAAGGTAACTCTGTTAGCATTTAGTGCATGAAATGGATACTTTTCATGGCTGGGAACACCAAGGGTAATTTCTTGCCTCTTGGCTTAATGAATCTTTAAGTTGAGGGACCCTTTTAGGTGCATGAAATGAGCCTGAATGGGTCTGTATCTAGAGCAATGTTTACTGTAATGATGTACACAGAGTCAGCCTCATTAATGTAAGACTGTAGGGGGCCAGACTAGAGAAGAAAATATTGGGAGCAATTTATCATAAGCCTGAAGTTCTCCAAATGCAGTCTCTTAAGACCAATGAAAAGGCATTTTTTGATAAAAGAAAAATGTAGGCCCATAAAAATCTTCCAAGGACGAAAGACATGAAGTTTCCCCCGGTTTCACTCCCACCTTCAAAGCTATCTGCTCTGTGAAAGAAAACATGGAAGCAAGGCCAAACCAGGTGGGAAAAAGTATGGGAATGTGCCAATACAGCCTGAACTGTGGCACCAAACCAAAACAAAAAAGTAGACCTGCATTCTGCCTTTCATATAATGCTGAGCCATATTTTCTTCAGTAGAAGTTAAAATAAGTGGTAACAAAGTGTCACGGGCCTGTGCTGAGCTTAAAAAGGAGACTTTGTGGCAGCCCTAGTCTGTAACGTGGGTCAGGTCTCACATAGCCTTTGAAAGGGGTCACTTACCCACTGAGTTTTGTGTTAGGCAAGGGTCAAATATAGGATCTGAAGGAGGTGAACAAAGCAAGAATGTGAAATGAGAGGAAAAAGGGTTCTTGTGGGGTACCTGGTATCATATAAAAAACACAGATTGTACACATACTCTGCGAATACAGAGAACCCATGCAAGAAAAGCTGCTCCTGCAAGGAGGCAGCTGTAAGTAGGGCAGCAGTCTGGCACAAGTCCATCCCTTGGAGAGCCAAGGTAGCAGTGATAGAATCTCCACCCAACAAGGATCCTGAGTTTGCTCTTTATTCACTTTAGGAAAAAAGCTTCCTGTAATGGTTCTTCCTGCAGCTCTCCCCAACAGGTCTTGGTGAGTTCCCACAGGCAGAGAGAATACATCTAGCTAGGAGGCTTCCATTTAACTTTCCTCTCGTGTGTGTGTGTGTGTGTGTGTGTGTGTGTGTGTGTGTGTGTGTATATGATTTTTTCTTAAATTCCATGAACTCCTAAAGCTCTCATTTGCAATCAAATGCAAAAGCAGAGCATCCTACTCAGAGGCTCTGAAACACACATATTAGCCTCAAAGCAAATCAGCCTTCCAGTCCCAGGTAAGACTGGTCTAGTCCAGAAAGGCAAGGGAGATGCTTCTCCTGAATCCTGGGAGGCAGGAAGGAATCCCTTCAGATGGGCTTGTACAGCAGAGTAGTGACATACTTCTTCTTGTAGCGATGGGTTGTGCTAAGGACCATCACACTGTCCTTAATGGACAATGCATAGAGATGGTTCAGCATAACATGATTGGGCTCAGGGAGCAAGGCTGGATCACAAGATATGTTAGTGTCCTTGTTAAGAATAACTTGGAGAAGGTGAGGAGGCAGGATAGATGGGGATTTGAATCTCTCCTCTGATCGAAACACATACATTTCTTGACCATAAGGCCCTGGGGGTGAGCTGGAAAGGTCTCGACAAGATGTCTCTGAGCTTTCCATTGAATCTAGCTTTAAAGCATCAAACACCTCAAAATCAGATTTCTTGACATGGATCAAATTGTTAATTGTGCCAAGCTGACTGGTAACCACAGGCTCTGATGGATCATGAACCCATTGTCCATCCACAAAGAACTTGTACTGGTGCTCTCCCTCAGGGAGGTCCAGGATGGCAACAAAGTCATTATGGCTCTTAATCAGTGGAATCTTGGTGCTCCAATTGTTGAAGGACCCAGAGATGAAGACCTCCTTGCCTCCTTCAGACCAGCGGATAACAGTGGGCCAGGCCTGCTGTGTGGGCTTTACGGAGTCCTCCAAATCCTGCCGCCATCATACAAACTCTTTGTCCCCAGGGAGCTTGGAATCCGGCAGGCTGAAGATGCTGGGGTCATCGGTGCTCCCCACCATGATCTTATGTTCCTTGCCCGGGGCATGGCCGCCAGAGCCCTCGGCGTGTGCAGCCTTGGTGCCGTGGCGCTCCCTGGCCACCCGGTCGCTGGTGGTGTTTCCCATGGCGGTGCAGCTCGAGTCGGGGGCCACCTGCCGTGGGGAACAACACGGGGCTAGGGAGACACCGGCGGTCGCGTCTGGGGAGCCCCTTGCCCTGCCCCTGCATCTGGGGACCCGGGCAAGGGAATCCCCGCCCCGGGAAAGCTGCGTGCAGGGGAGCCCTCCCTCCCTGGCCTCCAGGAACCCCCAATCCCCCTAGTTGCCCGCTGCACATTATAATATTTCTGTTGTAAATTTTGAAAATGTTTTTTATAATATTGTCTTTGAAATTATTTGACCATGATGATCTAATTCAATTTAACCTTATATGACTTTTCAGCTATGGGAATGCTTAGAAAGGGAAAAATTTAATCCTTACACATATTTCCTTACACGTAATGAAATTTTATTGTATAAAAATCTAATGATGTTATTTGATAAGAAAATTATCACCTATCAGTTTTCATTTTGCTGTTTTCTTTAACACATAAATATGTTATTAAGAAACAAGTTCTGGAGACTGAATTCAAATCCCAGGTGTGTCATATCCTTGCTCTCTGACTTTGGGAGACATTACTCCAACTCTGTGTCTCAATTTCCTCATTACTAAAGTAAGAATAGTAACAATGACTATATCATAGGCTTCTTATGAATATTAAGATTTATAAATTTTCTAGAATAGGCACATAAAATGTGCTTAGGCACATAAAAACATTTAATTATTATACTAAATATAAGTAAATAAATTTTTAAAAATAATCAATTTGAGACTATCTCAACAGTTTTAAAGGGACTCTGAAGAAATCAATGCCTTGCTCACTATATCTATGATGCCTAAAATAACGCACTCTTGCTATCACATACATGAGCTTTCATCATGAAGGATGTTTCATTTTCTCTTAGTACTTAAGAATCTGAACTAAAATATTTTGAAAATTAATCAGTAGGTAAAGTTATTGAACTATTTTTCTGTATACTGTTTTATTATAATACTATTAATATTTTATTATAATACTATTAATACTAATGAATATTCTGTAGATATATTGTTTTATAATAATGCTATTAATGAATACTAATATTAATACTATTATAATACAAATAAAATAGTTAAAAATCAAATAGTTTTTGTTTGTTTGTTTGTTTGTTTGTTTTGAAGTATGCGGGCCTCTCACTGTCACGGCCTCTCCCATTGCGGAGCACAGGCTCCGGACGCGCAGGCCCAGTGGCCATGGCTCACGGGCCCAGCTGTTCTGCAGCATGTGGGATCCTCCTGAACCAGGGCACAAACCCGTATCCCCTGCATCGGCAGGCGGACTCTCAACCACTGCGCCACCAGGGAAGCCCTCAAATAGTTTTTGAACCATTTTTCTGTAGATATATTGCTTTACTATAATACTATAATTTATCATAATAAATATTATAATACTCTAATATTAATACAACACTATAATACTATTTTTCTGAGATATGTTATTTTATTATAATACTATTAATATAACACTAGATATATTGTTTTATTATAATAATATCACTCCTACTATATTTTCTAATAAGATATAATTGACATATATTAGTTTCAGATGCACGTAATAATTCAGTATATGCATAAGTTGCAAAATAATCACCACAATACATCTAGTTAATATCTATCATCACACACAGTTACAATTTTTTCTCTCCTGATAAGAATTTTTAAGATCTACTCTCTTAGCAACTTTCAGATATATAACACAGTATTATTAACTATAGCCACCATGCTGAACATGACATCCTCATGACTTATTTATATTATACTGGAAGTTTATACCATTTGACCCTCTTCACTCATTTTGCCCATTCCCCATCTCCAGCCTCTAGCAACCACCAAACTGTTGTCTGCCTCTATGAGATTTTTTTTTAAGATTCCACATATAAGTGGGATCATATGGTATTTGTCTTTCTGTGACTTATTTCATTTAGAATAATGCCCTCAAGATACACCCATGGTGTCAAAAATGGCAGCATTTCTTTCTTTTTTATGTCTGAATAATATTCCTGTGTGTGTGTGTGTGTGTGTGTGTGTGTACCACATCTTTATCAATTTAACCGCTGGTGGACATGTAGATGGTCTCGATGTCTTGGCTACTGTAAATAATGCTGCAATGAACATGGGAGTACAGATATCTTTTCAGGTTAGTGATTTCATTTCTTTTAGATAAATACCCAGAAGGAGAACTGATGGATCACATGATAGTTCTATTTTTAATTTTTTGAGGAACTTTCTATAGTGTTTTCCATAGTGGCTGCAACAATTTACATTCCCACTAATAGTGCACAAGGGTTCCCTTTTTTTCACATTCTCACTAACACTTATTATTTCATGTCTTTTGATAATAGCCATTCTAACAGGTATGAGGTGATATCTCATTGTGGGTTTTTTAGTTTAGTTTTTTTTTTTTTTTTGCAGTATGCGGGCCTCTCACTGTTGTGGCCTCTCCCGTTGCGGAGCACAGTCTCCAGACGCGCAGGCCCAGCAGCCATGGCTCATGGGCCCAGCCGCTCTGTGGCATGTGGGATCCTCCTGGACCGGGGCATGAACCCGTGTCCCCAGCATTGGCAGGCGGACTCTCAACCACTGCGCCAGCAGGGAAGCCCTCATTGTGGTTTTGATTTACATTTCCCTGATGATTAGTAATGTTGAGCATCTTTTCATGTACCTGTTGGTCATCCGTATGGTTTCTTTGGAAAAATGTCTAGTCAGATCCTCTGCTCATTTTAAAATCAGGTTGTTTGATTTTTGTTGTTGTTATTGTTGAGTTGTATGAGTTGTTTATAGATTTTGGATATTAACTACCCTCATCTATGATTTGCAAATATTTTCTCCCATTCAGTAAGTTGTCTTTTCATTTTGATGATGGTGTTCTTTGCTGTGCAGAAGCTTATTAGCTTAATGTAGTCTCACTTGTTTATTTTTGCTTCTCTTGGCTTTGCTTTTGGTGTCAAATCCAAAAAATCATCACCAAGACTGATGTTAAGGAACTTATAAACACCTATGTTTTCTTCTAGGACTTTTGTGGTTTCAGATCTTACATTCAGTTTGATTCTTTTGCATGTAGCTCTCTAGTTTTCATAACACCATTTATTGAAGAGGCTGTCTTTTCCCCATTGTATATTCTTGTCTCCATTATCATAGCATAGATTTATTGCTCATATAAATGTGGGTTTATTTCTGGGCTCTCTACTCTGTTCCATTGATCTATATGGCTGTTTTTGTGCCAGTTACCATGTTGCTATGATTACTGTAGCTATGTGTAGTATAGTTTGAAATCAGGGAGCACAATACCTCCAGCTTTCTTCTTTCTGAAGATTGTTTTGTCTGTTCAGGGTGTTTTGTGTTTCCATAACAATTTTAGAATTATTTGTTCTATTTCTGTGAAAAATGCCATTGGTATTTTGATAAGATTACACTGAATCTGTAGACTGCCTGTGGTAGTATGGCATTTTAACAATATTAATTCTTTCCATCCGTCAGCATAGTGTATCTTTCCATTTGTTTCATCTTTACTTTCTTTCATCAATGTCTTATAGTTTTCAGAGTACAGGTCTTTCACCTCCTTGGTTAGATTTATTCCTAGATATTTTCTTATTTTTGATGAACTGTAAATGTTTTTTTTCCCCTTAATTCCTCTTTCCGATAATTTGTTATTAGTGTATAGATAGGCAACAGATTTTTCTATTTTGATTTTGTATCCTGCAATTTTATTGAATTCACTTCTTAGTTCCAATAGTTTTTTTTGGTGGAGTCTGCAGGTGTTCTATATACTATATTATAGCATCTGCAAATAGAGATTGTTTTACTTCTTTCCAATTTGGATGGCTTTTATTTCTTATTCTTGCCTAACTGATTTGACTAGGACTTCCAGTATTATGTCGAATAAAAGTGGTAAGATTGGGCATCCTTGTCTTGTTCTTGATCTTAGTGTAAAATCTTTCAGATTTTCACTGTTGAGTAAGATGTTAGCTGTGGACTTGTCATTTATGGCCTTTATCATGTTGAGGAATGTTTCATCTATAGCCACTTTTTTGAGAGATTTTATCACAAATGGATGTTGAATTTTTTCAAGAGATTTTTCTGCATCTATTGAGATGATCATATGATTTTTATTCTTCCTTTTGTTAATGTGGAGTATCACACTGATTGATTTGCAGATTGAGTTGCAGATGTAATTTTCCTTAACCTTTGAAGTATAATTTTAATAAATTCTAGGGTGGTGGGGTTTTTTCTTTAAAGAATTTAATACTTCACTCTACTCTTTTTGTTTGCATGGTTTCTGTGAGAAGTCTGCTTTGCTTTTGTTTATATCTTTGTTCCTTTGTAGGTAAGTTTATTTTTCTTTTAAGAGTTTCTCTTTGTTCTAGTTTCCTGCAGTTTGAATATGATGAAGTTTTTTGTTTTGTTTCTTGGTATTTATACTGCTTGGTGTTCTCTAAGCCTCCTGAATCTGTGGTTTGGTGTCTATCATTAATCTCTGAAAATTCTTGGCTATTTTACTTCAAATATTTCTTCTACTCTGTTCTCTTTATTTACCTTCTGGCAATCAAATTACATGTATGTTACAATTTTTAAAATTGCCCCGCAGTTGTTGGATTTTCTGTGTGTGCTTTATTCTTTTTCTCTTTGTATTTCAGTATTGTAGTTTAGAAATTTCTATTCACCTGTCTTTAAGCCTACTGATTCTTTCCTCAGTCATTACTAGTCTGCTGATAAACTCATCAAAGCCATTTTTTATTTGTCTTACAGTGTTTCATATTTCTAGAATTTTCTTTCTTAGAGTTTCCATCACTCTTTTTATATTACCCTTTTCTTCTTACATGTTGTTCTCTTTCCCTTTCATCTCTTAACCTATTAATCATTATTTTAAATTCCCTGTCTAAAAATTCCAAAATGTGTTTCATATGTAAGTCTGGTTCAGATGTTTGAATTGTCCCTACAGACTGTGTTTTTTCTTGCCTTTTAGCATGTCTTGTAGTTATTCAGTGAAAGCCAGACATGATGGGTAACTGGAACTTAATTAACTAAACATTTAGTGTGAGGTTTTATGTTACTCTGGATAAGAGTTGGGCTGTGTTTAATGTTTGTTATAACTGTAAGTGCTAGAGGCTTCACATTTCTCTACTGTCTTTATTTTTGTCTCTCTTGTTTTGAGTTCATTAACAACTGTTCCTCAGAGAGATTGTTTTGCAGTCCTATCAGTTCTAATCCACTGGCATGATTCTGGACATGAGGTGTCAGTGAAGAGTAGTGTTCTATAATTTTAAAATTAAATATACTTTTTAGTGGGGCTGTGTCCTTTGGCTATAACCATCACAAGGAGTTACACATCCCTACCACATTCTGCCTTCCCCGTAACACTCCACCTTATAATAAGACAGAAATGCTAGAGAAGAGTATTTCACAATGTTTAATTGCTCTGTCCACAGCCAGAGCCATGAGAGGATCTTTCTTGGCTCTTTACCATAAGAACTTGGTGGCATAAAATGCATGGAGGATTCAGGGGAGTGAGCAGGGAATTAATACTGTAGCACTCAGGAGTTTCCCATTCTCCACTGGTCAGTACTACACTTACAACAACTGGTCGAAGCTATTATTTTAAATGTTCCCACCAGTTTATAATTTTAGTGGCTTCTGTTCCAGATAACCAGACTCTTAGCAGTGGCTCTCTGGTCTGTTTTTCCATTTTGGGAGATGGTGGTCTGTCCTATGACTTCAATTTTGTAAAAGGTTCAAGAAAAGTCATTGATATTTGGTTTGGTTTGCCTTTTCTTGTCATAAGTAAGAAATTTATAACATTCAGATTTTCTCAATACTGAAGTATTTGTATTACTTTTTGATTTTGAAGAATTTTATACAAATGTATATGTATCTAACATTTAAATTTTATAGCATGAAAATAAAAGTAATGTCCTTATAGCTACTGGGAAATTTAAGAAAGATGGTGATACTGATATTGTTGAAGCTTTGGGTATGATCCTCCATCAACTTCATATCTGCTCCCTTCAGGGGTAACCACTATCCTAAACTTGAATACTGTATCATTCCCTTGCTTGTATTTATAATATTATTATGTATGTATATATCCCTAGCAATATGTTATCAGTGGTACTTGTCAGGACAATATATATTATATCTGTAGATAAACTATTTTTCTAAGAAGTTTTTATATTTTATGATCTTGAGTGCTACTATTGAAATTTTATATATAAAACCAGTGTTAAAAACACACTGTAGTAAATATGAAAGTTACATTTATTAAGCTTTGAAAATGTCAAAAATTGTATTTAATAAGTGCTATGGGTATATTAGATTTCACAGCATGGGTTGTAGAAAAACAAATTATGATTTAGTTTATAAGACAGTTTAACAAAATACAAAACTAATTGTCATGATTATTTCTGTCTTCTATTATACTAATATATTAAATTATTCCCAACTTAATAATTATTTGTTTATATCCTGATATATTAGTAATTAGAGGATTACATGTTACTTCCTTTTCTACTAATTCATTTCATTTCATAACTAAAAGTTTTCTCTTTACTATTTTGATAGTTTTGATCTTCAATTTGGAACAAACTCCCTATGACAAGTTACTTTTATTTTACTCTCATACTCCTTCTAAACCCGTTCTAATCTTTAGTAGTATCACTAAGGCTTATTCCTTTCCATTTTACCCAATTAATTGTATCTCCTCTTTTGGATCATTACATTTAATTCTCTGGCCTTCCCTTATTCCATTGTCCATTTATCTTAACCACTGCATGCTTAATTCAAGCTCCCCAAATCTCTCTCCTCATTCTTTTTTCTTTTTTTTCTTTTTTTTTTTTTTTTGCTGTACGCGGGCCTCTCACTGCTGTGGCCTCTCCCGTTGCGGAGCACAGGCTCCGGACACACAGGCTCCGTGGCCATGGCTCGCGGGCCCAGCCGCTCCGCGGCATGTGGGATCCTCCGGGATAGGGGCACGAACCCGTGTCCCCTGCATCGGCAGGCGGACTCTCAACCACTGCGCCACCAGGGAAGCCCCTCATTCTTTATAATAGGCTGCTATCTGGTCTCCCTGTTTACACTTTTAACCCCCAAAATCTATTGCTTCTGCAGAGCCAAAGTGATTTGTTTCAAAACAAAATTTTTAAACAGACTCATCTATTATTTAAACTTTCTGACACTTTCCCAGCACATTTAAAACACATAACATTACATTACCTGGCTGTTACTTACCCCTCTGACTGCATCTCTTTCTAATACTCCTTTACCACTATAATCTAGTCCCGTTAGAAGTACATTTCTGGTCCTTGATGAAGCCAATATAATTCTTACTTTAAAGGCTTTAACCTAGCTTTCTAATTTGCCTGGAAGAGTCTTCCTTTTAAATCTTACAATGCTAACACCCTCATGTTGTTTGATCTTACCTTAAATGCCACCTCCCGGACAGCTCTTCTCTAACCACCCCATCTAAAATGGCCACCTAACCATTATTTGCATTACAATCACATTCACTTACTTTAAATTTTCTAGAAAGCACATGTGACTATTTGATTTTTTCTTGATTATTTCATGAAGTTATATATCTGTTTATTACTTATGCCTCACTAGAGTATAAACTACAAAAATATAGAGACTTTTATATCTTGTTTGTGTTCTATCCCCAGAAGTTTTAACAGCTGCTCGATAAATATGTATTGACTCAATATTGAATGACTTAATTTTTCAGTGACATTTGTCTGGTTAGTTTCTGCAAAGCAGATGCTAAGACTAAAATTTGAGTGAAAGAGATTTTGGGGAGATGATCTCAGGCAGAACTATTAGGAAAGTAGAGAATTCAGAGAGAAAAAAGAAGTCAATTTAAAATGTGGTATTGGGAAAAATAATAGTTCCCTAAAGAGGTCTGAGTTCTAATCCCTGAATCTGTGAATATGTCAGCTCATACTCACAGGAAAAAGGAACTCTGCAGGTGTGATTAAGTTAAGGATCTTGAAATGGAAAGATGATCCTGGTTCATCTGTGTAGGTATAATATACCACAAGGTGGCAGGAATATTAGAGTCAAAGGGATATTTGAAGGTACTACCTTACTGACTTTGAAGACTGAAGAAGGAAACACCTGTGAAGGAATGCAAGTGGCCTCTAGAAGTTGGCAAAAGTGAAGAAATGGACTCTCTCCTAGAGCCTCAGGAAGGAATGCAGCCCTGCTGACATCTTAATTTTAGCCAATGAGAACTACTTTGGACTTCAGACCACCATCCTGTACCATAATAAATCTGTGTTGTTTTAAGCCACTAAGCTTGGGAATAATTTGTTTAAGCATCAGTAAGAAACTAAAACAGGTGCATTAAAGAACGTATTACCATTATTAGCAAATGGACCTCAATCATGCTGGGGACCGGAAATTGTGTAAAATTTCTTCCAGAATTGCCTCACTCAAGAAGGATGGTGCACTCAATTCAACAATTCTTGCTAGTCTTTGGTCGTTCTCCTGGCAATGGCTGTCTGTAGCAGCATCGACCTACTCTGCACACAGAGAGAGACTGTCATACTGAGTGAAGTAAGTCAGACAGAGAAAGACAATATCATATGATATCACTTATATGTGATCTAAAAAACTGGTACAAATGAACTTATTTACAAAACAGAAACAGAGTCACAAAACTTCTGGTTACCAAGGGGGAAGGGGTGGGAAGGGATAAATTGGGGGATTGGGATTCACATATACACATTACTATATAAAAAATAGATAACTAATAAGAACATACTATATAGCACAGGGAACTCAGTTAAATACTCTCTCTAATGACCTATATGGGAAAAGAATATAAAAAAGAGTGGATATATGTATAACTAATTCACCTTGCTGTACAGAAGAGACTAACATAATACTGTAAATCAAACTATACTATAATAAAAATTTTTTCTTAACATCTTTATTGGACCATAGCTGCTTTACATTGTTGTGTTAGTTTCTGTTGTATAACAAAGTAAATCAGCTAAACGTATACATATATCCCCATATCCCCTCTCTCTTGCGTCTCCCTCCCACCCTCCCTCTCCCACCCCTCTAGGTGGTCACAAAACACTGAGCTGATCTCCTTGTACTAAGCGGCTGCTTCCCACTAGCTATCTATTTTACATTTGGTAGTGTATATATGTCAATGCTACTCTCTCACTTCGTCCCATCTTACCATTCCCCCTCCCTGTGTCCTCAACTCCATTCCCTATGTCTGGGTCTTTATTCCTGTCCTGTCCCTAGGTTCCTCAGAACCATTTTTTTCTCTTTTTTTTAGATTCCATATACATGTGTTAGCATACAGTGTTTGTTTTTCTCTTTCCGACTAACTTCATTCTGTATGACAGACTCTAGTTCCATCCACCTTACAGCAAATAACTCAATTTCATTTCTTTTTATGGCTGAGTAATATTCCATTTTATATATGTGACACATCTTTATCCATTCATCTGTCAGTGGAAACTTAGGTTCCTTCCATGTCCCAGTTATTGTAGACAGAGCTGCAATGAACATTGTGGTACATGACTCTTTTTGAATTATGGTTTTCTCAGGGTATATGCACAGCAGTGGGATTACTGGGTCAGATGGTAGTTCTATTTTTAGTTTTTTAAAGAACCTCCACACTGTTCTCCATAGTGGCTGTATCAATTTACATTCCCATCAACAGTGCAACAGGGCTCCCTTTTCTTTGCACCCTCTCCAGCATTTATTGTTTGTACATTTTTTGATGATGGCCATTCTGACTGGTGTGAGGTGATACCTCATTGTAGTTCTGATTTGCACTTCTCTAATGATTAGAGATGTTGAACATCCTTTCATGTGTTTGTTGGCAATCTGTATAACTTCTCTGGAGAAATATCTATTTAGGTCTTCAGCCCGTTTTTGGAATGGGTTCTTTGTTTCTTTGATATTGAGCTGAATGAGATGCTTGTATATCTTGATTAATCCTTTGTCAGTTGCTTCATTTGCAAATATTTTCTCCCATTTTGAGGGCTGTCTTTTCGTCTTGTTTATGGTTTCCTTTGATGTGCAAAAGCTTTGAAGTTTCATTAGGTCCCAACTGTTTATTTTTGTTTTTATTTTCATTTCTCTAGGAGGTGGGTCAAACAGGATCTTGCTGTGATTTATGTCATAGGGTGTTCTGCCTATGTTTTCCTCTAAGAGTTTGATACTGTCTGGCCTTATATTTAGGTCTTTAATCCATTTTGAGCTTATGTTTGTATATGGTGTTATGGAGTGTTCTAATTTCATTCTTTTACATGTAGCTGTCCAGTTTTCCCAGCACAACTTATTGAAGTGGCTGCCTTTTCTCCACTGCATATTCTCGCCTCTTTTATCAAAGATAAGGTGACCACATGTACATGAGTTTATCTCTGGGCTTTCTATACTGTTCCATTGATCTATATTTCTGTTTTTGTACCAGTACCATTGATTACTGTAGCTTTGTAGTATAGTCTGAAGTCAGGGAGCCTGATTCCTCCAGCTCTGTTTTTGTTTCTCAAGATTGCTTTGGGTATTCAGGGTATTTTGTGTTTCCATATAAATTGTGAAATTTTTTGTTCTAGTTCTGTGAAAAATGCCATTGGTAGTTTGATAGGGATTGCATTGAATCTGTAGACTGCTTTGGGTAGTAGAGTCATTTTCACAATATTGATTCTTCCAATCTAAGAACGTGGTGTATCTCTCATCTGTTTGTATCATCTTTAATTTCTTTCATCAGTGTCTTATAGTTTTCTGCATACAGGTATTTTGTCTCCTTAGGTAGGTTTATTCCTAGATATTTTATTCTTATTGTTGTAATGGTAAATGGCAATGATTCCTTAATTTCTATTTCAGATATTTTATCATTTGTGTATAGGAATGCAAGGGGTTTCTGTGCCTTAATTTTGTATCCTGCTACTTTACCAAATTCATTGATTAGCTCTAGTAGTTTTCTGGTAGCATCTTTAGGATTCTCTATGTATAGTATCATGTCATCTGCAAACAGTGACAGTTTTACTTCTTCTTTTCCGATTTACATTCCTTTTGTTTTTCTTATCTGATTGCTGTGGCTAAAACTTCCAAAACTATGTTAAATAAGAGTGGTGAGAGTGGGCAACCTTGTCTTGTTCCTGATCTTAGTGGAAATGCTTTTAGTTTTTCACCATTGAGAATGATGTTGGCTGTGGGTTTGTCATATGTTGCCTATATTATGTTGAGTTAAGTTCCCTCTATGCCCACCTTCTGGAGAGGTTTTATCATAAATGGGTGTTGAACTTTGTCAAAAGCTTTTTCTGCATCTATTGAGATTTTCATATGGTTTTTATCCTTCCATTTGTTAATATGGTGTAACACATTGTTTGATTTGCATATATTGAAGAATCCTTGCACTCCTGGGAAAAACCCCATTTCATCATGGTGTATGATCCTTTTAATGTGCTGTTGGATTCTGTTTGCTAGTATTTTGTTGAGGAGTTTTGCATCCATGTTCATCAGTGATATTGGCCTGTAATTTTCTTTTTTTGTGACATCTTTGTCTGGTTTTGGTGTCAGGGTGATGGTGGCCTCGTAGAATGAGTTTGAGAGTGTTCCTTCCTCTGCTATATTTTGGAAGAGTTTGAGAAAGACAGGTGTTAGCTCTTCTCTAAATGTTTGACAGAACTCACCTGTGAAGCCATCTGGTCCTGGGCTTTAGTTTGTTGGAAGATTTTTAATCACAGTTGCTATTTCAGTTCTTGTGATTGGTCTGTTTATATTTTCTACTTCTTCCTGGTTCATTCTCAGAAGATTGTGCTTTTCTAAGAATTTGTCCATTTCTTCCAGGTTGTCCATTTTATTGGTATATAGTTGCTTGTAGTAATCTCTCATGATCCTTTGTATTTCTGCAGTGTCAGCTGTTACTTCTCCTTTTTCATTTCTAATTCTGTTGATTTGAGTTTTCTCCCTTTTTTTCTTGATGAAGCTGGCTCATGGTTTATCAATTTTGTTTATCTTCTCAAAGAAACAGCTTTTAGTTTTATTGATCTTTGTTATCGTTTCCTTCATTTCTTTTTCATTTATTTCTGATCTGATCTTTATGATTTCTTTCCTTCTGCTCACTTTCGGGGTTTTTTGTTCTTCTTTCTCTAATTGCTTTAGGTATAAGGTTAAGTTGTTTATTTGAGATTTTTCTTATTTCTTGAGGTAGGACTGTATTGCTATAAACTTCCCACTAGAACTGCTTTTTCTGCATCCCATAGGTTTTGGGTTGCCATGTTTTCATTGTCATTTGTGTCTAGGTATTTTTTGATTCCCTCTTTGTTTTGTTCAGTGATCTCTTAGTTATTTAGTAGCATATTGTTTAGTCTCCACACTCCACTTTCACCAAAGGACAGATCAACCAAAATAAAAATAAGTAAGGAGGGCTTCCCTGGTGGCGCAGTGTTTGGGAGTCTGCCTGCTAATGCAGGGGACACGGGTTCGAGCCTTGGTCTGGGAAGATCCCACATGCCACGGAGCAGCTGGGCCCGTGAGCCACAACTACTGAGCCTGCGCGTCTGGAGCCTGTGCTCTGCAACAAGAGGCCGCCATAGTGAGAGGCCTGCGCACCGTGATGAAGAGTGGCCCCCGCTTGCCACAACTAGAGAAAGCCCTCACACAGAAACGAAGATGCAACACAGCAAAAATAAATAAATTAAATTAATAAACTCCTACCCCCAACATCTAAAAAAAAAAAAATAAGTAAGGAAACACAGGCTTTAAATGACATATTAAAGAAGATGGACTTAATTGATATTTATAGGACATTCCATGCAAAAACAACGGAATATACTTTCTTCTCAAGGGTTCATGGAATATACTCCAGGATAGATCATATCTCAGGCCACAAATCAAACCTTGGTAAATTTAAGAAAATTGAAATTGTATCAAATATCTTTCCTGACTACAACACTATGAGACTAGATATCGATTACCAATAAAATTTTAAAAAATGAAATTATCAGAGTACACCACACATAGTAAAAGAAAAATAAAGAAAGAAAGCATATTCCTGATAATAGAGAAAACCCTTGGGTCCAATCTAAGGTAGGGAAGAAGCCCCACTCTCATGCCTGGAAAGCGTGACTGGAAAGAGATGGCAGAGAACCAAAAGCATTTGCTGAAATAATTTGACCCCTTCATACACTTCTCTGCCATATTTAGTGTTAATATTTATTACAATAACTTAAATGTAATTAATAGTTTTTGCCAAGAACTATGCTAGGTTAAGGCTGCACAATATCTTAATCTTACTTCTCAGGAAATTTCCTATTAGTAGGTAACAGAAACAATTTCTTGAGTCTATAAAGAAGGTTAAAATGGAAATATATATAAGTTGAATTTGTAGCACACCAGAGGATAATTGGATCCAGATAGTGTAAGAAAAAGGCTATGACTAGAGGGTATCAAGGTGCTTAAAGTTAATATAGGAGCAAAGTATATAAGGAAATATATTGTAAGCATAGGGTATAGTATATACAAACATATTCCTCAAGAAAGATTTGAATGTTGTTATAGCTACTGAAAACAATTTTTTTTTGGTGAGGTGAGGGTTAGGACATCAGTGGATTCAGGTGCCAAATGACTTTCAATATATCCATTAGAATTTTGGTTTTGGATGTTGCTACGTAATTCCCTGCTCTCCATACATATTTGATGTGGACATTTGGCAACGGGGTGATTGACAAGAAACAAACATATACTTCAACTTCTTCACTTGGTGTTTCATCATTTGCAAAGCTACCACCCGGATCCAGGCAGCCATTGTACTTTCCCAGTGTATTTTATTGCCTTTTAGCTAAACTCTTACTTTCTTGGTTATGTCAAGTGACTATTCTCAAATGAGTAGGCAAAGTGATCTTTTAAAAATTTAAGTCTGGTCATAGCCATCCTCTGTTCAGAATGATCTGAGTGATTCCCATAGCCATCCTCTGTTCAGAATGATTTGAGTGATTCCCATTTCATTCTGAGTAAAAGTCAAACTCTACAATAACCTACAAGGTCATTTAGACTTCCTTTACTTCTCTTACCTTATCTCTTCCAATTTCCACTCATTTTCATTATACTACAGCTACACTTTTTCCCTTTTAGGACTTTTGTATTTTCTGTTCCTCTTACCTGGAATGCTCTACCCCAAAACATACATGGGACCTCCTCATTTAAATTTTCATTTTAAAATTATCTACTTAATAAGCACTTCCCTGAACATCTTATATACAATTTCATAACTTCTCAACACTTTCTTTCACTGTTCTGTTTTATTTTTTCTCCTTAAAAACTTATCAATCATTGTCTAATGTATCCTAAATTTTATCTATTAGTTATATTTATTTTTCATCTCTCCCACTCCATAAAGTCAGAGATTTTTTTCTATTTCTTTTTTCCCTGAATCTGTGGTATCTCAAAAGATGTCTAGGATGTAATAAATCTCCAGTAAATATTTTTAAATTAATAAAGTGTGTTTAATATGGAAGATATATAGTAAGAGGTACTCTTTTTAAAACAAAGATCAATATGAAGTAATTAAGGACAATGGAAATTTAATGATTCTGCAAGTAGGCAATGGTGATTAAAATAGTGGTTTTTAACTTAGTCTGTGTTGGAATTCCTCTTCCCCTCATATATAACAATAAATAATTTAAAATACTAGTACTAATATGGCTAACCTATCACTTGTAATGTTCCAATCACTATTCTAATAACTTTACATGCAGTAACTTATTTTAACCTCAAATCAATACAATGAGGTAACTATTATTATTATCCCCATTTTATGAATAGGGAACTCAGGGACAGAGATGTTTAGTAATTTGCAAAGCTAGTAAATGACAGTCAAAATTCAAATGCAGGTAATCTGGCTCCAGAGTTTACATTTACACCACATCACTACTCTGTCCTTATATGTAAATTTGGCTAATACTCCTAGTTCCATAATCTTTAAATGTTCAAAGCTTTCCACATGATATCCTCAAACACTTACAGGTTTCTATTCTAGATTCTGCTTTTCCTGGCATCTCAACTTAGTGCAGGTTGCCTTTCTGCCTCTCTCTCTTTCTATCTTGTTTCTTTGTTGTAACTTGATTTTCTGAAACACAGTTATCTTCAATGGGTTTACATACACACACACAGTCTCGTTCAAAATGAAACTCAACAATATTGAAAAGCCATAAAACATGGATGTAGAACATATATGTATATGTGAATCAATCATTAACATACATGGAGAGCACTTAGTCTATGCCAAACATTGTACTTAGTGCTTTACAAGTATCACTTGTTGTATACTATAAATAACCCTATGAAGGTAGCTCCATTAGTGTCATTCTCTTTTACTTAGGAGAAAACAGACATACAGAGTTACGCAACTAGTAATAAAAATAAACCAGTAATTCAGAGATGAGGTCACACCCTGGTGGTTTAGCTCCAGTCACTCTCTCTTAATGATTATAATATCCTGGGCAGGTAAAACTTGTCAGAAATAAAATTAATTAAAATTAATTAAAAATATAAGGAGAAATAAATATATGTATTACCTATTTTCATATATATGAATATATATTATACATGTACATATTATACATATTTATATATACACATAATATATGAGATATATTACAGATGTTATATCTCTGGAGAACCATATTAAAACAGATTTTTATCTCAAATGTGATTCCAGAGGAACAGGATTTTATGGCTAAGTGTTCTGGTTTTTGTGTTTCTGGAACTGACTCTGTAATCTGATTAGATTTGAAAATACTAATGAGTGTATTTCCAGTAGTGGAGAGAGCACTGACAGTACATTGTGTAATCTGTCAATAGAGATTTGCAAAGTATCTCAATTGGATACGTCCAATCAACCACTTATAAGGAACAAGGAACTGGGTAACTATGTATGTGATACTTTTGACCATTTTTGGAAAACTAACAAATATAATAAGATTGGCTGTTTGTTCCTACTGTCACTGGACAAAATGGAGAAATAAAAAGATGAGCTCAGAGGTTTGAATTCCCAGCTCAAGCACCAAAAGAATAACCTGAGGTTTCTGTGAGTGCACTGAAAGAGACCCAGATCTCCTTGAATTCAGGGGAGGCCAGGTACCCTTGAGGACTGCAAAAAATATATACTATTAATCTTTCTCTTCGTCTTCTCCAAAGGGACCTACAGTCTTTTGCTAGGTTAACTTTGTATTCCAGGACTGGAAATACACATTTCAGGGACTACCTGACACTGGATCTGAACTGACACTAATTCTAGTAGACCTAAAATATCACTATGGTCCAACAGTCAGAGTAGGGGCTTATGGAAGTCAAGTGATCAATGGAGTTTTAGTTCAGGTCCATCTCACAGTGGGCCCAGTGGTTCCCTGAACCTATCCTGTGGTTATTTCCCCTTTTCCAGAATACATAATTGGAATAAATATACTTATAAGCTTGCAAAATTCCTTAATTAGTTCCTTGACCTTTGGAGTGAGGGCTATTATGGTGGGAGAGGCCAATTTGAATCTAATTAAACTGCCTCTACCTAGGAAAACAATAAATCGAAACAATAAATCGTAAGTAATGCTGCTTTGTCTAATGTAGCCTAAATTCTGGAGGGATTTCAGGGATTAGTGACACCATCAAGGACTTGAAAGTTTAAGAGATAGTTATTCTCACCACCCTTCCACAAATAAGAAGGAATTCCTATCTCTGCCTGATGTTTTTCCATACTCTCCCATTTCACCTGCCTAATGGACATTGATCCTCTCCTGCCTTCAGATCCAGACTGTATCTATACCATTGGCTTTCCTGGGTCTCCAGTTTTCAGGCTGTAGGTAATTGGGACTTCTCAGTCTCCATATCCACATGGACCAATTCCTTATAATCTCTCTGTTTCTGTCTCTGTCTCTGTCTCTTTCTCTCGCCTCTATTTTGAACCCAGGCTAATACACCTGCAATTTTAATGAAAGAGAGGAAAATACAAACAGAAAATTAAAAAAATAAGTGTAAGTAGCTATTAATACAGAGTAAATTATCAGATTAGAAAAGGTTAGTTTATTAAAATGGTTCTTCTCTCATCTCCACCTCCTCCCTCATTCTCATTTTACCTAGATTTGTTCCAGGAAGGAATTACGATTGCTTAAGTTAGATAAAAGTTTTCAACCTGGAAATGTGAGCCCAGCATTGCCAGCTCTTCCGTAATTTAATAGGAAACAAAAATCTAGACATTTATGTAAACTTTCCAAATTTTTAAATGTTAGCTCGGCAATTTTAAAACACTGTAATACGCGTACACAAATGTCTGTTGATCAGTCTCAGCTCACACTTCAGGCTCTTGTCCTCTGATGAAAGGTAAGGATAACCACATATTTTTTGATAACATTTCCTAAACACTGAGGTTTATATCTGAAATTCTGTAATCCCTGAGCATTAGTGAAATCACATTTCCTGGCAAGATGTGGCATGAAAATAGTCAATGCTTTATTTAAGGGAACAAAAATGTACTTTAAAAACAAACTGAATTAGAAGTAGGCATTATAAGGACTTTTGAAATTTGAAAAACCTGATAAGCACATATTTCTAAATGCAAGTATATTAATTTCCCATGTAGGGAGGTGCTGAGAAAATATTGGTAAGTGATTCAAAGCTCTTCTACTTTTAGAAATACCCAAAAAGAAGTATGTCCTTCACTCATGCAGCAAATATTTATTCATTACCTAAGTTTTATGCTAAGAATTGAATCATGTTATATAAACATGATTCCATAACTTCATGGAATATTTGGTCATTTCTAAAGTCTAATAGTGAAAGGTGGGGGGAGTGGAGAGAGTGAGAAAGGGTGATGGTAGGGTGAAGAGAAGGATGGGAGGAGGAAAAGCAGGAGAAAATGAACTAAAAATGCCCATAAACTATGAACACCTATTAAATATAATCCTTGGTCCATTAATTAATAGGTTTATTGCCGTACTGTTAAATGTAAATGTAAATTATTTAAATATTAGATGAAATTTACCCCAGATTAAATTTGGGGTGGGAGGGGAAATGTTATGGTAAGCCATTCTATCTGACCATAATTAAATATCTGTGCCAGTTGTATATCAAAGCCACTTTAGTTTGTGGAAATAAAGCCAAATAAACTGTATCACCTACGTATTTGTAGTTTCTTTGTCCGATTTCTATACAATTTTATGTAATTCACGGTTTATGATAAAGGGCTTGCATAGTTACAAGTTTTACCTACTACACTTTGTTTAGTTCAAGGTTGGATTTAATCCTCACTCAATAACTGTTTGGCACAATAAAATGACACAGAATTAAAGAATGTTAACACTAGAGGGAATTTAAGAGATTATCTTTTCATTTGTCAACAATGCATAGGTACAGATGTTGAGACCTAAAGAAGCAGTGCTTTGTCAAGAGTTTATAGGAACACATAGAGGTGGCCTACATAGAAAGTGTTTGACAATAAAGAAATGTCTGTTTATGAGACATGTTTAAAATTCATATGTATTTTTAAATGATACATATGCTGTGCAATAAACTTAGTTCATAGGTAAAGAGCATTCTTTCTAATCTTGATTGGAGCAATTTCCTGTTATTTTTGATTGGCACTATTTGTGACTTTTGGTGCCATGAGCTTTTCTGTGCCTGGCTTACTGTTATAGTTTCCTCAGTAGTCAGTCTCACTAATCAAAGAAAAATGAGTCTAAAAGGCATGTGTGATCATAGCTCCAGGCAAAGCTACAAAGTTCAAAAGTTGCAGGGGTCAGTATATAGGAATGAGTAGAGTTTTGAAGTCAACTTCTGGATTACAGTTATTGCTGGTGAACATAATAGTACTAGAACTAAATGGCTCAACACAAAACAAGGACCAGCAATTAAAATATTTCAGTAAACAGCTCTCATCATTATTCTTGTGGTCTTTTTCCTAATGGACTTCAGAAACATTGCTTCTAATATATGCAAGTCATGATACTAAAAAAAAAGTCTTCAGCCATATATTTGGAATTTAGCCTTTGTGCATTGTATGCTTTCTGCAATCTCTAAACTGAGTGATTTGATCTTTAATTTAAAAAAAAAAGCCATTATTGACCTATATGATTTATTAGAGATGTCACTTGATTACTTTATGTTGATGGAGGATTCCTATTTTTAGTAATACACCATGGGTCACAGCACATAAACAACAGTAAACAAAAACATTATCAGGATCTCTTACTCAAGAAATTGATTTTCCATAGGATCCTATTTAAAGTCTTATTCTGGGAATAAGCCAGGAGTATTTTATAAAGCAAACACTGTCATGCTTAAGAAATTAATCTTACAAAGAAAGAGAAATACACAAAAGAAACATTATTTGATGCAAAGCTGGGTTTTTCTATTGTGTTTCAGGTCAGTGGTTTTATACAGTACATGAGCAAATTCATCACCCCTTATTGTCCAGTTCAAACATGGAGAGACATGGCATTGATATATACAAAGGAAAAGGACTTGAAAATGTTCTGTAATGCTAGTTTGTTCAAAGCTTATGGAGAAATGACTCTAAATGTTTTATTTGTATGTGAGATTTATCAATATGACCAAATTTTCTGAAAAAAGAAAAGTTTTCATAAATTCTTTTGATCTTTTCCAATTGTCACTTTAAAAGAGCATACAATTCTATGATCTGCTTGTTCCCCTGTCTCTTTAATCTTTCAATTTCTACGTACAAGAAAATCCTTTATAAGAACGCAAGGTTATAGGATAGCAAAGAGGAAAGAAAATTGATTTCTTTGAGATTACAGATATTAAATACTGGTATTCTGAAGCCGAAGATAACTAACTGATAAACACCAGTAGGAAATGAATATACATCACCAAAAAGAGAATGTTTATTAGTATACAAATTGAAAGAATATTTCTCTAAGGAAATCAAAGAAACTTTCTTTAGGCAGACTTGGAAGCAAAAATCTTCAAAAATATCTGTTTTCAAAGAATCTAATTTTCTCTGCTTATAAAGACAGAACAAATGCATTTACTATTCTGAAATGTGAAGAAGTCATATAGGTAAAACTACTTAGAACTCTTCAAGCACTATGCAAAATTTAAGATTATAATGACTATAATTATAATAATATAATAAAATATTAATGATTAACTTCCATAATTGAATAGAATTTTAAAATTCTAATTATTTTCACCTTTATTATCTCAAAATTTCACCCAAAGTAATTCTGTGTTGTAGGAAGTAGAGTAATACTTATTTTAAATTAATAAAGGAGGAGATTTTGAGGCCAGTTTGAGATTATTCCCACCGCAGACCAACAATCATTGCTATTGTGGAACATGACCAAACATTTAGTTCTCATCACAAAGCACCAATTCAGCTTACAAAAAGTACTATCATGCATTTGCAATTTGACAAATGGCCAGACATCTCTGCATTACCTTTCAAAAGAGAAAAACAAGGGAAAAGAAACACATTTTTTTGAATAGTAGAGTACAATATATTTGTTCTGAGTATTTCTATTATTTAGTAAGTGTGGTAGTCATTAAGACTGTTCTCAATAATCCAGCTGTCTCTTTCTAGTGACAAGGCTGTATTAAACTGCCTAACTTGTAATTATATATGGCCATGTGACTTTTTTCTTAAGACATATAAGCAGAAATGGCAAGTTTAACATTCAGGATGAAGCATTAAGCAACAGTGCATGCTTCTTTTCTTTTCTTTTTTCTTCTTTTAATTTCTTCCCCTTGGCATGGTGACTGACAATGTTAGAGATGGTGGCTGTTCTTTCAATACAGACTGACAGAGTGATATGATAAGCAAAGCACATTTCTACCCTACATACATGTGGAACATGCAGTAAAATTAACTTTTTGTTGTTTGTTTGCCGTTATAATGAGTTTATATAGATTTGTATAAACATCAAAACAGTCAGTATGCAGTACACTTCCATCACCTCCAAAATTTTCCTCTTGCTATTCATTTTGTAGTCAAACACTCTCCCCCACCCTAATCCCTGGAAACCATCAATATTTTCTCAGGTCCTATAGTTTTATCTTTTCTAGAAAGTCATATAAAATGGAACCATATAGTGCATAACATTTTGAGACGGGCTTATTCATTCAGAATAATGTCTTTCAGCGTCACCCCTGTGTTACATGTAATTGACAGCTCATTTCTTTTCATCGTGGAGTAAAGATTCCATTGTATGAATGTACCAGTTTCTTTAACCATTCACTTAGTGAAGGACATTTTGATGGTCTCCAGTTTTTTGGTAGTTATGAATGAAAAAGGTATAAACCTTGTTTATAGGCTTTGATTTGAATATGAATTCTCATTTCACTCCTCTACGTAAAAGTGGGATTTCTGAGTCATATGGTAAATGCATATGTAATTTTATAACAAATTCTCAAACTTTTCTAGAGCAGTTGTATAATTTTGTGCAAAGTATACGGGTCACAGTGGCTCTGTATCTACAACACTTGATACTGTCAGATTTCATGAATTTAGCTATTCTAATAGATATATACTGGTATCTCATTATAGTTTTAACTTGTATTTCTCTAATGATTAATGAGATTGAACATCTTTCCATGTACTTATTTTCCACCTGCACATCTTTTTTGGTCAAGTATCTCCTCATGCCCTCTGCTCATTTTTAAATTGAGTTGTATACTTACTTATCACTGAGTTTTGAAAAATTTTTATATATTCTGGGTATAAGTTCTTTATTAGATATGTGGCTGCAAATATTTCCTCCCTGCCTGTTACTTATCTTTTCATTCTCTTTATAGTGTTTTTCATTGAGCAAAGGTTTTTAATTCTGAAATCTAATTTATCAATATTTTTCTTTTAAAGATTTATCTTTTGTTGCCACATTAAGAATTCTTTGCCTAACCCAAGGTTATAAAACTTTATCCTGTTTTCCTCTAAAATTTCATTGTTTTATGTTTTAAATTTATGTCTTAAATTTATGTCTTTTGTTATTATTTTTTAATGAAGTATAATTTACCAAAAACCTATGTTAGTTCCAGGTGCACAACAAAATAACTCAATATTTCTATACATTACAAAATTGATCACCATCATAAGTCTAGTTACCATCTGTCATACAAAGCTATTGAAATATTAACGACTCTATACACCCCATTCTGTACATTTTATCCCTATGACTCATTTATTTTGTAACTGTAAGTTTGTACTGCTTAAACTCCCTCACCAATTTCATTCATCTCCTCACATCCCTCCCCTCTAGCAACCGTTTTTTCTCTATATCTGAGTCTGTTTCTGATTTGTTTGTTCAAGAGTTATTTTTTAATTAATTTTGCATATAAGTGAAGTCATATCATATTTGTGTTTCTCTGTCTGACTTATTTCACTTCTTATAATATACTCCAGGTTCATACTTGTTGTCAAGAATGGCAAGGTTCAATTATGTTTTATGGTTGAGTAACTATATATTCATATATAATATCACATCTTCTTTATCCATTCATCTATTGATGGGCACCTAGGTTGCTTCCATGTCTTGGCTATTGTAAATAATGCTGCAATGAACATGGGGTTCATTTATCTTTTCAAATTAGTGCTTCTGTTTTCTTCAGAAAAATAGCCAAGGAGTGAAATTTCTGGATAGTATGACAGTTATATTTCTATTTTAATTTTGAGGACATTCCATACTGTTTTCCATAGTGACTGGACCAATTTTCATTCTCACTAATGCTGCATAATGGTTCTCTTTTCTCTACATTTACAACAACATTTGCTATTTGTCTTTTTGATGACAGACATTATGACAGGTATGAGGTGGTATCTCATGGTTTTGATTTGCATTTTCCTGATGATTAGTGACAGTGAGCATCTTTTCATGTGTCTGTTGGCCATCTATTATGTCTTCTTTGGAAAAATGTCTGTTCAGGTCCTCTGCCCATTTTTTAATCAGGTTGTTTGTTTTTCTTGATGTTCAGTTACACATGTTCCTTGTATACTTTGGATAGTAACTCCTTATCGGATATGTAGTTTGCAAATATCTTCTCCCATTCACTAGGTTACCTTTTTTTTCTGTTGATGGTTTCCCTTCCTGCGCAAAAGCCTTTTCGTTTGATGTAGTCTCATTGTTTATTTTTGTTTTTGTCCATTGCATGAGGAAACATATCCAAAAATATTGCTAAGACCAAGGTCAAATAATGTAGTACCTATGTTTTCTTCTAGCAGTGTTATGGTTTCACGTCTTACGTTTAAGTCTTTAATCCATTTTGAGGTTAGTTTTGTATATGGTGTGAGAAAGTCATATAGTTTCATTATTTTGCATGTAGCTGTCCAGTTTTTCCAACACCACTATTGAAGAGGCTATCTTTTCCCTACTGTATATTCCTGCCACCTGTGTCTAAATTAAACATATACAAATGGGTTTTATACTGGGATCTATACTCTTCCACTGACCTATGTGTCCATTTTTTTGCCAGTACCATACTGTTTCAATTACTGTAGCTTTTTAGTATAGTATTTTTAACTTTAGCAGATTTCAGTTTTATTTATTTTTTTGATTTTTTGGAGTATAGTTGATTTAATGTTATTAGTTTCAGGTGTACAGTAAAGTAAATCAGTTGTACATATACATATATCCCTCTTTTTTAGATTCTTTACCCATATAGGCAATTACAGAGTATTGGGTAGAGTTCCCTGAGCTATACAGTAATTCCTTATTAGTTATCTATTTTATAATATATAGTAGGGTGCATATGTCAATCACAAGCATCCAATTTATACCTCCCTCCTTTACCCCATGGTAACCATAAATTTGTTTTCTACATCTGTAACTATTTATGTTTTGTAGATAAATTCATTTGTTCCCCTTTTTTAGATTCTACATAAAAGTGATATCATATGGTATTTTTCTCTGACAAACTTCACTCAGTATGACAATCTCTAGGCCCATATGGCAGAGTAGTATTCCACTGTATATAAATGTACCACATCTTCTTTAACCATTCCTCTGTTGATGGACAGTTAGGTTGCTTCCATGTCCTGGCTATTGTAAATAGTGCTGAAATGAACATTGGGGTGCATGTATCTTTTCGAATTATGCTTTTCCCTGGAAATATGCTCAGGAGCGGAACTGCTAGATCATATGGTAGCTCTATTTTTAGTTTTCTAAGGAACCTCCATAATGTTCTCCATAGTGGCTGTACCAACTTACATTATCACCAACAGTGTAGGAGGGTTCCCTTTTCTCCACACCCTCTCCAGCATTTATTGTTTGTAGATTTTTTGATGATGGCCATTTTGACTGGTGTGAAGTGATACCTCATTGTAGTTTTGATTTGCATTTCTGTAATAATTAGTGATGTGAAGCATCTTTTCATGTGCTTTTTAGCCATCTATATGTCTTCTTTTCAGAAATGTCTACTTAGATACCCACCCATTTTTTGCTTGGGTTGTTTGTTTTTTTTTTAATATTGAGCTGCCTGAGCTGTTTGTATATTTTGGAGATTAATCCCTTGTCAGTTGCTTCATTTGCCAATATTTTCTCCTATTCTGAGGGCTGCCTTTTCGTTTTGCTTATGGTTTCCTTTGCTGTGCAAAGGCTTTTAAGTTTCATTAGGCCCCATTTGGTTATTTCTGTTTTTATTTTCATTACTCTAAGAGGAGGACTGAAAAAGATATTGCTGAGATTTACGTCATGGAGCGTTCTGCCTATGTTTTCCTCTAAGAGTTTTACAGTATTCAGCCTTACATTTAGGTCTTTAATCCATTTTGAGTTTATTTTTGTGTATGGTGTTAGGGAGTGTTCTAATTTCATTCGTTTGCATGTAGCTGTTCAGTTTCTCCAGAACCACTCATTGAAGAGACTGACTTTTCTCCATTGTATAGTCTTGTCTCCTTTGTCATACATTAGGTGACCATAGGTCCCAAGGTTTATATTTGGGCTTTCTATCCTGTTCCACTGATTGATATTTCTGTTTTTGTGCCAGTACCATACTGTTTTGATTACTGTAGCTTTGTAGTACAGTCTGAAATCAGTCTGATTTCTCCAGTTCAGTTTTTCTTTCTCAAGATTGTGTTGGCTATTTGTGGTCTTTTGTATTTCCATATTTTGTACTCATTCTGAGAAAAATGCCACTGGCAATTTGATAGGTATTGCATTTAATCTGTAGATTGCTTTGGGTGGTATAGTCATTTTCACAATACTGATTCTTCCAACCCAAGAACATGGCATATTTCTCTATCTGTTTGTGTGATCTTTTGTTTCTTTCATCAGTATCTTATAGTTTTCTGAGTTCAGGTCTCTTGCCTCCTTAGGTTGGATTATTCCTAGGTTTGTTTTTTTTTTTATGCAATGGTAAAAGGGATTGTTTCCTTGATTTCTCTTTCTGATCTTTCATTGTTCGTGTATAAGAATACAAGAGATTTCTGTGCATTAATTTTGTATCCTGCAATCTTACCAAATTCATTGATGAGCTCTAGTAGTTTTCTGGTGGCATCTTTAGGATTTTCTATGTATAGGATCATGTCATATGCAAACAGTGACAGTTTTGCTTCTTCTTTTCCAATTTGGATTCCTTTTATTTTGTTTTCTTCTCTGATTGCCATGTCTAGGACTTCCAAATTATGTTGAATTATAGTAGCAATACTGGACATCCTTGTCTTGTTCCTGATATTAGAGGAAATGCTTTCAGTTTTTCACCACTGAGAAAGATGTTTGCTGTGGGTCTGTCATATATGGCCTTTTATTATGTTCAGGTAGGTTCCCTCTATGCTCAGTTTCTGGAGAGTTTTTATCATAAATCGGTGTTGAATTTTGTCAAAAGCTTTTTCTGCATCTATTGAGGTGACAATATAGTTTTTATTTTTCACATTGTTGATGTGGTGTATCACACTGATTTGTGGATATTGAAAAATCCTTGCATCCATGGAATAAATCCCACTTGATCATGGTGTATGATCCTTTTAATGTGTTGCTGGATTCTGTTTGCTAGTATTTTGTTGAGGATTTCTGCATGTAGGTTCATCAGTGATAGTGGCCTGTAATTTCCATTTTTTTTTTTTGGTAATATTTTGTCAGGTTTCAGTGTCAGGGTGTTGGTGGTCTTGCAGAATGAGCTTGGGAGTGTTCCTTCCTCTGCAATTTTTTGTTTCAGAAGGGTAGGTGTTAACTCTTCTCTAAATGTTTGATCAAATTCAACTGTGAAACCACCTGGTGATGGACTTTTGTTGAAAGATTTTTTAATCAGTTTCAGAACTGAATCAGTTTCAATTTCAGTACTTGTTATTGGTCTGTTTGTATTTTCTATTTCTTCCTGGTTCAGTCTTGGAAGGCTGTACCTTTCTAAGAATTTGTCCATTTCTTCCACATTGTCCATTTTACTGGTGTACAGTTGCTTGTAGTAGTCTATGATCCTTTGTACTTTTGTGGTGTCCACTGTAACTTCTTTTTCATTTCTAATTTTATTTGAGTCCTCTCCCTTTTTTTCTTGATGAGTTTGGCTAAAGGTTTATCAATTGTGTTTATCTTTTCAAAGAATCAGATTTTAGTTTCACTGATCTTTGCTATGGTTTTCTTTGTCTCTGTTTCACTTATTTCTGCTCTGATCTTTATGATTTCTTTCCTTCTACTAACGTTGGGTTTTGTTTGTTCTTTTTTCTCTAGTTGCTTTAGGTGTAAGGTTAGGATGTTTATTTGAGTTTTTTTCTTGTTTCTTGAGGTAAGATTGTACTGCTATAAACTTCCCTCTTAGAACTGCTCTTGTTGCATCCCATAGGTTTTGGATCATTGTGTTTTCCCTGTCACTTAACTCTAGGTATTTTTTTTTATTTCCTCAGTGATCCATTGGTTATTTAGTAAATATTGTTTAGCCTCCATGTGTTTGTGCTTTTTACATTTTTTCCCTGTAATTGATTTCTAATCTCACAGTGTTCTGCTTGGAAAAGGTGCTCGATGTGATTTCAATATTCTTATATTTACCAAGGCTCGATATCTCGGACTTGTGATCCAAAGTGCGAGGTATCCTGGAGAATGTTCTGTGTGCACTTGAGAAGAAAGTGTATTCTGCTGCTTTCGGATGGAATGTCCTATAAATATCAATTAAGTCTATCTGGTCTAATGTGTCATTTAAGGCTTGTGTTTCCTTATTAATTTTCTGTCTGGATGATCTGTCCATTGGTGTCAGTGGGGTGTTAAAGTCCCCCACTAGTATTGTGTTACTGTCGATTTCCTCTTTTATGGCTATTAACATTTGCCTTATATATTGAGGTGCTCCTATGTTGGGTGTATATATATGTACAATTGTTATATCTTCTTGGATTGATCCCTTGTTCATTATGTAGTATCCTAGCTTGTCTCTTCTAGACCCTTAATTTTAACGTCTATTTTGTCTGATATGAGTATTATTACTCCAGCTTTCTTTTGATTTCCATTTGCATGGAATATCTTTTTCCATCCCCTCACTTTCAGTCTGTATATGTCCCCAGATCTGATGTATTTCTCTTGGAGACAGCATATATATGGGTCTTGCTTTTGTATCTATTCAGCCAGTCTATGTCTTTTGGTTGGAGCATTTAGTCCATGTACATTTAAAGTAATTATTGATATGTGTATTCCTATTACCATTTTCTTAATTGTTTTGGGTTTGTTATCGTAGGTCTCTTACTTCTCTTCTGTTTCCTGCTTAGAGACGTTCTTTTAGCATTTGTTGTAAAGCTGGTTTGGTGGTGCTGAACTCTCTCAGCTTTTGCTTGTCTGTAAAGGTTTTAATTTCTCTGTTGAATCTGAATGAGATCCTTGCTGGGTAGAGTAATCTTGGTTGTAGATTTTTCCCCTTTCATCACTTTAAATATGTCCTGCCACTCCCTTCTCGCTTGCAGAGTTTCTGCTGAAAGATCAGCTGTTAACCATATGAGGATTCCCTTGTATGTTATTTGTTGCTTTTCCCTTGCTGCTTTTAATATTTTTTCTATTTAATTTTTGATAGTTTGATTAATATGTGTCTTGTTGTGCTCCTCTTTGGGTTTATCCTGTATGGGACTCTCTGTGCTCCCTGGACTTGGGTGATTGTTTCCTTTCCCATGTTAGGGAAGTTTTTGACTATAATGTCTTCAAATATTTTCTCAGGCCCTTTCTCTTTTTCTTCTTCTTTTTGGACCCCTATAATTCGAATGTTGGTGTGTTTAATGCTGTCTCATTGGTCTCTGAGACTGTCCTCAATTCTTTTCATTCTTTTTTCTTTATTTTGTTCTGCAGCAGTCATTTCCACCATTCCATATTCAAGCTCACTTATCTTTTCTTCTGCCTCAGTTATTTTGCTATTGATTCCATCTAGTGTACTTTTCATTTCAATTATTGTATTGTTCACCTGTTTGTCCTTTAGTTCTTCTAGTTCTATATTAAACATTTGTTGTACATTTTCAATCCGTGCCTCCATTCTTTTCCTGAGATCTTGGATCATTTTTACTATCATTACTCTGAATTCTTTTTCAGGTAGATTTCCTACCTCCTCTTCATTTACTTGTTCTTGTAGATTTTTATCTTGCTCTTTCATTTGCAACATATTTCTTTGTTGTCTCATTTTGTCTAATTTGCTGTGTTTGTGGTCTCCTTTCTGCAGGCTGCAGTACTGTACTTTCTCTTGCTTCTGGTGTCTGACCCCTGGTGGGTGAGGTTGGTCTAGAGGCCTGTGCCATTATCCCTTTGATAGGGGGTTTGATTGGTGTTGTGGTGACCAGAGCCTGCCCTGGATATTGAGCAGGGCCTCTTTGCTCTGTGGTTTTCACTGCCTTGTCAGGGGTCTGCTCCCTAGCTGTTAGAGGCCCCCAGATCTGTTTCTCAGCTGTGTTTCTGATCTGTTGTGTGAGGTAGGTGGGATTAGAGCACTCCCACTGGGAGAGAAGCCGCTGAGTATTCCTCCTCTGGAGCTGTTAACCTGTGAATGTGCTCTGCTGTGCCCCCTTTTGCTCACTGTGTAGGCTGAGAAAGTACAGTGTTGTTGGCAGTGCTCTTGGTCTCACCTTAACTGTGGGTATGCTGACAATTGGCCCTGGTGACTCTCACACATTGTTTTAACCATGCTACAGGTGCAGAGCCACTGAGGTCAGGTCCCAGGACTGCAGTAGTCATGCACCTGGACCTGCTGTGGGAGCTACGGAGGCAGCTCAGACTCTGGCCTGGCCCAACCTCCACATGTATGTCTACACAAAGCCCACAGATGATTAAGTCAAACCTGTCCCAACTGCAGCACACTTGTCCTTTTGGATGCTTTGCAGGCACTGAATTTAGGATGCCATCAGTGGAGGTGTAACTCCACAGTTTGTGCAGCTGCAAGGAGAGATTTCAGCTCTTCTTCCACAGTCACACAGCCCCTGGGGTCTCAGTTCTGGTTTGAGCCCCACCTCTTTGTGTGTTCCTCCCACCAGAATCTCTTCCAGAGGTTGCTGGAGCACATGCACCCGTCAGGTAGGAAGGAGCCAAGGTGCTGATCGGGGCAATCAGGGCGCCCAGGTGGGAGGGTGTTGGAGTGGCAATTGGAATGTGTGAGCCTATAGGCAGTGATTGGGGCATCCAGGTGAGTGGGTGCTAGGGTAATGCTTGGAATGCATGAGGCTGTCAGGTGGCAGTCAGGACGAGCAGGTCACCCAGGGTGTGTGGGGGGGTAAGTGACGGTGGGAGTGCGCAAGCTGGCTCCGGCAGGAGGCCTCCCTAGGGCCCTTGGAGACAGGGGCTGGTTCATGAGCAGAGATGCTGCAATGGTGGCCCCACCCCTGTGCATCAATCAACAATGGCACTTTGCTTCTTTGGCGATCTGGGCTTCCTTCATGAGCATTCCCAGTTGTGGAGTTCCTCACTCACATCCACTCAGGCTGTCTCCTCACAGTCAACAGCAGTCTCCTCCCTGGGTCTGCTCCTCAAACCCATGTTCCAGCAACCAGCCCCCTTGCACACTGGCAGACACCCATCTCAGGCTGAGATGTGCAGGACTGTGGCACAGACCATCTGTGTAAGTCTCACTCTATCCTGCCTGCCACAGACTGGTTGCTGGGCTCCCCTCCAAGCCCCCAAAGCTCCTCTTCTCTCCCAGCTGATCTCCCCATCAGTGAGGGAGCTTCCCCATATGTGGGGACCTCTCTTCACCCTAAGCTCCCTGCCAGGGGTGCAGGTCCCACCCTGCTTCCCCACCTCTTCCTTTCCCCTTCTTCTTTCTTTCCTCTTACCTGGTTATGTGGGGATCTTTCTTGTCCTTTTAGGTGTCTGAGATCCTCTGCTTGTGTTCAGTAGGTGTTGTGTGAGAATTGTTCCATTTGTACATGCATTCTTGATGCGTTTGTGGGGAGAAATAAACTCCATGTCCTACTCCTCTACCATCTTTGAAAGTCCTCTACTATAGTTTGAATATAGGGACTGTGATAACTACATCTTTTTCTTCTTTCTCAAGATTGTTTTGGCTATTCAGAATCTTTTGTATCTCCACACAAATTTAGAATTATTTGTTCTATTTCTGTGAAAAATGTCATTGGATTTTGATACGACTGCATTGAATCTATAGCAGATTGTGAGTAGTATAGGCATTTTAACAATATTATTTCAACCCATGTACAGAGAATATTTTTCCATTACTTCGTGTCTTTTTCAATTTATTTCATCAATGTTGTACAGTTTTCAGTGTTCAGGTCTTTCACTTCTTTGGTTTAATTGATTTCCAGGTATTTTAATCTCTTTGATGCAGTTGTAAATAGGACATGAACCCATGTCCCCTGCATCGGCAGGCAGACTCTCAACCACTGATCCACCAGGGAAACCCTGATCTTTTCTTGATGTTTTTAGTCTCTATTTCTGCTCTGATACTTCTTATTTCTTTCCTTCACTAACTTTGGGGGTTTTTTTTTTCTTCTAGTCCCATAATTGTAAGGTTACATTGTTTATTTGAGATTTTTTTTTTCCTGACATAGGCCTGTATTGCTATAAACTTCCCTCTTAGAAGGGCTTTTGCTTCACCCTATAGATTTTGGATCATTGTGTTTCCATTTTCATTTGTCGCCAGGTATTTTTGACTTCCTCTTTTATTTCTTCAGTGTCCCATTGGTTGCTTAGTAGCATACTTTTTAGCCTCCACATGTTTATAACTTTTGCAGTGTTGTTCTTATAGTTGATTTCTAGTCTCATAATACTGTGGTCAGACAAGATGCTTGGTATGATTTCAATCATTTTAAATTTATTGAGACTTGTTTTGTGGCATAGCATGTGATCTATCCTGGAGAACATTCCATGTGCACTTGCAAAAAAAATGTGTATTCTGCTTCTTTCGAATGGAAATTTATATATATATATATCTTTTCTTTCCTGTTGGACTGATTCCTTTATCATTATGTAATGTCTTTTTATTAAAGTCTTTTTTTTTGTGAAAGTCTATTTTGTCTGTTATAAGTATTGCTACCCAGCTTTCTATTTGTATCCATTTGCATATAATATCGTTTTACATCTGCTCACTTTCAGTCTGGATGTGTTTTTAGATCTGAGGTGAGTCTCTTGTAGGCAGCATGTATATGGGTCCTGTTTTTTTAATCCATTCAGCCACTCTACGTCTTTTGATGGTAGCATTTAGTCATTTATATTTAAAGAAATTATTGATAGTTTTTACCTGTCATTTTATTAAATTTTTTCAGGTTTTTGTTGTAGATTTTGTTTGTTTCTTTCTTCGTCTTTTGCTCTCTTACCTTGTGATTTGATAACTATCTTTAATGGTTTGTTTGGATTCCTTTCTCTTTTTTGTGTATATTTATTATAGACTTTTGGTCTGTGGTTACCATGAGGTTCATATATAACTATACATAATCATATATATGATTATTTTAAGTTTGAACACATTTTTAAAAACCTGCATTTTTACCCCCACATTTTCTTTTTCACGTTTTATACCTTTTTGTTTTATTTGTCCCTTAACTACTTACTGTTATAATGATTTATTACTTTTGTCTTTTAACCTTCCTACTAGTTTTATAAGTGGTTGATCTACTATGTTTACTGTATGTTTGCTTTGCTAATGAGATTTTCCTTAATTTTCGTATTTCTCATTGTCACCTTTTTTTTTCCCCACTTAGAAAAGTCCTAACATTTCTTGTAAAGCTGGTTTAGTGCGGCTGGATTTTTCAGTTTCTGCTTGTTTGTAAAACTCTTTCCTCTCCTTAAAATCTGAATGATGGCCTTGGTGGGTATAATATTCTTGGTTGTAGGTTTTTTCTTTTCATCACTTTAAATATATTGCACCAGTTCCTTCTGGCCTGTAAAGTTTCTACTGAGAAGTCACTGATAGTCTTATGGAAGTTCCATTGTATGTAACTAGTTGTTTTTCTTTTGCTGTTTTTAAGATTCTTTATTTTTAATTTTTGCCATTTAGTGAATATTGCTGCAATGAACATAAGAGTGCAAAATACCTCTCTGAAATCCTGATTTCAATTATTTTCAATTTATACCCAGAAGTTGGGTTGATAGATCATATAGTAATTTTATTTTTAATTTTCTGAAGAACCTCCATACTATTTTCCATAGAAGCTGCACCATTTTACATTTCCTGGCATAAAGACAGATAAATAGAGAAATGGAATAGAATTAAAAAACTCAGAAATCAACCCACACATATATCTGCTATTTGACAAAGGAGCCAAGAATGCATAATGGGGAAATAATATACTGTTCAACAAATGGTGGTGGGAAAATTTGATATCCACATGCAAAAGAATGAAACTGGATCCTTACCTTACACCATACACAAAAATTAACTAAAAATTTAAAACATCAAAGTTTTTAATGTTTAAAAACTTAAACATTAAAACTGAAACTACAAAACTCTTGGATGAAAACATAGGGGAAAATTTTCTTGATATTGGTCTTGGCCAGATTTTTTACATATGACACAAAAACAACAGGTAACAAAAGCAAAATTAGACAAGTAGGACTACATCAAACTAAAAATCTTCTGCATAGCAAAGGAAACAGTCAACAGAGCAAAAGGACAACCTAGGAAATGGAGAATATATTCATAAATCCTATATATGATAAGAAGTTAACATACAGATTATATAAGAAACTCCTACAACTTAATAGCAAAAAAAAAAGTAAACCAATTAAAAAATGGGTGAAGGACTTGAATAGCCATTTCTCCAAAGAAGACATACCAATGGTCAACAGGTATATGAAAAAGTGCTTAACATCACTAATCATCAGAAAAATGCAATACAAAATCACTTAGTCTTGATTTATTATTCTTTTCATATATTGCTGGATTTGGTTTGCAAATATTTTGTTGAAGATATTTAAAGCTATGTTCAAAAAGTATACTGGATTTTTCTTATACTGTCTGCTTCAGATTTTAGTATATTATTCCCTCCTGTACTATTTTCTGAAAGAGATTATATAGAATTGGTGCTATTTCTTCTTTTAACTTCTTCTTTTGGTAGAATTTACCAGTCAATATACCTGGGCCTTATTTTTTGGAAGATTTTAAAATATGGATCCATATTTTAAAATGTTTATAGGAATATTCAGGTTATCTATTATTACTTGATTGAGTTTTGTGATATAAGAATATCTTGCTCTCAAGAAAATTACATTTTACTTGATGAATAGCTAGAAAACATGGGCTCTTACACAACACTGTGACATACGCTACGAGAAGCATTGTCTAGTGAGCAGTATCATTATGATCCTAGATATGCTCTATAATATAGCCAGACTTGAGAGATAATTCATTTAGGATATTGAATAGATTCCATTCTACAGGAGGAAGGATACAGAAGAAACTGGAAAAAATGAGTCTTAAACATATCGTCTGTGGTTCAGAAAATACCTTTGGTCTTTGATTATTACAAGAACTCATTGTTCAGTGAGGTGTTTGGTATAAAAATCACAATCAGAAACTGAATCAATACGGGGTGTTAGAATGGCAACTGGGAACATATTTTATGTCTACAAGTTGCTATAGGCACATTGGAAAAGGAACCATGCTAGATAATAGATCCATATCTCACAAGCTTGACTTGTTAAGTTACTTATGTACTTCCTCTTCTGCTCAAAGTGTTTTTTTTTTTTTTTTTTTTAACAACCAATGTGAGGCTGAGCTTATTGGTAAAAGCCTTCAGGATTAGAGCTTCGCAGGGTGAGGGAAGAAGTTATGGAATCAGGGATGGACAAAACACTGTTTCATAGTTTATTTTAAAAACTAATAAAACATATTCTATCAAGGAAGTCAGTTAACTAGGGCACTTCTTAAAGTTTAAAAACGTCTACTGATTATTAAGTAAAAGTCAATTAAAATCACTATTATAATTAATAACACTATTAAGTTAAATAAACTAACATATCATATCAGTCCAACAATTTTGCCAAGATATCCTTCTGAGACAGGGGGAAAGCCTTGGTAATGAAAAAATACAGGGCTTATGAGGAATATTTCTACTGAGAACACTTAACAAAACATGCTAGTCTATGATATTAGTATAAAATCTAGCAACTTAGAGAAGTCCTAGGTAGAGAACAAAGTAAGTATTAATCCAAAGAGATAACAAAGGTTAAAAACTGCAAAGGAACCTCGGGAATACAACTGAAAAAAAAGTAGCTGAAGTGGATTTGGAGAGGTTGATAAATGTTTACCTTGGAGTGATATGTCTGGGTTGGAAGACAGAAGTAATGTGGTTCAATATAGAGCTATTAAACGCATCATGATGTTTGGATAATTTTGGTTAACTGTAATATTATGAAACAATAACAGCAATAGGACATCTGGAAGCCCTTAAATCTTTGATAAATGGAAGTCAAAGATTCTCTCCTTCGCCAAACTTTAGACAGGCTTCTCTGTGATATCTTTTTGACTAGACCTCATCCGTGGGCCTTATCTTCAGCTGCATAGGCCAGTTTTGACAAGAATCCTACTAAGTCAGTTTAGCAAGAATCTCCATACTCTTGATGTCTCCTTATAGTAATATTCCAGCCACTGGCCCTTCCTCATTCTGCTCACTGACTATAAATCACCTGCTGTCTTTGCTGTATTTGCAGTTGAGCCCCATCTCTCTCCCTTACTGTGAAAGTCTTGACACCTAATACAGTAGTCCTGAATAAAGTCTTCTTCATGATTTTAAAATGTCAGAATGATTTGTTTCTTTAACAGTTGTGGCTTCTGTCTAATAAAATCATAAAACTCTACAGAAAATTTTATGACTTCTGCATTGAGTGTACTCCAAAAATGGTCTAATGAAGAAAAAATATCATGTAACTCTCTTCATGCTCTAATCTCCAGCATTTTGAAAAATGCTAGGGTAAGACCTCCATAGAAGGATAATTAGATTTGATAGAATTATACATTTCAACCTGAGTTATGAAAATAAGCATAGTATGTATGAACTTGCAGTTACTCACATAAACTGTTCTAATATTCTTAATGATCATTTATAAGCATAACAGTCCACTGTCTATGTAATATATGTAGGAAAAGAACCCTCTTTTACTGATCATAAAGTCTTAAGCTTGGCTTTTATATTTTATCATGATTCTTTCTCCGAGAATAAGCACTTCTCACTTTTTCTTTGTTGTTGGCCTCTGCATGCAGAATATTCATTATAGGCACTATGTACTGTTGAACCAAATAGTCATGGTCCCTGCACTCTTGAAGCAATTTAAAAGAGGATTTAAACTTATTTTCTATAACACTGGGAAAGAGCTACTGATATGGTAGAAATAAAATCATGGTATTCTGGAATCCAGATTTTAAAAGTATATTAAACAGGAAGGAGTGGTCAATAGCCTTTTTTTTTTTTTTTTTTTTTTTTTTTGCGGTACGCTGGCCTCTCACTGTTGTGGCCTCTCCCATTGCGGAGCACAGGCTCCGGACATGCAGGCTCAGCAGCCATGGCTCATGGGCCCAGCCGCTCCACGGCATGTGGGATCTTCCCGGACCGGGACATGAACCCATGTCCCCTGCATCGGCAGGCGGACTCTCAACCACTGCGCCACCAGGGAAGCCATCAATATTTTTAAATACTGCTGATTAGTCATTGATGAGATCAGTTTTGGTAGCATGGTAGGTAAGAAAGCCTAATTGGATAGGTTTATGATAAATGAAAGAGAAAAACTGAAAACAGCCAATTTGAGGAATTTTGCTTGGGAGATGACCACAGAAATGGATCAGTAGTTGGTGGGAAAAAATGGAAAATGGAGTCAGGAGAAAATTTATTCATCTGTGGTGTGTTCATTTTAGGAAGGGAAAAACACCAGCATGTTTTAAAATGATGAAACGAATAAAGTGTGAAAGATAATAAAGTGTAGGATAAATCAGGGAGAATTTCTGGAGCAATGATCTTGAGTAGATAAGACAATACAGGGTATACTGCATAAATGAAGGGGCTGATAACATATAAGTGTATGTATATGTCATCTAACTTAATTGGAGGAAAAGCAGAGGAACTAGATGAACATTTTGAAAAATGCATGAATAGAGGGGAATCTGAGGATGTTCTCAGCCAGTGACCAAGAACTAAATTAGAAAATGCATTTGGAGGGCTTCCCTGGTGGCGCAGTGGTTGAGAGTCCACCTGCCGATGCAGGGGACACGGGTTTGTGCCCCAGTCCGGGAAGGTCCCACATGCTGCGGAGCGGCTAGGCCCGTGAGCCATGGCTGCGGAGCCTGCGCGTCCGGAGCCTGTGCTCCGCAATGGGAGAGGCCACAACAGTGAGAGGCCCACATACCGCAAAAAAAAAAAAAAGAAAAAAAAAGTAAATGCATTTGGAGATTGTGAGATTAGGTATAAAACTATATTAGAGGACAAAGGCACTCCAAGGGCTAAAATAGGCTTGCTTTCTCACCTTCCACCACTCCTCCCAAATTCTCCAAGTAAGGCAATGTAAAACAACAGCAAATAGAAAGTTTGAGTTAGTCTCTCTACCATTCCCTCTCTTAACTGCCTCTAGTCACAATGAAGAAGTAATAAAATAAAGACATAGAGAATGGACTTGATGACACGGGAAGGGGGAAGGGTAAGCTGGGACAAAGTGAGAGAATGGCATGGACATATATACACTACCAAATGTAAAATAGATAGCTGGTGGGAAGCAGCCGCATAGCACAGGGAGATCAGCTCAGTGCTCTGTGACCACCTAGAGGGGTGGGATAGGGAGGGTGGGAGAGAGATGCAAGAGGAAGGGGATATGGAGATATACGTATATGTATAGCTGATTCACTTTGTTATACAGCAACAACTTACACAACAATGTAAAGCAATTATACTCCAATAAAGATGTTAAAAAAAAAGAAAGCAAATTTGCCACATTTAGGATTTTTGCTAGATTAATACCATCTTAATACAGGGAGGTAGGTTACTCCTCCTCAGGGGAGTGGAAAAAAGGAGGTGTGGCAAAGAGGTCAGGGTGACAATCCCTACCAATAGAAAAGAGAGATGTGCAGAAGAAGAACTGTGAGGAAAGGCCAGACAAGTAGATCTATGGTAAATGGCTAGTGAAATCTCCTGCCCCCAAAACCCAAATTTGGTTTCAGAAGAGTTATCTAAGTCATTTATGTTTACTGTCATATTTTAGATACAAGCCTATCTTATTTACTGACATTACTCCTAGATTATGAAGTCATATCATCAGCTAAAAGGAGTAGATATCTTTTAAAATGTGAAAGACGAGCATCTGTGAAACTTTAGTGTCTTCATTTTTTGAGGTTTTTCTGACTCAACTTTGACTTTCCAGTGACATAACCAGGGACACAGTGTTAGAAGTAGTATATGACTTGATTTTAGTGACTTGAGTCCTGGTGCTACTGTATGACTGTGGTCTAAATAATTTCTAAATGCTCTATGGGTTCTAAATTAGTACAACACAATGGTGATTTTTTCATAAGTTGAGTCTTGATACACATTTTCTCCACAATATTTATTTAGTTTCCTACTATAAATTATTAACATGCATCTTTACATTCTCTGAAAGATTTCAAGTACCTTGATGAATAGACAATGTCTTCTTTAAAGTTTTTACACAGTTCTTGTTCCTAGTACATTTAATAATTTCTAGTAGAACCAAAACAAAAGCATTTTAAAATACAAGGATGGTGGTTTAGGACAAGAATTCTAGTTGATATTGTGTTTTGAATATAGACAGTCTCCCCTTTCTTTCTGAGAAAATATTTGTAGTGTAATCCAAAATACATTACAGTCATTTGCTGGGATATTGTGACAACCAAACATATGAATTTACAAAGCCCACATAAATGGAGTCCTCTTGATGGGGTAGTGCACAATTTGCACATCCAAACATGGAACATCAGGTTTCTGACATGTTTTCCCTATGCCATAGAGAAGAGGAAATACTGGTATACATGACATACATCCTGCACTTCCAAAAGGAATATAGAGGGAAAAAACAGTGTCTTTTCTAATACATATGAAATAGTCAGTGCAGTTTTTTTACCTTTTTTTCAACATCCGTTACCCTAGTTTTAGCCATTTCATATTAAAAAATGAAAATATCCTCTACTGTAATCACGTAAAAAAATTCTAAAGATGCCTCAAATATTTTTAAAAGGCTGCTATTGTGGTTATTTGATTCATATCATAAATAGCTACGCATCTCTAAGTACAAAAAAAAAAAAAAAACCTTGGGACTTAAATGAAGCACATACTTAAAAAAAGATCTTTCCAGTTGCTGTGCCTAAACAGAGTAGTGAGTGAGCCCCAACTGAAATGCCCAGCAATAATTACTGCATATACACCAGTCCCTAGTGAGCTGTATATTAATGTTTGGCAATTGATGGCAGAATTCATAATTTCATGGCAGCTCTGAGAAACAAAAAGGTTTATTAAGAAAGTAAGTAAAATATTTCTGAATACTTGATTGCTTTTTAAAAATTTTCTTGTTCTACTTTTGGAAAGTAAGAAGGCATATATCGTGATACTAAAAGAAACTGAATCAACATTTGGCATCATTTTATTTAAGTTCTATTTAACATAGCCCAAAGTAAATAATCTACCTATATTTATACTCAAAAATTATTATTTCTGGGAGAAGAACTATAATGCTAGGAGTAAGATTCCCTTTCTTCAGGTCCTTCTCTTCTATCTACCTCCTAGTTTTACCTCCACTCTCTCCCTGCACAACTCCCCACTGCCTTCATGATGGCAAAATTCCTGGAGGCGTTTTTCTTTTTTTCATGAAAAGCAATCAAATAAAGAAAGCAAATTAATTTTAAGTTAAGGGATTTAAAAAAATGTATTAACGTGAGCTTCAGTATATAGAAATGCCTTCTCTTTTACCAGAGTTGGAGGGAAATAATTTTTTCCCTCAGACAGACATCAGTTTGGCAGAATTTTAACTTTTATAGATAAAGTTGATTTACATTCATAACCACACTACTGAGATAGCAGATGATTTTGAAAATGAACACAAAAGAATTGATGGTACTGTATCTGAAAGCTTGTATCTTCATTATCAATTCTCCATGCAAAGTAGTCTTCAATGCCTACTCTAGCTCCTTCTCTGGTAGTCAGTCAGGTACATTTTCAGATCAAGATGAACATGCCTAGTTCTCCATAGACTGAGCCATCACTCCAATTCTTTTCTATTGCCCCCCGTGGGAAGCAGAATGTCCTTCCCTCAAAGATGTTCACACCCTAACACTTGCTACCTATAAATATGTTACCTTACATGGCAAAAGGGACTTTGAAGAAGTAATTAAATTTACTGACCTTGAGATGGGGAGAATATCCTGAACTATTCAATGTGGACCCAATTTAATCACAGGAGTTGTTAAAAATTTTCCAGGCTATGGTCAGAGAGAGATGTGAGATTAAAGAAAGATCAGAGAAATACAATGCTGTTGACTTTCAAGATGGAGGAAGGGCCCATGAGCCAAGGAATGTGAAAATCTAGAAAAGGCAAGGAAATGGAGTGTCTTTGAAGACACCTAGTGTCTTCAAAAAGGAATACAGCCCTCATACTCTTTGATTTTAGCCTAGTAAGACCCCTCTCAGACTTCTGACCTACAGAACTGTAAGTAATAAACTGTGTTGTTTAAGTTTATTTAAGTCATAAGTTTCTGACAACATATCTCCTAAAGGGAAAGCATTTCTAAGAATAAGTGTTGCCTCTTTTTCCTGGCATAAAAAAAAAATACTGTCTTTTAAAAACACCACATTTGAATATTCTATACTCTGCTGATAAATTAAGAAGTTCTTATTTACATTTCAAAATATGTTTTTCCTCAGTATACCTTTAAATAAAGATTGCCTCTGAATAATTTCAAATATGTTATCTAGAATACCATGTACTTATGTGGACGTTTTTTTTTTTTTTTTTTTTTTTTGTGGTACGCGGGCTTCTCACTGTTGTGGCCTCTCCCGTTGCGGAGCACAGGCTCCGGATGCGCAGGCTCAGCGGCCACGGCGCACGGACCCAGCCGCTCCGCGGCATGTGGGATCTTCCCAAACCGGGGCACGAACCCGTGTCCCCTGCATCGGCAGGCGGACTCTCAACCACTGCGCCACCAGGGAAGCCCTATGTGGACGTTTTTTGTATCTCACTGGTTATATAGATGAAAATACACCAGTAATTTTGTTTATATGAAATTCTGTTTACACTTGGATATAACTCTCAATACATCCTCAGTTATGTATTGCAAACATAACTAAAACATATCTCACTACCTTCTGACTCATTTTAGAAAGATCCAAAAGATTATGTCTCACTAAAGAATCTCTTTTACAAAATACAGTATCAAATACAGGAATAGTCAATAAATAAGTTTTGTGCTAGTCACATTTTGTTTCCTTTGATCAAATTTATACTGTATTATTACTCAAGTATGCTTATTCTCTCTATGTATATACATAGGTTTATATAGGATAGTTTTAAAATTGTGCAACATAGAAGTCTGTATATATAAGGACAGATCTATTAGTCCATTAATATCTGGATTAATGTTTATTATTATTGTTATTTATAATATAAATCATTATTCTGAGCATGAAAAGAACCACTACTTAGTAAAGTCATATTTCAGAACATAAAACCCTGATTAATTATATCTGTATATCTCTTTCCAGTCTCTGTTTCATTTATTTCCGCTCATTTATTATTTCCTTCCTCCTAAAATTTTGAGCTTCATTTGTTCTTTTTCTAGTTCCATTAGGTGTAAATTTAACTGTTTTGGGGGAGATATTTCTTGTTTCTTGAGGTTGGCCTGTGCTGCTATGAACATTTTTTTTTTTTTTTTTTTTTTTTTTTTTTTGTGGTACACGGCCTCTCACTGTTGTGGCCTCTCCCATTGCGGAGCACAGGCTCCGGACGCGCAGGCTCAGTGGCCATGGCTCACAGGCCTAGCCGCTCCGTGGCATGTGGGATCTTCCCAGACCGGGGCACAAACTCATGTCCCCTGCATCAGCAGGTGGACTCTCAACCACTGTGCCACCAGGGAAGCCCTGAACCTCTCCCTTTGAACCACTTTTGCTGCAACCCATAATTTTGTTATGTTATATTTCTGTTTTCATTTATCTCTAGATATTTTTTTATTTCTCCTCTGATTTCTATGATGACCCACTGGTTTTCAGTAGCATGTTTTTTTAATCTCTGTGTTTCTGTGGTTTTTCCTATTTATTCTTGTGATTGATGTCTTGTGATAGATGACCATACAATAGTAGTCTCAGATGATGCTTGATATAATTTCAATCTTCTTGATTTACTGAGACTTGTTTTATGACCTAACAAGTGATCTATCCTAAAATATGTTCCATAAGAACTGAAGAATGTGTATTCTGTTGCTTTTGGATGGCATGTTCTCTACATATCTATTAAGTTCATCTGATCTAATGTGTCACCTAAGTCTGATGTTTCCTTATTGATTCTCTGTAGAGATGATCTACCCATTGATGTACGTGGGTGTTAAAGCCCCATACTATTATTACATTACTGATAATTTCTCCCTTTCAGTCCTTTAATGTTTCCTTCACATATCTTGGTGCTCCTTTGTTGAGTGCATATACATTTATAAATGTTATCTCTTCTTGCTGGATTAACTATTTTGTCATTACATAATGACTTTTCTTGTCTTTTCTTAGTCTTTGTTTTAAAATATACTTTGTCTGATATCAGTATAGCTGCTCCAGCTTTTGTTTCATTTCCATTTGCATGGATTACTTTTTTTTTCATCCCTTCATTTTCAGTCTCTGTGTGTCCTTTCTTCTGAAGTGAGTCTGTTATAGGCAGCAATATAGATAGATCTTGTTTTTGACCCATTCAGCCACTCTATGTCTTTTGATTGGCAAACTTAGTCCATTCACACTTAAAGTAGTTATTGATAGGTATGAACTTATTGCCAGTTTGCTAATTGCTTCCTGGCTGTTTTCGTAGTTCCTCTCTCTTCCTTTCTTCTCTTCTTCCCTTGTGTTTTGGTGGTTTTCTTTAGGGTTATGTTTAGATTCCTTCATCATTTTCTCTTGTGTATTTAACACAAGTTTTTTTCTTTCCTTGTGGTTACCATGAGGTTCACATATAACATTTTATGTATGTAGTAATCTGTTTTAGTTTCATAGAACTTTAAAATTTGAACACATTCCAAACCTTTATCTTTTTACTTACCCCAACCACAATTTTTACTTTTGATGACACATTTTCTATCTTTTTATTTTATCCATCTCTTATTTATTGTAATTTTAGTTATTTTTTCTATAGTTTCTCTTTTAACCTTCATGCTTGCTTTATAAGTGACTGATCCACTAATTTTATTATATCTTTACCGTTTCCAGTGATATTTACACTTTTGTATGTTTTCTTATTATTATTTAGTGCCATTTCTTTTCAGCTTAATAAAGTCCCCTTAATATTTCTTGTAGGGTAAGTTTAGTGGTGATGAACTCTATTAGCTTTTGTTCATCTGGGAAACTCTTAATCTCTTCCTCAATTCTAAATTGTAATAATCCTGGGCTGAGAATTCCTGGTTGGAATTTTTTTTTTCCCTTTTGGCACTCTAAATATGTCATACCACTCCCTTCTGGCTGTAAAGGTTCTGCTGAAAAATCTAATAGCCTTGTGGGGTTTTCCTTGAATGTAATAAATTATTTTTCTGATGTTGCTTTTAGGATTCTCTTTACCCATAATTTTTTTTTTTTTTTTTTTTTTTGCGGTACGCAGGCCTCTCACTGTTGTGGCCTCTCCCATTGTGGAGCACAGGCTCCGGACGCACAGGCTCAGCAGCCATGGCTCACGGGCCTAGCTGCTCCACGGCATGTGGGATCTTCCCGGACCGGGGCATGAACCTGTGTCCCCTGCATCGGCAGGCGGACCCTCAACCACTGCACAACCAGGGAAGTCCTATCCTTAATTTTTACCATTTTAATTAGAATGTGTCTTGGTGTATGTCTCTTTGGTTTCATCTTATTTGGAACTCTCTGGGTTTCCTATAGCTGGATATGTTTCCTTCCCCAGATTAGGGAAGTTTTCAGACACCATTTCTTCTTTGTTAGTTTGTTTGCTTGCCACTGGTAATTTTATTTTTTTGTTTATTTTATATAGCAGGTTCTTATTAGTTAGCCACCATTTCTTTAAATAATTTTTCTGGACTGTTCTCTCTTCTCTTTCTGGGACCCCTATAATGTGAATGTTATTCCACTTGATGTTGTATCTTAAAGTATCTTCTCTTTTTACAATTCTTTTTTTTTCATTTTGCTACTCTGTTTGGGTGAGTTCTGTTGTTTTGTCTTCTAGCTTGCTGATTTGTTTTTATACCTTACCCACTCTGCTGCTGAAATCATCCAGTGTATTTTTTAGTTCAGTTATAATTTCTGTGTGGTACTTTTCTTTTTTTCTTTTTTTTTTTTTTTTTTTTTTTTGCTGTACGTGGGCCTCTCACTGCTGCGGCCTCTCCTGTTGCAGAGCACAGGCTCCGGACGCACAGGCTCAGCGGCCATGGCTCACGGGCCCAGCTGCTCCGCGGCATGTGGGATCCTCCTGGACCGGGATGCGACCCGTGTCCCCCACATCGGCAGGCGGACTCCCAACCACTGCGTCACCAGGGAAGCCCTGTTTGGTACTTTTAAAATATTTTCTGTCTTTTTTGTGAAGCTCTCACTGTGTTTATCCATTCTTCTCCTGAGTCTGATGAGCATTTTTATGACCATTACTATGAACTCTTTATCTGGTAAACTGCTTATCTCTTTTATTTACTACTTCTTATGAGTTTTGTCTTGGTCTTTCAATTGGAACATACCTGTGTCTCCTCATTTTGCCTAATTCTCTGTTTGTATCAAAGTATTAGGTAAATCAGTTATCTCTCTCAGTCTTGAAGGAGTGGCCTGTGGGGACCAGAAGCACAATTCTGCCTGGCTAACCAGAGCCAGGTACTCAAAGCATGTCCCCTATGTAGGCTGTGTGCATCTTCCTGTTGTGGCAGGGCTGCAGCTGCTGCGGAGTATTGGTGGACAGGGCTATTGTTTGACTTACTGGGAGGTTTGACCAAGGTGTAGTACGTAGGCAGGGATCTCAGTGGGGTGCATTCATTGGTGCTAATAAGTTAAATGGAAAATTCCAAAATGGTGCCCACCAGCACTGGCATTAGCAAATAGCCTGAAATCATGAAAATGGCTCCTGCCAGTGTCTCAGTTCCCAGGGAGTGTCCCAGCTGGTTTCTGCCTCTCTGGAAGATGCTTCAATATTAATAATTGGGTCACCTATGGTCCATGAGCTTTTCAAAGTGGTGTTTTCGCCCTGGTTTTGGGGTAGAGTGAATCTGCGAGTGAGCCCTTTAAGAGAGGATTTTCTATTCCCTGCAGTTCTATAGTTTTCCTGGGTATATTCCCTCTTGTTTTTCAAAGCTAGGTGTTTGGGGAGCTTGTCTTTCCTGTTAAGAATCTAGGGGGTGGGGGGGCCTGATATAGAGATTGAATCCCTCACTCCTTAGGGAAAATATCTATACCTGTGTGATCTTTCTTGACTCTAGATCACTGTGGCTGAGGTGTGGATTTATCCTTGAAGAGACCATATCTCTGCCTCTCCTACCCACCTCAACGATGTCTTTTTACCCTCTGGTGTGGGGGCTGTTCTTCAAACTTTCAGGTCCCTTTTGAGGGAATTATTTCATATGCAGTTGTAGCTCTGTTGTGTCCTTGGGAAGTGGTGAGTCCAGAATCTTCCTATATCACCATCTTTAACTTGATCAAAGTTATACAATGTTTTCTGCTTCAAAAATCAAAATGTAGAGTACCCTAAAATATTAATTACTGTTTCCCCACTGCTTCTCAGGAGGCTTAATGGCTATCGGCAGTGATTTATGTGTTTTCAGTGAATGCCAAATAATTTGAATATTGTCTAAGCTAAACATAATTAAGAATTTTTCAGCTAGGGCTTGAACAAAATTACACACACTAAAGTGAAATATGAATATGTGTGTCTGTGTATATATATATACATATATATACATATTTTTTAATTTTGGTGTGTCTATGTCAAACCTCCCCTCCATTGGTCTGGATAATAAAAAAAAAATTTGACTATAGCTAAAAATCAAAATACAAATAAATAAATAATAAACATCTGTTAATGTGGCGCTGCATTTGGAACTAAAGTTGACCAAAACCAAGTTAACACGTGTCTATCTAGCTATCTCACTAGTTCACTGATAAGCCACTGAATCAGCATAAAACTTAAAGCAATCTTGAGCTAACAAGCTTCAATGTTCCCTCCATGTTTTCCTGGCCTTTCTCAAGAACAGCAATTCCCACTAATGCCCATTAAGCAGCATTTATTCTAATCATGCCAGTCTCCTCCTGGTCACCTATTTACCTACTGACACTCCTCTGCTGTTGAAGCTTTTGCTGGTTTTACTACATGACAAAAAACTGCAGGAAGATGAAAAGCAGTGATGAAGTGTACTTTCTCTCCAACTTATTGAGCTTCTTCAGAAATGCTCAATCATAATAATGATATTTATAGGTTCTTTTATTCATAAAATAGGGAAGGAATGGTTTTAATCTTTATAACGTGTATGCATGCACATATTTCCAAGTTACATGAAAATCTGTGGACTTAACTATTTTTCTTCTATGAAAACAAGAATCATATTTTATTCATTTTGAGTTCTGTTGTTTAGAAGAGTGCTTTGCACAGTATGAAAAGCTATAATTCTGTCAGATAAATGTGAAATATATGTACCCACTTAGCAAAAGACTATTGTTTCAATAATCTTAGTCACATTTATACCGAAGTTTTTTGAGATAACAGCTAAATGTTCTGTGTCTCAATTTCTTTTACTTTATAAATGCATGCAACTATAATATTTTTACAGATTTTTTTTCTAGTGAAAATCTTTGGATCTTTACATTTATCGTACTGCTACTACTCAGTGTCTGGTCTCTTCTTTAATGTGTTCTAGATGAAACTTTTCACTTATGAAGCCAAAAATTATTATGTACACTGACTAAATCTGTATGAATTCACAATGAGGCTAGAACATTTTCATTTTGTAGCAAAGTAGTACGTTGTTTATTAATAAAAACTATATACAGATTCTAATGACAGTTTTCTTCACTAATTATCCTGAAATATCTTTGCACAGTATTTTATTTGATAGTCCAACTGTCTGATGAAATTCTGCTAGATTGTGGTTGATGGAAACTTTATCCTGCATCCTAAATAATCCCAAAGTAATAATTTGTAAGTAAAAGAGAACTTCAAGAACTTGCTCTGACAATGAATCTAGTCAAGTCTATATGACTTTGCTTTTAAATCTCTCAACATTCCATATGCTGAAGAATTGTTCACAGAGATATGTGAGCAAAACTCTTATTTGACTATTCAGCAGATATATTATCATAGCTGGGAAAATAGCCACTCTTCAGAATGCTGACCCTGAGTTTTACGTCTTTGAATGTTCATAAATTGTTTGATTGTAATGGTTCATAAAATTCTAAAAATGACTGAATATTAAACCCACGGTATAAAGGGATCACTTAATATTTTTATGGCGCATTTTATCTGTGTAATCGTTTCCAGAATACATCAATAAAATTGATCAGTATGTCCCAAAATATTAGTGACAAAGAAGTATTTTGTGCTGATCTTTTCCCTTCTGTTTTAAGTTGTTTCATATTTTGTCTGCCCTTCAATAAGTCCTGTAAGTAATTCTCCAGCTGATTACTCTTATTCCTTGAGTACTTACTTTATTATATAATTCCCTATTATAAATGACACATATCTCCATTTGGGAAAAAATTTTCTTTGGCAACTAATGGACCATTACATCTGGCACATGTTACTAGCAAAGCAGAATATTAGGTACTGGTATTCCTTTGTTTTCATTCTATTTCTTAGCATTTCACAGCCTTTGGTCCATGGAGACTGACTCCATGCTCCCTTTTCTCTTCTTTCATCCAGCAAGAGCCAGGAAAAGGAGAGTGTGATTTGGCAGATTAACAGCACCTGCTTTGACTTCCTCAAGGTTGGTCATTGAGCAGATTACATACAGCAAGTGTTTTTCAAGGGTTGGATTCTTCATGGTACATTCATTTTAAGCACCAAATGTGCAATACTATTTCTCTCCTTGCTGCCTTCTCAGATCTCTGTGACCCCTGCTGATGAATTGTCGAAAACCTTGAAGTAATCACTGGAATACTTCCTCTTCAATCATCAAAATTTATTTTTCATTAGAGTTAAGTGTTCAGAAAGCAACTCAATTAAGCTAGATCCACTAAAAATAGGGTTTTTTTAAAGCAAGAAAATATTCTTTGTTCTTATTCCATGGTTCTTTTATTATTGTGTTCTTCAGTGACTTGCTCCAAGACATTTTACGCATTATATTCCTTCATAGTGGCATGAACTTCTTGCAACATGATTTATTAGGAAGGCACGCTTTTACTGATACCTTTAATATATGAAAGAACCATATTTCTAGGTAAAATATCATTTTAGGTTTTCTTCTAGTGGAATAGACATAGGAAGTTATGCTGTCTGAATGACTGTCACTGATATTTTACTAGGAAACTCTTTTTCCTTTAAATGATTATTTAATGACTGAATGTGATCCTGGTATTGTGTATAGGACAACAAAACAGGCATTTGCTACAAAAAGGTCATTCTGTATCATGTGGGGATAAATGTATAAATAAATCATTTTCAGATTATATAAGACTATATTAAAATATGTTCAAAGCATCATAGGATCACAGGAGAAAGAAAGACTAAGAATATAAGACATGGAATTTAGGGGCCAGACTGCTCAGATTAAAGAATTTTGAGCTGGGTATTGAAAACTAGTAGTTGGAAATATGTAGCTGACTCTAACTGGAAATTCTAGAGCAAAGAAATAAAGTCAATAATTATTGGTGCCACATCTTCTTTATCCATTCATCAGATGATGGACACTTAGGTTGTTTCCATCTCCGGGCTCTTGTCAATAGAGCTGCAATGAACATTTTGGTACATGACTCTTTTTCAATTATGGTTTTCTCAGTGTATATGCCCAGTAGTGGGATTGCTGGGTCATATGGTAGTTCTATTTGTAGTTTCTTAAGGAACCTCCATACTGTTCTCTATAGTGGCTCGACCAATTCACATTCCCACCAGCAGTGCAAGAGTGTTCCCTTTTCTCCACACCCTCTCCAGCATTTATTGTTTCTAGATTTTTTGATTATCGCCATTCTGACTGGTAGGGGTGGGATAGGGAGGGTGGGAGGGAGGGAGACGCAAGAGGGAAGGGATACGGGAACAGATGTATTTGTATAACTGATTCACTTTGTTATAAAGCAGAAACTAACACACCACTGTAAAGCAATTATACTCCAATAAAGTTGTAAAAATAAATAATAATAATTATTGGTGCAAAGGTGGTTAGAAAGTTAACAGAAGTAGAACAGTGGCAAAGTTTGGGTGTTTTAGGTGCAAATAGGAGAGTTTATTTTGAAATCTTGTGGAACAACAATTGTTAAAATTTTGGATGAAAAAACAGGGACAAAGAAGACTAAGATGTGATAAAAGAGATAAGGGAAAATTTACTAGAAAAGTGTCAAAGCCTGCTGAATGTTGGAAGGGTGGGAAGCATACTAAGATATAGGATGTGCCCAGCTGTGTCAATGGATATGGGAAATTAAAATAAAGTCTGAAAAAATACTAGTAAGTATAGCCTTAATAATAAACATTTTTAATAAAGTAGAAATTAGATTTCTGTGAAACATCTAGCCTTTCAAGTCTTGAGTTGTATAGATGACTTCTTTTGATTTTCCTTCAGTATCACTAAAACAATAACTATTGTCCATGGTTCTTCATGGTAGATATGTAAATGGACACGTTTGTATGCAGTCTATGGCTTCGTGCCATAGACGTCATTGGCCTCCAAATACACATACACATACACACATGATGTGGATTAAGCAGAGTTACCTTACAGAATAAAAATCTCTATCCCTGTATTGGTTTACATTATTATTTTCTTCATTTCAGAGAGTATCTACTATTCATGTCTGCTCCTATAACAGCAGCCCAGCTTTTAAAAATTTATTATTCCTTTACATAAATACATTAGATTTGACTATTGATCCTTTACATTTATGATTATACATTAATGTTAAAATAAGATTGAGTTAAAATTATTTTACCTCTATATCTGAACTGTATTTCTAATAGGACACATTTCTAGAACTGTAATGACTAGATAAAAGTATAAATGTATTTTAAATGTATTGACAGTTATAAGAGTTCCACAATTCATACTTCCACCAGTAATTAGAAGCAATTCAATTTCCCCAGCTCACCAACCTGCTTATTTTCATTACGGTTAAAATTTTACTAATGGGGTGCATGTTCTATCATCATTTTAACTGCACATCTATTTGATTCATACTGGGATTTATTCTTACTGAACATTTTATTTTTCTTCTTTTGGAAGTGCCTGTTTCTATTCTGTATTTATCTATAAGTTACTTAAGTATTATGGATATGATTTATTTAGATCATAATTTATACAATTTTCCAAATTATTTTTTGTAATTTAAATTCTACTTATCTTATTTAGTTATTTTAATAGCATTTACATTTTTCTGTAAGACGCATACCAGTTTTTTGTTTTCTATTTGTTGTGTCCTTCTTTTCACCAATACCATACATATTCCAACCACATATTTAATCTTTTAGTACTTTTTTAAGGCTTATTTTTTTATATTTATATTTTAAATCCATCACACATTTTAAAATCCATCAGGCATTTAGTACTATATAAAATGGGGCAGGGATATATATTTTAATATTAATTTATGATGTAGATACATTATAAGGAGATGCCACATTTATCATATTTCTACATGGACTTTGTGTTGCTTTTGGACTTTTTGTTGATTTATTAATCTGCTTGTATATCCTTATGGTAGAATAATTGTATTTTGGTTATTGCTGATATGGAATACATTTTAATATTTGAAAAAACACTTCATAATTTTCAGTAACCACATAATTTGAGGTTTTTCTCACATAGATATTCCACCATGTTAATTCTGGAAAAATAAATAAGAATATCTTTGTTACTGAGATCACAGTAAATTACAGATTTCTACTTTTAATGTGTTTACTATGTGACTTACAATGGCATTGTTCTGCCATTTTTTAAATTTTTCTGTTACTTAATGACTTTTATAGTTTTTATCTTAGGCAACTTATTATTTTCTTACTAGATATTTCATATATTGTTAATGTTACACAATAGATTTTATTTTTATTGCATTTTAGACAAGTTGCTGTTGACAGGAAAGTTATCTCACCTACAGTACTATGGCATATATAATAGAAAGGGAAGTTTTTCTATTGCTTTTTGCCCTTGTTATGCATCTGTCTCTGTTAGCTCCAATCTCTCAGCTGTGCCCAAGATTAGGAAACATCCTCATTGAAGAGGTAAATCTGTGACTTGAAATTCTCACTCTTTTTTCTTTTAAAGAAAAAAATCTTTATTAGAGTACAATTGCTTTACAATGTTGTGTTAGTTTTGCTGTATAACAAAGCGAGACCAGACTGTAAAGTCAGATTTATGTATGATTTATGACTCAGTAAATGGGTATTATTATTTTTTTAGTTCAAGTGATACAAAAAAGTAGAAAGTATCAATATTTATGTGTGTATATGGAAGGATGTATCTATGTGTGTTTCTATGTGTGTATATAGGTGCAATACTGGATATATAAAAATAAAGAAATCCTCCTATAGTTCACCTTTCATGTATTCTCATAGATAATTTTCAGGGATTCTATAAGTATTTCTTCATAAGGATTCAGAATAAGCACTCAGAAATATTTATTGGATGAAAATATCGATACTAATGAGAAACAAAATTTTTAATATTTGTAAGTTCCACATCACATATAACAACAAATATTTATTGGTTGACTGAAGAAGACTTTCTGTGATTTACATGAAGTGTGTGTGAAGAGCTGGCTAAATATATGCACTAAAGAATGATGCTTATAAAGATTACTGAACTTTTATTTATTAATATTCTTTGTTTTTCTCCATATATATAGAGAGATTTCTCTATATATCTATATAGATATTCAGACATATTATCATGTGATATCTAATGTGGTTTTTCTTTAAGGCGGTGCCAAAAAGATGATAGAAGACGATTGTGGAACTTAAGTATTTATTATTCCAAGCATTTGACTATTGTGAGAAACTACAAAGTTGCTAACCCTACAGTTCTGCTGAGGCACCAGTTCAGCTTTTAAACGCCAAGTGTTGGTGTGGCAGCAGTTGCCACTTAACTAGTAAGTGAACATACAGTAACAAAGTTTTCTTAATCAAGACTTATTTTGTATAAAGGATTTGTCCTTGGTGACTTCAGAAATTAACATAATCAGGTAACTACTCATATTACTGTCCTATATGAAAATCAGGACACAGGTACACACACACAGAGCAAAATTTGTTCAGTTGTTATTGAGGTCCTCAGTGAAGATTATAATTTGTCTTGAATAGTGAAATGAACCTTTCACTTATTCTCAGTGCTATCTTCATTGATGTTGTCAGTAAGAGTGTAGATATATTTACTCATACTGTGATAATGACTATATGCCTAATTTTAATTGCTAATTCTACTTGTCGTGTATTTGGCATTATTTCCTGTAGCATATCATGCTGTGAAATACATTTGCACTTAGTTAATTCCTTCTATTCACATTAACACTGAATTAAAAAACAGCAGCACATAACTTTTTATAAGAACAGTAAGAGCCAGATGCTAAAGAAACTTGCTTTCACTTACATAGCTCTTTTAAGTTAAGTGATTTTCTATTAGTAAGTCAAATACCCAATACACTGCCTCAGAGAAACAGAATTCAATTATGTTTTACTTGATATAATTGTTTCCCTCTCATGGACTTTTGCCCATGCCGCATTACTTGCTATAAATGTAAAATACTCTAATATATTTATCAAATAATTAAAAATGCTAGAGATGTACCAATTTTCATAGGAATTATGAAATATCAAGCAATGTATGAAACATCCAAATTAAACCACATAATCTTTAGATTCATAAAATCCAACAGGGACATTATGGTCTTTCAGTAATTACTTATTTCTAACTACAAATATAAAGCTTCAAGTCTTAAAGAATTATTTATTTACAGGATTTTTTTTTCTCTCCCTGTGTCACTCCAGCAGAATAGACAAATCCAACACATAATTCACCATATGTTGAACTCCCTTTACCTTATTTTTATTGCCTCACTTATGGCAAGGCTAGTCAAATATGCAACTAAATGTGGAAGTCTCCTCTTTAAAATGAGGAAGAGACCACTAAAAAATGTTATAGGTTTAATCAGAGTAAATCATTTTTAAAACTGTATTTCTTCTGTGAATATCTGTGGCATAACAACATAAGACTGACTTGATATCTAGACTTTCATTCATTTTGAAAAGCCCATCCTAGATAAAAATACAACTTTTATGTAAGTAAATGGGTTTTCTCTTTAGAAAAATGCATCAGATAGAAATAATTTCAATGTTTATAATTAGAATGCTCATGTAAGACAATTATTTTCTTATCTGCTATGATTTCACACTTTCCTAGGAAGTCATCCAAAGAAAAGCCAAAATGATTTGTTATTATGAACAATTTGTTATTGTTGACTATGGAATGAAAATGTTCTTTAAAAATAACATATTTTCATGAATAATAAGTTATTATTTAGCATTTTTAGTAACAAATCTTTAAATACTGAATGAATAAGTCAAATCTCTCAAGGAATCTTGATAATAACATGACTGTGGTTAGGGCAAGAGAAGTTAGGTACTCACTTCAGGTATAGAATTTAGGTTGTAGCAAAAACTCAGTTTTCAAGATGAATATTTTCATGCAATTTTAAAAATCCAACTTAATGCAAAAAATCAATGATGAGCAAAATATAAAACTTTTAAATAAAGAAAAGATCTAACCCTGTGCTTGCATAACTCAACTGCACTCTATTCCCTGCCCTGCTAATAAAAATACACATTTGCTGAATTTTTTAAAAATGCCTGCTCAATCAGAATTAGAAAATTTGATTTCCCAACATTAAATTACAAAGCCATGTGATTAAAAATCATGATACTTTGTGGTAACAAATAGAAAAGGAAAGGAGGATGGCCGATAATTTCATACGTATCAACTCTGAGATTAGAGAAAATGGTTGTTCCAAAGAGAAATTAATCTTAAAAAGATTAAGTGTAATAAAATCCATTGATTACTATCTTTTGCTTTCTTTTCGTTGATTATTCAAATAAAATAACAGTTTACAAGCATAATATATTTACATTTTAAAATATATAACTTATTTATACCATATAATTTTTATATTGGACATAATTTATTATTCACTAATTTTTATGTGGCTAACTACTGTTTTGTGCTTGCCATGAAGAATCATAAATTTTCACTGTGAGAACCACCTGGAAACTTCAGCCATGTACTAGTTAATAAGTAACCAAGAAATCTAGTCAGATCATCTAGAGTAGCAGCCAATGTTAACTCTAAAACTGGGGCAGGAGTTGGTGGAATTACTTACTAATACCAAACAAAGAATATTTTGAAGATCTTCATTTCCAATAAAACACTGACTCTGTCTTGATCTTTAAATCCAATTATCAACTAGTTTTGTGCCATTGAACAAAATTTTGTCCTTTTGACAAAATTCTACTGTTTGTTTAAATCTTGAGTTACTTAAGTAAAATTTTATTCAGAATTGTTTAAAAGCAGAAAATTGCTGATTTAGGAAATAAGAGCACTAAGGTTAGGAATATGCTAAATCTGGCAATCTTATTTTCTAAAGAATTACTAAAATAGAGTCTGTAATGAAAATCAGAGATAGTAGAAATAACTTACTGAAAGCAGATGGTTGCTATAGTGACAGGATACATCCACACTGGTGTTGATTGAAAGGAACATATCTCAGAACTAACAGAGGCCACAGAGGATGGATATCTTTGGGAATCTTTCTTTTCTCCAACTTTTCTGTCCTAGTAAAAGATGGAGAGACTGAAGGTCAGAGAGGGCATGAAGATCTTACAAATGAGAAAATTCTTCTTTAATCCAGCAAATATTAGCAGAAGGCGACTCCAAAATTGTGTAGTCCAAGTGATGGGGCAAATATTTAATAAAAATTTAAAAGTTGAGCTGAGATTTTATCTCGAGTACATCCTTAATTGATTCATCATGGATGCCTGAAGTAGTAGTGCAGTGAGCTACACTTTTATGCTCCACTCAGCATAAAAGAATGTAGTAGTTAACAGACAAGTCACTGGTTGTGGAGACAGGAGTTACAAGTATTAATGTGTGCTTATGGAATGTGAGCCAGGGAGGGCACACAAGAATCATGCTTTTCAGCAAAAAGAACCAGCAAAACAGAAGTAATGGTGTATACGAGATCCTAAACCCCCAAGGAACTTAGTATTATCTATAACCAGTGCCCCAGCCCAGAGCTATTCATACCCCAAATACAAGCATACAAAACCACAAACAAAAAAAGAAAGAAATTTCTGAGTTTATAAAACGTGAGATAGCACTTTTTTAAAAAATTAGCTCACTTGGCCTACTTCTTGGGTTTTAGCTATAAAATCAATTGCTTTTATTTTAAGTGTAAGCTTATGGAAATATTTTTGAAAATTTTCTCTTTGCATTCTCTATTAAGAACACATTTAATAAGTTAAATTAGTTTTTAATCATTTAATTTGATTGGGAAGTTTGTGTCTGGGTCTGCTAAATCTACTCATCAAAAGAGAGAAAGAACAGACCTAAAATAAGAAAAATGAGTAAACTACATTCTACTGAAAATAAAAATAATTTCCAGAGAAATTCTGGGACTCTGAGGGGATGGAACATGATATATGGATTTGTTTATTGGGATATTCTATAGTAAGCATATTTGTATTGAATTTGTAATAGAGAACAATTTTACTTGGAAAAATGATATCATAATACTTTCCAACCATTGCCACATCTTTTCTTCAATAAAAATAATGCAGACTTATAATATACAAGAAGATAAATGCAGAGCTATCTTGGGTGAATCAGGAATGGAGGAATGGGTACCTCAAATGCTCAGATTATTTTGCCACCACTGCCCCCACCACCGCCACCTCACAACAGCCTCTGAACTGGCTTTGTGGCTTCCCTCATGATAAGAATTATTGGAAACCAATTTAAACATGAGTTTTGTCCAACTCTTTCTCCATATGAATGTCAGAGTAGTTTTTAATAACTGGAGATATTAATATCCAACAATAGCTTCCTTTTAACTCAAAACAAATGAATGATAATTAGAAATAAAACAGAAATAGGCTACTGTGTGGAGAACATGTGTACATGGAAATAACTCAGAGCAGAGAGACTTATTAGAAGACTAAACATTAATCCGGGAAAGAAGTGGTTGTGTTCTAAATCATGGTAGTGGAAATTTTGGGAGAGATGCGATAGAAGAGTGGATAGGTTCAAAAAAATATTTGGATGATAGGATTCAAAGGATTAGAGGGTTGGAGTGTTTTACTTGCTGTGGGAAAGATAAGAAGGAGGGACAAGACAAGGAAGAAGACTGGAATTTTGGCTGGACAGTGGAGTGAGAGTGATACTATTCACAATATAATAAATTCAGGTAGAATGATGTCAGTTTGACACATGCTGAGTTTTTGAGGTTCCTGAGAACCTTTAAGTGGAGATGCTGATTTCACAGATTTATAGGTCCATATATCAAGGAAAGAGCCAGAAGGATACAGATATACAGATACACAGAATGTGTGTGCATATATATATACACACATACACATATATATGCACAAATATATATGCATACATACATATATATACACACATACTTACACACACACACACACACACACACTGACAGTTCAGGCAATGAAAACTGATGAGACCAAGCACCGTGAAGAATGAAATTGGAAGGCAAAGAAAGGCAGAGGAAAGGAGATGAAAATAATAGAAGGGGATCTACAAAAGAGCATTGAGCACAGAGCATGGGAAGAGTTGCCTACCCAGAAAAATAAAACAGTGATCACAAAATATGTTCCTACAAAATTATCCTTACTCAGGTGAATATCCTTTTGAAACTTCCGTTTCACTGCTTAGCATCAAAAATCCAGATGCATAGCAATATTATTTACTTTATGAACATCAAAAACATTAATAATTGGAAAATGAAGTTTAATTACTGGAAAGCTAGAGTTATAACCCCATTTCTAGATATTCTAGATTCAGAAATGATTTAGCTCTATTTTGACTGGTGAATGGGATTGGAAATTCTATTACACATTGGTTTTTGTTTATAAATTGTAAGTCAAAATCCAATAATATGACTGCTATAACAGAATAGAATCATATAATTGTGTTTAATCTATAAATACAATTTAAAATGAGAAAAAAAACTAATCTCAAAAAAATTCTGCCTTTCAAAAAACAATTTTTCTTGGATGAAAATCTGGGAGTAAATGAATCAAAGTTTGAATTGCATACATCAAAGCAATTCTAAATAGTCAAAGTTATACTTAGAGGAAAAATGATGACTCTTCACAGAGCTTTAAAGGATAACAAGAAAGTAAAACATATCAAACACAAGATTATAGAAACATAATTTTTGCAAGGGGAAGGAATAAAAAGAGAAATGTGAAAAACTAATACATTTTAAGTAATTTCATTAAAAATTATTTTTAGTAAAATGGATCCTAGGTGTCTCAGGCATCGGGGCTTCCTACTGTACACCAAAATAGTGCTTTCCAACCATCTGTCTTATATTCTTAAATCCTATTCAAATGATCTCTTTACAACTATTATGAAAATTTAGTATTATCAAAACTATCTTACAGGTTAGAAAACTGAGGTTAATGGACATGAAAATTACACAGGAAGTAAAAACTGCAACAACAATTTACACTTTGGTGTGTTAAATATAAAACTTGTGATCTTTCCATTCTATAATGGAAAATATGTTGTCTTCAATTTCTTTTATCAGCATTTTATAGTTTTTGGAGTACAGGTCTTTTGCCTCCTTAGGTAGGTTTATTCCTAAATATTTTATTCTTTTTGATGCAAAGTTAAATGGAATTGTTTCCTTAATTTCTCTTTCTGATACTTTGTTGTTATATTATTTACTTTTTTAAGGTGTTATGGCATTGTTTCTAGGTTTACATATACTGAACTGGTCTAGCATAGTTGGGATAATACAATAATTACATTAATACAAATAGTTTCTCCCAATTTGCATATACGTGCTCAGAATACATAGCTTAACAGAAGCTGAGGGCTGAGGTCTAGTGGAGGAACCCACAACATGGCAGGGAAGGAGCTGGGCAGGTAACATGTTCTGACTATGCTGTATTCCTATCCTCTGTACCATGCCAAACAAACCCTGTTGCTAAACACAACTAGATGTGGGTAAGGGAGTTCTAATTATTTATTCCATGGAAGTTGGCATTACCAGAGCACAGAGTAGATTGAAGAAAGGTGGAAAATGGATTGGAAAGGGTAAATAAAAAATATTCAACATAACTGCTAATTGCACGGATGTGATACTCTGAATATTTTATGCACTAATGACATCATTTCATATAAGCCACCAAAGATTACCTCCTATATTATTTGAAAATAAGGTAGCTTTAGAAGCTTCTTTTATTCATTATGCTTTAATTTACATAATATAATTAGTTCACTGATCATACTCTTATTGGTACTCTGATTTGCCATAACGATCCTTCATTTTCAAACACTTCTTGAATGTTTCTTTTAAATTTTGGCTGCATAATTTCCACTTAACCTCTGCACCTGTGTTGCTCTTTCAATTTCCATAACCAACTAACAATTTTCTCTTTTGAGTAATGTTCTATAACCCTGACTGGTTTTACTGACTTTTATTTATAAATTGTAATCTGTCCTGTATGTTTTCCTTTTGTCACAGAAAAACTGTGAATCCAGAAAAAAACAAATATTTCAAGACACAATTTTTCCACAAGTCACTTTTTTTAGATAACTAGAATGAGTTATGTTGATAGAAAATGTTCTCCAAAAGACAAACCACTTAAATGAGACACTCCTCACCTAGTAGTCAGTTGTACTTCTTTAGTGTCCTCAGGGATATAGCTAATGTCAGATTAATACACCTATTTTCTGTATGTAGAAATTTTAATATATATCTGCATATTATATTTTCTCAACATATATGTTAATTTGTCTCAATATTTTGCAGATGAGTAAACTGAAACTCAGAAATCCTATGTATACTGCCCAAATAATCAGCAAAAAATGACAAAATAGCAATTCCAGCCAGATTTACTGTCTCAATACTTTGCACATACTTCACTGTATACATACATATTTAAGATTTGTGTACAGAGACTCTTAGCATCTCACTTTTAGAGATTAAAATATTAGGAAGTCTTCCATTTTGTTATGATGCAGAAGTCCTGAGTTTCTAAATTTTTGTAAAAAGGAGCAACTGCTCCTGGAGAGAAAAACAGCAGGCACATATTTAACTTATCAGTCCTTTACAAGAAAATAATTGGACAGCAGAGAGAAATATAACAGGTCACCACCTCAAAAAAGGACAGCATTTACAAGAGACCATGGCATGATAAGAACAATCATATTATGAGTTTTCAACTTTTGTCATCCATCATATAGGGAATACAAATAAGGATGAGATTTGGAAAAAGAATATGTGAGGGTTGCTAAAGCTTTTCTCAGGAAGTATTTTTTCTCATTAAAAGAAGTTTAACAAGTAACATCACAGGTAGGGCAAATGCAAAATGACAGTCCTAGCAACAGAGGGCAGACATCATTTCTGTAATCAAATGGAAATCTCACGAGCATTATGAAACTAACCAGAGCAGCTGCCTTTGAATTTTGCCAAAAAGACATATGTTCTTAGAATAGCTCCTTCCAGTGCTGGTGGCTGAAACCCAGTACGGTACTATTGCAATGCTATTCCGCTTATATTTTATTATTTTACTCATAGCCACATTTTACTCAGAATATTGAAATTTTCATGGAAATTAAATGCCATGTGTTCACATTAGACTTTCACTGGCAGCTCCATTCTATGTGAATCAGTCTAGTCTAAGAAGAATTTGACCCCAGTCTTGCTGAAAACATTCCCTCCTTAGTTATCTAAATGTCAACTCCTTCAAATTTAGCACTGATATTTTAAAATACAAAGGTCTCAGTTTTACATACATAAAAGAAAATTATTCAAACTGAAACCAAGTAGGACATTGCGGTGCCCTCTTGGGGACAGACAACCTCCCCCCACCTTAGATCTCCCAGCTCTTGTTTGTAGAAAGTTTTAGCCTCCTCTGCCTTCCATGAGTTACAAAGAGCAAATTTAATCAGAGAAGTGAGAAAATGCAAAAATAAAGGAAAGCAGTCAAGCAAGACAAAATAATAATAGTTTAGCCTTAAAACAAAGTCAAGGACCTTCAGTTCCTTCTCAAGGGCCATAGATAATATCTTGAGCCATATCCTTGAGTTGTTTTGCTGATACTAAAACCCCTACCAGGTAGACGAAGTTAACTGCATGCTGACCACCAGCACAAAGACCCCAGGCCAGGTGGAACCAGGAGGTTGGTGTCTGAGATCCCTGAAACATCACCTTGTTAGTTACCTCACCATCAACCAATCAGAGAATTGTGCATAAGCTGATCACATTGTCTTTAAAAAATCCTTCCCTTAAAGCCATCATGGAGTTCAGGTCTTTGGAGCACAAACTGCCCATTCTCCTTGCTTGGTGCCCTCAATCAACACTGTACTTTCCTTCACAACCCGGTGTCAGTAGATTGGCTTTTTTGCATGTCTGGTGAGTAGGCCAAAGTTTGGTTTGGTAACAAAGCCTGTAGTCACTAGCCCTAAGAAATTTTTTTACAAGTAACATTGTAAAACTATGTCAGAAATACTGAGTAGGAAGTTGTATTTATCAAGGACAAATATTAAATCCTATGTTTCCCATGTGCAAGATGCGTTGACTGTCATTCCTTCACATTAGGACTAATTGCTTCCTAATCCTTAGGGGAAAAACGCTAAATCATATTGTTCTAATCAGCAGCCCAGAAAGATTTAAACAGAGGAAAATAGTAGCCCAACTTCCTAAATTGTGTTTGTAAAATGCATTCACAGATTTGTGGGTTTTTTTTTTTAATTGTTGTTATTTTAAGATGCTGTGAATTTGAAAGGATGAACATAATCATAAAATGTACAGGATTCTAAACCCATAATCGGGATATATAGAGTAATTCTCAGTTTCTTGGTTATAACAAGAGCACATAAGCCAAAATAATTTTAAAAATTAAACAAAAATATTGGCTTAGGGGATTCCCTGGTGGCGCAGTGGTTGAGAGTCCGCCTGCCGATGCAGGGGATATGGGTTCATTCCCCGGCCCAGGAAGATCCCACATGCCGTGGAGTGGCTAGGCCTGTGAGCCACGGCTGCTGAGCCTGCGTGTCTGGAACCTGTGCTCCACAATGGGAGAGGCCACGACAGTGAGAGGCCCGCGTACCGCAAAAAAAATAAATAAATAAATGTTGGCTTATTTGACCCTGAAGTTTATTCAGACTATCAAACATGTTGCCCTGAAATGAGTAGCCTTAAGAATGAGAAATACAGTGTAATGATTAAGATCATGGGTTTGGAACCAGTGTGCTAGGCTCAAAGTGTCTGCAATATAATAACTTGGTGACCTTTGGCAAGTTATTTAAATTCTCAGTATCCCCATTCATCTGCAAATCATACAAAATATTTGTACGCATATCATGGAGTTATTGTGAAGATTAAATGGGTTAATGATTTTAAGTACTTGGAAATTATCTAGTATATATTAAATGCCCCATTTTTTAAAAAAACTTAATTTCCAACTACATGAGTATGTATCTTTTTATGTGTGGAGATTCCTCAAAAAATTAAAACTAGGACTATCATATGATCCAGCAATCTCACTTCTGGGTATATAGCCAAAGGAAATGAGACAGATTATAAAGAGATATCTACACACCCACGTTCACTGCATCAATATTCACAATAGTTAAGATGTGGAAACAATCTAAGTGCCCATGAATGGATGAATGAATAAAGAAGATATGGTGTGTATATATATACAATGGAATATTATTTAGCTGTAAAAAGAACATCCTGAAATTTGCACAACAGGGATGCACCTTGAGGGCATTATGTTAAGTGAAATAAATCAGACAGAGAAAGAAAATACTGTATGGTATCACTTATACAATCAGAAAAAGCTGGACCTGTAGAAACAGAGAGTAGACTGATGGTTGCCAGGGACTGGGGAATGGGTAAAATGGGGAGATGTTATTCAAAGGGTACAAACTTCAATTATAAGTCCTGGGTATCTAACGTACAGCATGGTGATTATACAAAACAACAGTGTATTATATATTTGAAAGCTGCTAAAAGAGTAGATACAAAATGTTCTCACCACAAAAGGAAATGGTAATTATGAGAAATAACTGAGATGTTAACTAATGCTATGATGGTAAGCATTTTGCAATATATATGTGTATCAAATCAACATGATGTACACATTAAACTTATACAATGTTTTATACATGTATAATACATGTCAATTATATTTCAATAAAGCTAGAAATACAAATTCTTGGCAAGTGTTATTTTCTCCATCCCTTATATGCTTTTCTACTAAAAATATGATTAGGTTCTCAACTACTGAGACTTACTGGGACAGATAATAAAATGTACAATATGAGCCATGCATAAGATGCACTGAATTGAGAGCAGGTGAAGTGGGTTCAATTCCTACCTCTATCACTCAAAAGCCCTTGTCCTTCAGGCTCACATTATCATTTGTAGAACTAAAAAAGTAGATGTTTGTAAGTAGGTGATATGTTTAGTATAGATGTGAAAGTATAAATGTGACTAGTACTGATGAAATTCATAATAAAGTGCCTCTTCTAAAATATAAAGATATTTTAAAAACATAATGAAGATATATACATGAGGATTCATTATCTTGTATTTGTGTTGTGGTGACAGTTGTACAATTTATTCCTATATTTTCCACATAATATTATGAACTGGTTTAATTATTTAACCATTTAAAACTAAGAAAAAAGAAAATCACTAAAATCATTAAAATAGATGGCAGCCTTTTGAACTCATTATATAAACCAAAGTTGTAAGTTAGGAAGATTTGTTCTTGACATATAAAGTCACAAAATAAATTTATGACACATAGCAGGTACTTAAAAGTAAAATGTGGAAATTAAATGTGGATAGACTCCTAGAGGAAAGAATTATAGGTCATGAAATGTATCTTCACTGGTTGAGGGTTTAAGGCATGCATTAAAAAAGGAAACCAATTCTCCAAGTAGTTTGTATTTATATCTCATTACAGCCACTATGATTAGTTGACTTTCAATAAAATAAGTCAAAAAGGAAAAAAAAAAATATGCCAGGAAACAGATTAACATGGCGGAGGAGTAGAACATGGAGCTTACCTTCTCCCACAAATTCATCTACATGTGGAACAATGCTCACAGAACATCTAATGAGTGCTGGCAGAAGACCTTAGATTTCTAAAAGGACAAGAAAATCTCCACATAACTGGGTAGGACAAAAGAAAAAAAAGAGAAAGGAATCAGGGCAGGACCTGCACCCCTGGGAGGGAACTGTGAAAGAGGAAAGATTTCCACACACTGTGCTGTCCCCTCACTGGTGGAGAAATCAGCCAGGACAGGATGGCAGGGGGGAGCTTTGAAGCCTCAGAGAAGAGCACTGCAACCAATGTGCAGAGGGCAAAGCAGAGAGACACCTGCACAGATGATTGGTGCCACAGCCCTGTGCTCCCCAGCCTGAGACGCTCCTGTGCTTGTGCAGGCGGGGGCTGGGTGCTGAGGCTCGGGCTTTGGAGGTCAGACCTGGGGAAAGGACTGGGGTTAGCTATGTGGGGAGAGCCTGAGGGCGCTGAGGTGTGGCGCATCCCAACTAAGGGAGTACGGGAAGGAGCCTAGGCCTGCCAGAGAAGCAAGGTGCCATTGTTGAGGTGCACAGGAGGAGAGGGGCAGGACCACCATAGGAGCTTCTTTCTCTGCATGTATGTACTCTCAAGTGTCAGGGTACTGCCTATAAGAGCTCCAGGGGCAGGCACGAGCCGCTGCTGCCATCTCAGATTACAGAGGTAAGCACAGACCTCTGCCACTGCCAAGGGTCCCAGGAGCCAGTGCCAGTCTCTGCCCCCGCTTTCCTGGAAGCCTGCAAGAGCAACGCACCTGCACACCCCCTACTCAAGGGGATAATGGCCAGCACATGCTAAGGGAAGAGATAGCAAGCATCCAAACTAAAAGCAGCCCTTGCACAAAAAAAATATTATACCCACATAAGCTATGCTGGGACACTCTGGCATATAAATAGCCCTCTAAGACTGCAGTAGATAACCGTTTCTCCTAAACTCACAAAGTAAAAGAAATATAAGTAAAATGAAGAAGCAGAGGAACCACTCCCAGTTAAAAGACCAAGAGAATCCCCCTGAAGGAACAAACAATGTAACAGACCTCTTTGGTCTAATAGAAACCAAGTTCAAAAAAGGAGGTAAAGAAAATACTGAAGGAATAAAGGCTATAGACAGAAATGTAGATTACTGTAAAAAGGAACTAGAAACTATAAGCAGGAGCCAAAAAAATTAGAAAATTCATTTGCCTAGAAGAAAGCTGAGATAAAGGCAATGAATAGCAAAATTAATCATGCAGAAGAAAGAATAGGTGATCTGGAAGATGAAATACTGGAAATTACACAATCAGAACAGCAGTCAGAAAGACAAATGAAAAAAATGAAAACAATATGAGACCTATGGGATAATATAAAACATGCCAATCTATGCATAATAGGGATTCCAGAAGGAGAAGAAAGAGGAAAGGGGATTGAAAATGTATTTGAAGAAATTATGGCTGAAAACTTCCCAAACCTAAAGAAGGAAACATATATCCAGATACAAGAAGAACAGAGGGTCCCAAACAAGAGGAACTCAGACCCACACCAAGACATATAACAAAAATGGCAAAAGTTGAAGATAAAGAGAAGATTCTAAAGGCAGCAAGTGAAAAACAAAGAACTAATTACAAAGGAACCCTCATAAGGCTACCAGCTGATTTCTCTACAAAAATATTGCAGGCCAGAAGGGAATGGCAAAATATATTTAAAGTCTTGTAAGGGAAAAATCTGCAAACCTACAATATACTACCCAGCAAGATTGTCATTTAGAATAGGAGGAGAGATAAAGAATTTCTCAGACTAGCAAAAACTAAAAGAATATAGCAATACAAAGCCTATTCTAAAAGAAATATTGAGAGGTCTTCCTAAATAGAAAAGAAGCAAGAAGATATAGGAAAGAAGAAGTCACAATTGGAAAATAAATCACTTAAATAAGACAACATATACATTAAAAAAAGAAAAAAAAAACTTACTTGTGAAAGCGATGAAAAACCCAAGGAACAGCAAAAGGATAAACATGAAGATGTAAAAAAGGACATCAAAATCATAAAATCAGGAAATGAGAGTAAGAAAAAAATTTTCTTTTCCAGAATCTGTTTGAGCCTATATGACTATCAGTCTAAATCAAGCAGATATTGGAAGGGGTTAACATACTTGTAAAACAGGGTAACCACAAATCAAAAACAGACAACATATTCACAAAAACAAAAAAAGAAGAGAATACAAGCATAAAATGAAAGGAAATCATCAAACCACACACACAAAAAAAAGGGGAACAAAGAAGAAACATAGAATCAACTGGAACACAAGGTTTAAAAAGGCAATAAACACAGATGTATCAATAATTATCTTAAATGTCAACAGACTGAACTGTCCAATAGAAAGACATAGACTGGTGGACTGGATTAAAAAAAAAAAAAAAGAGCCTACAATATGCTGCCTACAAGAGACCCACCTAGGGTAAAGGACATATATAGATTAAAACTCATGGGATGGAAAAAGATATTTCATGAAAATGGAAATGATAAGAAAGTGGGAGTCGCAATACTCATATCAGACAAAATAGACTTTAAAACAAAGGCCATAAAGAAAGATAAAGGAAACTAAAATGATAAAAGGATCAATACAAGAAGAGGATTTTACACCTGTACATATATGCATCTAATACAGGAGCACCCAGATACATTAAAAAAAAATACTAACGGACCTAAAGGGAGAAATTGATGGGACTACAATAAGAGTAGGAGACTTTAACACCCTACTCACATCAATGGACAGATCTTCTAGACAGAAAATCTTAAGGTAACAGAGATCCTAAATGATACAATAGAACAGTTAGACTTAATTGATATTTTCAGGACATTACATACAAAAAAACACCAGAATACACATTCTTTTTAAATGCACATAGAACATTCTCTAGGGCACAAAACTAAGCTCAACAAATATAAGAGTATAGAAATTATTTCAAGTGTCTTCTCTGACCTCAACAGCATGAAACTAGAAATCAACCACAGGAAAAAAAAAAATGATTACATGGAAACTAACAACATGCTACTAAAAAGCCAATAGGTCAATGAGGAAATCAAAAAGGAAATTAAAAAAATACCTTCAGGGCTTCCCTGGTGGCGCAGTGGTTGAGGGTCCGCCTGCCGATGCAGGGGACACGGGTTCGTGCCCCAGTCTGGGAAGATCCCACATGCTGCGGAGCGGCTGGGCCCGTGAGCCATGGCTGCTAAGCCTGTGTGTCCGGAGCCTGTGCTCCACAATGGGAGAGGCCACAACAGTGACAGGTCCGCATACCGCAAAAAAAAAAAAAAAACCTTGAGACAAAGGACAAAAAAACACAACCACACAAAATCTATGGGATGCAGCAAAAGCAGTTTTAGAGGGAAGTTCATAGTGATACAGGCCTTCCTCAAAAAACAAGAAAAATCTCAAACAACCTAACCTGTCACCTAAAATAATTAGAAAAAGAAGAACAAACAAAGCCTACAGTCAGCAGAAGGAAGGGAATAATAAAGATCAGAAAGGAAATCAATAAGAGATTAAAGAAAAATAAAAGAAAAAAATCATAAAACCAGGAGCTGGTTCTTTGAAAGGCTAAACAAAATTGAAAAGCCTCTAGCCAGGCTCACCAAGAAGAGAGAGGAACCACATAAACAAAATAAGCAATGCAATAGGAGAGTTAATAAACAATAATGCAGAAATTTAAAAAAAGAGAATACTATGAACAATTACATGACAACAAATTGGACAACCTAGAAGAAAGGGAAAAGTTTCTAAAAACATACAGCCCACCAAAACTGAATCAAGAACATATAGATAATTTGAATAGACTGATCACTAGAAGTAAATTAGACTCTGTAATAAAAACAACAACAACAACAATTCCCTACAAACAAAAGTCCAGGACCAGATGGCTTAAGGGTGAATTCTACCAAACATAAAAAGAACTTGTACCGATCCTTCTAAAAGTCTTCTAAAAGACTGAAGAGGAAGAACACTCCCAAAGACATTCTATGAAGCCACCATCACCCTGATACCAAAAGCAGAAAAAAACACTACCAAAAAGGAAAATAACAGAACAATATCTTCGATGCATATAGATGCAAAAATCCCCAACAAAATACTAGCAAACCAAATCCAACAACACATAAAAAAGATCATATACCATGACCAAGTGGGATTCATCCCAAGTTAACAAGGATGGTTCAACATATGAATATCAATTAATGTAACATCTATGATCATCTCAATAGATGCAGAAAATGCATTTGACAAAATTCAACATCCATTCATGATAAAAACTCTTACCAAGGTGGGTACAGAGGGAACATATCTCAACATAATAAAAGTCATTAATAACAAACCCACAGCCATATAATACTCAATGGTGAAAAGCTGAAAGCCTTCCCACTAAAATCTAGAACAAGACAAGGATGCCCACTCTCACCACTTCTATTCAATACAGTATTGTAAATCCTAGCCACAGCAATTAGACAAGAAAAAGAAATGAAAGGTATCCAAATTGGAAGGCAAGAGGTATAATTGATACTATATGCAGATAACATGATACTATATATAGAAAACCCTAAGGACTTCACACAAAAACTACTAGAACTGATAATAAATTCAACAAAGTAGCAGGATACAAGATTAATATTCAGAAATTGGTTGCATTTCTTTACACTAACAATGAAATATCAGAAAGTAAAGGTCAAAAAAACAATCTTTTAAAATTGCACCAAAAAAAAAAAACTTAGGAATAAGGCTAACCAAAGATGTGAAAAACGTATATGCTGAGAACTATAAAACATTAATAAAGAAAATTAAAGAGGATTCAAAGAAATTGAAAGATATTCCATGCTCTTGGATTGGAAGAATTAATATTGTTAAAATGGCCATACTGCCCAAAGCACTATATAGTTTTAATGTGATCCCTATCAAATTATGCATAACATTTTTCACAGAACTAGAAAAAATAAGCCAAAAATATATATGGAAGCATAAAAGACCCAGAATTGCCAAAGCAATCCTGAGGAAAAAGAACAAAGCAGGAGGCAAAACTCTCCCGGACTTCAGACAATACTACAAAGTTACAGTAACAAAGCTACAGTAATGAAAACAGCAGTGTGATATTGGTACAAAAAGAGACATATGGATCAATGGAACAGAATAGAGAGCCCAGATATAAACCCATACACCTACCATCAATTAATATTTGACAAAGGAGGCAAGAATATAAAATGGGAAAAAGACAGTCTCTTCAGGGAGTGGTGCAGGGAAAATTGGATGGCTGCGTGTAAATTGATGAAGTTAGAACATACCCTCATACCATACACAAAAATAAACTCAAAATGGCTTAAAGACTTAAACATAAGACATGACACCATAAAACTCCTAGAAGAGATCACAGGCAAAATATTCTCTGACATAAACTGTACCAATGTTTTCTTAGGTCACTCTCTCAAGGCAATAGAAATAAAAACAAAAATAAACAAACGGCACCTAATCAAACTTACAAGCTTTTGCACAGCAAAGGAAACCATAAATAAAACAAAAAGAAAACCCACAGAAGGGGAGAAAATATTTGCAATCAATGTGACTAACACGAATTTAATCTCCAAAATACACAAACAGCTCACACAACTCAACAACAAAAAAATAAACAACCCAACCAAAAAATGGGTAGAAGACCTAAATAGACATTTGTCCAAAGAAGACATACAGATGGCCAGTAGGCACATGAAAAGATGATCAACATCACTAATTATTAGAGAAATCCTCAAATGAAAACTACAATGAGGTACCACCTCCCACTGGTCAGAATGGCCATCATTAAAAAGTCTACAGATAACAAATGCTGGAGAGGATGTGGAGCAAAGTGAACACTCCTACACTGTTGGTGGAGCCACTATGGAAAACAGTATGGAAGATCCTCAGGAAACTAAAAATAGAATTACTATATGAGCCAGCAGTCTAACTCCTGGGCATATATCCAGACAAAACTGTAATTCAAAAAGATACATGCACCCCAATGTTCACTTCAGTGCTGTTTACAACAGCCAAGACATGGAAGAAACCTAAATGTCCATCAACAGATGAATGGATAAAGAAGATGTGGTGCATATATCAAATGGAATACTATTCAGCCATAAAAAAGAATGAAATAATGACATTTAAAGCAACATGGATGAGACTTGAAATTACATACTAAGTGAAGTCAGAAAGAGAAAGACAAATATCATATGATATCACTTATATGTGGAATTTAAAATATGGCACAAATGAACTTATCTATGAAACAGAAACAGACTTGCAGACATAGAGAACAGACTTGTGGTTGCTAAGTGAGAGTGTGGGAGGGAAAGGGATGAAGTGGTAGTTTAGAGTTAGTAGATGCACACTTACATTTAGAATGGATAAACAAGGTCCTACTGTATAACACAGGGAACTATATCCAATCTCCCGGGATAAACCATAATGGAAAAGAATATGTATATGTGTAAAACTGAGTCACTTTGTTATACAGTAGAAATTAGCACAACATTGTAGATTAACTATACTTCAATTAAAAATATATATATATGGTACTGCACACCTTTGTTAATGTTATCCTGTAATGATTAACTTATTTTGAAAGTCACATCTCATCCTATTTTGTTTTTACTCTCTCTCTCAATATCTCTCCACCCTTTGTGTGTATATAATAAATAAACCCCACAATCTCAAAATGTATCGATACTAGGGAAAAAACCCAAAATTTCTAATTAGAAAGGCATTTATTATGTTCATCCTAAATGTAATACAATTTCACCCCTATCCAATTTTTGCTTAATAGCATCACTATGTGTTTATTTTAAAACTTTCTACTAATCTACTCTCTAAGTTTAACCAGTTCTGAAACATATACTGACCCAGCCCTTTAAATGTCATACATAAACATTACATTTCAGAAGAATTGTTGCCTAACAAAAGGTAAAACTTTGTCCCTCCTAGTTTTAAATCTAAATAACATATGCTCTTTGCTTTAGTGAATCTTAATGATACTTACTGATCATGAACTATGTGCCACAGAACAAACACTAGTGAATAAGTTGTAGATAATATTACCTGAAACATCACAAAGTTATTTATCCTGAATTTATGGATTAAAAGCAGATATGGAAATACTACCTCTGTTGGGATTTATCCTAGTTACTTATTGTTACATAATAAATTACTCCAAAAAATTAGTGGCTTAAAATAACAAATAATTATTATCTCATAGTTTTTCTGGGTTAGTAGTCTGGGCACAGGTTAGTTTTGTCTCAGGGTCTCTCACAAGGCTGCTTATCTGAAGTTTCACCTACAAGCAGAATTGTTGGCAGAACTTAGGTTCTCACGGGTACTGGCTAGCAACATTGGTTCCTTGCCATGTGCACCTCTCCATAGAGCGTCTCACATGTCAACTGATTTCTATCAGAGTAAGAAAGTGAGAGAAGGGAGAGCAAGAAAGAAGTCAAAGTACTTTGAAACCTAATCCCAGAAATAACATCCCATCACTTGCTGTGTTCATTAGAAATGAATAAATAAATAAAGTGCATCACTAAAATCAGCCCACACACAAGGGGGAGAGGACTTATAAGAACTTGAAAAACACAGGGTGAGGATTATTTGGGACCATCTTAGAGGTTGTCTACTACAGAATTGTGGCAGAAAAAAGACTAGTACTGAGTAAAGTTATGAGTTTCATTTCATGACCAGTTTTAGATTAAAAGGTTGTAAAATTTTGTCAATATATTAGATTAACGTTAAACATTTTGGAAAATTGGGATTCTAGCCATTTTTATATTTTGCCACAATTTCAAATATATGAAATGATGCCTTCTTAATGCTCTTCCTCTTGATTAGAAACACAATCACTTGGGCTCCAGTGATTTCCCACAACTGCATGTTTCATGTAATTACCTTATAATTACATAAAAGTAGTGACATTTAATAGAAATAGAGCCAGAACTACAGATTATGAGTAATACAGATATTAATATTTTATAGCTACTTTATAGATTCCCATCTGTTTGGTCACTTCAGTATCGTTAATTTGTTGACTTTGCTTATTATTTAAATTTAAAGTAAAAATGTATGCTATAATAAGTAAGTTCTACTAAATTGTCAAGTTATAGCTGTCTTCCTGAGCTCAGGCAGTATTTTAGATAGCTTTTATTGATATTAGGATATTTAATACCTGTTTACACATAGAAGACAAAATTGAATTTATTACTATATAAACATAGCCAAAATCTTGCTGCATTTGGGAAAAACATAAATTCTTATGGCCCTGCCAAAGGAAAAGCCCCCCATGTCATCCTGGCCCAAATTATTACTCTTTTTATGAAACTATACTTGGTCCCAGCACTTTAAAATATGTAATACATGAGTATTTCTAAAACATAATATTCTTTTTATTTTTAGGTCAAAAGTTTTGCCTTGTTTGTGTTATAAAAAAGTTAATGCATTTTCCCCAAACTACAAGCAACCTGCATTTTCAAGGTTTCTACTTTTATGAAACTTTCTAAAACATAATAGACCTAATTTGTTAAACTATGTTTTTCTATATTCGATTCTTTTTGGATTTGGATAATGTTTTTTGTCCTGAGCACCTGGATGAGGAGTAGAGAAATTTACTGAGATGATGAAGCCTATACACAGAACAGACTGGGGCCATGGGTTGGAAAAGATCAGAGAATGACTTAGAATGTATTGAGTATGAGAAGTTTATTGGATAGTAAACTGGAGATACTGAATAGGAAATGAATATGAGCCTGAATTTAAGGAAAATAAATATAGGCAATTATTACCACACAAATAAATCTACAGCCATTAGACTTGACCAATTTTTAGTATTACTACATGTGTACATGTCAACAAAGGGCTCACTGTCCGACACACATAGAAGCCAATACTATGGCACTGGCTTTTAAGAAAAGAAAAAGCCTTATTGCAAAGTTGATTGGTAAGACAGGAGGTAGGGCTCAAATCTGTCTCCACAGTGGCAAGTGAGGTGGATATTTAAGGGTTAGGGTTTTGGAGTGGTAAAGAAAGGAGGAGAGCAGTTGGATACAAAGTTCAAGGAAGTGCTGTTAAGTTCTTATACGCAGGTACAAGCAGGTTTCATGCCTCTTCATGGGTCACATGTGCAAATTTTGGGAGTTGGTATTAAACATGTGGGGGAACTTGGCACTGTGACATCAAAAGGTCATCTATAGACAAGCAAGTCTATTGTGCAGACTTGGTTCAGACACACTGGTTCCATCCCCAGTTTCGGCCAGTTTTTAACCAGCTGTTCCCTTATTTACTGTTCTGTAAGACAAGTTCAAGGATTTCTGTAAGTCACCAGTTTCTGTTAACACTATGGGGCATGGTTTCAGAATGGGATTTTTAACCCTGTGGGCATGGTTTCACATACATTAAGAAACAAGTAAACCAACCAAGAGATAAGGTTCGTATTGTTAGAAGACTGACAGTGGCATCTGTGAAGCCAAGCTAAGGATGTGCTTCAAGAATGAGCAGTTGTATCAATAGCTACAACCAGGTAAGTAAGATGAAAACTGAAACTTGACCTTGAATATAGTGATATGTCACTGTTGACACTGACAAAGTATATTTCATCATTCTAAGGGGGTCAAAATTCTTACTGGAATGGGATCAAGGTAAAATGAGAGAAGACAAAATAGGGACGATAGTATAGATAAATGTATTTAGGATTTTAGTGTAAAGGGATCAGAAAAAAAGAAAAGAGTGTAAGTTATACTGAGATATTTGCTTAAGAGGATTTATAGAAAATGTGCCCTTATGTTCAGCAAGATGAAGGACACTTGTTACTGTGACAGATTTTTTTAATTCTGTGGTAGTGATTAATGTGTAAATATAACAGATTTTTCAGAAATAATAAGAGTGGAATAAAGATAGCAAGCTTAGAAACTGTTGAGGTATATTTGTGTGAGTAAATCCATGAACTATATAGGGAAGTAGACAAAGGCAAAAATATAAAAAAACAAGGCTGGTTCTTTAAAATGCTTAGTATGATTTATAAATCTTTGGCAGCATTAATAAAGGTAAAAAGAAAATAAGAGTAAGCAAAATTCAGAATAAATAATGTAAAATAGCTTCTGACATATCATAGATTTATAAAATGATAAAAGAATACTATAAGAAATGTAATCATTGTAAATTTGCAAATATATTTGAAAAGAAAGCATTTATGTAAAAATATATAATACAAAAATTTACAGGAAAATAGAAATCATGAATCAGCTACTGACTTTTTAGTAACTAATAAAATAATTAAAATGTCACCACACCACCCTAAAATTCCTTAGTCCTACTTGTTCCCCTTTTTTCCCCTGGTGAATTTCACCTAATACACAAGGATTATATAAACCCATTGTAATACACACTGTATTTTTTTTTTTTTTTTTTTTGCGGTACGCGGGCCTCTCACCGTTGTGGCCTCTCCCATTGCAGAGCACAGGCTCCGGACATGCAGGCTCAGCGGCCATGGCTCATGGGCCCAGCCGCTCCACGGCATGTGGGATCTTCCCGGACCGGGGCACGAACCCGCATCCCCTGCATCGGCAGGCGGACTCTCAACCACTGCGCCACCAGGGAAGCCCTACACACTGTATTTTTTAAGCTTGTGTAGCATTCATTTCAGAACCATAAGAAAAGTATGAGAATAGAAATCAAAGATCTTTTCACTTATGAACATATATTCAAACATTTTAGATAAAATTTTCAATTAAGTAAATGGTTTGTTAAAAATGCTTTGTAAATTTAAGTAGAAGACATGGGCTAAGAGAACAAGCCAGCATGTGAAGAAGAACAGGAAGAATTCCAAGAAGCAAGAAGAGCAAATGAAAACTCTGAGTTTGTGAACATCTTGGAACATTCAAGAAATCTAAAGAAGGGAAACGCAGTAACATCTGTCAGACACTTTGAACTAACAAGCTTCAGGTAGTTGGCAGTTTTAACGTCTGATTGTGCTCCATGTCTGCGATATGTCTATATTTTTGCAAAGCTGAGTTTTGTGTGATGCTATGATAAAAAAGAAGTATACCGAGAAAAATCAGTGTGGAAAAGGAAGTGAGAATGGTGGTGTCCAATGCAAATACAAGATTTAAAAAGATGCACAAAATCCAACAGCCACACACATTCCATTGGAGAAAATGCAAAAATGGACATGTAATTCTGGGTGGTGAAGACACAGAGATGAATGAAAAATCAGAAGACTGGAAAGATCATGCCTTCTCTCAACATCTCAGGTTCAGCAGTTTTAAATTCTTGCCATAGAATGAAAAGATAACATTTAATAGATGCACAAAGGTCCAAACACAGATAGCCAAAGCTAATTGAGTATTTGTACTCCTACCATGTCACAGAGTATCTACAAAAAAAAGTTTATGAATTGGGAGAGGGAACTATTTTGTCTAGTTTCCTAAGAAACAGATAAAGAAAAAATTGGAAGTAGTAACAGAATGTATAATAAGATTCAGATATTAATTCCTGCTGACTTTAAAATCACCAGAATACTTCATGATCATAAAAAATAATAAAACAATATTGAGCATTACGTGGGGAGAACACTGATCAAAAGGCTTATCACTACTATCACTGTATTTTTAAATTTAGCAGATAAGTTAAAAACAATGTTTTAGAACACATTTAAAATAATTATTCTTTTTTTAAACTTTTTATTATACTACATGCTCAAAAATATGCACACAAACTATAAATGGAAGGAAAACAAAGGTTGTGTCATCTTGGAAGATACTTCTTTTGATAAAGGAATCAGATCTGACATCAAACTAGAGAGAGTAAAAACTGAGTGTTTTAAGCCAAATGTAATAGCACTTTTCCTAAATTTCTCTATTCTCTTTAGAATACTCTTCCATTCTTCTGCACAAGATGCCATACACTTTCCAGCACGAGCCGAAACAAAGATATGGGATACAATACAGAACACTCAAAGAGAGAAGTTTCTAGTTCAAAATCCTAGTTCAAAAATGACACCTATGGGGCTTCCCTGGTGGCACAGTGGTTGAGAGTCCACCTGCCGATGCAGGGGACACGGGTTCGTGCCCCGGTTCGGGAAGATCCCACATGTCGCAGAGCAGCTGGGCCCGTGAGCCATGGCCGCTGAGCCAGCATGTCCGGAGCCTGTGCTCCGCAACGGGAGAGACCACAACAGTGAGAGGCCCGCATAACGCAAAAAAAAAAAAAAAAAAAAAAAAAAAACCTATGAAGTCAAGTACAAAATATTAAAATGTTTCTATCTCTCACTGGTACTTATCTTACAGAATTTCTTTGTCCAATATGGTAGCCACTAACAACACTGGACTTCTATGAATTAGAGTAAATTAATTAAGTATAAATATGATTAAAAACTTAGTTTTTTAGCCATACTAAGCCACATCTCAACTGTTAAATAGCCATATATGATTAATGAATCTTGTATTGAAGAGTGAAGATACAGAATATTACCAATGTTGCAGAAAGTTCTACTGGACAGGTCTACTATAGAATGAATGGAATATGGGAGAGCATCAATCCCATACTAAATGTAAACTATAAGATCATAGCAATCCTTTTTCAAGATAATTTAATGTCCTGTAGTGTGTTTTGAAAATATACAAATAGACAAGTAGATAATTTTTTAAAATCCATGTATTAGAAATTGATGTATTATTAATGAAGCTCCAGAATTAAGTGGTGAAATGATGGACATTTTAGTAGCTGTTATTAAGAAAAGGTGCACAATATATGGAGAATAATAAAATTAAAATTAGAACTACTATATGATTCAGCAATCCAACTTTTGAGTATATATTCAAAGGAAATGAAAATAAGAACTTGAAGAGATCTTAAAAATTGAGGGACAAAGGTTCAAAAAACTGATACTGAAATGAAAAAAGGACATTAATAGGTAATTTATAAAAATACATATAAAATTTGTCCTCTAATATATGGAAAAATATTCAAGCTCACTCAATGGTAAGTCATACATATCTGGGATGATGCTGTTGAACCAAACTGGGGAAAAGCTTGTATTTGAAAGCAGAATGCTCCCATCTGTCAGTTTAATGTCTCCATGGCTTATAATGGAATGTGTGAAATATAACGTGTTGTAAACTGGTAGTTTGAACTGCGAGGGGATTTTAAAAGTATGCTGAAGAGAGATGCTCTCTCTCACATACACACATTTTTTTTTTCTTTAGGAAAACTTACTCCTGGCAGCTGGTTTGACTAATTCCCTGATAACCTGCTTCTACACAATAAAATCCACAGTTCATTAAAAGTAAAAAGCATGAAAACACATTCTGTTTGTGAGGACTGGGGAAACAGGAACTTTCATATGTCATAAATATTAAAGCTGATGCCTATTGTCTTAGGTTGGGCTCTCAGGAAACAGATACCATGATGGAATATGACATGCAGGGATCAAGACCTGTGAAAAAAGGAGGGAAAAAGCAAATTTGGATGGAGGAAGAAGTGTAACTATGATGCAAGACTGATAAAATCTAGCAAGTCTACAGGAAGACTTGGAACATATATAACACCTAAGAATTGTCTTTTGGAAGCTGAAAAGGACATGTCTTTATACTCCTGCTCTGGGTGCCCCCTGGTTCTCTTCAGCTGAGTCAGATCCTAATGATATTAACAGTTAGAGTCTATGTGCTGACAGCTGGGGTCACAAGTACTTCTTGAGCAGGTAATCTGAGAGATTCTGTTTCCATCACAGTACTTACAATGAGGATAGGAATGAAATGGAAATAATGAATAGAAAAGGAAAATAATATAAGAGGTATCTAATGATGGTAATGTGCCCTGTCCTGAGGAGTACTCTTAAGTCAATCTTACACATCTGGCACTATTTATTGATACATGCCACAAGGTTAAGTCCCAAGTCAGCCTAATTTGCTCTTTGGGAATTCACATCATTTCTCTGAGCCACTGTGGTCTTAACTGATATGTAAAACAGCAAGGATAATAATTTTCTCATAAAGAATTTCTGAGGCACATGGTACTTCTGTTCCCTTTGAGGCTTGAAACTTTGTTTTAAACATCTTTATGCAATAAAATATTATATACTGTACATAAACAGTCAATGGATATACTTTTTTTTTTGGTTAAATATAGTAAACATGTTAGAAGTCTGATTATTCTAGTAAAAGCTGACAATACCAAAGCTCAGTCAAAAAACGTTCAGATATCAAAGCTCAGTCAAAAAGAATTTACATAGTGAACGAGGACTGAAAGCTCGATAGAAAGTGTTATCAGCAGATTAGATGACAAGTTCTGGGAAGTCAAGAAAAGTAGAAACACTGATGATCTAAGAAAGAAGGCTCAGAAAGACAAAGGAAATGAGTATCATTAGATACCTTCTACATGCTAGGCACTGAACTGGGCATTTAAAATATTTTTCCCACTTATATGCACTTATAACTTTGTGAATTAAGAATGATTACTCCATTGACAGGAATACAATAACAGTAGGAGACTGTAACACCCCACTCACATAGATGGACAGATTTTCTAGACAGAAAATCAATAAGGCAACAGAGATCCTAAATGATACAATAGAACAGTTAGACTTAATTGATACTACATCCAAAAAAAAAAAAAAAACAGAACACACATTTTTTTTCAAGCACACATGGAACATTCTCTAGGACTGACCACATACTAGGGCACAAAACAAGCCACAACAAATTTAAGAGTACAGAAATTATTTCAGGTATCTTTTATGACCACAACAGCATGAAAGTAGAAATCAACCAAAGAAAAAGAAATGAGAAAAAAAACGATTATGTGGAGACTAAACAACATGCTACTGTTGCTTAGCAATGGGTCAACAGTGAAATCAAAGAGGAAATTAAATAATACCTTGAGAAAAATGACAATGAAAACACAACCATATAAAATATATGGGATGCAGCAAAAGCAGTTCTTAGAGGGAAGTTCATGGTGATACAGGCATGGCTCATGGTGATACAGGCCTTCCTCACAAAACAAGAAAAATCTCAAAGAAACAACCCAACCTACCAACTAAAAGAATCAGAAAAAGAAGAACAACAAAACCTATAGTCAGCATAAGGAAGGAAATAATAAAGATCTTAGAGGAAATAAATTTTAAAAAATTAAAAAGCAATAGAAAAACTTAATAAAACCAATAGCTAGTTCTTGAAAGGGTAAACAAAATTAACAAACCTCTGGCTGGGTTCACCAAGGAGAGGAACCAAATAAAATAGGACATGCAAAAGAAGAAATAATAACCAATATCTCAGAAATTTAAAAAAACTACAGAATACTATGAACAAATACACGACAACAAATTGGACAACCTAGAAGGGACAAGTTTCTAGAAACATACAGCCCACCAAAACTGAATTAAGAATATATAGATAATTTCAACAGACTGATCACTAGAAGCAAATTAGACTCAGAAATAAAGACAACAACAACAACAAACTCCTTACAAACAAAAGTCCAGGGCCAGATGGCTTCACAGGTGAATTCTACCAAACATACAAAGAAGAACTTATACTGATCCTTCTCAAACTCTTCTAAAAGACTGAAGAAGAACACTCTCAAAGACATTCTATGAAACCACCATCACCCTGATACCAAAACCAGACAAAGACACTACCAAAAAGGAAAATTACAGGCCAAAAGCTTTGATGCATATAAATGCAAAAATTCCCCAAAAAATACTAGCAAACCAAATCCAACAACACATAAAAAAGATCATGTACCATGACCAAGTGGGATTCATCCCAAGTTAACAAGGATGGTTCAACATATGCAAATCAATCAATGTAATAAACCACATTAACAAAAGAAGAGTCAGAAACCACATGATCATCTCAATAGATCCAGAAAAAAAAATTGATAAAATTCAACATCCATTCATGATAAAAACTCTTACCAAAGTGGGTATAGAAGGAACATATCTCAACATAATGAAAGCTACTTATGACAAACCCAAAGTCAATATAATACTCAATACTGAAAGCCTTCCTGCTAAAATCTGGAAATAAGACAAGGATGCCCACTCTCACCACTTCTATTCAACACAGTATTGGAAGTCCTAACCACAGCAATCAGACAAGAAAAAGAAATAAAAGGCGTCCAAATTGGATGGTAAGAGGTAAAATTTTCATTACATGCAGATGACACGGTATTCTATATAGAATACCCTAAAGACTCCACACAAAAACTACTAGAACAAACTCAGAAAGGTAGCAGGAAACAAGATTAACATACAGAAATCAGTTGCATTTCTTTACACTAACAATGAAATAGAAAAAAGGGAATGTAAAAAAAAAATCCCTTTTAAAATTGCACCCCCAAAAATAAAATACTTAGAAATAAAACTAACCAAGGAGGTGAAAGACCTACATGAGAACTATAAAACATCAATAAAGAAAATTAAAGAGGATTCAAAGAAATGGAAAGATATCCCATGCTCTCAGATTGGAAGAATTAATATTGTTAAAAAGGTCATACTACCCAGAGCAATCTACAGATTTAATGTGATCCCTATCAAATTACCCATGACATTTTTCACAGAACTAGAAAAAAGAATCCAAAAATTTATATGGAACCATAAAAGACCCAGAATTGCCAAAGCAATCCTGAGGAAAAAGAACAAAGCAGGAGGCATAACCCTCCCAGACTTCAGACAATACTACAAAGCTATAGTAATCAAAACAGTGTGGAATTGGCACAAAAAACAGACAAATGGATCAATGGAACAGAATAGAGAGCCTGGAAATAAACCCACACACCTATGGTCAGTTCATCTTTGACAAAAGAGGCAAGAATGCACAATGGAGAAAAGACAGTCTCTTTAGGCAGTAGTGCTGGGAAAGTTTGACAGCCGCACGTAAATCAATGAAGTTAGAACATATCTTCACACCATACACAAAAATAAACTCAAAATGGCTTAAAGACTTAAATAAGACATGACACCATAAAACTTAGAAGAGAACATAGGCAAAACATTCTCTGACATAAATTATACCCATGTTTTCTTAGGTCAGTCTCCCAAAAAAATAAAAATAAAAGCAAAAATAAACAAAAGGGACATAATCAAACTTACAAGCTTTTGTACAGCAAAGGAAACCACAAACCAAACAAAAAGTCAACCTACAGACTGAGATATTTTATTTGCAAATGATGAGACTTGATAAGGGCTTAATTTCCAAAATACTCAAACTGCTCATACAACCAACAACAAAAAAATAAACAACCCAATCGAAAAATGGGCAGAAGACCTAAATTGACATTTCTCCAAAGAAGACATACAGATGACAAACAGGCAGATGAAAAGATGCTCAACATCCCTAATTATTAGAGAAATGCAAATGAAAACTACAATGAGGTACCACCTCCCTCTGGTCAGAATAGCCATCATTAAAAAGTCTACAAACAACAAATGCTGGAGAGGGTGTGGAGAAAAGGGAACCCTCCTACACTGTTGGTGGGAATGTAAGTTGGTGCAGCCACTATGGAAAACAGTATGGAGGTTCCTCAAAAAACTAAGAATAGACTTGCCATCTGATGCAGCAATCCCTTTCCTGGGTATATATCTGGACAAAACTATAATTCAAAAAGATACATCCACCCTATGTTCATAGCAGCACTATTCATAATAGCCAAGACATGGAAATAACCTAAATATCCATCAACAGATGAATGGATAAAGGAGATGTGGTACATGTATACAGTGGAATACTACTCAGCCATAAAAAAGAATGAAATCATGCTATTTGCAGCAACATGGATGGTCAGAGATTATCAAACTAAGTGAAGTAAGTCAGAAAATGAAAGACAAATACCATATGATATCACTTATACATGGAATCAAAAATATGACACAGATGAACTTATCTATGAAACAGAAACAAATCCACAGACATAAAGAAGAGACATGTGGTTGCCAAGGGCAAGGGGGTGGGGGACAGAGGGATTGGAAGTTTGGGGTTAGCAGATGCACACTATTATATGTAGAATGGATGAACAAGGTCCTACTGTACAGCACAGAAAACTATATTCAATCTTCTGTGATAAACCACAATGGAAAAGAATGGAAAATAATATAAAAAAGACATATATATATATATAACTGAATCATTTTTCTGTACAGCAGAAATTAACTCACTGTAAATCAGTGATATTTCAATTAACAAAATTAGTACTGCAAACTTATAGAAAAGGTAACTGAGGTAGAGAGGAGCAAATTAAGTTGTCTAAGACCAAAGAGCTAGTAAGTGGTAAATTCTAATTCAACACCAGTCACTCTGAGCCCTAAGCCATTATTCTTTTCAGTTAATAATTTCACAGTTGAAAACTACTGTTAAGCCAAAATCTGTCTGTATTTTGTGTTCAGTGTACCAAACAACCGATAAATAAAACCCTTTATTCCTGGTTGTGGAGCCTAGTTATTTTCCTCAAAAACTGGCAGGGCACCTAATTGATATTCTATTGGCTGGATCACTTTCAGGTAGGCAGTGGTTATTTATTTTACCCTCCTAGGTATGTATGACTTGGGATATGAGGTAAAAGATAAGGGTTATAGGAAACAGAGCTGGGTGTCAAAGTGATTCAGAAATGACGTTAAAACAGCCCCGTGTAGAGTCAAGGAAAATGGGAATGACTACATTGGAGGGCAAAACAGAAAGTAAAGGCAGAGAGTAAAGCCAGAACATCAAACCAAATGTTCTGGATTTAAAGATGCTAGCTAAATGCTAGCATTTAGGATGGAAACCAGACACAAAACTTAAGTAAACAACTATGAGCTACCACTACACCCTTATTGGAATGGCCAAAACACAGAACACTGACAACTACAAATTCTGACACTGATGTGGAACAACAGGAACTCTCACTCATTGCTTATGGGAATGCAAAATGGTACAGAAACTTTCAAAGTTTGGTGATTTCTTACAAAATTAAACATATTCTGATTCAGTAATCATGCTCCTTGGTATTTACCCAAAAGAGGTGAAAACTTATGTCTATACAAAAACCCGCATACGGATGTTTAGAGCAGTCTTATTCATAATTGCCAAAACTTGAAAGCAATCAAGTTGTATTTCAGTAGGTGAATGGATAAATAAATTGTTTTACATCCAGATAATGTAATCTTATTCAGTGCTAAAAAGAAATAAGCTCTCAAGCCCTTAAAATACATGAAGGAAACTTAAATGCATATTACTAAATGAAAGATCAACTGAAGAGGTTACCTACTTTATGATTCCAAATCTATGACATTCTGGAAAAGACAAACCTTGGAGAGAGTAAAAAGATCAGTATTGCCAGGAATTAGGGGTGAAGGAAAGATAAATAAGCAGAGCACAGAGCATTTTTAGGCCAGTAAAAATACTCTGTACGGTACCATAATGTTGGATACATGTCATTATACATTTATCCAAACCCATAGAATGCACAAAACCAAGAGTGAGTCATAATGTAAACTATGAGCTTTGCAGGGTAATGATGTGTCAATGTAAGGCCATATATTGAAACATATACCACTCTGGTGGGTGATACTGATAATGGGGGAGGCTATCCATTTATGGAGGCAGGGGGTGTATCAGGAAATCACAGTACCTTCCACTTAATTTTGCTGTGAATCTAGTAATGATTTTAAAAAGCCTATTTGAAAAAAAATAAACAAAAACAACTATTACGTGAATTTGGATAGGTGATTTTCTGTGGTGTCTGTGTAGCTACAGGGACATTTTCTGGGATACTCCAGGATTTGCCTTTAAGTGGGATGAGAGCTAGTAAGGGCTCCAAACCAATTTGTTCAATTCTCTGCTATGAAGTCCCTTTTAAGTTATCTAGAGCAACATTCTTAATGTGGGAGTAAGGAAACAGGCTCAGAGAGGTTAAGTAACTTATAGCAAGTGACATAGCTATTGTATGTCAGTCTTCATCTATAAAACGTCAATGTCTTATTTGAGAAGTGTCAATGTCAGCAATGACTGCTTTTTTGATAGAAAATTAGTTGTGTATTATAAATGTATGCTAAATAAGCAAATTTCACCCTACACAGCTTGGTGAAGGAATTTCACTAAGAAAATTAAGTGATAATCAAAGGCCACTGTAATAATGTGTTATAAGTCCAAAATCAACATGTGTTATCTATAAATTCAATATTCTTTCAATTTTTGTGTATTTGCTTGCCATAATAGAATAATATTTCTTCAATAAAAGAGATCTGAGGTCAAATGTATTTGTAAAATGAAATATTTTATATAGCATTCTTGGAGATTCACAATATACATCAGTGCAGTAAAGGAAATATTTGGTTGTTGCAAAATAATATTATGTATCTACAGTTAGCTCTCAATCACTTAGCTAATGAAAAGAATTTTTTTGTAAAACTTTGTCACTAAATAATACTTTGTTATATAAACAATTTCCCAACTCCAGAGCAGTTAAGAAGCAGAAAATCATGAGTTATTAACCATGCTCATGCTCTGGGACCAAACTTTGGAGTCAAATCCTGGCCCTGGCACTCACTAGTCATGTGACTCTGGAAAAATTTCTTAGTCCTTCTAGGCTTTAGTATCTATTAGATAGAAATAATAATTTGATATACCTCATAGACTTTTCAGAATTAAATCAGCTAATGTTTATAAAAGACTTTGAATAGTGCCTGGCACAGAGCTATCACACAATGCATGTTAGCTGCTGGAGTTATCACCCACTAGCAAGCAGGGAAAACATCTAGAAAATGGAAGGGCTTCCTTTGCAACCTGGATCTTTATTCACCTCCTTTTTTTAATGTATTTCCCACAATATTATATTCTTTTTTCCTGTTCCTTTCTTTCACCTTGTCTATCGTGAGAAGCAGTGTGTGGACAAAGATAAGTTTAGGACGTGTGATATTAGAATCAGAGATTGAGGGAAGAAGAAAACAAAGAATGAGAAGAAAGAGAAAAGTAAACATGAATGCTCAGACGAAAAAAGAAAGACATGGATTTGAATGAATAATTTCATGGAGTTACAGCCTTACAGGTTCAGAATTCCTAGTTCTGAAATATCCAACATCTACTGTACAAGATGGGCTACTTGTAGGATTCATAAAACGGTAATGAAATAGATTTAAAAAAATATTGAAGTGATTTTCACTTGCTTATGAGTGATACTTGAATTCTCAGTTTCAGCATCCTAACATAGTCAGTACCAAGCAACATTACAGTTCCTACCTCACTTGTTTTGTTCGTTGCTATGAAATAAATTTGACTTTTATAAAATACCATTTGCTATAAAAATGATTCTTGTTTCGCATAAGTAAAACTGTATTATGGGAGGTACTTATTTATTGAGTTTCTTTTTAATTGATTTTCTATTATTTTGCAAAAACTGCATTCCAGAATGTTAAAAGATATGGTCCTTTTCTGATTATAGAAGTTCAACTATTTTTTCTAGTGAAATTCAGTACCAGTAAGGGGATGTGACAAAAATATATTCAAGCAATATTATGACATAATAACATGTGATTAACTGAAAGTATTTATTCATTTGAAGGCAAAACATATTAGGAACAACTGAAAAGTAGATCTCAGAAGATAATTAATAATGGGCTTCCTGGAAGAATTATCACCTTTGGAAAAAATCATTATTAGAGTAAACAGTACTACAGAAAATTTTTCACAGTATGGAAATAAAGGTGATATACAGTCTAAAAATTAGGTTGAGAAGCAATGTTAAATAAGTCAAAGATGGTAATGAAGACAGTATTCACAGACACAGAAAATGACTTGGACACCAGGTAATGGAAATAACAATTATACTTAATAGCAGACAGCAGTGTAGGTGTTAGCTGCTACTTGAACAGAGAAGAAATGCATTATTCAAAACTATTTTTCTTAATTGTAAAACATATGAGAAAAAAGAAAAGATGCAATTTATTCTAGAAACGCTGTCGTGAAAAATCTAATATTCAGATCAAAAGACAATTCAAGCATGGTTTACTGGCAAACCTATAAACAACTATATATGTTTGACATTTTCTTCCAAATGTCTGCATTTTAAAGACACTACTGTTACTGTGATGATGTTTTTTAATATAAATGCAACATACATTAGTGGACATTATATATTAGAAAAAACTTACTTGGAAAGTAACTAAAATATGATGAGATAACTGTAAAATAATACAGTGGATTTCAAAGACTTAGTATGGAAAATGTAAAACATCTTATTTGTAGTATTTTTTTTTTTAATGAGCCAAGCTTTGTTTGGGGGCTTTTGTTTTAATTTTTATTATTTATTTATTTTTGGCTGCATTGGGCCTTAGTTGCGGCACGCGGGATTTTCATTGTTGCATACGGGATCTTTCGTTGCAGCACCTGGGCTCTTCCTTGCAGCACACAGGCTTCTCTCTAGTTGTGGCATGTGGGTTTTTCTCTCTCTAGTTGTGGCACATGGGCTCCAGAGTGCATGCGCTCTGTAGTTGTGGCACACAGGCTCTCTAGTTGAGACATGTGGGCCCAGTAGTTGTGGGCCCAGTAGTTGTGGCACGTGGGCTTAGTAGCCCCATGGAAGGTGGGATCTTAGTTCCCTGACCAGGAATCAAACCTGCGTCCCCTGCATTGGAAGGCTGATTCTTTACCACTGGACCAGGAAAGTCTCTGTGGTATTTTTTTTATTACAAGTTGAATTGAAAAACATCTTTAACATATTGAGTTAAATAAAATATATTACAAAATTTAATATTACCTGCTCCTTTTTATTTATTTTATTTTATTTTTTATTTTTTTTTATTTTTTATTTTTGCGGTATATGGGCCTCTCACTGTTGTGGCCTCTCCCGTTGCGAAGCACAGGCTCCGGACGCACAGGCCCAACGGCCATGGCTCACGGGCCCAGCCGCTCCGCGGCATGTGGGATCTTCCCGGACCGGGGCACGAACCCGTGTCCCCTGCATCGGCAGGCGGACTCTCAACCACTGCGCCACCAGGGAAGCCCTCCTTTTTATTTTTAACGTGTGGTTAACAAAAAAAAAGTGAAATTAAAGAGCTAGGTCTAATTATCTTCTAATTGGTCAGAGCTGATAAAGATGGTAGTTTGAAAACCATCATACAGTTTCTTGGGAGATGATTTCATGTACTCTCAAAAAGAATTAAAAGTTGATTTCTTTTCATGACATGGGATTCAGGCCTTGACCATGACAATCAAGAAACTAACAAAGGCATCCAGATGATACTTTAGAGATTCTTACATTACTTACGTTTTTACATTCTATGCCTGTATTGTTTATGTACATTATAGTAACTTTGAACTGAATCAATTAGATACCTACCACTTTCCAGCTCTCTGAGACCTTTAAACTCTCTAAGCCTATGTATTTATCAGTTAATCACACAAAAAAAAGACTGTTGGTCTTTTATGATTGCTGGTTGAAGGTTTTAAGAATTTAAGTAATAATCAATTTGTATTACATTCAGTTCATGTTAAGAATTATTATTAGATATTATTATTATTATTATTGTTATTAGTAGAAACTTTAGATTTTTTCTGAGCTTATGAATACCTGGAATAGCTGGCAGACTCTATTCATGCCCTTTCTTTTTTTTTTTTTTTTTTCCCTACCTATGTTATAAAGGGCACAGCAGGGAAATCACCAGCTAGAGCATGAAGGTAAAGCTATTTTGCATTCATCTTCCCTTCAGGAGGAAATATTGAAATGCCAGTTGCTGTGCTGCCTGATACACTGTGAAATCATTTACTGCCCAATGGGATTAAGAGACCTGGTGATGCATTGCTTTTTCTGAATATAACTTCCCTGAGACAGCTGCTGCAACATAGCCATCTGATTGGGTTTCATGGCTGAGACATATTTTAGAAGCCTATTTTCCTTTTTCCCTATTTCTCAACATGGTCAATTTTATATCCATAAACCAATGACTTAAAGTGTTTTGCTCAGAGCAACTAGTCAAGAGAGCAATGCATTTAGAGTCAGGAGACCTAGTTTCTATTCCAGACTCAGCCACTAACGAAATCTATGACTTTGAGTTATTTAATTTCTCCTGCCCTTAATTTCTTCATGTATACAACAAAGAGCCTGAACTGAATTTTTTAAATACCTCTTTCAAATACAGTTGCCTAAACTTTTCTTGTCATGTTTGAAATGAAAATACTTTGTTATTTTATGATTTTTCTGCTATCTCCCTGATGTTGCCTATTTTGCATCATTGGCATTTATTGATCCATTCAACAAGTATTTGAGGGCCTGCTTTTGATAGTGTTCTAAGTGTTAGGAAAACAATAGTAAACAAAAATATATCCTTGTGAACTCTGGTGAGAGAAAAAAACATTAATCCAATATTTATACCTACATCTCCACACAAACATACGATATAATTGTAACAAGTGCCATGGAGGCATAAAATTCAGAGATATGAGAGTAAAAAAAAGTATGTAGCTTTGGGGAGAAGAGAGGATATGTGTGTGTATAAACACATATTATTTATTTTCCTTTTAGAACATCATATATTCTCATTAATGTACTATTTATTCATTCATTAAAATTTTGAGTCTAATTCTTGTTATATCCGAAGTGTTACATACTTCAATTTACAGTAATAAATAAAACCTTTATGGTGCTTACAGTGTAGTTAAAAAGACATAGCAAATAATCAAGAGAGTTTTGCTTCCACTTAAGATGTGGAAAGCAAGAGAATGTGACTTCTATCCTAACAACCAAAAAAGGCATACCATTTACAAAAGCATAACTTTCCTGGAAAGTACAGAATACTTGTCTGTAGACCACCAAGTGACTTAATTTCAAGTGACAAACCTCTCCCAGGAGAAAAGGGACAAATGAACTGCTTCATTTTTCTCAAAGCAGAGAAGATATAGGTGCTTCAATAAAAGGATGAGACGTTGGCTGAAATGATGAATCACTGTGACCGAGCTGGGCTATCCTATCAGTTTAGCATAACTGAGAGCCACAGACATGTGGAGAGCTCTTCCCACAGGCTTCCTCCAGATGCTTAGGAGAAAGATTAAGCAGGGCTGAAGACAAGAGTGAATTCCCTCAGTGGTACAGGCATGCATGAGATGATTTTCAGCCACAATGCCTGCCCTGGAACTTCTTCCCATAGGAAGCAAGTCTTTAGCTACTGAAGTGGAGGTGACAGCGAAAAACATCCTCTCAACCCTATGGTCTTTTTGGGAGTGGTAGAGGCAAAATCTGTCTAAGGATAGGAAATTCTCTTCACTGATGCCATAAAGCAGGCAAATATATACAACTTCTAGAGGAAGGATAAAAGTCCTTTGTGCCTAGGAAAGGTCCATGAAAAACCCCTGGACCCAGCACTGATATAAACAGAAGTTTGCTACTATTTAGGGAGGGACAGGGAATTCTCTTTTTCTCCTTCTCTTCTTTCTAAAACCTACCACAGATACAAATCAAGTTCTAGTCATAGAGAGTACTGCCAGAAACCCTGAGAAGGTGCTATCTATTCCCACAGCCTAGACACATAGACCCTTACTAAAACTGAGGTTGCATCAGAGAAATGCAGTGTGCTGCTGCAGGACAGAGCATGGAAAGAGAAACTACCTCTGTGCACAGCTGTGCAGAGGCAACTGAAAGCAGAAAGTGGAACAGGAACACAGAGAAATCTTCCAGCCACCTCAGGGCTAATGCTAAGCACAAGGTAACAATAACGTGTTGCTGGAAGAATCTGAACAAACAGAATGTGAACAGAAGGGATGGGGCCACTTCTAACCTTGGGTGATAAAAACTGACCTGGAATAGTTTTCCATTCTCCTTCTCCTTGTACTGTCTTGAGATTAATATGTACAGTGACTCTGAAAGACACATGGTAAAGATAGCATAGGCATCTTCCCTCATGACAGAAGGGGCTTGGTGTTTTGTCATGTCTCGGAAGAGAAGAACTAACAGATTGGGGACGCCAAATGAACTTTATATAAGCTTAAAATAAAATCCTGTTATGATTGTGCCACTACACATTTTTGTCTGTTATCTAGCAACAGTGCTTTCTTCATTATAAAAATGGTACTTTGAAGTAAAACAATTTCCCAGTATAAACATAAACTATATGGCATTGGCCTAGCAATCAGATACAGTATCTGAGAAATCAGAGCTCAGAAACATGTCAACTCCTTGGACAGTGGCAGTACATCATTTAAGGCTGTTGCCCTTGATATAGTAGACTGACCACATGCCTACTAAGTTGTAGTTCTAGGAAATGTGAAAATTAAAATGATAGTATGCACTGGCCTTTATTTTATGCTTCCGGAATATATTTTATGAAAGAGATAAGTTCAAGAAATAATTATACAGTTTACAAAATGAAATGAAAGCAAACAAAGAGTCCTAACATTTGGAGACTCTCAAAAGTTAGGAAAATTCTGGCTGCTTCTGGACTTATAAGAGTCAGATTTGAGCAACAGATTATCAGGAAAACAAAATCACACAGCCTTGTGCAAAGCTAAGATTAACAGTTTTTCTAAATAGATAAGCCCATTATTTCAGATAACCTTGAGGTGTTCAAAGGTGTTCAGCATTTAAGGGGGGGGAAGAATTTACGATTAGAATTAGGAAATTATTTTGGATGTGATTAGGTAGTTGCTGGTACATAAATGGACAGGAAGCAGATAGATCTGAAGCTCAATGTCTTTGAGGAATTCTCTTGTCATTAGATCAAAGCCAATTTTTAAAATGTATTGCTTATTTTAATCTTAAATCAACCCTCCACCTCTAAACTTGAACAAGTAAGAAATGGACTCTAAAAACAGGGCAGCCCCTAAAGAAGGATATACCCTAGCAGCCACTTCATATATGTCTATGGATAATAATGGAAAAGGAAAGGAACAATCCCACAGGGTGGCATTAGAAAGCCTTGGAGAATAGTGTACTGGTGAGTTATTCACAAAACAGAATTAGGATCCTGTTATGCCAGGGTTGAGAGATTTTCCACATTGGGCCCAGCAGTAATTTATTATTGCTATGATCTAGACTGCTGTGTATTTCTAAATATTTCCTTTTTTCTTTTCTTTTTTTTTGTAGTGGAAGTTTTAACTGCAATTATCCTGTTTTCACTACACCATTGTATTTTGGGTGTGTGTTGAGGAGGGTGCACGTAGATAAGTTCTCTTTATTATGCATATATTATTCTGTCATAAAGCATAACCTTCAGCTGTAAAGAAAATGATTGTAAATCACCCGGAAACCCTGAACTTCCATTTGGATAATGTATGCTAGGGTTGCATCACTTGAGAAGGTGGTGTGGGAGGGAAGGTAAAACAGATATTCCATGACCAGAAAACCGAACTATAACAAACACTGGCTAGTTGCTATGGTTGCATTGTATTTTTAATGTACTTTTTTAAAACATATTTATTGAAGTATAATTGCTTTACAATGGTGTGTTAGTTTCTGCTGTATAACAAAGTGAATCAGCTATACATATACATATATCCCCATATCTCCTCCCTCTTGCGTCTCCCTCCCACCTTCCCTATCCTACCCCTACCCGTCTAGGTGGTCACAAAGCACCCAGCTGATCTCCCTGTGCTATGCGGCCGCTTCCCACTAGCTATCTGTTTTACATTTGTTAGTGTATATATGTCCACGCCACTCTCTCACTTCGTCCCAGCTTACCCTTCCCCCTTCCCGTTTCCTCAAGTCTTTCTCTATATCTGCGTCTTTATTCCTGTCCTGCCCCTAGGTTCTTCAGAACCACTTTTTTTTCTTTAGATTCCACATATATGTGTCAGCATACGGTACTTGTTTTTCTTTCTGACTTACTTCACTCTGTATGACAGACTCTAGGTCCACCCACCTCACTACAAATAACTCAATTTTGTTTCTTTTTTTGGCTGAGTAATATTCCATTGTATATATATGCCACAGCTTCTTTATCTATTCATCTGTCGATGGACACTTAGGTTGCTTCCATGTCCTGGCTGTTGTAAATAGAGCTGCAATGAACAGCTTTTTTTTGGGGGGGGGGACAGGATATAAGATGTATTTCTCACTTTAGATAATATTCAAAAAGGCTTGAAAGCCAGGGATCTAGACAATTCTCAGTAAGATACCAGGATACTTGTTCTTCTGATTCCCATTTGACAGATAGGGAAAACTAGGCTTTCAAGGAGTGGGTGAGATGGGGCTCCTGGGTCCCCTGGGTGGGGAGCCCTTGCTCTGAGCCCCTCCGAGGGGTCTGCAGGACTGGCTGTAAAGGCAGGACCCCCAGCTTGCAGCTCTGGTGCTTGGTAGTCCTGCTCAGCAAAGCAGGGTTGGCCTGCGTCCCACATCTCAGCCGCCTGGGGACCAGAGGGTGTGGATGTCTGGACCTTGGAGGAGGTGCTGGGTTCGAGTTCCAGCTCTATTGTCTCCTGCCTGGGAGACAGCGGCCTTCAGGGACAGAGGAAAGTGCCTTGAAGGAGATGGCCCTCCTGCCTGCCCACAGCCCCCATGGGAAGCCAGGGCGCAGGCCAAGGCCATGCTCTCCTCCACCTGGACACAGGTCTCCCGCCTATCCAGTGGAGGGCGGATGCCCAGGACTTGGCCTCAATGGCCCGTAACCCTCTGCACAGGCCCCTGTTCCGACCAGCAATCCAGACACCTGAGCCTGGGGCCGCTGCTCACCTGGCCGACCCTGGTGCTGAGCAGGTGGGGACCACAGGAGCGCGTGATGGGCGGGAAGAGGCAGGGCCACCATCTCTCAGGCCTCAGCTTTCTCCCCCGGCCATCCTGTTATTTCTTCCTTTGGCTACGACCAGACTCCAGCCCCTTCTCCGCCCCCAACACCTCTCCCTCCTGGTTCAGCCCCATCCTGGGACTCCTGAATCACAGCCTCCATGCTGGTCTCTCCATGTCCGCCAATGTCCTGGTCATTGTGGTACATGACTCTTTTTGAATTATGGTTTTCTCAGGGTATGTGCCCAGTAGTGGGATTGCTGGGTTGTATGGTAGTTAGTTTTGATTTGCATTTCTCTAATGATTAGTGATGTTGAGCATCCTTTCATGTGTTTGTTGGCAATCATGTGTTTGTTGGCATTTCTTTGGAGAAATGTCTGTTTAGGTCTTCTGCCCATTGTTGCACTGGGCTTTTTGTTTTTTTATTGATATTGAGCTGCATGAGCTGCTTACAAGTTTTGGAGATTAATCCTTTGTCAGTTGCTTCATTTGCAAATATTTTCTCCTATGCTGAGGGTTGTCTTTTCATCTTGTTTATGTTTCCTCTGCTGTGCAAAATCTTTTAAGTTTCATTAGGTCCCATTTGTTTATTTTTGTTTTTATTTCCATTTCTCTAGAAGGTAGGTCAAAAAGGATCTTGTTATGATTTATGTCATAGAGTGTTCTGCCTATGTTTTCCTCTAAGAGTTTTCTAGCGTCTGGCCTTATATTTAGGTCTTTAATCTATTTTGAGTTTATTTTTGTGTATGGTGTTAAGGAGTGTTCTAATTTTATTCTTTTACGTGTAGCTGTCCAGTTTTCCCAGCACCACTTATTGAAGAGGCTGTCTCCTCTCCATTGTATATTTTTGCCTCCTTTATCAAAGATAAGGTGACCACATGTGCGTGGGTTTATCTCTGGGCTTTCTATACTGTTCCATTGATTTTTTAAATGTTAAGTCTACTTGCTTTTTTCCTATTAAGGGACTTTGCATTGATATTCACAAATGGAATTAATCTGTATTTTTCTGTCTTGTGCAATCTTTATTAGGATTAGGCATCAAATATACTTGTTTAAGAAATAGATTCTGGATGATTTTAGTCTTCTAGGCTACAGAAAGAAGTAAGGTAACCAGGAATCATCTATTCTTTGAGGTTTAATAAATTCCCCTGAAAAACATCTAGCCTAGTGCTTTTTAATGTGGTTCTTTGTGATAACTTTCTATAATTCTCCTGTGGATATTTGTTTTTATTATCTCTGTATCTCTATTAGTGTCCATTTAATAAATACTAATTAAATTTCTTAGAAAATATTTATTATAATCTAATTTTACATAGCATTTATAAGCTTTTATGCAAATTTATCAAAATTTATCAACATTGTTTTTCAAAATTTTCCTTATCTCTCAATCATTTTCTCATTTATTTCTCCCTCTCATTTCCCTCTTATTTTGTATATTTGTATTTTGTATCTCTTCTTAATTGTCAATGTTTGATTTTTTATTCTGTCAAAGAACTAATTTTTGATTTATTCAATAGTTCTACTACTTTTCTCTTTTAGCTAATTTCTACTTTCATTTGTATATATCCCACCTTTTTTTGTTGTTCTCTATGTTTACACTGGGATGTGTATGTGTTCCAATAGCTTTGTTATGAGATTCTGTTCATTTATAAAATATTTAAGACTACGGGCATCACTTGGAGATACTGTGTATTTGGTTCTAAAACACCACAATGAAGCAAATATTGCAATAAAGCAGGTCAAATGAATTTTTTGGTTTCCCAGTACAAATAAATGTATACACTATACTACAGTCTGTTAAGTGTGCAATAAATAGCATTATGTCTAAAAAACAATGTACAAACCTTTAAAAAATACTTTAGGCTAAAAAATGCTAACAATTCTCTGAGCCTTCAGTAGGTCATAATCTTTTTGCTGGTGGAGGATACTGCCTCAGTGTTGATGGCTGCTGACTGGTCAGGGTGGCAGTTGCTGAAGCCTGGGGAGGCTGTGGCAGTGTCTTAAAATAAGACAACAATGAAGTCTGCCACATCAGTTGACTCTCTTTCACAAACAATTTCCCTGTGGCATGCAATGCCATTTAAGAGTATCTTACTCACAGGACTTCTTTCAAAATCAGAGTCAATCCTCTCAAACCATGCTGCTTTATCAACTATTTTTATGTAATATTCTGAACACTCTGTTATCATTCCACCAATCTTCACAGCAACTTCACCAGGAGCAGATTCCATCTCAAGAAATCACTCTCTTTGCTCATCCAGAAGAAATTCAACTCCTCATCCATTCAAGTTTTCTCATGAGGCTGCAACAATTCAGTCACATCTTCAGGCTCCACTTCTAATTCTAGTTCTCCTGATATTCCTACCAGATACTTCCTCTGCTAAAGTCTTAAACCCTTCAAAGTCACCCATGAGGGTAGGAATAAACCTCTTCCAAACCCCTGTTAATGTTGACATTTTGACCACTTCCCATGAATTGTGAATATTTTTAACGGCATCTAAACTGGTAAATCCTTTACAGAAGGTTTTGAATTGACTTTGCCCAGATGCATCAGATGAATCACTATCTATGGAAGCTATAGCTTTAAAAAATGTACCTCTTAAGTAATAAAACTTGACTCCTTGATCCATGGGCTGCAGAATAAATGTTGTGTTAGCAGGCATGAAAACAACATTAATCTCACTGTACATCTCCATCAGAGCTCTTGAGTGACCAGGTGCATTGTTAATGAGCAGTAATATTTTGAAAGAAATCTTTTCCTGAGAAGTAGATCTCAACAGTAGGCTTAAAATATTCAACAAGCCATGTTGTAAGCAGATATGCTATCATCTAGGGCTTTGTTCTTCCATTTACAGTGCACAGGCAGAGTAGATTGAGCATAATTCTTAAGGCCCTGAGGGTTTTCCAAGTGGTAAATGAGCAATGGATTCAACTTAATATCATCAGTTGCCTTAGCCCCTAACAAGAGATTCAGCCTGTCCTTTGAAGCTTTGAAGTCAGGCATTGACTTCTCCTCTCTAACTATGAAAGTCCTAGATGGCACCTTCTTTTAATATAAGGCTGTTTTGCCTACACTGAAAATCTACTGTTTAGTGGGGCCATCTCCATTAATTATCTCAGCTAGATCTTCTGGATAACTTGCTGCAGCTTCTACATCAGCACTTGCTGTTTCACCTTGCACTTTCATGTTATGGATATGATTTCTTTCCTTAAACCTCATGAACCAGCCTCTGCTAGCTTCAAACTTTCCTTCTGCAGCTTCCTTACCTCTCTCAGCCTTCACAGAATTGAAGAGAGTTAGGGCCTTACTCTGGATTAGGCTTTGACTTAAGGGAATACTGTACTTTGTTTGATCTTCTATCCAGACCACTAAACCTTCTCCGTATCAGCAAGAGAGCTGTTTCCCTTTCTAATCTGTACGTCCATTGGTGTATCACTAACTTTCCTTTAAGAACTTTTCCTTTGCATTCACAACTTGACTTTTTGGCACAAGAGGCCTCACTTTCAGCCTCTCTTGGCTTTAGACATACCTTCCTCACTAAGTTTAATCATTTCCAGCTTTTGATTAAAGTGAGAGACATGTGACTCTTTCTTTTCACTTGAACACTTAGAGGCCTTTGTAGGGTTATTAATTAGCCTAAGTCAATATTGTTGTATTTTAGGGAATAGAGAGGCCTTAGGAAAAGGAGAGATACAGGGCAGTGGCCAGCTAGTGAAGCAGTCACACATTTACTAAGTTCCCTGTTTTATATGGGTGCAGTTTGTGGCACCCCAAAACAATTACAATAGTAACATCAAAGATCAACAAATATAATACTATGAAAAGTTTGAAATACTGTGAGAATTACTAAAATGTGACATAGAGACAGGAAATGAGCAAATGCTGCTGGGAAAACAGCACCGACAGACTTGTTTGAGGCACAGTTACCACAAACCTTCAATTTGTAAAAAATGAAATATCTGTGAAGTGTAATAGAACGAAGCACAATAAAACAATGTATGTCTGTACATACTAGAATTTTCCTGTGCTTCTAATACTTGGATTATTACCAAATTTTTTATATGATTTCTTTGACTACTTACTATTAGAAAGAATATGCTATTTTTCTTGTCTCTTTCAGTTCACCCAAATTTTCCACTGTATTTTTATCAAATATATAATATTTACATGCTATTCTGAAATGTTGTCCCTACTTTTATAAGTATTCAGTTAATACAGTCAATGCTGAAATTCAGCTGCACTGCCAGAATTTAATAGGATGAATCTTGTCCTTACTCAATTCTTTAGAAAAGATTTTTAGAAATAGTATTCCATGAGTCTTGTGTATTTACTTACTTGTTTACTACAGCTCAACTATATATGTATTAGATTCTTTTAATTTTTTAAATTTTAGTAAAATATACAAAACATAAAATTTGCTATTTTAACTATTTTTAGGTATACATTTCAGTGGCCTTAAATATATTCACATTGTTTTTAAAAAGTCACTACACTCAAACTCCAGACTTTTTTCATCTTCCTAAACGAAATTCCATACCCATTAAACAATAACTCCCCAGCCCTGGAATCTACCATTCTAATTTCTGTCTCTGTGAATCTGAGTTCTCTAGGTAACTCATGCAAGTGTAATCATACAGAATTTGTTCTTTCATGACTGGCTTATTTTTCATATCTAAAAAGACCATATGTGTCTAGCATAAAACAGAATTTCCTTCATTTTTGATGGTAGATAATATTCTACAATGTGTATATGCTTCATCTTAGTTATTAATTTGTCAATCTGCACTTGGATTGCTTCCTTATTTAGGCTATTGTGAATAATGCTGCTGTGAACATGCATATACAAATATATTAGAGTCCCTATTTTTAGTTACCTTTGTTATATACCCAGAAGGGGAATTGCTATATTATGCAGTAATTCTATGTTTTTTTGAAGAACCACCATACTGACTTCCAGAGCAGTTACTCCATTTTACATTCCCACCAGCAATGTAGAAGGGTTCCAATTCCTCCATGGCACCACCAACGCTTGTTATTTTCTGTTTGTTTCTTTGTTTTCATAATAGCCATCTTAATGGTTGTGAGATGGTGTGTCATTCTGGTTTCAGTTTGCATTTCCCTAATAATTAGACATGTTGAGCATCTTTCATGTGCTTATTAATCATTTATATAACTTAACTTTGAGGAATGTCTACTGACCTTTGCCAATTTTGTAAATGGGTTCTTTGGGATTTTGTTTTGATCTTGTATAGTTTTAGGAGTTCCTTTTATATTCTGGATATTAATTCCTTTTCAGATACATGGTTTGCAAACATTTTCTCCCAATTCATGGGTTATTCACTCTGTTGATAGCACCCTCTGATGCACAGAAGTTTTTAATTTTGATGAAGTCAAATTTATCTTTTTTTTAAATTATTGTTGTCTATGTTTCTGGTGTCATATCCAAGAAATTACTGCCAAACCCAACGTCATGAAGCTTCCCCCTTATGTTTTCTCCTAATAGTTATATAGTTTAGCTTTTACATTTAGGTTTTGATCCATTTTGAGTTATTTTTTGTATATGGTTTAAGGTAAAAATCCACCTTCATTCTTTTGCAGGTGGGTATCCAGTTTTCTCAACACAATTTGTTTAAAAGAGTGTCCTTTCCCTGTTGAATAGTATGGGCACCCTTGCCAAAAATCATTTATTTGGTCATATATGCAAAGGTTTATTACTGGGTTCTTCATTCTACTTCACTGGTCCATATGTCTGCATTTATGCCATATTACACTGTTTTAATTATTGTAGTTTAGTATGAAATTTTGAAATCAGGAAGCATGAGACTTCCTAATTTGTTTTTATTTTTCAAGATTATTATGCTGTTTGGAGTCTACTGAGATTCCATGTAAATTTTAAGATGAAGTTTTCTACATCTGCAAAAACATCACTAGGATTTTGATAAGGATTTCATTAAATCTCTAAATCGCTTTGGGTAGTACTGACATAATATTAAGTCTTCCAAGCCATGAACCTGTGATATCTTTCCATTCATTCATTTCTTCTTTAATTTCTTTCACCAAAATTTTGTTTGTTACAGTATACAAAGGCTTTCACCTCCTTGGTTAATTTTATTCTGAAATATTTTATTTTTTTATGCTCTTATAAATAAAATTGCTTTTCTATTTTCCTTTTGTGATTGTCCTTTGACAGTGTATAAAATTGCAAATGATTCTTGCAACTTTGCTGAATTAATTTATTAGACCTAGCAGGGTTTTTTTGTGTATATGGAATCTTTAGGGTTTTTTAAATATAAAATGTCTGTGAACAGAGATAATTTTACTTCTTTGTTTCCAATTTGGACATATATATATATATATATATATATTTTTTTTTTTAACTTCACTGCTCTGGTTAGGACTTCCAGTTATATGTTTACTACAAGTGGTCATAGCAGGCATCCTTGTCTTTCTCCTGATCTTTGAGGAAAAGCTCCCAATCTTTCACCATAAAGTATGATATTAATTTGGGTTTTTCACACATGACTTTTATTATGTTGAGGTAGTTTTCTTCTTTTCCTAGTTTGCTGAACATTTTTATCCCAAAAAGGTGCTGAATCTTGGCAAATGCTTTTTCCACATAAGTCGAGCTGATTTTAGGGTTTTTTTTTCTTTGTTCTGTTAATGTGGTATATTACATGACTGATTTTCATATGTTGAACCATTCTTGCAGTCCAAGAATAAATACTACTTGGTCATGTTAAATTCTCTTTGCTGGTATTTTGTCGAGAATTTGTATTTCAACATTCATCAGAGGTATTGGCCTATAATTTTCCTTTCTTGTAATATCTTTGTCTGGCTTTGGTATCAGAGTAATGCTGGCCTCATAAAATGGCTTTCGAAGTGTTACATCTTCTTCAATTTTTTGGAAGACTTTGAAAAGGACTGGTATTAAGTCTTAAAGTGTATGGTAGCATTCACCAGTGAAGGCAACAAGTACTGGGCGTTTCTTTGTTAGGAAAATTTTGATGACTGATTCAATCTTCTTATTTGTTACAGGTCTATTCAAGTTTTCAATTTCTATATGGTTCAGTCTTAGTAGGTCATTTCTTGGAATTTGTCTTTTTCATCTAGGTTATACCATCTGTTGGCATACAACTGTTCATAGCACTCTCTTATAGTCCTTTTTATTTCTACAAAATCAGTAGTAATTTCCCCTCTTTCATTTCGGAATTTTGTTATTTGCGTCTTCTTATAGTTTGTCAATTTTGTTGATCTTTTTGTAGAATCAAATATTGGTTTCATTGATTTTATTTGCTGTTTTTCTATCCTCTTTTTTATTGATCTCTGTTTTATATTTTATTATTTCTTTCCCTTGGCTAAGTTTTAGTTTGTTCTTTTCATAGTTATTTTTGATATAAATTTATGTTGTTGATCTGATTTTTTTTAATGGAAGCATTTATAGCCATAAGTATCCCTCTTTGTTTTCATTGCATCCCATAAGGTTTTGTATGTTTTATTTTCCTTTTCATTTATCTCAGGATATTTTCTTAATTTATCTTGTTATTTCTTCTTTGATCCATTGATTGTTTAAATCTATGTATTTTTAATTTCCACATATTTGTGCATTTTCCAGTTTTCCACACATTTAAGTTTATTTCTAGTTGCACTCCACTGATATCAGAAAAGATATTTTGATTTCAATCTTTTATAAGTTATTAATATTTATTTAGTGACACAACATTTGGTCTATCCTGGACACTGTATTGTTCTATTGTTGCATGGGGTGTTCTATAAATGTCTGTTATGTCCAATTATTCCATAATGTTGTTCAAGTCTTCTATTTCCTTACTGATCTTTTGTCCAGTTGTTCTATCTACTATTAAAACTAGGGTACTGAAGTCTATTTCCTTACTGATCTTTTGTCCAGTTGTTCTATCTACTATTAAAACTAGGGTACTGAAGTCTACTTCTATTACTGTAGAACTATACACTTCTCCCTTCAATTCTCATAATGTTTTCTTCACAAATTTAGGACTTCTGACATTTGCTGCATATATATTTTTAATTTTTATATCTCCTTGATGGACTGACCCTTTTATATAACTGATCCTTTTATATACAAGGTCCCTTTATCTCTCTTAAAACAATTTTTTATTTAAATTTTATTTTTTTCTGAAAATAATATAGTCACCTTAATCTCATTTGGTTACTATTTGAATGAAATATCTTTCTCCATCCTTTCACCTTCCACATGTGCATGGCTTAGAAATAAAGTGAGTATCTTCATTTCACAGAGGGGGATCAAGATGTAAAAGAGGACAAGGAGCTCACCTTCTTCCACAAATACACAAAATCCATCTACATGTGGAACAAATCTCATAGAAAATGAATTGGAAACTGGCAGAATAATTCCTATAAACCCAAAGCTGTAGGAAAGATCTCCATGTAGCTGGGTAAGATGGGTAAGAAGAGGCATTTGATAGGCACCTGAACCCCTGGGAGAAATCTGAAAGGCAGAGAAGGTCCACATGAGTGGACCTTCACCTGGCAAGCAAGCAGGTTGAGCAACATTCTGGCATCCTGGTCCTAGGGTCCTGCATGGAACAGACCAGTCCACTTACCTTCAGGGATAACTGCTAGGACAGATAGAAGGGCTGGAGAAGCCTAGACGCTACTTGTGAGGAGTGTGCACATGCTGACTTGACAACAATCAGGGCAGAGAGAGCCTTACAATGGTGACTGCCTCCTCACTACACTTCTCAACCCAAATGGAGCTAACACCACGGCCCTGCTCACTAAACAACATAGCCTGGTGCAAAATCTGGGCCAACCAAGCACTGAGAAAAAACTCAGTCTAGCTGTGCAGGGACAGACTGTGGGGACCTGGAGTGTGATCCTAGTGTAGTTGTGGCGGACACTGTCAGTGTGCATGTGGGGGGGCGCCACAGGAGTGCAAGGCTGTGAAGTGCTGAATATTGTGCAGACAGACCCTAGGAGAGGACTCTGGGAGAAGACTCCATCTAGCTCATAGAGACAGCCCAGGAGGCCCGGGAGGTGATCTAGGCAGGGCAACAGCAGCCATTGTCAGTACACTCAGGAGTACACAGCGACTCTTCTCCCAGTGAGTGTACATCAGATCCGGCACTACACATTCCACATTAGCACTAGATCTGGGGCAGACAGGTCCTGGGGGAAGACTGCCAGAGAAGCAGCCCAAATTTCTGGTGGCAGTGCAGCTACCTCAATTCCTGTAGCCACAATGCTCCTACCCCCAGGCCCAGCCTCCTCCACAATACAGCCTTGCACTAGATCTGGGACTAACAAAACAGAGAAAGAGATGTGAACTTGGGATTCTTCTGGGTGGAACCACAGATGCCTACAAAGGCAGCACATAGGTCCTCTGTGACTGCACAGGCCTCACTTGCTTCTGCAATCACCTCCTTGGGGCCAGGGTATGCACTCAAGCGCAAGGGAGCCTGATTGAACCTGACCCTCAGGGGTTCTATTCCAACAACTGGGGAGCAGACTGCACCCTTGACAAGGCAGCAGCAGTCATGGAGCAGAGAGGAAGCCTCACCTCACACCTGGCACAAGATTCAGATATTCCAACAACAACAACCACACATCCTATCAAGGAGATAACGGCCAGAACACCCTGAGGAAAGACCCAGCTTGTATCCTACAAAAACCAGCCCTCATGCCAAAACCACTGGACACACACAGTCTACACAGGGATGCACCCACATAAAATATCCCTTTAAGACCACAATAGATAACTGCTCCTCCTAAATATATAATAACAGAAAAGGGTAAGTAAAATGAAAAAGCAGAGGAAGTATTCCCAATTAAAAGAACAAAAGAAATCCCCTGAAAGAACAAATAATGAAACAGAGCTCACCAGTCTACTAGACCCTGAGTTAGGAAAGGTGGTAGTAAACATGTTAACTGAATTAAGAAAACTCATCAATAAAACCACAAATCACTGTAACAAGGCCTTTGAAACTATAAAGATGAACCAATCAAAAATAGACAATTCAATTGCCAAGATAAAAACCAATCTAGAAGCAATGAATAGCTGACTAAATGACACAGAAGAATAAATAAGTGATCTGGAAGATAGAATAGTGGAAATCACTCAATCATAACAGCAGACAGAGAGATAAATTTAAAAAAATAATAAAGTAACATATGAAATCTATGCAATAATACAAAACATGCCAACCTATGCATAATAGAGGTTCCAGAAGGAGAAGAGAAAGAGAAGGGGATCAAAAATGTATTTGAAGAAATTATGGCTGAAAACTTCCCAAACCTAAAGAAGGAAACAGATATCCAGGTACAGAAAGCACAAATCAAACAAGATGAACCCAATACATACCATCAAGGTATATCATAATCAAAATGGTAAAAGTTAAAAAAGAGAATTTTAATGGCAGCAAAAGAAACAGTCAGCTACAAGTAAACCCCCATAAGGCTATCAGCATTTATCTGCAGAAACTTTGAAGGCCAGAAGGGAGTGGTATGATGTATTCAAAGTCCTGGCAGGGAAAAACTTGCAACCTAGGATACTCTACCCATCAAGATTATCATTTAGAATAGGAAAGATAAAGCATTTCTCAGGGAAGCAAAAACTAAAAGAATTCAGCAATACTAAACCCGCACGCAAAACAAGATTGAAGAGTCTTCTCTAGGTAGAAAAGACATAAAAATCTATGAGAAAGGGAAAATCGTAATAGGAAAGGCAAATATGTAAAAGAATTGAAGATCACATAAATAAGACTGTGTAAAGATTTCTGAAAAATCAAAAAATTATAAAAATGATTATAACCACAATAAACAGTAAGGGGGTAACCATGAAGATGTAAAACAGGACATCAAGATCACAAAATGCAGAGGAGGGGAGTATAAAAATGTATTTGTTTTAGAATGTGTTGAACTTGAATGAATACCAATTTAAAGCAAGTAGGTATAGTTACAGGTTAACATACTTGAAAACCAGGGTAATGACAATTCAAAAACCTAAAACAGATCCACAAAAACCAAAAAGAAATTCAAGTATACTACAAAAGAAAATCGTCAAATTACAAGAGGAAAAACAAAAAGAAGAAATGAACAAAGAAGAACTAAAATATCAACTTCAAAACAAGGAATAAAATAGCAATAAATATATACCTATACTTACTTTAAATGTCAATGGACTAAATTCTCTGATCAAAAGACATAGAGCAATAGACTGGATTAAAAAAAAGAGAGAGAGAAAAAAGAGAAAACAAGACCTTTCAATATACCACTTACAACAGACACTTGTCAGGGTGAAAGTAACTAGTGTCAGACAGGAGACACTAGTCAGGATGAAAGACACACACAAACCAAAAGTGAGGAGATGGAAAAAGATATTTCATGCAAACAAAAATGAAAGCAGGGGTAGCAATACTTATATCAGACAAATTGACTTTAAAACAAAGGCCATAAGGAAACACAAAGAAGGGTGTTATACGCCGCCCCGCTGGGGAGCCTGCGCAGCCCACCACTGCCAGGGTCCCGTGATACAGGGACAACTTCCACGGGAGGACACACGGCACGCCTCAGGATGGGGCAAAGTCATGCTGGCCTCTGCTGCCGCAGGCTCACCCCGCACACCGTGCCCCTCCCTCCCCCCGGCCTGAGTGAGTCAGAGCCCCTGAATCAACTGCTCCTTTAACCCTGTCCTGTCCAAGCAAAGAACAGATGCCCTCAGGCAACCAACACGCAGAGGCGGAGCCAAATCCATAGCTGAACAACGGGAGCTGTGCGAATAAAGAAGAGAAAGGGAAATTTCTCCCAGCAGCCTCAGGAGCAGAGGATTAAATCTCCACAATCAACTTGATGTACCCTGCATCGCTGGAATACCTAAATAGACAACGAATCATCCCAAATTGAGGAGGTGGACTTTAAGAGCAAGATATATTATTTTTTCCCCTTTTCCTCTTTTTGTGAGTGTGTATGTGTATGTTTCTGTGTGAGATTTTATCAGTATAGCTTTGCTTTCACCATTTGTCCTACGGTTCTGTCCATCCATTTTTGTTTGTTTGTATCTTTGTTTGTTTGTTTTTACTTAAAAAATTTTTTTCTTAATAATAATTTTTTATTTTAATAACTATTTTATCTTACTTTATTTTATTTTATCCTCTTCCTTCCTTCCTTCCTTCCCTCCTTCCTTCGATCCTTCCTTTCCAATTTTTCTCCTTTTTATTCGGAGTCGTGTGGATGAAAGGCTCTTGGTGCTGCAGCCAGGAGTCAGTGCTGTGCCTCTGACGTGGGAGAGCCAATTTCAGGACACTGGTCCACAAAAGACTTCCCAGCTCCACATAATATCAAACGGTGAAAATCTCCCAGACATCTCCATCTCAACACCATGACCCAGCTTCACTCCACGACCAGCAAGATACAGCGCTGGACACCCTCTGCCAAACAACTAGCAAGACAGGAACACAACCCCACCCATTAGCAGAGAGGCTGCCTAAAATCATAATAAGGACACAGACACCCCAAAAAACACCACCAGACGTGGACCTGCCCACCCGAAACACAAGATTCAGCCTGACCCACCAGAACACAGGCACTAGTCCCCTCCACCAGGAAGCCTACACAACCCACTGAACCAACCTTAGCCACTGGGGGCAGACACAAAAACCAATGGGAACTAAGAACATGCAGCCTGCAAAAAGGAGACCACGAACACAGTAAGATAAGCAAAATGAGAAGACAGGAAAACACACAGCAGATGAAGGAGCAAGATAAAAACCCGCCAGACCTAACAAATGAAGAGGAAATAGGCAGTCTACCTCAAAAAGAATTCAGGATAATGAGAGTAAAGATGATCCAAAATCGTGGAAATAGAATAGATAAAATGCAATAAACATTTAACAAGGAACTAGAAGAACTAAAGAGGAAACAAGCAACGATGAACAACACAAAAAATGAAATTAAAAATACTCTAGAAGGGATCAATAGCAGAATAACTGAGGGAGAAGAACGGATAAGTGACCTGGAAGATAAACTAGTGAAAATATCTACTGCAGAGTAGAATAAAGAAAAAATCATTTCAAGAACTGAGGACAGTCTCAGAGACCTCTAGGACAACATTAAACAAAACAACATTCGAATTACAGGGGTCCCAGAAGAAGAAGAGGAAAAGAAAGGGACTGAGAAAATATTTGAACAGATTATAGTTGAAAACTTCCCTAATATGGAAAAGGAAATACTTAATCAAGTCCAGGAAGCACAGAGAGTCCCATACAGAAGGAATCCAAGGAGAGGCACACCAAGACACATATTAATCAAACTATCAAAAATTAAATACAAAGAAAACATATTAAAAGCAGCAAGGGAAAAACAACAAATAACACACAAGGGAAACCCCATAAGGTTAACAGCTGATCTTTCAGCAGAAACGCTGCAAGACAGAAGGGAGTGGCAGGATATATTTAAAGTGATGAAGGAGAAAAACCTACAACCAACATTACTCTACCCAGCAAGGATCTCATTCAAATTCAATTTGGAACAAATTCAATTTGGATCAAATTCAGATTTGATGGAGAAATTAAAACCTTTACAGACAAGGAGAAGCTGAGAGAGTTCAGCACCACCAAACCAACTTACAACAAATGCTAAAGGAACTTCTCTAGGCAAGAAACACAGGAAGGAGGAAAAGACCTGCAATCACACACCCAAAGCAATTAAGAAAATGGGAATAGTAACACATATTGACAATTACGTTAAATGTAAATGGATTAAATGCTCCCACCAAAAGAGACAGACTGGCTGAAAGGATACAAAAACAAGACCCATATATATGCTTTCTACAAGAGACCCACTTCAGACCTAGGGACACATACAGACTGAAAGTGAGGAGATGGAAAAAGATATTCCATGCAAATGGAAATCAAAAGAAAGCTGGAGTAGCAATTCTCATATCAGACAAAATACACTTTAATATAAAGACTATTACAAGACACAAAGAAGGATACTACATAATGATCAAGGGATTGATCCAAGAAGAAGATATAACAATGGTAAATATTTATGCACCCAACACAGGAGAAGCTCAATATATAAGGCAAATGCTAACAGCCATAAAAGGGGATATCAACAGTAACACATTCATATTAGGGGATTTTAACACCCCACTTCACCAAAGGACAGATCATCCAAAATGAAAATAAATAAGGAAACACAAGCTTTAAATGATACATTAAACAAGATGGACTTAATTGATATTTATAGGATATTCCATCCAAAAACCACAGAATACACATTATTCTCAAGTGCTCATGGAATATTCTCCAGGATCGATCATATTTTGGGTCACAAATCAAGCCTTGGTAAATTTAAGAAAATTGAAGTTGTATCAAGTATCTTTTCCAACAACAATGCTATGAGACTAGATATGAATTACAGGAAAAGATATGTAAAAAATACAAACACATGGAGGCTAAACAATAAACTACTTAATAACGAAGTGATCACTGAAGAAATCAAAGAGGAAATTTAAAAATACCTAGAAACAAATGACAATGGAGACACGACGACCCAAAACCTATGGGATGCAGCAAAATCAGTTCTAAGAGGGAAGTTTATACCAATACAATCCTACCTTAAGAAACAGGAAACATCTCGAATAAACAACCTGACCCTGCACCTAAAGCAATTAGAGAAAGAAGAACAAAAAAACGCCAAAGTTAGCAGAAGGAAAGAAATCATAAAAATCAGATCAGAAATAAATGAAAAAGAAATGAAGGAAATGATAGCAAAGATCAATAAAACTAAAAGCTAGTTCTTTGAGAGATAAACAAAATTGATAACCCATTAGCCAGACAAATCAAGAAAAAAAAGGGAGAAGACTCACATCAATAGAACTAGAAATGAAAAAGGAGAAGTAACAACTGACACTGCAGAAATACAAAAGATCATGAGAGGGCTTCCCGGGTGGCACAGTGGTAGAGAGTCCGCCTGCTGATGCAGGGGATACGGGTTCGTGCCCTGGTCCGGAAAGATCACACATGCTGCAGAGCGGCTGGGCCCGTGTGCCATGGCAGCTGAGCCTGAATGTCCGAAGCCTGTGCTCCACAACGGGAGAGGCCACAGCAGTGAGAGGCCCGTGTAACGCAAAAAAAAAAAAAAAGATCATGAGAGATTACTACAAGCAAATATATGCCAATAAAATGGACAACCTGGAAGAAATGGACAAATTCTTAGAAATGCACAACCCGCCAAGACTGAATCAGGAAGAAATAGAAAATATGAACAGACCAAATACAAGCACTGAAATTGAAACTGTGATTAAAAATCTTCCAACAAACAAAAGCCCAGGACCAGATTGCTTCACAGGCGAATTCTATCAAACATTTAGAGAAGAGCTAACACCTATCCTTCTCAAACTCTTCCAAAATATAGCAGAGGGAGGAACACTCCCAAAATCATTCTACGAGGCCACCATCACCCTGATACCAAAACCAGACAAAGATGTCACAAAGAAAGAAAACTATAGGCCAATATCACTGATGAACATAGATGCAAAATTCCTCAACAAAATACTAGCAAACAGACTCCAACAGCACATTGAAAGGATCATACACCATGATCAAGTGTGGTTTATTCGAGGAATGTAAGGATTCTTCAATATACACAAATCAATCAACGTGATACACCATATTAACAAATTGAAGGAGAAAAAACATATGATCATCTCAATTAATGCAAAGAAATCTTTTGACAAAATTCAACACCATTTATGATAAAAAAAAAAACCCTGCAGAAAGTAGTCATAGAAGGAACTTTCCTCAACATAATAAAGGCCATATATGACAAGCCCACAGCCAACATCGTCCTCAATGGTGAAAAACTGAAACCATTTCCACTAAGATCAGGAACAAGACAAGGTTGCCCACTCTCACCACTCTTATTCAACCTAGTTTTGGAAGTTTTAGCCACAGCAATCAGAGAAAAAAAGGAAATAAAAGGAATCCAAATCGGAAAAGAAGAAGTAAAGCTGTCACTGTTTGCAGATGACATACTATACAGAGAGAATCCTAAAGATGCTACCAGAAAACTACTAGAGCTAATCAATGAATTTGGTAAAGTAGCAGGATACAAAGTTAATGCACAGAAATCTCTGGCATTTCTGTACACTAATGATGAAAAATCTGAAAGTGAAATTAAGAAATCACTCCCATTTACCACTGCAACAAAAAGAATTAAATATCTAGGAATAAACCTACCTAAGGAGACAAAAGACCTGTATGCAGAAAATTATAAGACACTGATGAAAGAAATTAAAGATGATACAAACAGAAGGAGAGATATACCATTTTCTTGGACTGGAAGAATCAACACTGTGAAAATGACTCTACTGCCCAAAGCAGTCTACAGATTCAATGCAATCCCTATCAAACTACCACTGGCATTTTTCACAGAACTGGAACAAAAAATTTTGCAATTTGTATGGAAACACAAAAGACCCCGAATAGCCAAAGTAACCTTGAGAACGAAAAATGGAGCTGGAGGAATAAGGCTCCCTGACTTCAGACTATACTACAAAGCTACAGTAATCAAGAGAGTATGGTACGGGCACAAAAACAGAAATACAGATCAATGGAACAGGATACAAAGCCCAGAGATAAACCCACGCACATATGGTCAGCTTATCTTTGACAAAGGAGGCAGGAATGTACAGTGGAGAAAGGACAGCCTGTTCAATAAGTGGTGCTGGGAAAACTGGATAGATACATGTAAAAGTATGAGATTAGATCATTCCCTAACACCATACACAAAAATAAGCTCAAAATGGATTAAAGACCTAAATGTGAGGCCAGAAAAGTATCAAACTCTTAGAGGAAAACACAGGCAGAACACTCTATGACATAAATCACAGCAAGATCCTTTTTGACCCACCTCCTAGTGAAATGGAAATAAAAATAAAAATAAACAAATGGGACCTAATGAAACTTAAAAGCTTTTGCACAGCAAAGAAAACCGTAAACAAGACCGAAGACAACCCTCAGAATGCGAGAAAATATTTGCAAATGAAGCAACTGACAAAGGATTCATCTCCAAAATTTACAAGCAGCTCATGCAGCTCAGTAACAAAAAAACAAACAACCCAATTCAAAAATGGGCAGAAGACTTAAATAGGCATTTCTCCAAAGAAGATATACAGATTGCCAACAAACACATGAAACAATGCTCCACATCATTAATCATTAGAGAAATGCAAATCAAAACTACAATGATATATCATCTCACACTGGTCAGAGTGGCCATCATCAAAAAATCTAGAAACAATAAATGCTGGAGAGGGTGTGGAGAAAAGGGAACACTCTTGCACTGCTGGTGGGAATGTGAATTGGTACAGCCACTATGGAGAACAGTATGGAGGTTCCTTAAAATTCTACAAATAGAACTACCATACGACCCAGCAATCCCAGTATGGGGCATATACCCTGAGAAAACCATAATTCAAAAAGAGTCATGTATCAAAATGTTCATTGCAGCTCTACTTACAATAGCCAGGAGATGGAAGCAACCTAAGTGTCCATCATCAGATGAATGGATATAGAAGATGTGGCACATATATACAATGGAATATTACTCAGTCATAAAAGGAAACGAAATTGAGTTATTTGTAGTGAGGTGGATGGACCTAGAGTCTGTCATACAGAGTGAAGTAAGTCAGAAAGAGAAAGACAAATACCATATGCTAACACATATATATGGAATCTAAGGGGGAAAAAAATGTCTTGAAGAACCTAGGGGTAAGATGGGAATAAAGACACAGACCTACTAGAGAATGGACTTGAGGACGTGCAGAGGGGGAAGGGTAAACTGTGACAAAGTGAGAGAGTGGCATGGACATATATACACTACCAAACATAAAATAGATAGCTAGTGGGAAGCAGCCGCATAGCACAGGGAGATCAGCTCGGTGCTTTGTGACCACCTAGAGGGGTGGGAGGGAGGGAGGCGCAAGAGTGAAGAGATATGGGAACATATGTATATGTATAAGTGATTTACTTTGTTATAAAGCAGAAACTAACACACCATTTTAAAGCAATTATACTCCAATAAAGATGTTAAAAAAAAGAATGGTGTTATATAATGATAAAGGAATCAATACAAGAAAAGGACATTACAGTCGGTAACATAATATACGTCCAGTATAGGAGCACATAAGTATATAAAACAAATACTAACAGACATAGATGGAGAAATTGACAATAATACAATAATAGTAGGAGACTTTAACACCCCACTGACATAAATGGACAACATTGCTTCATTAGCACTTGGTTTGCATGTTGCTACACACATCATACTTCTTTCCTTTCCTTTGTAAGTGATTAGTCATTTTATCTGAAAGATTAGAGATTTCTGTTATCTTTATTTTTAATCTATTTGTTACATACCTTTATGTCAAGATTCATCATTCTTAGTCAATTTAACAAGATTTAAGTGAACCCTTTCAAATGTTGATTCAGGCCATCTTTGAATTCCAGAGACTTTTCTTTGATTATAATGCTGAACGTTAGTTTAGTTTTATTCTTGTGATTTTTTTCTTCAGACATTCCCATGATACTTATGATGTGTCTTTGTTCCCTATATTCCAAAACTATGGCTATCTCTCATGTTTTTCTCTCTTATTTTATTTCATTCTAGTTCTCTTCTTTGTTTTTACTCCCTTCTTCAAGTTCCCTTACTACACTTTCAAATTATTCTCCCTTGAGAATTTTTAAATTCAGTCTTCGTTTCTGTCTTTTCCTTTGATTTCTTTCCTCAGTTCAGTCAATCTAATTTCAAGTTTTCTGTGTGTGTGTATTTTATAGCTTTATTAAGAAATAATCCACATACCACAAAATTCACAAATGTAAAGTGTGTAATTCAGTGGTTTTTAGGATATTCACAGAATTCTGCAAACATCACCATAATATAAATTCAGACCATTTTTACCATTTCAACACCCCCAAAAATGTCCATTAGCAGTTACTTCCCAACCATCTCTCCAGCCCTAGATAACCATTAGTCTACTTCCTGTTTCTAAAAATTTGCCTATTCTGGACATTTCACATAAATGGAAACAAAAGATACGTTGTCTTTTGCGATTGGCTTCTTTCGCTTAGTGCACTGTTTTCAAGGTTAATACATGTTTCCAGTTTTTTACCTTATTTATGAACCATTTATACTCTGAATTGTTGACTTTGATTCAGTGTTCTTTCATTTTTGTCATTGTTTATTTAATGTTATTTAATTTATATTAGAGTTGTGTTATAATTTTCTTCTGCTTCATAACTGTTTTTGGTGTGTGTTTTCATCTGCTCAAAGGTTTTGACAGTCACCTTCCTTCTCCTTATAGTAGATCTGAAGTGGATGCTATGTGACTTTTTCTGTATACTTTTAAAGTACCCTTTATTGTTCTTAAACATTAATTATAGTCAATTATATGTAGATGAGGCTGAATGGTTTGGTTTGCTAAGATTCTTAGTTCAAGCTTACCATATTTGGATAGCACAGTGAAGCTTCTTTACTAATTGCTGTCTTTTTCCTGTATGTGTGTTGGGGGTACGGGAAATGTAGAATCTCTTCTGATGCTGTGATATTCTTTTGTTTCTGAAGGTTCCATATTTTTCACAGCTTTCCCTGTCTCCCCTTTATCTTTTTACTACCAAGCTTCCAATAATCCCTCCTCTTCATGTAGCCTCTATCATCCACCAAAGTGATGCTTTTCTACTTTTTTTTAAATCTCTGATTGCACATATGTTCCAGTCTTTCCTTTTGGTTCCCTAATAGTCATTGTTCTGATCCACAGGCACTGACCACGTTCCAATATTTCTGTCACTCAGTGTCAGACTTTCTCCTTCAAGAATAATGCTATCTGTGTCTCCTACCATAAAGATTCTGTTGCTCAATCTATTTCACAGATAATCTTCCTGTTTCTCTACTTAGAAAAAGGTTACAGAGTAGGCTACATTGATTTTGGATGTTTTCCCCCATATGTAGATTGGAGTTTTTAGGAGACTGTGTCTCCTAATTGTGTTCTAGGCATGGATTATAGCTGGCTTTATTTATGTGGAGGTTATGTGGAAAAACTTTATATTTAGGAACCAATCATTATGCTAGCCAATATTTTACTTAAAATAGGATATTTCCCCTCATTTGTTTTGCAAATCTATTAGATTCATTGTGGAAAATATACTAAATGATGTTACAAACCACAGTTTTATCTAGTTCCTCATGTCATTGTCCTAGTATTTGATTGATTTTACTTTCTTAAGCAAGAAACACTGTAAATTTGAGTTAAGTTTTTGAGGTAGAGATTACTAGTGCTCATCATTATATCTATGTTTCCTTTCCTTGTACAAAAGAGACTGAAGTTCAATATTTCTTTTAATTAGGAAGTACTCACTTGTCATTAAAATGTGAGAGGGAGAAATGTGTCATTTCTAGGCTAAGACAGAAAATAAGTCATTAGAGAGTTCTATTCTCTTGCTCCTCCCCTGCCAAGAAAATAATGGATAAGGCTTTACCTCAAAAGAGTGGAGCCATAAGATGGAAATTATCTAAACTTTCGTTGAGCTTCCACGTGGAAGACATATTTTGCTAAGAAACACCCCAAACTGCACAGAAATTATTATAGAATGAGCAAAGAATACACTTTTGTCTAGCCACTGAGATATAGCAGGAAAATCGGTACTACAGCATAGGTCTAGCCTATTTTGATATATATAGTTTAGAGGGTGAAACAATCTCCTCAGAGCAAGAATAGGTATATAGGCTTCTATGTTTCACAGAAAAACAAAAACAAACTTTAACAGCATAACTCAAAAAATCATTAAACTGGTAAAGTTCTTTAGTGAAAAAATTAAAGGAAAGTCCACATACATAATGCAATTAGCAAACTGAAAGCTTTTATCCTTCTGGAAGTCACATTTTTTATATAGAAAGTTTCAAATAAACTGATATACTATTTAAAGTAGAAGTCTACTATTTAATTAGTATCTTAAAAGAATGAACAGCCGGCAACATTTGTGAGCAATATTTTACAAGACCTTTGCAAATCTCCAAATTTGTGAAAATCACTAATATATTTAAACCCCCTCACAAAATATTATATTTTAGCAAACATTTAAATTAAGCTTCAAACTGCAAGGTAGGAAATTTAATTTGATTTTAATTGAATTGATTTGATATTGAATTCATTTGTTTTTTCTTGTAAAATAAACAATATTCTATAATTTAATGTATGATTATTATAGAAATACAATTATGAGCTGAATTGGCAAACCTATAACTTGGTAAATAATTGTGATTGCTGCTGTATCTTATGTGTTTATGTGTGCACTAAAAACAGCATGAATGTATATTTAGAAACAGAGTTTCTTCCATTATTTATTTATTTATTTATTTATTTTTTCTTTTTGCGGTATGCGGGCCTCTCACTGTTGTGGCCTCTCCCGTTGCGGAGCACAGGCTCCGGATGCGCAGGCCCAGCGGCCATGGCTCACGGGCCCAGCCGCTCCGCGGAATATGGGATCCTCCCAGACCGGGGCACGAACCCGTATCCCCTGCATCGGCAGGCGGACTCTTAACCACTGCGCCACCAGGGAGGCCCTCTTCCATTTCTGAATGGTTTAATTCTAAGTGAAATTTGTTCTGCCTATGGCTCATCTCTTTGTGTTGAACTCTGCCTTAGTAGGGAATACTTTCTCAGTTATGTATTCAACTGATGCCTCCTTTCCTACTATCTTCACATTATGCAAATTAAAATGGCTCTCAAAATTCTTGAACCAATCTTTGCTCATAAATTTGGTTTCTTCAAATGCTGTGCTGGTACCTTCAGCACCTGTGGTTACATGGAAACTTTTTTTTTTTTTACAGGCTTCTGGCTTCTTCCTAAATTATATTTGCATCCAGAATCATGTGTTTCCTGTGCACATCTTCATACCACGCAATAATTATCTTTTTAACTCTCATAAAGTATTCTCTTTTAAGCTATGAACAACCATGCACAGGCTAGAACATTTATGAAAGATTTTCTCTGTATTTCTGTATAGAGCATGTAGAGCTTTCTGAGTCACAAACCAAATTTATAAAAACCATCTATGTTCTAGTTAAGAAGCTTTGCTTTCAGTTCCATTTTCATATCTTGCAAGGAGAGCTATCTTGCTTTTCTAGGTAATTCTCAGAAATACGTATTATTATTTATTAGTTTTTACTTTTATCTAGCCAGGGTACTAGATATGGAATGAATAACCGAATAAGCAACACTGTGATGAAACACAGACGTGTGCAGATTTACTCATTAGTTAAGTGAAAAAAGCCTATAATAGAGTCTCAGGTGTTCTACCAAAATTTACAAATATATAAATATCACATTACAAATATACAAGGGCACTTAAACACACATACATCCTAGAATTCCTTAGACTCTGCTCAATACTAAAACAGTTGTTTATAATGTCCTTGAATACCAAGAATGTAGTGTATTTGGATTCAACATATTCTTTTAATACAGGCTGGGTAGATTTCAAACTATTCTCATCCCTCTAGCAGAGAGGGGTAAGCAAGTAGGCACTTGTTTCTGTTCCCTAAATCTGAGTCACACCAACAAAAGTTGGGCTCTTTTACCTATTTTACATATTTGTTTTACATAAAGAAGAAGATATACAATAATTACTTAAATATGGAACCCATTTGATTGAAACAGCAAAGGCGCTATTAGTTTTTAATTCATTTTGGTTCTATATTATTAAATATTAATTTAAAAAGATCTTCCTACCCCAAAATCTGATCACCAATGAGACAGTCATAGAACTCATAATTAGTTGAAGAATAGCCTTTTCGAATATTTTTCAAGATTGTTTTATGCCCCAAATCAGGACTAGCAATATCTTTAAGTTTCTTAAAATGGAAACTAAATATGTCAAAGTTTCTAACCATATATTTTATTCTAAGGTCCTTTATTTTGAAGATTAATATAGAGTAGGTTTGAAACTGTTCTTTCGCAGTCAAATGTTTTCAAACAGATTTAATTAGGCTATTTTTTTGTCCAGTGTCAGCAAATACGCGCCAAGGAATCAACTCAAACCTTCCTGGTGAGGATTCTAAATTTTTCCTCTTATGCAGGGTAGTCAATGAGCTGAGCAACCAAGCATCTATTGTACAATATCTCTTCAAAATTTAATATGCTAACAATCCCATTACCCATGTACTATAATAAGAACATCTGTCAAAGTGCATGAGTATATGAACTAATGGATTCCTGAGTATTTCTGTCATTCAGTTGAAGACTTGTCCTGAGATTTGGGGGTCAATTATTGGCAATATATTATTCAGTCAGATATAGGTTACAAATTTGTTTCTTGGCAAAGTCATTCTCTAGACAATGGTCCTCAAATATAAACTTGTATTAGAATTATGTCGGAACCTTTATAAATATTTAGATGTTTCCCTGATTTACTGTGGTTTTTATTCAGCAGTTTGGGAGCTGTTTCACAATATTTGACAAGTTCTCTCAAATGATTAGTTTGAATATAAACATTTGAGAACCTTTGCTCTGAACAAAATGTTAACTATATGAGCTCCATATCAGGAGTCAGAAGAAACAGAATCAGCATAACTAGTCACTTCAAGTTTTGTTACCATGTGTGTATCTTAGATCCTTTTTTATCTTTTTTTCCCCATGGGCCAGAGTCTGGCAGTTTGATCAGTAAGCAGTTTCTGGTCACTTGCTTCCTCTCACCCTCAGTTAAGAAGCTTGAGTGGGGTCCAAAATATTCATACATTACAAATTCCCCAGGTGAATCCTTATGATTCAAGTCTTCCAATGTTGAGGACAGGGTAATTTTTATTTATTCATTAAGTGAGTATTCTGACTTATCATTCTTTATATTTCCCTTGATTTCTCAAGGCATATAATTTAAAAAATAGTGTTAAGGGTCACATAAATTAAATGGGTATATCCTTTCTCCGATTTACAAGGGCTCCTTATCCCAGTGAAGATAGTAAAAGGGAAGGGAAATAGATACACTTTCATGCACCATCTCCTTCACGTATTTAATCCTCCACATAATCTAGTCTTTATTAACCATGGTTTGCATTTGAGGAGACAGATCTCCCAAGAGTATGAGTAATTTGACCACGTTTATAAAGTCAATAAATGGCAGAAATGGGATACTAATTGAGATCTTACTGTTGCCAAGTCCCAAGAACTATTTATTACACTATGCTGCCCTCCCAAAATATGGTGATAATAGTGAAAAAATGAAAACTTCTTATGTAATGCTAGACTGGATTCATCATTTGACTATTCTCTTGGTAAAACTCATGCTGTAAATATCTGGAACTTTTTAAAATACCAACATTAGAATCTGCAGCTATTTTATTTTTAAACTATATCCTCACTTTTGGATTCCATGTCCTAAAAAATGTATTATTTTATTATTATGTTCCCAATTTCTTAGTATATTGAAATAAGAATTTTAATACTTTAGCAAAATGCAGGGTTAGCAGTAATTCAGGAAATTCTTGAGAGATGAATTTCAAGGGAAAGAATGAAATAAATCTGTAAAGGATTTTTCTAGAACATTTAGAAGAAAACCTACTAGCTTTTATCATACATAAGATCACTCTCATGCTCATCCTTCCTCTATCAGATAGGCCTATTCAATGTAACATAATACAAATGTATCAAATTATAAAATACTTATGCTATAGTTTGATATAAAACTTGGATTGCCTTGATAAAGCACATCTTGACATTGTGTTTAATACTAAAGTTCATCTAGAACCTAGTGCTACGCTTGAGTACATCATTTAAGATATCTCTAAAGGCACATTTTAGAGGGTTCTTCTTTAAGGAAATGTTTCTATATCAGAAATGTTCACACTGTGTGTAAGTCTGCTCAAACCAATACTTTCCATTTGCTTGCAATCCACATTAGACTAATGTAACCTATGCAGTCTTATGGCAGCAATTAGACCTTGAAGTCCATAAATCATTTGCTTCATTTTTCCTAAGAGGAAGAGCTTTCATTCTCATTTCTTTTCCTTTCTCACTTTCTATTCTATTCTCCTTATCTCATTTGCTTTTCATATTTCTGCCCTTTTTCCCAAAGAACTATACTTAAGCTGAACATTATGCTACATTGGCAACATACAGGAATCTCTATCAGGAGACACAAAATGTACACTAGCTCTTGTCAGCTCTAATCACAACGACACTGTCAAGTGCAGTGAAGTTACAATAATTTAGTTTAGAGCACTTCAATTATAAATCCTGACAGTGGTATGAATATTGGTTTACAGAAGAAGTCTCTAAGTAGATACTCTGTCATATAAGGGAGAAATCTTTAAAAATTAAAGCTAATGATAACTTTAATGAAAGAAACTCCCTGGATACACTCTTTAACCATATAAATTCAATTTAGATTAAATGTGAAAGTTTAGAATTTTTTTATTTTAGGTTAAAGTACTCTAGACTCTGTGATTATTGCTACATTTATGCCTGGTTTGGTTTCCAAACTAACTGCATAATGACTAATTATTGTAACAATTCTTATAATGCATTTTATCACTATAATCAAATACTAGGCTCAATAAACAGGCAAAAAAGAGAACCATATAGTATGTTGAAAAATTAATGGCTAATATTTTGCAATTAATAGATTGTTTTAAATATATTTTATATTAATGTTTAGCTTTTTTAATATACAATTTAAAGTAACATATTCTTTTAGATTAACTATTGAATATAAATAGGATTCATTCTAACAAAATATAATGTATAGGAATATAAATTTTTGTTAAATTGGGGACAGATATTAACTTTTAGAGAAATAAGAGGTCCTAGGTTCTATTACAGATTACAGTACTCTCCTCTCTAGTAGAGATTTTGGGAAAGCCATCATATATTATTTTCTTCTAAATTCTACAGCAATAAAATGAGGTATATTAAACCTTCTTAAGCAAAGTTCTATAATTTAAATTATAAGCAGTTTGGAAAAAAAACAGTTTTACAATGCAAATAAATCAGCCTGAATAGCTAATTTTGTTCAGCTATCTTTTGCTATTTCATTTTAACCTTTTGTTTACATAGGCAAGCACAGTTTTTGTTTCTTTTTCATCTAAAGAGTGTCCATTATTGGCATAGATTTGGAACAAATCAACTGTGTGAGAAAAAGTGGAACAGAAGGAAAGACACATAAGAGCCAAAATTTGCTATGCCTATTTTTTTTCCCTCTAGCACCTGGAATATAAGCATTGGCTTTTCCATGGGATAAAAGAGGCAAAATACTTAAGACCATAATAAATACATTGTAACTTCTGACTGTTGCCTCTTATATTACAGATGTCTAATATACCATGTTCTCTCTGCTTTTGCTTATAATACCCAGTAGGGCTGTGCTCCTTTCTGGAGGCTCTAGGGAGGAATCTGACCCCAGGCTCATTCAACTGGCAGGATTCATTTTCTTTCACTTGTAGTAGGAACCCATTTCCTTGCTGCCTGTCAGCAAAGGGCTGGTCTTTGCTCCTAGAGGCCACACACCTTCCTTCTCATGTTTCCATATATCCCCACTTCCTCCAACAATGGCAGGTGGAATCTCTCTCATGCTTCATATATCTCCCCTTCATGTGTACCCTTCTGGTGGATTCCCCAAATAAAAGGGAAAGTATTGCCTTATTTTTTTTTACCAATATTTAGTATTTTCAGTGTACAGTACTTGTATCTATTTTGCTACATTTTTTAAATTTTCTATTTAAGATAACCATTTTCCCACAACAACTATAAATTCGACATGCTCTGCTGTTTTAAGCCACCACGTTTGTGGTGATTTTTTACAGATGCCTCAGGAGATTAATACATCCTACATATAAAATTCTAGAGGAAGCAAAACTAATCTATAGTCACAGCAGATATCTGAATCAGGGATAAGGGAAGGGTTGCCTGAAAAGTGACATACAGGGACTTTTTGGGGAGATGGAAAATGTTATGTATCTTGACTGTGGTTATGGTTACATCAGTATGTATATTTGTCATAACTCATAGAACTACATAATTAAAATACTGTTAATTATACTTTAATAAATTAGAAATATGATTCATCAATTCATTGATCATTTAATCTTATAGGCAAATCATCACACTGCCTCTAGGCAATGTGGGTAGGACAAAATGCACAGAGGTGAAAGTAAGGTTTATCCTTTCACTATGGTCAAGTCCTATAAAGATATCATGGTCTCACTCTATTTATGCCTGAATGTACAATATATCTCAAAGAGGTGCATAATCTGGGAAGCAGTGAGATAGCAACCCTTGGTCTCAGAGGTGTTCTTTGTTGGCTCCATAGTGGTTTGCTACCTTTATTTTGTCTTACCATTGCTGAAATTTGATTATAAATCACCCCAGCTTCTGAACAAAAGAAAAGTCACAAACAATAATGAAACAATTCTCTTTGTTTTGGGTAACAGAAGATAGTCAGAGAAAGTCAGTGGAGCAATAATCACTGCCAGCCTGTATTATTTTGTTTTAATAATGTTTCTGAGCATAGCTGAGGAATCAATTTACTACTCTAAAAATTTTGCAAGGGAGAGTGAACAACTGATTCTATCAATAATTTGAGGAACATTTATTAACTCCTGAGTGGGTGAAATGTCAGGATATTTGCTTATCTCTAAATCAGGAGGACATTGAGTTACTGTGATTAACTTTAACATGTGGGAGGGAACTCTTACACTGGATTGTGGAGGATATAAAAATAGCACAAAGACATAGATAAAACTGTTCATGAAGCACTGTCAGAATGAAGAGGAGATCAGAGCAGGCAACGAGGAAATACTAATTAGCAAACATGCCTCTTGCTTTACTTTAAGCATCTCTCCCCACTACCTCTCCCTTCACCTATCTTGATTCTGTTACTTTTGTGACTCTAAACATTACATTTTGGTATAACTGGAAAAATATCCACCCATTTATATAATTTTATAAGTTAAAGCAACTACGTCATTGACCAGAATTATGAGAGATAGGGAAGTCCCATCGTTTACCTTACAGAATTTGAAAACTGCTTCATGGTGTAACTTCTGCTAATGATAACATGAAGACCTTTGTCCTAAACTTTTAGTATCTAGAGTTCAGACTTGGGCATGTGGTCATATTCACAGGCATTTTAACCTCTTGGCCCTAATATGTGTTTTCACTTTATTTTATAACATACATATGCAATGTTGGGAGAAAAAAGGCAAAGGATCAGATTTAGAGTGTAATCGGAAAATCTGACCAATTGGCTGCCAGCTTTATTTTGGAGGAATGCACTTTCCAGAGTAAATGATATATAATAAAAGAATACAAATGACTATATGTTAGCTTAGTGAAGGCACTGAGGCAGATGGATTCCAGCAGAGGGAAGAGCATATTCAGATGTCATGTGAAATAACACAGAATAAAAATGCAGACCTACTAGAAAATGGACTTGAGGATACGAGGAGGGGGAAGGGTAAGCTGGGACAAAGTGAGACAGTGGCATGGAAATATATACACTACCAAACGTAAAATCGATAGCTAGTGGGAAGCAGCCACATAGCACAGGGAGATCAGCTCGGTGCTTTGTGACCACCTAGAGGGGTGGGATAGGGAGGGTGGGAGGGAGGGAGATGCAAGAGGGAAGAGATACGGGGACATATGTATATGTATAACTGATTCACTTTGTTATAAAGCAGAAACTAACACATCATTGTAAAGCAATTATATTCCAATAAAGACGTTAAAAATAAATAAATAATGAATAAGTTAAAAAAAATAGTACTTTTAAAGAACACAAAAAAAATTCAATATTACTGAAGAATAGAGCTTTGGATGAAGAGTTTTTGAAAGATGTAGCTGGAGAGATATAAGAACAAGAAAATAAACCAGAGAAAAGGATTGTGATTTGACTTATACTAAGAGCAATGAAGGACTCATGGGTTTTCATCAAGGCAATGGAATGTTCAGATCTTCCTGTACTGGAGAAACTGAGAAACTTTCAATCTTGGGACCTAGGGTAGACCCCTTCACATCTACTATTACTGAGTACAGGAAGTAGCAGAAGTAGATTGAGAGAGATCAAAGCTCCCATGACTGTCAGAGGTTATATGTGACGTTTGAGGCCAAATCCCTGAAGGGGTAGGCTGAAGTCTATAAGGCTAGAGAGTTAGACTATGGAAACTTAATATTATGAACTCTGAAAATTCAATATCGTTTTTCCTTATAATGAAAGCTTCTTTTTTTTTTCTTTCAGAAAAACTTACCTCTCATGCCTACAGAGATGAACCAAAAACCCAGACTGCCCAATCAGAGTATTCATAATGATTAGATCAGAGGCAGACATATAAATTAAGCAAAAGCAGTTATTTGAGGCAATTAAGATGCATACTGAGGGAGATTAGCTCTCATTATTTTTTAATTGTCAGCTAAAAGAGCATTATAAGTCTAAAAGTTTTATTAGCAATTTCTGCCATAATATGGAGAGAAATTAATTGATTTTGTTTAAGTTACTTTGAGATTTAGTGCTGTAACCACTGCAAATATCCTAACTGATATGTGTATTAATATATCCTACCTGATATGTGTAATAGAAAAACAAATTTACTTGGCATCAGAATGTAATAACATTTTAATGAATTATAAAACTATCTATAATTTCATTAAATATATGTAATATGGTATAACTCAGGACAACGTAAATTTACAATAGAAAAAATAATAATCAGAGCATATTAACTATAAGCAAAGTAATTAAAATCATATACTGAGTATGCATTATGTGCTGAAATGTAGAAATGAGATGAACTAATACATTTTAACAATTTAAGGTCACACCCTAATGGTATATACAAATATTTAAAACACATGCAAAATCCATGAAATTTATTGTTGTGTAGTTATTTAAGAACCTTCACTTGCATCTTTGTATTGAAGTCCTGTTTTAGCATTAGGTCAAAAATATTTTGTCCTGAAGCAGAACAACCTTTAAAAAATGTTATTTGCATTCCATACAAGATTACTGCAGGGGCCTTAGGATTTTTTTGAGTCTTCTGTGAAGACTGCTTTGAAGGCCAAAGTGCATATCACTGTATTCCAGGCGATATATCTTGCTCTCACTCACAAATTAAACATTATATGCCAACTCCATAATGATGCATGCAGTGAATACACCTGAATAGTTCACTAATTGTTTGGTTAGAAGAAGCACTCTGGGAGATGTATGTTATGGTATCAACATTATCTATTTTTTCTATTTCCCAAGAGAGTAAAATAAGAATATTATCTTCAGAGTCGCCACAGCTGCCATCATGGGCTCCAGATGTGGACATGGGCCACTGCTACAAGACCAGTGAGCAGGCGCCAAGTGCTGCCCCTGCTGTCCCAGAGTGCACAGACAGCAAGCAGCTGCCCATATGAGACCCATGAGCAGGATCCACACCCTGCCCCCACCATACCAGAAGTACACAAGGGCCACTGCACCTGCACACCCCCATATCAAGGGAATAACAGCCAGCACACGCTGAGGAGGCAGCAAGCATCCAAACTAAAAGCAGCCCCTCAATTCCAGAAAAGATGGTGAATTAGAAGGATTTGAGTTCACCTCCCCTCACGAAAACACCAAAATCACAACTAACTGCTGAACAACCATCAACAAAAAAGACTGGAACCTACCAAAAAAGATATTTTACATTTAAAAGACAAAGAAGAAGCCACAAGACTGTAGGAGGGGCACTTTGAGATAATCAAATTCCATCCCCACCATGTGGGCAACCCACAAACTGGAAAATAATTATATCACAGAGGTTCTCCCCCAAGAGTGAGAGTCCTGAGCCCCATGTCAGGTTCCCCAGCCTGAGGATCTGGCATTGGGAGGAGGAACCACCAGAGCATTTGGCTTTGAAGGCCAGTGGGGCTTGAGCGTAGGAGCTCCACAGGACTAGGGGAAACAGAAACTCCACTCTTGAAGGGCACACACAAGGTTACACATACAGTGGGGCCTAGCACACTAACTCTATATTGTGAAAATGACTATACTACCCAAGGCAATCTACAGATTCAACACAATCCCAATCAAATTGCCAATGGCATTTTTCACAGAACTAGAACAAAAAATTTTTTAATTTGTATGGAAACACAAATAGCCAAAGCAAACCTCAGAAAGAAAAATGGAGCTGCAGGTATCAGGCTCCCTGACTTCAGACTATACTACAAAGCTACAGTAATAAAAATCAGTATGGTACTGGCACAAAAACAGAAATATCTATCAGTGGAACAGGATAGAAAGCCCAGAAATAAACTCACGCACCTATGTTCAATTGATCTATGATAAAGGAGGCAAGAATATATAATGGAGAAGACAAATTCTTCAATAAGTGGTGTTGGGAAAACTCGACAGCTACATGTAAAAGAATGAAATTAGAACATTCTCTAACACCATACACAAAAATAAACTCAAAATGGATTAAAGATCTAAATGTAAGGCTGGACACTATAAAACTCTTTGAGGAAAACATAGGCAGAACACTCTTTGACATAAATCACAGCAAGATCTTTTTTGATCCACCTCCTTGAGTAATGAAAATAAAAACAAAAATAAACAAATGGGACCTAACTAAACTTAAAAGCTTTTGCACAGCAAAGGGAACCATAAATAAAACAAAAAGATAACCCACAGAATGGGAGAAAATATTTGCAAATGAAGCGACTGACAAGGGATTAATCTCCAAAATATACAAACAGCTCATGCAGCTCAATATCAAAGAACAAATAACCCAATCAAAAACTGGACAGAAGATCTAAATAGACATTTCTCCAAAGAAGATATACAGATGGCCAAAAAGCACATGAAAAGATGCTCAATATCATTAATTATCAGAGAAATGCAAATTAAAGCTACAATGAGGTATCATCTCACACAGGTCAGAATGGCCATCATCAAAAAGTCTACAAACAATACATGCTGGAGAGGGTGTGGAGAAAAGGGAACCCTCCTACACTGTTGGTGGGAATGTAAATTGGTACAACCACTATGGAGAACGGTATGGAGGTTCCTTAAAAAGCTAAAAATAGAGCTACCATATGATTCAGCAATCCCACTCCTGGGCATATATCCAGAGAAAACCATAATTTGAAAAGATACATGCGTCCCAGTGTTCATTGCAGCACTATTTACAATAGCCAAGAAAAGGAAGCAACCTAAATGCCCATCGACAGAGGAATGGATAAAAGAAGATGTGGTACATATATACAATGGAATATTTCTCAGCCATAAAAAAGAACTAATGCCATCTGCAGCTACATGACTGTACCTAGAGATTATCATACTAAGTGAAGTGAGTCAGACAGAGAAAGACAAATATCATATGATATCACTTATATGTGAAATCTAATTTTTAAAAATGATACAAATGAACTTATTTACAAAACAGAAACAGATATTGAAAACAAACTTATGGTTACCAAAGGGGAAGTGTGTGTGGGGGGGAATAAATCAGGAGCTTGGGATTAACATACACACACTACCATATATAGATAACCAACAAGGACCTACTGTATAGCACAGGGACCTCTACTCAATATTCTGTGATAATCTATACGAAAAAAGAATCTGAAAAAGAATGAATATATGTATATGTATAACTGAATCACTTTGATGTACACCTGAAACTAACAGAACATTGTAAATCAACTATAATCCAATAAAATTTTTAAAAATAATAAAAAATAAAATCTATTTCTTTTTGAAAGTGAAAAAAAGAGAATATCATCTTCAGTTCAATGAATTACACCTAACATGATATTCTAACAGCAAAATTCATTAAAAGTAATAAACACTGTCTGAAAGTTCATGGATCTATTGAATCAATGACAGTGGGAGTCTATAAAAATATTTACTAATTTTACTCAAGTCTGTATGGCACCAAAGACGGTTATACACATAGAAAACACAAAAGCAATATTAAGTATACTTTTTAATTTTAAATAATCTAGTTATATTTATAAGAAATTACTAATAGAACTATTGCAAAAAATAACATTGTTTGAACTTCATTTGTTTTATTTTGATTTTAATGATCCATGAAATATTAATTTCAGTGGTTATGAGTGTTATCACACTCCTATGATTCAAAGTTCAATCAATCACAAATCAAATCGGGACATCCAGAATGTGCTCATTTTTTTGTTTGTTTAGAACTTCAGTGTCGTTGGAACCCAGACCACATCAACCATCATAAATTGCTGACCACCATGCTTTAGGTCATATTCATACATACCTTGGTCCTGGCTGTGGACCCTGCAGTGCCCTGTAAACTGGCTTTCATCCTTCAGCGTGGTCTGAGAGCCCCTGGAGAACACAGAGTTAGACCCAAGGATGAGAGTGCCTTTGTAGAAGTCCAGGAACCCTGTAGCATACTTCCAGCATACTGTTGGAGGGGGAAAAAAAAAAAAAAAAGAGTTTGGATGCACTAGAGAGGGTAAAAGGGACAGTCTGACTTTACCTGCATAATCCCTCCCTCAAGGCAGCACAGATTAGTGCCAAAATAGACCATCTTGGCCCATGATTTCTCACATGGAGAAAGTGAAAGCGTATGAATGAGTACTCAGACTCCCCAGCCAAGTGAGATGCTGCCCAAGAAGCCCATTTCTTCTTCACCCCATCCAGAGAACTGAGTCATGAGCAGCACTACTTGGGGTAGGGAAGATGCTGTGAGAGTGGCAGAGGAGTCTCAGGGTCTTAGAGGGACGTGGATCCGGATCCTGTTTACTGCATCTTGGACTCCATCAAGAAACCTGCCCAACAGCCACTGGGGAAGCCTCACCCATGTATCTTCCCAACTGGCCCATGGACACCCCCAGTGCTCTGTGCAACTCACCACACACACCCCAAACTGTGTGGCCAGCTCCTTGTGCACACTCCTGATGGAGGCAAACAAGCTTTGGCAGGTGGCTAGTGAGCACTGCATAAAATCAGCCTCAATCTGAAGGCCAGGAAGCAACCAGTAATTTTAGCTCTAGTGTCACCACTGGGAAAGCAGAAGGGAGGCTGTCAACAACCTGCTTGGTGTGTTGCAGGATGCAGAGAAGGCACCTAAACTTAAGAATTCTGCCACAAGGGGAAGCAAGAAGTGAGAGGCAGGTGTATCCACAGAAGGACTGAGAAAGCCTAAGAATTCCTAGCAGGCAGTGGGAAGGTATTTCTTTCCTAAAATGGGTCAGTAAAGACTAGAAGTGACTGTTACTTCTAATGGAAGGACAGCAACTGCAAGAAGTACAAGAAACATAAAAAATCATGGAAACATGACACCAACAAGGGATCACAATAATCTGCTAGTAACCGATCCTAAAAACATCCCTGATAAAGAATTCAAAACAGCTGGGTTTTTCCCTTGTAACGAGAACTTCTAAGATCCACTCTCTTAGCAACTTTAAAGATACAATACAATATTAACTGAAGTCACCATGCTGTACTGTTACATCTCCATTAGTTATTTATTTTATAACTAGAAGTTTGTTCTGGTTCTTTCCTGTCCTTGCCCAGCCACTCGGCTGCACAAGGTCAGAAGGGCCCACCAGCTTCTGACCCGCCACGCTGTCCCGCTTCCTGGGAGGCCAGGAAGGCAAGGACAGGGCTTTCCACTTCCCAGTGGCAGGGGTCCCGGCGTGCTTCAACCGGCGAGCGCAGATGCGCGCCCCGGCAGAGCGCAGCGTGGGGGCCAGTAGTGGGACCCCTGCCCTCCCTCCGCGTACCCCCCCAACGCCCCGCAACCCGCCCCAAGGTGGCGGCGCAGGCGCAGAGGCGCCCCCACCTTCGCCCCGCGAGCAACAAGCCAGAACGCCAGCCCAGCTGAAGCCGAAGCCTGAGCAAGACGCCAGGCAGCAGCGAGCCCAGCCTCCTACAAGGGGACAGAAGAGACCGGAGCCCGAAGAGAAAGCACAAGTGCCACTACGCAGGGTGCGAGAACGTTTTGGGGTTGAGAACTCACACAGGACACTGCCCTTCGCTGGCGGCTGGCACCACGACTTGCCGAAGTTTGAAGCCCGCGCCTCGGGGAGCTGGCGCAGCACCGCCTCTCTGCGCACGCGCGAGAAGTTGCGAGGACCACCTGTGGGAAGCTCGTCGGGAGCAGCTGCGGACCTCCTGAGGCAGCTCGCGCGCTGCCGCACGGCTTTCATCCCCGGCGGGACCCGCACCCTCTCTCTCCCTTTGCGACTACAGCCTCTCCGACCCCAGCAGCACCACCGTCAGCGCCCTCAGCTCGCCCAGAGCGCCGCCCGCTTGGGCTGCCAGGACGCTGGGGCCGATTTTCTGTGGCAACACAGCCGCCGTCAGCCTCTTCTGCGAGCTCGGCGCTCCCCGCCCCTCATCCCGTGGGCCCGAGGCCTGAGGACCCTCCCCGCCTCGTTACCGCCGTGGGGAGGGGCTCTCCCTTCCTTTCGGGATTCCGTGTCTTTTCCTTCTGTAATGAGAAAGAAGAAGGAGAACTTTATGAAGTCAACAACAATGAAAACAAGTTTCTTCAGTTCAGGGGTCAAAGTAAGCTTGTAAAACAACAGCGACAACCGCAAAAAACACCATGCGCAAAGAGCACAGTACACATACGCACGAAGGTGAGAATAAGCGGTGTTGAACCCCGCTTTCTCAGAGATGGACGTGTTCCAGGGGTCAGTAAGGAGACTCTCCGCCCCCCCCCCCAACCCTGCTGCCTTACTGGGAACACAGAATGGCACTCCGGAGTTTCCTTTTGTTTCGAGAACACACTGGGGACACAGCCCCAGGCCACTGCAGGTGGAGTTGAATGTCTGCCCCAAGGGTCAGTGGCTGGTCAGTTCGTAGCAGATATTTGTGCTCTCAGGGCAGATCCCTAAGCTGGGGGACCCTGCGTCTCCCTCTTCTTGCCCACCTGCCCAGCCTCTAGCCACCACTCTAGTGCCCGGCCTGGCTCAGAATGCAGACTGTTCTGAAGGACACGCCGCCTCAGAGGAATGCCTTAAACCATGGTGGGCAAAAGGAACACTCCCTCTGCCCTCCGTGGCACCCTGCCTGTCTTCCTCTCCTGGACCGTCTCTCTGTGACCCCTCGGAGCACTGGAAACAGAGATGCAAACTCGGGTTGGGTAGACGACTGTAGGAGCCCATGTCCAATGTGATAAGTCCAGGCCACCCACCTGACCCTCAGCCTACTTGAGGTTAAGTGTCAGCACAGGGACACCTGCTACTCTGAGTCCCTGTAGAAGGCAGATAGGGACCTTACACTATTATTCCACATGGATGTTGCCCCCATGGTCACCACCCACCCCTACATCAACATCAAGTTGGAACTTGTGTCCCTAAGCCATGAGCACAGCCCTGCTTGTGCCCCTCCAGCTGTGTTCTGGGTTACCCTCCCCCCCTCCCTTTTTGGTAGAAATTTGCTTATCACCTGAGATACGTGGAGATATCTTGGGATGTCACAAAAGAAGGTGAGGAGTACTTACCTAGGGATCAGTTTGCACAATGCTGAAGAAAGGGTCAGTTTTCAACAAAATGATGCCCAACAAATGTGATTCAGAAACAGGGGTGATAAGCAAAGTTGTAGATTGTGCCTGGGTCTCAGTCACCTGTACTAAATGAGGGGGGGAAAGCAACAGGTTTCAATACCTATGTTTAGCCAGGGGGAAAATGATGTTAATCCATCCCACTGTGAAGTGGGATCCAGGAAGCTGCAGGGAAAATGATCAAAGCAGAAAGGAGCAACATCTCAAACATGGGGAGTTGGCTTGATCATTTGTTGACCAAAGTTACTTCCTGGAGAGGATAGAAACAAAGGGACCTGGAGGAGGTACTTCCCTTTACGATTGTCCACATTGTCTCCATTACTATTCCATTTTCAGGTCCCAAGGAGGCAGCAACTGGATGGTGCACAATTCCCACCCATGGGTTGGAAAGGTGAGCAGAAAGCAGAATTTGGGAAGCTATGAGTTCTTGCCGAGCATGGGCTGTGTGGTAAGTTCATTTAAATCCTTGAAAAGGCGCCTAAGAAGCTGAAAGAGGTTGTCTGAAGCCAGGAAAGTTGAGAGTGAAGTTCTCTCTTTTGGGAGCACAGGCCCAACCCTCTCAAGATGTCTCTTGTCCTCAGTAGACAACTGGATTTTTCTCTAGTCCCAGAAAGTGATTAGGAGATGCTCACTGTCAATCTGAAGGAGATGGAGATTATGGAGTAAACCAGTTTGAAAAACTACTTTCTTCATAGGCACTAGCCACCTTCCCTTCTGGGGGCAGATGGTGGGGAGAAGCTTAAGGTCTCACTGCGGGTGTCTAATGTCAGAAGAAAAGGAGGCTATGCAGTGACCATGGAAGGCCCAGAAAGCTCAGGCAAGGACACCTCTTCCCACACTGAGCTCCATAAATAAAACATTAATGAAATAAAAGGGGCTAAGAAGAACAGGTAGAGGCATGGTCTGCCAGATTTTCACCCTCTCACCCATATGCACACATACATGCACATATACACCAAGCAGGTGATGAGATGATCTAGGGTTGGCTGCCCCACCCCAGGAGTCTGTTGGATGGGCAGCCTGACTGCAGATTGTCATTTTGGTCTAGCACTGTCGCAGGGTGCAGAGTAGCAGAGGCCAGTGAGGTATGTGTGGTGGAGGGTGGAGGCCGCTGAGGACTCTGGCACGAGGACCTGGACTTTCAGACTTTAGACCTGGATGTTATTTCCAGAAAGCTGTTTTAGCTGCATGAGCCTCTCCATATATAGTGCATGGGTTCTTGTTCTTAGTCATGAGAGGATTCCATCACAAACGCATCTGAAGGGGATATATCCAACTCCAAAAACATTATACTTTCAGCCCTGTGGCTGGGGTGGGACCCCATTGCCATGGTAACTGAGTGTGCCAGCTGATAGGCCTCTTGTAGTCCACTGAAGACATGGGCTGCTGCTTCTTTTGGCTGTTATTAAACCCAGCTGGTACAAGTGGCTGGACCTTCTACTGCTCCTCCTCACAGTCCAGAAAAACCTGGTTTATGATCTTGTCCTTCTCCTCAGGGGAGATGAAGTTCTTGACGATTAGGTACTTGAACTTGAGTTCCCAGGTCTCCTCATTCTGTGCCTTCTCCAGGTCCTGCTACATGCAGATATACTCATCATTACTGGTCCTGGATCTCTGCCTTCACTTCCTGCTGCTTGGCATGGAGCTTCTCGAGTTTCTTGGGTTTGACTTCTGCCCCAGAACTACATGGTCTCTTCATCTCAGGTCATCACCTCCTGCTGTATTTCCTGCTCCTGGCATTTCTGCTTGGCAGTCTCCTCACTCTTTAGTTTCAGTATTTTCTGCTGCTGTTTGGTGTGATCCATGATGTTCTTGCCCCAATGGAGAAGCTTGCTCTCCATGGCCTTGTACTTGGCTATAAGCAGCTCTGTGGCCTGCTGCTCCTGCTGTAGGTCTTCCAGCATCTTCTCCTTCATCTCTAGCAGCTTCTGCTTCTCCTCACTCACCAGGCTGCAGTCATCCTCTACTAATTCTGCACCTGCAGTTAATTATCCATGTTTTTATCCAAGGCTAGCTCCAGGAGGCTGGGTAGGTGGTGGTGGTGGTTATTATTATCCTCCTCTTTGGCCCCCCAGACCTTGATTACTGGTCCTTCATGGTATCCCACCAGGGCTGACATGCTGCTTTTTATGCTGCTGCTTTTTATGCTATAGTTCTTTATGCTGCTGCTCTTCCTCCAGAGACACTTTTCCAGAATCTTCTTCTCCAGATGAGATTTCAGGTGGGTGATCTCCTGGAATTATTACAGCAGTGTGTCCTTGGGGTCCTCGTGCACTCAGAACTTATTCTTGATCTTCTTGGCTCGTTTGGCAAAGCTTGGTTTTGGAAAGGCTCTCGTTGTAGCCAGTAAGAAACTGGCCCCAGTGTGGCTGCCATGACCATCTGGTCATTGACCCCTAGCTTAACTTAGATTGCCTAGAAAATAGAACCTGAGACAAAAATATAATGTGCTAATACTTTATTAAGGGAAAGCTTATAGCTCCAGGGAAGTATCAATAGAAGTGAAGGACAAAAGGGAGTGAGGAAAGAAAGAAGGGAGAACAAAGAGAAGTACAATGCTAAACAGACTGCAGTTTATTAAAAATTACATTGTATTTATAGGTCTCGTGGTATGTTCAGAGAGGTCATATGAACTGTTTCAGATGATTTCTTGCTTTTAAAAAAAAACTATTTTAATGATTTGAGATATTACCTTAATTATATCCTTAATTTTTATGTATATTTTCATTAGCCTCTTTTTTATTGTGTACTATGGATCTGTCTGCCTATTTGTGTGGTACCTTGCACACTTTTAATTACTAGTTTAATTGGATATATTTGGGCTAGTCCATCTAAATAGTTTGCTCTTCTTTTGAAGAACTCTCTAAGGTAGTTGCTTGCTCATTTTTTCCCAGATGAATATTAGCATGGATTGTCTAATTCCATTTTCTTAAAGTTTGCATTTTTTTAGGATCACATTCATTTTGGAAAGTAAATAAGAAGGACCTGAATCTTTATGACATTCTATTTGAAAGACTGTCATGAAAGTGCTATATGACAATTCTCTATTCTCGTTTGTTTAAAACGAAAATCATGTAGTCTCAGGATTTTTGTTTAATGATTTCAGACTGGGCTTGCCTTGTGTGGCACTACACTTCTCATGGAAATCAACTATGGGTTGTTTGGGGCAACCCTCCTCATTCTCCTTAGATAACAGTATTACCAGGTGCTATGGTCTAAATGTTTCTGTCCCTCCGAAATTCAGATGTTGTAATCCTAACCCCCAGGTGATGGTATTAGGAGGTGATTAGGCCATGAGTGTGGATCCCTCATGAATGAGATTAGTACCCTTACAAAAGAGACCCAGAAAGCCCCCTCACCCCTTCCACCATGTGAGGGTGTAGCAAGTAGATGGCTATCTAAGAATTAGGATGGGAACTTTCACCAGACATTCAATCTGCTAGTGGCTTGATCTTGAATTTCCCACGCTGCAGAACAGTGAGATGCAAATTTCTGTTACTTATAAGCCACCTAGCCTATGGTATTCCGTTATAGAAGCCCAAACAGACCAATACACTATGATATTCTATTCATGGGCAGTGGCATGAAGTAAAGCAAGTGGAAACATGTAAGATCACTTAATTTCTAGGATTTGAACTAACATATTATTACTTCCAGGTATATGACATTAGCCAAAGCAAGTCATAGTCAAGCTAGAAGTCAGATAGGGAAGTACACTGTGACCACTTTGAGGCCATTGTGTGAGTGCAGGAATAATTGAATATTGGATCAAAACATTCAATACACCACAGTCTGCCTCCTTGGTTTCAATTATTCATGTCATTCCTTCATGTAAAACATACTTATCTCCATTCCATATCTACCATATGTCTCATCAAATCATGGCATCAAGTTAGAAATCTAAGATATTGTGAGTCTCATTGGGTGGAATGCAATTTCTCTTGGTCCATAGACGTATGAACTAAAAAAAGTATCTGTATTACACATACCCTATATAAAATGGTGTACAGGGAAAGAATACACACACAATACACACTCTCATTTTACAAAGGAACAGTCAGAGACTCATAACAGTCATTACTCTATATTAATTTTGAAACACTAGGCAAGTGTTACCAGGTACCCAGACTCTTGGGTAGTGGATATTGTTTGCTTAGGCATTCAATTCTAAATCCTGGGATGATTTCCCAGATCCATATTTTTAAGGCTCTTGGCTTGACATCATGGAAAATTTCCTTTTCTGTCATCTTACATGGACACTTCTAAAGAATGTGTCAGTGTGTGTGTGTGTGTGTGTGTGTGTGTGTGTGTGTGTGTGTGTGTCTTGGTGGCTCCCATCATCTCCTAATTCCTGACAGTTGAAATTTTGGGGCCCAGGCCAAGCAATTTTTGTTTTGGGGTCTAGATTGAAAGTGCTTTGCTTATAAAATTCTCTCTGAAACTTTGCAGGGTTTTATGTGTCTGAGCATACCCAGTTCAGTGCCAAAAGCCACATACACAATTTTTTAAATGAGTCTTTTTGTTGTACTTAGTTATTAGTACTCTGATAATATTATTCTTCTTTGGGACTTAATGTTTTTTAGGAGGCCTTTTGCCCCTCTAAAAGAAGAGAAAGCTCATTCTTCTTAAACTGGTGTCTAACCAGAATATGTTCCTAGCATAGTGTTCCTAGAGGGGAAGAGAAAGATGTGGTCAAAGTAAGTCACTAGGCCAATCACAATGTGGAATGGAACCTTACATTCATGATGAGGCCATGGCATGGATAGGAATTCAATGAAAGCTAAAGAATTGGTGCCAGTAATTGCATAAATCATAAAATCTCCCCCAGAGGCAGTAACTTTCCCATTTGTTCAATTATTCAGAGTCCTTTTGAGTTCATTAAAATTTTACTTTTAAAAACATTACACATTTCTTTTTGGTTTTATCCCTAGACATTTTAACTTCTCGTTGCTATTTTAACTGGAGTTTCCTTTTGCTCTCTTCTACCCATTGTTTGTATAAATAAAAGTTGTTGGGTTTTAATATTAATATAACTTATCCTGCCTTTTATACTACCTTAAGGAGTTTCTCCTAGTAATTTTCAGTTTGTTGTCTTGGGGTTTCCAATCACATCTTTTCTACAGCGGATGTTCTCTGGCAGTCATTAATACATGAGACAAAGATCCTAACCTTTATGTCAACTCCTATTTGTTCAATTACATGTTTCTTCCCCAGATGTCCTTGAACTCAATATTCCAATGTTACCTCTTCCATGCTCTTGGCCACATAGTCAAATAATTTTCCAATATTTATGAATCCAAGTGTGGTGGTTAATTTTATGTGTCAACCTGACTAGGCCGTGGCATGCCCAGATATTTAGTTAAACATTATTTTTGGTGTGTCTGGATGAAATTAACCTTCAAATCATTTGACCGAGTAAAGCAAATTGCCACCCTCAGTGTGGGTAGGCCTCATCCAATCCACTGAAGGCCTGACTAGAACCAAAAGGTGGAGTAAAGAATAATTCCCTCTTTCTGCCTGTCCTTGAGCTGGGACATTGGTCTTTGAACTCAGATGAGAATGTACAACTTTGGTTCTCATGGTACTCAGGCCTTTGAACTCTAACTGGAACTATACTGTGGGCTCTCCTGGATCTTCAGCTTGCATCTGCAAATCTTTAGACTTTTCAGTCTCTGTAACCATGTGAGTTAAATCCTTATAACAAATACCTTTATATGTATGTATATATCACTAATATATATGTATATGTTATCTATATATGTATATATAATATATATAAGATTATACAATGATAGGTTAATTGTGCAATTTGAAAAAGATAGGAGAGAAAAGTTATGAGTTATGCACTAAACTTAAAACCAAATCTTCTCTAATATTAGTGCAGGTCCAATTTTGTAAGTGTCCAACAATGGAAAGATACAGTAATATACAAAAGTTATAGACATTTAAAATTAGAAAATCCTGTGAAACATTTCAAATTATATAAACATTCAGAAAAAGTAATCATAGATTAAAATCCATAAACACTTCGAGCATAACTTTTAAGGAAATAAAAGGTATCAGAAAGATAATATCCTTCATTATGTATCCCAAGATAATGTTTAAAGATAGGAATCACACTTGTAGAAAGCATAAAAAGGAGGTTATTAAAAGCTACCATTCTGATGTGTACTCAGTGTTTGCTGGTCATTGGTGTTTCTGGTGCAACAATATCAGGCACTGTGTCCTAGATAATTATGCATTAAAATCTTTCACAGTTGCCAAATATTAATAAGTATTCAAAATGTATTTTTGTCTCAACTAACTATATATAATGCTATGGATATGTCTGCCAAGGATTTGTCTAGATGTTATGTTCCTTACTAATATTAAGAGGCAAGAGTTTGAAAAATGAATTTAAAAACTTCCTCCCTGGAATCCAATAGAAAAGGATCGGGGCTCAAACCTTAAACTTTAGTGACAAGGTTGAAGGATGGTCAAATGAACAAAGAAAGCATTGTCACTGTTTGTAGAAACCATGAAACATACCAGAAAATAATGATTTCAACACAGTTATAACTGATTGTTTAGTGTTTTTGAGATTGAAGCCCTTCCATTGTGTTCACAAAAATTCTAGTTTTTGGAATTTTGTCCTGAACAAAATCCATTGAGAATGCCTGTTCTAGAAATTTGAGCCAGTTAAGTTTTAAATGGTGAACGTTTTATGATTAGGAGTAATAACATTTAATTTTCAATTAGAATGTTACCTTTTAGATTGAGATATAGCAGGCCCATTCACTGTCACTCAAACATCTGGCAAACCCTCAAATTATGCAGCAAAGATGCCAGCTGTAAAAATTCTCACTGACTACTTTGGAGAGATTTCCTTCACATTATTTAAGAAGTATGAAAGTAAAAATTATACATCAGGGCAGATGCTTAGTTAGTTCATATGTAACATTGTTTTCCTGGGATTATTCATAAAACTAGTTTTTGTTTTGTTTCAGTTTTCAAATTAAATCAGAATAAAAATAAGAATTAAGTTAAAAATTTTAAAAATCTGTGTATTATAGAATATATTTAAATTATTTATAAAAATTAAATCCTTTTAAAATTTATTAAAGTAAAACCGCTGTAGATTTTTTTTTTAATTTAAGAGAGAAAAAATAGCTTAGATAAAGCTTTACATTTTTGTGTTTCATTAATTTTCTGGGTAAAGATTTATACCAGTCAAGAATATAAGCCTGTAAGTACAGGAATAAAAGTAATGAGTTTAATAAGAGTGTCATCTCAAGTCAAATTAAAAAAGCAATAGTTTTTCTTAATCTCCTTTTAACATTTACCTATTTGAAATTTTGCATTCATTTATTAATGGCATATATTTATTAAAAACTTTAATTAGGGCTTCCCTGGTGGTGCAGTGGTTGAGAGTCCGCCTGCCGATGCAGGGGACACGGGTTCGTGCCCCGGTCTGGGACGATCCCACATGCCGCCGAGCGGCTGGGCCCATGAGCCATGGCCACTGAGCCTGCGCGTCCAGAGCCTGTGCTCCTCAAAGGGAGAGGCCACAACAGTGAGAGGCCCGCGTACCACAAAAAAATAAAATAAAAACAAACTTTAATTAATGTAATGTTTCCCTCCTAATACAAGATCCTTGAGTAGGAAATGGGAATGGCTAATCTTAGCCAAAAGTACCATTTGTGTATATTGGTGGCATCCATTGATACTTTCTGAATTATATAAAAATTTTATGTTTTTTAATATAATTTTCAAGGCTGATGTAAAAAATTAATTTTTCCCATAACTAACTCAAATCATTTGGTCTTACTATGACTATATGTAATAAAATAGTATGTGAGACTTACAGATAAGTCTGTTGTAAGTTATTTTTATTTAGAATTCTCTTCCAGATAATGTATATTTAATTTGATGCTGACTTTATTTTGCTATATAGCTTAATTCAAGAAATGTTAACTTTAAGTATTAAAAATAACATTGGGAATTATGGAACTTTTGTAAATATTTTACCTTAAATACATAGGTGTAATCAGCAGAAGTCTGAAGAAGATTTTGCCAATCTGTAAATATCAATGAATTAGAGCTAGCATTGATTTATAAATGATAGTTGGCATTATATTTGCTTGTTGTTAGATTTTATTTGTGTTCCAAGCCACAAGCTACTTGTCAACCCATCATGTATGATGTGTAATAAACAGAGCAAATGAACAAGCCCATCTGGCATAATGTCATAGAATCTTAAAATATACGTGAAAGTTTGGTATGTAGACCATAAGTATTATTGTAGGAATGGTCAAGCTATACTTTTTTCTTTTTTGACACCGTGGTTTTTTAAAGAAAGATATAGTATCTCATACTGTGGGCATTTTCTACTTAACTTGAGCTATCTACCTGATATAATTATGCTGACTGAGAGTTTACATATTTTTAGCTATGATGTGATACTTTGAACATCTTCTGACATGGCACACACGCAGGACATCATTACTCCCTTTATTGTAGGGTAATCTCAGAAAGGTGAAAATTCTGGATAAGTATTTTAGAGTAACAATGTGGGCTTCCAGATAGGTTTAAAAGTACCCAGTGCTAATGATTAGAACCAGGAAAAAATTGTATTACATAACCTATTCTTAAGGGAAGATTGTGTGCTTTCTCCAAATGGCTGGAGTTCAGGGCCATTTGGATTAATATGCATTATACATACTCTGTAGATTAAGCTAAACCCCCTGGGAAATGGATGGCCAATGAACCACTTTATCTGTATGCTGCAGGTACCTTGAGTAGTTTGCTACCTGCAGCATAATTATAATTCTATTTTGATGTAGGCAGTGGTAGAGTAGTTAAAATCATTTTTCTTTCTTCCCAGAATTTCCCACAGAGAAATGCAAGGTAATGCAGTCTATTTTAAAACAATATTGTTTCACTGGATTTAAGCCATAAGATGTAATCATAATTCAGAACCAGCAAATATATCCTTCAATAGAAAAGGGAAGAATTATTGTCTATGTTGAGGAACAGGTACAGAATTAAATGTAGATATCGTGAGAGTCCCTCGATATTTCGTTAATGAGATTGCTTTGGTGACTTTTTTTTTTAAGTAGAGGGAAAGATTATTTATTTATTTATTTATTTATTTATTTATTTATTTTTGGCTGTGTTGGGTCTTTGTTTCGTGTGAGGGCTTTCTCTAGTTGTGGCAAGCGGGGGCCACTCTTCATCGCGGTGCGCAGGCCTTTCACTGTCACGGCCTCTCTTGTTGCGGGGCACAGGTTCCAGACGCACAGGCTCAGTAGTTGTGGCTCACGGGCCTAGTTGCTCTGCGGCATGTGGGATCTTCCCAGACCAGGGCTCAAACCCGTTTCCTCTGCATTGGCAGGCAGATTCTCAACCACTGTGCCACCAGGGAAGCCCGCTTTGATGACTTTTTAAATCAAGATCATTCATTCAAAGATGTTTGAATTCTTAAAATATGTTTTGATTTTTTCCACACACTTAAATGTAGGGTTGAAGCAATTAGGAAGTAGATGGAAAAATATATCTTGGCATCAATGATTTAGACATTTGGGGGAATACATGTGCACATGAATTTATATGAATACATGTATATATATACATATGTAAATATTTTACATGCACTCAAATTTGATTTGAATAATTTGGATAACTTCATTTTGTTTTTAAAAGTATACTTAGGAAATTTGCTATATGTGTATATCAGAATATACTTACAAAGGTGTCTATACCAAAATCCCTAGAATTTATGGATATGTTACATTTATATGGCAGAAGGAATTTTACAATTGTCATTAGGTTATGGACCTTAATATAGGGAGATTATTTTGGATTATCTCACTGAGTCCAGTCTAATCACGTGAGTCCCTAAAGGCAGATAACTTTCTAAACTGGAGTCAGATGTAGCAAGATGAATATCAGAGATATTGAAAGCATAAGAGCAGCTTGATCCAGTCTTATTGGAGGCCACATGGAAAGCGTGAGAAAGACCACAGATAGCATTTAGGAGCAATGACAAATCTCTGACTGACAACCAGGGAGGAAACGGGGATCTCAGTCCTACAATCACAGGGAAATGGAGTCTGTCAACAAGTTGAATGACTTTGGAAGCAGACTGTTCTCCAGAGCCTCCATTAAGGAAGGCAGCCCTGTCAACACCTTGATTCAGCCTTATGAAACCCCACCCCACCCTAACTTCTGACCTACAAAATCTGTGAGATAATAAATTTGTGTTGTTTTAGTCCACTAAATTTGTGGTAATTTGTTACTGCAACAATAGAACACTAAAACACATGTTTTAACCTGACAGAGACATAATTTAGTCTGTTTTATTTAGCTAATTTTCATGTTAGTTCCTCAGCACTGTGGAAGTATAGTTCATGTGATAATTACCTGTAGGAGCATGGCCCAAATGGAAGACCATCCATAGTCATTACTGTTTCTACCCGTCTGTTAGTTCCCCCATCACAACTCCTATACTGGACCAATATAGGTGGCTGCATCTCTGTACCTCTTTGCCTAATCATCTTGATCTCATTCTGGAAAATCTGTATGTTTTTTTCAGGATGAGTTGAAGACTAACCCTCCCACCCTCTCCCCCACCCCGAACAACAATAACAACAACAACAAAGAAGCAAAAATAAAGAAATGCATGCATTATTGAGGGAAAAAAAGTCTTTTTAAAATTTTACCTCAAGGAGAGTCCAATTACATACTGTTTGGATGACCCTGTTAATAGTTTCCAGGCTTAGTTCTTTTAATCTTTTTAACTTTGAGAGTGTGTGTGTGTTAGCTAAAGCCCAACCTTGGTTTGGGACATACGATTTCCACATGATAGGCTTTCTAGGCCTCAGAATTTGTTTCTCATTACTCTCTTCAAATACAATAATTTGATATACATCTGTTAGGATGGTACTGTTGCCATGCAAGGCTTATTGTGTCATCTTGCCCTAGAAGAAGAAAATTATTCCCCATATTCCACCCAAAGATGTAGCCCCTCAACTAAAATTTGTAATATATGACAGCCATAGTGGTGTGCCTTGCGATTGCTGGTAAAGAGAAAACCAGCGGGGATTGAAACCATGGTCTCCAGCTGTGATTGCCTTAAGGGTCTACCTCAGCTTGCAAGTTTAGGCCTTGTGCATCCCAGAAAGTCCTCGTCAATGAGTGAGTACTACAGTAGTACAAGGACTCACCATTTCTCGTCAGTTAAGAAATCCACTGTGGAGTTGCAAGGTGTTTTGAGGCTCTTATACTCAACTCTCCTTTCCTCCCCCTCTTCTTTCAGAGATATTGGAAATTATTTGCTTTCCTTGTAATCATTTTTCTCTTTAATTTGACTTAATCTATATGATACTACTGATACTACTGATCATTTGTAAGATGCTATAGTCTGAATGTTTCTGTACCCCCAAAATTCATATACTGAAATTTAATCCATAAATTGATGGCATTAGGAGGTGGGAGATGATTAGGGTGTGAGGGTAGAGCCCTCAGGAATGTGATTAGTGCCCTTATAAAAGAGGCTCAGGAGCTCCCTGGCCCCTTCCACCCTGTGAGGACACAGCGAGAAGGCTTTGTCTGTGAACCAGGAAGTGAGCTCTCACCATATGCAGAATGGACTGATGCTTTGATCTTGGGCTTCCTAGCTTCCAGAACTGTGAGAAATAAATTTCTGTTGTTTATAAGCCACCCAGTCTGTGGTATAAACTGACTATGACAGAGGCATATTTCAGGTTTTCTTTCTGGGGGGAAAAATACTAAGTTGAAAATATACATTTAATGATTAGGATTAATCTGTGCAAATATATTTTTTCTTCAGGATTCATATATTCATTTAACCCATGTTTACTGAGCACCTGTTATAGGTTATGTACTATTCTAGGTGGTGGGATATAGCAGTGGACAATACAGACAGAAACTTTGCCTTCACTGAGTTTATATTCTACTGAGTGAAAACAGAAAATAAATTTTCAAAAAAGTAAAATATATTCTATTTTAGATGCTTCTAGGTAATATGGAGAAAAATAAAGATAGAGATTTGGTGTAGAGAGTTTCCTTATTCTCCATAGAATTATAGGGAATTAGAATTTAGAGGCTTAGGAATGCCTTGGGAGCCATGCAGTTATATTTTGGGATGGATATAAACAGAGGTAAAAGGCATACTGAGATTAATAATGATGATTACAAATTAAATGGTGACGATGATATTACTAGTGTTATGAGGGAGAAAGGAGTGAAAGTCTAGACAGGAGCACACAGATTTAGTAATCCAGTACGAGTCTAAGCTTTCTGTGTATTCTAACCTGAAAGACTCTGAAAATCACTTTTGTTTGTGCATGATATTACAATGATGCAAAACTTTTTAAAACCAATATTTAAATTTGATGTATACTGAAAAACATGAGTTTTCTTGTATTTCTTATTTAGCTATTATCCCTAGGTCCCTTCAATTGAATTACATTGTTCCAAACTCCCACATTCAGAAAGCTCTAATTCTGAGATATTTTGGCAATATCAAAAAAAACAAACAACCCAATCAAAAAATGGGTGGAAGACTTAAATAGACATTTCTCCAAAGAAGACATACAGATGGCCAAGAGGCACATGAAAAGATGCTCAACATCACTAATTATTAGAGAAGTGCAAGTCAAAATTACAATGAGGTATCACCTCACACAGGTCAGAATGGCCATCATCAAAAAAATCTGCAAACAATAAATGCCGGAGAGGGTGTGGAGAAAAGGGAACCCTCTTACACTGTTGGTGGGAATGTAAATTGATACAGCCATTATGGAGAACAGTGTGGAGGTTCCTTAAAAAACTAAAAATAGAACTACCATATGACCCAGCAATCCCACTCCTGGGCATATACCCGGAGAAAATCATAATTCCAAAAAATACATGCACCCCAGTGTTCATTGCAACACTAATTTTTGCTGGTTTTGATTGTATCACCACGTGCTCAACTGGTAACATCCAAATGCTTGGCAGTTTTATTTCAAAGGTGCTTCAGAGTTTAAAATTTTTGAAGATATTGTAAGTGTCATTAAACATTCATATTTAATTAAAAGGAAAATATCCTGTGGTACTATCAATAAAAATAAATGAATTCAGATGACAGATTAGCATATAAATTCTATGAATTAATAAGTTAGCAAACACATAGGAAATTCACATCTTACACCTCTGTCTGGAACATTTATTTTGGCACCAAATGTAAGATATGTTTGGCTTTCATCAATATTAAAATATTAAAAACTACATCTTTGTATTGCCTCTATATAAAATTATTGCTTCAATTTGCATTTGGACCTAATCATGCTAATGGCTCACGTGACCTGAAAAAATTCCATTTTCCCTTTCAAGGCATAACTTTTTCACTTTCCAGTGATTAATTACAGAGTCCACGTGTATGTATTTGCAATGGGTTTGATTCATCTTAGACTACATTCCTCTTTGTGTCTAAGAAATACCCCAATTCTCATTTCATTTCTAAAGAGAGGTAGACTGATGAGTCCTAGTCAAATTAACAGTCAAGGTAATCACTTATTGTCTACTCAGTCTGTTTTTATGTCATATGATTAATCTGTTGAATGGAACCTCTTACCTAAAGGAAGCAAATTTCTGTCATTAAATTATTATTTGTTTTAAAAGTTAATACTGCTATATATTCAATATCAGCAACAGACTGAATTTCTAGTAAAAGTAATGAGAGTCATTTTCCCCCAGCACCAAATATAATGTATAGATTGTTTATAAATATTCTATTAGTTTACTACAAAACTATATAGCTTGTGTCAGCTCAAGTAGTATGCATTAAAATCTGAATGAATATTTGAAAAAATGTGGCTTAATGGGTATCTAAACAGTATAATTCTTATATCCAAAATGATTGTGAATATTACTAGTAATTTCCTCAACACAGAGTGATCTTTAGTTTTACTTTACCTGTAACTAGATCTAATATTTAGAATTTGAAATAATTAAATCATACAAGTAAAAACTAATGGGAAGTTGCATGTTGAAATTACAGATACTTAAATTATGAGATATCATTTGAGCATCACAAGTACTCTTACATATTTTTGATGAGCATACCTATGTACTGTGAAGAAAAAACAAACACATAAAAGGAAATCTCTCAAGCTAGCATAAATAAAAATACATTGGAAATGTTATAATTAATAAAATTAGAAATGTTAGTTATTGTTTAAATGCTACTTAAAATAGAAATTCGATAGAAAAATTAGGACTATAAAAAAGAACCTTTACAAATTATTATTTTTTGATTATTGAAATATATCTGACATATAACATTATGGCAATTTAAGGTGTACAACGTGTTGATTTGATATATTTATATGTTGCAGTATGATTTCTATTATAGTGTTAGCTAGCATCTCTGTCACATTACATAACTATCATTTCATTTTTTGTTGTGGGAATAATTAAGATCTAGTTTCTTAGTAAGTTTGAAGTTTATAATATAGTACAGTTGACCCTTGAACAACACAGGTTTAAATTGCAGGGGTCCACTTATATGTGAATATTTTTCAATAGTAAATGCTGCAGTACTGCCTGGTAGTGATTGGTTGAATCTGAGGATGTGGAGGAACCGTGGATAAAGCGGACTAACTATAAGTTATATGCAGATTAAACCCCACATCGTTCAAGGGTCAACTATATTTTTACCTATAGTTGCTGTACTGTGCATTAGATCTCAAGGACTATTTATCTACTAATTGCAAGTTTTTCCCCTAAACACCATTTCTTCTATTCTCCCACTCTTCATTCCCTGGCAACTACAATTTTACTGTTTTTAGGAGTTTTTCTTTAGATTACACATGCCAGTAATACCATATAGTATTTGTCTTTCTCTGTCTGACTTCTCTCACTTAGCATAACGTCCTCAAGGTCCATCACTATTGTGGCAAATGGCAGGATTTCCTTCTTTCTCTTGGCTGAATAATATTCCATTGAATGTAAATGCCATATTTTCTTCCTCTACTTCTTTTTTTTTTTTGGCTGCGCTGTGCAGCTTGTGGGATCTTAGTTCCCCGACCAGGGATTGAACCTGGGCCCACAACAGTGAAAGCACCGAGTCCTAACCACTAGACCACCAGTGAATTCCCAATGCCATGTTTTCTTTATCCATCCATTCATTAATGGGTACTTAGGTTGTTTCTATAGCTTTGTTATTGTGAATAATTCTGCAATAAATATGGAAATGCATATATCTCTTCAATAACCTGTTTTCATTTCCTTTGGATATATATCCAGAAGTGAGGTTGCTAGATTGTTTGGTAGTTCTATTTTTAATTATTTTGAGGAAACTCAATATTGTTTTCCATAGTGGCTGAACCAATTTACATTTCCACCAATAGTGCATGAGGGTTTTCTTTTCTCTACATAATCACCAACACTTGTTGTTTTTTGTCATTTTTAAATACCCATTCTAACATTCCTTTTCTTTTCTTTTTTTTTTGTAAAGCTTTGGGTCACGTTTCACCTGATTGAAATGAGACAATGTAATGTCCTTTAGTTCATATAAGAACATGCTTAACATTCATTAAGAAAAAAAAAGGTAATTCATTCTCTCAAATGCTGATAATTAGAAACAAATGTTTCAGAGGCAAATTAGCCCTTTATATCTAGCAATCAGGCCAAAAATATTATAATAATTATTACAACAAAATTGAAAACTTTATTATGTAGGGTTTAAGACACATACTATCTTTGAAATGGAAAATACCTTTCGTATATCCCCAAATCACTCTCTATGATTACTGAATCTCTTGAGATTTTTCTTATATTTGATTTCAGCAGATCACTAAGGACCTTCTGTTTATACCTTTCATTTAATGAATTCTAATTTCACTATTTCTTTCTATATTAAAATGAGGGCCTCCCTGGTGGCGCAGTGGTTGGGAGTCCGCCTGCCAATGCAGGGGATGCGGGTTCGTGCCCCGGTCTGGGAGGATCCCATGTGCCGCGGAGCGGCTGGGCCCGTGAGCCATGGCCGCTGGGCCTGCGCATCCGGAGCCTGTGCTCCGCAGCGGGAGAGGCCACAACAGTGAGAGGCCCGCATACCGCAAAAAGAAAAAAAAAAAAAAAAGAATCATCTAATTAACATATACTGCAATGCCAGTCAGAATTAAATAGTATGTAAAATCATCCTTGCATATATCAGGCAAGTTTGACACAGTTTGTGTCTTTTGTGATTATGCTTATATACCTGCATTAACATAGTGTATGTGTAGCCCACTAGAGAATGTTTTAATTTATTAAACCATGTTACCATTAACAGAAAGTGTCAGTATAATAAGCTGCTTGTACATTTTTGTAGGGACATTAAAAACAAGGTCTTTCATCTCACAATATAATTCATCTTACTCATCTTTTCGATAACATACACATTACCAATAAAGTTGATTTCTCTGAATATAGTATTACAGTATCAGTGTTCTTGCTTGTTATGCTCAAGACACATATTAGTGGTTGGATCAGAGACACAAGGCACATGAAATAGTTCATAAACTATATTGCTACACAAAACTGTCTTTAAATTTGATGTGTTGGCCTATCGAGGTATTAATAACAAAAAAGGTAATATATTTAAAGTCCCTGATTATTGTGGTATCTACACAATACCAAAAATTCAATTTAAAAATTCATTTTGTAGGGACAAAGAAAGATTTGTTCTCTTCCTTTGTATTTAGAAATCAGGTAACATAGCTTTCAGGAAACTTGCAATAAAAATAGAAATAACAGTAAAAAGAAATAATGGTGTTATCATAATATTGACTGTTTATGAAGTACATACTTTATTTCTTTTAATCCCATTAAGTGAAGGATTACTAATTCCATTTTAGAAAGGAGAACATCGTGGTTCATAAAGGACTAAAACTTGGAAAGGGACACAAAACTAATAACAGCTGAGATTCAAGCCTTGGTTTGTGTGTATTAAATTATGCCATGCTACTTTGAAAATATTATTTACCTTGTCTTTAAATAAATTTTATATGTTATTTTATTATTTATCACTTTATAGTTAGAAGAGTTTTAAATCTTTAACAAATTGAGTTTGGACTCTCTCTTCCATGAGGAGTGTATAAGAGGATTAATGAATAAATAACCTACCAGCCTTGTAAGGAATGATACAAAGCAAAGGGCAGATAGTCACAAATTTTGAGTATCTAAGTACGTTAAAGCCAGTTATTTGAGGTATATTAAATAGGAGTCAACTAGATATCTGATTTGCACAAATAAAACAAATCAAAAAACAAAAACTATTTAATACATAAAAACAATTTTAAACAATTTTTTAAATCTATTAATAAGTGTGAGGCCTTCTGCTAATGAACATGATGGCTTAACTACGACCAGATTTGACCTCCTGCAATACAACTGGCAAACAAACAAAAAAAATGTGTAATATAACTCATTTCAGACATTGGACAACAGGCAATACAGGGCTGTGATCCCTGAGAGAAGAGAGACGATGGAATAAGACTTGTAATCATCCTGGCTTTCATCTTTACAGCATTTTCCAGGGCACAGTGCAAAGAGGGGAATCTCAAGCTGAACAAGAAAGCTTTACTGAGGGGACCTTCAAGATGGCGGGGGAATAAGACGTGGAGATCACCTTCCTCCCCACAAATACATCAAAAATACATATATATGTGGAACAACTCCTATGGAGCAACTCCTACAGAACCCCTACTGAACACTTGCAGAAGACCTCAGGCTTCCCATAAGGCAAGAAAATCCCCATGTACCTGGGTAGAGTAAAAGAACAAAGAAAACCAGAGACAAAGGAATAGGGACAGGACCTGCACCTCTGGGAGGGAGCTGTGACGGAGGAAAAGTTTCCACACACTAGGAAGCCCCTTCACTGGTAGAAATGGGTGGTGGGCTGGGGGGGAAGCTTTGGAGCCACGGAGGAGAGCACAGCAACAGGAGTGCAGAGAGCAAAGTGGAGAGATTCCTGCATAGAGGATCAGTGCCGACTAGCACTCACCAGCCTGAGAGGCTTGTCTGCTCACCCACCAGGTTAGGTGGGTACTGGGAGCTGAGGCTCGGGCTTCGGAGGTCAGATCCCAGGTAGAGGAGAGGGGTTGGCTGCGTGAACACAGCCTGAAGGGGGCTAGTACACCACAGCTAGCCAGGAGGAAGTCCAGGAAAAACTCTGGACCTGCCTAAGGGGCAACAGACCATTGTTTTGGGGTGCACGAGGAGAGGGGATTCCTTCTCTGTCTGCCCACGGAAGGCAGAGCACTGCCTGAACGAGCTCCAGAGACGGGCACGAGCGCAGCTATCAGCTTGGACACCAGAGACGGGCAAGAAATGCTAATGCTGCTGCTGCAGCCACCAAGAATCCTGTGTGCAAGCACAGGTCACTATCCACATGATTCACATCTGCCCCTGGGAACCTGTGCAGCTCACCACTGCCAGGGTCCTGTGATCCGGGGACAACTTCCCTAGGAGAATACACAGTGCACCTCAGGCTGTTGCAACATCACACTGGCCTCTACCAACGCAAGCTCACCTGACATTCTGTACCCCTCCCTCCAACCAACCAGAGTGAGCCAGAGCCCCCTAATCAGCCTCTGCTTTGACCCCGTACTGTCTGGGCAGGAACAGAAGCCTGAGGGCAACCTACATGCAGAGGTGAGGCCAAAACCAAAGCTGAACCTCAGGAGCTGTGCAAACAAAGAAGAGAAAGGGAAATTTCTCCTTGCAGCCTCAGGAGGAGAGACTAAATCCCCACAGTCAACTTGAGGTACCCTACATCTGTGGAATACCTGAATAGATAATGAATCAACCTAAAATTGAGGTGGTGGACTTTGGGAGCAACTGTAGACTTAGGGTTTGCTGTCTGCAACTGACTTGTTTCTGATTTTTATGTCTATCTTAGTATAGTTTTTAGCACTTTTATCATTGGTGGATTTGTTTATTGGTTTGGTTGCTCTCTTTTTTTAATTACTTTTTTCTAATAATTTAAAATTTGTTTAATTATTTTATTATTTAAAAACAATTTTCTTTTCTTTCTTTCTTTCTCCCTTTTCTTCTGAGCCGTGTGTCTGACAGGGACTTGATGGCTCCACCCTGGTGTCAGGCCTGAGCCTCTGAGGTGGCAGAGCTGAATTCAGGATATTAGACCACCAGAGACCTCCTGGCTCCACGTAATATCTATTGGTGAGAGCTCTCCCACATATCTCCGTCTCAACGCTAAGACCCAGCTCCACCAAATGGCCAGCAAGCTCCAATGCTGGACGCCCCATGCCAAACAACTAGCACGACAGGAACACAACACCACCAATTAACAAAAGCCTGCCTAAAATCATACTAAGTTCAAAAACACCCCAAAACATACCACCAGACACATCCCTGCCCACCAGAACAACAAGATCCAGCCACATCCACCAGAACACAGGCACCAATTCCCTCCATCAGGAAGCCTACACAACCCACTGAACCAACCTTACCCACTGGGGGCAGACACCAAAAACAACGGGAACTATGAACCTGCAGCCTACAAAAAGGAGACACCAAACACAGTAAGTTAAGCAAAATGGGAAGACAGAGAAATATGGAGCAGATGAAGGAGCAAGGTAAAAATCCACCAGACCAAACAAATGAAGAGGAAATAGGCACTCTACCTGAAAAAGAATTCAGAGTAATGATAGTAAAGATGATCCAAAATCTTGGAAATAGAATGGAGAAAATACAAGAAACGTTTAACAGGGACCTAGAAGAACTAAAGAGCAAACAAACAATGATGAACAACACAATAAGTGAATTTAAAAATACATGGAATCCATAACAGAATAACTGAGGCAGAAGGACGGATAAGTGACCTGGAAGATAAAATAGTGGAAATAACTATCACAGAGCAGAATAAAGAAAAAAGAATGAAAAGAATTGAGGACAGTCTCAGAGACCTCTGGGACAACATTAAATGCACCAACATTTGAACTATAGTGATCCCAGAAGAAGAAGAGAAATAGAAAGGATCTGAGAAAAAAATTGAAGAGATTATAGTTAGATACTTCCCTATATGGGAAAGGAAGTAGTCAATCAAGTGCACGAAGCACCGAGAGGCCCATACAACATAAATCCAAGGAGAAATATGCCAAGATACATATCAATCAAACTATCAAAAATCAAATACAAAGAAAAAATATCAAAACCAGCAACAGAAAAGCAACAAGTAACATACAAGGGAATCCCCATAAGGTTAACAGCTGATCTTTCAGCAGAAACTCTGCAAGCCAGAGGGAGTGACAGTACATATTTAAAGTGATGAAAGGGAAAAACCTACAACCAAGATTACTCTACCCAGCAAGGATCTCATTCAAATTTGATGGAGAAATTAAAAACCTTAACAGACAAGCAAAAGTTGAGAGAATTCAGTACCACCAAACCAGCTTTGTAACAAATGCTAGAGGAACTTCTCTAGGCAGGAAACACAAGAGGAGGAAAAGACCTACACAAACAAACCCAAAACAAATACATTTGTTATAAATCTATCGCACATATATGTGTAGGTCTCTTTCTGCACTCTACAATCTGTTGCATTTGTCTATCTATCTGTACTCTATTTGTCCCCTCTCTATTTGTTCCCATTGCCTTAACTATTGATGTTTTGTAATAAATTCTCCAACTTTCCTGTTCATATTGTCTCATTTCTTGGCTTTTTGCATTTCTGTGTGAACTTTATAATCAATTTCTTAATCAACTTTATAGTCAATTTTGATAGTACTTTTATCTGGAATTGCACTGAATCTAAAGAGTAGGTTATAGAAAATGCACAGTTTAACCTTGAGTTCATCAGTGTGGTTTATGTCTGATTTAAATAGGTTGCATAAATTTCTCTCAGTAATGTTAAATAGTTTAGAGTATATGTAATCACAAAGTTTGATGAATTTAGTAGTTATTTAATGCTTATTGATCTTATTGTGATGTTTTTACCTGAGTTTTCTAATTTTTTGTTGCTATTTAGATATAAAACTGAGACTGGACAGTTTTATTTTTGAAAATAAACTGTAATTTGAGACAAAATCTAAGAGTAACCAATAAATACAAGGATTCTGCCATAGTTCCCTTTCAATCAGTAGAAAAACTGACATTACTGAATGCACTTAGTGGGAGAATAAGAGACAACATTGCATGATTATCTGAGTCCATGAGTTGTGCTTGTTCGGCATACAACTTCTGGATCCATGGTAAATCATCCCACACAAATTAGATCATTTGTCAAATGCTCACACTGGTAAAGCTGTATATTTGGAGATGAGTTCTTATTACTATCACGCTAGTGATGTACATGTCTCATTGAGGTGATATGAGATAAATAGTTGACGTTTTTAAGTGTTACTTAAAAAACAGATGTTCAGTATTTATAGACATTTCAATAAGAGGTTAGTTATAGAATTATTCATTTTATATTATATTCATTATTATATTTTTAAACTTTAAGTCACTTTCTATTATTAAGATCTTAACAGCATGTGTATCCATGACTACTACTTTCATGATTTTCATGATGGTTAAAAGAAAATATTAAAATAGAGCTGAGTCATTTTCAACTGCTGAGATAGATAATGTAATACTTCATTTCACGGGAGTATTAAATAAAAGGCAAGTTCCCACACCTTATTATGCTACCCGACAATGGGCACTTGTAATTATTTAGCACAATTATTTGAGTTTCTTCTTCAACTTCTGATTTGATTTCAAGAATAGCATATTTTCCCCAGACATAAGAACTCTTTCTAGTCTAATTTTATCTTCCGATTCTATAGAGAAAAATAATATGCTCCACACCAGAATCGCAAAGAGAAATTACTCTTTTCATGCACCATCTTTCTCCCTTTCTTCTCTTTTGCTTACTTTTTTGTTTCTTTTTTGTTAATTGAATAAATTTGACACAATTATATGTTGTGTAAGATTAAGATAGATAGCATGTTACTTAGATACATTTATGTGTTGTAATATGATTGCCAATGCAGTGATATTTATTGCATTTCATATTTTTCTATAGATGTATTAGGCCTGATAATTCAGAGTTGAGGGAGCTCTTTAAAAGTTTATATCAGGCAGTCCTTGGGGAAATATTTTCAATCCAAGGTAAAACCTCAATTCTACCTGCAAATCCTAACCTTAAGGAAATAGTTATAGAAAATAAGTACATGTATTTATTAAAGCAGAAAGATTTTATTAAAGCTTAGCATATCCCCACTTAGCAACCCTAATATAACAAATAAGCTCTGAGGACCTAAAATTTTTCTCAAGCCTGAAGCTAAAATCAACTAATTGTAAATAACTCTCTCCATGGCTTTTGTAACATTTTCATCTATTGAATATTCTATCAAAACATCTTTTTAACTTAGTAGAAACTTCTGTTGAAGATCTGTGGCTGTACAGATGAAGTGTTATATCTTGGAAAATATTATAGTTGACAAATTGGATGACATAGCTTGAAAGCTCCTTTAAAGATAGGCATTAAAGAAATATGATCTGTTTATACATTTCTATGTTTTAACTGATCTTGTTTGAATATTTGAAAATTTGATTGGCAAGGATGGATGACATATGCCTAGTTTATACCTTCTCTCCCTCTGGCTTGGATCCAAGAGCCACCTGGTTGGAATGGCTTGTCAAAGAATTTGTTTTCTGTACAAATTCTTCATGTAATGAAATTAGATTATTATTTTTAAAATTCTAATTTTCCACATGACATATCATCTTTAGAGAAAGCAGTTTGTATTCCAAGTTGTTGCCACTAGCAACAGATATTTAAGTCAGTAATCTAAACATATTAGATTGTGGAAAATAATCAGTGCTCTTTGGGGAAAATAAAGCAAAGGAAATTGATATTTCTATAAGAATGAAAAATTTTGAGTTTCTACATTTTAGGGAGCTACACATGGCCTTGAGTAAATTATTTAACCTACCTGGATTTCAGTGTCTGCATTTATAAAATAAAAATAAAATTCATACCAGTCCCATAGCTTATTTTGAGGAATAAATTAGAAAATATGTGTAAACTGTTTACCACTCTTCCCAGCATCTATTATATGCTATATAAATTTTAGCTATTATTGCTACTAACATAGAATTCTACTCAGTTTAATTATTCAAAAAATTAAACTTGCTATTCTCTAATGAGCCTACATTACTTAAATCTTTTGTTACTTTGATTTGAAGATAAGAACAATTATGTTAAACTGTTAGTTGAATTGACATCTTGAGTAATTAAGACACTAAATTTTAAGATAGAGATTAATAGAAATTTATATTTCTATAATACTCAATATGTATTATGATTAATAAATAATATTAAATTAATAAACTGGCAAGTAAAGCATGAGGCTTGAAAGTGAAAATAATAGCTGTTATATGTGTTCAAAATGAATTGTTCTGAAAATAAACTTGGATGGAAATAAAGTAGTAAAAAGGCAGACTTGCACCTACAATGTATCAACATTTATTTTAGAAAACAGTGTGAACATTTATCTCAGTAGCTGCTAGCAAGCAATAAAATATAGAAAAACAATACCAGATTAGAGTCAGGAACTCAGATTTTATTCCTCATCCTTTCCCCTACCCCAAACTTTTCCATTAACTATCCAGCTTTGTCATCTTCTGAAAGTGCTTTGTTTTTCTAGGATTAGTCTCCTCACCTGAAGAAACAAAATGAAAATATTAGTTCTAAAGGTTTCTAGGGTAACTTTCAGTCTAAAATATCTATGATACACTTTCTGATGAGTAATACTTAGGTCTAGGCATAGATACCAGGAGTTTGGTAAAAATTAAAGATAGATACCAGAACCAGAGAAAGACTTGCAGGAGAATTATAATTAGGTAAGAATTGGTGATAGGTATGTTAATTGACAGTTTTAATGTAAATTATTGAGAAAAAGAAATAATTCTTATGATTTCCAAAATACTTAGAAATTACAGGAAACAGCATCTCCGAAGCTGACTACAATTTTATATTCAACTATCTTCAGCCTATGGGAAATATATAAACTGAAAAACTTAGAATAGCTAATTGACTTGGGCAATGCAATTAAATAATCTGTACCTCAATTTCTTTTGTTTTTTTAAAACATTTTCTGTACCTCAATTAATTCATTAGTAAAATGAGAGTAAAAATATATATCATTGAGTTAACATGAAATATGGTGACATAGATGATGCCAATTGGTAACATATAAGAATTCAACAGATGCTAATTATTCTCTCTCTCTAGACTGAACTTTTTGGTTATTTTCAGGGGGAAGGAGTGGGAGTTGGTTTCATTCACCATTGTCACAGGGTTTTAACCTGTTCCATAATAGGCACTCAATAAATGTTGCAAACTCACAGACTTTGCTCTCTGCATTGGTAGATTTTAACTCTAGTTGTGCAGCCTTGATTTTCTATGATTCTATTTTTGTCTGTATGGAATTGTGATTGATACTGTCAGCCAAGACTATTGAGAATAAGGTGAAGACGTTTTATTAACTTTTAAACAGGCTCTCAGCCTTTCTGGAGAGCCACTGGTGGTGAGTCATCATGCTATTTCTGTATGGTTATCAAGTCTGAGTTCAGAATAGAATCTCTGGTTGTGGCATGCCTCATTTTTATAACTTTTTATATAATGCTAAAATGATAATTAAATTTATATTGTATCCCATAGAAGAATACTCTTGAAGAAAAGAGCAAAAGAAGCTTAGAAAAAATGTTACTTCTGGAAAACAACTACATAGCTTCATAAGATAAATGCAGTCTTCAACAACATGTTGTCACAGAAAGCTATAAATTAGGCATTAGCAGACTCAGATTCTGGTCCTGATTAATTTAGTAACTATTTATCTTGGACAAATTGTTATCCTGTTAGAAGCTCAGCTTCATTAAGAGGAAGATTTTTGAAGCCGACAGTTTCCAATATCCCTCACAGCACTGTAAGTATAAACACTGAAAACAATTTTCATTGCATTCTCTTCTTGATATTCATGACAACCTGTTTGGTTCAGAAAAAATTTCAGGCTTACAGTACAAACATACATTCTAAGGTCATACCTTCTAATTTTTTAATTTTTATTTATCACCAGTGAAAAAAATTCAATTTGTGTATTGAGAGATTCTGTTTCAGGGCTTTTAAACTTTCAACCATCATAATAAATTGACTCTTTTAGAAATATATTAGGTAAACATAATTTATTCATTTGTTTTGTGGGTAGTGCTGGTGGTATCATGTAACAGTCATATAAACACAGACTAAATTCCCTTTTTGTAGGAATTTAGGAGTTATTCCTGTATCTTTTTGTGTGACACACTTAACCTCTGGATTAAGAGCCTCTAAAAAAATGCGACTTTTATTTCAGGATTTAAACCAATGTCAACATTTGTTTTGATCACCAAAATATAAGCTTACATAATATAAAAATATTAAAAAGGCAACTTTAAAGTGTCTGGTGCCATCCAGATGTACTCGATGATGGTAAGAAAATCATAATTAGAACCATTTCAGAGTAGTGCTAGGTGAAGCATCTCTGAATGCTAGCCAGTTCACCTGGCTCATGCCCAAACTGTATACATCAAAATAATTTCAATTCCCAATTTACCTGAGGCACTGTGTTTTACTGTGTAAGACATTTTCACAATTATAAATTGAACTTACGATAGTAACATTTAAATTAGTACACATGTCAACTTCCTATTGTAAGAAGTTGTCTTCTCTTTAAAAATGACTTCTTCACACAATGGTTGGTTTTACAGTGAGCACTGCACATGCTTAGCACATGTTACCTGTACTTTAAAAGCAAATTTTACAGGCTGGGTGTAATGAAGGATTCATGGAAAGACAATTATTGACAAGGGAAAACTAATTATTAATCTGAAACATCTCTCTAAGGGATCCATGAGTGTATTCACTAGGTCTACAAAACAACAAAATTAAATCCGAAATGGTATTCCCTCACATTCTTATCTGAACCCAGCTGATCATATGTCACATATAGCTATTGACATATACCTAGTTCCTGGCTGAACATTTTTTCCTCTGCTATTCAAGGTAGCATTTTGGTTGCAAGTTTCTATGTTACTGTAGAAAAATAACCTCACATTTACTCTAATTAAATTTATATAATTATTTATGTTAGTGTATTTTTAATTGGGAGATAAATGCATAGAATAGTGAGTAAAATCTAAATGAGCAGACTAATGTCTAATATAAGAACATAATCATATACTACCATCCAGTCCACAAATTAGAAACTTCCCAATAACCCTGATGTTGTTTTTTATTGTTTGTTTTGTTTTCATTTTTTTTGTTTTTGTTTTTGTGATCACATCTGCCTACCACTCCTAAAAGTAGTCATTGTGTTGACACTTGGGTTACATTTTTTTTTACTTTGTTTTAGATTTACTTTCTGTGTATATCCCCTAACAATATCTAGTTTTCTGTCTCTGAAGTTTATACAAATGGAATACACTGTACACATTTATGTTTGTCTTTTTCTTAGCTTTGTGTTACATTTACTAGAGCCATCTATGCTGTTATGTGACTGTTGTTCATTCAATTTCATTGTTTTAACAATGATGATGATGATACTCTCATATTAACTGTAGGTATTATTATTAAATATAATAATATCCAGTTGAGTTTATTTGAGATGGAGCTCAGATATGAATCTGTGTAATCTAGCTCCAAGTACAGTACTCTTGTTTTGTTATACACCATCTCACTAGACTATTTCATAGTATAAAGTAGCATGTTTTCCATTCTGTTATTGGTGGAGGCAAGTTGTTTCCTGCTTTTTTCTGTAACAAATAATGCTGTTTTGTATACTCTTGTACAAATATCCTAGTAGATTTGTATAGCAGATGTATGAGAACTTACCTAAGGTATAAATTATGACTGAAATTGATGGGTTGTAGTGTATGTGACAATGCAAACTTATGAGATGACTTCAAACATTTTCCAAAGTGACAATAACAGTTTTTATACTCAAAACAGCATATAAGTGTTTCCTTTGATCTACATTCTATTCAGATTAGAATTTTAAATCTGTTCCCATTTGATGTTTGTGAATAGATTTACATTGTGATTTTAATTTGAATTTTTACTAACTCATTGACATCTTTTCATTTGTTGGTTGTCTAATTGGATTTCCTCTTTTGTTAAGTGGCGATTTAAGGCTTCTGCCTATTTTTAAATAGATTCTCTCCTTTTTGCAATTAAATGTAGGAGTTTTCAATATATTTTAATTGTCAGTTAATTTGTTGGTTAAAGATGTTGCAAATCTTTATTCATGCAGTGTTTTTACACTCTTTGTATAAGAATGACTTATAATGCTATTGAATACATTAGTCCCTTCTTTTATAATTAGTAACTAATTGTGTTTAGTTTTAAGAAATTATTTCTTACCCTTAAGTTATGAAAATATTTTTTATTATCTTCTAAAATATTCATAATTATTCTCTTCACTTGTAGAGCTCTGATGCACAAGAAATTGATTTTTATGTATGGTGTACAGTAGGGAAACAGTTTAATTATTTTCATATATGAATACCCAGTATTTGAAGGAGCTTTTTATTGAAAAGTCCCCTTTTTGTCAATGATTTCTAGTACCACCTCTATCATATATCAAGTGACCATCTGTGCATGGAACTGTTTTTATTTATATGTTATTGTCTTTATCAGCACCTTATTCTTCTCCAAGGGTTCCTTGGTTATTCTCAGCCATTTTAACCTCCAAATGAATTTCTAACTCAGTTTTTCTAGTTTTTCCAATTTATATTTTAAAATAAATATTTCACAGCATAGGTGCCATAACTATTATTAGTAGCTAAACCATGATACATAATTATGGAAAAGGCAAGCCTCAATATATATCTTAGGCCATTCAGACTGTTAGAACAAAACAGCATAGACTGGGTGACTTATGAACAACAGAAATTTATTTTTCAGAGGTTTGGAGGCTAGGAAGTCCAAGATCAGTGTTTCAGCAGATTTGGTGTCTGATTAGAGCTTGCTTCCTTGTTCATAGATGACTATCTTTTCACTGTATTCACATGGCAGAAGGGACAGAATAGCTGGACTCTGTTTTATAAGGGCACTAATCCCATTCATGAGAGCTCCACCCTCATTACCTAGTAACTTCCTAAAGGCTCCACCAGCAAATGTTATTGTGCTAGACATTAGGATATCAACGTACAAATTTTGGTGGGGTACAAACATCCAATCTATAATATTCTACACCTGGCCTCCCAAATTCATGTCCTTCTTGCATGCAATATACATTTATTCCATCTCAGTAGAAAAGTCTTAACTCATTCTGTAATCAACTTTAAAGTCTTAGTTCAAAGTCTCTTTTAAATATCATCTAAATCAGATGTGGGTAAGATTTAAGGTGCAATTTATCCTGAAGCAAACTGCTTTCCAGCTGTGGACTGGTGAACCCAAATAAGTTATGTGCTTCCAAAATACAATGGTGTGAGAGGCCTAAGATAGACATTCCCATTCCAAATGAGAGAAATGAGAAAGAAAAAAGGAGTGACATTTCCCTTTAAGTTCAAAACCTAATGGGGCCAACAATGCTCATTAAACCTTAAGGCCCAAGAATAATCCTCTTTTGTCTTGATGCTCTACCCTCCAGGCTCACTGGGGTGGAAGAATCATCTTCTAGACACACTGAAGTTGAAGTCCTGATCATGTAGCTTGCTGGGCAGCCCTGAGCCCAAGCTTTGGGTGCCCCTGCCTTCAAAGTGCCTCTGTTTCTAAGCCTTGCCCCCATGATGTTTCTCTGAAGTGCTCCCATCTGGAAGCAGTTCTGTGCCTGGGTTGCACACCTGTGACTCCAGGCAGCTCTATTCTTGAAACGAATGTCAAGCTCCACAGGGCTCATATATCTCCTTGATGGAAAAATGATGCCACACTGAAGCTACCAAAGTTTGCTGCTTGCACCCTCTAGAGGGGTGGCCACTGTGACCCATCTCACAACAGAGCCTACAAGAACCTCATCTGGAGTGGCCAAGGAACATGGAACCAGAGTGCAGGGAGCCTGTGATGGGAGGCAGTGCCAGGCCATGCTCACTGAGGTCCCACAGGCACTGGCAGCCCCTCCTTTGAAATTGCTCTGTTTCCTGGGTGCTTGCTTGCACTCTGAGCCTATGATGGGAGTGGCAACTTTGGTGATCTTTGAATTGTCTTCAGGGCCATTCTTCCACATTTTAGAGAATAACTCCTGGCTTTTGTTGAAATAGCTGATCCATACTAATCTCATTATCAAAGGATCCTTGGCCACACCCTTAGTGTTCTCATTTTTTTGCAATATGGATAAGCTGAGAATTTTCCAATTCTTTAAATTCTGCTTCTCTTTTGGTTAACAATTCCATCTTTAAGTCATTGCTCTTTTCTTGAGTGTTACTGGAAGGAGTCAGGAGAAACCAAGCCATACTGTCAACACTGCTTAGAAATAGCTACAGATAAATATTCAGTTTCATTGCTCACAAGTTCTATCATCCAGAAAGGGCAAACACAATTCAGCCAAGTTCTTTGCCTCTTTATAACTAGTATTACCTTTCCTCTAGTTTCCAATAACATTTTCCTCATTTTCATCTGAGACCTTATCAGAATGGTCTTTGCCATCCATATTCCTACCAACACTGTTGAAAATGTCTTAGATATTCTCTAGGAAAGTTGAGGCTTTTTCTTTAGCTATGTCTTTTCTTTCTGAGCCCTCATTAGAATCATTTTTAAAGGTCCGTTCATCAGCCATAAAAAGGAATGAAATTGGGTAATTTGTAGAGACGTGGATGGACCTAGAGACTGTCATACAGAGAGAAGTCAGAAAGAGAAAAACAAATACTGTATATTAACGCATATATCTGGAATACAGAAAAATGGTACAGATGAACCGGTTTGCAAGGCAGAAATAGAGACACAGATGTAGAGGACAAATGTACGGACACCAAGGGGGGAAAGCGGGGTGGTGGTCGTAGTGGTGGGATGAACTGGGAGATTGGGATTGACATGTATACACTAATATGTATAAAATGGATAACTAATAAGAACCTGCTGTATAATAAATAAATTAATTATATAAAATTCAAAAAAATGTCCATTCATGGCTATGACAATTTCTGTCTTAGTTGATTCAGGCTACTATAATAGAATACCACAAATTGGGTGGCTTTTAAACAACAGAAATTTATTTCTCACAGTTCTGGAGGCTGGGAAGACTAAAATTAAGTTGCTAGCAGATTCAGTGTCTGGTTCCTAGGTCATAAACAACCATCTTTTTGCTGTGTCCTTACATGGCAGAAAAGTCAGGGATCTCTCTGGACTCTCTTTTATAAAGGCATGATCCCATTCATTAAGACTCCACCCTCATTACCTAATCACTTCTTTTTTTTTTTTCTTTTTAAATTTATTTTTTGGCTGCATTGGTTCTTTGTTGCTGCACGCAGGCTTTCTCTAGTTGTGGTGGGAGGGGGCTATTCTTCGTTGCCGTCCGCGGGCTTCTTATTGTGGTGGCTTCTCTTGTTGCAGAAAAATGGACTCTAGGTGCACGGGCTTCAGTAGTTGCAGCACGCAGGCTCAGTAGTTGCAGCATGCGGGCCCTATAAAGACCCGACTTCCAAGCAGAGTCACATTTGGTATTGGGATTTCAACACACGAATTTTGAAGGGGCAGAAATATTCAGTCCATAGAAACATCAAAATCAAGGAGTGCCTTATTAGTTAGAGCTGTAATTCTTTAGACAGTTATTTAGTTCCACTGTATTCCAGGGCTGCAGTCTTTGCTTTCCTTCTTACTGAACCAACTTGTAAATATAGTCTTATACATGAGGATGACAAATGAAAATGGAAAAGTGATGGAGTAGTCGTTTATGCAAAAAATAATTAAATACAATTTTATGTGACCATTGACTAACACCAAACTCGTTGGACACACTGTATTATTTTAAAGTATTAGAAGTGACCACAAAGGCCTTAAAGGCCTCAACTTGACTAAACAGGAAGAAGCCTGTCTTCCTTTTCTTAGAGCACTTACTTTAGAAAACCTTTAAGTAAAAGTTCTTTGTCTGTCTTTTTGAGATGTAAATGTTCTCTCAATCTCTTGCCAGCTTTATAACCCAGGAATATCTTTCTGAAGGACCTGGATTATCTTTTCCAATATAATCATCAAGGAAGATAGTGCCCCTCTCTTTCTGTCTCTGAAGGAGAGTAGGAACGAAACAAAGTGCCAGTTGGCAAGTATAGATGGCCTAATCACACTGATTAATCTCCCTCCCTCAACCCAGCATCCTCTAGTACTTTTCCACTAACTCAGGCAAGCACTTAAAAGCCCATGAGCCTTTTGTTTCTGTGGGATAGAGTTCAATATCTCTTTCCTATTATGATAGTCTCAAATTCAGTCTTCCTTGCCTGTTTAACTTGTCTGGTTCAATTTTTCTTTGACCAGAGGGTATTTAATTAATAAGCATCTAAGTTTGTAAGAACCAAGACATTATAAACAATTTTGGAAATATATATTTATTTGCTTTAACTTACAGAAGCAAATTTCTAGGGAAAATAACTTTGAAGTAGTTGAATATATATAGTTAAAATTTAAAGAAATTTAATAGTGAATTTCTCTTGCTGTGATGTAACATGTTGTAATGAAATTTGTAAGACGCTTCAGATAATATTAGCTCAGCTCTGAAAATAAGTTCTCTCCAGCACTGGAAGTCTTTTGCTAGCATATATAGATCTAGTCTACAGTATCATGGAGTTTAAAATGTTCAGTTTCATCAAGGTCTCAATATGTTATTTTTGTTTGTAAGGAAGCTGAAACTGGCTGTTATTAACTAAGGAGCAAATCAGGGACATCTGCTTATCTAAGGATCTTAGCTCAGAAAAGAACTTAGGCAGAACTAATGCATTTTTCAATTAAGTTATTTTCTTATTCATAAGCACCTTCTACTACAAATGTAGGGAACACGGTACAGATATCTTTGAAACTGTCAAGGTATGAACATGAAATAATTGCTCTCTTTTTGCTAGTCCTACTTTTTAGCATATTTTGTTTGTCTTCATAAAGTTACACTCACTGGTGTGCTATAAATGTTTAACAATTGGCTCTCGGGGGAGGAAAAAGCCCTAATTTGTAGTGTTTGCCAATATTCATGGTATAAACATCCAAGCTTCCAAAGATATATCACTAAATAAGGGGTTGGGAAGAGATTCGCAAAACCAACTCTTCCAAACTCCTATGAGCAAATTTCAGCATACTTCTGGTTACAGATATAATTTAATGTTAATGAATTATCTACTTGCCAATCAATTAATTCTGGTTATTTCTCCTTGGAGACACTAGACTGAACTGAGCTTTCTTGCCCCCTTGTGGTTGAATGAGCCCCTGTGATTATTTCTGGTCAATGAGTGATAGCAGAAGTGTTACATATCACATTTGGTCCAGATTATGTAATTGCTTTTTCAAGACCCTCCGGAACACTCTTTTCCCTCTACCAAGGTCATGAGCATCTTCCAGATAGTGACTTGTCATCACCTTCAGTCCTAGAGTAGAGATGAAAATCACAAAAGCAAAACTGATCTATGATAGACATTTGATATGAATGAGAATTAAATCTTTAGTATATTGAACCACAGAGTTGCGAGGATTGTTTTGTTATTGCAGCATAATCTAACCTATCCTGCCTGATAAATCCTATTACCAGTGTTTATAAAACGTCTTTCTATTCATAGACTTTAAAGTACTAAATGAGCTTATGTCAGACATTGCAGTTTGTTAAAAAATACATTTCTAGATACCAATTGGACACAGTCAACCTGCTCTGTTTACCTCAGCCATTCTGTTTCCAGTAGGTATTTTCATCTTGTCTTTTTGCCAAAAATATCAATTTGAACTAAAATTTACGGTTTCAAATATTCAGAGTCAGGTAATGTTTTATTTACTTAAACATCATTTATGCAAATAACTCATTTATAATTAATGGATACCACTGAATATGAAAGAATTATGAAAGATGTATCATTTTCCTAGAAGCACATTTATTTGTGTATAAAGAGAGCAAGAGTGAAAGAAACTGGTCTGCATACAGTCCTGTGAAAGTCAAAGCCAATACTAAAGACCAGTTTTAGATGGGGTGGCCTGAGAACAGGTTTCACATGCTGTTTAATGATAGTAGATACATCTTAGAATAATTGTATACATTTTAGGTATAGGTAGATATCAATATTAAGCACACAATGGATGAATGTCATTCTTATAAAGCTCTCAGTAATATCAAAGTTAAAACTCTCTTGATCTTAAGAAAACCTCACATTCATTATTGTCTTTACTTCTTGTGAGATGTATGCCCTTATGCTTCTATAGCTATATGGTTGTGGAAAAAGGTTCAAATATATGGCTAAATTAAAAATCGTAACTAGATTACAGATAAGGTACAGTAAGATACTGTTTTTTACATATACACCAATAATGAGTGTAAAAAGTTTTAATTTAATAGCTGATACAGAAATTTCTGTTAGGAACACTGAGAAGGATGTCTAGATGAAACTAACACTGGCAGAAGAGAGAAACCTAAAGGATCTGGAATTAGCAAAGAGGATAAAAGAGCCAACCTCTTCACAATGTAAACTCTACATTGGATAGGAGAGGAAGCGTATAAAGTCAGACAACTATTTGGGAACTTTGGAGCCTGTGACCATCAGACTATGGGAGAGGAGGTCACCTGGGGAGGGGCAAGTGAGAGAACCATAGGTGTGACATGACCAAAATAAAAATTAAAACACATAAATAGTTTTTATTACATGACCAACACTGTTCTTTATCTCCCAAAGAACTTTAATAAAAACAAGTGCATAGTATTGAAATTAAATCAATTTGCATTGCTAAGATATAAAATGACTTTAGCTACATATTCTACAAGTCCTCTGCCCGCAACATGCATAAATTCTTTGAGAGAGTCTACTGAATTCAAAATTGTTTAGTGAATGACTTTTTGTATGGGAAGGCCCGACTTTCAAATCCGGGTTGATAGATTGCAGAACAGAAATTAAATTTCAGAATAAATACACTATGTGGTATTTGTAAACAGGACCCAGAGGCAAAGGTGACCATGTGAATTATTACAATACTTCAGACATATTCACAGACATCAATGGGTCAAAGGCTGGCTTACCTAGAACTCAAGGCTCTCATAAAAAACCCATCTCAATTTAACATTTAGCTATAATAGTAATAGTTCTAGGTGGTAAGAATGAGAATGGTTTGTGTTTTTTTATTTTTATTTTTTGATTATCAGATTACAAATATGGATAGTGTATGTAACTTTTAAATTATTTATAATCTTTGGAAATTAATGAAAATGATTATAGAATCACAGTAGCAGTAATAGGAAATAAAGCATAGCTTTGTGCTACTAAAATTTTTATATAAGCCATTCCCTAGTTTGGAGATATTTTTTCCCCTTGTAGTTTAAAAGGACACACATACTGATAAGTCTTCCATGACTATAGAAATATATTTTGTTCTAAAATAAATTTGCCTTAATTTGACAAGCAGTTTGGAAAATTGTTCAAGTTTAGGGGAGATACTTGTGTGCTCAAATTATAGCCCACTGGAAACCCGTAGGTGATAACCATCCATTAGTGGAGAAGCAAGGTAAATACAGAGTTTGTTTAGAAAAGCATTCTAATTTTATGGGAAAATGTGGCAAAGTGGAGTCAACATATTTGTGTGGAGTTTCTGACTGTGTCTTTGTTAATCTTTAAGTCTGATGCATTACACATTCTCATTATACAAATATTATTGCATATATTTCCTTATAACATATGTTATAAAAATGGGATTTGAATTCTCTGGAGAAAATGTATATGGCAAAAAGCTTATTATACCTTAGTTAATTTCATTTTTATTTTAATAATTTCATATGAATTGTATAAGATTTAGGAGAGTACGTTTTAATACATTTTAAAAAAAATGTACCCAGCTTCTGATGGATTGATGGTGCCAAAAATTCACTTTTCCTCTCATGTGACCTAATGAGAATTCACTAATGGACTGAGATAAAGTGTGTGTGTGTGTGTGTGTGAGTGTGTGTTATTGGTAATTTTAGCTTGGAAAATGTAAGTAAACATCTATCTTTTGCCTTGATTTGAACTTACCTAGTTATAGCCAAAACATTTTGCGAATGGTTATCCTTCTTCACAGTGAGGGGAAAGGGCTTTATTAGGAGATCTTACCACAAAAACAAATAAAATTAGAGGGGATAAACACTGTGCTTTGGGAATGTGTCTAAGAAAAAAAAGAAAAAAAGAAAAAATCAGAATTACACTACCATTGCCCAATTTCAGTGCAATACCCAGATGCATGGCTCAATGAATACAGACTTGCACTGATGTCACATACTTATGTGGGTTATGCCTCACTTTATATGTTTGAGGAGAAATAGACATTTTAAATTAAATACTATTTAATTCAGAACTCCCTCTAGAGCAATGGACAAGGAAATGAATGCCTGCTAAGGAAATGAACGGTAAGGTGAATGAGAATTCCCTCTAAACACTCCCCATCATATTTTCAGAACACTGGGGTTAATAACCAAACCTAAGGTCAACCTGGACCTGTGCCCACTTGTGGGAAATAAATAACTACTTACCAAAAGTCATGGCCCAACTCTGGGACTCCTCTCCCTATATCTACCACAACTTCTTGTTTATCTTTCAGAACCCCTGTAGGACTATTCAACTGTTGTCCAGAAAGCTGAAGTGAATCATATACCACAATTTTACCATGCATTTTTTTTCTCATCTCACGTAAAAGCAGCCATGTTATTCAGTAACTCACTTATGTTGATTATATAACTCAAATAATAGCATAATATCCTAAATAATATGACACAAGTAATAAAATGATTCTCAAACTTGAGGACTGTGTATTTCCCCATCATTAAACTTATAGAAATAAAGTATAAAATATCTCCTCTCCTCCTTGAAAATTTAAGTTCAAACAAAAAAAAATCAATGTGAATGTAATTAATGCTACTCAATTGTACACTTTAAAACAGTTATAATGGTAATTTTTTTTTTTTTTCGGTACGCGGGCCTCTTACTGCTGTGGCCTCTCCCGTTGTGGAACATAGGCTCCGGACGCACAGGCCCAGCGGCCATGGCTCACGGGCCTAGCCGCTCCACGGCATGTGGGATCTTCCCGGACCGGGGCAAGAACCCGTGTCTTCTGCATCGGCAGGTGGACTTTCAACCACTGCGCCACCAGGGAAGCCGTATAATTTTTTTTTTCAATTTCTTTATCTGCTTGGGTCCAATGATATCATCTTATTCAGAAGACATTTATTTACTTGTTTGCCTATGTACATATGCATGTATGTATGTATTATAGAAGCAGTTGCACCTTCAGCCCACTCCTGTGAATTACCCCCAACATTAAATGATGTTTCACCTAGGCTTCTCTTGTTCCCTCCTTTACCCTAGAGTCAAATGGCTGTATAGCTTCAGAACCAAAAAAAACTTCCCTGGACCCATCAACAAGTGCAGTAAAGAATATTTTCTTTTCCCTTTCACATTTGTCTAACCTGGTCTTTGAAATTTTTACCATTCCCCTAAGGATTTTTTTTTTCTTCTGCCAACATAATTAGCTTGTTTGCTTAATTCCATTTCCCCTTTTCACTGTTGTTCACTTTTTGAGTTCAACAAAAAATTTTCTTTAAAAATATTCACCCTTTAATCTTAAAACAAATTTGATTCTTAGAAACACATTCAGACTCTATACTTTCTTTTTTTGAAGTATGGTTGATTTACAATGTGTTAATTTCTACTGTACAGCAAAGTGATTCAGTTATCTACATTCTTTTTCATATTCTTTTCCATGTGGTTTATCGTAGAACATTGAATGTAGTTACCTGGGCTACACAGTAGGATCTTGCTGTTTATCCATCCTATATATAATAGTTCACATCTGCTAACCTCAAATTCCCACTCCATCCCTCCCCACATCCACCCTCCCCTTGGACAACCACAAGTCTGTTCTCTATGTCTGTGACAGACATATATTTTCAATAACCTCCTGTGCCTTTGCATTTCTAATAAAACTCTAGAGATTTACTTCTTTAACTCATGAAATGGTATGTATCTTTTACAGGCAGTTTCTTTTCCCACTGTCTCTATGTATTCATTGATAAAAATGTTCACACCCTATGACTGAAACCCCAGAGACACTGGGAAATATGTCATAAATCTGTGGACTCAAGGCAAGTTTTACTACCACTGCCCCATCCTTAGTCTTAGATGCAGTTGCTGACAGGAAAAAGAAACACAGTTTGGAACAGGTGTTCAGGCATTGCCTATCAATGACTAATACAGTCATTAGGCTCAATTTCCCTTTCTCACTTTTTTTTCCCATTTTGAATTCAAGAAAAAATATTCTTAAAAAGATTTCTACTGGGTAACATCTTCCTTATCTCATACAAATTAAGAGAAATTAATTATTCCTCAAAATACTTTGTAGCTATCTTCTGAAAAAAAATATACAGTAAATATCCAAAATTGTCACAATCACCATGACATGAAGAGCACTCCCTAGCATTGCATTGTGTACATCCAACACTAAGGTTCTTAACTACATTGACTTTATCTGATTTCATGGTTCAAATACCAGGCTTTAGTCCTGAATGAGATTAATTTTAAGGAGAAAAAAACACTAAATTTATTATACTTCTAAGAAAATGCCCAATAATCCCCAAATCACTCACTGTAAGCATCAGCTAATACTCACCAGAGTCACAGTGACTTTCCATATGAAATTTGAAAATCCCTGGAAAAATTAAATTGCTCACCTGCTAAAGGATCATGAGAGAACATTTCCTTCACTTCACCATACTCCTACTCATTCATTTGAAGTAATATATTAGCTTATCTTGACTCTCAAGAGATATCCCTTTTCTAACCAAGCAAACTCTGCAGCCATATTCCAGAGGACACCAGCCAATGTTGCTCTTAATGTTTATACTGCCAATATGAGACAAAGCCACATACTTGGTACATGATAGATCTATCACCATTGCCTTATTCAAAGCCTTGGACTTCCTGATTGGTATTTTGTCTCTAAGATGCTAGAGATTCTGAAGCTATCTTGGGTAATGGTCCTGAAGATATCTCAGGTAATGGTTCATATTTTGGAAGTTAAGGACTACCTGCTCAAAAGCCCTTCATTCCAGATTCTAATCAATTGAGAGCATTTTTAAAAGGTGCCAAATGATACCACAGAAAATGACACAGTAGAAAGCTCTAATGGTTTGTCCTCTCACTGAAGCAACCATTTATCTGGAAAGATCAATTGGAATCAACTACTTTGGAACCATGGAACCTGGCTGGACAGTTATAATAATCAGGGTAGTGCTTTATGAAGGGAGAGACTGCTGTTCTTTGGTAAGATAGTGGTGTGCATGAAGCAGGAGCTACCATAACCCATTCCTCAGCCTGCTGTGCCAATAGGAGCCCACATTACTGGAGCAGGTGGCCAGTACCAGGGTGGACATTAAGGACCTTGTCCTCCAAGAATTTGAGATTATACATTTTGGTTGGTCTGGAAAATAACAAGCATTGTGGATGCAGAGGAAAGGAACCCTCATGCATTGCTGATGAAAGTGGTACAGCCACTGTGGAAACAGTTTGGCCATTTATCAGAAACTTAAACACAGATTTATATTATGCAACAATCCCCTTTGTAGTTAATTATATACCCCAAATAATTAAAAACAAGGACTCAAACAGCTACTAGTACACCAATGTTCACAGCGGCATTTTTCAAAATAACCAAAAAGTGGAAACAACCCAAATGTCCAACAATACATGACAGATTGAAAAAAAGTGGTATATTCATACAGTGGGATAAATTTCAGCCATATAAAGGAATGAAGTTCTGGTACATGTTGTAACATGGATGAACCCTGAAAATATGCAAAGTGAAATAAGCCAGACACAAAAGAACAAATATGATTCTACTTACATTGGGTGTCTATTAGAATAGGCAAATTCATAGAGATAGAAAATAGAAGAGAGGTTACCAGAGGCTAGAGGTATGGGTAAATCTTGAGTTATTGCTTAGTGGATATAGAATTTCTTTTGGGGATGATGAAAAAATTCTGAAAACAAATAGTGTTGGTTACACAACATTGTAAATGTACTTAATGCTGTAGAATTGTATACCTAAAAATGATTAACATAGAAAAAATTATGTATATTTTACTGCAAAAAAAGGTGTATAGTGGAAAGTGTCTCTCCACCCCTGAACACTCCATACCACTATCAGGTAACCACTCATCATTTTCTTCTACATCCTTACAATTCCCACTTTTATTTAAGCAATAATTTAAATATTCTCATATTTTAACATTAGAAAAGTAATAAATGGTGCCGATTTCAGCAGCAAAAAAAAAAAGAGGAGAAAATAAAAAAATCCCATTATACATCCAGCTATACTAATTAAGCTATGTTAAACCCAGCTGTGTCTGTGTTGAATCAAGACAGAAACCACACAGTGAGTAAAACAGGGAACACTTGATATATGGAAACTCTATTTGTTACCTTACAGCTGAGGGAGAGAAAAAGGAGAAATTTAAAAGAGAACCTCCCTACTCCTGAAGGCTGGGATCCTGATTTTATTAGAGAAAATGTAGTTCCACCTACTGGGAATCAGAAATATTCACTGATTTGCCTAGGCCAGAACTAGTCTGAAGTCACTGGGCAAGAAGTAAGCCACCCTCCAAAGAGCAGGAGGAGTACCGTTCATCAATAACTAATTGCACAGTTAGCAAGAGGTGGTAATGGTTTGGAGGGAACCCTCTGGACTGCAGGCAAGCAGTTCAGGGACATGCAGAAGGAATCAAGAGTGCCAGTGTGGGTAGAAGGTCCTTGGGACACTGATTTCTGTGTCAAAAGGACCACATGAAGGTAATCACTAGACACATTGAGCTGCAGTGTCACTCAGTGAGCATGCTCACTGGCCACAGGCTTGGGCAGAACTCCACCTGATGTCTTCACCCCCCACACCACTGACTTAAGCAACAACTGGAAACCTAAGGTGAGGTATTTCTTTTGCAGTGTCCCTCTAGTGCCCTCTACTGAGCAAACTTGTTATGTATTGTGCTCATTATAAAGGCAAGATGGTTAAAAGGAACTGTACATGATGGGAAAGCATATATATATACAGACACATATAAATTATATATTATATACAATGGTACACATATACATACATGCATGCACGTGTAATGTATGTGTGTGTATTTTGAGCTGAGAGGCAATAAATTGATAACTGACACAGATAACACGACAAAGCTTCCTACACCCACCCAAATTCAACTTAAACACTGGGATTGAGTAGTGTGATTTCAAACATAGGGAAATAAGATGATGATTTCTTTTTGGCAGCAGATTCAAATGAGTGTTGAGTTAATTGGGTTAACTATGCAGTTGCAATGATGCTAAGCAAGGAAAACAAGTCCTAATAGGTGTTAGGCTCTCACCAAAATTCTGCTTAGTTAGTCTCTACTCCTTTCAAGGGAAAGAGTAGGGAACACCCTTGAAAAACAGACCAGGATTGATCTATTTCCTTCTGCTCCATGAAAATGTTGAAACAGGAATGTTTTCCCCCGCTGACTTCAACAATCTTTGAAGATCACATGAATGAGATTCGCGTGATAAACTTTTTCCATCCTCAACTTGAGTATAATTTTACAAACTCAGGGCTGTTTCATAAGGCTTAGAATAATTCACATTACAAGGAATAGCGTTTATCATATGAAAAATAATATTGAGTAGTATACCATACAAAAGCATCAGTTAACCCGTTTTTATGCTGTTATAGGAAATCAGATTCTTAATTATGATTCTATGCGAAATAGAGGCTACACTTTGTGATTTTTAATTGTTCCATAGGTTATAATGAGGATCTTGTTCATCAGGAGCCTTCTCTGTGTATGTGACATGGAGCTAGAAGCAACAATTTATGAAATAGGCAAAGAAATTATGAGATTAGAAGATAATGTGTACTAGTTGCCTAAATTTTTAGAGATAAAAATGATATGAACAATTTTCTCCTTTTAAAGTTTTTTGAAGTATAATTTATATACAATAAGAATAAAATTCAATATCTTTAGTGAATTTATAAAGCTATGGAAGCAGAACATCATCTAGTTTTAGAACATTTCCATCATCTTGAAATATTCCTTTGTGTCTATTTTCAGTCAGTCTCCACTCCCATCCTTAGCTCCAGGCAACTACTGATCTCCTTCTGTCTCTATAGGTTTGCCTGTCTAGGAAATTCCATGTAAATGTAATGTCTTCAGTGTCTGGTTTCTTTCATTCAGCATAAGGTTTTTGAGATTTATCCATGTTAGACCACATATCTATAGTTTGTTCCTTTTTTGCTAAATCATATGCCTTTGCATAGACATGTAACGTTTTATTTATCCATTCACAGTTGATAGCCACTTGAATTATTTTCTTATTTTTTTGCTATTCTGAGTTATCCTGCTATGAACATTCACATGTTCAGGCTTCATGTGAACAGTAGAAATATATTCATTGCTCCTGGATAGAAATCTAGGAGTGGAATTGCAGACTCATATAGTGAGTTTCCATAAAATCTTTTTTTTTTGAATTTTATTTATGTTTTTATACAGCAGGTCCTTATTAGCCATCAGTTTTATACACATCAGTGTATACATGTCAATCCCAATCGCCCAATTCATCACACCCCCAACCTCACCCCCGCCACTTCCCCCCACCCTTGGTGTCCATACGTTTGTTCTCTACATCTGTCTCTCAATTTCTGCCCGGCAAACTGGTTCATCAGTATGATTGCTCTAGGTTCCACATATATGTGTTAATATACAATATTTGTTTTTCTCCTTCTGACTTACTTCACTCTGTATGACAGTCTCTAGATCCATCCATGTCTCAATAAATGACCAAATTTCGTTCCTTTTTATGGCTGAGTAATATTCCATTGTATATATGTACCACAACTTCTTTATCCATTTGTAAGTCGATGGGCATTTAGGTTGCTTCCATGACCTGGCTATTGTAAATAGTGCTTCAGTGAACATTGGGGTGCATGTGTCTTTTTGAATTATGGTTTTCTCTGGGTATATGCCCAGTAGTGGGATTGCTGGGTCATATGGTAATTCTATTTCTAGTTTCTTAAGGAACCTCCACACTGTTCTCCATAGTGGCTGTGTCAATTTACATTCCCACCAACAGTGAAAGAGGGTTCCCTTTTCTCCACACCCTCTCCAGCATTTGTTGTTTGTAGATTTTCTGATGCCCATTCTATTTGTTGTGAGTTGATACCTCATTTTAGTTTTGATTTGCATTTCTCTAATACTTAGTGATGTTGAGCAGTTTTTCATATGCTTCTTGGCCACCTGTATGTCTTCTTTGGAGAAATGTCTATTTAGGTCCTCTGCCCATTTTCTGATTGGGTTGTTTGTTTTTTTAATATTGAGCTGCATGAGCTGCTTATATATTTTGGAGATTAATCCTTTGTCCGTTGATTCGTTTGCAAATATTTTCTCCCATTCTGAGGGTTGTCTTTTCATCTTTGTAGTTTCCTTTGCTTTGAAAAAGTTTTTAAGTTTCATTAGGTAACATTTGTTTATTTTTGTTTTTATTTCCATTGCTGTAGGAGGTGGATCAGGAAAGATTCTGCTGTGATTTATGTCAAAGAGTGTTCTTCCTATGTTTTCCTCAAAGAGTTTTATATTGTCCAGTCTTACATTTAGGTCCCTAATCCATTTTGAGTTTATACTTGTGTATAGTGTTAGGGAGTGTTCTAATTTCATTCTTTTACATGTAGCTTTCCAGTTTTCCCAGCACCACTTAATTGAAGAGATTGTCTTTTTTCCATTGTATATCCTTGCCTCCTTTCTCATAGATTAGTTGACCATAGGTGTGTGGGTTTATCTCTGAGCTTTCTAACCTGTTCTGTTTATCTATATATCTGTTTTTATGACAGTACCATATTGTCTTGATTACTGTAGCTTTGTAGTATAGCCTGAAGACAGGAAGTCTAATTCCTCCAGCTCCATTTTTCTTTCTCAAGATTGCTTTGGCTATTCGGGGTCTTTTGTATCTCCATACAAATTTTAAGATTTTTTGTTCTAGTTATGTAAAACGCCATTGGTAATTTGATAGGGATTGCATTGAATCTGTATATTGATTTGGGTTGTATGGTCATTTTCACAATATTGATTCTTCCAATCCAAGAACATGGTATATCTCTCCATCTGTTTGTATCATCTTTAATTTCTTTCATCAGTGTCTTATAGTTTTCCGCAAACAGGTCTTTTGTCTCCCTAGGTAGGTTTATTCCTAGGTATTTTATTCTTTTTGTTGCACTGGTAAGGGGACTGTTTCCTTAATTTCTCTTTCAGGTATTACATCATTAGTGTATAGGAATGCAAAAGATATCTGTGCATTAATTTTGTATCCTGCAACTTTACCAAATTCATTGATTAGCTCTAGTAGTTTTCTGGTGGCATCTTTAGGATTCTCTATGTATAGGATCATGTCATCTGCAAACAGTGACAGTTTTACTTCCTCTTTTCCAATTTGTATTCCTTTTATTTATTTTTCTTCTCTGATTGCCATGGCGAGGACTTCCAAAGCTATGTTGAATAATAGTGGTGAGAGTGGACATCCTTGTCTGTTCCTGATCTTAGAGGAAATGCTTTCAGATTTTCACCATTGAGAATGATGTTTTTTTTTTTCTTTTTTTTTTTTCTTTTTGCGGTATGTGGGCCTCTCACTGTTGTGGCCTCTCCCGTTGCGGAGCACAGGCTCCGGATGCGCAGGCCCAGCAGCCATGGCTCACGGGCCCAGCCGCTCCGCGGCATATGGGATCCTCTCAGACCGGGGCACGAACCCGTATCCCCTGCATCGGCAGGCGGACTCTCAACCACTGCGCCACCAGGGAGGCCCGAGAATGATGTTTGCTTTGGGTTTGTCCTATATGGCCTTTATTATGTTGAGGTAGGTTCCCTGTATGCCCACTTTCTGGACGGTTTGTATCATAAATGGGTGTTGAATTCTGTCAAAAGCTTTTTCTGCATCTATTGAGATGATCATATGGCTTTTAAACTTCAATTTGTTAATATGGTGTATCACATTGATTGATTTGTGTATATTGAAGAACCCTTGCATCCCTGGGATAAATACCACTTGATCACGGTGCATGATCCTTCTAATGTATTGCTGGATTCTGTTTGCTAGTATTTTGTTGTGGATTTCTGCATCTATGTTCATCAGTGATATTGGACTGTAGTTTTCTTTCTTTGCAACATCTTTGTCTGGTTGTGGTATCACGGTGATGGTAGCCTTTTAGAATGAGTTTGGGAGTGTTCCTTCCACTGCAATTTTTTGGAAGAGTTTGAGAAGGATGGGTGTTAGCTCTTCTCTAAATGTTTGATAGAATTCACCTGTGAAGCCATCTGGTCCTGGACTTTTGTTGGAAGATTTTTTTAATCACAGTTTCAATTTCAGTGCTTGTGATTGGTATGCTCATATTTTCTGTTTCTTCCTGGTTCAGTCTTGGAAGGCTATACTTTTCTAAGAATGTGTCCATTTCTTCCAAGTTGTCCATTTTATTGGCATAGAGTTGCTTCTAGTAGTCTCTTAGGATGCTTTGTATTTCTTCAGTGTGTGTTGTAACTTCTCCTTTTTCATTTCTAATTTTATTGATTTTAGTCCTCTCCCTCTTTTTCTTGATGAGTCTGGCTAATGGTTTATCAATTTTGTTTATCTTCTCAAAGAAGCAGCTTTTAGTTTTATTGATATTTGCTATTGTTTTCTTTGTTTCTATTTCATTTATTTCTGCTCTGATCTTTATGATTTCTTTCCTTCTACTACCTTTGGGTTTTGTTTGTTCTTCTTTCTCTAGTTCCTTTAGGTGTAAGGTTAGATTGTTTATTTGAGATTTTTCTTGTTTCTTGAGGTAGGCTTGTATAGCTATAAACTTCCCTCTTAGAACTGCTTTTGCTGCATCCCATAGGTTTTTTTGTGTGTGTGTGTGGTACATGGGTCTCTCACTGTTGTGGCCTCTCCTGCTGCGGAACACAGGCTCCGGGCATGCAGGCTCAGCAGCCATGGCTCACGGGCCCAGCCGCTCCGCAGCATGTGGGATCTTCCCGGACCGGGGCACGAACCCATGTCCCCTGCATCAGCAGGCGGACTCTAAACCACTGCACCACCAGGGAAGCCCGCATCCCATAGGTTTTGATCATTGTGTTTTCATTGTCATTTGCTTCTAGGTATTTTTTTATTTGCTCTTTGATTTCCTCAGTGATATCTTGGTTATTTAGTAACGTATTGTTTAGCCTCCATGTGTCTGTGTTTTTACGTTTTTTTCCCTGTAATGATTTCTAATCTCATAGCGTTGTGGTCAGAATAGATGCTTGATATGACTTCAATTTTCTTAAATTTACTGAGGCTTGATTTGTGACCCAAATGTGACCTATCCTGGAGAATGTTCTGTGCGCACTTGAGAAGAAAGTGTAATCTGCCGTTATTGGATAGAATGTCCTATAGTTATAAATTAAATCTATCTAGTCTATTTTGTCACTTAAAACTTTTGTTTCCTTATGAATTTTTTCTTTGGATGATCTGTCCATTGGTGTAAGTGAGGTGTTAAAGTCCCCCACTATTATTGTGTTACTGTCGATTTCCTCTTTTTTTTTTTTTTTTTTTTGCGATATGCAGTCCTCTCACTGCCGTGGCCTCTCCCATCGTGGAGCACAGGCTCTGGATGTGCAGGCTCAGTGGCCACGGCCCAGGGGCCCAGCCACTCCACAGCATGTGGGATCCTCCTGGACCAGGGCAGGAACCCGCGTCCCCTGCATCGGCAGGCAGACTCCCAACCACTCACGCCACCAGGGAAGCCCCGATTTCCTCTTTTATAGCTCTTAGCAGTTGCCTTATGTATTGAGGTGCTCCTATGTTGGGTGCATATATATTTATAATTGTTATATCTTCTTCTTCGATTGATCCCTTGATCATTATGTACTGTCCTTTCTTGTCTCTTGTGACATTCTTTATTTTAAAGTCTATTTTATCTGATATGAGTATTCCTACTCCAGCTTTATTTTGATTGTCATTTGCATGGAAGATCTTTTTCCATTCCCTCACTTTCAGTCTGTATGTGTCCCTATGTCTGAAGCGGGTCTCTTGTAGACAGCATATGTATAGGTCTTGTTTTTGTATCCATTCAGCAAGCCTGTGTCTTTTGGTTGGAGCAATTAATCCCTTCATGTTTAAGGTAATTATCAATATGTATGTTCTTATTACCATTTCACTAATTGTAATCGGTTTGTTTTTGTAGGTCCTTTTCTTCTCTTATGTTTCCCACTTAGAGAAGTTCCTTTAGCATTTGTGGTAGAGCTGGTTTGGTGTTGCTGAATTCTCTTAGCTTTTGCTTGTCTGTAAAGCTTTCGATTTCTACATTGAATCTGAAGGAGATCCTTGCCATGTAGAGTAATCTTGGTTGTAAGTTCTTCCCTTTCATCACTTTAAATATGTCATGCTCCTCCCTTCTGGCTTGTAGAGTTTTTGCTGAGAAATCAGCTGTTAACCTTATGGGAGTTCCCTTGTATATTATTTGTCATTTTTCCCTTGTTGCTTTCAATAATTTTTCTTTGTCTTTTATTTTTGTCAATTTGATAACTATGTGTCTTGGCGTGTTTCTCCTTGGGTTTATCCTTCCTGGGAGTCTCTGTGCTTCCTGGGCTTGGCTGGCTATTTCCTTTCCCATGTTAGGGAAGTTTTTTACTATAATCTCTTCAAATATTTTCTCAGGTCCTTTCTCTCTCTCTTCTCCTTCTGGGACCCCTATAATGCAAATGTTGTTGCATTTAATGTTATCCCATAGGTCTGTTAGGCTGTCTTCTTTTCTTTTCATTCATTTTTCTTTATTCTGTTCCACAGCAGTGAATTCCACCATTCTGTCTTCCAGTTTACTTATCTGTTCTTTTGCCTCAGTTATTCTATTGATTCCTTCTAGGGTATTTTTCATTTCAGTTATTGTGTTGTTCATCTCTGTTTGTTTGTTCTTTAATTCTTCTAGGTGTTTGTTCTTTAATTCTTCTAGGTCTCTATCTTTGCCTCCATTCTTTTTCTGAGGTCCTGAATCATCTTCACTATCATTATTCGGAATTCTTTTTCTGGAAGGTTGCCTATCTCTACTTCATTAAGTTGTTATTCTGTGGTTTTATCTTGTTCCTTCATCTGGTACATAGTACTCTGCCTTTTCATTTTGTCTATCTTCTGTTCATGTGATTTTTGTTCCACAGGCTTCAGGATTGTAGTTCTTCTTGCGTCTGCTGTCTGCCTTCTCGTGTATGAGGCTATCTAAGAGTCTTGTGCAAGTTTCCTCATGGAAGGGACTGGTGGTGGGTAGAGCTGGCTGTTGCTCTGGTGGGAAGAGCTCAGAAAAACTTTAATCTGCTTGTCTTCTGATGGGTGGGGCTGAGTTCCCTCCTTGTTGTTTGTTTGCCCTGTGGCGACCCAACACTGAAGGCTACCCAGCTCTTTGGTGGGGCTAATGGCAGACTCTGGGGGGGCTTATGCCAAGGAGTACTTCCCAGAAGCTCCACTGCCAGTATCATTGTCCTCTCGGTGAGCCACAGCCCCCCCCCCACCTCTGCAGGAGACCCTCCAACACCTACTGAACCAGGTAGGTCTGGTTCAGTCTCCTATGGGGTCACTGCTCCTTCCCCTTAGTCCTGATGCACCCACTACTTAGTGTGTGCCCTCCAAGAGTGGAGTCTCCATTTCCCCCAGTCCTGTTGAAGTCCAATCAAGTCCTGCTGGCCTTCATAGTCTGATTCTCTAGGAATTCCTCCGCCCGTTGCCGGACCCCCAGGTTGGGAAGCCTGACATGGGGCTCAGAACCCTCACTTCAGTGGGTGGACTTCTGTGGTGTAAGTGTTCTCCAGTTTGTGAGTCACCCATTGAACCATTATGGGACTTGATTTTATTGTGATTGCACCCCTCATACCATCTTATTGTGGCTTCTCCTTTGTCTTTGGATGTGGGGTATCTTTTTTTGGTGAGTTCCAGTGTCTTCCTTTCTATGATTGCTCAGCAGTTACTTGTGATGTCGGTGCTCCCACAAGAGGGAGTGAGAGCACATCCTTCTACTCTGCCATCTTGAACTGGCCATCTAATCTTTTAAAGAACTGCCAAACAGTTTTTAAATTGGCTAAAACGTTTATTGTGTTGGCCAAAAATTTTGTTCAGGTTTTTCTGTACCATCTTATGGAAAAACCCAAACAAACTTTTTGGCCAACCCAATACATTCCCACCAATAGTAGTTAAGGATTCTAATTTTTCTATAAACTCCCAAACCCACCATTGCTAGTGTTTTTAAATATAACCATTCTAGTTGTTATGTTGCAGTATCTCAGTATGTGTATGTGTTGGGGGAAGGTTGAAAATAGCTTTATCAAGATATAATTCACATACAATAAAATTTATACTTATATTTTAATATGCTTACATCAGCACTACCAAATTTTGGAAAGTTTTTATCACCGTCCAAAAAACCCTGTACCCATTAGAAGTCACTCTCTTCTCCCTTTCCACCCAGACACACCAGGTAAGTACTAATCTATTTCCTGTGTCTATGGAGTGCCTATTCTGAACTTTCAGTGTAAATGGAATTATATAATATATGTCTCTGTGATAGGCTTCTACCACTTAGCAAAACGTTTCCAAGAGTTATCCATATCATAACATTTATTCATTTTTATTGCTGAATATCATTCGATCGTATATCAAATTTTGTTTATTTGTTCATCAGATGATGGGCATCTTGGGTGTTTCTAACTTTGGCTAGTATGAAAAATGCTGCCATGAAGAGTAATATGTTAAGTTTTCATGTGGACATATGACTTCATTTCTCTTGGGTATATACCTAGGAGTGAAATTGCTGAGTTATGTGGTACTCAGTGTTTAACATTCTTGTAACTGCCAAACTGTTTCCCAAAGTGGATGCACCATTATACAATACCACCAACGATTTAGGAGTTTCTAAATTATCTGTATTTTCACCCGCATTTGTTATTGTCTGTCTTTTTGGTGTTAGCAATTCTAGAGTACGTAAAAGTGGTGTTTCATTTTGGTTTTCATTTGCATTTCCCTGATAGTTAATAATGTTGAGCATTTTTACAAGTAATTTTTGGACACATCTTTTTTGGGAAACTATCTTTTCAAATCATTTTTCCATTTTTAATTGGGTTGTCTTTTTATTATAGAGTTGTAAAGTGTTCTCTATGTTTTCTGCATACAATTGCTTTTCAGATAAATGATTTATAAAAGTTTTCTCTTATTATGTGTGTTGTTTTTCACTTTATTTAAAGTGTCATTTGAAGCATGAAAACCTTTAATGTTAATGATGTCCTATTTATCTGTTTCTGTTGGTTGTTTGTGCTTTCGGTGTTGTATCTAGGAACGCTTTGCCTGACTCAATGCCATAAAGATTTACTGCTATGATTTCTTCTAATAGTTTTATTGTTTTAGTTCTTACATGTATGTCTCTGATCCATTTTGAGTTAATTTGTGTTTATTGTGTGAAGGAAGGGTCCAAATTAATATTTTGTATGTGTTTTTTGTTGCAGTTATCAGTTATCCCATTATTGCAGCACCATTTGTTCAAAATACTATATTATTACCACACTGAATTGTCTTAACAATCTTTGTTAAAACTCAATTTACCATAAATATGAGAATTTATTAGTGGACTTTCAGTTCTGCTCCATTGATGGATAGCCAGCAAAACACAGTTTTAATTGCTATAGCTTTATAGTATAGTTTGAAATCAGGAAGTACTTTTGTACCACTCTTTTTCCATTATAGCATTTTTTTTTGGTGTGTGATAAACAGATATTTTTTAGTGTATCATTATAATTCCCTTGTTGTTTAGCTATTTTTTTATTTTTTTAATGGTTGCCCTGGGGATTAATATATTAACTTAAAACAATATAGTTTGATGACAGGAACTTAATTTTGATAGTATAAAAAGAAGTCGCTCTAGTATAGTTTTGTTATCCCTCCTCCTTTTTGCTATCATTGTCATGTAAATTACATCTTTATAAATTATAAACCCATCAATACATTTTAAAAATTATTGCATTATGCTGTTGACTTTGAAAGCAAATAGGAGAAGAAATTAATTATAAACAAACATACATTTATACTTTCTTTGTATTTGTCTATGTAGCTACCTTTATGGGTACTGTTACTTTCTTCATGTCAATTCACATTTCTGACTAGAGTCTTTCATTTCAGCCTGGACAATTTCTGTAGAATATCTTGTAGAGCACCCAAAGGCAAGAACACCACTGTTCTTCCTGGAAATTTGAGAGTTTTTCATGAATAAGTTCTTCTAAATTTGTTGTTTGTCTCTGGTCGATTTCCAGAGCTCTGAAATGTCAGTTCTTGGCAATTTTGTCCAGTATTTTAGTTGTTTTGGGGAAGGTAAGGCACATAAATCTATTCACTCCACTGTAGCCACCATATGTTAATCTTAACTGGAGTTATAATTCTAATATAAATTAAAGAAAATGAATAGAAGTTATGCATTATGTCTCTGGCTTGTAACATTCCTAAACTGCTTTATTGTTGTTAGGTTTCTAGGTGACAACTGATACAATGAATAGGAATTTTGTAATTTTTTTTTTTGCATTTTATTCATAATATAGTTTCACTAAAGATAGTATAAAGAGCATTTCATACCTGAATGTAAAATATTGGCCCGTGTCACCGTGAGGAATGAATGATTTGCTTCTGAAAAAAAACCCAAAAAATATACATATGTGTGTGTGTGTGTGTATTTATATGAAATTCACACTTTATACAAAATAAAAGAACAGAAATACAAGTTCAAATTCAGACATTTCTCAGTATAATATTCATTAACATATGATGTAATAATATTCAAGTAATAATATTCATAAATTAGTTATGCCAATTATGTGGTATATAAAATGCCTCATTTTGATCATTCTTTAAGATTATCTTAAATATCACCTTCTAGCATAAATTTCTTCCTGAACCCAGGCTGTGTTAGGTGCTAACCTTCTGTGGTACCACAATTCCCTGAATTTATTTCTACCTTTATTACAGTTCAGAGTTTTTAGTCTTCAGTTCTAGGCTGTAAATTCTTTGCAGGACTGTGCCATATGAAACTGATTTTCTAGTGCTTGGCAAAGTACTTGGCACATATTAAACAACAAAATTTAGATAAATCACTGAATTCCCTAGGCTCAGCTTTTTTCTAGTTTGCATTTTATTGAATATCAGAGTGACAGAATATTCCAAGGAGAGAAACAAAAGGGCTACATGATATAATATGTTTGGGATAATCTCAATACACATGAATAGAAAAAGTGCTTAGAAAACTTGAAGTAACAAACTTTATCTAAATCTTAACACAATGTCTCACAAAGATTCCAGAGCCCATTTTATTCTTAAATATGCAGTAAATTTTAAGTAACTATGTATGGTTTGATGGGAAATGATTACCTAGAAAATCACTGGTATCAGAGTCTGTGGGTATTTGCTAAGGTTCTACTTACTCGTTCTTTAAGTATGAAAAAGTCTGCATTCTTTCTGAGATGCTGTGTTCTCATCTGTAAAATGAAGTTCCTAATAACTCATTAAGTTCTTGTGTGAATTAAATGAAGGAATGCTGCAAATATGTTGAAAAACCAGTTATTTTCAAAACATCTATTTCCCATAATGCAGGTACTGTTTTGCACCCTTTCTACATTAGCACAATAAAAGAAAATTAAATATAAATTTCTTAAAATCCAAATGATTCTTTCAGAAATACTTTGAGGGAAGGGCTGTACAGAGTAAGAAATTTTAATTATTAAAAATAGCTTGTGTATAATCTCATATTTTAAAAGTTAATATGTCTAAAGCATGCCAGTCAATGTTGTCTGAAGAAATTCACAAGTAGACACAGCTAATCCTTATTTTTATATTTAAAATAGATTTTTAGAGACAGTCTTATGATAGGTGACTTACCTAATTGCTAGACTCCTGGTTTTTAGTGTTACAACTAAAGGCACCCATTTTCATAAATTTTGAATCTAATTATTAACTTCTCTGCTATTAATTTTAAAATAATCAAACAATATGTAGCCTTAGAGTCAGTATGTGGACAACTATTTAAAATTATACAGCAGTGATTTTGTTAAGATTGACAGATTTCCTGACATGTTTCCTAATACATCCCTTTTCCTGGATGGTCTATTAAGCGTGGTAGATATGACATAATAAAATGATTTGAAGTTAAGATTCAATCAGCATCTTGCAGTGTTTTGTAAGATAAGATTGTGTATTATCCTTCCTTGAGAAGAGCACATCTTATAACATCACCCCATGACAGAGGTAAAATTGCCTTCCATCATGTATGAAATCTTCTGGCTTGCTGGAGGGGCAAACTGCCAACCTTATAACACAAGGTTTGAAATTACACTGGAAATCACAGTGTCTCTTTTCTTGACAGAAACAGCAGGGAGCAATGGTCAGTTCAGACAGAGATAGAGACCCCCTACCTATAATGCTTTGATTTTCAGAAAAAAAAATTCTTCCGTTTTTTAAAAACAATAATTGACTGTTGCACTCATTGTCCAGTGTCTTTGCTTCAGCCTTATTTTTTGTACTTTATATCTATCTCCCTTTCTCTTTAACTTGGAATTCGTTCATTTCAGTTACATTGGGATATTAATTATGAAGGGCTATTAGTTAGCAGGCCCTCCGAAAACATCATGATGACTTCCTGCTATTAGCATTAACACAGAACTGTTTCTAACAGCTAGCTCTGTGTTCTCCAAACTGACAGCTCTTTTCTTGTCCTCTAAGGGAAAACACATTTTATTCTGTGATATCTAAAAACTAAAATTATTCCATTTTCCAAAAACAGCTATATCAAGTTCAACTAATTACATTTTTCCTTCAAGAAGAAATGTATCGAAACCTGGATGGATTTTAAATTAACATTTGGCTAAAAAAAAAGAAAAAAGAGTAAAGTATTTATGGAAAAACAAAACGGGCTTTCTCTACTAGATTTGTCACTCAGAGGTTAGTAACATTTTAATAAGGATTGAAATGAAAAATATTAATATTGAGTTTCTCTTAAAAGAATGGAAAGGCATACAATGGTATCACTTTGCTTTCAAATGTGAGTGCAGTGCTATAACTTCTGCCTCTTAAACACACACAGAATTCTGAAAAGGTCTTGCTAAAACACTCAGAAGTGGACTATTTTGAAACTACTCCTTGGTTTTCTTGCATCCTAAGCCATGTTGACCCAGAATAGAAAAACTGGCAAAATATATGGTCTATCAAGGTAAAGCATACAAGTTACAAAGCAAATCATGGTAAATTTAGGAGTTTTGTACCCATCTTTTTCAGTTGGATACAAAGACAAAAAAATGTACATCAAGCTATGACTGATTTTTCTTTTAGTTAATATATTATATTAATTATAATTAATATAATTATAGAATAATTATAATTATAGAATTAATTATATTAACTTCTGAGAATTGCACTTCAAAAACAATGCATACATTTTATTCCTGTTCTGCACCAATATTCTGTGTCAATTTTGTATAAAGAATAAATATCACAGTTTCAATTATTCTGATAATGGTGAAATTATAAAAGTTGATTTTTCAGGAAGAATATACTAAAATAATGGCAGGTAAAAACTATCTGGTTTCTGTTTCAAAGAATTGTTTGTTAGGAGGGCAGAACAGCCTGTAACACATCTCTCTTCAATGCCAGATGCCCATGTGATTTTCCACTAACATTTCTAATATAAATATAGCTAAAGTGACTTATCTTCTAGTATGCATAAATATAGGTCATAACATCAGACTGAATGCCATATGTTATTTTTTAAATAAAGTAAATATGTAAATTCTGTAAACTCGGTGCTTGACATTATAGAAATGTAATTTTTCTACTCTTGTAGAACCTTGGAATTAATGACTGTAACTCCTACATGTGAAGGTTAAATACTTATTAAAGGATTTGTTAGGCATCTCCTGATGGCATTTATGATACTTTAAATCTAATTCAAATAAAACTTGGTGAAGTTTCATTTAATATGTTAGTTTGTTCTTCTTTTAAACTTTGTGGATTCTATCCTGGTTGATTTTTAGTACCCATTATTTTCATTATTTTTAATTCTGTCCTTGAATGTTATTTTCACTGACAGATAGGGAGTTAGAAAAAAAAACTAATCATAAAGGAAAATAAAGGATTATTTTCTCATATCTTGTAGTCGAGAGTAAAGCTAAATTATGTAGCAAAATAGATTTTTTTCAGACAAAATATAGTTGGGTGAAGTATTTCTCTTGATACAAATTAATTTTTATAGATATCAATAACATTCACAAATATGAATGGCAAAGAGATCATGATGAGGATAACAAAGTTAAAACTATTTTTTAGAAATAGTAAGAATTAATAATATTTTGAAGCAAATATTTTTATCAGACTGGATATATTTTTATCATTACCATAATGTAAAGACATATAAAATCATGGATAGAAAATAAAAGAAATACTGTTTACTATATATAATTCTAAGGATATTATAATTTATTGAAGACTAGAAAGATTTGGAATATATATATATATATATGAATGATCAGGAAACATATACGATAAAAATGGAAAAGAAGGAAAAACCCAGATATTTCATGAGGAAAAATGTAACTGAGTGGTGTTTGTATTGATAAAGAATGATAATTTTACCAAATTTATAAAAGAAACAAAATCTTCAGCTTTCAGAGATTTATGAATCTTGGACACTGTTAAATATATTAAACTTTATGCAGTAAAGGAAACAAACACAATTTGGACAGGTATTTGTAGCATCTGTAATGAAGAAAGTTAGCAAAGGTTACTTACTTTCTGAATATAATAACCCTTTCTCTATTTAACTACTTATTTTTTACTTAGGGCTTGATTCCATTTCTTGTAGGTGATGCATAAATTTTTGAAATTTTATTTCTCTCTATAATAATATTTTCTCAATAACAATAATCATAATATTTCTCTTTGCTTTCTGGAAATCTTGAAGAAAAAAAAATCACTCAATCTAGCCTATACTCAAGGATCAGATTTATAAACACTCAGTGCTATAGAAAATAGATTTTTATAAGCCCTTTGAAAAAGATGGGCATATAGATGCATGTTTCAGGCCATATGTGATGGCCTGATCACAATAGGTTGAAGATAATGATATTGAACTCTTTACAAGTGCTGGGATTCCATTTATAGTATGGTACTAGTTGTTTAATACATGATTAGGCATGTTAGATTAACCAGGTTGAGCAGTAGTTGAAACAAGCTCATATGTCCTCTTCCCTCAAAAGATAAGATAAACATCCATACTGTTTTCTTGTTATTAATACAATTTTACTTACATTTTTGTTTTATTCCCATACAATAATTTTGATTTGCGATAAGATCTATGGTGATTTTTCTCTTTAAAACACATTCTCCCAAATTACACAGAATAAATAACACTATTTAATGAGTTATTCTGACATTCCACTAATTTTGTAAATTCCCTCTAAGCATGAATGTCATTTTCACACATACTAGATACTACTGAAAATGCTTAAATCTGTCCTATTTATTTAACTATTATTGCTTCAATAATAAGAAATTTATTCTAACCTTAAAATATATTATTTCAACAGAGATCTAGAGGCAAATCTCACTCAGTATAGAAGCCAATACCCTAACTGAAGCATTAGTCAAGGTACTCCAACTTGGGTACAAAATAATAAAGCTGCAATATACCATGACTGGGTTGTGTTTATATTAGTAAAGCATATAACCAGTAAATAAACAAGCAGATGAATAAGTGTTTAAGAACACATGGATAGTATATCTCCATAAATGTAGAAAAAATTCAACTACCAATTCATTGAGGAAAATATAAAATGATAATTATTTTCAGGTTATAAATGTATGCACTTAGAACAATCAATCTGAAATAAATTTAGGATTAATAAATGGCTTATGCATTTTTCTGAATATAAAATAAAGATTCAACACTTAATTTCTATTCATGAGAAACTAAGGGCCACAAAATAAAATTTTATAAGAAATTTTTAAATTATAAGAAAGTTACTATGTATAGGAATAGGATAAGGACACCCAGAATAAATCTAACATAAATGTGCAATAAATATACAAAGAATATCATTAAACTTTACTGAAAAACTTTTTAAAAGCCCTAAGTAAGTGAAGAGAGATTAAAAAGTTCATTGATAGCTAGCAATATAATAAAGGCATCAGTTCTCTATTAAAAGTATGAAAGAATCAGTATAATTCACATCTAGTTTTCAATGACAGTATCTGTGGAACTTTACAAGATAATTTAAAAATATATGCATACATAGAAGAGCAAAATGCCAAAAATATCCAACACAGTTGTAATACACAGGGAAGAAGGAGGAGAAGGGCAGCTTGCCTTACTGAGGTCCCAGAATTAGTACATTAGTTAAAACTATATACCAAGGGTGAGCATTATTGTCTTAATCTTAGAAGAAAAGTTTTCAGCTTTTCACCATTGAGAATATTAGCCATGGCCTTGTCATGTATGGCCTTTAATATGTTTAGTTATGTTCCCTCTATACCCAGGTTGTTGAAAGTTTTTATCATGAGTATATATGGAATTTTGTCAAATGCTTTTTCTGTATCTATTGAGATGACACATGGTTTTTATCCTTCATTCTGTTAGTGTTGTGTATCATTTTTATTGATTTAGATACATTGTACCATCCGTGCATCCCAGGGATAAATCCTGCATGGTCATGTTGTGTGATCAATCAATGTGAATTTGGCTTGCTAGTATTTTTTGAGAATGTTTGCATATATCATCATCAGTGGTATTGGCCTGTAAATTTCTTTGCTTTTGGTGTCCTTATCTGACTTTGATGTTAAAGTAATGCTGGTCTCATAAAATTCGTTTGGAAGTATTCCCTCCTCTTCAATTATCTGGGAGATTTTGAGAAGGAATAGCATTGATTCTTCTTTAAACGTTTATTAGAATTCACCCTTAAAGTCACCTGATCCCAGGCTTTTCTTTGATGGGAGGTTTTTGATTACTGATTCAATCTCATTACTCATTATTGGTCACTCAGATTTTCTGTTTATACTTGAGTTAGTCTTGGTAATTTGTATGTTTCTGGAATTTATCCATCTCTTCTAGGTTATCTAATTTTTTTATGTAAATGTTCACAGTAGTGTTTTATAATCCTTTGCATTTTTGTGGCATCAGTTGTAATGTCTCCTATTTTATTTTTGATTTTATTTATTTGAAGCTTCTCTCTAGTTAGTTTAGCTAAGGGTTTGTCAATTTTGTCTCAAAAGACCATATTTTTTTGTGGGTATTGTGTTAAAGAATGTTCTAATTTCATTTTTTTTACATGTAGGTGTCCACTTTTCCCAGCACCATTTATTGAAGAGACTGTCTTTTCTCCATTGTATAGTTTTGCCACCTTTGTCGTAGACTAATTGACGGTAGGTGAGTGGGGTTTTTATTTCTGGGCTTTCTATCCTGTTCCATTGATCTGTATTTCTATTTTTGTACCAGTACCATACTGTTTTGATGGTTGTAGTTTTGTAGTATAGTCTGAAGTCAGGGGGCCTGACTCCTTCAGCTCTGTTTTTCTTTCTCAAAGGTTGCTTTGGCTATTTGGGGCTTTGTTTTAGTTCTGTGAAAAATTCCATTGGTAATTTGTTAGTGATTGCATTGAATCTGTAGATTGCCTTGGGTAGTACAGTCATTTTGACAATGTTGATTCTTCCAATTGAAGAACATGGTATATCTTTCCCTCTGTGTCATCTTTGATTTCTTTCATCAGTGTCTTATAGTTTTCAGAGTATAGGTCTTTTGCCCCCTTAGGTGGGTTTATTCCTAATACTTTATTATTTTTGATGCGATAGTAAATGGAATTGTTTCCTTAATTTCTCTTTCTGATCTTTCATTGTTAGTGTATAGGACTGCAAGAAATTTCTGTGTACTAATTTTGTATCCTGCAACTTTACCGAATTCATTGATGAGCTTTAGTAGTTTTCTGGTAGAAAATCCTAAAACTTTAGGATTTTCTATGTATAGTATCATGTCATCTGCAAACAGTGATGAATTTACTTCTTTTCCAACATGGATTCCTTTTATTTCTTTTTCTTCTCTGATTGTCATGCCTAGGACTTCCAAAACTATGTTGAATAAAAGTAATGAGAGTGGACATCCTTGTCTTGCTCCTAATCTTAGAGGAAATGCTTTCAGCTTTTCACCATTGAGTATGATGTTAGCTGTAGGTTTGTTATATATGGCCTTTATTATGTTGAGGTATGTTCCCTGTATGCCCACTTTCTGGAGAGTTTTTATCATAAATGGGTGTTGAATTTTGTCAAAAGCTTTTCTTTCATCTGTTGAGATCTGCATCATATGGTTTTTACTCTTCAATTTGTTGATGTGGTGTATCACACTGATTGATTTGTGGATATTGAAAAATTCTTGCCTCCCTGGGATAAATCCCACTTGATCATGGTGTATGATTCATTTAATGTACTATTGGATTCAGTTTGCTAGTATTTTGTTGAGGATTTTTCCTTCTATGTTCATCTATGATATTGACCTGTAATTTTCTTTTTTTGTGGTATCTTTGTCTGGTTTTGTTATCAGGGCGATGTTGGCCTTTTAGAATGAGTTTGGGAGTGTTCCTTCCTTTGAAATTTTTTGGAAGAGTTTCAGGAGGATAGGTGTTAACTCTTAGAACATTCTTTAACACCATACACAAAAATAAACTCAAAATGTATTAAAGACCTAGAGGTAAGACCAGATAATATAAAGCATAGGCAGAACACTCTTCGACATAAATTGCAGCAATATCCTTTTCGATGCATCTCCTAGACTAATGGAAGTAAAAACAAAAATAAACAAATGGAACCTAATTAAACTCAAAAGCTTTTGAACAGCAAAGGAAACCATAAACAAAATGAAAAGACAACCCACAGAATGGGAGAAAATATTCGCCAATGACGTGACTGACAAGGGATTAATCTCCAAAATTTACAAACAGCTCATGAGCTCACTATCAAAAAACAAAAAACAAAAATAACTAAACCCAATAAAAAAAATGGGCAGAAGACCTAAATAGACATTTCTCCAAAGAAGACATACAGATGGCCAAGAGACACATGAAAAAATGTTCAACATTGCTAATTATTAGAGAAATGCAAATTAAAACTACAATGAGATATCACCTTACACCAGTCAGAATGGCCATCATCAAAAAGTCTACAAACAATAAATTTTGGAGGGGATGTGGAGAAAAGGGAACCCTCCTACACTGTTGGTGGGAATGTATATTGGTACAGCCACTATGGAGAACAGTATGGAGGTTCTTTAAAAAACTAAAAATTGAACTACCATATGATTCAGCAATCCCACTTCTGGGTATTTATCAACGGAGTTAAAGTAAAAATCAAAAAGAGATAACTGCATTTGCATGTTCATAGTAGCATTATTCACAATAGCCAGGATTTAGAAACAGCCTAACTATCCACTGACAGATGAATGGATAAAAAATATGTGGTATACACATACAATAGAATATTATGTAGCCTTTAAAAAGAATGAAGTCTTGCCATTTGTGACAACATGGATGGACTTGGAGATAACTCTAAGTGAAATAAGCCAAACACAGAAAGACAACTACTATGTATTTTCACTTATATGTGCAATGTAAAATAATCCAACTCATAGAAGTAGAGAATGGTATTTACCAGGGACTGGGGGAAGGTGAAAATGGGCAGATGATGGTCAAGAGTATAAAGATTCAGGTATATAAGATATTAAGTTCTGGAAGTCTGCTATACAGCATAGTGCCTATGGCTAAAAATACTGTATTGTATACTTAAAATTTACTAAGAGAGTAGCTCTTATGTTAAGTATTTGTAACTAATCATAATAGTAATAATAATAATAATAGAGATGGGAGGAAACTTTGAGAGGTGATGGATGTGCTTATGGCCTTGATAGTGTTGATAGTTTCAAAGTATATACTTACCCGCAAACTCATCCAGTTGTATACATTAAATATGTACAGCTTTTACGTGTCAATCATACCTCAATAAGTAGTTTTAAAACAAAAACTGTGTGACATGAGTGCAGGGACTGACAGACTGATGGAATGGAAAAGAGCACCCAAGAGCCAATTTACTCAAATAAAAAATATTTAATCAACACAGTGTGAAGTTCAATGTAATTATGCACTATTCAATAAGTAGTACCAGCATAATTGTTTAGAAATAAAGAAAAAAATACTGAATCCTTTCTTCACTGTAAACATGAGTAACAATTTAGGTAGGGAAAAAGCCCCTTATGTAAAAAAAATAAAAACAAAACCAATAAAAACTTTATTACCTTGTGATATGGAATGTTTTATTGCTTTATTACCTTATTTTCATCAAAATATACCATATGCTATTAAAAAATCAAGTAATAAACTGGGAGAGAGAGTTGCAGCAGTAACTGACAACAGATTGTTTGCAGAATATATAAGGGACTCTTAAAATGAATAAGAACATGGAAAGAATCAAACAGAAAAATGAACCTAAGTCTTGAGCAGGCATTTCACATAAAAGGGAACACAAATAATAGTTAAACAAGGAGGAAGTTCAATCTTGTACACAGTTAGGAATAAAAACAAATTTTTTAAAACAACAACAAATAGTAAAACCATAATGAGATACTATTTCACAGTCCCAGAATGGCAAATTTAAAGTCTAAGGTTGTCTATCATCCTTATCTACATGGAGCAAGAAGGTTTCTTAACAAAGTCTTGGTGGATCTGTAAAGTGGTAAAACCATTTTGGAAAACATTTTAAAGTGAGACACATGCACGCACACATACTAAACTCTAAGAGAAGCTAATTCATTTATAGTTATTTCATCTACATCAGCTTTTCCACTTTTACAACAGTGCATGCATATGATGCTCATCTTATCAATTTTAGTAGTTACAAATGTTCATCTATAGGAACCTGGACAAATACATTGTCCTTCATAAAATATAAAACTATATAGCAAATAACTATGGCTACACACATCAATTTGGATAAATCTTAGAAACAGTATTCAGTGCAAAAACATGTCTCTGAAGCATTCTTAGAGTATGATACTATACTTTAACACTTTTTAAACTAGCATTTTGTTTTTGGAGACATCTTGTTAGTCATGTTTTAAAGAAAAATAAGAAATAAGAAATAAATTATAAAATAGTTATTACTTCTATAGTTGGGATAAGGTAAGAGTCTGGTAGCTTGGAGCATGGAGGGAGCCTCAGTTTTGACAGTAACACTGTCTTGAGTGGGTGCTGGGCTCATGGCTTCTTATTTTGTCATTCTGTTGACAGTATTTATAATTATTAAATATTATATTGCATGGCAAATATTTTATTACTTATATTGAAACATTATATATGTAATATCTTACAAGATAATTCATCCCTTTTTTATTTTATTTTTCTAATTTTTTGTCTTTTTATTCTTACATTACTTTAGAAACTTGTTATTTAGGCAAACATTTAATATAAAAGTTTTATAAATATAAAGCAAACTTTCTTATTAAAGGTTTATATGGAAAGAATTAATAATATATGCAATCAGTTTTAATGTTCGCAAATATAGTGAATATTCCCATTCATTTAAATTTTTAAATAATTCAGTAATAGTTTGTAATGTTTCATATAATAATTGATACATCTATAAGGATAAGCATTTAATAATTTTGTTTGTATTGCCATATACATTATCAAATTAACTTGTTTTCTAATATATTTACTAATTGCAAATTAGCATATACAAAATCTATTGAAAATGTTGGTATCCAGCCAAAATTCTGAAATTTCTTGTCTGTCTAACAGTTTATTTTCTTGATTAAAAATAACTAAAGTAGTCATAACATTTTAAAATCACATTTAAAACTTAGTGTATGTCACTTTCTCTGTTAAAATACATGGGTTGCCCAGTTTTATCAGAACAATTTTATGATATGATTGTGATTATTATTCCATTTTTTAGATGAGGAACTTGAGGCTTAAAAGTGGTTTAAGAATACACACAAAGTAAGTTGGAGCTAGAATTTGAACACAGGTGGTCTCATTTAAAAACTCACCGGTAAATCAGAATTCATCTCTTATATGATGAGTAAAAGTATTGCCACCTTTTCAAAGTGTTTTAACTCATTTTTCTATTCTTTATTTAGAACTTTCTGAAGGAAATGTATACATAGGGATATACATTTACATATCCAGTTTTTATTAGATACCTACCATTAAATTTGATATTTATTAGATTTAATATTCTCTTTATTGTGTATAAAAATCCTTTTATTTCTACTTATTAAATTTTTTCTAAGGAATTAATTATTAATTGTGTCACATATGTTTGAAATTTTTAAGTTTGTTGTAATGATATTATACATTCTATTAATAAAATTTCTATGAAAACTTTTCCATCATAGTGACTTTAATTTTTAATATATTTAAGAATCCCATGTCATATTATATTATGTAAGTTTTTACTTCTATTCATTGGTGAAATTTGTCTATATATTTATCCCTTCCTACAGTTTTCCCAGTTGTATGTCATGATTAGTTTGGCTATTTCATTTAACTGAATTGGGTTCCAGTATATATTTTTGTGTATTCTAAATAATAGTCTATACAAGTTGTAAATAATTATTTGGTAATATTTGAAATAATTCAGATCCAAAATATTTTTCCCTAGGGTCTTAACACAGATATAGAAATTTATCTGAAAATGATATTTTTCAATGTTTTTGTCCTTTAATACTGAGGAAAATATTGAAGAGAGGTAAGGAGGAAAACCTGGTATACTTTCTTTGCCATATTTCTTTGATATTTTCAGAATTCTTTTTTTTAATTAAATAACTATTTGAGTGTGTATATATCTATCTTTTAATGAAATTTGCATGAAATAGGATAGTCATCCTTCTAAATTTACAAAATGTTCCCCCAGATTTGTACCCTTGATTATTGCCGCATTCATTTGTAATACTTTCTGCTTTGTGAATATCTGTTATATTTAAATTGAGTCTCCAGGATCTGGCCATAATATCATTTTAATTTTATTTTTTAAATGACATTTCTCCACTTTATTCTTTTGTGTTTTCAGGATGTTTTTTAAGTGAGTCTGTGAATTTCTCATTGGAATTTCTACATTGTCAGTTCCACACATTACTCACAATGTGGTTTTTACCTTGACAATCATGATTTTCATTTTAATGCAGTCTTCCCTACAACTTATTGACATCACTGAACAGCTTTGTTCTTAATGGAAAGAATAAATGTCTTCTTCTATTACATGGAAATAATTAGACAAGTATTTTCTAATGTATTCTTTTGTTTTTATACTACATTTTAGATAAAAATGAGGTTTTAGAATATTACACCTTAAACTTGCATTTTTCTTCATAAACTTGAAGCTGAGGGTTTTTCCCCCTTTATTGTTTGGTAGTGGTAGTTTATTATTGGTTGTCTTTCTTAAAAGTTCATTTTGACAATATAGAAAAGGTTAATCTTGATCACATGGAAAAAGCTTTTGGTTCCATGAAAAGCCACAACTTTGACATATATATAAAGTTAAACTCGAAATAAGAAAAAGTGCACAGAGGGACATGAATTCAAAGATTGAGTGCTGCTGGTTGTGGGTGATGAGTCATTTTCTGCTACCTTATGGACTCTTTATGAAGGACCCACACTACATACATCTCACTTAACAGCACAATTGCTTTTCAAATTATGGTGATCATGCTGGGGAAGCATCCCAAGAGCAGGATGATGACTGTCATGTATAGAAATACTAAAGTGAGGGTTTTTTTATGAGGTAGGATTGGTGTGGGAATGGAAATTCTGATTTTTGTGCACTTCCTCTGCTTGCTCTGTAACTTGGTCCTTGACCATGATATTTAACATTTCCTTGCTTATTATTCAGCTCTCAAATGACAATTCATTCCTAACTAATCAGTTTATCATGAGTTTGAAATACCAAGTCATTCAAAGGATGTAGGAGATAATCAACTCTATTATTTTCATGATCTTGAGAGTCTTTGATGGTTGTGGGTGATGGGTCTTGAAAATATTAACTGTACAGTGGACAAAACTATGAACTTAAATATTAACTGTATAATGGAGAGACCTGGCAAACATGACCTTAGCCAGGTAATGAAGGTTAACATCACCAGTGATATCATATGTATATCAATTACCTGGATATGATATGACTAGAAGGGTACTTCATCTCTGTTGTATTCTTTCCAAAAATCCATTACCATTATCTATTGATGTGAAAATAACAACAAAATCCCAGGTGGGCAACATTCTACAGGACACCTGGCCCATATTCCTTAAGTCTGCCAAGTTTATGAAAAACAAGGAAATGATTAGAAACTCAGTAGAAGGTTAGAAGATATGATGATTAATTACAAAGTAGTGCCCAGGAGTTTTCCTCAAAATAAGAAAAAGTGCACAGAGGGACATGAATTCAGATTCAGGGCTGATGGTTGTGGGTGATGAGTCTTTTTCTGCTACTTGATGGAAAAAAAATAAGACATCAATAGATAAGCTACTAAAATCAAAAAAAGAAAAAAATTGGGAAGGCAGTTAAAAGAAATACTCCAATGTCAGTTGCATAGTTTTGACTATGGTAATACAAGATGTTAAGGATGTGGGAAACTGGGTGAGGAATATATGGAAACTCTCCATACTATCATTAGAACTCTTCTGTAAACCTAAATTTATTCTAAAACAAAATGTTAATTAAAATTTTTGAATAGTCCATTCTATATTGCTAATGACAACACCAGATACAGATACTCCATAGAAATTTTCTTCTCTATTGAAGTAGCATATCATGCAGCAATTCAGCCCAGTTGTTTGAGGTAAAAGTAGAAGCCTGAAAATCGCTGAAATGGGCGAATTTCACCTTTGCTATTGGATGATAGATAGGCTGGATGTAGAATATTGGTTGGTTTATTATTTTCAGCACTGTGCCTGATCATTTTCAAAATAAATTCATTTTTTACCCCTTGTTCTCATTCCTATTTCTTTTTTAAAATTTAAGTGATACGTTCTTTATTTTTATTGAAATACAGTTGATTTACAATATCATGTTAGTTTCAGCTGTATAGCACAGCAGTTTAGTTACACACACACATGTATTCTTTTTTTTTAAACATCTTTATTGGAGTATAATTGCTTTACAATGGTGTGTTAGTTTCTATGTTATAACAAAGTGAATCAGCTATACGTATACGTATATCCCCATATCCCCTCCCTCTTACGTCTCCCTCCCAACCTCCCGATCCCACCCCTCTAGGTGGTCACAAAGCACCGAGCTGATCTCCCTGTACCATGTGGCTGCTTCCCACTATCTATCTATTTTACAATCGGTAGTGTATATATGTACATGCCACTCTCTCACTTTGTCCCACCTTACCCTTCCCCCTCCCCGTTTCCTCAAGTCTTTCTCTACATCTGCATCTTCATTCCTGTCCTGCTCCTAGGTTCTTCAGAACCATTTTTTTTATTAGATTCCATATATATGTGTTAGCATACAGTATTTTTGTTCTCTTTTTGACTTACTTCACTCTGTATGACAGACTCTAGGTCCATTCACCTCACTAAAAATAACTTAATTTCATTTCTTTTTATGGCTGAGTAATATTCCATTGTATATATGTGCAACGTCTTCTTTATCCATTCCTCTGTCGAAGGACACTTGGGTTGCTTCCATGTCCTGGCTATTGTAAATAGAACTGCGGTGAACTTTGTGGTACATGACTCTTTTTGAATTGTGGTTTTCTCAGGGTATATGCCCAGTAGTGAGATTGCTGTGTCATATGATAGTTCTATTTTTAGTTTTCTAAGGAGCCTCCATACTGTTCTCCATAGTGGCTGTATCAATTTACATTCCTACCAAGAGTGCAAGAGGGTTCCCTTTTCTCCACACCATCTCCAGCATATATCGTTTGTAGATTTTTTGATGATGGCCATTCTGACTGCTGTGAGGTGATACCTCATTGTAGTTTTGATTTGCATTTCTCTAATGATTAGTGATGTTGAGCATCCTTTCATGTGTTTGTTGGCAATCTGTGTATCTTCTTTGGAGAAATATCTGTATAGGTCTTCTGACCATTTCTGGATTCGGTTGTTTGTTTCTTTGTTATTGAGCTTTATGAGCTACTTGTAAATTTTGGAGATTAATCCTTTGTCAGCTGCTTTGTTTGAAAATGTTTTATCTCATTCTGAGAGTTGTCTTCTCGTCTTGTTTATGGTTTCATTTCCTGTGCAAAAGTCTCTAAGTTTCATTAGGTCCCATTTGTTTATTTTTGTTTTTATTTCCATTTCTCTAGGAGATGGGTCAAAAAGGATCTTGCTGTGATGTATGTCATACAGTGTTCGGCCTATATTTTCCTCTAAGAGTTTTATGGTGTCTGGTCTTACATTTAAGTCTTTAATCCATTTAGAGTTTTATTTTGTGTATGGTGTTAGGGAATGTTCTAATTTCATTCTTTTACATGTAGCTGTCCAGTTTTCCCAGCACAACTTATTGAAGAGACTATCTTTGCTGCATTGTATATTCTTGCCTCCTTTATCAAAGATAAGGTGACCATAGGTGCATGGGTTTATCTCTGGGATTTCTATCCTGTTCCATTGATCTACATGTCTGTTTTTGTTTCAGTACCATACTGTCTTGATTACTGTAACTTTGTAGTATAGTCTGAAGTCAGGGAGCCTGATCCCTCCAGCTCCATTTTTCTTTCTCAAGATTGCTTTTGCTATTCGGGGTCTTTTGTGTTTCCTTACAAATTGTGAAATTTTTTGTTCTAGTTCTGTGAAAAATGCCAGTGGTAGTTTGATAGGGATTGCATTGAATCTGTAGATTGCTTTGGGTAGTATAGGCATTTTCACAATGTTGATTCTTCCATCCAAGAACATGGTATATCTCTCCATCTGTTGTATCATCTTTAATTTCTTTCATCAGTGTCTTATAGTTTTCTGCACACAGGTGTTTTATCAACTTAGGTAGGTTTATTCCTAGGTATTTTATTGTCTTTGTTGCAGTGGTAAATGGGAGTGTTTCCTTAATTTCTCTTTCAGATTTCTCATCATTAGTGTATAGGAATGCCAGAGATTTCTGTGCATTAATTTTGTATCCTTCAACTTTACCAAATTCATTGATTAGTTCTAGTAGGTTTCTGTTAGAATCTTTAGGATTCTCTATGTATAGGATCATGCCATCTGTAAACACTGACAGCTTTACTTCTTTTCCAATTTGGATTCATTTTATTTCTTTTTCTTCTCTGATTGCTGCAGCTAAAATTTCCAAAACTATGTTGAATAATAGTGCTGAGAGTAGACAACCTTGTCTTGTTCCTGATCTTTGAAGAAATGGTTTCAGTTTTTCACCATTGAGAATTATGTTGGCTGTGGGTTTGTCCTATATGGCCTTTATTATGTTGAGGTAAGTTCCCTCTATGCCCACTTTCTGGCGAGTTTTTATCATAATTGGGTGTTGAATTTTGTCAAAAGGTTTTCCTGCATCTATTGAGATGATCATATGTTTTTTCTCCTTCAGTTTGTTAATATGGTTTATCACATTGATTGATTTGCATATATTGAAGAATCCTTGCATTCCTGTGGTAAACCCCACTTGTATGATCCTTTTAATGTGCCGTTGGATTTTGTTTGCTAGTATTTTTTTGAGGAGTTTTGCATCTATATTCATCAGGGATATTGGCCTGTAGTTTTCTTTCTTTGTGACATCTTTGTCTGGTTTTGGTATCAGGGTGATGGTGGCCTCATAGAATGAATTGGGGAGTACTCCTTCCTCTGCTATATTTTGGAAGACTTTGAGAAGGATAGGTGTTAGCTCTTCTCTAAATGTTTGATAGAATTGGCCTGTGAAGCCATCTGGTCCTAGGCTTTTGTTTGTTGGAAGATTTTTAATCACAGTCTCAATTTCAGTGCTTGTTATTGGTCTTGATTATATTTTTTTATTTCTTCCTGGTTCAGTCTTGGTAGGCTGTGCTTTTCTAAGAATTTGTCCATTTCTTTCAGGTTGTCAATTTTTTTGGCATATAATTTCTTGTAGTAATCTCTCATGATCCTTTGTATTTCTGCAGTGTCAGTTGTTACTTCTCCTTTTTTCATTTCTAATTCTATTCATTTGAGTCTTCTCCCTTTTTTTCTTGATGAGTCTGGTAATAGTTTATCAATTTTGTTTATCTTCTCAAAGAACCAGCTTTTAGTTTTATTAATCTTTGCTACTGTTCTTCATTTCTTTTTCATTTATTTCTGATCTGATCTTTATGATTTCTTTCCTTCTCCTAACTTTGGGGTTTTTTTTATTCTTCTTTCTCTAATTTCTTCAGGTGTAAGATTAGGCTGTTTATTTGAGATGTTTCTTGTTTCTTGAGGTAGGATTGTATTGCTATATACTTCCCTCTTAGAACTGCTTTTGCTGCATCCCATAGGTTTTTGGTCACCGTGTTTTCATTGTCATTTGCTTCTATGTATTTTTTGATTTCCTCTTTGATTTATTCAGTGATCTCTTGGTTATTTAGTAGTGTATTTTTTTAGCCTCCATGTGTTTGTACTTTTTACAAAACTTTTCCTGTGATTGATATCTAGTCTCATAGCATTGTGGTTGGAAAAGGTACTTGATACAATTTGAATTTTCTTAAATTTATGAAGGCTTGATTTGTGACCCAAGATATGATCTATAATGAAGAATGTTCCATGAACACTTGAGAAGAATGTGTATTCTATTTTTTTTGGATGGAATGTTCTATAATTATCAATTAAGTCCATCTTATTTAATGTATCATTTAAAGCTTGTGTTTCCTTATTTATTTTCATTTTGGATGATCTGTCCATTGGTGACAGTGGGGTGTTAAAGTCTCCTACTATGATTTTGTTACCGTCCATTTCCTGTTTTATGGTTGTTAGCATTTGCCTTATGTATTGAGGTACCCCTATGTTGGGTGCATAAATATTTACAACTGTTGTAACTTCTTCTTGGATTGATCCCTTGATCATTATGTAGTGCCCTTCTTTGTCTCTTGTAATAGTCTTTATTTTAAATTTTATTTTGTCTGATATGAGAATTACTCCTCCAGCTTTCTTTTGATTTCCATGTACATGGAATGTATTTTTCCATCCACTCACTTTCAGTCTGTATGTGTCCCTAGGTCTGAAGTGTGTCTCTTGTAGAAAACGTATATACGGGTCTTGTTTTTGTATCCATTCAGCCAGTCTATGTCTTTTGGTTGGAGCATTTAATCCATTTACATTTAAGGTAGTTATCAATCTGTATGTTCCTATTACCACTTTCTAAGTTGTTTTGGGTTTGCTACTGTAGGTCTTTTCCTTCTCTTGTGTTTCCTGCCTAGAGAAGTTCCTTTAGCATTTGTTGTAAAGCTGATTTAGTGGTGCTGAATTCTCTTAGCTTTTGCTTGTCTGTAAAGGTTTTGATTTCTCCATTGAATCAGAATGAGATCCTTGCTGGTTAGTGTAATCTTGGTTGTAGGTTTTTCCCTTTCATCACTTTAAATATGTCCTGCCAGTCCCTTCTGGCTTGCAGAGTTTCTGCTGAAAGATGAGCTGTTAACCTTATGGGGATTCCCTTGTATGTTATTTGTTGCTTTTCCCTTGCTGCTTTTAATATTTTTTTCTGTGGATTTAATTTTTGAAAGTTTGATTATTATGTGTCTTGGAGTGTTTCTCCTTGGATTTTTCCTCTTTGGGACTCTGTGTGCTTCCTGGACTTGATCGATTATTTCCTTTCCTATATTAGGGAAATTTTCAATTATAATCTCTTAAAATATTTTCTCAGTTCCTTTCTTTTTCTCTTCTTTTTCTGGGACCCCTGTAATTCGAGTGTTGTTGCATTTAATGTCCCAGAATTCTCTGAGACTCTCCTCAATTATTTTCATTCTTTTTTCTTTATTCTGCTCTGCTGTAGTTATTTCCACTATTTTATCTTCCAGATCACTTATCCATTCTTCTGCCTCAGTTATTCTGCTATTGATTCTTTCTATAGAGTTTTAAATTTCATTTATTGTTTTCTTCATCATTGCTTGTGTGCTCTTTAGTTCTTTTATGTACTTGTTAAATGTTTCATGTATATTCTCCATTCAATTTCCAAGATTTTGGATCATCTTTACTATCATTACTCTGAATCCTTTTTCAGGTAGATTGCCTATTTCCTCTTAATTTGTTTGGTCTGGTGGGTTTTACCTTGCTCCTTCATCTGCTGTGTGTTTCTCTGTCTTCTCATTTTGCCTAATTTACTGCATTTCGTGTCTCCTTTTCACGGGCTGCAGGTTCATAATCCCCGTTGTTTTTGATGTCTGCCCCAGTGGCTGAGGTTGGTTCAGTGGGTTGTGTAGGCCTCCTGGTCGGGGGCACTGGTGCTGTTTTCTGTTGGATGATGGTGGATCTTGTCTTTCTGGTTGGCAGGACTGCATCCATTGGTGTGTTTTGGGGTGACTGTGACCTTATGATTTTAGGCAGCCTCTCTGCTAATGGGTGGGGTTGTGTTCCTGTCTTGCAAGTTGTTTGGCATAGGGTGTCCTGCACTGTAGCTTTCTGGTCATTGATTGGAGCTGGATCGTAGTGTTGAGATGGAGATCTCTGGGAGAGCTTTCGCTGTTTGATATTACATGGAAGCAGGAGGTCTCTGGTGGACCAATGTCTTGAACCTGGCTCTCCCACCTCAGATACACAGGCCTGACACCCAGCCAGAGCACCAAGACCCTGTCAACCACATGTCTCAGAAAAAAAAGGGAGAAACAAAGAATGAAAGAAGGGAAGGACGGAAGGAAGGAAGGAAGGAAAATAAGAAAATAAGAGAAAGTTATTCAAATAAAAAAATTATTAAAAATTAAATAGTAAGGCTTCCCTGGTGGCACAATGGTTGAGAGTCCGCCTGCTGATGCAGGGGACACGGGTTCATGCCCTGGTCTGGGAAGATCCCACATGCTGTGGAGCCTGTGCGTCCGGAGCCTGTGCTCCACAACGGGAGAACCCACAACAGTGAAAAGCCCGTGTACTGCAAAAAAATAAAATAAATAAATAAAAGTAATAGAAAGAAAGAAGAGAGTAACCAAACCAAAAAACAAATCCACCAATGATAAGATGTGCTAAAAACTATACAATAAAAAAAAAAAAGAAGAAGCCTAGGACAAATGGCAAAATCTAGGCTATATAGACATAATCACACAAAGTCCACTGCCTCAATTTTGGGATGATTCATTATCCATTCATTTCTTCCACAGATACAGGGTACATCAAGTTGATTGTGCAGATTTAATCTGCTGCTCTTGAGGCTTCTGGCTGGAGATTTCCCTTTCTCTTCTTTTTTTGCACAGCTCCTGGGGTTCAGCTTTGCATTTGGCCCCGCCTCTGCATGTAGTTCACCTGAGGGCAGCTGTTCTTCTCTCAGACAGGACAGGGTTAATGGATCAGCTGATTAGGGGACTCTGGCTCACTCAGGCCAGGGGGAGGGAGGGATACGGAATGGGGAGTGAGCCTGCAGCGTCAGAGGCCAGCATGAAGCTGCAATAGCCTGAGGCATGCCGTGTGTTCTCCCGGGGAAGTTGTCCCTGGATCATGGGACCCTGGCAGTGGCAGGCTGCACCGGCTCCCAGTAGGGGTGGTGTGGATAGTGACCTGTGCTTGCACACAGGCCTCAGCAGCAGCCTTAATGTCTCGTGACTGTCTCTGGTGTCCGATCTGAGAGCCACAGCTCACACCAGTCTCTGGAGCTCGTTTAGGCATTGCTCTGAATCCCCTCTCCTCACACACTTCGAAACAATCTTCTCTTGCCTCTTAGGCAGGTCCAGACTTTTTCCTGGACTCCCTCCCATCTAACTGTGGTGCACTAGCCCCCTTCAGGCTGTGTTCATGCAACCAACCCCAGTCCTCTCCCTGGGATCTGACCTCCGAAGCCCGAGCCTCAGCTCCCACCCCGTGCCCACTCCGGCAGGTGAGCAGACAAGCATCTCGGGCTGGTGAGTGCTGGTTGGCACCAATCCTCTCTGCAGGAATCTGTCTGCTTTTCCCTGTGCACCCCTGTTGCTGCACTCTCCTCCAAGGCTCCGAAGCTTCTCCCCTGCCCACCACCCTCATCTCCACCAGTGAAGGGGCTTCCTAGTGTGTGGAAACTTTTCCTCCTTCACAGCTCACTTCCAGAGGTGCAGGGCCCATCCCTATTCTTCTGTCCCTGTTTTTTCTTTTGCCCTACCCAGGTATGTGGGGAGTTTCTTGCCTTTTGGGAAGTCTCAGGTCTTCTGCCAGCGTTCAGTAGGTGTTCTGTAGGACTTGTTCCACATGTAGTTGTATTTCTGATGTATTTATGGGGAGGAAGGTGATATCCACGTCTTACTCTTCCACCATCTTGAAGGTCTCTCCCCACATATGTATTCTTAAAAGAGCACTTTTAAGGCACATTTCTTTAAGTTTTGGAATCAGGTTTGCCTCTCCTTTTTCATTGTGAGAGGACTTGGCCAAAATCATTACAAAGATAAGAATAAGTTGCATAACAGCTGCAAAGAAACAGAACAAAATCCACACACAAACTACTAATAAGATTTATTTAAAATAATATTGTATCAACTCCTAAATAGATTTTATTCTTCTATGCCGGTAAGTGCCAAATAGAAAATGTAATGAAAAATTAGATGCCTTTCTCAGAAACAATAAAATAAATATTGTGCCTAATTTTTATCTAATGAGAAGTTCCTAAGTCCTTGGTGAACAAAATTTGCAAAACTATTTGAGGACATAAAATGCCTGAACACAGGAAGAGATATACTCTTTTCAGGCCTAATGTCTAAATATATTAATTGTGAATATGCTAAGTCTTTCCAAATCAATCCATGCATTCAATGCTATTCTAATTAGAATTATGGTTGGAAAAAATAAATGTCCATGTATAGTTAAGGGAACTTTGAGAGAGATCAAGAAGAGACAGACTTACTCTATATCTGCAAAGATGTAATAACAATGAAAATAATTTAAGAAATAAGTTACTAACACATTACAATAAATTTTCCAATGAAAAATAGTGGAGAAACTAAACATACATCCACGAATATAGTGGAAATTAATGTAGAGATGACATTATATAATAGTTAGAAAAAGACAGAATATCTCATAGATATGGTTGAGACAAGTTCTGTTTTCATGGAAAAGAACTATAGCCAGAATCCTGCTTCATACCACTTACTAAAAACAAACTAACCCCTAAAGGTGAAGACTAAATCTGTAAAATTGTAAAGTCAATAGAAAAAAATTGTACCTACAGTATTTTGTGGCCTTATAGAAAGGGCTTAATATTGACCAAGTTTACAACACATGATATCAGAATATATCTTTTTCTACATTAAAATATATGATCTACAAAAGAAACTATAGGCAACATAAATAGAAAAAACTGAAAGAATACCAATATCAAGACTCTAAAGATATTAGTATGTACAGTATATAAAGAACTGCTGCAAATCAATATCAAAAAAGAAGAAACACCCAAAAGAAAAATGATTAGTAAGCAATCAAATCTTAAAAATAAACACCTGGGGTTCTCATGCTCGCTGTTGGGGTCGGAGGTCAGGGCGAGCGTCTCGCGGGCCGCAGGAGGAAGATGGCGGTGGAGTCGCGCATTACTCAGGAGGAGATTAAGAAGGAGCCCGAGAAGCCCATCGATCGGGAGAAGACCTGCCAACTGTTGCTGCGCGTCTTCACCACCAACAACGGCCGCCACCACCGCATGGACGAGTTCTCCCGCGGAAACGTGCCGTCCAGCGAGCTGCAGATCTACACCTGGATGGATGCAACCCTGAAAGAACTGACTAGTTTAGTAAAAGAAGTCTACCCAGAAGCCAGAAAGAAGGGCACACACTTCAATTTTGCAATTGTTTTTACAGATCTTAAAAGGCCTGGCTATCGAGTAAAGGAGATTGGCAGCACCATGTCGGGGAGAAAGGGGACTGACGACTCCATGACGCTGCAGTCGCAGAAGTTCCAAATCGGAGACTATCTGGACATAGCAATCACTCCTCCAAATCGGGCACCGCCTCCTTCAGGGCGCATGAGGCCATACTGAATTTTATTTACTATTTCTTGAATTTATTTTCCATTCAATTATGTAAAATAAACTTTTGCTTTTTCCTCCTCCCCTTACTGCCATTAAGCCTTTAAACTCTAAACAAATTGTAATGCATCTATTTAGGAGTTAGACTTGGCTTTGCTGTGGTATGAATATTAATAGAAAGTCCATGTTTCACGTTCTTCTGTAAAATATGAAAAGTGCTCTTAGCATTATATGTAAAACTGTATTGTTAAACATATGTTGCAGTCACTTTGAGTGTGAAAGTTAATGGGGCATGGGTTCAGGGTTTAATTTAGTATTGGGGGTTTATGCTAAGTAATGGAGTTGGTATGTTTAAGCCCAAATGGGGCAGAACAGGAAAGCCATGAGATTGTATTAAATAGAGCAGTTTGTCGCCCAGAAGGTTGTACGGAGTTGGGAAGAAGACCTTTGGGAAGGTGAGAGGGCAGCTGAGGCGTTTTGGAACAGTCTGAGCTGAGGCGAGTTGAAGAAGCTGTCTGTGTTTGAAGGGAGCAGCCTGCCTGAATCAAGGTGTGATGACAAGTTAGAGAAAAGGAGAATGGGTGCCACAGTGAGGCCTTCTTATGTTTTAAAAATGGTGAGAATGGGGCATTCTGAGGGCAGGAAGTAGTACAGAGGAACAAGGGTTAGAACTTAGGATAAGGATGGAAAGGTTTACCTTGAAGATCTGAAAATGCAGGGAGGAATGAAAGAAGAATCTTAAGATCAAGGGAGAAGGTCAGGGATGAGGTCAAGTTAAGTAGGGGATGTTCACATGCCCTGTTCAGTGCTGGGGCTGACCCGTGTCTGATTTGAGAGGCAGTATGCACAGTGGTTATAACCAGCTGGGCTGAACATTTAAATCCTGGTTACACTAATAGCAACCTTGGACCAGTTACTTGAACCTGTTTTTTTTGTTTGTTTAAAATTTGTAAAATGGAGGTAACAGCCCACAGGATTGTGAAGACTAATTAAATGTTTGCAAAGGGCTTAGAATAGTCCCTGACACGTAAGAAACAAAGTGAACTACAGAGTTCGGTCAGGACGGGTGCCGCCTCCTCCACGGCACTGTTACAGTCTCAGCTTGAAGGTTATAAACAGTGTGCAGTATGTGATCAGGCCAATTACCTTTAGTCTACTGCAGTAGAAAAGTTTGAAAATGTGTATTCCAAAATTTGAAAAAATGTACTAGCAAAGTAACATGGCAGTCATTTGATCTTGTACATACAAAAGCAGCCTTTTAAATCTAATGATTGTAGGATTGGGGTCCCTGGTGCAGTCAGCAGGTGACAGATGCCAGCCTGGAACCCCGATCTAGGGCCTCCTCTCCACTGACGTTTGCGCAAACCCTTGGATTCTTTATTCATTCACACTAGGTAGGCTTGAGCTCCTTCAGTCACACAGTTAACTTACACCTAATTGTTTGGGGAAGAGGAGCCATGATGACCTTCCTGTCTGTGGAGACGGTATGTACTCTGCAGGTCAAGAGGGCAGGAACTCATTAAAGGACTCTGAAAGCCAACTTCTCTTAATGGTGTGAACTCCTACAATGGGGGCTTCGCCTGTAATTCCAGGCGAGTTGAAAATAAAGCGGTTTATTTGCTTGGTTAAAATAAATAAATAAATAAATAAACACCTGAATTGCTAACAAATGCTTGACTAATTACTTAAACTGCCTAGAAGTAAGTAAAGTGCAAATTTGAAATAATGGCATGACACTGCTGTACACCTATCATTTTGGCATAGGATAAAAGTGTTACAGAATCAAAATTGATCAGGACATTAGGAGACATCAAATTCCTGTATTTTTATTGAAAACATTATGAAGATAAGCCGGTATTAGTTACTGAAATTATGTGTTTAAATTAAGGAACATGATGTTCCACTCTTTTGTATGTATCTCACAGTATTTCAAGCACAGATTCATATAAAACATGAACAAGTAGGTTCATTATAATATTGTTTATGGTAAAAGGGAATTAGAGGAGGCTTATGTGTCCATCACTAGAAGATAAAAGCAAGTTAAATGTTGAGGATGCAGTTAGATGAAATAACCTAAAAATACCAAGTAACAGAGAGATTATGCAATTTTCCCAGCATTATATGACTAGTAAGAAGTAGAATCATTACAAACTCTTTGTCATATTTCAGAGATTGTACTTTTAATCACAGCTCTCAAAGAAACTAGCTTTGCATGAAAAATGTAAACAAGATGTTGAAAACTACAGAGAAGTACAATTTATATAAACTAAAAATAAATGTACACTCTAACCAGTGCTATATAATCTCAAGGATAAATACAGATGTAAGAATAGTAAATAGGTAAGGAGTGGTGGAGATGGATGGGAATGGGATTGGGACACAAAGAGTAAAAGTACTCAAATAAAATAATACAAGCAGAAGTGCTCAAGATGCTGGCCATTATCATTATTAAGTAATTAGAATAATTTATTTTTCAGAGTCAGACATATTTATAAATAATCTATTGTTAAGATAATATTTTTTTCTGATTTTGAGAAATCCTCAGTTATTTAAAAGTAAAATTCAGCACGTATTCAAACTTTTAATAAAAATAGTTAACAATTATCTAAGCCATAGGCCACGCTATGAGTCAGGCACGGTTTTATGATAGATAATAGATAGCTAAACAGTAGATAGCTAGCTAGACATATTGAATACAGAAATATAGATAGAGAGATAGATATATGTATAGCTATGTAATCAGTGATATACATACATGTATATATATACATATCCTCATTCTTTACTCAAAACATCAGTGCTATTAAATACCTTCTTCATTTTTGTGATAAGAAAATTAAGACCACGGAAACTGAAATGGCTTGTACAAGTTCAACCAGTGTGGTAGACTGAATAATGCCCCAAAGATGTTCACATTCTGATCCCTGGAATCTGTGAGTATTTACCTTATAGGGCAAAAGGGTGAATATCTTATGGCAAAAGATGTGATTAATTTAAGGATCCTGAGATGGACTGATTATCCTGGATTATCTGGGTGGATCCAATATAATCACAAGCATTCTCATAATACAGGAAGCAGAAGGGTCAGACAGAGAAAGATGATCTGTGAAGGAGGAAGATGTGATTACAGAAGAGGAGAAATTAGAGGAAAAGAGAGATTTGGTGATGTTACACTTTAAAGATGAAGGAAGGGACCACAAGCCTGAGAATATAGACATCCTCTATAAGCTGGAAAAGGTAAAGAAACAGATTCTCCTCTACAGCCACCAAAAAGAAAGCAGCTCTGCCGTCACCTTTATTTTAGCCCTTTAAGTCCCACTTTCTGCTTCAAATTTCCAGAAATTTAAGAAAATAAATTTATTTTAAACTACTAATTTTGTAGTAATTTGTTGCAGCAATTGGAAACTAATAGAACCAGCTAGTATCAGAGCCACATTTCAGTCTTATCTAATATTCTCCAATTGTACTTTCTATCTCAATTTAATAACTTGGAATATTCTTAGGTGACACATTATGGAATTATTATGAATATGTTTTTCAAATTAAGTCCTTCAAAATCTTCTCATGACTCAACTAAATTTGACCTTTGTAACAGACAGTGAAATTTCCTAACCTGTGAAGCTGTATCACATTATGGCACAGAAATTAAAATATCCCTGTTTTATATGGACCCAGGCAGCATGCACTTGCTTTCCAAATTGCAACTTTTCTACTGATATTTGAATATGTGCTAAGGCATGATGATGAACCCATAATCGATCCCTACTTGAAAAGGTGTGAAATAATACCTAAATTACCTCAGTGACATTTCAGAATCATACTCTTACTGAAAGAAATGCAAAGAAACAAGTAATGACTTAATTCAGAAGAATATCTCCCACTTGTTAGCACAATGTCTGACATATAGTAGAGATTAAAACAATACTTGTTGAATAAAAATATATATATTTCAAATAATCTCACAGTGAAATTAATTTAGAAAAATTATTTCATAAATCTGCTTCATTTCTATTGTCACATAAATCTTTTATTTTAGTTCACATAGAAGAGCAGAACATACTGTTATAATTACAGCTATTATTATGAATTCGAATGATGTTATTTTTTTATCTATCATTTGGAGCTAAAAAAGAGCAATGCAGCTTCACTTGAGTTAGTGCTAAGACATTTACAATAGATGAGAATTAATTTAAATGGTATAATATACCAATTGTCATTAAATAAGCCTAGAGCTGCTTTAAAAAATTATTGTCACTTGAGTTAGGAATTATAACTTTCTCTGCTGTTTTATATTCATCAAAAAGACTAAATTTGGAATTAGAAGAAATGCAATGTACTGCTTTAAGCCACTTTTGAGTTTACAAGTTGACAGAACTTTTCTTTAAGCACAGTTTACAAGAAGGAAAATTTGAACTGAAAGAAAATGGGACACAGCTATGTCTCTGTGTTTGAGTATCATGAATACCTTGGTTATGAGAGACTATCTGGAAAATGCTTCTTTCCTACACACTATTCAATTGTTGTCCTATGTCATGAATAAATACCTGGCTTTTTCTGGTTGTACATAAATGATCAAGGTCATACACAATCATATAAATAGGTAGAGATTTAATGAGAGGACAGTTAAAGGTCTGAGATAACTAAGGAGGCGTCAAAGCATTTCCTAAGGTAAATACAATCTTGAGAAATCCTTAGGGCCTTAATTGACAGTGGATTACTCTATTCTCTCCTTTTATTCCTCTCAGGCTCCCAAACACAGGCCTTTAAAAATTAAATTTTCCAGATTAAGATTCCTAGACTTCATAGGTATTGTAAATGCATAGTTCAAAACCCCATAAACACAGGGCTGTTGTTTTAAATCCTCTCATGATAATCTTTTTGTTTGTTTATTTGTATTTCATTGCCTAGAATTTTGTAAAAAAAAAACATAGTTGTCATCTCTCTTTACCCGTGAGCTGACTGAAGATGTAGCACTTCAAGGAGTCTCCACATTAAATAGGGGATCTCAGTCTCAATTCCTTTTACCACATCTTTGCATGAGCCAAATGACTTATCTCTCCTGAGTGGTTTCTGTGTAACCTTTAGATCTTTTTAGCCAATATTTTCAGCCATCAGCAGGGTAACTGAAATTTAAGGTCACCACTCTGCTTTTAAATTACTTCTAATTTTTGGCATCTGCAGATTTTCTTTCTTTTCAGTTCAAAAATAGACTGAAAGGGCAGTTATTGTATTTATCCAGTATTTTTGTTTGTTAATCTGGTCCACAATTGTGCTAGAATTAAAAAATGTTAGTGTAACCTCATTTTTAGGCAGAATTTGTGATTAATCATTTGAGTATAGTGCTGTCATAATTTAGTTTGATAAAAGTAGTAATTTATGATTTTGTTAAAGATATTGAAAATATTTATTCATTAAGACTACCTTTTGAATTATCCACCGAGAACAAATCAATAATTGTTTTTACCATTTCCAGTTGCTCAGGGTTTGTTTCCAGCCCTATTTATCTAATTCCCCAAGCACATAATCCCATGGAATTTGACATTCTGAATTAATCTGTGGTAGATGTCTGCTTTTCCCTGTCCAACAAACCTTCTGTTGTCTTTTGGAAATACAAGCCAGTTATTCTCTGAGGAACTTCTCATCTGTTACTGGATAGAGATCTCAATCAACAGGTCATGATTCCCCCATGAACTGGGGTGGTCACCACAGTTATTTTTCCAGTGCAAAGTTTTGGTTGAAGAGAAAACTCTTTTACTCTTTTCACATGTAGTCCTGGAGGTACTGAGGACATGATCACAAATACATAATGCCTGCCTAAAATTAAAACTGCAAAGTTTAAGTCAGAGCTGAAAAGGTAGATTTGGAATATTATGTGACTCTGTGCATTAAGCCAGTCTTAAAAGGAGATCTTTTACTGAACATTTAACTTAAGCCAAAAAAATTCAATATTTTAAAGTTAGTTGAATGTCTTTTTTTCACTTGTTTTTTTTTTTGTTCTTTTTTTTGTTGTTTTTTTAAACTTTAAAGAATTGAAATACAGTTAATTTACAATGTTGTGTTAGTTTCAGGTGTGCAGCAAGGTGAATCAGAATGTCTTCAAAAATAAAGGTCATGCCTGAAATATTCTAGATCCATCCTTCTTCCATGGGTCATATACATAATTTCAATTAAGATACACATATTTATGACTACTAAATGTATATCTGCATCCCAAATTTCTACTCTCAGCTCCAATCATGAATAGCAAATTTATAATATTTACTTGAATATTTTAATGTACCTCAAATCCAAACATTTCTATGATAAAAATCATTTACTCCATCTTTCCCTTTCTTACACCCCTCCCAATAACTGTTAACTGAAAAAAAAATGCACAGTCTAAAGTTGTGAGTTATGATTTATCCCAGGACCTTACTGAGGACTAAAGCCCAGGAGACAGCCTCTTAGATAGCTCTGAAGAGCTGTTCCTAAGAGGTAAGAGAGGAGCCAGGATATATAGCAGTTTTTTGCTGAAAAACTAAACAAAACAAAACAAAATATATAGTCAGACATCATAAGATTACTGCTAATCAGAAAAACAGACATCTCAATAATTTTAGCAGTTTTCTGTGTATGGGAAAATGCAAGAATCTGGGCTCAAATTTTTCCTTTTTTTTTAAAAAAATTTATTTATTTATGACTGTGTTGGGTCTTCATTTCTATGTGAGGGCTTTCTCTAGTTGTGGCAAGCGGGGGCCACTCTTCATCGCGGTGCATGGGCCTCTCACTATTGCAGCCTCTCTTGTTGCAGAGCACAGGCCCCAGACGTGCAGGCTCAATAATTGTGGCTCATGGGCCCAGTTGCTCCGCGGCATGTGGGATCTTCCCCGACCAGGGCTCGAACCTGTGTCCCCTGCATTGGAAGGCAGATTCTCAACCACTGCGCCACCAGAGAAGCCCCTCAAATGATTCCTTTGATGTTCATCTTAACTATCTAGGACCACTATCTTGTTTTTCTCCATCCTGAATCTCCCTCAGGGCACACTGTCAGGGATAGCTGCAGTGGCTGATGGTTTGATGGTGGGCAACATTCGTTATTTACTGGAATGGCAGGCAATAATATTTGTCTTCATAACTTTGTTCCTATTTTCCAGTGCTCCCTAGCCTATTGAATGGTATTTATATGTATCCATAAGTGCAAACACAGGAATCATAGTTGGCATGTCCCTCACTTAGAAATCTCATATCAAATAGAACATCAATTTTTCTTAGTTTTACCTTCTTTTTTAAAAAAAATGACCTGGAAATACAATATAATGTTAAGTGAAAAAACATTTTTGAATAGATTTTAGGTTAAGTAAATTACATATTTACATATATGTACAGGAAAAAATAGTGGAATAGTGTACCAAAATAATAGTGGTTTTCTCTGGGTGCTGGAACTTTCACTTTTACATTCTTATATATGTATATATATTTCATTAATATTAATATGTCAATGTTGGCTTTTTTGTTGACATATATTTGATTTACAATGTTGTGTTAGTTTCAGATGCACAGCAAAATGATTCAGTTATACATACATATATATTTTTTTTTTCAGATTCTTTCTCCTTATAGGTTATTACAAAATATTGAGTATAGTTCCCAGTAGGTCCTCGTTGGTTATCTATTTTATATATAGTAGTGTGTATATGTTAATCCCACATGAATAATTTATCCCCCTCTTTTCCCTTTGGTAACCATAAGTTTGTTTTCTATGTCTCTGGGTCTATTTCTGTATTGTATATCAGTTCATTTGTATCATTTTTTTTACATTCCAAATATAAGCTATATCATATAATATTTGTCATTCTCTTCTGGTTTACTACATTTCATACAAGAATCTCTAGGTCCATCCATGTTGCTGCAAATGGCATTATTTCATACTCTTTTATGGCTGAGTAATATTCCATTGTATAAATACACCACATCTTCTTTATCCATTCATCTGTTGGTGGAGAGATAGATTGCTTCCTTGTCTTGGCTATACCTAGAGACAAATGGAAATGAAAACATGGTGATTGAAACACTATGGGATGCAGCGAAATTAGTTGTAAAAGGAGAGTTTATAGTGATATAAGCTTACCTCAGGAAACAAGAAAAGAATGTCAAATAAACAAACTAACCTTACACCTAAAGCAACTAGAGAAAGAAAAACAAACAAAATCCAAAGTTAGTAGAAGGAAAGAAATCATAAAGATCAGAGCAGAAATAAATGAAATAGGTACTAAGAAAACAATAAAAAGATCAATGAAGCCAAAAGCTGGTTCTTTGAAAAGATGAACAAAATTGAAAAACTTTTGGCCAGATTCATAAGGAAAAAAAGAGAGAAGGCTCAAATCAATAAATTAAGAAATGAAAAAGGAGAAGTTACAACTAATAGTACAGAAATACAGAGATTACTGCAAGAAACAATATGTCAATAAAATGGAAAACCTAGAAGAAATGGACAAATTCTCAGAAAGGTACAATCTCCCAAGATTGAGCCAGGAAGAAATAGAAAATTTGAACAGACCAATTACAAGTACTGAAGTTGAATCTGTGATTTAAAAACTCCCAACATAAGCCTCTTAGATAGCCTTATCCACGAGAGGGCAGACAGCAGAAGCAAGAAGAACTACAGTCCTGCAGCCTGTGGGACAAAAACCACACTCACAGATAGACAAGATGAAATGGCAGAGGGCTATGTACCAGATGAAGGAACAAGGTAAAACCCCAGAAAAAAAAACTAAATGAAGTGGAGATAAGCAACCTTCCAGAAAAAGAATTCAGAATAATGATAGTGAAAATGATGCAGGACCTTGGAAAAAGAATGAAGGCAAAGATCGAGAAAATGCAAGAAATGTTTAACAAAGACCTAGAAGAATTAAAGAACAAACAAACAGAGATGAGCAATACAATAACTGAAATGAAAACTACACTAGAAGGAATCAATAGCAGAGTAACTGAGGCAGAAGAACGGATAAGTGACCTGGAATACAGAATGGTGGAATTCACTGCTGTGGAAGAGAATAAAGAAAAAAGAATGAAAAGAAATGAAGACAGCCTAAGAGCCCTCTGGGACAACATTAAAAGCAAAAACATTCACATTATAGGGGTCCCAGAAGGAAAAGAGAAAGAGAAAGAACCCGAGAAAATATTTGAAGAGATTATAGTCAAAAACTTCCCTAACAGGGAAAGGAAATAGCCACCCAAGTCCAGGAAGCACAGAGAGTCCCATACAGGATAAACCCAAGAAGAAACATGCAGAGACACATAGTGATCAAATTGGCAAAAAATAAAGACAAAGAAAAATTATTGAAAGCAGCGAGGGAAAAATGACAAATAACATACAAGGGAACTCCCATAAGGTTAACAGCTGATTTCTCACCAGAAACTCTACAAGCCAGAAGGGGGTGGCATGATATACATAAAGTGATGGAAGAACCTATAACCAACATTACTCTACCCGGCAAGGATCTCATTCAGATTTGGTGGAGAAATCAAAAGCATTACAGACAAGCAAAAGCTAAGAGAATTCAGCACCCACAAACCAGCTCTACAACAAATGCTAAAGGAACTTCTCTAAGTGCAAAACATAAGAGAAGAAAAGGACCTACAACAACAAACCCAAAACAATTAAGAAAATGGTCATAGGAACATACATATAGATAATTACCCTAAACATGAGTGGATTAAATACTCCAACCAAAAGATATAGACTGGCTGAATGGATACAAAAACAAGACACATATATATGCTGTCTACAAGAGACCCACTTCAGACCTAGGGACACATTCAGACTGAAAATGAGAGGATGGAAAAAGATACTCCATGCAAATGGAAATCAAAAGAAAGCTGGAGTTGCAATACTCATATCAGATAAAATAGACTTTAAAATAAAGAATGTTACAAGAGACAAGGAAGGACACTACATAATGATCAGGGGATCAATCCAAGAATAATATATAACAATTACATATATATATGCACCCAACATAGGAGCACCTCAATACATAATGCAACAGCTAGCAGCTATAAAAGAGGAAAGCGACAGTAACACAATAATAGTGGGGGACTTTAACACCTCACTTGCACCAATGGTCAGATCATCCAAAATGAAAATAAATAAGGAAACAGAAGCTTTAAATGACACGATAGACCAGATAGATTTAATTGATATTTATAGGACACTCCATCGAAAAACAGCAGATTACCCTTTCTTCTCAAGTGCGGATGGAACATTCTCCAGGATAGATCACATCTTGGGTCACAAATCAAGCCTCACTAAATTTAAGAAAATTGAAATCGTATCAAGCATGCATCTGACCATAACACTATGAAATTAGAAATCAATTACAGGGGAAAAAATGTAAAAAACACAAACACATGGAGGCTAAACAATATGTTACTAAATAACCAAGATATCACTGAGGAAATCAAAAAATACCTAGCGACAAAGGACAATGAAAACACGATTATCCAAAAGCTATGGGATGCAGCAAAAGCAGTTCTAAGAGGGAAGTTTATAGCTATACAAGCCTACCTCAAGAAACAAGAAACATCTCAAATAAATCTAAACGTACACCTAAAAGAACTAGAGAAAGAAAAACAAACAAAACCCAAAGTTAGTAGAAGGAAAGAAATCATAAAAACCAGAGCAGAAGTAAGTAAAATAGAAACAAAGAAAACAATACCAAAGATGAATAAAGCTAAAAGCTGGTTCTTTTAGCAGATAAACAAAATTGATAAACCATTAGCCAGACTCATCAAGAAAAAGAGGGAGAGGACTCAACTCAATGAAATGAGACATGAAAAAGAAGTTACAACAGATACCACAGAAATATAAAGCATCCTAAGAGACTACTATAAGCAACTGTATGCCAATAAAATGGACAACCTGGAAGAAATGGACAAGTTCTTAGAAAGATATAACCTTCCAAGATTGAACCAGGAAGAAATAGAAAATATGAACAGACCAATCACAAGTAATGAAATTGAAACTGTGATTTAAAATCTTCCAACAAACAAAAGTCCAGGACCAGATGGCTTCACAGGTGAATTCTATCAAACATTTAGAGAAGAGCTAACACCCATCCTTCTAAAAATCTTCCAAAAAATTACAGAGGAAGGAACACTCCCAAACTCATTCTGTGAGGACACCATCACCCTGATACCAAAACCAGACAAAGATGCTACAAAAATAAAATTACAGACCAATATCACTGATGAACATAGATGCAGAAATCCTCAACAAAATACTAGCAAACAGAATCCAACAACACATTAGAAGGATCATACACCATGATCAAGTGGAATTTTTCCCAGCGATGCAAGCGTTCTTCAATATACACAAATCAATCAATGTGATACACCATATTAACAAATTGAAGTTTAAAAGCCATATGATCATCTCAATAGATGCAGAAAAAGCTTTTGACAGAATTCAACACCCATTTATGATAAAAACTCTCCAGAAAGTGGGCATAGAGGGAACCTACCTCAACATAATAAAGGCCATATAGGACAAACCCACAGCAAACATCATTCTCAATGGTGAAAAACTGAAAGCATTTCCTCTAAGATCAGGAACAAGACAAAGACGTCCACTCTCACCACTATTATACAACATAGTTTTGGAAGTCCTCGCCATGGCAATCAGAGAAGAAAAAGAAATAAATGGAATACAAATTGGAAAGAAGAAGTAAAACTGTCACTGTTTGCAGATGACGTGATCCTATACATAGAGAATCCTAAAGATGCAACCAGAAGACTACTAGAGCTAATCAATGAATTTGGTAAAGTTGCAGGATACAAAATTAATGCATAGAAATCTCTTGCATTCCTATACACTAATGATGAGAAATCTGAAAGAGAAATTAAGGAAATAGTCCCATTAACCATTGCAACAAAAAGAATAAAATACCTAGGAATAAACCTACCTAGGGAGACAAAAAACCTGTTCGCAGAAAATTCTAAGACATGGATGAAAGAAATTAAAGATGATACCAACATATGGGGAGATATACTATGTTCTTGCATTGGAACAATCAATATTGTGAAAATGCCTATACTACCCAAAACAATCTACAGATTCAATGCAATCCCTATCAAATTACCAATGGCATTTTTTACAGAACTAGAACAAAAAATCTTAAAACTTGTATGGAGACACAAAAGACCCCGAATAGCCAAAGCAGTCTGGAGGGAAAAAATACGGAGCTGATGGAATCAGACTCCTTGCCTTCAGATTATACTATAAAGCTATAGTAATCAAGGCAGTATGGTACTGGCACAAAAACAGAAACATAGATCAATGGAACAAGATAGAAAGCCCAGAGATAAACCCATGCACCTATGGTGAACTAATCTATGACAGAGGAGGCAAGGATATACAATGGAGAAAAGACAGTCTCTTCAATAAGTGGTGCTGGGAAAACTGGACAACTACATGTAAAAGAATGAAATTAGAACACTCCCTAACACCATACACAAAAATAAACTCAAAATGGATTAGAGACCTACATGTAAGATGGACACTGTAAAACTCTTAGAGGAAAACATAGGAAGAACACTCTTTGACATAAATCACAGCAAGATGTTTTTTGATCCATCTCCTACAGTAATGGAAGTAAAAACAAAATAAACAAATGCTGCCTAATGAAACTTCAAAGCTTTTGCACAGCAAAGGAAACTACAAACAAGACGAACTCAGAACCCTCAGAATGGGAGAAAATGTTTGCAAATGCATCAATGGACAAAGGATTAATCTCCAAAATATGTAAACAGCTCATGCAGCTCAATATTAAAGAAACAAACAACCCAATCCAAAAATGGGCAGAATACCTAAATAAACATTTCTCCAAAGAAGACATACAGATGGGCAAGAAGCACATGAAAAGCTGCTCAACATCACTAATTATTAGAGAAATGCAAATGAAAACTACAATGAGGTATCACCTCACACCATTTAGAATGGGCATCATCAGAAAATCTCCATACAACAAATTCTGGAGAGGGTGTGGAGAAAATGGAACCCTCTTGCACTGTTGGTGGGAATGTAAATTGATACAACCACTATGGAGAACAGTATGGAGGTTCCTTGAAAAGCTAAAAATAGAATTACCATATGGCCCAGCAATCCCACTACTGGGCATATACCCAGAGAAAACCATAATTCAAAAAGACACATGCACCCCAATGTTCATTGCAGCACTATTTACAATAGCCAGGTCATGGAATCAACCTAAATGCCCATTGACAGACGAATGGATAAAGAAGATGTGGTACATATGCACAATGGCATATTTCTGAGGCATAAAAAGGAAGCAAATTTGGTCATTTGTTGAGACATGGATGGATTTAGAGACTGTCATACAGTGTGAAGTAAGTCAGAAAGAGAAAAACAAACATCATATATTAACGCATATATGTGGAACCTAGAAAAATGGTAGAGATGAACTACTCTGCAGAGCAGAAACTGAGACACAGATGCAGAGAACAAACGTATGGACACCAAGGGGGGAAAACAGTGGCGGTGTGTGTGTGTGGGGTGGTGTGATGAATTGGGAGATTGGGATTGACATGTATACACTGATGTGTATAAAATGGATGACTAATAAAAACCTGTTGTATAAAAAATAAATAAATAAATAAAAACTCCCAAGAAACAAAAGTCCAGAACCAAATGGCTTCACAGGTGAATTCTATCAAACATTGAGAGAAGAATTAACACCTATCCTTTTGAAACTATTGCAATATATTGCAGCGGAAGGAACACTTCCGAACTCATTCTACGACGCCACCATCATCCTTATACCAAAACCAGGCAAAGATACCACAAAAAAAGAAAATTATAGTCCAATATCACTGATGAATATAGATGCAAAAATCCTCAACAAAATACTAGCCAATCAAATCCAACAATACATTGAAAGGATCATACACCATGATCAAGTGGGATTTATCCCAGGGATGCAAGGATTTTTCAATATCCATAAATCAATCAGTGTGATACAGGACATTAACAAATTGAAGAGTAAAAACCATTTGATCATCTCAGTAGATGCAGAAAAAGTTTTTGATAAAATTCAACATCCATTTATGATAAAACTAATTTCACCTTCTTAATTATTATTGTATTGATCTGTTTCTCTCCATCCCCAGGGCACCACACCAGTTTATCATAATATAATTTTCCAAAAAGTTAAAAACATGACTCTTATGAATGTATGAAGTGAACACATATCAAATTTTTTGATTCAATGCAGTATTTATTGGCTGAAGTAAATAGGTGGTAAATCTGGTTCAAAGAACATTTTTAGCAATAAGGGAGGTGTAAGATATGTACAGTCCAACAGCAGAGATATTTTTGAGGCAGATTTGCTTCAGAGTTAGAAATAAAATTGATATATATTCAACAAGGCTATAAAACTGTAACTTTGGTGTTATGTTCTCTACCAAAGAGTAATTTATAACTTAGAATGTAATTCTTTTGAGTCTGAGTTCTTAATATAAAGTCAACCTAAGTATATTCCCTTAGATAATTAAATAATCTTTGTGTGAGTCCATCATTTTGTTTAACTATCAATTTTTAATTTTTTTCTAAGTATTCTTCCCATTTCGATCATGAATAATTGCCATGGATTATTCTCTAGCACAAAGAGCTGTTCTCATTATGTTTTGACCCATTTCTTTTTCAGAGTGCAGCCAGAGTAATTTTAAAAATTACAAATATTATCAATTTATTCTGCTCAACTCTCAATAACTGGGTTTGAAACCATTCAGTGCTTTCCTTAATGTGGCCTACAAGATGCTGTAGTTTTAGAGACTTCCCTGCCTTTCTAATTTTAATTTAAAACACTCTCACCTTCTCCCTTGTTGTATACTTCAGCTTCTTGGAACTTGGACCTTCAATTTAATCTTTTACTAGTCCATATTTCTTCCAAGAACATAGAACCTTTCTGTTCTAGGGGTGACCCTTCTGTCCTGACCTTTCCTTCACCCACCTAATTTCTATTCAGTCTCTGCAATGTAGCTCAACAGTAACTCCCTCAGAGTATGTTCCTGATACACCAGTGTAAATCAGATTCTTTACTATGTGTTCTCACTGTGCATTTATTCTTTCCTTCAGAATTATTGTCTCAATTTTTAATCATGCATTTATTAGCAGGCATATTTAATTAATGTGAATAGAAGCCAGGGACATTATATATTTAAAATCTCATATGTAACACCATTCCTGGCACATAGTATAGAGTCAGTGTTTATTCTGATTAATAGTTAAAATGAATTCAATATAGTCTTTAATGTTTTGAGCACTGCATTCTTACAGTGAATAGTAGAATAAAAAATCCAAACTCTTGTGTGCCAGTATTTTCTATTATGTTGAATGACACTGAAAGTTATACCAAAGGCAGTATAAATTGTGTCAGATGCTTAGTATTTCAGACAATTTATAACTTAAATGTCAAATTAATAAATGTATATTTTATTTTAATATAACAAAATTCAGTTATTAGATTTCCTTTTTAAAATCTTTTGATTCTCCTGTGTATTCCTTTAGGACAAACACCATACATATTTTTTTCCAGTAAGTTACACATGTTAACTTGTAAGATTGCCTTAGGCTTATTATAAACTTATTTAAATGCCTTCTTTTCGGTGCATTTTCCCACTGAATCTCATATATATGATGCCACATACACCCATGTCATATGTTCTGGTACGATAGATCAGCGTTCTGTGTTTTAAATGAAAATGCACACCTATTTATCAATATTCACATGAGTCTGTATAAAGCAACCCAAATAATATGGAAAACATAAAGATATAAAAACCACCTGAAATTTTGTCCATAGATTAATCATTGTTAACATCTTTATCATTTTCCTTGCAGATATCTTTTGACACATGCCTGTAATTTACACAAATGGGATAAAATTATTCATGCAATTCAATGACTTTTAACAAAATACCTTTTTATTTATTATAAACTAAAATATGTAATAGTTCAAATTAATTAGTGATACATCGATTTTAGAAAAAAATAAAAAACAAAACAGTTCTCTTGCCTCATTGCTTCCTATTTTCCAGTTGTCATCCACAGAGGTATTTGCATTCAACTATTTTAGTTGTCGTCTATTCTCCCCACTTTTCCTCTGTAGAAGATATATCACATGTTTAGTTAAATTATAATTTATTTAAGTTATTAGTGATGTTTTAGACATTCTTACTTGGGGTTCAAAGATGCCCACGAACTGAATTCAATAACTCTGTGAACTTGAATGAGGACAGTATTTCTATCTTCATTTCTATTAATTTCTATCTGAAATTCAACCTTCCTTAAAGTATGAATGTAGACAAAAACCAAGTAGTCTTAGCAGTATTTGTTACTTTATCACCAATAGCAATATACTTTAAAAATCACATTCTAGTTGTCATAGAGATTTCAAAATAGCAACTATGTTCATCACTACTTATTAGCTCTATAATAAATCTTATTTGTTGAATGAATAGAGAAGCACATATGTAACTGTAGTATATTTTTAATAATTCATGAATAGTATTTAAACATTATCTGTTCAAAGGTTTCCTTTGCAACATTATCTGTTTTGTTTTCTGCCTTTGAAAATATTAATCTAAGAAAGGGTCCATAGGTTCTAGCAGACTGTCACAAACGTCCATGGCACACAAATGTTAAAAACACCTTACCACATTATTACCATATAATTTTTTTCACAGCTGAATCAATTAATAGAATATAGTTATGTATATTTCTTTTGCTACTTTTTCCAAAATTAATAATTCCCCTAAAATGTTAAGCTCCAAGCCTCACCAGGGATTGGAGTGTGTCAAATTGCTTCCTCTTGCAAGATCTCTGTTCTCACTGAACAGGAACTTTCACTATTCTTTTAAATACAATAACACAACCAAAAATGTGTTGTCATCACTCATCCAGTCTGCTATGTCTTTCTACTCTTGTTTTTCATTTAAAAAAATTTTTTTTCTGTTTTTGTTTTGTTTTCTTTAAGGATACACGCACACAAAGGCATACACAGTCACACATGATTCAATTACCTTTATTTTAGTTGTATTATGGGAGGGGGAGGAGATTAATGCTTTTGGTCAGTCTCCTCTGTTTAATTATAATTCATTAGTGCTCAATGGCATGTTTCAGGAATTTTCCATTTTTTCCATGTAAATAAATGAGCTACATTATTATTTTCAGGTTGCATTTTGTAATGCATGGACCATCATTACCTTATCCAATTTCTATGTTGCACATTTATGTGGCTTCTAAGTAATGCCATTGTAAAAATGGCGTGATGAATAAATACTCTTGTGCATATAGTATCTTTCTGCAGTTTGATTATCTCATTGGATAAATTACTAAAAAAAATGAATTTCTAGTGCAAAGTGGGCACATTTTCTATCTAGACTCACATTAACTCTTCCACATACTTGCTCCATGTCCATGAGCAAATTTCTTAACTATTCTGAGTATGTTTTCATATGTGCATAAAGGAAGTACTACAATAGAATTATCTTATTGGATTGTTGGTGTTGTTTGAAATAATATGCATTCGTTTATCTCACACATTTATTAAATCTGGTTACTATTACTGATAAAGTAATTGGTGATATAATAATAATAGTAATAATAATAATCTTTTCAAATGGCGTTTCAGAAAGGTCGTGTACTCATATAATTTAATAGTGAAAGTATTTGCTTTCCCATATCCATTCTGGTATTGATATTGACCTATGCTTCTTCATATTTGCTGCATTTTAATTCTTTTTTAGTAAGTTGCTTTTTTATCTGCTCTATCCATTCTATTTTTATATTCAGTTGCTTATTAATATGTGAATATTTTAATATTTTTCCATTTTAATTGAAGTAAATATTATTTTTTATCTTCTTTCATTTGTCTTTTAAAATTTTAAATGACTTTTTTCTTTTGTCATATGATTTTAAGCTGTTAAATATTTACAGGTATTTTTATTTTCCTTTAAGGTTTTAAGGTCAATTTATAATAGCCTTCCTCAGTTCAAGGTTACAAATATCTTCACTACTATTTTGTTTTACATTTTTTTATGGTTTTAAATTCTTTCTGGAATCATTATTTGAATTGGTATTTCTTCTATTATAAAGCATAATGAATGAAAGTTTATTTTACTTGTTATTCCAGATGGCATGGGAAGTTATCCTAACACCAATTAGTGAATAATTCATTCTTTATTCCACTGAATAGAAATTATATTTTAATCATATACTAAATGCTTCTAACTCTGGATTTATAACTGTGCTCTCTGTTCTGGTACATTGATTGAAACGTGAGGAAGAGAACCTGACTTGCCTATTCAATATCCTTCACTGCCTTTTAACATTGTTAACATTATCTCAGTTATGGCCACAAGGAAAGATCATTGTGAGGAAAGGTCAGGAGATGAACCATTATAGCCCTCTGTCAGTAACTATAATTGCATTGTTTCCCTCGTGATTAGACAAGAAGTAAGCATGTAACCCACTTCTGGTAAATGGTATGTTGAGAGAAGACTTTGTTTTTCCTGATAAGAGAAACCATTATAGGAAGAAAGTTTTCTTTCCACCCATTCTTTTCTTTCTTCATTTTTTTATTGTGTGAGGACTTGATATTTGTTGCTATGGCAAGCATATTGTAATGAAGAGGAAAAGGCCAGAATAATTGTGACACAGATCTGGTTCTACTGAAAAAAAAATTGTAAAACTGCTTACTTCAGGGCATTTCAGATAAATAATAAAGATCATTATCATTTAAACCACCATTCATCAAGCATTCTATATCTGGCTGCCAAACTAATACAGTTATTTTGTTATAATATGACATCACACTGTTTTAATTATTAAGAACTCAATATGATTCAACATCAGATATGAATAATTTTCTACTTATATTTTCTTATACTTCCTAAATTTTTTTTGTTGTTCTCACTGCACATAAGTATTTTTTAAGAAGGCTTCTAGACTATTTCTTGTCATAAAAAGATTTTAAATAGTGTACTAGGACCTTGAATAGAATTACAGGGAATGTATTTATTAATTTATAAAGCAAGGATATTTTTAGAACATTTTCAAATATGCTCTTATGAGAATTAGTAAAGTTTTATAACCTTCTTCATATAAACTAGGTTGAATATATTGAAGTATTTCTTTTGATTTTCATTTAAATTCTAACTAGTCTCTTGACATTTCTCATATACCTATTGCTTTGTTTTCTTATGTTTCACAAGCATACAAGAATAACATCTACACACAATAATAATTTTGACCATTCTTGTGTGATAGTATTTCATCTTATTGTGTTAGTGAGTACTCCTATATAAATATTATATAATAGTGGTGATAAATTCTAGGTTTTATTCCTGACTTTAGCAGGAATGGTTTGACTATCACCATTAGGCTAGAAATTGGCTTTTGTAGTGTGATACATTTTTTAATCATTTCAAAGGTATATCTAGATAATCTTATTATGGTTTCTTTAAACATGTTTATATGTTTTATTTGGATGAGAATATGGGTTGTCATATTGATCTATAAATATGTTAACTTAGCGTGGGAGGTGAAGATGACATAGTAGGAAGACACTGAGCTTACCTTAGCACACCAAAATTACAGCTATTTACAGAGCAACTGTCTTTGAAATGACCTGAAGATGAGCAGAAAAAATATTCCACAACTAAAGATATAAAGAAGAAACCACAAGATGAGTAGGAGGGGGCAGAGACACAGTATAGTCAGTACCCACACCACTGGGTAGGTGACCTACAAATGAGAGGATAATCACAACTTCAGAGCTTCACCTCAAGGAACAAAGAGTCTGAGCCCCACAGCAGACTCCCCAGCCTAGGGGTCCTGCACTGGGAAGACAAGACCCCAGAATGTTTGGCTTTGAAGGCCAGCGAATCTTGCTTAAGAGAGAGCCAGAAGGCTAAAGGAAACAGAGTCTCCACTCTTAAAGGGAACACACAAAATCTCACATGCTCTGAGTTCCATTGTAGAGATGGTAATTTAAAAGGAAGCTGAGTAAGACCCACTTGCTGATCTCGGAGAGCTTCCAGAGAGGCAAGAGGCAACTGAGACTCATTGTGGGGACACAGATACAGCAGCCATTTTCAGAAGCTCATTCTACCAAAAGGACACTGGTGCTGACAGAAACCATTTTGGAGTCCTTCCTCTAGACTATTAGCACTGAAAACCTACCTGCTTACCAGCAGACTAACACCAGTCGCCGGAATCCCTGCACTGCCAGGTTAACCAAGCCAGGACCTGGCCCTGCCCACCAGTGAGTTGGCAGCCACTGCAAGAGGCAGGGTCTGGCAGCCAACTTAGCTGAGAACCAGACCCACCTACCAGTGTGCCCACTGTAGTCAGCCCCACTACAAGAGAGGGGCCCACACAGCCCACATTGGGCACCCCTAGAGTATATGTCTCTGGTGATCAGAGGGGAGTGTGCTGTTGGTTCCCATAGGGTATATTCCTACAAAAGGCCAATTCTCCAAGATTGGGAAACATAACTGACATAACTACATAGAAATAAACACAGAGAATTAGACCAAATGAGGAGACAGAGGAATATGTTCCAAGTGAATATGAAGACAAAACCTCAAAGAAAGAACTAAGTGAAGAAGAGATAAGCCATCTAACTGATAGAGTTCAAGTAATGATCAAAAGGTCCTCAACAAACTCAGAAGAATTGATGGATACAGTGAAAATTTGAACAAAGTGTTAAAAAATATAAAGAAGAACCATACACTAATAGGAACCAGTGGTAGATTAGATGGTACATAGGAATGGATCAGTGAACAGGAAGACATAGTAGTGGAAATCACCCAATATGAACAGATAAAAGAAGAAATATTTTTTTAAAATGAGAACAGTTTAAGAGACTTCTGGGACAACATCAAGTGTACTAACATTCATATTACAGGGGTCCCAGAGGAGAAGAGAGAGAAAAAATGGCAGAGAACTTATTTGAAGAAATAATAACTGAAAACTTCTCTAACCTGGGGAAGGAGACGTCCAGGACCAGGAAGCACAGAGCCCCAAACAAGATAAACCCAAAGAGAACCACACCAAGACACATAATTAGAATGTCAAAAATTAAAGAGAGCATCTTAAAAGAAACAAGAGAAAAGCAACTAGTTACGTGCAAGGGAACTCCCATAGGACTATCAGCTGACTTTTCAGTAGACATTTTGAAGGACAGAAGGGAGTGTCATGTTATATTCAAAGTGCTGAAAGGGAAAAACCTACAACACAAAGTACAGCAAGCCCATCTTTTAGACTTGGAAAGATAAAGAATTTTACAGACAAGAAAAAGCTAAAAGAATTCAGCACCATTAAATCAGCTTTATATGTTAAAGGGGTTTCTCTAAATGGAAAAAATAAAAAGACCACAATTAGAAATCTGAACATTACAAAAGGAAAAATCTCACTGGTAAAAGCAAATGTACAATAAACGTAGTAGATCAACCACTTATAAAGCTAGTAGAAAGATTAAAGACAAAAGTAGTAAAATCGTCTATCTACACTAAGGAGTTAAGGATACACAAAAGAAAAGATATAAAATATTATTTCAATAAAACAGTACAAATGGGGGGCTAAAATGAGGAGTATTAGAGTGTATTTAAGCATAAGAGATCATCAACTAAACATAATTGTGTGTGTGTGTGTGTATACAATAGAATATTACTCAGCCATAAAAAGACCAAAATCTTGCTATTTGGGAACACGTGGATGGGTCTAGAGGGTATTATGCTAAGTGAAATAATTCAGACAGAGAAGGACCAATATGGCATAATCTCACAACCAAGACAAACAAACAAAAGGAAAACAGACTCATAGATGCAGAGACCAAATAGGTAATTGCCAAAAGGAGGAAGGTAGTGTGGTGGCTGAACAGGTATAGTAGATTAAGAGGTCCAAGTCTCCAGTTATACAATAAAAAGTCACAAGGGTATAATATACAGTGTGAGGAATATGGTCAATAATATTGTAATAACATTGTATGGGGCCAAATGGTCAGTAGACTTATTGTTGTACTCATTTCATAATGTATGGAAATGTCAAATCTTTATGTATTACACCTGAAAGTTACATAATATTGTATGTCAGCTATATTTCAATTTAAAAAGTTAACAATTAACAGATTTTTCTAATAATGAACCATTCTTGCATTTCTGAAGTTATTATACTCTTTTATTATTTATTTTATTGCTAGTTATATTTAATATTTATTAATTTTTATTTAAACTATTTATTCTATATAATCTACCTGTTCAATATTATACAATTTAGTATATATTATGATAGTAGCTATAATAAATATTATTGTATTTATATTAATTACTATTTAATACCTAATATTATTCCTTTCACCCATTCAATAAATAAAATATCAATACTTTATTTTTTTATTCTGATTTTCAGTGCCATTTATTGATATTGCATACTGCTTGAAACCATTTAAGATGAAATTTCTATAGGACTGACATAATCAGAAAATGTAAGAACCAAGTCAGTGAATGCTTTTTTTAAATATAATTAAATTTTAGAGCAATTTTAGGTTTATAGAAAATTGAGCAGAAAATAGAAAGGTCCATGTATCTTCTCTTCCTTCTACCCTCAGTTTTCCCTAAAATTAATAAGCATTGATGTGGTACATTTGTTACAACTGATGATACAATACTGATGAATTACTGTTAACTGGAGTTCATAGTTTACATTAGGGTTTACTCTTTTTGTACAGTTCTATGGGTTTTGATAAAAAATGTATTTTTTGTTTATCTACCATTGCAGTGTCATACAGCATACTTTCACTGCCCTAAAGATCTCCTGTGCTTTACCTAATCATCCCCTACCCCCACCCTGAGACCCCTGGCAACCACTAATTTTCTATTGCTTTGTAGTTTTTTCTTTTTTTTTTCTTTTTTTTTCCTTTTTGAAACTATCCTTGCTTTTTAAGATTGAGTGGTGTAGTTTTGAAGCAAACATTTGAGTGAGATAAATTAATGTGAATCAAAGTACACTAAGAATTGAAATGTGTATGTCTGTGTGAAAATGTTGGAGTATTGAGTAAAGTAATATGGCCAACACAGTTGAGCCAGGGTTCTTTTATGTTATGTATCTGCCAGCAACACTGGAGCCTATGCTAGATATAGGTGAGAAATAAATTACCTCAGTCATTACTATCTCAAGAATATCATGTCTCTGTTTCTCTCAAAATTTGCCAGCTGCTAGCAAAATATGTATATTTCAATGCTTTAGGCCAAACTTGTAGGAATATTTACAGTTAGTAGAGATATTTTATATGCATTTGCCACCACTAACTCTCCTTATTTAGATATAGAACAAGTACTTATCGAGGAGAAACCATGGGCAAGTCATTGTCCTAGACTGTGAAGATGAAAGGGGTAGAAAGTGAAATGAATTTAAATAAATAAAATGTTTTATCTAAAGTCTTCTTAAGAATTTTGTTACAAGTCTTTATGAGCATTCTGAATGTACCTTATTTTTCTTAGTAATAAAAATAAGATATCCGTATTTTACTCTTCCCAGGGCCTTTGTTTAGGAGAATTTGATAAGATATGTAACAGAGGTGACCCCAACTCTCCAATTAAATGAGTTTATTACATATATATATATGTAATATTTATTCTCTGATATCTGTATCATGCATATTGAAATTTTCACTCTAAAATTGAGTTTGCATTCTAGTGAAAAATAAATCAGAACTTTTTTGAAACCTGCTTCCATAATAAGCTATGTAAATGAATGATCATGAAGATTGAGGCCTAAATGATAAACTTGAAAAAGTTTTTTGGAGCTTGATCGGCTAATTTCCCATACTTCATTTGCTGGAAAGATGAGAGGAGATGGCTAAAGTTCTAAATATTGACTGAATCACAGATTAAAATAGAAAGTTGATGACTCACTTTCAGAACCTCATAATATCACCTAACAAAGGGAGCTATCAAAACATCAATATTTTGTCCATATTCATCTAGCCACCATTAAATGCTATAAAGAGTTTTAACTGGTTTCTATTTTCTCAATTTTTATAACTCAAAATGCTTTATTCACAGTGAGTTGCCTCAGATATCAAGAAATTCTTGAAATATTGTTAGGTTAAGTATATTTTAACAATCTATATTTAGTGAACAGGGCATTCCAGGGTCATTCAAAAACCATATGATATCAATATTTGTGTTTGGAAAATATGATAAAATTTTAATTTTTTAATTGTTTCCCTAGGTTTTTAAAAAATTTATATTGGAATATAGTTGATTTGCAGTGTTGTGTTAGTTTCAGGTGTACAGCAAGGTGAATCAGTTATACATGTACATGTATCCACCATTTTTTTAGATTCTTTTCCCACATAAGCCATTACAGAGTATTGAGTTGAGTTCCCTGTGCTATACAGTAGGTCGTTATTAGTTATCTATTTTATTTTATATATAGTAGTGTGTATATGTCAATCCCAATCTCTCAATTTATTCCTCCCACCCCCCCCCTTACCCCCTGGTAACCATATTTGTTTTCTACAACGGTAACTCTTGTTCTGTTTTGGAGATAAGCTTATTTGTACCGTTTTTTTAGATTCCACATATAAGTGATATCATACGATATTTGTCTTTCTCTGTCTGACTTAACTTCACTCAGTATGATAATCTTTAGGTCCATCCATGTTGCTACAGATGACATTATTTCATTCTATTTTATGGCTGAGTAATATTCCAAATTGTATATATGTACCACATCTTCTTTATTCATTCCCCTGTTGATGGACATTTAGGTAGCTTCCATGTCCTGGCTATTGTAAATAATGCTGCAAAGAACATTGGGGTGCACGTATCTTTTCAAATTATGGTTTTCTCTGGATATATGCTCAGGAGTGGGCTTGCTGGATCATGTGGTAGCTCTATTTTTAGTTTTTTAAGGAATGTCCATAATGTTCTCCATAGTGGGTGTACCAATTTACATTCCCATGGACAGTGTAGGAGGGTTCCCTTTTCTCCACACCTTCACCAACATGTATTGTTTGTAGATTTTTTGATGATGGCCGTTCTGACTAGTGTGAGGTGATACCTCATTATAGTTTTGATTTGCATGTCTCTAATAATTAGTGATGTTAAGCATCTTTTCATGTGCCTTTTAGCCATCTGTATGTATTCTTAGGAGAAATGTCTATTTAGATCTTCTGCCCATTTTTCAATTGGGTGGCATTTTTTTTGATATTAAGTTGCATATGAGCTGTTTATATATTTTGGAGATTAGTCCTTTGTCGGCTGCTTCATTTGCAAATATTTTCTCCCATTCTGTGGATTGTCTTTTTGTTTTGTTTATGGTTTCCTTTGCTGTGCAAAAGATTTTAAGTTTACTTAGATCCTATTTGTTTATTTTTGTTTTAATTTTCATTACTCTAGGAGGTGGATCAAAAAAGATCTTGCTGCAATTTATGTCAAAGAGTGTTCTGCCTATGTTTTCCTCTAGAGTTTTATAGTATCCAGTGTTAAGTCTCTAGGTCTTTAATCAATTTTGAGTTTATTTTTTGGGCATGGTGTTAAGGAGTGTTCTAATTTTATTCTTTTATATGTAGCTGTCCAGTTTTCCCAGCACCACTTATTGAAGAGACTATCTTTTCTCCATTGTATATTTTTGCTTCCTTTGTCATAGCTTAGGTGACCATAGGTGCATGGGTTTATCTCTGGGCTTTCTATCCTGTTCCACTGATCTATATTTCTGTTTTTGTGCCACTACCATACTGTCTTGATTACTGTAGCTTTGTAGTATAGTCTGAAGTCAGGGACCTGCTTTCTCCAACTCCATTTTTCTTTCTCAAGATTGCTTTAGCTATTCGGGGTCTTTTGTGTTTCCATACAAATTGTCAATTTTTTTGTTCTAATTCTGTGAAAAATGCCATTGTTTATTTGATAGGGTTGCATTGTATCTGTAGATTGCTTTCGGTAGTATAGTCATTTTCACAATATTGATTTTTTCCAATCCAAGAGCATGGTATAGCTCTCTATGTTTGTGTCATCTTTAATTTCTTTCATCAGTATCTTATAGTTTTCTGAGTAAAGGTCTTCCTTTGCTTCTTAAGGTAGAGTTATTCCTAGGTATTTTATTCTTTTTGCTGTGATGGTAAATGGGATTGCTTCCTTAATTTCTCTTTGTGATCTTTTGTTAGTTTATAGGAATGAAAGAGATTTCTGTGTACTAATTTTGTATCCTGCAACTTTAGTAAATTCATTGATGAGCTCTAGTAGTTTTCTGGTAGCATCTTTAGGATTTTCTATGTATAGTTTCATATCATCTGCAAACAGTGATAGTTGTATGTCTTCTTTTCCAACTTAGATTCCTTTTACTTTTTATTCTTCTCTGATTGCTATAGCTAGAACTTCCAAAACTATGTTGAATAAAAGTGGTGAGAGGGGACATCCTTGTCTTCTTCCTGATCTTAGAGGAAATGCTTTCAGTTTTTCACTATTGAGAATGATGTTTGCTGTGGGTTTGTCATATATGGCATTTAATAATTTTTAAAGTTCATTTTCAGAATATTTTGACTTTTTTTGGACTACAGATACTTTTCTCTAGAAATAAAGCATCCCTGCTTTCTATGATTGAAAATATAATATATATTCCCATTATTTCTGATTCTTAAAATCTCCAGAAACTGTAAGTTTTCAAGTTAAACTGTCATTCTCAAAATAATTTAAAAATTCATTGAAGGTACCCCTTTTTTTCATCTAGAAAATTTAATGGAAAGAGATACTGTCTTTAAAATACTTCCTACATTATTTAGCATTGAATTATTTATGTGAGATTATTGTTTATGCATTTGGTTCATGCTTGAATATATGTTTCTCCTCAAGAATGTTTATAAGCTCTCTGAGAGATTAGAGCACATCTCTTACTTTTTTCTTTTAATTGTACCTAGCCTGGTGTTAAACATGGAATAGATATCAAATCAATACTTGGTAATTATTTATGGAATTTCCTCTTTTGAAAATGAAAAAGAACTCTCACAGTAGTGTTACTATGATAGTTTTACTTATAACATCATGTATTTCTAGATAATTTAAAAAATCTCTTTTATAATTAGCATTCTATTTGCATGAAAATATTTTAAAAATACAAGAAATTCAAAACTAAGTTAACATTATTTCTCCTTATGTGTGGATCATAATTCAACCTATGAATCCAAGTTGTTGTCATTAAAATAGAGATCAGGGCTGTTTTATTACCTGAACAGTGGCAATGTAGTTAAATATATAGTGGTGCTAATAGTGTGATTACCATGTACAGACACTGGCCTAAGCATGTTACCTGGATTATCTTAACTAGCCATTCTAAAAGCTCTTTAAGGTAAACATTTTCCTCATTTACAGATGAGAAAATGGAGGATTATAAAATTTAAGTAATTTGCCAACTTTTCTTTAAGATCAAAACTCATGCTCTTAAATTAATTGAAAGCATTATTTTAACTAAGTTATCCCATTCTCCATCAGAACTTTCTGTTTTCATATCTCACTATTTCCCTTATCTTATAAAAAGAATCCTTTGACAATACCAGTCTATTGGCCCTCTCCCCTTTTAATTTCCTCCCACTTCATGTCACCACCCCTTTTCCTGCTCCTTGAATATAATAATCACTGTCTTGTCTCTGCCTTCAGCCCCTTAGGCCCCCATTCTCTTTGTAGTCTTGGGAAAAGGCAACCCTCTGTTAAATTCAACTCTTCCCTACTCTAAACCTAGCCTTGGGGAGCTGAGTGTGACAAGAGAAAAGTACAACCCTTTTGTCAGGGCTCACTTTAAATTCATGACAACTAGGTAAAGCATGCCCAGTGTGATGCCAGGAAATCATATTTCAGTTTTCTGATCTGTTGACTCTCACACACTTCTAGAAGTAAATTTCACATTTTTTCTCTCATGAAACCACCAAACTCCACCTCCATTGTCATTCTCAACTGATGATTTTCTTCCCCTTTGACTGAAAAATTAGGAGCTGGTGAAAGAGAACTTTAGCACAATGCCACCAGTGAATTACCCCTGTACATGAAGCCTTGCAAAGATACTCTGCATTCCCTTCTGTTACCATGGATGATTGTCTGGGCTCCTACCTAACACAAACATCTCTACTTGTGCCCATTATTCTCTCCTTTACTTCCTCCTCAAGGACATATGCCTACCAATACTCTTGTCTCTTTCGTATACCACCAATTTTTTTCCTTTCCTACTGGAATTTTCCCAGTAGCACCCAATCCTGCTTTAATTTTTCAATTTTTAAAAAAACTCTTACATATCCTAATTTCCTCTGTGATTTGCTGTCACATTTCTATTTCCTTTATCTAAAAATCCTCAAAAGAATCACCTGTGCTCCATGTCCCCAATTCCTCTCCATGCTTTATCGAAGCTATTTCTAATAAGCTGTTTTCCACCACTACTCTACTGAAATTGCTTTGTAAAAACATCAGTGGCCTCCACTTTGCCAAACACTATCTTTATCACAGTTTACAGATTATTGGATATAGCTGATCACCTGCTCCTCTCTGTTAGCTATTTTTTTGTCCATTTGCCTTTCAGGTCATCTACCTTACTTCCCTCCCTCTGCTTCCATATCTCCTTTGCTTTTGTTTCTTCTTTTCTGTGAACTCGTAACATGGGAGAGTTCTAAGGCTCAGTAATTAGACCTTATCTCTTAACCATCTACATGCACTCTCTTGGTGATCTCATGAAATTGTATTGCTTTAACTGTCATAACTGAGCTGATGTCCCTGTAATTTATATGATTCTTGAACTCCAGACTGATATATTCAACTACTCTCTTGGCATCTTCACTGAGGTGTCTAATAGATGTTACAATCTCAAAATATCCAAAAGAAATTCCATTTTATCTCTCCCAAACCATGCCTTTTTCATCCCATCTTTCTCATTTCAGTTGTAGAGTACTCCCTAATTTTAGTTTCTAGGGACAAAATTTAGATTCACTCCTGAATCCTCCGTTTTTCTCACATCCTAAATTCAATCCATCAGCAGCCTATTTGCTCTACTTTCAAAATGAATTCAAAATTCTACCACTTCCCACCACTTCCCACCACTTCCATGTCTGCTTCTTGATCCAATTCATCCAAATATAGAAAAGCCAATTTTTAGATTTTTAGCATCATAATTTCTCATCTAGAATTTTATTGCAATTGACTTCTAATTGTTCTCCCTAGTTCAGCCCTTGCATTTCTATATAAAACACAGTAAATAAAAAGATCTTTTACAAATTTATTTGATGTTATTACTCTTTAAAATTTCTACCCTCTAGTGCTTTTCAGTATCAAACAGTATGGGGATGTAAGTTTATATGTAGCCTGCCCTTCACAATACCAGTTACCTTTCTGACTTTATACCCTCCACTTTCTGGACTACTCTGTTGCCAACATTGGTCTATTTGTTACACTTCAGGGCATTTGTACCTTGTGTTTTCTTTACCTTCAATGTCTTCCCCTCAAAAACCTACTATATTTTATCCCATCCCTCCCTTGGTTTACTTTTCTCCATAGCACATTCAGTACATACTACACGTTATTCCTATTTGTTTACTATGCAAATCTTCTATTAGGAATCAACTTTCATTAGAGATGAGGCTTTGATTTGCCCACCGCATTCCCAAAGTGTAATGCATAGTGATATTAGTTATTCAAAAAAGATTTGCCCTGTGAATATACAAATCAAATAATGAAAGTGATAGAAAATGAATTCAAATCTAGAAATAATGTACTATTTCCCTCAATTTCCATTTAATTAAAGTTAATGAGTCTGAATGGTTTCAGAGTATGCCACCCCAAATATGCCACTCAGGCATAAGGATTATTTTAAGACAAAGGCAATTGAAAAGAAGCAGATTCAAGAAAAACACTTTACACTGCACCCCCTACTATGAAAGGCAAAACCATTCTTAATTACCTGAGACAACTCTAGACTCATATCAGACTGGAGACAGCACCAGAGGAACCTATATAACAAACCCTACTAACTAGTACTTAATCTTCCATTAGGTTTCCTCATAGATTTACTTCCCCACAATTTGCCTCCCCTAGAAGCTCAAAGTCCTTGTCTTTTATCTTGACACTCCTTTACAAATTTATTGTTCTTTTGTTAAGATACTCTATGCAACCAAGTTCTAAGAACTTCTTTGAGTTACTCAGCACTAAGTATTCCTTTGTGACTGCATGAATTAATAAACTTCTGGGTTTTTTTGTTTGTTTGTTTGTTACTCTGTCTTGTCAGTCTGACTTCCAGGACCCCAGGGAAAGAACCTAAGATAAGTAGAGGAAAAGAGATTTTTGTCCTTCCCTACAAGTCCTAAGTATTTTCAAATGAGTGCATATAAAAACTATTATAAAGTAGTATTAAAAAATCTCAAAGTTATTTTGGCTTTCTGATAGCATAAATAAGTTAATAATCTCCACCTTTTTATATCAATATCTAACATGATTCAAAACTAAAGAGTGAGTTGGCCTTTAGAATAACTCTGGAGATGTGATTACATTGCACCTTTCAGTGTATCCAATTCAATAAACATTTATCATTTTCTAAGTGTAAATTACTAGCTTAAGTTGTTGATGAGTAATAACACAAGCACTATATACATAAACAATGTTTTTTACACCAAATCAAAGAATTGCAAAATTATAGGTGTTATTTGAAGCTAGAAAATTACTGAAAAGAAAAAAATTAAAGAGAAGCTCTCTTCTTCAGGTTAACTAAAGGAAAATACCAGGTGGGTGCAGCCTGAATAGTAATTTTCTCTCTCATTTATTAAATGCCTACTACATGCAACACAGTGCTAGGCATTATATATATATAACACTACTGTGAGAGTTCTTTTTCATTTTCAAAAGAGGAAATTCCATAAATAATTACCAAGTATTGATTTGATATCTATTCCATGTTTAACACCAGGCTAGGTACAATTAAAAGAAAAAAGTAAGAGATGTGCTCTAATCTCTCAGAGAGCTTATAAACATTCTTGAGGAGAAACATATATTCAAGCATGAACCAAATGCATAAACAATAATCTCACATAAATAATTCAATGCTAAATAATGTAGGAAGTATTTTAAAGACAGTATCTCTTTCCATTAAATTTTCTAGATGAAAAAAAGGGGTACCTTCAATGAATTTTTAAATTATTTTGAGAATGACAGTTTAACTTGAAAACTTACAGTTTCTGGAGATTTTAAGAATCAGAAATAATGGGAATATATATTATATTTTCAATCATAGAAAGGGATGCTTTATTTCTAGAGAAAAGTATCTGTAGTCCAAAAAAAGAGATTTTAGGTAAAATCCCCAAAATGTTACTAGTTGAATGGCCATGTAATTACGCTCTACTTCCTATGGATCTAAATTTCTGCATTTGTAAAATTTGTAAAATAGAGTTGAACTCCTCTTGTCATGGAATCACTGGAATGTGTCTGACAAAATGCAGACATTCAACAAATGCTTCTCCTATATACTTCACAGATGAACGTTTTACTCCATAGTCTTATTTACAAATTAAAATATAATAAAGTAAGTTCTAGGTAACAGACCATAGCCTTAAGCATAATAAGAACAGGATGGATATGTGTCTAAGGAAAGTCCATCTTTAGGGACCATAGCACTAAATACACTGTACTTTATGGTAAGTGATTTTGAGAACCTGCTGTGAAATATTGATATGTTAAATTTCCCAAATTGGTTATTTATAAGAACAATATTTTTATATATACTATGATATCTATAATATAAATTTGAACTGTGAAACAGAATATATGTATTATATTTCGGTTAAAAAATGTCATGGTATTCAAGCCCAATAAATTTTCAGGGGCATTTAATATCCTTTTGGGGTTTCTGTGCAGTTTTACATTCTCATTATTCTAACCTTATTGTCCTTTCCTCCTAATCTTCTCTCCTTAGTATACTTGGTTCCAGAAACTCTTGAATAAGACAGACAAAATCTGTATCCTCATGGAACTTACAGCATAGCAAATTTAAAAAGACAAAAATCACTGAAACAAATAAATAAATACTAAGATTATTTTATATAATGTATCAGTTAAGACTATAGTTACTAATACTGTATTATATAATTGAAACTTGTTTAGAGAGTAGATCTTGTGTTCTCACTACACACACGCACACATACACACACATGCACAAAATGGCAACTATGTGAAATGGTGGATATGTTTCATCACATTGTACACCGTGAATATGTACAATTTTTATTCTTCAATTATACCTCAATAGAGCTGGAAAAATTAATACTTCTTTAAAAATAGTAAACAAAATAAATCTTTAAATAGGGTAATCTGAGGCACTCTGAGGAAGTGATATTTAAGCTGGAAATCTGACAATGAATAACTCAGGAATAATGAACCCCATGGCAGAAGTGCAGAGCTAATAGCAAGTGTGTAAATTGGTAGAAAGCTGAGAAATCATACTTTGGTCTATATTTTGATAATGTTTTTAAAAGTCACATAAAATAAACCTGAAACCATCCATTTTAATAACTTACCTTGCAACTTCAGGTAAATTTGTAGTTAAGCCTGCCAGACTCTTGTATCAGTAGTTGAATATTTTAGATTCGGGAAAATTAAAATATCTAAAACTTACTAAAAATCTTTATAAATATGAAAGCCAGTGGTAAGTGTGCAACACTGAAATGGATAACATATCTATAATATGTTTTTATTTTAAATGCATTTTTATGCAAGCATGATAAGTGCATCCCTCAAGAACATTCACTTGAATTTTTCCAGCTATTTGAATAAATAGATCTGTGCTCCACCAGGGTGCTCTGTACAACTTTACATGAACAGACATATCCAGGACCTCAGTTTTAAAAATAGACAGTTGCAGAGCTGTAACATTCCAAGTCAGTGACACATTTATAGAAGTTTAAATACATGCTCAGAGATGACTAAAGAGCTTCATTCTGAGTTGACCTGGTAGCTAAAGTTGACACATTCATTGTCTATATTAAGGCATAATATAAGGAAATGCAGATTTGTACTCTTCTTATTACAGTTAAAGAAAAATTACATTTTACATTTAAATTTGAATCAAATGATGAAAGAATCCTGATGCATCAGTGGAAAACACTAGAGGTTTCCTGAAACACATCTTTAAGAAGTATTGGTGTGTGTTAACTCACTTTCAAAATACTTTGTCTTTCTCTCCAGAAGCCACATAATTCAATCTATGGTGTTTATCACCCTCAACTTTAGGACCAATAATATAATGGGAACTAAATTCCAATTAACTTAGCTATCACAAAATATTTAGGAATAAATCAACTATGACAGTTTGGTTATTATGTGAGTGTTTTAGGTTACTAAAATAATATAATTGTGAGGTATTTCATTCTCACATGCAGTATGAGTATGCAATAAGCTAACAGAGTTTTGATTTTTGTACTTACAATATAAAATCACAGCACTTAAGACTGAACTCTACACCCCTCTAGAATGTGACCTACTGTCCTTGAAATGTTAATAGAGTTGAAATTATAACATTTCCTTCAAGATGAGCTTTCTATATTCCTATCTGAATATCTGGGGTTGTGTCTCTGTTATCCTTTCAGAATGCTGTGAAAATGACCTAAAGAGGCAGATGTCTTTAAGGGGACTTCAGACCTTTTCAAGAGTTATGTCTGCAACGTTTGAGTGGATGCGATGTGATATGACATCCTGTTTCTGATTATTCACAAATCCTTTCTCATCACAAAGTGGAGTGTGCTAAGCAGTCTTTAAAAATCATCTCAGTAAAGTCTCAAAAAATACATAACATGCTTAATAGGTGTTTACTATTAGTGCTTTCAGGGAGTAGATTCTTTGCTATAAATGCTCCATCTGGTATATCGAAATGTTATACAGAACATTGCATAAATGTTTCTGTTGTAAAAACATCTAGCTTATACTTATAACTACATTTATAAAAACCCATTTATAAGCAACTAACTTCTTGCAGAAATCTTCACATACATAATTTTCATGTGTCAACTAATTTAAGCCCAAAGAGTTACCATCTGTTAATTTATTAGTCTGTCCTCCTCACCAGGTACTATTGGATGAATTCTTTTTACTCCATTCCACAACAACAACACTATTCTAATTAGAATAAGTTAGAAACATTTTTTTTAATTTTTATGTTAAGTACAGATTTTAAAGTACTGTGATAAAAGTGGAAAACTGAATGATTAACAGGTGTTCCAGGTTTCTAAGAAACTGACTTCAATTTTGACAGCTCTAAGAATACAGCTCTTGTTGCCTCACCTCTTTAAGGTTTAAGAAGTGGTCCTTGCCTACTGGACACTAATTTTTAGATAGTTTTAGTTTTGAGGATGATATTGTTGGAAAGTTACTTGTAAGGCTTGCAATATGATGGATAAGATATTAACCTCACATTTCAAAGACCTTCATTTTCTCTTCTAACACTTATGAGTTCTTCTACCATGGGTATATTATTTTCTACAATGGGTATATTATTTTCAGTTGAATACTTGAGAATTACCACATTGAAGAAACTGTTAAAAATTTGCACATAAATTAAAAATTAGGCAAAAGAATGACCGCACATCTTTTCAAGGGTCAAAGTGAAGTGTTTAACAGTCTCATCCAAGAATTATTTGATTTTTTAGGGAAAAATGCCTTTGATTAATTTAATAGTTACCATTAATTTTGAATCAGACTCTCCAAGATAACGTGATATCTTCCAGATATTTGTCTGGTGGAGATAAAAATTATTTCTGTGCAGTACATCAGATAACTGTAACCCAAACGTTACTATTTCATTGCCTTATAATCCTATTAACCAGTTTTGTATCTCAATTACTAACCTCTTTTTAGAATTTTTTTTCAGTGCTGACACATACTCACTGCATACCATATACTATATATTCAGTGCTCACAACATACTATCAAAATATCTTTTGAACTAAATTTACCATCACGCAGTTTCTCTCATTAATTAGCTAATTGTGGCACATATTCATCCTATATTTGTATGAGTCATTTATAATGTTTTGGAAAATGTACTTTGATAAACGCTATCAATACACCTTTAAACTGCTGTTGAAAGAAAGAGTTTACTCTCTTACCACCATTCTTAGGTCTAGTATTTTGTTTTGTTTTGTTTTCTTAAAACTTCCAAATTGTGAGGAAGTTATTATTGCTTTGTCATCATAAGAGATTTTGCCTAAAATTCACTTTTAACATGGAATCCTGTACATTAATGGATTATTCACGTTGGAGGGGAATACTTATTTTGTGCTCCTGAGATCCATGAGGAGAGATTTTCCCTAGAACATTGCAGCTCTCTGTCTTCTCCTCTATAATCATGCCCATGAAGAAGTAGACTGATAAGTTTGGGGAAAAGTAATGAGTTATGCTTGGTCCTACCCACATTTCCTTTGGGAGCCAGCTGCCCACAGGTTGCACATATTTTCTCACTCTTTCAGGGGCGTGCTATCCTTCACCACATGGAAAGCCCACATGAGTTTTCCTTCTGTAGCTGAGTCTTTAACAGCAATAAAAGGAATATTCTGGTTATCATCTAATACCCCTTAATTCATTGCTTACTTGTTCAGAATTCTGACAGGGGAATTGTTAATCATATTGAGTGACCCCTTCAGAGTCTCAAGCAGTTTCTAATAATCTAGTCATAAAATATTACTTCCCAAGAAAAAAATAACAAGGTACCCGTTACTGTATTCTCATTCAATTATATTGTTGTTAAGTCTTGGAATTAATTGCCTTAGTATTTCTTCAGGAAACTAAATCAAATTAAATACAGTGTATATTAAAATTATGTTGTTATATCTATAATAAATAAAGATTTTTTTGAAAATGAAATGAGATTAAAAATTCTATAAATATTAAGGACTCTTTGTGAAACTATCCTCTACTTGAATTTTGACCCAATATTTACCAATATTTTTTGACCCAATATTTACCAGTCACTGATTGGAAGTCCATCAAAACAATTGCATAGGGAAATTCAAAATCAGCACATTTCTGTTTAGACCAGAGTGCAATTTTTAGCTAAACAAAAAAGTTTTTTTTCTATTTCTTTAGATCTTTCAAAAGGTATTTCAACAAATACAGAGATGAGGTTATATTTAGGGTAGCCAAGACTATAGAGTTATTGGCAGGTTGAAGGTTTTCCTCCAGTATGTCAGATTTTGCAAAGTGTTATCATTAGCCTTTTAAAAATCTGTTTAAAGTCCCAAATATTCCTTAATACAAGATACATTTATCAGTGTTGTTATGTATACATTCCATCCATTCTAGAGTAACAGATATCAGTACATTATAGAAATAGCATGTTACAGTATAATAAGAGCAAATATTACTGAGGGTTTACCATGTGGCAGTTGTGGCATGCAGGCTCAGTAGTTGTGGCTTGTGGGCTACTGAGCTCAGGCTCAGTAGCTGTGGTACACGGGGCCCAGTTGCTCCATGGCATGTGGGATCCTCCTGGAGCAGGGATTGAACCTGTGACCCCTGCATTGGCAGGCAGATTCCCAACCACTGCGTCACCAGGGATGTCCCTAAAAACTAAAAGTAGAACTACCATATGACCCAGCAATCCCACTACTAGGCATATACCCTGAGAAAACCATAATTCAAAAAGAGACATGTACCACAATGTTCATTGCAACACTATTTACAATAGCCAGGACATGGAAGCAACATAAGTGTCCATCGACAGATAAATGGATAAAGAAGTTGTGGCACATATATACAATGGAATATTACTGAGCCATAAAAAGAAATGAAAGTGAGTTATTTGTAGTGATGTGGATGGACGTAGAGTCTGTCATACAGAGTGAAGTAAGTCAGAAAGAGAAAAACAAATACCGTGTGCTAACACATATATATGGAATCTAAAAAAAAAAAAAGTTCTGATGCACCTAGGGGTAAGACAGAAATAAAGACGCAGACATAGAGAATAGATTGAGGACACAGGGAGGGGGAAGGTTAGGCTGGGACGCAGTGAGAATGTAGTGTTGAGATATATACACTACCAAATGTAAATAAATATTTAGTGGGAAGCGCTGTATCTCACAGGGAGGTCAGCTTGGTGATTTGCGAAGACCTAGAGGGGTTGGATAGGGAGGGTGGGAGGGAGGTGCAAGAGGGAGGGGATATGGAGATATATGTATACATATAGCTGATTCACTTTGTTTTATAGCAGAAACTAACACATCATTGTAAAGGAATTATACTCCAATACAGATGTTAAAAAAAATAACAATGTTTTGAGAACTCATGGGAAACAGTAAGTTCTTCTGTGACAGTTGATTTCCTATATGGAAAACAAGTAAAAATAGATTCTTACTCAGACTCTTGTGAGTATTAATTCCTTATGAATAAAAATGAAATGTATTAAAAATTTTAACCTTTAATAAAAATAAAGAAGCATATTTATTTACTTATTTATTTAACAAAGCCCTAAAGCACAGAAAATAAAGGAAAAAAGCATAAATATGCATAAAAAAGTATGTATAATTTCTTATACATAATATTCTGTACAAAGAAAAAAACAGAAAAAGATCCCCGAGGAGTTAAGTTAAAAAGAATAACAGCAGCTAAGGAGAAATATGTGTGATGTACACAATTGAAAAAAGTGTTTAGATATTTAAAGCCTAAAAATAAATAAGCAAAAATCCACATAAGCCAGTAGAAAAACTTGAAAAAACATCTTGAAAAGAATTTATGGAGCAGACTCCTGAAACATAAATCTACATGTAAAAAGATGAAAAATGTTTAATCTGACTCATGATCAAGGAATTGAAGAGTATAACAATAGTGAGCGTTTAGATTGGCAAATGAATAAAGTCTGATAACATTAATGGTGGGGAGAAATGTAAATTGGTTCTGCTACATTGGATATCAGTTTAATAATACCCGATAGAGCTGATAAAACTGATAACCTACAGTTTATTTTGTTCTTTTAAGTATTTACCTTTAAAATAATGCTTCAAACAATTTTTTTTCAAAAAAAGACCTTTACAAATATTAAAGGTACATTTTCTTACTGGATGGCAGTTTAAATGAATGAATGAGGTCTATATACGGTACTCACTGCTCTTAAAAATCATAGCCCTTAATTCAATCAACAGTTTTATGTAATGGAAATAATAAATTGATTTAAGAATACACTTACAACTGTGTTAGGTATTATCATTACTTAATTATGAGGTAAAATTGTAAAAATGTGGATGAGAAGTTTCAAAGCTAATTAATCATAGTGGCTGCCTATAATGAGAAAGAGAGGTAAATGGAAATGGGCAGGCCTAAATAAATGGACATCAGTTATATATAGATAGATAGATAGATATACATTTACTTTGGGGAATATTGTTATTATATTTTAATGTTAAACATATGCATATTCTGTGACCCAGCATTCCAATACTCAATTATGCTCTTAAAAAATACATATGCTTCAGACAATGTGTACAAAGTGTTTATAGCATTTCTGTTTATAACATTAAAAAACTAGAAATTATACAAATGCTTACCTGAGAGAGGTTGAACATATATATTTTGGTGTACTCTCTCAAAGGAATATTATACATGAGCAAAAGTGAATAAACCACAGCCACACACAGCAACGTAGACGATTTTTTAAACTATAATGGTGACAGGGGGAAAAATAGGTCTATGAGACTCTGTTAGTGTAGTGCCTTTTCTATAAAGCTCAAATATAAACATATAGCAGCAATACTTTGCTTAGAAATACATTTACATAAAATGAAAATATTTTATGAAAGTCAAGACAACGATGAGGATAGAATTCAGACTAGCGGTGACCTCTGGTGGGGGAAAGGCAAGAGGAAGATGGTGAAGACAAGTACCTGAGGGGATACAGTTAATGACAGGGTTCTAGTTCTTGAGTTGGATTGATGGTGTCACATGTGTTTATTACAGTATTGGGCTTTATGACTTGCATAAATATTACATGTATTATTTTTTATTTATCAACTATTATATTAATAGGAATGAAAATATAAATCTCTGAAGAAATAAGTATGGAAAAGATTAAAAAATGTTTCACAGCATGGGAATGTTTCTTAGACTTATCTTTTATTCTAAATAATTTTAAAAAACAATAAAAATAATACACTTGAAATTTATTCAAGTAAAATATATTTTGGAGGTCAAAAGAGCATTAATATGACAACTAACATTAAAAATGTGCAGAGTTATTAATATGGAATATTAATTGGACTTATTCTGTATATTTCAGAGGTGCTAACTAATAATATTGAAAGAGGAAAGACTATAGGAGGGCTGAGGTTAGACATTTTTGCCTCAAAAGAAGGAGACTAGACTTTTAAATAATTAGGGATGCCCAATAAAATAAGAGCCTTCTTAAAAAACATAGATATGATAATGTGCCATAAAACATTTTAAAGTAATTTTTATATGAAGTGGTTAGAAATAAATTTCTCTCCAGCTCCAATGTCTCTTTTGTGCAGACATATTGCTAGAATCTTCTTATTTTCTATAGCTTAGTGATAAAAATCTTGCACTCTGAAACTACAGTTTAAATATAAGCTTTGATCTTTACTAATTTAACATTTCTACACTCATTCTTTCATCTTTAAAATAATTCCACCTACTCTAAAGATTGGTTTTGAGCAATAAGTAAGACAATCCATGTAATGGGCTTTTGCACAGGGATTAGCATATAGTTGTTGCTCAGTAAATTTTGAATTCAATCATTATTATTAGTTTATATTAATTTTCAAATATGTTCTTGCTAGCATTGGTGACACCATGATCACTTAAAAGATTCTACCCTCACTGTCAGACTTACCCTTATCTACTAGGAGAAACATATAAATTAATAAACAATTATAGGACATAATAAGTGGTATACTAGAGGAACTACAGGTTGCATAAGTAACATTCAGGATGTAGACAAAAATCTCGACCTGAGAAAGCTTCATGTCCAAATTGACACCTGAAAAATGAGAAATTCATGAGAACATGATTGGAGGACTGTTTAACACAGAGCATACAGTAAATACAAATGCAGTGTGATGAAAGAACACATAATATTCAATAAGCTGAAGAACTTTAGTATTTTAGGACCACAGAATGTAACGGAGGAAGTAGCCAGAGGTGAAACAGCAAAGGAAATCAGAGGCTATATCAAGAAGGACCTTGAAAGCCTTTTAAAGTATTTTGAATTAATCACAAGATCCCTGGAAAGACATCCAAACTGTTTTATTAGACCGTTGAACATAATTAAATTTGTATTAGAAAGATGACTAGGATTTCTTCTTGAGACTGGACTTGAGAGAGCACATCTTCAGGCCAGAAGACTAGTTAAGTGCTCTTGCATTAACCCTTGTGATAGGTGATGATGACCTACATGGAACAGTGGTAGAGGTGAGGAAGAGAAGTGGCAGTATTTCAGAGATAAAAGGAAGCTATAGTAAATGAAACTGGTGATTGAACTTGATGAGAAGCAGAACATGAAGATAAAGATAGTGCCTAAATTTTTGACTGCTAAAATGGATAAATTCAGGGCCATCACTTCTTAAAAGAAAATAGTTTTGTTAGTATATTTATTATATTACAATAATAAAATAAAAATAAACCAGACATTATCCCATATATATAACACTATCAAGGCATTTAACATAAAATATTTTGAACTCTGAATTTTAGTCACTCTAATTAGTAAATCAAAATTGCTATGTTAAAATAATCTGTGATAAAAATTTGTCTTATATGTCTTGTTTCTATCAAAATTAAACTATGAAAGTTTAAATGCTAGCTTTCCCAATATCCAGTTTTATATAAAGTGGTTCTTAGATTTGACAAACTTTCATGTGTTATTCTAGACCTTAAGTAGGGTTTTTGTTTTTTCCCCAGCTTTTCATTTTGTCAAGCTTACAGAAAAGTTGAAAGAGTAATACAGTAAAATCCATATGATCCTCACCTTCACACAGGATCAACTGTTAATATATTGTCACATTTGCTTTCTCTTTTTCTCTATGTGTGTGTGTGTATGTGTGTGTGTGTGTAAATGCATGTGTTTTTGTAAGTGCTTTTGTGCATATGCTTTTGCTGAATCATTTGAACGTCACTTCAAACCTATCAGAAAATTTATTCAAAACTTGTGAAAAGGCAAAAGAGGTCACCAGGAAATTTTTCAGATCATCACTGGGCATGGTTTTGTCTTTTCTTGGCTATTTTATGACCATATAGGAGGAGAAATTAACTTGTACTTTTTTTTCATAGAAATGCATACAAATAGATGGAAAAACATATGCATAGACCGAAACTAAGGATAATAGTTAATAAACAGGGAGATTAAATTCTGATGTAGGCAAGCTCTAAGCTGGCCCCAAATACTCCCTTTCCTTGCCTCCTGCTATCCATACCCTTTTAAATATAGAATACACAAAAAATGATAGGATGTCATTTCCCAGATTAGATCACAAACTCTGGCTTCTGTCTTGGGCGCTGTCTCCCACTCTTTCACTCACTCGATCTGATGAAAGCTTTGGATTGAGTTTTGAGCTGCTTTATGAGAGGCCTGTGTCACAAGGAACAAAGACCTCTGTACAGTGAGGGACTGAATCTGCTCACAGTAATGAAGGTGAGCTTGGAAGCAGTACCTCCATATCCCACCACAGCCTCGGCTCACAGATTACTGTAACCTTGAGTTACATACATGAAGCAAGCAGCTCCTAGTTTCTTGACTCATAAAAACTGTAAGATAATAAAGAAGGCTCTTTAACGATATCATTCTTGTTTCATTTAGTCCATACTGTCCATTTTTAAAAATGATTTCTCTTCTTCTGTGTATCTTTAAACCACATTTATGTTTATTTGCTATTTTACATAGTGTCCCTAACTATGACATGGAAAATTAAATAATACAAAAGGGAAGAAATACAAATAATATTAAATATTATACGTACTATTGCAACAAAGTGAAATAAGAATATATAGGTTAAAGCCAGATACTTAGTCCTATGAGTATCCAAACCCAAAAGATATATAATGTATAAGGTCTTAAGATCTAAGTGTTTATTTTGTTAAATTACCCATATAATTAGACTTTTTATTAAAAATTATACTAATGTTCCAAATTATAAAAGTAGTACAAATGCATGGTCATAAAATGATTCTGGAAATATTAAATTACATTATTTTTTAAAATTTAAAATAAAAATATCTGAAAATTATCCAGAGATAACTACTTTTTGCACCATACAATGCAATTTAACTTTAAATTTTGCTGGGAAAATAACAAATAGTAGAAAAAATGCGGACTATAAGCAAAACCAAATTTACACATAATAAGAGATGAGATCCTATGAAAATCTCTCCTTCCTTCCTTTTTTCTTTTCTCTCTCTCTCTCCCTTTCTCTTTCTTTCTTTTTTTTTTTCCTTATTTAGCTGAACATGAATTAGCATACCCTGACTTAGGAATAATTTTTATGAATGACTATGCATGGCACATGTACTCAGAAAGAGAAAGTACAAGACTGAGATTCTTTTTAACAATCCTGTATTCTGATTTCTATTGCAAGTTACGGATGGAAAATGAGTTGTCTACTTTAAAATATTATCTACTTAGTTATTTTTCATTCGTATACTGCTTTTTCAAAACTCCTCTTTTTCCTGTTTCCAAAGGTAATGAAACCTCTGAACTTTATTTAGATTAAGTAAAAATGAATAGAATTTGCAAGGTAATGCATATGGCTAAGGGATTATTTATTGATATATCACTAAACATTTTAGAGCTCAGTGTGGCCCTTGTCAGAGGCATCCTGCTGCCTGCAACAGCAGAGGTAGCCAGGTACTGTAGGGTGGTATCTATCATCTAGCAAGTAATCAAAGCAACAGTGTGCTAAGGAGTGAACCAAGCTATCTAACCAAGATTAAGCAGGAAAAGAAAGAGCCGTGAGTGTTATTTTTCCTTTAAAGCTGTCTAAAATACACAGCATCTTACTAAAACATGGAGTAATCTGTTTGTACAGACTTTAGATCTAACACTGGCCAAAAATTCAGAAAAATCAATTAGTAAAGATAAAGATAGTCAGAGTTATACTCCCAATTCCATTCAGTAAGAAATGTCTACACATGGATTTTCTAAAAATTGTATTTATTTAATTGCTTATTTATCTAATTGCCTATTTATTTGCATACATATTTAAATAGGCTCCACTTTGAATACATGCTTTTTTAAAACTATGCAAAACATGCAAATTGCAAAGCAAGTTTCTTTGTATGACATTTCTTGTGTTCTACTTCTCATTCGCTTGGCATCATCTATGGTCATGTTTGATCAGAGGCTGATCATTTTCTTCAGGCTTCAACATACCTGATGCAGGAGCCTAGAGAGTGACCCTCAAAATTGCTCAATATCTTGAGGCCTCAAGATAAAGCTGGCTTTCTTTTATCATAGGTATGCATGCCTAACCATTGATAACCCACTAACACATGGTCATCATGCCCCACAGGCCATGTTCAACCAATGTGAGGGTGGGCACAGGAGCCAGAGTAAATTTTCCCCCAAGGCAACTCACTGTTGAGCAATTCTGAGTCACTCGCTAGGCTCCTCTACAGGCCCAGGGAGGAACAGAGCACCAGATGCCCTCCCTAGTGACTTCAGTAATGCTCTACCTCCTCCAGTTGCTTTTGCAACATCAGGTTTGAGGTAGTACACAGAACTCAAGCTACAATTGTTGGCATTGGAAGTAGCCCTGGAAACAGATCCCAAGGATAAGACTCTAGAAATAAAATACTTAATGGGCAGATAGAAACGAGGGCCCCATTTCTGGTACTAAGTGAAGTGGTGATAATACCTGCATATAGTAGCATCACAGTTACTAAAACTCACACAGGTATTGATATGAAATTGGTACATGTGGAGGATAAAGCTGAGAAAACTTTGGACTCTAAGACAACAAAGGCACTTGGATGCTATTTAAAGATGTGTGAAATTAGCTGGTTTTGGTTAACAACTTTATGGGGTATTTTTTGGCTGTGCCACATAGCTTGTGGGATCTTAGTTCCCCAACCAAAGATGGAACCCAGGCCCCTGGCAGTGGAAGTGTGGAGTCCTAACCACTGGACCTTCAGGGAATTCCCCCTGGTTAACTACTTTAGAAGTCTTGGAAAAATGAAATGACGGGCTCAGGTCAATTAAGTATTTGCTGAAATCACCCAGAAGACCTCCAGGGTAACTTTGAAGATACCCTCATGTCTTTCAGCCATAGTACAATTTGTGCTGAAAATTAGTCCCACAATTTTATTCTAAATGTGGCAGGGCTACAGAGGAGACTTATTCTGCAACATCAATAGGTTTCCTATGCAAAAGTCTAAGTTTTGATAGGAAAAAAGTGAATATCTGAGCTCTGGGATGGGGAAACTGGTTTGGATGATAAATCTTGAAAGCACAGTTTCCTTTGAGCAATATTGACAAAAGAAGAGCTCTCATCCTTGTTATATGTGAAAACCTCAGCCTGTGTGGGGACCCAGCAAAGATATCACCTGAGGCAGAAGCTTTGCAAGATGATGCTGGTCCTCCTCTGAATTTTTCTTGCTTTCTCTCCTTAGTGCTTTGAGACAATTAACAAGAGAAGAATTCAGCCTGTGTTCCAAGAGAAAATAGTATTTACTCTGAAATAATTGCAAGACCAAATATATATGTATATATTTCGGCAGGAACTGAAGGAACACATATAGTGGTGGATCATAAAGTTTCTGAACTAGAGTAGGAGTACAGAATATAAAGCTGGGTGGATAATTTATTAAAATGGAAGAACTCTACCATGTATTAGAGATTAACTTACTGCCAAGCATATCTGGAACTTCTCTTGATACACTACTAGAAGGGATTATTGATACAGGATACAAAATTTGCCCTGAGTTAATGAGGTGAGAATGATGGAACTGCCTTGGCAGAGTATTGAGGAAGGGTTTATGAATTTTGTATGTGTTACCAAAGATCTCTCCGCCAGAATATGAACCCTGGGAGACCTTCTAAGTGAGATTGTAAAGAGAATTGAGGATGTCCTGGTGAGTGGGTCTATGAGACATTGTTTAAAACCTTGTCTTGGGCTGTCCACCAGAGGTTGGGATCAAGAGTAGGAATAGCACTGGTAAACTGGGCTCCATATCTTCATTGGAAAATGCAGGATTTTGGAATGGCTGAGGCTTGCTGGCAATTAAACATCAGAGGTGGTATAGACCTTATTCTTCTAATGTTCATATGTAGTAAATATAATACAATGAACAGGGAAAGGATACCCCATTTATAAATAGCAACTATATCTATGGAATGAGAAGGATGGGAGGTAGCTGTATCTGTAAATTTTTATTTATGTTTTAAAAGATCTGATGTAAAATTTTTGAATTGGTATTACGTGTTTAATCTCAGTGACAGATGCCCATGTTCAATCTATGCAATTTACTGTACTTTATATATGTTTGGAATGTCCTTATTAGATTATTTTTATAAAACTTTTGCAACAGTTAGTCTAGGCTAGAATATTTTTCAGTAAGATGCAACCTAAATATCCTAGAGACTCCTTATGTGTCAAAGAGGGACTGTGTTCAAATAGTTCCTTATGTATCCAGTTTCACTGAAGGTCTACTTTGACACTTGCTTCCATAATCACAGAGGAAAGAGAAAGAGAATACAGCGTATCATGAGCTGGCTTTATAAGTTTCTAGCCAAAAGTGAGGCTTTGGACCTCTGCTTACATTTAATTGGCCAAAGAATGTCACATGACTGTCTTTTAATTCAATAGGGTGAAAATGTACAATCTTATCACCAGAGGAAAGAGTGACTATCAAAATGTTGTATATAGTCATACAATTGATTTTTTTTTTTTTTACTTTCAGAATTAGGCCAAAGTAAAAAACCAAACAAATAAAACAAAACAGGAAATTGAAAGAAAGTATTTTGATTTGTAAATACCAGGCATCATTGAGCAAAATTCAGCAAGAGTTTGGAGGACAGATATAGGGCTAATTAATTATAGAGCAATATGATATGAAATAAGTAAGGTGCTGAGAGTACAAGTTTGTGTGAAGACTAGCTAAAGGGCAAAATCTCAGATAATACAGGTCTTCAGTCTCTTATCTATGTTTTCAACATTAAAAGAGCTCTAAAAACCACTTGGCCTGAATATTTATACATTTTATTGCAGAAATATACCAATGTACTGATTTAAAGGATGCTTTTTATTATCCACCGAATTCTGAATTCTAAAACATATTTTTCCTCCAAAAGTTTTGGATAAGGTAGAGTAAACCTGTACTATCCTGGGTCAAAATCATGTTTAGGGTGGAGCTGGAAGAATTATATGAGAATACAGTAACAGTTGTCTCTTTCCTACAGTGTTGGTTCAAGAATAGTTCGTCTCTCACTGAAGGCCCACATTTGGCATGACACAGGCTCACAGGTATCTGATGAGAGCAGCTTCGTATATTCCTGTAGTTGATGGTATAGAACAGTTTAGGGGTGGAATGTTTCCTGATGGCAAAGATATACTGAGAGGAGTATTAATGTGAGATAAAATGCAAAGGCTAATGTAGACTCAAGAAACAGTCTAATGAGCAGAGTCCCCTCTGCCTTCCATGGTGAAGATGATGAAAATGAAGAGGGTGATGAAGTTTATCTTGATACTTAGACAAGACAGTTTGAAAAAGGGATTGGAAAGGGCAAGCCCTTGAAAGGGGGGAAAAACACACATGAGTAGGGAAGTTGCATTTTGAAATGGCTACTTTACTTAAAATAAAATAAATGTAAATAACTAATGTAGTAATTTTAGCTTTAGTTTCTTTTTCTCCCCATCAAAGAGATGCTCTTTCTCCAACTCTGAGCAAAAGTGGTAGGTTATATATAAAAAACATAAGAGAATTTTACAAATCTATGCATATCTGAATTATACATGATAATCAATACCAATACCCTTCTTTCAAATTTTCCAATAAATATTGCATTTAATTATAATTCCTTTGATTATTTAAATAGATCTGGTAGAATTTATAAATAACTGGGCAATCAGTAGGTTTCAGAACAAGCTCAATGTTTAAAAAAATTCAATGTAATACTAAAATCATCAAAGTTTCTGTATTTTATTTTACATTTTTAATATTGTTTTGGCTGCATTGGGTTTTCATTGCTGTTTGTGGGCTTTCTCTAGTTGCGGGGCGCGGGGGCTACTCTTCATTGTGGTGCACAGACTTATTGCAGTGGCTTGACTTGTTGTGGAGCACAGGCTCTAGGTGCACAGGCTTCAGTAGTTGTGGCACGTGGGCTCAGTAGTTGCAGTGTGCAGGCTCTAGGATGCATGGGCTTCAGTAGTTGTGGCACGCAGGCTCAGTAGTTGTGACTCGCAGGCTCTGGAGTGCAGGCTCAGTAGTTGTGGCACATTGGCTTAGTTGCTCCGCACCATGTGGGATCTTCCTGGACCAGGAATTGAACCCATGTCCCCTGCATTGGCAGAAGGATTCTTAACCACTACGCCACTAGGGAAGTCCCTCTCATTTTATTGATATATCTATAAGCCTACAACATCTTGCATCTCTTACTTCACCTGACATATCTTTCATAATTCAGTTTTCAATTAGGCATTGATTCCATAAAATAACAGAAAAGACCCAGAAATATTTAGCCTCTGAAGAATATCCATGAACTGTATTTATTGTGGATGGACTGATGATAGAGAGTGTGTAATCCAGACTTCAGTTGACTGGCTTCCTAGTGATCAAGGCTGATAGATCTGTGTTTATGTTCAGATTTGTGGGGTGTCGGCTCTTTTCCATGTAAGGGTTTAAATGTTTTTTTAAAGGCTTAGCTCCCACTGGTTCTCATATTCCTATCATTTCATTGCAGTGTCAGAAAAACTGTGGGAAGTCTCCAGCATGACAAAACTCAACAGGCTGTGAAGGCAAAAAAATCCCAAAACCAAAAAACAATTTTTTGAAATGGGAACCAACAGAGGAAAAGAGACTTTGTCTGGAATAACTTGATGATATTTAAGGCCCACTGTACAAATTTTCCAAAGGAGACATTTTCATAGTAGCAGGTGTTTTTAATAAACCCTCTAACACAGCAGTCCCAACCTTTTTGACAGCAGGGACCAGTTTTGTGGAAGACAATTTTTCTACGGACGGAGTGGGGGAATGGTTCAGGCGGTAATGTGAGCAATAGGGAACGGCAGATGAAGCTTCCTTCGCTGTCCCGTCGCTCACTTCCTGCTGTGCAGCCCACTTCCTAACAGGCCATGGACCGCTACCCATCTGCAGCCCCGAGATTGGGGACCCCTGCTCTAACATGTTAGTTCAGTTAACAAAAATGTGTTTTTGCCTGATCTAGAGCTAGACTCTGAAGCAGTATTCTTCGTGTGTTTATTTAAGTAAAGTGAACTGGGTAAGTTTGTTATTGTTAATGTAACCAATTATCATACACTTAATGGCTTAAGAAACAACGCATTTATTATGTTGCAGTTGTGGAGGTCTGAAGTCCAAAATTAGTCTCCTTGGACTAAAGTCAAGATGTCAGCATGGCTGGTTCTGGCTGGAGGCTTTAAGTGAGAATCTGTTTACCAGTCCTTTTCAACTTCTAGAGCTTGTTCTAGAAGCCTCTGGAGGCCAATTTCTAGATGCTCCTAGAAGCCACATTCCCAGCTTGTAAACCCTTCCTTGTGTCACTCGAATCCTAGCTCCAACATGACGTCTGCTACTACCACTCTAAATTCCTGTTTCTCTTATATAAGGGCCCTTATGATAATACCAAGCCCATACAGATAACACAGGATAATCTCTCTGTCTCAAGATCTTTAAATTAATCATATCACAGGTTCCGAGGATTAGGACTTGGATATCTTTGAGGAGCTATTATTCAGGCTACCACACAGAACAATGCTGAGTTGCCATATCAGCATACTTTTTTTTAAAGCTCTTAATGCAACCACATTTTTACCTTCTGCTCAGATAGATTTGAGTTTAAATGCAAGTTTCCCCACTTACTAGCCACGTGACTAAGGGAAATATAACTGATGCATCGGAATTTCTGAGTCATCTAATCATCGGTTATGATTATAGAGTCATGGATTAAATTGAAATTTTTAAAAGATAATGTCCTTAGTATTTTGTATGTGTTCAGTTATGTTCTCTGATACTATTATTGTTATAGAAAACATGGCAGAAGCATAGTGATGTCCCTAGGAAGTGAACTTTCATAGGTTCAGAAGGTAGCTTTCCAAAAGATTTTAGCAAGGAATATTTTATATTTTATATGCCAGTGGTCTTTGTATTTAACATACAATTGCAGGAGCCATTGTGGGATTACAATTTTGGGGAAATGGTTTCTTAGTAAAGCAGCCCTTCCTTCTGAGTTCCTAATTAGGAACAATTAATAAGAACAATTAATTAGAAACTAATTTAGAGATTGTACATTTTTATATGGACATTCAAGAGTCCATGATTTTTTTTTTTAGTGAAGGAATTAACAGTGGGGCAACAGAAGAGGAAATATGTGATTCCTAGACAAATCCTTGAACTCCTTTTCTAATTGTATCTGATCATGAATGGCTTTGGGGTTTTCTAATTACTATTTTTAATGTTGAAAAAGGAAGCATAAAAAACACATTATCACGTCAAGATTTCAGTTGTAATTGTTAGGTAACTTGATATATGATTATAAAATTTGTGTGGAAGAACAAAGGCAAGAAGCTGCCAGAAAAGAAATGTAACGTGATGGTTTTTCCTTAGCAGCTATCAAGACTTATTCTAAAGTTACTATAATTTAAATTGTAATAGTTGCATGGAAACAGAAACAATTAACCCGTGGCATAGAATAGAGATCCAGAAATAGATTCATTTATATGTGAAAAAATTTGAGAACACAAGTAGCATTGCAGACCACTGGAAAAAGAAGGGAATAGTTCTGGGATAGCTGGGTTATCTGGGGTACTTAAAATCAGATTCTTACCACAGCACTTATAGAACAATCAATTTAAAAGTAACTAAAGATTTAACTGTGAAATTAAAAATGTAAAAACATTTAGACAAATTAGAGAGTTATAGTTTTATGATCAATGGATATGAAAGGATTTCGTAAACAAGACCCAAGAAGTAATCACCATCAAAGGAAAGACTGATAAATGTCATTTATCAATGAAGAATTTGAACTTGTAAAATGGTATTATAAAATATTTCACATACAAGTTGCAAATTAAGAAAATTATTTACAATGCATATAATCAAATTGTATTGATCTAAAAATATATAAAGATTCCCAAGTATATATAAAACTATCAAACCAATAAAAAATGAACAAAAGACATGAACAGACTTTTCTCAAAAATAAAACATTAATGACTAATAACATGAAAAGATGTCCAACCTCATTAATAATCAGAAATATGCAGTTAAGACCACATTTAGTAACTACTTTACTATTCTTATTATTTTGTTTTTTTAAATTTCAATGAAGTCCAATTTTTTTAACATCTTTATTGGAGTATAATTGCTTTACAATGGTGTGTTAGTTTCTGCCTTAAACAAAGTGAATCAGTTATACATATACATATGTTCCCATGTCTCTTCTCTCTTGCATCTCCCTCCCTCCAGCCCTCCCTATCCCAACCCTCTAAGTGGTCACAAAGCGCCGAGCTGATCTCCCTGTGCTATGCGGCTGCTTCACACTAGCTATCTATTTTATATTTGGTAGCGTATATATGTCCATGCCGCTCTCTCACTTTGTCCCAGCTTACCCTCCCCCTTCCCCATATCCTCAAGTCCATTCTCTAGTAGGTCTGTGTCTTTATTCCCGTCTTACCCCTAGGTTCTTCATGACCTTTTTCTTTTCTCTTAGATTCCATATATATGTGTTAGCATACGGTATTTGTTTTTCTCTTTCTGACTTACTTCACTCTGTATGACAGAATCTAGGTCCATCCACCTCATTACAAAAAACTCAATTTCGTTTCTTTTTATGGCTCAGTAATATTCCATTGTATATATGTGCCACATCTTCTTTATCCATTCATCTGTTGATGGACACTTAGGTTGCTTCCATGTCCTGGCTATTGTAAATAGAGCTGCAATAAATATATTGGTACATGACTCTTTTTTTTTTCTATTTTTTTATTAGTTTCTGCTTTATAACAAAGTGAATCAGTCATACATATACATCTGTTCCCACATCCCCTCCCTCATGCATCTCCCTCCCTCCCACCCTCCCCATCCCTCCCCTCCAGGCAGTCACAAAGCACCGAGCTGATCTCCCTGTGCTCTGCGGCTGCTTCCCACTATCTATCTACCCTACGTTTGGTAGTGTATATATGTCCATGCCTCTCTTTCGCTTTGTCACAGCTTACCCTTCCCCCTCCCCATATCCTCAAGTCCATTCTCAAGTAGGTCTGTGTCTTTATTCCCGCTTTACCCCTAGGTTCTTCATGACATTTTTTTTTCTTATATTCCATATATATGTGTTAGCATACGGTATTTGTCTTTCTCTTTCTGACTTACTTCACTCTGTATGACAGAATCTAGGTCCATCCACCTCATTACAAAAAACTCAATTTCGTTTCTTTTTATGGCTCAGTAATATTCCATTGTATATATGTGCCACATCCTCTTTATCCATTCATCTGTTGATGGACACTTAGGTTGCTTCCATGTCCTGGCTATTGTAAATAGAGCTGCAATAAATATATTGGTACATGACTCTTTTTGAATTATGGTTTGCTCAGGGTATATGCCCAGTAGTGGGATTGCTGGGTCATATGGTAGTTCTATTTGTAGTTTTTTAAGGAACCTCCATACTGTTCTCCATAGTGGCTGTATCAATTTACATTCCCACCAACAGTGCAGAGTGTTCCCTTTTCTCCAAACCCTCTCCAGCATTTATTGTTTCTAGATTTTTTGATGATGACCATTCTGACCAGTGTGAGATGATATCTCATTGTAGTTTTGATTTGCATTTCTCTAATGAATAATGATGTTGAGCATTCTTTCATGTGCTGGTTGGCAATCTGTATATCTTCTTTGGAGAAGTATCTATTTAAGTCTTCTGCCCATTTTTGGATTATGTTGTTTGTTTTTTTGTTATTGAGCTGCATGAGCTGCCTGTAAATTTTGGAGACTAATCCTTTGTCAGTAGCTTCATTTGCAAATAATTTCTCCCATTCTGAGGGTTGTCTTTTAGTGTTGTCTATGGTTTCCTTTGCTGTGCAAAAGCTTTTAAGTTTCATTAGGTCCCATTTGTATATTTTTGTTTTTATTTCCATTTCTCTAGGAGGTGGGTCAAAAAGGATCTTGCTGTGATTTATGTCCTAGAGTGTTCTGCCTATGTTTTCCTAGAAGAGTTTGATAGTTTCTGCTCTTACATTTAGGTCTTTAATCCATTTTGAGCTTATTTTTTGTGTATGGTATTAGGGAGTATTCTAATCTCATACTTTTACATGTACTTGTCTAGTTTTCCCAGCACCACTTATTGAAGAGGCTGTCTTTGCTTTTGTATATTCTTGCCTCCTTTATCAAAGATAAGGTGACCATATGTATGTGGGTTTATCTCTGGGCTTTCAATCCTGTTCCATTGATCTATATTTCTGTTTTTGTGCTAGTACCATACTGTCTTGATTACTGTAGCTTTGTAGTATAGTCTGAACTCAGGGAGCCTGATTCCTCCAGCTCCATTTTTCGTTCTCAAGATTGTTTTGGCTATTCAGGGTCTTTTGTGTTTCCATACAAATTGTGAAATTTTTTGTTCTAATTCCGTGAAAAATGCCAGTGGTAGTTTGATAGGGATTGCATTGAATCTGTAGATTGCTTTGAGTAGTATAGTCATTTTCACAATGTTAATTCTTCCAATCCAAGAACATGGTATATCTCTCCATCTGTTGGTATCATCTTTAATTTCTTTCATCAGTGTCTTATAATTTTCTGCATACAGGTCTTTTGTCTCCTTAAGTAGGTTTATTCCTAGATATTTTATTCTTTTTGTTGCCGTGGTAAATGGGAGTGTTTTCTTAATTTCACTTTCAAATTTCTCATCATTAGTGTATAAGAATGCCAGGCATTTCTGTGCATTAATTTTGTATCCCGCTACTTTACCAAATTCATTGGTTAGCTCTAGTAGTTTTCTGGTAGCATCTTTAGGATTCTCTATGTATAGTATTATGTCATCTTCAAACAGTGACAGCTTTACTTCTTTTCTGATTTGGATTCCTTGTATTTCTTCTTCTTCTCTGATTGCTGTGTCTAAAACTTCCAAAACTATGTTGAATAAGAGTGGTGAGAGTGGGCAACCTTGTCTTGTTCCTGATCTTAGTGGAAATGGTTTCAGTTTTTCACCATTGAGGATGATGTTGGCTGTGGGTTTCTCATATATGGCCTTTATTATGTTGAGAAAAGTTCCCTCTATGCCTACTTTCTGGAGGGTGTTTATCATAAATGGGTGTTGAATTTTGTCGAAAGCTTTCTCTGCATCTATTGAGATGATCATATGGTTTTTCTCCATCAATTTGTTAATATGGTGTATCACGTTGATTGATTTGCATATATTGAAGAATCCTTGTATCCCTGGGATAAACCCCACTTGATCATGGTGTATGATCCTTTTAATGTGCCATTGGATTCTGTTTGCTAGTATTTTGTTGAGGATTTTTGCATCTATGTTCATCAGTGATATTGGCCTGTAGTTTTCTTTCTTTGTGACATCTTTGTCTGGTTTTGGTATCAGGGTGATGGTGGCCTCATAGAATGAGTTTGGGCGTGTTCCGCCCTCTGCTATATTTTGGAAGAGTTTGAGAAGGTAGGTGTTAGCTCTTCTCTAAATGTTTGATAGAATTCGCCTGTGAAGCCATCTGGTCCTGGGCTTTTGTTTGTTGGAAGATTTTTAATCACAGTTTCAATTTCAGTGCTTGTGATTGGTCTGTTCATATTTTCTATTTCTTCCTGATTCAGTCTTGGCAGGTTGTGCTTTTCTAAGAGTTTGTCCATTTCTTCCAGGTTGTCCATTTTATTGGCATAAAGTTGCTTGTAGTAATCTCTCATGATCCTTTGTATTTCTGCAGTGTCAGTTGTTACTTCTCCTTTTTCATTTCTAATTCTATTGATTTGAGTCTTCTCCCTTTTTTTCTTAATGAGTCTGCCTAATGGTTTATCAATTTTGTTTATCTTCTCAAAGAACCAGCTTTTAGTTTTATTGATCTTTGCTATCATTTCCTTCATTTCTTTTTCATTTATTTCTGATCTGATCTTTTTGATTTCTTTCCTTCTGCTAACATTGAGGTTTTTCTGTCCTTCTTTCTCTAATTGCTTTAGGTGCAAGTTTAGGTTGTTTATTTGACATGTTTCCTGTTTCTTAAGGTAGGATTGTATTGCTATAAACTTTCCCCATAGAACTGCTTTTGCTTCATCCCATAGGTTTTGGGTCGTCGTGTCTCCATTGTCATTTGTTTCTAGGTATTTTTTTATTTCTTCAGTGATCACTTTGTTATTAAGTAGTGTATTGTTTAACCTCCATGTGTTTGTATATTTTATGGATCTTTTCCTGTAATTGATATCTAGTCTCATAGCATTGTGGTCAGAAAACATATTTGATACGATTTCAGTTTTCATCAATTTGCCAAGGCTTGATTTGTGACCCAAGATATGATCTATCCTGGAGGATGTTCCATGAGCACTTGAGAAAAATGTGTATTCTGTTGTTTTTGGATGGAATGTCCTATAAATATCAATTAAGTCCATCTGGTTTAATGTATCATTTAAAGCTTGTTTTTCCTTATTTATTTTCATTTTGGATGATCTGTCTATTGGTGAAAGTGGTGTGTTAAAGTCCCCTACTGTGATTGTGTTAATGTTGATTTCCCCTTTTATGGCTGTTAGTATTTGCCTTATGTATTGAGGTGCTCCTGTGTTGGATGCATAAATATTTACAATTGTTATATCTTCTTCTTGGATCGATCCCTTGATCGTTATGTAGTGTCCTTCCTTATTTGTCTCTTGTAATAGTCTTTATTTTAAAGTCTATTTTGTCTGATATGAGAATTGCTACTCCAGCTTTCTTTTGATTTCCATTTGCATGGAATATCTTTTTCCATCCCCTCACTCTCAGTGTGTATGTGTACCTAGGTCTGAAGTGGGTCTCTTGTAGACAGCATATATATGGGTCTTGTGTTTGTATCCATTCAGCCAGTCTGTGTCTTTTGGTGGGAGCATTTAATCCATTTACATTTAACATAATTATCAATATGTATGTTCCTATTCCCATTTTCTTAATTGTTTTGGGTTTGTTATTGTAGCTCTTTTTCTTCTCTTGTGTTTCTTGCCTAGAGAAGTTCCTTTAGCATTTGTTGTAAAGCTGGTTTGGTGGTGGTGAACTCTCTCAACTTTTGCTTTCCTGTAAAGGTTTTAATTTTTCCATCAAATCTAAATGAGATCCTTGCTGGGTAGAGTAATCTTAGTTGTAGGTTTTTCTCCTTCATCACTTAAAACATGTCCTGCCAGTCCGTTCTGGCTTGCAGAGTTTCTGCTGAAAATGAGCTGTTACCCTTATGGGGATTCCCTTGTGTGTTATTTGTTGTTTTTCCCTTGCTGCTTTTAATATATTTTCTTTGTGTTTAATTTTTGATAGTTTGATTAATTTGTGTCTTGGCGTGTTTCTCCTCGGATTTGTCCTGTATGGGACTCTCTGTGCTTCCTGAACTTGATTGACTATTTCCTTTTCCATATTAGGGAAGTGTTCAACTATAATCTCTACAAATATTTTCTCAGTCCCTTTGTTTTTCTCTTCTTCTTCTGGGACCCCTATAATTCAAATGTTGGTGTGTTTAACATTGTTCCAGAGGTCTCTGAGACTGTCCCCAGTGCGTTTCATTCTTTTTTCCATATTCTGCTCTGCAGTAGTTGTTTCCACTATTTTATCTTCCACGTCACTTATCCATTCTTTTGCCTCAGTTATTCTGCTATTGATTCCATCTAGAGTATTTTTAATTTCTTTTATTGTGTTCTTCCTCATTGCTTGTTTCCTCTTTAGTTCTTCTAGGTCCTTGATAAATGTTTCTTGCATTTTCTCTCTTCTGTTTCCAAGATTTTGGATCATCTTTACTATCATTATTCTGAATTCTTTTTCAGGTAGACTGACTATTTCCTCTTCATTTGTTAGGTCTGGTGGGTTTTACCTTGCTCCTTCATCTGCTCTGTGTTTTTCTGTCTTCTCATTTTGCTTATCTTACTGTGTTTGGGGTCTCCTTTTTGCAGGCTGAAGGTTCGTAGTTCCTGTTTTTTTTGCTGTCTGTCCCCAGTGGCTAACGTTGGTTCAGTGGGTTGTGTAGGCTTCCTGGTGGAGGGGACTAGTGTCTGTGTTCTGGTGGATGAGGCTGGATCTTGTCTTTCTGGTGGGCAGGTCCACGTCTGGTGGTGTGTTTTGGGGTGTCTGTGGCCTTATTATGATTTTAGGCAGCCTCTCTGCTAATGGATGGGGTTGTGTTCTTGTCTTGCTAGTTGTTTGGCATAGGGTGTCCAGCACTGTAGCTTGCTGGTCGTTGAGTGAAGCTGGGTTCTTGTGTTGAGATGGAGATCTCTGGGAGATTTTCACTGTTTGATATTATGTGGAGCTGGGAGGTCTGTTGTGGACCAGTGTCCTGAAGTTGGCTCTCCCACCTCAGAGGCACAGCACTGACTCCTGGCTGGAGCACCAAGAGCCTTTTATGCACACAACTCAGAATAAAAGGGAGAAAACATAGAAAGAGAGAAAGAGAGGAAGAGAGGACTGAAGGAAGGGAGGGAGGGAGCAAGGAAGGAAGGAGGAAGGAAGGAAGAAAAGAAAAAGAATAAAATAAAATAAATAAAATAAAATAAAGTTAATAAAATTAAAAATAAAAAATAATTATTAGGAAGAAAAAAAATTTTAAGTAAAAACATACAAAAAAAACTGGACGGACAGAACCCTAGGACAAATGGTGAAAGCAAAGCTATACAGACAAAATTTCACACAGAAGCGTACACATACACACTCACAAAAAGAGGAAACGGGTAAAAAATAATATATCTTGCTCTCAAAGTCCACCTTTTCAGTTTGGGATGATTCGTTGTCTATTCAGGTATTCCACAGATGCAGGGTACATCAAGTTGATTGTGGAGATTTAATCCTCTGCTTCTAAGGCTGCTGGGAGAGATTTCCCTTTCTCTTCTTTGTTCACACATCTCCCGGGTTTCAGCTTTGGATTTGGCCCTGGCTCTGCGTGTAGGTCGCCTGAGGGTGTCTGTTCTTCGTTCAGACAGCACGGGGTTAAAGGAGCAGCTGATTCGGGGGCTCTGGCTCACTCAGGCTCACGAGGAGGGAGGCACATGGATGCGGGGCGAGCCTGCGGCAGCAGAGGCCAGCATGACGTTGCACCAGCCTAAGGTGTGCCATGCATTCTCCCGGGGAAGTTGTCCTTGGATCACGGGACCCTGGCAGTGGCGGGCTGCACAGGCTCCTAGGAGGGGAGGTGTGGATAGTTACCTGTGCTCGCACACAGGCTTCTTGGTGGCGGCAGCAGCCTTAGCGTCTCATGCCCGTCTCTGTGGTCCGTGATGATAGCCGTGGCTTGCGCCCGTCTCTGGAGCTCCTTTAAGCAGCGCTTTATTCCCCTCTCCTCGCGTACCAGGAAACAAAGTGGGAAGAAAACGTGTCTTGCCTCTTCGGCAGCTCCAGACATTTTCCCGGACTCCCTCCCGGCTAGCCGTGGTGCACTAGCCCCTTCAGGCTGTGTTCACGCCGCCAACCCCAGTCCTCGCCCTGGGATCTGACAGAAGCCTGAGCTGCAGCTCCCAGCCCCCGCCTGTCCCAGTGGGTGAGCAGACAAGCTTCTCGTGCTGGTGAGTGCCAGTGGGCACCTATCCTTTGTGCGGGAATCTCTCCGCTTTGCCCTCCGCACCCCTGTTGCTTCACTCTCCTCCACGGCTCCACAGCTTCCCCCCTCCGCCACCTGCAGTCTCTGCCCGCGAAGGGGCTTCCTAGTGTGTGGAAACCTTTCCCTCCTTCACGGCTCCCTCCCACTGGTGCGGGTCCATCCCTATTCTTTTGTCTCTGTTTTTTCTTTTTTTCTTTTGCCCTACCCAGGTACATGGGAAGTTTCTTGCCTTTTGGGAGGTCTGAGGTCTTCTGCCAGCATTCAGTATGTGTTCTGTAGGAGTTGTTCCACGTGTAGATGTATTTCTGATGTATCTGTGGGGAGGAAGGTGATCTCCGCACCTTACTCTTCCGCCATCTTCCTCAACTTCATACTACTATTCTTATTTGTAGTAAAAAAAAAATGCATCTAGTACAAAGTGTTGATAAGAGTTTGGAACCTAAAGAACTCAGATAAGTTTCTGGTGGAAATACTAATTTGTACAATCATTTTGAAATACAATTTAAAATGATATAGTGAAGTTGAACATATGAATATATTATGACTCAACAGTTTTATTCTCAGTCGTATACATTGCTACAACTCTTGAAAAATGTGCACTAGGGGAAATGCACATAATACCTCATAGCATAAGAGTAAAAAACCATGAAACAGACTAAGTGCCCTTTATAACAGACAAATTAATTATGGTAAGTCACAAAATGGAATACTGTGAACTCTGAGAATTAATAAACTACTGCCACATAAGGCAACATAGGTAAATCTGAGAAATGTATAAACAAACAAAAAAACAAAAATAAGGGTGGATAAAGATGATTGTTTCTACGAAGATCAAAACCAAGCAAAACTAAGCATCATATGGTTAGGCATTCATAAAAATGTGCTAAGCTATTTTTAAAATACAGGAATAATAAAAATTAAGTTTATTAAGGCAGTGTTGTCAGCTGTCAAAAGAGTATTGTCAGAGAGCAGCAGGGAGTTTTCTTTAATGAAATGAGCAATTTGGGCAGAAGTTGCACACGTATGGAAACTTGTGTTGCATAGCCACGACCTGCACCAAGCTGTTTAAATTTTGGTTTTCAGCTATACTAGCCACATTTAAATGTTTAATAGCTACACGTGTCTAGTGGTCATTATATTGGATAGAGCTGATTATAGAACACTATAACTTTCTGTCACTGCAGGAAGTTATATTAGACAGCACTGTTTGCTATAAGCTTCACGTCCATTAAATATACTTTTCTGGGGCTTCCCTGGTGGCGCAGTGGTTGAGAGTCCACCTGCTGATGCAGGGGACATGGGTTCGTGCCCCGGTCCAGGAAGATCCCACATGCCGCGGAGCCGCTGGGCCTGTGAGCCATGGCCATTGAGCCTGCGTGTCCAGAGCCTGTGCTCTACAATGGGAGAGGCCACAACAGTGAGAGGCCCACGCACCGCAAAAAAAAAAAAAATATATATATATATATATATATTTTTTTTCTGTATCAAGTACTGCATAAAGATTTTAAATGTACTATCTTTTAACCTAGTAATCTATTTATTTCAATGTACCTTAAAAAATACTATGAAATACAGGTAAACATTTTAGGCATAAACATGATAATTGCAGCATTATTTAATTAAAAAAAAAATAAAGACCTCAATATCTAACCAAAGAAAAAATTGAAGGTAATTATGACACCTCAAAAAATCACAATTTGTAATAAATAAAAAGCTATTTTACTGACTTGAGAAAGCTTCTGAAATAAATGCTAGGTTAAAAGGAAGGATACAAAATAAAATGTTTTGTGTATTCTCAACTATTAAAAATTGAAGATAAACAAGATGGGAGAAAAAAAGCAACAAAAATTGAACAAATAATAACATGAAAACAAACATCATAGGCCCTGTTCCAATTGCTTTACAAAAACTAAATCTGATATTCCTCATAAGAACCCAATTTCATAGTTACCATTTATTTCCTTTTTGAGACAAAGAATATGAGAAACAGATAAGTTATATAACTTGCCTAAGGTCACACAGCTAACAAGTGTCAGAGTTGGGATGCAAATCCAGGCATTCTGGCTATCAACTTCAAAAGGTTAAAACTGATACCAAGATTTAGTCTGACTTTATTTATTTTACTTTCCACTTTTGCTTTTAGGGGTGTGTATGTGTGTCTGTGTGTGTGTGTAATCTATGTGATCTACACAAGTAACTTAGAAGAAATATAGTAAGATTACAGAACAGTCATAGTGTAGCAACTAAAGTGGAGGCAATGGCCATGATAGAGGGAGGATGAAACACTGAGAATCCTGATGTGGAACTCAAGGCAATAAGGCATAAATTCAGGCATAGCTAGTAAAAAGCAGTCTAGCAGGGAATTAGTGATGACAGAGTGGTCTTGATCTATCAGGTAAACAATCTGAGTGGATAGAAAGACCAAGGCCAATTTTAAAGATACAGACATTGTTAAGTTATAAATCAGTGGCTCCGATGACAAGTTTCATATATGGTACATATGGAACTTTTGTTATGTCATTCAACCAACAACTGTACATAATTGAATAATTACAACAACATTGAAAATGACAGTAAGAGTTCTTTTACGTGAAATAAGAATTTTAGAGTAAAATAGCCATGATTTGTCACCAGAGATTATTTCTCTTACTCCTCCAACAATTGCTATTGTTCAACTGAAATATTAAAATAATTCTGTTTTTTTGTTAAAGAAGAAAAGCTTTTTATGTTAAAGAACTGGGAAATTTTAATTTAAAAACCTAAGCAAAATAATTTAAGAATGACCTATAATGTTTAATTCACATAAAACATTTACTATATTTTTCTATTTACCTTTTTTTCTTGTGAGTGCATATATACTTTTAAATGCTTCTTTTTATCTTCTAGTTCAAGAATCTGTATTTAATCCTTCTTACATATTCACAGTCATTCTAGATTTTTTGTCACTTTGAATTTTTATTGAAACATAATATATTGCTGAAAAGTGCAAAAATCATACATGTCAGCATAATTAAATTTCACAAATGGAGCATGCTATGTGCTCACAACCCTACAACTCTGAGCAAAAAACAAAAAACGAAAAAACCCAGCATATAAGAAATGTACATTTTTGTATGTCTGGCTAGTTTTGTTTAAAATGCCATTCATTAAAATCAGTCATACTCTTGCATATAACATTGGTTCATTCATTCTAATTCCATTATAGTATTATATTGTGTGAAAATGCCATCATTTATCTGTTCTAACTTTGATGGCTATTTATCCAATTTTTTACTATTACAAGGAGCACTGCTATGAAAATTCATGGACATTAATTTGGAGATCAGATGTATGCATTTTGTTGAATATAGTCCTTGGAGTATAATTCCAAGTTCATAGGGTATGCATATGTTCAGCTTCAATAGACACTGACAGATATAGGTATCCAAAGGAGTAATAATGGTTTAAATTCCCACCAGTAATGAATGATAGTTTCAATTGCTCTGCATTTTGCTAACACTTGGTATCGCCTTGTGTTTTAATTTGCATTTTGCTGTACCCAAAAAAGTTGAGCACTTTTTTAATATATTTACTGTTCATTTTGGATATCCTTGTTTAAAGAGATGCCTGATTAAGACTTTTGCTTTTGCTTTTTCAATTAGATTTTTCAGTCTCTTTGATATTGATTGGTAGCTATTTTATAAAAATGCTGGATATGTGTCCTTCATCAGATGTATTAGTACATATGTCTTCTTCTACTTTGTAGCTTGCTTTTTCACTGTCTTTGTGGGTTTTTTTAAAAAAAATGTAAGTTCTTACTATAAATGTAGTCTAATTTGTAATTTTTAAAAGAAATCTTGTGTTGTTCATGGTAATACTTTGTCCTTATAAGTTTCTTCTAAGGTTTTCCTGTTCCTCTATTCAAATTTAGATTTGAAATTCATCTGGAGGAAATTATTCCCTGTAATACAAGTCCTGTTTCCCACAAACACTCTCAGCTTTAATTTATTTGAAAATGTCTTTGTTTCACTTTCATTATAAAAGTATATCTTTACTGGTTATAAACTTCTAGGTTGGCAGTTATATTTGTTCAGCAATTTAATAATGCAGTCCATGTTTTCTGGCTTTCATAGTTTCTGGTGAAAAATCATCCCTTACTCTTCTTATTTCTGCTCACAGAATATATTCTTTTTTTTCTTGCTATTTTTAAGATTTCTTCTTTGCCCCTTTTCTTCAATAGTTGGACCAGGATATACCTAGATGTGATTTTCTTTGTATTTATTCTACATGGGGTTTGCTGAGCTTCCTGAATTTGTGATTTGGTGTCTTTTTATGATTTGAAAAGTCTCAAACATTATAACTTCAAACATTATAACTTCAAACATTGGTATTACCCTAATGTCTCCTTTTCTTTCTGGACTCTGGTTACACTCCACTTACATTTTCAGTGTGCCCTAATTTCTTCTCATGCACTTATTTTTCTTTCCTGTTTATTTCTGTGGCTCAATTTAGGTATATTAATGTGACTTCGAGGTTACAAAATCTGTATTTTGTAATGACTAATCTGTGTAGTGGACACAAAGATGCACCTATCAGCCTTCAAGCAGTAATTTGTTGCCCCACATGCCAGTAGAAAGCCTACTATCAGTATCTTTAGGCTTAATTCAGCTGCAAAGAGCTGCCCTGCCTAAGACAACTCCCTTCTTCCTGGGGCAACATATAATCAATGATTGATGGAGGAAAAATAATGGACCAGAAATTTTGGCCCAAAGTAGGACAACTTTGATGGGCCATATGTGTTCCAGATTTCCCTATTGTTTTGAGCAATATTTTTCTGAGCCTGCATGGCAAACAGCTTTTTCACAATTCCCAATCCTGCTTTTCCCCCTCCATTTTACATGTGTGGATCCCTAACAAATACTGTATACAAATGACCATCTCAGCATCTCCTTCTTGAGAAATCAATCTATGACCACCAGTGATACTGGGAGTGTTCAGAGAAAGCAGGTTATGATGATGTTTTGGAGGTGGATTACTTGCTGTCAATCTGGCAATGAGGATTACATCCATGGTTGTAGATGGCGCACAGAAAGCCCCTAGAAAAATAAAGCAGTTCAATTGTTAAAAACCACTGGTGGTAAATCAGGATGGCATACTCGATAGTAAAGAATGTACTGGTTGGTGTGACTTATTGATTGTTTGAAAATATAGGGCGAATAATAATTATACAGTGATTTTGGATGGATATTACTAAGCTTTAATACTCTAGAAATAATAATAAAAAGCTACAGGCAGCTCACAGACTACTGAAAACCAAGTGTAAAGGCCAGAGGACCTTCCTAGCAATTTAAAAAGAGGCTCTTATCTCTTACAATGGGAGGGGAGAGCTGAGAACTAGTCCCAGGACTTAATAGAGTGGTAGAATATGGTAGAAGGTTAAACATGCAGATGAAGTAGTTTCTCTCTTTGGGTGAAAGCTCAGTTTTGGGAAGAAAATGGGATACTGACAGTTAGGATGGGACATCTGTTAAACTTTGTAACTCTCTCAGATCACTTTTAACCCTTTGACCCTGCTGCAGTAGCCCACTTCTTCCTATTAGGAGCTAGCACCCCCAATTTACTTGAAGACAGTGCAGAGTCCTCTCACCTGCATAGTAACATGTGCCCTTCTCAGGATATGTCCATCACTCCCCTCCCAGACACTAGCCTATAAACAGGGTTATTTAATTCACAGCATAACTCAGCCAATATCATGCTGAACTTGATAAGAGGGGAAAAGAGATCACACCGCAAAAGTGCTGAAGACTTGGCCAGAATATAACCTAAGGAACTGGGAAAGTATATGTGTGAAGAGATTCCAAATATTCTTGAAAAAAGACAGAACCTAAGTTTGGCTAGGGAAGAGTTTATTGATTTGGGAGCACTCAATTGAGATATATTTTAACACTATGGTAAGGACCTCAGAAGAAGTTCCAAACTAGCTACCAAAGTGGCTCCTAAAACCTGAGAAGAGAAACGACACTGTTGAGCAAAGCTGAAATGCCAGCACTGCTGAGGCAGACAGTGGAGGAAGAGGTCAAAGGTGCATGGAAGTAGGTGTGCTAGAATATGTACACAATATAAGGCCAAAAGATCTAATAGATTATGTTCCACAGTAAGACTTAGAGATTACATTATTTACCATGGCCATAAAGAATGGGCTGGTGAGAGAAGTATCAACATTTACTAAAACAGTCAGTGATGAAATGCTGTTTTGAGGTCAGAGCTGAAGGAAAGAGAAGCTGTTACATGACTAAGCTTACTGCCGGTAAGAGTAACAGTAGAGATGATAGGACCCTGAAAAACAGAGAACAACAGATAACAGGTGGCGGCACTCAACTGCCAAGAACAAGGTGGACACAATATTCATGAGTCACAGGATCAGAATGACATCCAAGGAAAACTGACCCACAGTGGTTGTTAATACACAGTGGTATCATACAGGACAGCCAATAAGGGTACTACTTAGCTTCTACCACCAGAGAACATCAAGGATAAATGACTAGGAGACTAAGGGCAATTGTCCCCAGTTAAAAAGTCATATCCTTTGCCCAGTTTCCAGATCTGAGGAGTTTTTCAGACAAGAAGTCCATATGCTAGAGAAGAGAAGAGGCTGGGATTTCGAGCAAGAATACTGGACAACTTTTTACATGACTGTAGGCAGTGATCAAAATTCATAGACCTCTATACCTGAAAAGGGTTCATTTTATTGTATATGAATTATGTCACAATGAAACTTAAAAACAGAAAAATTAATTCAAAGCATGCCCTAATCCACTACCATTCTTTTAAAAATCATCTAGTGGCTACACATTACTTTTAATATTTTCAGCTGCATTCTCTGGACTCTGTTTTACTCTTTTAGCTAATCTTATACAATTCTTCCCCTTGTGGTTAGATGTCACCCTGGCTCTTCAAATCGCCTGGCCTTCACAGTAGGGTTTGTGTGCCTGCTAATTAATCCCTACACATCTATAACATATCAACATAAGCATCACATACTTTAAAGAAGCCTTTTCTAAATTCCAAAATCTAGGTAAAGCACATACATGTAAGTGCTTTCATACAAAGCACTTACTTCAGTATATACTTAACCATTCATAAGTGCAATTATACGATTGATGCTTTTTTCCCCACAGTAATCCAAAAAATTATTAGAGCAGAGGTCCACTTTCTTTTCTACATCATTTTACCTCAAGGATTTAGCACAATGTCTGGCACATACCATGTGTGGAATAAATATATTTCAAATTATATGATAAATAGATATTTTTATCACATGATTTTCTATCTTTATTACTAAAAAGTATTGGGGATTATTTATTTCTTTATATGTATTACCATGTGTATTTTAATGGTACGTATCAAATTTACTGGGTACTTGTATATCTTGTCTTAAATAGTCAGTAAAAATGACTTTTAAACTAAATTCCTTTATAATAATCACGAATGCTCTTTTGTACTTATTCCACAGGAATCATAGAGTCAAATGAAATGTTAATTGACATCCAATTTGAGTCTTAAAGCACTACCAAGTATAAACTCTAAATAATTACCATTTAAAATATTCATTAAATTTTAGATGGAGAATAATTGCCATTTTAAAACTTTTATGGAATTAGCTATGACCAACCTAGGTAGTTTTGAGAAAGAATTAGATGGTTTAAATAAACACAAAGCACTAGTATATAACAGTTTCTGCAAACATTCACCATTGTTTATGTTTTTAGACCCTCCGTTTGGTTTAGTAGATTTCTTATCTTATGTGTTTCTCAGAGTATAAAATCTAGATGGTTCAAACAGCCATCTGCTACATTCTATGAAATTTTTTATGTCCCTTGTTATCTCTACACCTGCACATCTGGTTGTGTTTCTGTTGAAACAAATAAAATATTCAGATTCTTTTCATATGAACCTTAAATAATACTTACCAAGTAAACACGACAATTGATAACAGGCAAAATGGAAATAAACATCAGTGAAGTAATGATTGGTTACCAAAATTTGAGTGTAGTAATCCAGCTTTAACTTACTATGTTAATTGTGAATATTTAATTGCTAAAAAATAAGACTAGAGATGTGTGTGATATGAAATTTATGTTCAAAGTGGTGAAATAAAACAAACTTCCTTTCAGAGTTTTTAATGTGGTTAAATCCACTTCTTTTATGATAATGATCATATAAATCAAGTTGTATATGTGATCTTTCTCTCTCTCTCTCTCTATATATATATATATAGATAGATATATATATAGATAGATATATAGATATATGCCTCAAGGTGACAAAAAGACAATATATAAGTGATAATTTATGTCATTATCCCCTGTGTACACTCTCACTGACAGCTTGATACATGAATAAATTCAAGGTGTAGACTGAGAAATAATACATTTTTAACTTAGAAGTTGAATACAAAAACTCCATTGAACAGATGACTATTTCCCTAAAGAAATAAGCAGGCATGTCCAACACATGGCAAGACCACTGATTCAATGTTTATTTAGAAATAAAATTAAAATATATGGCAATGTATTTCCCAAGCTCATGTGGATCTCTGGATTAATAGCTAACATATCAAGTCTTTTTTTTTTCTCATGCGTATTATTTAATACATTTAAAATTATTGCCCTGAACTGATATATCCAATTGTTTGTGTTACAGTGATGAGTTCAAATTAGTCAAGATAATTACCTTTTTATGGCAAGATGTCAGAATAATTAAGTTCCCATAGCCACATTACCACCAAGCTATGTTATACAATATTCAAATATATTTAAGAAGGCCAAAGTTTGATTCTGGCAAACCTCCACCTACATTGTTTATCTTAGAGAGCTAGATTTTTATTTCATGATTAAAGGAGACTTTGTTTTCTGTCTTACCTCTGTATTCCAAATGCTTTGCATAGTGGCTAACATAATCAAGTTTCAATAATTACTTGTGAAATTAATCAGTAAAAATGAGTAATGAGTGACATAACCAGAAGTGTGACTGAATGAGAGACAATCACTGATTGAAGAAACACAAAAGCTGCATTGGAAAATAATATGTAGCGAAGAAGGTTTATGAAACCTTTTTAAAAATCTGCTACTTAAAATCCCTCAGGCAGAGCAAGAGGTTTAAAGTAAGAGATGTCAAGGAAAAAAATACCCCTCAGGAATCATCCTAAATCAAGGGGAATATGCTGGATTGTTTACTGAACCTAGGATAGAAGTTCTAGCTATATCTAAACTTGATAATTGAAGGGAAAAAACTGAAATGGGAAAATTTGGAGATATTTATGTTACAGTGTCTTAGATTAATATATCACTCACTATGCTGTGGAGATAAATAACCCCCAGGAATAGTTGGCAAAAGAATGATTAGAATCCTACAAAATTAGACTAAAAAGTCACATTTGATTTTGTCATTATTAATTAATCAGCAGTGACATGTTATTTTCCAAGATAAGAGCACAAATATTTTCCAACGTAAGTAGCCTGCATGGAAAAAAAGAGTGAGTTATAAACAACAGAACTAGTCATATGCATACGTAGCTCACAGGCAGAGTTTGGTATGGAGAGATACGTTTAGAAATGTGTCTTCTTCAACCACTATTTCACTAATTTAAACATTTTCAACCTGTGTTCACGTCTCACATGAAGAGGAGTTTGGCTGAATATGTATGGCTTAGGGTGACTCATAAGGTTGCAACAGAGCTATTGTCTGGGGCTACAGTATCTGAAGACTTGACTGGGACTGAAGAATTCATTCTAATCTAACTCACTTGAATGTTGGCAAGAGGTTTCAGTTACTCATCATGTGAACCTTTCCATAGGGCCGATAGCAACATGACAACTAGATCCCTCAGAGCTAGTGATCTAAGAGAGAAACAGAGAATGCATGTAACAGAAACAGTTGTCCCTGTGCCTTTTTTTTTTTTTTTTTTTTTTTCCTGGTACGCAGGCCTCTCACTGCTGTGGACTCTCCCGCCGCGGAGCACAGGCTCCGGACGTGCAGGCTCAGCGTCCATGGCTTACGGGCCCAGCCACTCCGCAGCATGTGGGATCCTCCCGGACCGGGGCACGAACCCATGTCCCCTGCATTGGCAGGTGGACTCGCAACCACTGCACCACCAGGGAAGCTCACCCCTGTGCCTTTTATAACCTTATCTTGAAAGTGACATAACATGATTTATGCAAAGATCCTGTTGGTCACGCAGACCCACCCTGATGCAATGTGGGAAGGGATCACGCAAAGTCTGAAGTACAAGATGTGGGGATCACCGGGACTATCTTGGAACTGGCTACCTCACTGCTTAAGTGTTTGCACCCTCTGTCCATACTTATGTTAAAAGCCAGATGTAACTTAAAATGCTGTGTGTCTTACCTTATGATTCTGTAAGACCGATAAGACTCATTTCATGATGAGGGATTTTGGATGTATAGTCATTAGGTGTCCCATGGTCAGCCTTTCTATCTCTATCAGGAACAATTAGCATGTCAGGGGTTGTTTTTCAAAAACATTGAACTTTCTGAAGCAGATGTAATGGACTTGCTTCAGAATTCCAATATTCTGGGTTATGATTCTCCCATGGATCTTGCCTCACAGTCCATATAATATCTTTTCTCACCATTGATAGTACCAAAACCAAAGGGTCTTCCAGATTCAATGGTCCAAGGGGCAGTGTTGCTTACATTACAGCCTGGACTTGCTGCAGAGCTAATTCCTGCTCTAGGCTTCACACACAGCTGTTAGCCCTTTGTAACACCACGATATAGGCCAGAACATTTTTCCTAGATGTGTAGTATACTGTCTCCAGAATTCACAGAGGCCCACCAGGAATTGAGCTCCCTTCTTTGTGGTAGGAGACATAAAATGCAATAATTTGTCTTTTAATTTGGATTTGTGCCAGCATTCCCTTGACAACTTGTCCCCTAAATATTTTATACCTGTGACCTCTTCCACCACTGTAGTCTTTGGGGAGAGGTAAACAACTTGTCTCTTTAGTTCATAAATTTCCAGATTGAAAGAAATATATCTGGGAGCTACACTTAAAGAACAAAACCTGAGGAGCTATATTTGCCCCTAAACCTGAGGAGATTTTAAACTTTGCTCTGATTCTGTAATGGGATAGCATGTCTGTGGTCTGTAAGAGTAGATAAATTAATCTTGCATGTGGGGAAGAACATGAATCTCTTTGAGGGTATGAGAGCAGACTGTAGTGGTCAGGTTTCAGCATGGCCCACAGTCATCCCTGCCTCTTGGTTTTAAACCCTGTGTGTGACCCCTCCTCACATTAAATAGGGCTGACATATGTAATCACGAGAATATTGTATAAATGATGGAGTGTGACTTCTGAGATTAGGTCATAAAAGACACTGTTGTTTTCATCTTGCTCTCTTAAATCTAAGACCTTCTGCCAAGAGCCAGAGTTCACCTGAGGCCTTATGCCAATAGTTACACAAGTGATATCTTGGTAGTACACCCTCCAGCCCCAGTCAAGCCTTCAGATGACACTAGCTCTGATGACATCCCAATTGCAACCTTTTGTGAGATCCTGAGCAAGAATTATATTGCTAAGCCACTCCTGAATTTCTGATTTGCAGAAACTTGAAATTAATAAATGTTTGTTGTTTAAAGCTGCTAAGTTTTTTAAACATCAGTAATTAACTAATAGAACTAAACCTCCCCTGGAAGGAAAAGCAGTGGACTTTGCATTCAAATGGACCATCTGTAATGTTTGGTAGCACATCTAATTTGGAGATCTAGAATTCAGCAAGACTTTCTATAATATACATCCATAAATATTGATCAAAGACTCTCCACTAGGTTTATAAGTTATCTGAGCTACTGCCATCATGGATGTTAATTAAATGAGAACCAGAGCTGGAATTTTTTTTTTTTCCTTTGAGAGGTTCTCCCCACCCCCACCCCCCATGAAATAGAGATAGGCAATGAAGTTGCTTTTTACACAACAGAATTTCTAGGGACTAATCACACACACAAAAAAAACAAGTTGGATTTCAAAGTTTCTTTTTTTTTCCAAGGGAGAGAAAAAGGAAAACCAGTTCGTGCAACAGATTGATGGGAATGGTATGGTAAGCTTTAGGCAAACAATTTTAACCATATTAATAATGAACACCTGTGTATATACAGCCCTACTAGCAATGACATGTATGCTACTGAAATACTCTAAATTTTTGCCCAGAATTCTCAAAAGGAAAGTAATTTGGAGACAGATAACTATGCAGATTCTCCCATACGGCAAGGAATACTGCTTCAAACTGTAATTGAGAGTCACTTGGTCTTATAATTTTTATGCAGGTAGATATCTGAAGGTGAGCTCAAAATCTGCAAAATTCCTTTAAAGGTTAATTCTGCCCAAAGTACCTTAGATTTTTCTTTTCCTTCCTTACGGAATGACACATATCTTACCGAAAATGATTTTGTTTGTTTATTTGAAGACAAAAATAGTAAGTGATACAACTAAAGTTCAATTTAAAGTATCTTGGGAAAGACTAGAGATTTTTAAATAAGCATTTTATCACTAGGGTCAGAAAACAGTAGAGCCTTAGCTGTTGTTTGCTTATATATGTACAACTAAAGGTAAACTTTTCTCTTCTTTCCCTCATTTTCTGCTGAAACAATAAAGCCTGAGAAAAGAACACATATTGCCTGTATTCCACATATTCCAGAGTGATGAGATAGCCCACCTACGGGTGCAAGCCATTCCCGTTACTAGCTCACGTTGAGGATTTAAGAAGCCTGTAATTAAATAGAGAAGAATTTCTTTGGAAGGGGTTGGTTGTTGGTTGGACTGTGATCTGCTGCTTATCTCAAGCATAGGGGAGTGAAGAGGGGCACTTTCTCCTCGAGTTAAGTCAGTACAAAAAAGGAATTCATGGCAACCACTTTGTTAGCTTGTTATGTGTCCTGTAACATATTTTGAGTTTGCACCATGTCTGAGAAATATAAAGTCTAAGAGCTGCATTTTTTTATTATTATTATTTTTACATCTTTATTGGAGTATAATTACTTTACAATGGTGTGTTAGTTTCTGCTTTATAACAAAGTGAATCAGTTATACATATACATATGTTCCCATATCTCTTCCCTCTTGCATCTCCCTCCCTCCCACCCTCCCTATCCCACCCCTCCAGGGGGTCACAAAGCACGAACTGATCTCCCTGTGCTATGCAGCTGCTTCCCACCAGCTAGCAGTTTTGGTGGAAAAGTGAAGAGGTATGGCTCTGCTGGGAGCTAAGTGTGCTGCTTTCCATTGATGAAAGGTGGCTTTCACTTGTATATTCTGTGCGTCACATGAGCCACACTGGGGCCTTTGGAAATTAAATGCAACCACAAGTATGCTTTGCATAAGGGGACCTCAGCAATAAGTTGTTTGTCTTAGGTCATTATACATATTTGCATAGGGGGGTGGGAGTTGGGGAGGGGTAAATGATCAGCCAGAGAAGAAGCATTGACCTGTCAAGAAAGCTCCCTTGGTAAGCAGAGTCACCTAAGGAGGCTCCCTTTGAGGAAACCATAAAAACTCCCAACTGAAAAAAAAAAACAGATAGATCAACATTGAGACTCTGCCATGCCTAGAGGAAATCTGAACCAGATTATTTTGTGCTAATTAATTAAGAGTTTTCTTTCATTTACCTCTTTTCTGTATCCTGAATTCCAATGCTGGATGTATAAGATGCTGTTTTGGAAGGGGGAAGGAGTAGGAGATAACTAAGAATAAGTGAGAAGTCAACCACAGTCCCCTTCCCCAAAGGAGTTTCAGACTGTCAGAAGGGACAAACTTTAATGTTAAATGAAGTTGAGTGTTGACATGATTAAACTGGTCTGGACATCTCCATTTTACTACCTAAAAGTAAAAAAAAAAAAAAAAAAAAAAAAATTATAATTACTTTTATAACTAAATGTCACAAATTAAATAGTACACTGAGTAGGTCTGAAGATATCTGAGGCAGAGTGGGAAAAGTAAAGTTATTTTCTGATTCAACTGTATTGAATACTAATTACACAGAAAAAAAATATAGACAGTATCAGGTACATAGTAAGTGTTCAAAAAACATGGCTGTTTGTGTATATAGAATTTCAACATGCAAAAATAAAATCTACTTTCATTTTATTGCCAAGGATGACATAGATATTGGCATCAGAATGACCATGGCAAAATGTCCATGTTTTACACACTAAACTGCATCTTTCTCATTTAAATGTATTTTTGTTCAGAAGGAAAATTGATTTTTTATTTTGGTTTGAACTTTTTTTTCATAAAGTGATCATTAAATTTTTCATGGGTGAAAAACTTATAACTCATTGTAAAAGTTCTGATATTCTGTTTATTTACAGTAAATACATTGCAACAGAACGTAGTATATACTAAATGTTTGTAGATATTGACAGTCTGGCTTCTGGCCAGTATCCTCTGTGTGATTGTTCAGGCCTGACCACAAGCAACTATGTGGCATTGCCTAGCAGGCCTCATGGGGGAAAGTGACTATCCACACACTAAACTGGGCACATAGCCAGGACATTACAGTCTCTGGAGGGAGTTTCAGTCAAGGACTCGAGCTTGCCAAGACCAGCCAAACTCCTAAGTATATTTTCATTTCTAGCCCAGGAACCTTCATTCTGAGGTCTTTTTCTTAGGTGGCCTTGGCAAGACAATTTTCTCCACTCCGACTCTGCTTTTCTAATACTAGTCCTTCCCCCTCTCCATCCTCTGGCTCCTCAGGTCCATAAGGAGACTTCTCAGGCATCTTTGTTCAGTCCCCCTCAGCAGTGAGAAGATTACTCCAGTCTCTGCTGCAAGTCACCTGACCCTCTCCCATTACCATTTTGTGGCTGGAAATGAAACACTCGGGAGCTGGTGCTTTTCTTTTCTGCCTCCTGCATACACTGTCACAATATATACAATGGAATATGACCTAGCCATAAAAAGAAATAAATGAATAAAGTCTTGATTGCTACTTTCAGTTTAGCTCATTGTCCTAACTGACCACTTCCCTACCTGGCAAGCTCAACAGATGAAGCTTTCATTAGATTCTCAAAGGGGACTCGTGCCCCCAAAATGATAAAGTATCTTGCTCGGTGAGTCTCAGACAATCAGGAAGCTTAGCTTTGTGACCAAGAATAAGAATGGATTTGAAGAAGTCTCTCAACCAAAATGCAATATGTTTTTCAAATACTTGTTGAAAGAGTCAAGGGAGCCACTGACACAATGAAGCAGGTAAAAAAGCTATGGTTCATATATGGTAGTAAATATGTACAAAGCTCAGCACTCTGCACATTACATTTTTTATCTCATTTAATCAATAAAACAGACCTAAGAGTAAGTACTATTATTATCCTAATTTTTTTAAAAACAAACAGATAAACTAAAGCAAAGTGTGACTGAGAAATGTTAACAGTATTATACAAGTATGATGTTTGACTCCAAAGTCTACTTTCTTAACCACACTATTACCTTCTATGGTGAAAATAAAACTTTCTTCATTCTTAGATTCTTAGGAAATTTTCCATAAGACCTAACTCATCCAGAATATATCATTTGTCTTATAATTTACTTTAGTAGACAGAGCATAATAAAAACTTACTTAGGTCCAAGTATTCTTTACAGTTTTTGTTTCCTTAATTATCACCAATTCAGCTGTCTTCAGTATCATAAACTTTAACCCACTTTTCCACTACACTTAATCATAAGGTTGAACATCCAGGTACATTTTTGTTAGGCCTGCCATATTCTCTTGGTCGTTAAATCTGACAATTTGTTTTTCTAATAGCAAATAATATTGTATCCCCTACAAGATAACAGTTACCCACAAAATCACAGAGTTCATGTTTCCGTTCCCACATCCTGCTATAGCCACATGGTAATCTTGAAAATCACCAACAATTGGTGTACACCATGAATCATCACTTTTTGAAAGTGGCACATTTTGTGCTATGTTCCATTATATTCCCTCTTTCCAATCATTTTTAAAATTGTAAAAATATTAGGTATATGATTGTAAATATAAATCACCAATAACTACAGAAAGAAGAGGTATCTTGGCTTAATATATAAAACTGGGCTTTGGAATCAGACAGACAATGGTGCTAATCCTAACTCCAGCCCTGAAAAGCTGTATTATTTTGGAGAGATACTTACTTCTCTGAGTCTCAGTTTCTTCACTGTGAAAGGAGGATTACTCTCACTTTGCAGTTATTTTGAAAAAATCCCCATAATGTATCAAAAATGCTTGGCTCACAGCTTGGCAGCCAATAATATGAAGGTCAAACCATTTTGACAGCTAGGCTTGTGTTAAGAGCTTTACACTTTTTATCTGATTTGATTTAATCCTCACAAGAACATTATGATGTACAGACTTGTTACAAGAGGTGCTGTCTCCATTTCTTCATTTTCTGAAGAAAGGCATATACATACTCCATTTCTGATGTTTTTGTTGAGAGCTGTGCTATGTCCCTGATAAAATTCGTATAGTGAAACCCTAACTCCCAATATAACTACATTTAGACATGGGGCTTTTGGGAGGTAATTAAAATCAGATGAGATTATGAGGGTAGAGTCCTCATGATGGCATTAGTGGCTTTATAAAAAGAGAGAAAGATTGTTCTCTCTCTGTCTCTTCCATTGAAGACACAGAGAGAAGGTGGCTGTCTGCAAACCAAAAATAGGGCCTTTACCAGGTACCCATCCGAGGCCACCTTGATCTTGGATTTCCAGATGTTGATCTTAGCTTCCAGAACTGTGAGAAGTAAATGTCTGTTGTTTAAGCTACCCAGTCTATGGTATTTTGGTATAGCAGCCCAAGTAGATTAACACAAGCTGAGATGTAATATCTATATATCCTTATTATTTAAAATAATAATCATTATCTGATTGCACATGTTTATTCCAGCAATTGAATGTCACTTATCAAATTGTATATATTTTTAAGAGCGCCATTAAATAACCATTTCCTTTTTCTCTCATGTCATCTAAAATATAATCCCTTTATTCTTTCTTCTTTTCTCAAAAGAGACATTGCATTCTTGAGTACAGGGACTATTTCTTTTCAACTTTTAATCCTGTGTAACCTATAGCAGAAACTTACTAAATACCTAGTGGATCTAATGCAATAATGTGATGGATGGAGATTAAGTTTCATTCTATGTACTTTGTACTATTTGATTATGTTGATAAGGAGAGGGATGTGTTATTTATTTATTTTATTAAAAAATCTCATAACAGATAATTTATGAAGTTTGAGTTCATTCATATATATATATATATATATATATATATATATATATATATATCTCATAGGTATATATAGAGAGCCATATATATATATATATATATATATATATATATATATATATATATATTTATGATGAAATGACACATGTTTGTGCTACTGGATTATGGCTTATGATACACTTTACCTTATCAACCTCATTTGAATCTTATCAATTCTTCTGTCTTTAAATATTGACAGTTAAAATTGGTGTCTGGCTATTTGGTCAAAATTATCTTTTTTTTTTTTTTTTCTGTTACTGGTTGCAAATGAACTACACAACCTAAAAGAAAATAATGCTAGCTTAACATCTCTTTCCATGATGATTCTCTTCACTACTCTTCAATGTGGTAAGGAATACTAAAAAGCTTTTCTGTCATAACAGTTCCCAGTACTTCTCTCTCTCTCTTCACCTATGTGCAATTTATTCAAGTATTCTGCTTTAATAAAGCATTCTATTACATTAAATAACTTGGGGTGATGGGACAGAGGCACCATAAATGTTGCCGTAATACCCACATCGAGCCTTGAAGTTCACTCTTCTCTGAACATAAAATTAACTTTTTCATGTTGTTCTTTCAGAATGTTCTGACCCTTCATTCATCCCTTGCTGACTCTTTTCCCCATAAACACTACTCATTTTGCAAGATCTCATGATGTTTCAACTTCTTTAATGAAGATTTTCTATTTCTCTAAACATTTTTTTTTGCCTTTTTTTATTCCTCCATTCACAGTCTTTGGTCCTTAACCTTATTTTAACACATAAATAAATTGTATAGCTATAACTAGATGTATTTTAATAACTGTCCAGTCTCACCCAAGTACACATGTTGGATTAGACACATGCTCTTATCCTTTACTGGCTCTTTAGGTGTCAGAGAATTCTGCTATAGTTTACTTGTTTTCCAGAAGTGTGGTTGGAAAGACTGACTGAATGGAGGAGTTTAACTAGACTGGCATTACTATTACATTTGCTTTTTGTTCATTCTATAGAATGAGTTGACATGACTTATTTTCAAGCCTGGTGCTCATGTAAATCGTGCACAGGTGTTAGCTCAACTTCTACCAGGCTTCTTGATTTTGGCCCCAGACTGCTTGGTCATCTCCCTTCCCTAAGGACTCTTATCTCCAGCCTCCCCAGTTCACATCCTCTTGAGATATTTTCTCTCCTCTCTTTCAGCCCAGATGATGCACGTTTACTTCTCAGGGAACATGGAGCAGTATTATACATTCTTTTCTCTATGTATTCTTGTCATAGCCTGATTCACTCAGACATTACTGCCCTGAAGAGTAAATACTGGAAATAAAATACAAACAAATTAAAACTGGATATTGGCCTTCTTGTTCTTTTTAGGATCCCCTATCAAAATGTTAATTTTCTTCAAGGAATAATGGATAACTATGAATAATTGGAAAAGAGCCAACTAGATGAAAAATGAGAAAGAAAAGTTCAATGATTAATGTTACAAAGTATTAATTGCTATACAATCTTTTATGTATCTATCATCATGTCTGTACTGTGAACTCTTCCAGGTCAGAAACTGTATCTTATTCATGTAGCACAGTGTCTGACAGGTTCAGAGAAGACACAACAATGCCTGCTTTCAATGAATAAAGTTAAACTACATTTCTCTAATTTTATGCTTAACTATATATTCATTCTTCAGTTTGAACTTTAAGACTTTTTTTAACTTTTTAGAAATAAAGCAGAGCTGAAAGGTGTATGAAATAGCTTACCTTGTAGACTCATGATTCAAGGACAAAGGACATCTTCATCAAATTCTATAACAAATGAAGCTCAATAGAAAAGCCATTGCATGCTCTCCTTTCCTGCATTTGCAAGCAGCCAAAAGCTTTAATTAGTGGAACATTTGGCAGCTATTCTTCTCCATGACACTTTTCTTTGTGTGATGTCTGATTGTCTTATCCTCTCGCTTAGCTAACAGTGACATGGTCATTGTGTTCACAGACACAGAGCTCCCACTTCTCCCATGTGAGACTTTCTCTGCCCATAATTTACTCATCATTTGTCTTCCTTCATGTTCTTTCCCTCTGTCTCTGTCTCTCTCTCTGTCTGTCTCATCTCTCTGCCTCTATGAATACACACAAACACACACACGTACACATGTCCTATTAGCTCTATTTCTATAGTGAACTCTGACTAATACAAGGATAAAGTTATTATTATGATGTAGAAAAACAATTATGTTTTAACAATGTTTTGTATTTTGATTGGCCTCTCAGCTAATTTTGTCAACATCTACACCTATACATTGTTATAAAGTACAATAATAAAGCCCAAATGATTCACATGTATTATGTATAATCCAAGATAATATTACTCAATTTTATATATGAGAGGATGAGGCTCAGAGAAGTAAATAACTTCTCCAAGATGACCTGGGTGGTGATCACTGAGCCCCTGGGTCCAATATTATTTTAATCTGATGTCCATTGCCTTTCTTTTAGGTTAGATGGTTTTTCTTTAATGCAACTTCTAAATAATTGGACATTTCTGGTAATGCAAAGGCCATTAAGTGGCAACTATGTATATTTTTTAACATCTTTGTTAGGAAGTTCTTCCATATTTTGAGTGGGATCTTACCATGGGTTATGCCTTCTGTAGCTACATTTTCATGTCAGCCCTTCAAACAATTGAAGTTGGCTATTTGACCCAAAATATTCTCTTTCTGTCTCTCTTTTAATGTTTTGTCATAGGAAACAAGAGAGAAGAAAAAAAATTCCTTCTCTCTTATGATTGCTTTTACTGATGTTCTCTGGTTAACTGTCCATTGGTCTGTGGCTTCTTGTTTCTAGGGCCAGAGAGAAAGCATTGCAACAACTTTGTACAGACAGGGGAAAGCTATGTATACTAAGAGGTTTCTGCTGCTTAACTTGTAGAGAATGAAAAACACTACATGAGATCATTGCCCCTCAAAAAAAAAAAAAGTACAGGGGAAAAATATTGTACTTAGGCATTTATGTTTCATTAAAAAAGGAGAATCTAATGACTAGAGGATGACTAGGGAAATTTAGCATGTATGACTACATTATAACAATAATTAAATAAAATAAATAATAAAGTTATAAAACATACTGGTTATTTTCTACTCAAGCTAAATATTCACCTTAATTTCTTACATAAAAAGAACATAAATAGTTTACATGAGTTTTTGTTTTTCTTATAATCAATTTTATTGAGATAAATTCACATATAATAAATTACATATATTTTGCTGGAAAGTTTGACAAATGTGTATACCGGTATCAAGACTACCTCAATCAATATTAAAAACAGAAAGTTGAGCAAGCAGAGAAGAAAAAGAAATAAAAGTAATCCAAATCAGAAAAGAAGAAGTAACACTGTCACTGTTTGCAGATGACATGATACTAAACAGAGAGAATCCTAAAAATGCTATCAGAGAACTACTAGAGCTAATCAATGAATTTGGTAAAGTAGCAGGATACAAAATTTTTGCACAGAAATCACTTGCATTCCTATACACTCATGATGAAAAATCTGAAAGAGAAATTAAGGAAACACTCCTATTTACCATTGCAAAGGAAAGAATAAAATACCTAGTAATAAACCTACCTAAGGAGACAAAAGACCTGTATGCAGAAACCTATGACACGGGTGAAAGAAATTAAAGATGATACAAACAGATGGAGAGATATACCATGTTCTTGGATTGGAAGAATCAACATTGTGAAAATGACTATACTACCCAAAGCAATCTACAATTCAATGCAGTCCCTATCAAACTACCAATGGCATTTTTCACAGAACTAGGACAAAAAATTTCACAATTTGTATGGAAACAAAAAAGACCACAAATAGCCAAAGCAATCTTGGGAAAGAAAAATGGAGCTGGAGGAATCAGGCTCCCTGACCTCAGACTATACTACAAAGCTACAGTAATCAAGACAGTATGGTACTGGCACAAAAACAGAAATACAGATCATAGGAACAGGATAGAAAGCCCAGAGACAAACCCACACACATATGGTCACCTTATCTTTGATAAAGGAGGCAAGAATATACAATGGAGGAAAGACAACCTCTTCAATAAGTGGTGCTGGGAAAACTGGACAGCTACATGGAAAAGAATGAAATCAGAACACTCCCTAACACCATACACAAAAATAAACTCAAAATGGATTAAAGAACTAAATGTAAGTCCAGACACTATAAAACTCTTAGAGGCAAACATAGGTAGAATACTCTATGACATAAATCACAGCAAGATCCTTTTTGACCCACCTCCTAGAGAAATGGAAATAAAAACAAAAATAAACAAATGGGACTTAATTAACCTTAAAAGCTTTTGCACAGCAAAGGAAACCATAAACAAGATGAAAAGACAACCCTCAGAATGGGAAAAAATACTTGCAAATGAAGCAACTGGCAAAGGATTAATCTCCAAAATATACAAGCAACTCATGCAGCTCAAATTAAAAAAACAAACAACCCATTCCAAAAATGGGCAGAAGACCTAAATAGACATTTCTCCAAAGAAGATATACAGATTTCCAGCAAACACATGAAAGGATGCTCAACATCACTAATCATTGGAGAAATGCAAATCAAAACCATAATGAGGTATCACCTCACACCAATCAGAATGGCCATCATTAAAAAATCTACAAACAATAAATGCTGGAGAGGGTGTGGAGAAAAGGGTACCCTCTTTCACTGTTGGTGGGAATGTAAATTTATCCAGCCAGTATGAGAACAGTATGAAGGTTCCTTAAAAAACTAAAAATAGAACTACCATACCACACATCAATCCCACTACTGAGCATATACCCTGAGAAAACCATAATTCGAAAGAGTCATATACCACAATGTTCACTGCAGCTCTATTTGCAATAGCCAGTACATGGAAGCAACCTAAATGTCCATCTACAGATGAATGGATAAAGAAGATATGGCACATATATACAATGGAATATTACTCAGCCATAAAAGAAACAAAATTAAGTTATTTGTAGTGAGGTGGATGGACTTAGAGACTGTTATACAGAGTGAAGTAAGTCAGAAAGAGAAAAACAAATACCATATGTTAACACATATATATGGAATCTAAAAAAAAAAAAAAGGTTTTGAAGAACCTAGGGGCAGGACAGGAATAAATATGCCGACGTAGAGAATGAACTTGAGGACACAGGGAGGGGGAAGGGTAAGCTGGGACAAAGTGAGAGAGTAACATGGACATATATACACTACCAAATGTAAAATAGATGCTAGTGGGAAGCAGCCGCATAGCACAGGGAGATCAGCTCCGTGCTTTGTGTCCACTTAGAGGGGTGCGATAGGGAAGGTGGGAGGGAGAGGCAAGAGGGAAGAGATATGGGGATATATGTATATGTATAGCTGATTCACTTCGTTATAAAGCAGAAACTAACACACCATTGTAAAGCAATTATACTCCAATAACGATGTTAATTTAAAAAACAAAAGCAAAGCCAGAAAGTTGCCTCATGCCTCACTGCAGAAAATCTTACTCAGCCCTCTGGCCTTGGTAACTAGTAATGTGATTTCTATCACTATAGATTAGTTTTGGCAGTTTTAAATTCATATAAATGGAATCATAGAGTTTGTACTCTTTTGTATCTTTTTTCAATCAGCATAATGAAGGTGAGATTTATTCTTGTTGTTGTACACATGAGTATATTGTTACTCAGTGTTTCTTTGCTCAGTGAAGGAGTATACCACTGAGTTGATTTTTGCTTATGGTGTGAAGCTGGGGTTGAGGTTCTTTAATTTTTATGGATATCTGCTTCTTTCATTATTATTTGTTTTGAAAGAGTATCCTTTCTCCTCTGAATTTCCCTAAAATACATTGCTTAATTTTCAAATGTTTAACCAACATTTTATTCCTTGGGTGAAACTCAGTAGGTCATGATATTATCAATTTTTTGTATTGTTGGATTTTATTTAACAAAATTTTCTTGAGGATTTAGCATCTATGTTCTCGAAGTATGTAGGTCTTCATTTTAGTTTTGTCATGTGTATCAAACTTTAGTATCAGACTTATGCTGACTTCACAATGAGTTGGAGAGTGTTCCCTCTTCGGTTTTGTAAAATAGTTTCAGTAAAAGTTTACCTACATTTTCCCTAAATTTTCTTTTAGTATTCATCAATGAAAATATCTGTGCCATGTGTTTTCCTCATGGAGAATTTTTTTAATTTTTCCTTTAAATAAAAACTCAATTTCTTTTACAGATACATGGCTATTTATTTTAAAAATGTGTTCTTGAATCATGCTTGCCTATTGTGTTTTTTAAAGAAAAGTGTCCATTTCAATTAAATTATTGGACATATTTTTATAACTTTATTATAACCTCTTAATTTTCATAGCATCTATAGTGGATCATTCCTATTCCATTCCTGATATTGGTAATAAGGGTTTTTTCCCTCCTTTTTCTTGATTATAATCTGTAGGGATGCATCAACTTTATTTTTTTTTTCAGAAAAAAAAAACTTTGGCTTATAACATTTTTATAACTATTTTTATTTCATTGATTTCTTCACCTCTCATTATATATAATGTCTGTAGATAGCACATTAAGTCCATCAATCTGGTTGATATTATTGATTAGATGTTCTATAGCCTTACTGGATTTTGTCTACCTGTTGTATTACTTACTCTGAAATAGATGTTAAAATCTTGGACCATGAGTTTTTGTTTTTTTTCTTTTTCCTATTCTCAGTTTTGAAGCTCTTGTCAAATTATGCCTTCCTGATGGATGGATGTATTTTTCATTATTTCTATTTCTCAAAGTCTACTGTTTATCACTTTACTATAGTAACATAAAAATCCATGTGTCTTTTGTTTACATTTTATATCTTTTCATTTTTTAGTTTTATCCTATTTTTGCTTTTGCATTTTAAAGTACAAATGACAAAGACTCCCTTCTTGACTAAACTTTAGCCAGGATCCTCTGAGCCCCCTTCTTGACTAGGCCTCAGCTTTGGCAGCTATCCTGCCCTTAACCTGCACAGTCCAGTTTTACCAAAGAATCCAGCTAAATCACTTTAGCAAGAATCTGCTCACCCTTGCTATTTGATTAAATTCTCATCCTCCATTGATGTCTAAGTCTTTGCCTTCCTTTAGCTATAATCCTGTTAAGCCAGTTTATCAAGAATCCTTCTACCCTTGATATAACTTCTTAGTAATTTTCCTTCCACTGACCCCCTTGCTCTGCTCACTGGCTGTAAATCTTCAGCTATCTTTGCTGTATTCAGAGATGAACTCAGTTCTATACTGAAGTCTTTCTCCTGTACTGCAACAGATCAAGTAAAATCTGTTTTGCCATTTCTATCAAATGCCTGGTATATATATTTTTCTTTTTCGCATCTCTTTTACAAAACTTATAGTAGGTACTTGCTTTTATGTGTAGTCTCATACTCTTGGCCTTTTTATTGGAGAATTTAGTCTATTTGTAATGTAAGTTCTATAATTGTATCTTACCTTTGATTTTTCATTTGACTGTTTGGCTTTTGTTTCTGTTTCTACCTTCTTGACTTCTTTTTGCTTATTTCTTTTCCTTCAATATTACAGGGAATTCCCTATATTAACCTTTTATCTCTGTCTATCCTATTGATCTATCTATCTATCTATCTATCTATCTATCATCTCTCTATCTGTCCTTCTTCTTGAATACTCCAGGTAATACATGATGCATTTTTAACTTATTAGAATCCACTTAGAATTAATAGTGTACTATTTTATCCCACATCTCACTTCAATTAAGAAATTATGCTTCTTATTTACCACTTTATACTAATATCTTCACATTTGTAGCACTAACATGACTATAATTCCATTTCCCCTCATACTTTTCTTGCCATTATAGTCATATAATAATGCTCATTTTATAATGCTATTATTTTTAATTAAAATTTAATTGTTTTTTAAAGAAATGATGTGAGGAAAAACACCCAAGTTTGATTTAAAGTAAGCACTTTATTAAGCACTTTTGAAAAGAACTATAGAAGCACATTTGTTTCTGTACAAACCAAAGTTCAAAAGTATTTCTTATGCATTTGCTTTAAGATCCAGTTTTTAACTTTATAAACCACAACTGAGAGACTTGGCACTTCTGTGTTATTGTGTGTTTTTAATTTATTTTATTTTGGTTAAGAGGACAGTAGAAAAAGATTCTCTGACACTCTTGTTCATTTGGTTATATTTGTATAAAGTTCTGATTGACAGTTGCTCAGATGATAAAGGCAGAATTCTTTAAAGTTACTTAAACCTAAGGATAAATCTTGAATACATTATTGAATTCTTTAATATCCTTATGGCTAGCAGATTGACAGCTGCACCTGTGGCATTTTTTAAAAATTTTTATTTTACATTGCAGATTTATTTGGCAATGTATAGTAAATATTGTGAACTTGTATCAAATTTATGAGTAAAGAACTATTTTTAAAAAAACCTTTTTTTAAAAAAAATTACTTCACATACCACATCTGGTGCCTTTCTTTTCTTTCTTAGATCTGGTATTTCATTTTATATCATTTCTTCAGAGTATCTTGTAATGAAGTTCTGTTGGTTACCAATTATCTCACTTATCTAATGTGATAGTGTCTTTATTTAAAAATCACTTTTACAGTATATTTTTACTGGGTATAGAATTCTGGGTGGCTTTTTTTTCAGCACTTTAAAAATGTCTTATTGTGGTATTTTGGCTTCCACCATTTCTGATTAAAAGCTACTGTCTCTTTTTACTCTGATTGCTTCCAATAGTTTCTCTGTTATTGGTTTTAAGCAGTGTGAAAAAGATGTACCTATATGTAGAATTATTTTTATTTGTTTTTCTTTGCAGTTTGTTGAGGTTCTTGGATCATTAAATATTCTTACGCAGGTGAGGAATTCTTACTGTCTGTAAGTGAGACTTCAGACTTTATTTTGCCAAAATCATTTTGTTAAGGTCAAAATTTCCTGTTCTTGTTTACTAACACTAATTATCTACAACATAAGTAGTTATCACAGTGAATATTAACAATATTTTAAAAGCAATAATTTGAATCATCTAGATTTGAAGTTAGTTTTAATCACATGTTGTTTAAGCAGAAGAAAGATGAATAATTCCCAGGATTGGATTGGGACTTGCTCCCCCTGTGTGTTCCCAGAGCCTCTTGTACTTAAACTGGTCACAACACTTATGTGGTAATATATTCTTTATAGTTTCCTTTCTGCCAAATTCCACAGCAAAATAGTTACAGTGAGGAATCATTACTGTCCTTATTGTATTTTCATTATATAGAATGGAAGGGGACATAAGGCATTCAGTAATATGTTGTTGATTGAATAAATAAATGAATGAATAGGATGTCATACCTTCTTACTCATAGTTCTGTAACCTAAGACTATGCCACTGCCAAGGTGGGGGAAAAATTATAACCAAACATACAAACCCTGTCTCAAGAAGACCTTTATATGTTATCTTTCTGTCAAGGGCATTATACCTTCCCATTGTTGCTTGCCAATTTTGCAGAGTATTTTGTTTTTCTTTTCTTATTTAGCCCTGTGCATAAGAGATAATCTAGCATGAGACTGTTATTTCTATTAAACTAGAAAATAGGTAGCCTTTTTTGATTGTTCTCAGGATCCATTCTCTAAGACTCTGGGAAAGAGTAGGTAACACTCAACAGGTGGCTTGTGGTCAGGTGTGTCTCTAAGCCCCCGAGTTATTAGTACTCTATGCCATTTTAAAAAATTCATGAAAATCTTATTCTCATTTGAAGTGGTTTGGGACTGCATCTTCAAGACATGTGCCCTAGCTGCATCCCCAACCACATTGCTGCCCTAAAGCCTTCTTCCATCCCCACTCAATAAAGCAATAAAGAAATTCTAGAGCTGCCTCTGGCAGAAACTGAATCACTGCCTTGTCTGACCAAATTCCTAAGATATTATTAGAACTCCTTTTGCAGCCCACATCATTTTCTGATTCCCTGGGGAGGGAGATTGGAAAATTTCAGTATGAAATATGATTGATGCCAAATGTCCAATTTTCATTTAATTTTTTAAAATGAAATTACACTAAATTAATGTACAATAAGGTAATATTAAATAAGTGACTTTTGTCTAAAGGGATATGCAATTAATGATCCATTTTGTTGTGGTGCATTTTGGGGTTTTTATATGTTTCTTAAATGTAATTAAGATTCTTCTCTAATTCTTAAAAGTAGAGAAAACATTCTTCATATTAGAAGATTCAAGATTTTAAGTGTTTATGGAAAATACTGCAATGCTGAAAAATTATATTAAAAGGATGAGTTAACTTGAAGACAGATTCTGAAATTAAAGTATCTGCTTTTAGATTATACATAGAAAATAATTTTAAGACAAGAAACTTGTTACAAATGAAGGTATATAAAAATGTGTAATAATTTCTTAAATGAATTATAGAGTTATAGCTCCCAAAACAGGAAAACTGATATTAAGATTTGAAATAAGTGACTAGATCCTAAAAATTAACTTAATTTTGTTTCCTAAAATTTAGGACAGATTAAATCTTAGAAATAAATCTGCAGCATTATGGACCAGAAGGATCAAGTCAAACTTTATTTGGGCAAATATCACTCATGTTAGCTATAATCAGATTGTAGAAGCTTCAAAAATTCAGGTTAAATATACTGCTGAAAGCAAAGTTACATGAAGCTAAGGCTTCAAGAAGGATATGCCTAAATAATTTTCCTTGCACATTTTCTTCTGTTTTTAAAATATAGCTTACTAAGCAAAGGATTTTCTATTTATCATAATATTCTAAAGTACATTCTACCCAGTTCATTTTTAAATGCCCAAGACAAAATACAATTTGGGGGAAATAAGTAAAAAAAAAAAAAATTAAGACACGTTTTAAGGCTATTGCCCTGCTATATAAAATGATTTGGAATAGGTCAATTTAATAAATAGATTTACTTTGCAAATATTATGTTTTCCAGTGCAAAAGTCATAACTCAGAATTAAAACTCTGTGTATTGGGGAAAATAATAATCAGCCTTCATCTCACAAAAGAAAATCACTGTTACTAATGATTTAAATATTTTTTACTATGTGTTATAATATATCCCTGAGAATATCGTAAAATAATTTGCAGCTTTTCTTTTGCTTAATATTACAAATAAGCTTTATACAACCTATAAATTATTTCTAAATATTATTTTAACAATATTTAATGTTTTAATGCACATATTTTGTGACTACCTATAATTATACACACACTCACACTATCATTTTGTAATACCCACCATTTATGTGTGAGAGGAGAGAACATTCCCTTGTTTAGGAAAAAAACAAAATAGGAATACACAAAGAAAGAAAACTTCACTTTGTACTGTGATGAGTGGGGACATTCTTTTATGCAGAGAATGCAGATGCTTAAATTTGAGAGATTCTGAGAAAGGTTCTTACATACTATCTAGTCTAGAGCTAATCAGATCTGGAAACAAGCAGTATTGTGTACTATTCAAGGTTGCATATTGGGGCCTTTAATCCCTTGTCTCCCAATACATATTCTTTTTTTGTTGTTGTTGTTAACTTTTTATGTGGAATCTAAAAAGAAATGATACAAATGAACTTATTTGCAAAACAGAAACAGACTCACAGACTTAGAGAACAAACTATGGTTACCAGGGGAGAAGGGCAGGGGGAAGGGATAGTTAGGGAGTTTGGGATTGACATGTACACGCTGCAAATACATATTCTTTTAGGCACATAATGTCCTCATTTTTCTCCCTTCACTTATTACTTGGATTTAATGCAGTGCTTTCTGTATTTCTGGGAAATATTTCTGTATGGAATTGCTGGTCAGTTATACTTATCCTTCATGTTTTATATCCTATATTATAGGCTTTATTGATGCAGTTAATTCTATCAGAATTTTAATATGTAGGTAATAAAAATGGTGATGATGAAAGACACTTTAAATTTATATAACTCTTTTAACTCTCCAAGGTACATATACATGTAATTTTCATTTTCTTCAATGGTGAATGCCAAGTCTCATTCATCTTTGTACCTGGTCTAGTGCACTAGCAGGTTGACTGCCATATTTGTAGACTTAAGTAAATGTGTGAGAAAACATTATTCATAGAAATCCTGTCAGGTAGGGAGGACCAATGTCATTATGCTGGTTAGACAAATGAGGAAAATGAAGACAGAGATATTTAATTGATTTATTCAAGGCCACACTATTTTTTAACAGCAAAGTTCATACAAAAAATACTAAGGTTCTATTTTGTAGCCTAGAAATGCTTACAATATAATAGAATATGCCCTTCTTGTTGATAGAATTTTGTGCAAAAATGTAAGTATAGGTAAAGTATGTGTTGTTATTCAGCATTTTCTCCTTTTTTTCCCCCCAAGGAAATGTAATATAATACCAAACAGGTTCATTTATGGCAGTAAAGTGAATGTATGAATTAAAATGTATCTGGGATTTTTATTTAATCAGGAATGGCAAAATGACAGAGACAACTGCCTTGAAAGAATAACTTATTACTTACAGTTCCCCCCAAAAGAGGGTACATCACAGCATGTAGCACTACCTGTGGAAGCACGTGGGTTGATCAGAAGGGAGAAGGGAAAAGCCAGGCCCCGATCCTTTATTGTGATTTTCCCTGCGAAGAATGGGCAAGGCAGGGTAGATATTCTGAGTAAGTTTAGGATGGAATACATTGAATAATTTCCATTGCCTCTGGTATTAGAGGCAGACTCCTTGTCTGGTACCTGACCCTGGGGTGATCTGGTGGAATTTAGGGGTATCAGGAATATTGTCATATGTGAGATAGTTGAAAAAGGAGGTGGTTGGCCAGTTTGGACTCTGGATTGGTTGGTTTACATATCAAAGGCATGCTTTTAGACAAGGTGCTATCGTTAGGAATTAGCTAACTCTGGGAGGAACAGGGCCTCCTCTGGGTCTACAAGGCTCCAAGATGCCAAAGCATTATAATAAATGGAAAAAAAATGCTTAATGAGCATTACATACATGCAAAATACATTTTCTAAATATCAGATTACTTAGAAAATTGGGTATCATCTATCTCTTACATATAACTCTCTAGATGTGTCTTGATGAATAAGAAAAATGGCACAAACTAAATGGTATTCATTTCCAAAGACTGCCATAATAAGGTACCACAAACTGGATGGCTCAAAAGAACAGAAATGTATTGTCTCACAGTTCTGGAGGCTACAAGTCCAAAAATCAAGGTGTTGGCCAGTCAATGATCCCTCTGAAAACTGTAGGGGAGTATCCTTCCTTGTCTTTTCTTATCCTCTTGTGGTTTGCCAACAATCCTTGGCTCCTTGGCTTGCATACTTCAGTCTCTGCTTTCATTGTCACCTAGTGTTCTCTCCTCATGTGTCTCTCTCCCTGTGTCTCTTCTCTTCTTTATATAAGGACTACAGTTCTGTTGGATTAAGGGCCCATCCTACTCCAATATGACTTTATTATAACTAATTACATCTGTAGTAATCTTGTTTCCAAATAAAATCACTTTCTGAGTTTCTGAAGGGTTAGGACTTCAACATATCTCTTTGATGGGCATAATTCAGCCCATAATTGGCACTATTCATTTATTTTTCTTTTTGCTGTTACAGAAAAATAATTTAAATTGCAAAAATTATTCATATTTTTGTACTGTACAGTCGATGCTTTCTCAAAATAACACCAATCTGTGATTTATGAGAGAACATAAACTAAGGTTACATCAACAATAAGAATATAATTAAGGTGTGCACTTAAACTTTAAATAAATTGTCTCCCTACCCAATGCTATTATTTACTTCTTTTATTTTCATGTAAAGCTCAGTCTTCTAAAATTTCAAAAATCATATACTTTTCACTTCCTACTCTGGTACGAGAAAGGAAGTTAGTATAACTATAACAACTAATGTCAAACTTACTTTAAAAACCATCATTTAACAACATGGAAACGTTGCTTTTTGTAAAATAAGATTTAATGCACATGGCATACTCAGTAAATGGCCATAAAATGTACCTAAACTTCTAATCTAATGACAACATCCTTCAAGGTACTAAAACAGATAAGACACTAATATATAAGAAGCAGTCTCACCATTCAGAAAGAGACAATAAATGAATGCTTCTGCCCTTTCACATGAGTTTAGTAATGAAATCTCATATCTTTTCCCTGCTCAATGATATATAAATGGAATTTTATTCTACAGCAGAAATGAAGTTAAGTGATTTGCCCAATATTCCATAGCATGAGCATGATTCTGTCAAAGTTGCTAATTCCCTTATCAGGGCTGACTCTGATAATTCTTTCAATATTCTACTTCTGCCAAACTTCTCATAATTCAACTATGATATATTTCTTTTAAGGTAAATATAGAAATTAATATAGATAAGAACACTTCAGATAAATTAACTTTATGGTTTACTTACAAATAACATTCTGTCTCTTCTCAAGTACTCTGAATAGCACAATTTCCAGCACCAAGATTATTATATACGAATGAAGAGAGAGTACTTGTCTGAATTAGAGAACTTGGAATCGAGTTCTGACTTTTCCTCAACTAAGTACCTGTGTAACATCATACAAGTCATGTAACTGTGGACTTTGATTTTTTAAATGCCAACTAGAGGCATTAGATTAATAATCTCTGGAATTCCATTAAGCGCCTATATTCTGTGATTGTATGTTTTTTGTCTGAATTATAGTCTCTGATGTAAGGTGACATGGAAAAATAATCATCCAAACATAATTTTTTTAACATCTTTATTGGAGTGTAATTGCTTTACAATGTTGTGTTAGTTTCTGCTGTATAACAGAGTGAATCAGCTGTATGTCTACAGATATCCCCATATCCCCTTCCTCTTGCGCCTTCCTCCCACCCTCTCTATCCCACCCCTCTAGGTGGTCATGAAACACCGGGCTGATTTCCCTGTGCTATGCAGCTGCTTCCCGCTAGCTATCTGTTTTACATTTGGTAGTGTATATATGTCAGTGCTACTCTTTCACTTCTTCCCAGCTTACACTTCCCCCTCCCCATGTCCTGAAGTCCATTCTCTACCTCTGGCTTTTTAAACTACTATTTATAACCGCTGTTGTTTATATATTTGGTGAAGTGGAGGAATAAGAAGAAAGAGTCAAGAAAGTCCCCTGTCAGAGTCCTTATGTTTATGAGGTATGAACTTCTTTTATTTGAGTTTCAAAGGACATCACTGCTACAAAGATATATATCTTAGAAGTCTGGAAATTTCTGATTCTTAATGAGTGAATTTTGAAAATTAGCATATTAAAGTAATATTTTATTATATTAAAATAAGTGTGTATTGCAATTAACATGGTTTGAAACTAAGCTCTGTAGTTAGACTAGCTGAGATGGATCCCCAAATCCACCACCTTTTTGCAGTACAACCTTCAGCTAAATTAGAAATGCTTCTAAAATTCATTACATCTTTAATCTTTTTTAACAGTCTTCTCCAGGTATAATTTACATACAATAAAATTCACCCCTTTTAGATGTATATTTCTATGAGTTTTGACAAGTGCCTGAATTCTGTATCCTCCATTATAATCAAGATATACAATAATTCCTTCACCCCATATATTATCTTCGTGAAAGAGTCCATTCACTTAAAATTCAAAAAATTGCAAGCTAGCTTTATAGTGACAAAAAGCAATTCATTGGCATCATGGAAATTGGGTGTGGTGGTTGGGGGGGTGTTGATTTGCATAAAGGACTAAAAAATAACTTTTGGGGTGATGTATATATTTATTATCTTGCTTATGGTGTTGGATTCACAGGTATATGCATCTGTCAAAAATTATCAATGTGTATAGTTTAGAGGTCCTAGTCCTTAGAAGGGAAGGACTACTATTAGGGGAAATAGCTAGTTACTTAAACTTTGAACTCTAACTACCAGTTGGTCACTATAGGCTTCTAATACCAAAAGCCAAAAGGCAAGGAAAGGAGTCCCTTCCTCAGAAGGGGTAATTTACCCTGATCATTAGGAGTCTATAAGACCCCTCATATAAAATGGTGACAGATAAGCCTAAATTTGGCAAACAGGTGTTCCATCAGAATTTCTTGGCACTCTTGACCAATTTTGACATGAAATAGACAAGAACTGCAACCATGGGATGAAAACAGCATGGAAACCAGGGACGTGACAGACTTCTGATCTATAGAACTGTAAGATAATAAATTTATGTTCTTTTAAGTCAGTAAGCTTGTGGTAATTTGTTACTGCAGCAATAGGAAACTGATACACCTTATATATCTCTTTTACTCTGTAGAGATATTATAGAATGATAGAGCTGTTTCTGATTTATTTAAACCAGCTTTTGAAATATCTATCATAGTCATGTCACCTAGGAGATAATTAAGAAATGTTCATTTTTCATCCATATTTTAATAAAAGAGAAACAGTGACAGCCTGTATTCTGTCATTCCCAACACTCCATACTCCTAATTTATAAGATTCCCAGTATCTGGGAAAAGGATTACTGTGAGTTAAAAAAAAAAAAAAACTATTATTTTTTTAATTACAACTTTGCTTATGACACACCATAAATTAATTATGTTTACTTCTTCACTAAACTTCCTTTAGATCTGAAAGATTATGATTATTGCTAAATTTTCCTAGCAACTTTGGTGTACCTCCACTATTATGGCACAGCAACTACTAGATATTTAAGATACACAAATGTATATGATCATTAAAAGATTACAAGAATATAGCAACCATTTTTATAATAGTCTAAAACTGAAAATAAACCAAATGTTCATGCAATGGAGCCTGGATAAAAAAGAATTGTGTTATGTCCTACGATGGATTTCAGAAGTGGAACAAATGAATTACTCTTGAAGCAAAACTGGTGAACCTCAAAATCAACTATATTTCAATAAAAAAAGAAATTAAAGTAAAAAGTGAGAAAAAATAATATGTTGAGTAAAAGAAGCCACCCTCTTACATACATACATGCACACAAAACATACATTGTTATTTTATTTATATAAAGTAAAAGAGCAAGAAAAAAACTATGATAATATAAATTAAAAAGTGATTTCCTGAACGAGGACTGAAAAGGAGTGTGAGAGTACTTTCTGATGTGATGGAAATGTTCCATATCTTATTTGGGTAATGATTACACCATTACACTTGTATATAAAATGGTTGGATCTCATAGAATTGGGCAATTAAGACAATGAATTTTAACATGTATAACATTTTCCCAATAACATGATAAGCCTTGGGGACAATGACTAGTAGGGAGCAAATGGGAGATTCTAGGAGAGTAGTAGTATTCTTTCTTTTGATTGTTAAATGTTAAACTATGTGTTACTTTATGAAAATATTTTTATTTGTTTACTTATGCTTTTTGCTCTTTTCTGTGGATGTGTTATACTTTTACACTTATATATATATATATATAAGTTTACTAAAGAATAGTATTTAGGTAGCAGATAATTATAGATAAAATGTTCTCAAATAAAATGCAGACTATTATCATTGTGCTACCAAAAAGAAATTTAGAATAGTTACAAAGAAACCTGTCATCAAGGGTCTGACATTTCAGATTTTTACTGCAACTATAATATCTTAAGAAGTGGTAAAAAGACACATAAATTTAGATTTAGATTTATCATGCATAATATGGAAAGAGTGAAGAAAAGGACTGATACAAAATTTACAGGATTGAGGGGGGTCAAATGATATTATATATATAAATATATAGAACTGTAAAGCACAATGTAAATGTTAGATATTAACATCTTCCTTATCAATTGCACTTTGAAAGACTATTCTTTAACAATAAATTTCACCAAATTTTTCAACAACACCAGTCGAGATTGTTAATAAGAATAGCTCCAACCATGATGGTTTGTTTTTCAGTGATCCAAGAAAAAAAGCTTTGGGGTCTCTGGATACAGAATGAGACAAGTATTTAATTTAGACTGACATTGGTCTTTGGGCTTTCCAGGAGCAATAAAATTTGACAGCCGAGTCATATGTGTCAGCTGAAATCAGACCTACCCAGAGTCTGTGAGCATAGCCTTCTGTCAAATCATGCTCTTCTCTTCACTGTCAAATTTTCTTCCTATGTATATAACTATTCATCATCATCATCATTATCATTGTCATTGCCCTTGTTATCACTACTTTCATTCATGAGATACCTAACTTTACATATGCTTTTCATGGATTATCTAATTTCATTTCTACAATACTAGAATGACTATATGCCAATTTTCTTAAAGTTTCCATTGTTCAGCACATCTACATAGGTCAGACTATTTCAACCTCAATACCACTGACATTTTGGGGTGGATAATTCTTTGTTATTGGGGCAGAGACTCTTCTGTGTCTGTAGAATGTTTAACAGCATCCCTGGCCTTGACCAACTAAATGCTATTAGCACCTCTACCCAAGTTGTGACAATCAGTAATGCCCACAGACATTACCAAATATCCTCAGGGAAGAGGGAATGTAAATTCTTATCCCCCTACCCTGCCCCTGGTTGGGAACTACTTCTGTGCATTAAAGTAGCCCCAACCTAATGCCAATTAGGTTTCATGAAACATAAATTTTACTTTTTAGTAAAAAAATCCGGGCTTAAATTCCAACTTTGTCATTATAGTAGCTTTCTGACCTAGCACAAATTATTCAATTAAGTGCTTACTTTTTTGACTATAAAGTGAGAGTAATAATATATTTTCCTGTGAATAAGTGTCATTTTTCAGTCTTAATACAAAACTGTTCACATGTTCCCATCATACTTAAAGTAATCCTTTACCTTACTTTACCTGTTACTTTGTAATAAATCAAAATGTCTATTCCCTTTGTAAAACATTTCTCAATAACAATTAACTTGTTTATTTTTGTTTGTTCATTTGTTTTTATTAACATCAAATACTCTAGAATATTAAATGCATGAAGGGGAGCTCTGTCTGTCTAGGTAAACATGTTGTGTGCTGTACCTTACACATGAAAGGTAGTTACATGGAAAGTGGTCAGTATGTATTTAGTGTGTAATGACCTCCTGTGATAATTTATGGGAAAGTAACAGACTACTTACTACATTGCTGGTGCTCACTAAATGACACTTCCTTCTTCCCTTGCATTTTAAAGAAGAATGTGTCTCAAGCTTATTTCCTTTGTGGAGAAACCACTGTGTAACAATCTGGAATAGGGTATGTTGCAGGCAAAATAAATACTCCCTGAAGATATCCATGTACTAATCCTTGGAACATGTGAATATGTTCCCTTAAATGGCAAAATGGACTCTGCAGATGTTATTACATTGAGGTGGGAAGAGTATCCTAGTTCATAAATCCAATCTAATCACAGGGGCCCTTAAAAAAAGTAGAAGAGGGAGGCAGCAAAGTGGAAACCCAGACATAGGGCAACATGAGAAGAATTCAGCCCAAAATTTCTGGCTTTGAAAATGTAGTAAGAGGACGACAAGCAAAGGCCACGACAAGGTGGCCTTGAGAAGCTGGAGAAGGCAAGAGAACATTTTCTCTCCTAATGAACCCAGAAGGAACCCAGAGGTGAACTCATGTCAACAGCATGATTTTATCGCAGTGAGACCAGTTTTGGACTTCTGACCTCAAGAATTGTAAGAATATAAATTTCAGTATTGTAAGAATGTAAGAATGTTCAATATCAGTATTGTGGTAATTTGTTTTAGTAGCAATAGAAAACTGATAAAACAAGGTACCCTGCATATGTTTTTTAACTTGTGTTTTCTCCTCATCTCTCTAACAGAAAGTACCACAGGTTTTTCACATTTCTTGTTCTTTACCCTTTCACTTCTATGTGATACTAGCTTCCTGATTTGAGGAAGGTAGTAGTTTCCTGGAATGATAAAAACAGTTGTAGTGTAAGGAAAGTACAAATATTCACTACATGCAGAGAATATAAAATAGTTAAGACAGAGTCTCTTTCCTTTATAAATTCAGACTCAGTGGAGAGAGGAAAGGGGGAAGGAATGGACACTTTAAGAGATATTCTTAAACACTGTCAGATACAATAACAGAAGTGTTCCTTAAGCCCCACAGGGACATATAACTCTTCCCCAGGACATTCTTTTGGAAAAAATAGATACATACTGGCTCTCCCTTGTAGTACATCCTTTTTAAGCTCATTGAAATGCTGAGTGAAATCTTTTCATAGAGAATTAAATTAATTCACACAATACAAGGAAAAGAAACATCTCTTTTCAAAAGGCATTAAATCTACTCTCCTTAATAGAGAAACCGAGATTAAAAGAGGTGAAAAATGATGAGAATGACCTTTTTAGTTCTAATCACACAAATAAATCAGTGCACTGGTGATGAATTCATTAATTTTGATTAAGCACGGAACTATGAAGTCATTTGAATTAATTCAGTAATCACCATGAAGAAGAGATGCTTTAGAGCTTGATATTGAGTAGCCCCTTTAATTTGCCCTTTGACCCAGTCTTAGGGAAGTATGTACCAATATCTTCAAGTGAGCTGACTTTGTATACAGGAGGATCAAGTCAAGGAATTAAACACCTAAGGCCCTTGGTTCTGAGAGGGGATGAGTTGTTGGTGAGAAGGCCTAGCCACGATTATAAGCCTATTCCCTTTTTAGGGAAATAAAAATGCTTTGGGGTTAAAATTTGCAGGAATATACAGCTAGCAGTAATAACGGAAACTACTAGATATTTTTCATAGAATTTTATCAAGATAAATGAAAATAATTGTACTCAAAATTGATATGGTTTTCCCAGTCACCATGTTGGAAGGCACATGGCTTAATGCACTAGAAGTGTCAGAGTATCAGAGGATCCTCACAAGTTCTTATAACAAATCAGAATAGGAAAAGATCTAAGCCATGTGTACAAAGTACATTTTCATCTCACTTTTAACTTCCTTCGGGTTGCATTGATAAATTATCATAATAGAAAATGGAAAAATAATTTTCACACTGAACAGTTGAAAGTTTTCTATAGAGTAATAGTTCAAAAAAGCAGAGAGAAGTTATTGACTTCAATAATTTTTATAATAAGCCACAGAACTTTTCACTGAATATGTCATGAAAAACATTATTCAATAATAAAAGTACTTAATTGAATTAATCACTCCATGTGTTACCTGGTTCATAAGTAGGTTGAGATGAAGTTGAACAGAATATCTGCACACAATTAAAAACAATTGACCCCTTTGAAAACTGTTGTTTTCAGGGTAGGATAAAAAGCACAGTAAATCAGTGGTGATAGGGAGTAAACTTATTTTTCTCTCTTATTCAGGAAACCAGAATTTTGACTATTTTACCAGGCAGAAATCACTCTGAGCAGGACACTGTTGGTAAGAATAATAAGAGAGACTCTTTAATTCAGGATTTTAAATAAAGTCAAATAGATTTTTAAAGACAATCCCAACTCTAAAATTAAAAATTCTCATACACAGAGGACTGTTCCTGTATCGTATATCCTGTTGCTGTATTGTGCAAGAATCCTGACTGCATCATATACAAAGCTATCTACTGGGATTCTGCTATGCCTTCCCAGTTCCTCAAACTAATGCACTCCACTAACTGGGGAGCCAAACAACTGAGTAATCTCCTCTGTGTTGTAATCCGGGCTCCTTCTGTGTTTTCTACACCACTCATTCCATTCTGTTCTGGGCTAAAATTGTAGGGGTATGTTTTAGCACTCTTATTGCTTGGAATTCATACACTACAAATCCTCAGTCTTTGCCTACAGTTTATATCAACTGATTCTATGAAAGGCTTTGCTCCTCATTAATGCTTTTGTAGAATGTTTATTTCTTGCTTTATTCAGTAACCCATGCATATTTTTTTTCTGTTTGCTTGGCCTTTTTTTTTTTTTTTTTTTTTTTTTTTGTGGTATGCGGGCCCCTCACTGTTGTGGCCTCCCCCGTTGCGGAGCACAGGCTCCGGACGCGCAGGCTCCGGACGCGCAGGCTCAGCGGCCATGGCCCACGGGCCCAGCCGCTCCGCGGCATATGGGATCCTCCCAGACCGGGGCACGAACCCGTATCCCCTGCATCGGCAGGCGGACTCTCAACCACTTGCGCCACCAGGGAGGCCCTGCTTGGCCTTTTAACGCACTCTTTAGGTTCAGCACTTTTTTCCTCCTAGCATCTGCCAGTAAGATTTCCCCTTGCTCAGCAATGGGGTGAGTTTTATTACTTTTTTCTCTCTTTGAGAAGCATTCACTTCACTATTTGAGTCCATCTTGACAATCAGACCCCCACTGTGAATTATTTTATTACTTCCTTTGTAACAGTTACTTTCCCCCTAGGAGCAATCCTTAGAATTTCACAATCCAGCAACATCTAATCCAGTATCTTTCCTTATACAAGGGGTGAATTCTCGTTTTCTTCAGTGGTAAATATTTTAAAATGTTATTGTTACATAGTCACCTATATATATCTTAGCTTTCCAACTTTTAAAAAAAAATCTTTCTAATATCAAAGAAAATAAATGCTGGGAGGTATAGCTACTGAGCCCTAAATAACCCAACATAAGCAGTTCTATTATTTTTAAAAATCATATTTGTCATTTTCCTCCATAAATTTGCATTGGTTTTATTGGATTATCATAGGTTATCTTTAGTTTTTTGAAGTCAATATACATATTAACATAGATAATGACCCTGTTAAAGAAAACAATGTTCTGACACATTAAAACATTAAGGAAGACTTTATTCAAAGATTTGCAGCAGGTGTCAAGACTCACAGCAAGGGAGAGAGATGGGACTCAACTCCAAATACAAGAACAATGGGGATTTCCAGTTGAGGAGCAGGTTGTGGAGCTCATGGGAGCACCAAGGGTAAACTGATGTAACGCAGTTCTTGCTTGAGGCAGGCCAGGGTGACCAGCTATCACTTGGGGGAGGGTGGGAGATGAGGAATGTGATCAGATATTTACTGTGATCAGGAATTAAATGTGGGAGGATCCTCTCTAAACCTAGTTTAGCAGGATTTTGCTAAAACTGGATTCTGCAAGGACAAGCACAGACAAAGAAGATCAAATTTGAAACCTAGTTGAGAAGAGGGCTCAGAGGAGCTTGACTAAAGTTTGGTCAACTGACTAAAAGTTGACTAAAGTCTTTGTCAGCTTACAAAAAAAATTCACTTTACCCAGTGAACTGTTTTATTATTTTCTTCCTCTTAAGCTGTTCAAAAATCACTGGCTTTCTTACTATTTTTGAACATACAAGGCATGCCATCTACTCAGATCCTTTGTGCTTGCTCTTCCTTTTTCTAGAATTCTCTTTCCCCACATATTTACATATTTTCTTCCCTTACTTCTATTGAATCTTTATTAAAATATAACCTTTTTTAGATTAACCTAACTAAAATTACAAGAGTTTCACCTACCCTCTACACTTCTCCCTTTCTTCATGATCTTAATAATAAGATCTCATGATCTTAATAATTTCATATGTCCTATCCATTTATTTGTGAAAAATAAATAAACCACAATGTGAAATTTATGAACATGAATTCTTATAGCAAAATTGATCTTGTTTCATATATACAACTCTTCAATAAAATAGCATTTGAATCAATCGTCTTTTAAAAGACATTTATAAAAAGAAATAATATGCATGTTTTTCATTGGTTAAATGACACATCCTTGCTTACTCTAGCACCCATTTTCTCCTATATTTTTCATTTTCCTCCCAACACATGCAGAGGGTCACATGAGAGAAGGAAATATAAGTGACAAAAGTGCAAATGCTAATGTTGACAGGCTTTAGTTATACTGCTTCTAAATAGGGCATTAATAGCAGTGATCTTATGATTTATTAGTCGGACATAAGTTGGAAAGTTGGAAACCATCACACTATATTAATGTGCAGAGGGAAGTATACATGCAACAAGTAAAGCAACAGGATTGGAGAAAAACACATTGCCTAATACTAGATTTCATAAGAAAATGACAAAAACTACTTGATGGTACAAAATTAGAGGTCAAAAGGGCTGGCTTGAGTAGCCCAGATTATCAAGAGGTAAATGTTGGCTTGATACTAAATGAAAAACCCTGTGAGACAGAGTTGTGGCAACTCTGGAATCACTTCTGATGCCCTGATAATACACACGTGGAACAGAACAGGCACTAACTATCACCATGGCTCAAACAGTCTAGCCCTAATCCTCTTACACAATTTTATCTGGGTAGCAAAATAAATGTATCTGATACAATAACAATAACTAGTGACAGTGTGCTAGTCAGTTTTTGCTGCCTACCACACCAATCACAAATCCCAGTGGCATATAGTATTAAGTACTGTATTTCTTGCTCATACATCTTATGCTATAGAAATAATAGAAAGGATTGGTAAGTAGAATCTGAAAGTCACTTTTTATATTCTTAAGCCAATTATAACATGCAACTGTAAATAAGCATATTCTATCATATATGATCATTATTATGGATTAATGATTATTACTCTGGTAATAATGGTTTTAATATTGTTTATTTTCAACATCTTCCTGAAACAGTGTCTTCCATTTACATCTGAAGTCTCATACCTTCCTGTATTTCTTACTACAACTGATTATTTTCAGTTGCATTTGCAGGGTCATCAACTTCTACCTAGCCATTTAATATTGGTGGTTATCAAGGCTTGGTTTTACCCTGTGTTCCTTTCCGACATTATTGATTTACTCTGTGTAATCTCACCCATGATTATGGATGCATTTATATACAATAATGGCTTCCAACTATGTATCTTCAACCAGAATCTCTAGACAAATCCAGATATCCAAAAAGTTTAAGTCTACAATCTTACTATTTTCTTTCTCTCTGTACCGTCTGTTCTTCCTCTTCTTCTCCTCCCTCCTCCTTTACCTCCTCTTTCTTTTTCTTCTTCTCCTTCTTCCTCTTTTTATGGTTTTCTTTGGACTACTTGGCTATTTATTTACAATTTTGTTTTTTCTCTACTATTGTCTCATTAACTATATGTTTTTTAAAAAATTATTTTAGGGTTTATAGTATGTATTCTTTACTTACTGCAGTCTAACTACAAGGTTATACATGCAGTGTAAGAATCTTACAACATTATAGTTGCATATGTTCCTTCACATTCTTTGTGCAATTGTTACATATTTTATTTCTACATGTTATAAATTTTAATATATGTTGTTTTATTTTTACTTTAAATAGTAAATTATCTTTTAATAAAAATTTTATTGAGGAAAACTTTCTCATATATATTCCTATATTTAGGAGTTTTGTAGCTCTTCATTTATTTATGTAGACTTAAATTTTTATCTTGCATCATTTTCTTCCTGCCACAATCGTCTCTAAAAATTCTTATATGGTAGATCTGTTGGATGTCAATTCTCTCAGTTGGTCATGTTGCAAATATCTTCCTTTTGTTTCCATTTTAGAAAGGTATCTTTACTGGGTATAAAATTCTAGGTAGATAATTTTTCTTTCAGCTCATTAAATATGTGATTCCATTGTCTTTTGGATTACAGGGTTCCAATGAGACATGTGTTCTTATTTATATATTTCTCCTCTATGTATGATATGTTTCTTTCCCCTATTTCCACCTACTTTCAAGATTTTTTCTCTCTGTTTTGTTCAACAATTTGATTATGATCTGCCTTGATCTGATTATCTTTGTGTGTTTTTTTTCTGTTTAGATTTCTTTGAGCTTCTTAAATCTGGGTAGTTACATTTTTTTCTCAAATTTGCAATTGCCATAGATATTAGGACACAATATTTTCTATAGTTTACTGATAATATGTCCTTTTCTAATCATTTTTCCTTCTGCACTTTATTTTGGATAGTTTAAAATTCTATGCCTTTAATTTTACTGATCCTTTCTTCTGCTGTTCCTAATCTATTAATTTTACCTTATGTATTTTTTTTAATTTCAGGTAGCATATTTTACATTTCAAGAAGATCCATTTGTCTTTTGTTTTATGCCTAATGTTTCTATCCTTATTATGGTCATATTTTTTTCTATATTTTGTACATACTTACAAGGTTTGTATAGCTTTCAAAAGAACATCTCTGCATTTAGAAATTTCTTTAACTAATTGATTTTTATCCCGGTTATGGGTCAAGCTTTTCTGCTGCTGTGCAAACTTGGTAAATTTTTATTAGTTCTTGTACATTGTAAAGTTTGCAATTATTAGTACCAGAGTCTTAATATTCTTTTAAATAGTATTAAAATTTATGTCCTGTAGTTATTTTAGATCAGTTTAATACTGTTAAGGCTTGTTTTTAAGCTTTGTTATGCCATGTCTAGAGCAACCTTCACTTTGAGACTAATTTAACTCTCCTCTCAAAGCATAATGCTTTTAAGGACTCTGCCCAGTGTCTTATGTAATAAGGCCTCTCTAGTCTGGCTGATGGGAACTGTAAGTCTTCCCACATGTGCATTTACTCATGTGAATTACAGAAATTATTTGCTTACTATGTTTTTTAGTTAATGGCCTAAAGGCAATTGTTGTGAGAGTTAAAACAGAGTCTGAAGGCAGAAAAATAATTCTAATTCTAAACATATTATTTACAAAATAGAATATGAGGGAACACTAAATAACTCATTTATATTACTACCAATATCCTGCCACAAAAAAAGAGACTAAGGCATTGTAATAAAACATTATCCTCTATGAATACAGATGACAAGATCCTTAGCAACATTAGCAAATTGAATACAGCATATATAAAAAAGATACCTTATGATCACTAAATGAGTTTTATCCCAGAAATGCAAGATGCTGAATTAATATTGAGAAACAAATCAATATAATTTGCTTCATTACAGAGTATAAAAAATGAATAATTACAACAGATGCAAAAGAGCATTTTACAGAAACCAATACCATTCATGATAAACAAACAAACAAAAAACAAAAGACAAAAAAGACAAAACCTCAGCAAACTTGGAAGAGAAATAAACTTCTTCATCCTGATAAAGAACATATACAAAATACTTGCAGCTAAAATGATACTTAATGGTGAAAAATGGAGTGCTTTTTCTCTAATATTGGGGACAAAATAAGTATTTGCTCTCATCACTTCCATTTAATATTGTATATTAAGATCCTAGCCAGTGCTTTAAAGCAAGAAAAGGAAATAAAATCCATACACGTTAGAAAGGTGTATAAATTTGTTTTTGTTTACAGACTACAGAATAGTTTATGTATAAAAATCCCATGGGCTTCACAAAAAAGGTACATGAATTAATAAGGGGTTTAATAAGTTGACAGGATACAAAATCAATATGTAAAGGCCAATTGTATGTACATATGCTAACAATGCAAATTTTAAAATTGAGTTTAAAAACAAATGCCCTTTACAAAAGAATTCAACAACACAAAACACAAAACCCTTAAAGATAATTTTATAAAAGTATTTGCAAGACCTCTGCACTAAAATCTTCCAGATTGCTGAAATAAATAAGAACAGCATAACTAGAAAAACACCTATGTGTAATGATCAGAATATTCAGCATTATAAAGCTGTCTATTCCCTTCAGATATATAGTTTAAGCACATTTCCATTTAAATTTCTGGAAGGATTTTTATAGAAATAAACTGTTTCTAAAAAAGATATTTTACTGCATCTCTGCTTTTCAACCTGGATTTTATTTTATGTTATTTATTTTTTAACATCTTTATTGGAGTATAATTGCTTTACAATGGTGTGTTAGCTTCTGTTGTATAACACAGTGAGTCAGCTATACATATCCAGATATCCCCATATCTCCTCCCTCTTGCATCTCCCTCCCACTCCTCTAGGTGGTCACAAAGCACTGAGCTGATCTTCCTGTGCTATGCGGCTGCTTCCCACTAGCTATCTATTTTATATTTGGTAGTGTATATATGTCCATGCCACTCTCTCACTTCTTCCCAGCTTACCCTTCCCCCCCATCCCGTGTCCTCAAGTCCATTCTCTACATCAACCTGGATTTTAAATTAATCTATTTCAGTCAAGATGCTTTTAAAAACCTATGTTGCAATAGTAAGAGAGCCTAACTTTCTGATAGAGAACAAACAGAGTAAAAGTAGTCTAATATCCATTATCCACAGGATAGCTGTGTTAAAAGTGTGCTTGGGACTTCCCTGGTGGTCCAGCGGTTAAGACTCTGCACTTCCACTGCAGGTGACGTGAGTTTGATCCCTGGTCAGGGAACTAAGATCCTGCATGCAGCAGGGACAAAAAATTCTTTACTACAAACACAATATACAAGGGAAAAAACAAAACAAAACTGTAGACATATATTTTTCCCAGAAGCTCATAAACATAAAAAGTTCTAGCAGATAGTGCCAGCAGGGGTAAAACCGAGAGTCAATCAAGGAGTTCATATGTGCCCCTAAAATCTAATTGCTAAAAGCTAAATAAACATATTGCTATGGCAAGTGGCAGAGTCCTTAATACAAAACCCCACATAAATATTTCAGTATTTCTGTGGTAGTTTCATTTATGCTTTTGCTATGCAAAGTATTTTATTTGTGGGAAAATGTACAGAGGACCAGAAGAAAATATAGAGTAAAACATGATACCCCAAGCTTTGTGGCACATGCTTACTCACAAGCACACTCACAAACATGTGTATTCCAGATGATTTTCCTAAAAAATTATTTTCATGTTATAGGATTTGAAGTTTAGAGACATTAAATGTATTTCCCAGACTTAGAAACAATGATTTGATGGCTCAACAATGATTAGAACTTGTTTTATTTTAAACGTTGTAAGTGAATATATGTACATATAATTTATATATATATATATGTACATTTGATTTAAATTTCACAGATTACTCAATAAAAATACCCATCATTTTGTTACATTTAAATTAGCTAATTTATATAATACAAATGCTACCTTCATAGGAAATTGAGTGTATATCTTTAAAAATAAGGAAATCTCCTTCAGCAAAAATTAAAAAAATAAAGTCATGTGAGATTTATTTTAATAATCTAAAGATGATTTGGCAATAGTATTCTCATAATTGTGCTTACTCAAATTAGTTTTTTTGTTTGTTTATCAGATAGCAATATTATAGCATGTTCATATGCTAAGAGTAATGAGAGGGAAGGATGAGAGAAGGTGGGATATGATCCATTGAAAGAAGAGTTGGCCTTAGAACCATGGATTGTCCGTCTGGAGTAATAGGAGGGAACGGAAAACATATAGGTATACAGACAATGATTTTGTAGATGTGTTTCTGAGAATGCATGAAATTTGTCTTCATATATTTTTCTCATAAATTAAAGTAAGAACAACATAGAACACACACATACAGTGCAGAAAATAGTTAACACAGAAGACTGGAGACTGCTGTTGTGAGAAAGATTTGTTTACAAAGTGGACTATTTTCTAAAGGTGTCTGGAAACTTATAATCATGGGAGCATACCCACCATTCTCATAACTTGTTAAGACTGGCTCACACTGTATAAACTGCACACACACACAAAAAATGTGGCTTTATGCTGAGCACCTACTTTCCTACTGGATGTCTTAAAATGTGGTAAGTGCTACACAGAGGGTGCCTATATAAATAACACCCAACAAAACCTCTGAACACTGAGTCTATAATAAGTTTCCCTTTTAGACAATATTTTATATGTGTTGTCACACTGGTTACTGAAGGACCTGAGCACATTCTGTGTGAATCCACTGGGAGAGGACTCTTGAAAGCTTGCACATGTTACCTCTGGATTTTGTCCCATGTGCCCTTTCCCTTTGCTGATTTTACTTTCTACCTTTCATTGTCATATGCCATAGTGATGAATAGGACTATATGGAGAATCTTGTGAGTTTTCCTAGCAAATAATCAAACCTAGGGTTGGCCTTGGGGGACCTCTTACCAAAACATACACACACATGCACATACATCCCTACACATCCTATATATGGCTAAACTATTAAACAACTTGGATCAATAATTTAATCAATTTTTGGTGAGAGGTCCCACTTTCTATCACTGTTGGGATTATTTTTTAATGAAGTGTGAACATATCTATGAATATAGGATAAATATTTTAAATCTGACAAAATATGCATAATAAATGCAAAATTTACTTAACTTTTAAAAATTCCTAATAAATTAAATAGATAGAGGATATGCAATTGACAATTTAAAATGAGTAAGATCCTGGGGTTGGACTTGTGTAGTCTGGGCTTCTAATGTACTATCTTTTAAATTAGAGCTTATTCAAAATAAAGTTTTGGAAATATTGGGAGGGGAATATAAAATAATAGTATTTTAAGGATATAAAAGTTAGAATCAAAACCAGAAAAAGAAAAGACATATTTTTAAAAATAGAACTTTAATTAATGAAAACGATAAGCCTTGCAGAAAAAAGAAGAAAAATTATTAATATTTTAAACAGCAGTATAGAGATAAAGAATTATATAAATTATATATATATACTGTAAATTATATTTAAAGACATTTTGCAGAATTCAGAGGATACAGTCAGAGAGGTAGAAAATATAAAATAAAAGATGAATCAGGGGCTTCCCTGGTGGCACAGTTGTTGAGAATCTGCCTGCTAATGCAGGGGACATGGGTTCAAGCCCTGGTCTGGGAGGATCCCACATGCCGTGGAGCAACTAAGCCTGTGAGCCACAACTACTGAGCCTGCGTGTCTGGAGCCTGTGCTCCACAACAAGAGAGGCTGCGATAGTGAGAGGCCCTCACACTGTGATGAAGAGTGACCCCTGCTCGCCGCAACTAGAGAAAGCCCTCACACAGAAATGAAGACCCAACACAGCAAAAATAAATTAACTAATTAATAAACTCCTACCCCCAACATCTTAAAAAAAATGACATAGAATGTAATAAAGTCTAATATATATGAAATCAGAGTCCCAAAATAATAAAATAGACTGTGAAAGAGGCAATATTTGACAGAAAATGTTTCCAGAAATGATGATAGACTTTAATAAACACTAAGCAGTATCAATAAAATGAAATCCATTGTAAGCCACATAATAATAAAACTACAGAATGTTAAAATCAAAGATATCTTAAAGCATCCAGAGTGTATAGACAGTTTACCCATAAATAATAACAAATCAATACAAAAATTATCAGTAGCAACAGTGAAAGCTAGAAGACAGTAGAATAATATCAACAAAGTTTAAGAGAGAATGGAAATTCCACAGTAAACCTTATCCCTAGTTTAATCCTAATTCAAGAATGAGAGTGAAATATAACATTTTATACTAAAAGAAATTAACAAAATGTACTATTAATGGACTTCACTACAATAACCATTTTTTTATACTTTTAAGAGCAGGTGAAACAATCATTTTTTATTTTTTTAAATTTTAATTTATTTTTTTGAATGAAAGATTCTTTAAATTCTAAAGTGTTTTACAATTTTCAAAAGTTTCACACATATTTCTTATAATCTCATAATAACACTTTTTTTCCCATCCCTGTATTTTTCCTCCCCCTCTTCCCTCTCTCCACTGGTAACCAGTAGTTTGTTCTCTGTATCTGTGTTGGCTTCTTTTTTGTTTTATTCACTAGTTTGTTGTATGTTTTTAGATTCCACATATAAGTGATATCATACAGTATTTGTATTTCTCTGACTTATTTCACTTAGCATAATGCCCTCCAAATCTATCCATGTTGCTGAAAATGGCAAAATTTATTGTTTTTTAATGACTGAATAGTATTTCATTACACATTTTCTTTATCCATTCATCTCTTGATAGATGGAAGCAATTTAGTTTGCTTCCATACTTTGGCACTTATAAATAATGCTACTATGAACACTGGGGTGCATGTATCTTTTCAAACTAGTGTTTTTGTTTTTAAAAATAACTTGAAAGGCTATACATCAAGAAAATGGAAAATCATCCTTGAAAAAATATGAAATGTGATAAATAATCAGAAGAAAAATAACATGAGTAATTACAAGAAAATGCTTACTGTTTACAAATACTAATGATAATGTCTATAATTGGGAAGAAGAAAAGCAGAGCTAACAAAGATGCACAGTCCTAACCATGAGAAAGAATAGAGATGAAAGGAGTTATTGTGCTTTAAGATACTTAAGAGATGTATATTTATAGTTTTATAGTTTTTCCTAAAGTATGTTTTTCACAGTTTTAAGAGCAATCAATAAATAATAGTAATACAATAAACTGGTATGTAACTGTCATTCAGTAAGATGAAAAGTTTTTTCCATGCTGCTAACATTTGTTGAGCTTGACAAATTCACACTGTGCATCAGTATCATTTATATCATTATTTGAAGTGAGTTTCTTGCACCTTGTACACAACATATAGTTGGTTTTTTTTTTTTTGGTTGTGCCACATGGCTTGCAGGATCTTAATTCCCCTGGATCTTTTTAATTTTTTTTAAATTCATGCTGTCAATCTTTTATTTCATGTACTTAGATCATTTACATTTAATATAATTATTAATATGTTAGACCTTGAGTTAGGCATTTTATTCTTTAGAGTTGTTTGTTTATTCTTCATTGCTTTGTTTTGTTTTTTGTTTGTGTTCCTGTGTGTTATTTGTCCTTTTTAAAAAATTAATTTTGATTTATCCATATATCATTTCTGAGCATATCTCTTTGTAAATGTTTTAGTAGTTGCTTTAGACATTACATTATACATATAAAATTTATCACAATCTAGTAATGCTCACCAGTTTGAATGAAGTGTAGAAAACTTATGTCCCTTTAGGTTTCTTTACATTTTCCCAGTTTTTAATAATTGTCATATATTTCTTCTATGTATTCAAGAGCCACATCAGATATTATTATAATTTTTACTTACATTTTCAAACATAATTTAGAAAACTCATGAGTCTAATGTACTTACTTGGATTTCAACTTTTTACATTGTGATTTCATCCTTTTTTTATGTTCCAAGATTTCTTCTTTTATCATTTTCTTTTTGTCTCAAGGACTTCCTTTAGGCTTTTATTTATGGTCGACTGATGACAAATTCTCTTGTCCCAGACCTGAAAATGAAATTATTTGCATCTTTATTAATTAACTCATAGGCTTATTGTAGGTTTGAGGATCTGTTTTATTCTAAAACCAATAAACAATTATCATTTTATCTCTTTCCAGATTGAGCAAGTACCACAGAGACTGAGAAAAACATTGACACCTTAAATTGTCCCTAATCTCTTCTGAGTAGCCAACCCTCTATTTAAATCTCTTTGGAGAGAACAGTATTTTTTGGAGCAGGTAAGAAGTCAACGTCTTTGAAATTCTAGGAGAATTTTATTAAGTAGACAATTAGGATATCTGTCTTTAGTAGATCTGGATGATATATGGAAGGAGATCCTCCTTTGTAACTTCCTTTATTGTTTTTACTTGAAGTTTTCCATTACCAGGATTGTTCTCATGAATAATCAGAGGCCTTTGAATTGCTAGATTATTACCACCCCCACAATATATTAATATATAATACATTAATACTTATATTAATATATTAATATTTCTGTGATTTCAAATATTATTTCAAAACACAGTCTCAAGAGTTTCATCACTGAAATACCTGTTGTCACCAATTCAGTATGTCCCAATTTGACTGAACTTCCACTTTTATTTCTCAATCTTCTATCACCAGATTGTTTGCAATTTACAGTTAAGTTATGTTCTGGCTTTTTTTTTTTTAATGATTTATCTACTGACTGGTTTTTGGTCATATTCTTCTTAAACTTTTTGAATTTTCTGGTATTTTGTTATACAGAGAGGCTGAAGTGACCTACAGATTAGGTGTAAATCACTTAATCTTTGAAATAAATACCTGGGAATAAGTGAAAGAAATGAAACTTGACTGAGGATAGACCACTGTTCTCCACACTTGTTTAAAATAGACATCTTGCCTGGATCCCAGAAAATGAGTTGATGGGTTTGAAGCTCTCCCAGATTTCCTCAATCTCTTTTTAACATTAACACTTCTTACAAAATACCACTTGTTTTTATGATACTGGGATTTTCTTTATTATTCTAGACCATCTCTTTTAAAACCTGACAAGTGAAGTATTGTTTAGTTTTTGTTATAAGTCATCATATCTTTTCTTTAACTTAGATTAACCTTGTTCAGAAATAGATGATTCATACTTTTTATGGCCACACTTTAAAGCTCTAGACAAGAATCACAAAAACACTGCCAAAAGTTATCAGTTAAACATGAGTGCTTGGACACAATACCTTTCTATTTAACATATTATATTATTAACATATATATATATACAGTAATATTTATCATTTGACCAGTTCCTAGTTCCATGATCTTGCCCTGTGGTTTACTATTAACAGGTACAGGTATTGTTTAATAAATTCCATAATGACTCTTGGAAGAGTCTAATGGGAAAAATAAACTTTTTCTTTGGAATTTTCAAGTAGCCTTTTTTACAATATCTCATGTTTTAAAAGTTAATCAAATTCCAAAAACATAATAGTAAAAAAGATAAAACTATTAAAATAGATTTTAATAATGAGCTATATAGTCACAAAAGGGAAAGCTTCAAAATTACTCAACATTAACGCATCAATTAGGAGTGTTTTTCCTGTCAGGCGGTGACTGGAAATTTCAAAACTCTTAGAGAGATTTTATTTTACATAGAATAAATTTAAATAATAATGTTTTTATCAGAATTTGCTTCTTAGTTCTCTAGTCACAATATCTCTGGCCTTCAGAAAGTTCCAAGCTCGGAGAGAATTAAACATAAGATGTATTAGAAGATACACATACAAAAAGCTCTGTGGCTACGGCATGCACAGTGTTCCTTTCTCTTAAGATGGCTTGTCTCCCTCTTTTGCACAAAAATAATTGACACAAGACACATAACTGCAATTTTCCCCTTAACTTAGATTGTTTTAAAAAAATTTTTTTTTATTTTCTAGTAGATACATAACAAATTAGCAAACATGAAAATATTTTCCTTACACAATTCAAGATAAAAACTAAAGATCATACTATATATTTCTTTTATTTCCCTTTTAAAATACTCTAATGTCTTTGGTCTGTCATGTTCTCCAACTGACATATTTCAATTCTGTTTTTTTCAATTGATACATTTTAATTCCATTTGCTAACAGATCAAGTAAACAAATATCAAAGGTCCAAAGATTCTCACTCATCTTGGTTTATGGAACATTCAACACTCACTAAACACATATTCCTTCTCCAACACACTGGCCAAAAAAATTTGGCTATTAATTTACTGATAGCTAAAACATAAAGGGAAACAATATTAGACATTTCTAATTAGAGAAAGAGAATCTCTGGGGAAACAAAATTTTCACAGGATTTGGTTGTGAATGAATTTTCTCATTGTCATTAGGTATATTTTATTATCTTATTTATTGGTAATACCTTTGGAAATAATTTTATATTAATTCTAAGAGTGATTTCCTTACTTCCATTCCTTGTACTAATCAAAAAAGTCAAGTTCTCACATTAGATATGATTTCCATAAAATGATTCTCTGAGGATCTGTGCTAGTGTTCAGCGGTGCACCTTAATTGAAGAATATGCCTTATAATAAGAAAGCAGGGGAGGACTCTTCACCAACTTTACACAGACTTCTCTAAATATAACTCCTTTCTAAGCTTTTGATAGGTCCTGGAGTGAAGGCAACTTGAGTTTATATTTTATGACAAGTATTATAAGTGTTTTCTTTTTAATTTCTTTGGTAAGCTATGATAGAATTATATGCTCTGTAAAGAAGAGAAGTGTGTAGTAGATTTGACATTTTTATACAAAATCTAAAAAATTGTGGAGAGTTAGAAAAACAGGAGTTAAAAACCTCATACACAACTATGCAACATATGAAGGTGTTTTCATGGGTTCAGACTTTGGCAAGTAATCAGTAGCAGTTTTAGTTTCTTTCAAATTACAATTAAAATGTTTATAAATATTGAGAAGAAATGTGGATAAAACTGCTATAGGATTGGCAGCTAAAACAAATAGATATCAAGTAAGCATGACAAAAAGAAAGCAGAATTATAATTTTAACACCCATTGCAGTAGTATTTAAGGCAAAAAAATGCTATATGAAAAAAGAGCCACTTTATATTAATAAATGTAACAATCTTAAGTGAAAATATAGTGGTCATGGACTTTTATGCACTGAAAAGCAAGGTAGTCATCATTGGCACACTCCTATCCATCTTTGTCAGATCAAGTACATAAAAAAATTAGTTAAGCCTTGCTTTGCAAGATTCAGATATGGGAAGCAGCTGCATAGCACAGGGAGATCAGCTGGGTGCTTTGTGACCACCTAGAGGGGTGGGATAGGGAGGGTGGGAAGGAGGGAGATGCAAGAGGGAAGAGATATGGGAACATATGTATATGTATAACTGATTCACTTTGTTATAAAGCAGAAATTAACACACCATTGTAAAGCAATTATACTCCAATAAAGATGTAAAAAAAAGATTCAGATAAAAATTTGAATGAAGAAAAGCAGATGAGGGATATGCATTATTTTCAAATAGTTAAAGGGTGATATATGAGGTTTGAATTATCTTTGTATGGTTAGAGTACAGACAGAGATAAAGCTAGAGCTCCTCAATTATTGAAAGGCCTTATTAGAGGCTTTAACTTGTGTACAGATATTTAGCAGGTAAATTGACATTTGAAGAACATTCACACTGAACTATATAGGGTAGGTAAGAGAGGACAGAGGCTGAAAGGAAAATCAGGATTCTATTACAATGGTGACTTAATGAATGGTGAGTGCTGATATAGGGTTAGAGAAGATCTGAAAAATATTGTAGAGGAATCAGTGCTAGATTGCCATGGACTAAATGAGACTAGTTGGCAAAATCTCATAAATCAATGGGAAATTTACATGTGATTTTGGTTTATAATGAGGAGTCTATGTTATTATAATCAGCTCCCACCAGCATCAATTCTTATTCACCTGCAGATCTCTTTTCTCCCAGATGCTGAAACATCTATGTCTAATTGCTTTTTCCTATTAAAAATTATGCAGGGATAAGAAGTTATTCTGGCCAATGAATTCTTCATGGCCCAGTTCATTTAGTTGCTAGAAAATCACATTATACAAGATGAAAATCATTTCATATACATAAATTGCCACAGATGTTTTTCACCAATTATTCTGAAGATATAGCCTAACAAGGATGCAGGTCCCTAGAAAATAATTCATTAGTATATCAGAGGGAGCTAAAAATAATTGTAAAACACATGATTGTATGGTAACTCTGTATTTAACTGTTTGAGAAACTGCCAGACTATTTTCCAACGTGGTTGCACTATTTTACATCCCACCAGCAGTGTATGAGTCTTCTGATTGATGCAATGACATTCTTGCTAATACAGTTTATCATCTGACTTTTTGATTATAGTCATTCTAGTGGGTGTGATGTGGTATCTTACTGTAGGTTTTGATTCACATATTTTTGATGACTAATGATGATAAATATCTTTTCATGCACTTAGTGACCATTTCTATATCTTTTTTGCAGAAATGTCTATTCATATCCTTTGTCCATTTTAAAATTTGGTTATTTTTCCTTCTATCATTGAGTTATTTATATAATCTAGATACAGGTTCTTTATTAGATGTATGATTTGAAAATATTTTCCTACATTCTGTGAATCGTCTTTTCATTTTCTTGATTGTGGCCTTTGAAGCATTCTACTCCTAAGTATGTACCCAAAATAAAACATCTGCCCACACAAAACTTGTACACAAATGTCTATAGCAGCATTATTCCTAACAGCCCAAAGTTGGGAACAACCCAAAATCTATCAGCTGATGAATGGATAAACAAAATGTGGTATGTCCATACAATGGAATATTATGAATAAAGTACTAATAGATGCTACAACATGACTGAACCATGAAAACAAAAGTATATGTTGCCATTTATATGAAATGTCCAGAATAGGAAAATTTATAGAGACAGATTAGAATAGTGGTTTCTTGGAGATGGGTGATGGGGGATAGGAGATAACTAAAGAGTATGGGGTTTCTTTTTGAGTCTAAGAAATTGTTCTAAAATTGACTGTGGTAATGATTGTGACCATCTGTGAATATGCTAAAAAAAACATTGAATTGCACAGTTTAAATGGGTGAATTATATGTTATGTAAATTATATTTCAATAAGACTATTATTTAAAAAAAATACATGATCAGATTGAGGGACTAGACTAGACTAGACTGAGGAACTCTGACAATTATATTCAAGATTCTGCTCCTCAGAGTAGGCAGCCAGGAGCACAGCCCACTTACAGCAAGAATTGTTAACCTTCTAGCCATAAAGAAAATACTTGAAAAACTATTGAATGTTTAGAGATCTCCAGAAAAATTATACTTAAGCACATTTTAAAACTATAATTTCCTTTATTACATTGGAAACTGATTTTTTTTTAACACAGGCACAGAAAAATAAATATGGCCTTCACACTTGTCTGTTTTTTCTTGTAAAAGTAAGTTTCCACTTATTGATAAAAAAGACAATATTATACAAAAACACAAAAGCAAGTTTGGATTCAGCTAGAAAGTGATTTCAATTACATGAATCTTTGGTTTTGCTTTCATAATAATTAATAATGGTTCATGATAATAAGAAGAATTACAATAGAATCTCATGCTATACATTTTTATTTAGAATAAATAAATATCTTCAGGACATTGACAAAAATTATTTTTTCACATGAGCAATTTTCAAATAGAAGAAGTAAATTGACATATAAATGTTTTGCTTATTTGGCTCATGGAAACATGAAGACCATCAACAGAATTTCTATATTTAACAACTTTTTAAGAGAGAGTAAGCCCTGGATTCTGGCCAAAGCATACATTTCTTAAATTCCAGAACCAGTGCTTCTTAAATGGGGCTTATCTGCTAGAATCTGCCAGGACCCATTTGAGAAGTAGCAGGTTCTTCTCTCTCTCAATGAATCTTTCCTCAGCCCCAAGAATAGCTTATCATTCTTTATTTATCCTCAAATATTTTATATATGCATTGTACATATAAATAATAATCAGTAATTATTATGGTCTCTCCTTATATATTCTCGTATCATGTATAGGAAAAAAGCTATCTCCAATGCATGATAGAGAAATTAAGAAAATGAACTTAACTCCACAGTCTTTCCACAAGCAACATGTCCCTTCAAACTGCAAGTACATCTCGAATAAAATAGGATTTTTTAAAAAATGTGTGGGTAGAAATATCTTACAGAATAAATTAAATGAAATAGTTTACATTAGAAGTAAAAATATCTGTCAAGAGAAGAAAAAAGGGGGTGATGTCATCATCATGGCAGCATGAGATACTCCCTTTTATTCTCCCCTTTAATCTACAACAAGTGAAACATCCATAATTCAACAAAATGTTCCTCTGCCTAACACACCAGGATGCCAGAGAGATCCACACATCTGTACATCCGAAGGTGGGTAGATTAGAACACATAGAGAAGGTGGAACTCTGAGAATAGCAGAGACTATGCCTCTGATCATGGCCACCATCTGTGATGGCTGAGCCTGAAGGCCCAGAGAATCCAGCACCTGCAATAGTGGTTAGAGGTGACACACAGGACTCCACTTGCCTGGCCTCAGTGGCAGCCATCATGGGCACAAGGACCTGGGCAGCAGCAATGCTCCATAGAGCAGATCACATGGAAGAGAGACTTAGTAAGCTCAAAGATAGAAGTCTACAAATAATTAGGTAGAAGAGCAGAGAGAACTAAGATTTTTTTTAAATGAAGAAATTCTATGAGGAGTATTCAGCTCCATTAGAAAAGGTAACATAAGGATAATGGGTAACCCAGAAGGAGCAGAGAGGGAAAAAGGGGCAGAGAGTTTAGTTAAAGGAATAATAGCTGAAAATGCCCCAAACCTGGGGAAGGAACCGTATATATATGTCCACAAAGCTAATAGAACACCCAGTTACATCAGTGCAAAATAACCTTCTCCAAGACACATTATATTAAAACAGGCAAAAGTCAATGATAAGAAAGAATTTTAAAGGCAGCCACAGAATAAAACACAGTAACCAACAAAAGAACCCCCATTAGGCTATCAGCAAATTTCTCAGCAGAAACTCTATAGGTCAGGAAACAGTGGAATGACATACTCAAAATATTGAAAGATAAAAACTATCAGCCAAGAATATACAGCAAAATTATCCTTCAGATACGAGAGGGAAATAAACGCTTTCCCAGACATACAGAAGCTGAGGGAATTCATCATATTGTATATTAATGCATTTAGGTGGAATCTAGAAAAATGGTACAGATGAACCTATTTGTAAGGCAGTAATAGAGATGCAGTCGTAGAGAATGGACATGTGGGGGGGCTTCCCTGGTGGCGCAGTGGTTGAGAGTCTGCCTGCCGATGCAGGGGACACGGGTTCGTGCCCCGGTCCGGGAAGATCCCACATGCTGCGGAGCGGCTGGGCCCGTGAGCCATGGCCGCTGAGCCTGCGCGTCCGGAGCCTGTGCTCTGCAGCGGGAGAGGCCACAACAGTGAGAGGCCCATGTACCGCAAACAAACAAACAAACAAACAAACAAAAAAGAGAGAGAATGGACATGTGGACACAGGTGGGGAAGGGGAGGGTGGGACGAATTGGGAAATTGGGATTTACATATATACACTACCATGTGTAAAATAGCTATTGGGAACTTGCTGTATAGCATAGAGAGCTCAGCTTGGTGCTCTGTGATGACCTATATGGGTAGGATGAGGGGGGTAGGGGAGAGGTCCAAGGGGGAGGGGATATATGTATACTTGTACTTGATTCACTTTGTTGTACAGCAGAAACTAACACAACATTGTAAAGCAATTATACTCCAATAAAAATTTTTTAAAAAGATGTTCAGCATCACTAATTATTAGGGTAATCAAAACCACCCCTGTTAGAATGACTATTATCAAAAAGACACACAGATAACAAGAGTTGGAGAGAACATGGAAAAAAGAGAACACTGATATACTGTTGATGGGAATATAAATTGGTGAAGTCACTGTATGGCATTCCAGTATGGCATTCCTCAAAAACTTAAGAATAGAACTACCATATGACACAGCTTTTCCACTACTGGGTGTTTTCTGAAGAATATGAATACACTAATTCATAAATATATACACACTCCTATGTTCATTGCAGCACCATTTACAGTAGCCAAGATATGGAAAAAACCTAAGTGCCCATTGACTGATCAATGGATAAAGATTTGTGGTATATATACAATGGAATATTACTCATCTATAAAATACATGAAATCTTTCTGTATGCTAAAACATGATGGACCTTTTATGGGATAATGCTAAGTGAAATAAGTCAGACAGAGAAAGACAAATATCTTACGATTTTATTCATGTAGAATATAAAAAAATAAACTAGCAAACAAAACAAAAACAAGTGCATAGGTACAGAGAACAGATTGGTGTTTACCAAAGGGAAATAGAGATGGGGGAAAGGCAAAAAGGGTAAAGGGGGTCAGTTGGATGGTGATGGATGGCACCTAAACTTTTGATGGTGAGCACAGTGTAGTGTATAGAGAAGTCAAATTCTAACATTGTATGCATGAACCCTATATAATGTTATAAACCAATGTTATCTCAATTTAAATAAAGAGGAAAGATGAATGTACTAAGGCAAGCATATAGAACAAAGCTAAAAAGAGGAGAAATGAATATGCCAGGTGACTTGTCTCAGTGAGTGCTACTTCCACATTCACTTTATTTTTCCATTTTGTGCAAAGAAATCATATTGTTAGTGAGAGACTGTAATAAGACTGGCTGAATATGACCCTAAATTATTCTATAATACCTGAAGAATTAAAGGATTAAAATACTTTTAAATGGAATTTAGTTAATAGGAAAACTCTAATCCTGTAAGTAAAATGTTTAAAAATGTTAAATTGAGGAATCAACAAACTATGCATGTTTTGGTATTTAATTTCTTTTTTCAAGATTCGTCCCTACAAAAGTAATCCAAAATACAATTATACTCCAATAAAGATCTATTTTAAAAAATGAACTGAAATACAATTGGAGAGAGATTAGGTATATTAGAGGTTGACAGAAAAGGATCCGTTTGGGAAATACAAGAGGTTTTGTTTTGTTAATTTATTTTATTTGACTTTGGTTTTCAGAATTACTGAAATTGAACACTTACATATTCAGGACAAGCAACTTGTCAACCTCTTTGTAATTAAGTCTATGGATGACCCCCTAAAATAAACACACATGAACACAAATGACTATCTGATCTAGACAAAGCTATTGATCTAAAAATATGTTACTTGGTACCTATTCAACAAAGAAGCAAGTATTCACATACTATGACTCCAAAAACATGTTTGAAATATTGGGAAACCAAAAGACATTTTTTAAAAAGTTGCTTCTCAAACCAGGTTCAATAATCTAACAACTGTTTTCACTTTTTAAAATTTCCTAACATTAATCATATGTAAATTAATTTTATATAATTGTAATTATGTGCATGTGTTTGCATAGGTTCTTTGACAGATTTTTTTTCCAAAGAATATATTATTATATGAAGATTGTTACTCTAATTTCCTGTCTTCATAAAATGACCTTGAAAGTACACATTTATGTTACAATTTACTGTACAATTTCCCAATTGTTAAATACTGTGTTTATGTTTTTATGATAAAAAATTCTTTAAAATATCTTCAAACACAAAGAATATGTTTTATTAATAGCTAAAATGTATTTACCTCTAAGCATGTTTCAACGACTGTGCTAAGTTCTTTTCAGTTATTTATACGTTTATTCATCACAACAATCACATTGAACTGGTGCTATTATAATACTCATTTTACAGATAAGAAGGCTGAGATCCAGAGGTACAAAGTAACTTGCTCACAGTGACACAGCAGTAGAGGTGGAGCCAGAATTCAAACTATTTGTGACTCTTGAGTCTGTATATCTAAATAGTCAAGTTATAGTGTGTCTCCTTATAGAAATCTTATGATCTGACAAGCATTTACAGACTATCTTCCCCAAAATGGCACAGATTTGCAAAGCTTCTAGCAATATTTGAATACACTACATCTTGTGAGGAAGTACCAGAGCACCAAAACAACATGTTATTCTTAATCAAAGAAACGATTAAGACAGTTACAGATAAAAAATTCACATACTTTGAGTTACTGGATACATACAAAGGAATGACAGTTCTTGTATGCAATTGATATTATCAGTTATGAAGCCGTTCCTTTAAGAAGCCCTCAGGTGATTGGCAGATATTGTGACTTCTGAAAAGAACATTTTTAGGTGGCCCCAAGTTTGATGCGAAACTGAATTTTAAATGTTAAAATGTCATAGTGGTATTAGAAGCTACAGCTGCAATTGTTTTATATGACGTTACTGGTGGGAAAGAAAAAATGAGCAACCCAGAGAGACAGCAGAGAAAAGAGAACAATGTGGTTCCTGAACTCTCACCTGAATTGACATGAATTAAATTCTGTATTAGACATGTTTGGTTCAAAGTAATAGAACTCAACCAAAACTGATTTTTTTTAAGTGGTAGTTAATTACTTCTCCTCTTGGAAGCAGGAGTTTAAACAACGTATTTAGGACTAGTTTTTATTATCTTTTATTTGCAGTTCTTGTTTTCTCATAGTTGGCTCTGTTCTCAGGCAACTGTTTTCATTGTCTCATTTCATCCCTGGACCTTCAACTATAGCACAGACCCAGTGTCAAATGGTCAGTAAGCTGACTCTGGCCAAAACATAAGGACTGACAGTGGTGGGTAGGTAGTTCTCAGGAGTTAATTGCCAGACAAGAGATTAGATGTTGGAGAAGCAAAAACAGTGATTATATACCCTCTAGTCCTCCAAACATTGTTTTGTTTCCAGTACACTCCTCATACTCTTTCAAATGACAGCACTAATCATTGTATTTACTTCTTCAAAATCCTCCACTCAATGGATCATTTTTCTTTACTCAACAGATCATTTCTTATTCAATAAATGATTTTTCATGCTTTTAGATGGAAACCTAACATCCTGCAGATTAAGACCTCTAGCAGTCTTTCCTGCATTGTTTTCAGCTGTTCCTTGCTCTAGAGTCTGCAATCAACACAACAGGAATCACTTGGATGCTGTAGGGCAGCGTTACCAGATCTGCTCTTTCCACCAGCTACACCTTTATCTCTTAAGCTCCTCTAAAGTGAGGCATGCTTTTGTATCACACATTCTGCATTCTGGGGCAGAAGGACAGGTAAGCATTCGTGAAATCACTGATTCAGAGGACTCTCTCCTTCCTTTCTGTCATTAGCGAATATATAACATAAGATAAAAATAATTAGCTCTTCAAATGATTCAGAGTAAACTACCTGCTGTCCATTAGAATCATTGTGGACTGATGGCTCCATTGCTTTAGTCTTCCAGCCTTCTTTGCTTACATCAGTTTTTGAACCTAATCTGATCTCAGTCTTTCTATTTTTGCAATTACCTATGTCTTATTTGAGCTTTTTTATTGCATTAGCCTGGCATCTGACTCAGGTCACACCATGAATCCAACCTCTGCTCTGTGAAATGAGTATGATTTCCCAAAATTTCAATTTATATTTTAATATGGTGGATGATAGCATTTCAATGCTTCAGCAAGTTTTTAAATCTCTGACTTAAAATATTTCTATTAAAGAATATTCAGTTGTTTATTTAAAGTGAAGTCTTTATCCTCAAAGTAATATATTCTTATCAACTCATGCTATATTATTGAAAAAAAGAATAAACTGTAGACAAATGTCACTGGGTTATATGACATATGAATGAAATACACCATTTCCAACAAGCTAAAATTACTTATTCTATATTTTCATTAATGAGTATATTTGTATTCATTTTCCACCTACAGCAATGGAAGTTTTTTTTTTTATAAATCATATATTACAGTGAAATTTTTGTAGTGATATTTTTCTTACAATGATAGTTTTTGTTCCTTTTAGGTTAATTTGTATTGAACGTACTGCTACATTAAGAAAGAAGTTTAAGCCTTTTTGGAAAAAAAGCTCTGTCAAAATCTATGACTATGTGAATAGTTTTGTCTTATTTGCTTGGGTTTGAACTCTATTTTTTTTTTTTTACCATTCCTGTTTCCAAACTCATTTGATAAGTGCATTCAAATATAATTACAGAAAACAATATACTGCAAACCAGACTTAATTACCTGTTCTCCTTAATTAACAGATAGTGTCAAATGGCCCCAAAGGATATACTTTTTTGTTCTTGTTGTTGCCTGTTATCTTTATTTTTTTATTAGTTTCTGCTTTATAACAAAGTGAATCAGTTATACATATACATCTGTTCCCATATCCCTTCCCTCTTGCGTCTCCCTCCCTCCCACCCTCCCTATCCCACCCCTCCAGGTGGTCACAAAGCACCAAGCTGATCTCCCTGTGCTATGCGGCTGCTTCCCACTAGCTATCTACCTTACGATTGGTAGTGTATATATGTCCATGCCTCTCTCTCGCTTTGTCACAGCTTACCCTTCCCCCTCCCCATATCCTCAAGTCCATTCTCAAGTAGGTCTGTGTCTTTATCCCTATTTTACTCCTAGGTTCTTCATGACATTTTTTTTTCTTAAATTCCATATATATGTGTTAGCATATGGTATTTGTCTTTCTCTTTCTGACTTACTTCACTCTGTATGACAGACTCTAGGTCTATCCACCTCATTACAAATAGCTCAATTTCGTTTCCTTTTATGGCTGAGTAATATTCCATTGTATATATGTGCCACATCTTCTTTATCCATTCATCTGATGATGGACACTTAGGTTGTTTCCATCTCTGGGCTATTGTAAATAAAGCTGCAATGAATATTTTGCTACATGTCTCTTTTTGAGTTATGGTTTTCTCAGGGTATATGCACAGTAGTGGGATTGCTAGGTCATATGGTAGTTCTATTTGTAGTTTTTTAAGGAACCTCCATACTGTTCTCCATAGTGGCTGTACCAATTCACATTCCCACCAGCAGTGCAAGAGTGTTCCCTTTTCTAAACACCCTCTCCAGCATTTATTGTTTCTAGATTTTTTGATGATGGGCATTCTGACTGGTGTGAGATGATATCTCATCATAGTTTTGATTTGCATTTCTCTAATGATTAATGATGTTGAGCATTCTTTCATGTGTTTGTTGGCAGTCTGTATATCTTCTTTGGAGAAATGTCTATTTAGGTCTTCTGCCCATTTTTGGATTGGGTTGTTTGTTTTTTGCTATTGAGCTGCATGAGCTGTTTATAAATTTTAGAGATTAATCCTTTGTCAGTTGCTTCATTTGCAAATATTTTCTCCCATTCTGAGGGTTGTCTTTTGGTCTTCTTTATGGTTTCCTTTGCTGTGCAAAGGTTTGAAGTTTCATTAGGTCCCATTTGTTTATTTTTGTTTTTATTTCCATTTCTCTAGGACGTGGGTCAAAAAGGATCTTGCTGTGATATATGTCATAGTGTGTTCTGCCTATGTTTTCCTCTAAGAGTTTGATAGTTTCTGGCATTACATTTAGGTCTTTAATCCATTTTGAGCGTATTTTTGTGTATGGTGTTATGGAGTGATCTAATCTCATACTTTTACATGTACCTGTCCATGTTTCCCAGCACCACTTATTGGAGAGGTTGTCCTTTCTCCACTGTACATTCCTGCCTCCTTTATCAAAGATAAGGTGGCCATATGTGCGTGGGTTTATCTCTGGGCTTTCTATCCTGTTCCATTGATCTATCTTTCTGTTTTTGTGCCAGTACTACACTGTCTTGATTACTGTAGCTTTGTAGTATAGTCTGAAGACAGCGAGCCTGATTCCTCCAGCTCCGTTTTTCGTTCTCAAGATTGCTTTGGCTATTTGACGTCATTTGTTTTTCCAAACAAATTTTGAAATTTTTTGTCCTAGTTCTGTGAAAAATGCCAGTGGTAGTTTGATAGGGATTGCATTGAATCTGTAGATTGCTTTCGGTAGTAGAGTCATTTTCACAATATTGATACTTCCAATCCAGGAACATGGTATATATATATCTCCATCTATTTGTATTGTCTTTAATTTCTTTCATCAGTGTCTTTAATTTTCTGCATACAGGTCTTTTGTCTCCTTAGGTAGGTTTATTCCTAGATATTTTATTCTTTTTGTTGCAATGGTAAATGGGAGTGTTTTCTTGATTTCACTTTCAGATTTTTCATCATTAGTGTACAGGAATGTCAGAGATTTCTGTGCATTTATTTTGTATCCTTCTACTTTACCAAATTCATTGATTAGCTCTAGTAGTTTTCTGGTAGCATCTTTAGGATTCTTTATGTATAGTATCATGTCATCTGCAAAGAGTTACAGCTTTACTTCTTCTTTTCCAATTTGGATTCCTTTTATTTCCTTTTCTTCTCTGATTGCTGTGGCTAAAACTTCCAGAACTAAGTTGAATAAGAGTGGTGAGAGTGGGCAGCCTTGTCTTGTTCCTGATCTTAGTGGAAACGGTTTCAGTTTTTCAACATTGAGGACGATGTTGGCTGTGGGTTTGTCATATATGGCCTTTATTATGTTGAGGATAGTTCCCTCTATGCCTACTTTCTGCAGGGTTTTTATCATAAATGGGTGTTGAATTTTGTCGAAAGCTTTCTCTGCATCTATTGAGATGATCATATGGTTTTTCTCCTTCAATTTGTTAATATGTTGCATCACGTTGATTGATTTGCATATATTGAAGAATCCTTGCATTCCTGGAATAAACCCCACTTGATCATGGTGTATGATCCTTTTAATGTGCTGTTGGATTCTGTTTGCTAGTATTTTGTTGAGGATTTTTGCATCTATGTTCATCAGTGATATTGGCCTGTAGTTTTCTTTCTTTGTGACATCCTTTTCTGGTTTTGGTATCAAGGTGATGGTGGCCTCGTAGAATGAGTTTGGGAGTGTTCCTCCCTCTGCTATATTTTGGAAGAGTTTGAGAAGGATATGTGTTAGCTCCTCTCTAAATGTTTAATAGAATTGGCCTGTGAAGGCATGTGGTCCTGGGCTTTTGTTTGTTGGAAGATTTTTAATCACAGTTTCAATTTCAGTGCTTGTGATTGGTCTGTTCATATTTTCGATTTCTTTCTGATTCAGTCTTGGCAGGTTGTGCATTTCTAAGAATTTGTCCATTTCTTCCAGGTTGTCCATTTTATTGGCATATATTTGCTTGTAGTAATCTCTCATGATCTTTTGTATTTCTGCAGTGTCAGTTGTTACTTCTTTTTCATTTCTAATTCTATTGATATGAGTCTTCTCCCTTTTTTTCTTGATGAGTCTGGCTAATGGTTTATCAATTTTGTTTATCTTCTCAAAGAACCAGCTTTTAGTTTTATTGATCTTTGATATCATTTCCTTCATTTCTTCTTCACTTATTTCTGATCTGATCTTTATGATTTCTTTCCTTCTGCTAACTTTGGGGTTTTTTTGTTCTTTCTCTAATTGCTTTAGGTTCAAGGTCAGGTTGTTTACTCGAGATGTTTCCTGTTTCTTAAGGTGGGATTATATTGCTATAAACTACCCCTTAGAACTGCTTTTGCTTCACCCCATAGGTTTTGGGTCGTCGTGTCTCCATTGTCATTTGTTTCTAGGTATTTTTTGATTTCTTCTTTGATTTCTTCAGTGATCACTTCGTTATTGAGTAGTGTATTGTTTAGCCTCCATGTGTTTGTATTTTTTACAGATCTTTTCCTGTAATTTATATCTGGTCTCATAGCATTGTTGTTGGAAAAGATACTTGATACAATTTCAATTTTCTTAAATTTACCAAGGCTTGGTTTGTGACCCAAGATATGATCTATCCTGGAGAATGTTCCATGAGCACTTGAGAAAAATGTGTATTCTGTTGTTTTTGGATGGAATGTCCTATAAATATCAATTAAGTCCATCTTGTTTAATGTATCATTTAAAGCTTGTGTTTCCTTATTTATTTTCATTTTGGATGATCTGTCCATTTGTGAAAGTGGGGTGTTGAAGTCCCCTACTATCAGTGTGTTACTGTCGATTTCCCCTTTTATGGCTGTTAGTATTTCCCTTATGTATTGAGGTGCTCCTATGTTGGGGACATAAATATTTACAATTGTTATACCTTCTTCTTGGATTGATCCGTTGATCATTATGTAGTGTCCTTCTTTGTCTCTTCTAATAGTCTTTATTTTACAGTCTATTTTCTTCTGATATGAGAGTTGCTACTCCAACTTTCTTTTGATTTACATTTGCGTAGATTATCTTTTTCCATCTCCTTCCTTTCAGTCTGTATGTGTCTCTAGGTCTGAAGTGGGTCTCTTGTACACAGCATATATATGGGTCTTGTTTTTGTATCCATTCAGCCAATCTGTGTCTTTTGGTGGGAGCATTTAGTCCATTTACATTTAAGGTAATTATTGATATGTATGTTTCCATTCCCATTTTCTTAATTGTTTTGGGTTCGTTATTGTAGGCATTTTCCTTCTCTTGTGTTTCTTGCCTAGAGAAGTTCATTTAGCATTTGTTGTAAAGCTGGGTTTGTGGTGCTGAACTCTCTCAGCTTTTGCTTGTCTGTAAAGATTTTAATTTCTCCATCAAATCTGAATGAGATCCTTGCTGGGTAGAGTAATCTTGGTTGCAAGTTTTTCTCCTTTGTCTCTTTAAATATGTGCTGCAACTCCCTTCTGGCTTGTAGAGTTTCTGCTGAAAGATGAGCTGTTAACCTTATGAGGATTCCCTTTTGTGTTATTTGTTGTTTTCCCCTTGCTGCTTTTAATATGTTTTCTTTGTGTTTAATTTTTGACAGTTTGATTAATATGTGTCTTGGCATATTTCTCCTTGGATTTATTCTGTATGGGACTCTCTGTGCCTCCTGGACATGATTAACTATTTCCTTTCCCATATTAGGGAATTTTCAACTATAATCTCTTTAAATATTTTCTCAGTCCCTTTCTTTTTCTCTTCTTCTTCTGGTAGCCCTATAATTCGAATGCTGGTGCATTTAATGTTGCCCCAGAGGTCTCTGAGACTGCCCTCAGTTCTTTTCATTCTTTTTTCTTTATTCTGCTCTGCATCAGTTATTTCCACTATTTTATCTTCCACGTCACTCATCCGTTCTTCTGCCTCAGTTATTCTTCTATTGATTCCATCTAGAGTATTTTTAATTTCATTTATTGTGTTGTTCATCATTGCTTGTTTCATCTTTAGTTCTTCTAGGTCCTTGTTAACTGTTTCTTGCATTTTGTCTATTGTATTTCCAAGATTTTGGATCATCTTTACTATCATTATTCTGAATTATTTTTCAGGTAGACTGCCTATTTCCTCTTCATTTGTTAGGTCTGGTGGGTTTTTAACTTGCTCCTTCACCTGCTGTGTGTTTTTCTGTCTTCTCATTTTGCTTATCTGACTGTGTTTGGGGTCTCCTTTTTGCAGGCTGCAGGTTCATAGTTCCCGTTGTTTTTGGTGTCTGTCCCCAGTGCCTAATGTTTCAGTGGGTTGTGTAGGCTTCCTGTTGGAGGGGACTGCTGCCTGTGTTCTGGTGGATGAGGCTCTATCTTGTCTTTTTGTTGGACACGTCCATGTCTGGTGGTGTGTTTTGGGGTGTCTGCGGACTTTTTATGATTTTAGGCAGCCTCTCTGCTAATGGGTGGCATTGTGTTCCTGTCTTGCTAGTTGTTTGGCATAGGGTGTCCAGCACTGTAGCTTCCTGGTCGTTGAGTGAAGCTGGGTGCTGGTGTTGAGATGGAGATCTCTGGGCGATTTTCACCATTTGATATTATGTGGAGCTGGGAGGTCTGTTGTGGACCAGTGTCCTGAAGTTGGCTCTCCCACCTCAGAGGCACAGCACTGACTCCTGGCTGCAGCACCAAGAGCCTTTCATCCACCCGTCCCGGTTCGTGGGGAGTTTCTAGGCTTTTGGGGGTTCTGAGGTCTTCTTCCAGCATTCAGTAGGTGTTCTCTAAGAGTTGTTCCACGTGTAGGTGAATTTCTGGTGTATCTGTGGGAGGGAGGTGATCTCTGTGTCTTACTCTTCCGCCATCTTCCCTCCTTGAACGTTTTTTCAATCATCATTTTTTATTTACATCTTAATTTTGAAATCAAAATAGTTATTGCAATTTTATAAATACTTTATAAATGATATACCATTATATTTATATAATAATCCTGTCAGATGTTTATTTCAATCACTGAAATCTGAATTTTAAATCCAATTCTAGTACACCTGAAACTAATACAACATTGTAAATCTACTATACTCTGATATAAAATAAAAATTTTTTAAAAATAACAAAAAGGAGAAAAGATGCTCCAGCATCCACTTTCTCTTTACTATAAGTAGTATTTGACATCAAATCTTTATATGTATATTATGAAATTATATACATTCCTATCACATATATGGCACTACATATATTATATTTATATGGCACATATATAATCTACATATATATATATATATATGTTGAAATCAGGGAGGTGAAATTATTAATACAAAGTCATAAAACAAGATAGTGTCTGGGTTCAAAATAGAGTTTTATCTCCAAATTCTTAGTCAAATCTCCCTTTCATACTTTATATTGCTTTTCAATCATAAGAAATGACCAAAGAAATCTATGTTCTTTACTAGGTAGCCATTTTTAAAATCACTTTTTATTCTCTATTATGCTTCATTGTATCTCTAAATATCAGTGGCTATGAATTGGATAAAATGTAAATCTATCTAGTTGTAGCTGAAATGCAGGGTTTGGCATCATCTAAAACAAAATGAGTTTGAAATGCATAAGCACTCAAACCTTCACACAGCTGCCTTTTGTTCTGTCACTCTTTTCTTTCAGACACAAACACATTTTTTTCACACATCACACACACACAAACATACACACTATGAACACAAGAGCTAATCTTGCTACTGTATTTTAAAGGAATTCCTTAACATCCCTAAGTTCTCATTTATAATATTTTTCCTGCTTTGATTACTTAATTAACCGATTGTGTGGCTTCATAGCATTTCATTGATTATAATGGCAATAATTATGGAGCCTGGCAAGTATAATGAAAATAATGAAAATGACTCTGGAGGTGACTCTTATAAAGTAAAATATAAGGACCATTTTGGTTAGACCAAGATAATATGTCAACTTGATTACTCTATTAATTAACTCCCATCATTTTAATAATCTTTACCTTTCCAGGTAAGATTGTTTAAAAGCAGTTGCATGCATATCAGTACAACATCCAGGTTGCCAAATTGCAGTTTTATTTAACTTTATATATGATTAGAGTGTAAAATATTTTAACTTTGAAAAGTCAGATAATTAAAACCATTACTAGTTTTAAAAATATTTAATTATAAGGATACATTTTAATATTTTATATTAGGAAAATGTATTTATGTTGTATTTATTTGGTATATGAATATTAGGAAAACTAGGGAAAATTAAAGAAATAATGGAAATTAATAATCAGGAAAGAGGAAAAAATCTTGGTAAAATAGTAAGATTTTTATGTGATTTTTAGGTGATTGCCAAATGTAAGTAGAGTAGAAGTTAATGTGTTGTGATATGTTCACTGCAGAAATTCCCTCCAAAATTTTAAACCACTTAATTCCTCCTAGAAAATGTAAGTGAACTTTCATTAAAAATACATTCAGAACTTAAATGAAGACCAAAAAAGGAGAATACTGAAGAGATTTTATTGATCGAATAGGTTATGGACATCACTATTAAGTCTTATTTTAATGAAAGGTAATCTCAGCAAAAAAGTAAAATGTTCAAAGAAGTGAATATACTGATAATGTAATGGAAAAAGAAGCTTTATTTGCATAATGATTACCATCTATCTGCTGCCTTCACATCAAAAGAGCAAAACTCATCATTTAACCAGAATGAAGGACATTTCAAAGTTACCAATTTAGTCAGTATTTAAATTTCTTTTTCAGATAAGAAGTCTGCTTATCATAAACTACTATTTGTGAAGGAGATTTTGAAGATATAGGGACTTTTATGATGCTAGATCAGTTGATGTATAAAAGTGGGAAATAAATGATACAGAAAATGATACTCAATAAACATCTCCTCAAAAGAAAATGTACTTAGTAGGTGTATGCATGTACTTCCATTCTCTGACATTTGTAACAGTAAGATATAGAAATCAATTGTTTATCAGTAGATGGCTGGTTGGATTAATCACAAAATATCCACAGAAGGTAATTCTATGTTATTTTTAAAAATGAGGTATTTTCTACACATACTAACATGAAAAGAGATCCACAGTGCATTGGTAAATGAGCACAGTAAGTTATAGAACTGAGTTCAGGGTATCTTTCCACTAAAATAAAAAGCTTCAGAAGGGGAAGTAGGCAGGTAGATGATAGACAGATAGATAGATAGATAGATAGATAGATAGATAGATGATAGATAGATAAGTTAAAGTTAATATAGTATAGAACAAGATTTGAAGTGAGGAAGATACTGATTTTGATTATGCATAGAAGGGATGAGGGAACAGGAGTCACTAAAATATTATTAGTGGCTTCTATAGGGGAAGTGAAATTAAAAAGGGATTGTATGAGCTTGGAGATTTATCTTTTTATATTATATATTTCAGAGCAGGTTTATTTTTTCTGTATAATGTAGGAACATTTTATAATGTAAAAAACTGATGAAAATGAAATTAACTAGCTTTAACTGTTTATGAATGCTATTAAACCTATGATCGTAGTCAATGCTGATTTAAGAAAATATATATTGTTTTCACGATCCATTTTATTCTGCATGCCAAATGCACAGAAATTCCACGGAAGTATAAATGGGAATAAATGGAATGGCAGACATTTTTTCCCCCTCAAAGTTAGGTTCCTAGAACAATAATATCAGAAACTTCTGGGATTTTTATTAAAATCTCAGACCCTGGACCTACCCCAAACCTAATGAAGCAAAATAAGGTTTCTGGATTCTTTAATATTTAAAAGTATTTCTCAAGTGTTATTTGTGAGGAAAAAGCCTGAAGAAATAACTATAGAAAATAGACAAATATAGAGATATATCATGAAAAAAACCTACATTTTAAGCAAGGATGTTAATGCTTGGATATTGCCATGGTGCATTAGTCAATTTTTCTAGGATATATTGCATAACAAACAAAGCTTCAAATCTTTGTAAGTTTCACTAATGAACATTAATTTCTCACTCAAGCTACATGTGGGTTGTGGGTCAGCTGTAGCTCTACTCCAAGCTGTGGTTTTGGCTCCGCATTTCCTTTCTCTGTAGGACTAGGATGAAGGAGAAGACTATCTTTGAAAGTGTTCTTAGAGAGAGAGGGGGGAAATGCAGAAATCTAGCCAACCAACTCAAATGAACTTAAAACACTGTTTGGGAACGGCATTACTGTGGTGATATACATTCCATTAGGCAAAGAAGGTCATATGGTCAGGCCCAGCAATGGGGCAAGCAAATGTCATTGCAAGTCACATTCAAAGGAAAATGACATGAAATTATCTTACAGTGATAGAGCAATAAGTTATGAACAATAACACACAATCTACTATACAGGGAATGGTTGAAGGAAGGTGGTATAAAATTATTTTATAATCTTCCTACATAAAATTACCCATCAATAACATTACATCATGAGGTTTAGATTACATAGAATTTAAGTTATATGAAGCTTTATCTTTTTACTTTTATTTTATTCTAAACTGTCTCCCTCCCCCCTTTCCTTCCTTCCTTCCTTCCTTGCTTCCTCCCTTTCATAATTCAAGATTCTATAGCTCTGTTGACTTAATTCAAATACATTGTCCTGTATGCGTCTATGAGATTTACCAATTTTGAATACCAAGTACATGCTAAGCATTAAATGTGTATGTGTATGTGTTTATATTCTTCACAAACCTCATCTAAAATAAGTGAAGGCAGCACTCCTGAATTCTTTTGTCCCACGATCCTCCCTGAAGCTCTTTGTGCCTATGTCTTTCTCTGTAAAGTAGGGATAATTATACACCCACTCAAAGGGTTGTCAGGGTTAAATGAGTTAACATAAGTGATTTGTTACAATAATGTCTGCCATATAGTAGGTAAAAAGTATGTTTAAGCTCTTATTACTATCACACTATCTTTACAGGTGTAGAAACTTTCTTCAGTGAAGTCATATAACTACTTCTGAAAGATCTGGGTTTTGAATTAATATGTAACTCTGTAGCCTTTTTGTTTTTCTCTGTGCCATGCTCTGTTGCAGTTATTGGATACACCAATGTTTGATTGTTTTATTTAATAGAGAGTTGTTTTTATTAATATATTACAATCTGGAAATTATATATATATATATATATATATATATATATATATATATATATATAAAACTATTGAGAAACTGAGACACATGCTGTATTTTCCTGAAATCAGATGGTTTGAATGATTTTAGAGTCTGATCATTATTTTTATAGTTGACTTAAGCTTAAATGCACATTCAAATGTAATTGGAGCAATATAATAACATAATTTCTAACATACATGTTATTAAATAATAAAATATATAGAAAAGTATATTTTAAACATATCAGAGAATATAACGTTAAAATATAAATACAATGTTTTATTTATTCGTAAAACATGTTTATACTTTTTAATATAAGAACATTAAAAATTCTGAAATTGAAAAATTATACTTTTTAATATAAGATAAATTAAAATTCATACTAGTTACATTTCCAAAGGAAATTCAATAACATAGTGAAGATTAATTCCTAAATCAATATAGGCTTAAGTATATAATAGTTTAAGTCTTTAGACTCTTGTATATAAACTTTGGATAACTTTGAATTATTATATTTAATTTTTAGTCATTTACCTTTATCTCAGATGCTCTTTCATTTCTGAAATTCAAGTGCACATCAGTCCACTAATATTCATGCTCACAATAACATTCTTCCCTTACAGAAAGGTCATGTATGTAGAGGAGATTTTTATCCAATGTAACTTCACAACTATTCATTGGATAGCTGGTATTTGCTGACCTGCTATCTTTTAATTTCTACTGACACCTTCATCTCACAAAATACACACAATTTAGTAGCAAAAATAATGTGTGAATTTCACTATTTGCCTTTTGGAATTTTGATTTTCATATTTCTTAACTGCTTTACATTTTTAAAAGTTTATACATGTTAATTAATCTTTCTCTTTCTCATATTTCTGCACTATCTTTTTTTTTCCATTTTTTTTATTAGTTTCTGCTTTATAACAAAGTGAATCAGTCATACATATACATCTGTTCCCACATCCCCTCCCTCATGCATCTCCCTCCCTCCCACCCTCCCCATCCCTCCCCTCCAGGCAGTCACAAAGCACCGAGCTGATCTCCCTGTGCTCTGCGGCTGCTTCCCACTATCTATCTACCCTACGTTTGGTAGTGTATATATGTCCATGCCTCTCTTTCGCTTTGTCACAGCTTACCCTTCCCCCTCCCCATATCCTCAAGTCCATTCTCAAGTAGGTCTGTGTCTTTATTCCCGTTTTACCCCTAGGTTCTTCATGACATATTTTCTTATATTCCATATATATGTGTTAGCATACGGTATTTGTCTTTCTCTTTCTGACTTACTTCACTCTGTATGACAGACTCTAGGTCTATCCACCTCATTACAAATAGCTCAGTTTCGTTTCTTTTTATGGCTGAGTAATATTCCATTGTATATATGTGCCACATCTTCTTTATCCATTCATCCGATGATGGACACTTAGGTTGTTTCCAGCTCCGGGCTATTGTGAATAGAGCTGCAATGAACATTTTGGTACATGTCTCTTTTTGAATTATGGTTTTCTCAGGGTATATGCCTAGTAGTGGGATTGCTGGATCATATGGTAGTTCTATTTTTAGTTTTTTAAGGAACCTCCATACTGTTCTCCATAGTGGCTGTACCAATTCACATTCCCACCAGCAGTACAAGAGTGTTCCCTTTTCTCCACACCCTCTCCAGCATTTATTGTTTCTAGATTTCTTGATGATGGCCATTCTGACTGGTGTGAGATGATATCTCATTGTAGTTTTCATTTGCATTTCTCTAATGATTAATGATGTTGAGCATTCTTTCATGTGTTTGTTGGCAGTCTGTATATCTTCTTTGGAGAAATGCCTATTTAAGTCTTCTGCCCATTTTTGGATTGGGTTGTTTGTTTTTTTGCTATTGAGCTGCATGAGCTGTTTATAAATTTTGGAGATTAATCCTTTGTCAGTTGCTTCATTTGCAAATATTTTCTCCCATTCTGAGGGTTGTCTTTTGGTCTTGTTTATGGTTTCCTTTGCTGTGCAAAAGCTTTGAAGTTTCATTAGGTCCCATGTGTTTATCTTTGTTTTTATTTCCATTTCTCTAGGAGGTGGGTCCAAAAGGATCTTGCTGTGATTTATGTCATAGAGTGTTCTACCTATGTTTTCCTCTAAGATTTTGATAGTTTCTGGCCTTACATTTAGGTCTTTAATCCATTTTGAGTTTATTTTTGTGTATGGTGTTAGGGAATGATCTAATCTCATACTTTTACATGTCCCTGTCCAGTTTTCCCAGCACCACTTATTGAAGAGGCTGTCCTTTCTCCACTGTACATTCCTGCCTCCTTTATCAAAGATAAGTTGGCCATATGTGCGTGGGTTTATCTCTGGGCTTTCTATCCTGATCCACTGATCTATCTTTCTGTTTTTATGCCAGTACCACACTGTGTTAATTACTGTAGCTTTGTAGTATAGTCTGAAGTCAGGGAGCCTGATTCCTCCAGCTCCGTTTTTCGTTCTCAAGATTGCTTTGGCTATTCGAGGTCTTTTGTTTTTCCAAACAAATTTTGAAATTTTTTGTTCTAGTTCTGTGAAAAATGAAAGTGGTAGTTTGATAGGGATTGCATTGAATCTGTAGATTGCTTTGGGTAGTAGAGTCATTTTCACAATATTGATTCTTCCAATCCAGGAGCATGGTATATCTCTCCATCTGTTTGTATCATCTTTAATTTCTTTCATCAGTGTCTTATAATTTTCTGCATACAGGTCTTTTGTCTCCTTAGGTAGGTTTATTCCTAGATATTTTATTCTTTTTGTTGCAATGGTAAATGGGAGTGTTTTCTTGATTTCATTTTCAGATTTTTCATCATTAGTGTACAGGAATGCCAGAGATTTCTGTACATTAATTTTGTAACCTGCTACTTTACCAAATTCATTGATTAGCTCTAGTAGTTTTTCGGTAGCATCTTTAGGATTCTCTATGTATAGTATCATGTCATCTGCAAATAATGACAGCTTTACTTCTTCTTTTTCGATTTGGATTCCTTTTATTTCCTTTTCTTCTCTGATTGCTGTGGCTAAAACTTCCAAAACTAGGTTGAATAAGAGTGGTGAGAGTGGGCAACCTTGTCTTGTTCCTGATCTTAGTGGAAATGGTTTCACTTTCTCACCATTGAGGACAATGTTGGCTGTGGGTTTGTCATATATGGCCTTTATTATGTTGAGGAAAGATCCCTCTATGCCTACTTTCTGCAGGGTTTTTATCATAAATGGGTGTTGAATTTTGTCGAAAGCTTTCTCTGCATCTATTGAGATGATCATATGGTTTTTCTCCTTCAACTTGTTAATATGGTGTATCACATTGATTGATTTGCGTATATTGAAGAATCCTTGCATTCCTGGAATAAACCCCACTTGATCATGGTGTATGATCCTTTTAATGTGCTGTTGGATTCTGTTTACTAGTATTTTGTTGAGGATTTTTGCATCTATGTTCATCAGTGGTATTGGCCTGTAGTTTTCTTTCTTTGTGACATCCTTGCCTGGTTTTGGTATCAAGGTGATGGTGGCCTCGTAGAATGAGTTTGGGAGTGTTCCTTCCTCTGAAATTGTTTGGAAGAGTTTGAGAAGGATGGGTGTTAGCTCTTCTCTAAATGTTTGATAGAATTCGCCTGTGAAGCCATCTGGTCCTGGGCTTTTGTTTGATGGAAGATTTTTAATCACAGTTTCAATTTCAGTGCTTGTGATTGGTCTATTCATATTTTCTATTTCTTCCTGAGTCAGTCTTCGCAGGTTGTGCATTTCTAAGAATTTGTCCATTTCTTCCAGGTTGTCCATTTTATTGGCATAGAGTTGCTTGTAGTAATCTCTCATGATCTTTTATATTTCTGCAGTGTCAGTTGTTACTTCTCCTTTTTCATTTCTAATTCTATTGATTTGAGTCTTCTCCCTTCTTTTCTTGATGAGTCTGGCTAATGGTTTGTCAATTTTGTTTATCTTCTCAAAGAACCAGCTTTTAGTTTGGTTGATCTTTGCTATCGTTTCCTTCATTTCTTTTTCATTTATTTCTGATCTGATCTTTATGATTTCTTTCCTTCTCCTAGCTTTGGGGGTTTTTTGTTCTTCTTTCTCTAATTGCTTTAGGTGCAGGGTCAGGTTGTTTACTCGAAATGTTTCCTGTTTCTTAAGGTGGGATTGTATTGCTATAAACTTCCCCCTTAGAACTGCTTTTGCTGCATCCCATAGGTTTTGGGTTGTCGTGTCTCCATTGTCATTTGTTTCTAGGTATTTTTAAATTTCCTCTCTGATTTCTTCAGTGATCACTTCGTTATTGAGTAGTGTATTGTTTAGCCTCCATGTGTTTGTATTTTTTACAGATCTTTTCCTGTAACTGATGTCTAGTCTCATAGCATTGTGGTCGAAAAAGATACTTGATACAATTTCAATTTTCTTAAATTTACCAAGGCTTGATTTGTGACCCAAGATATGATCTATCCTGGAGAATGTTCCATGAGCACTAGAGAAAAATGTGTATTCTGTTGTTTTTGGATGAAATGTCCTATAAATATCAACTAAGTCCATCTTGTTTAATGTATCATTTAAAGCTTGTTTTTCCTTATTTATTTTCATTTTGGATGATCTGTCCATTGGTGAAAGTGGGGTGTTAAAGTCCCCTACTATGATTGTGTTACTGTCGATTTCCCCTTTTATGGCTGTTAGTATTTGCCTTATGTATTGAGGTGCTCCTATGTTGGGTGCATAAATATTTACAATTGTTATATCTTCTTCTTGGATCGATCCCTTGATCATTATGTAGTATCCTTCTTTGTCTCTTCTAATAGTCTTTATTTTAAAGTCTATTTTGTCTGATATAAGAATTGCTACTCCAGCTTTCTTTTGATTTCCATTTGCATGCAATATCTTTTTCCATCCCCTTACTTTCAATCTGTATGTGTCTTTAGGTATGAAGTGGGTCTCTTGTAGACAGCATATATATGGGTCTTGTTTTTGTATCCATTCAGCCGCTCTGTGTCTTTTGTTGGGAGCATTTAGTCCATTTACATTTAAGGTAATTATTGATATGTATGTTCCTATTCCCATTTCCTTAATTGCTTTGGGTTCGTTATTGTAGGTATATTCCTTCTGTTGTGTTTCTTGCCTAGAGAAGTTCCTTTAGCATTTGTTGTAAAGCTGGTTTGGTGGTGCTGAACCCTCTCAGCTTTTGCTTGTCTGTAAAGGTTTTAATTTCTCCATCAAATCTGAATGAGATCCTTGCTGGGTAGAGTAATCTTGGCTGCAGGTTTCTCTCCTTCATCACTTTAATTATGTCCTGCCACTCCCTTCTGGCTTGTAGAGTTTCTGCTGAGAGATCAGCTGTTAACCTGATGGGGATTCCCTTGTGTGTTATTTGTTGTTTTTGCCTTGCTGCTTTTAATATGATTTCTTTGTGTTTAAATTTTGACAGTTTGATTAATATGTGTCTTGTTGTATTTCTCCTTGGATTTATTCTGTATGGGACTCTCTGTGCCTCTTGGACTTGATTAACTATTTCCTTTCCCATATTGGGGAAGTTTTCAACTATAATCTCTTCAAATATTTTCTCAGTCCCTTTCTTTTTCTCTTCTTCTTCTGGAACCCCTATAATTCGAATGTTGGTGCATTTAATGTTGTCCCAGAGGTCTCTGAGACTGTCCTCTATTCTTTTCATTCTTTTTTCTTTATTTTTCTCTGCAGCAGTTATTTCCACTATTTTATCTTCCACCTCACTTATCCGTTCTTCTGCCTCAGTTATTCTACTATTGATCCCATCTAGAGTATTTTTTATTTCATGTATTGTGTTTTTAATCGATGCTTGATTCATCTTTAGTTCTTCTAGGTCCTTGTTAACTGTTTCTTGCATTTTGTCTATTCTATTTCCAAGATTTTGGATCATCTTTACCATCATTATTCTGAATTCTTTTTCAGGTAGACTGCCTATTACCTCTTCATTTGTTAGGTCTGGTAGGTTTTTATCTTGCTCCTTCACCTGCTGTGTGTTTTTCTGTCTTCTCATTTTGCTTATGTTACTGTGTTTGGGGTCTTCTTTTTGCAGGCTGCAGATTCGTAGTTCCCGTTGTTTTTCGTGTCTGACCCCAGTGGCTAAGGTTGTTTCAGTAGGTTGTATAGGCTTCCTGGTGGGGGGGACTAATGCCTGTGTTCTGGTGGTTGAGGCTCGATCTTGTCTTTCTGGTGGACAGGTCCACGTCTGGTGGTGTGTTTTGGGGTGCCTATGGCCTTATTATGTTTTTAGGTAGCTTCTCTGCTAATGGGTGGGGTTGTGTTCCTGCCTTGCTAGTTGCTTGGCATAGGGTGACCAGCACTGTAGCTTGCTGGTCGTTGACTGAAGCTGGGTGCTGGTGTTGGGATGGAAATCTCTGGGAGATTTTCGCTGCTTGATATTATGTGGAGCTGGGAGGTCTCTTGTGGACCCGTGTCCTGAAGTTGGCTCTCCCACTTCAGAGGCACAGCACTGGCTCCTGGCTGCAGCACCAAGAGCCTTTCATCCACCCAGCTCAGAATAACAGGGAGAAAAAGCAGAAAGAAAGAATTAGTAGAAGAAAGAAAGAGAGAGGGAAAGAAAGGAAGAAGGGAAGAAAGGAAGGAAGGAAGAAAGAAAGGAGGGAGGGAGTGAGGAAGGATGGAAAGAAAGAAGGAAAGAAAGGAGGGAGGGAGGGAGCAATGAAAGCAAAAGGAAGAGTGAATGGAAGAAGGGAGGGACGGAGGGAGGAAGGAAAGAAAGAAAGAAAGACAGGAGGGAGGGAGGGAGGAAGGAAAGAAAAAGAAAGTGGAAAGAAGAAGGGTGGAAGGGAGGGAAGAAAGAAAAAGAAAGAAGGAAAGGAAGAGCGGAGGGAGGCAGGAAGGGAAGGTAGGAAAAAAAGAAAGAGCAGGTAAAGTAAAATAGTATAAAGTATGAAATATAGTAGCGTTATTAAAATTAGAAAGTAATTATTGAAAAAAAAAAAAACGGACCGATAGAACCCTGGGACATATGGTGGAAGCAAAGCTATACAGAGAGAATCTTACACAGAAGATTACACATACACATTCACAACAAGAGAGCAGGGGGAAAAATCAAAAATCTTGCTCTCCAAGCCCACCTCCTCAATTTGGGATAATTCGTTGTAAAAAGAGGAAAAGGGCAAGAAGTCTGAAATCTTGCTCTCTAAGTCCACCTCCTTACTTTGGAATAATTCGTTGTAAAAAGAGGAAAAGGGGGGAAAGTCTTAAATCTTGTCCTCAAAGTCCAATTCCTCAAGTTGGGATGATTCGCTGTCCATTCATGCACTCCACAGACGCAGGGCACATCAAATGGACCGTGGAGCTTTAATCCGCTGCCTCCGAGGCTGCACAGAGAGATTTCCCTGACTCTGCTCTCACAGCTCCCGGGTCTCAGCCTTGGACCTGGCCCCGCCTCTGTGCGTAGGTCGCCGGAGGACGTCCGTTCTTCGCTCAGACAGGACGGGTTTAAAGGAGCCGCTGATTCGGGGGCTCTGGCTCACTCATGCAGAGGGGAGGGAGGGGCGCGCAGTGTGGGGCGGGCCTGCGGCGGCAGAGGCCGGCGTGACGTTGCAGCAGCCCGTGGCGCTCCGTGCGCTTTCCCGGGAAAGCCGTCCCCGGGTCTCGGGACCCCAGCAGTGGCGGGGTGCACAGGTCCCCCGGAAGGCGGGGCAGACAGTGACCCGCGCTCGCACACAGGCCCCGCGGCTGCGGCGGCGGCGGGCGGCGGCAGGCGGCGGCGGTGGCGGGCCGAGGCGGCGGCGGCGGCGGGCGGCGGCAGGCGGCGGCGGCGGCGGCGGCCCACGCCCGTCTCCGAGGTCCACGCCTTACCCGCGGCTCGCGCCTGTCTCCGGCGCTTCCCTAAGCAGCCCTTTTAATGCCCTCTCCTCGCACACCAGGAAACGAAAGTGAAAGTGAAAAAAGACTCTTGCCTCTTCAGCAACTCCAGACCCTTTCCCCGGACTCCCTCCGGGCTAGCCGTGGTGCACTAACCCCTTCAGGCTCTCTTCCTGCCGCCAGCCCCAGTCCTCTCCCTGCGCTCCGACTGAAAGCCGATACCCAAGCCTCAGCTCCCAGCCCCGCCCGCCACGGCGGCCGAGCAGACAAGCCTCTCGGGCTGGTGTGTGCCTGAGGGCACCGATCCTCTGTGCCGGAATCTCTCCGCTTTGCCCTCCACACCCCTGTTGCTGTGCTCTCCTCCGCTACTCCGAAGCTTTCCCCCTCCGCCACCTGCAGTCTCCGCCCGCGAAGGGGCTTGCAGTGTGTAGAAACCTTCCCTCCTTCACGGCTCCCTCCCACTGGTGCAGGTCCCGTCCCTATCCTATTGTCTCTGTTTATTCTTTTTTTCTTTTGCCCTACCCAGGTATGTGGGGAGTTTCTTGCCTTTTAGGGGGTCTGAGGTCTTCTGTCAGCCTTCAGTAGGTGTTCTGTAGGAGTTGTTCCACGTGTAGATGAATTTCTGATGTATCTGTGGGGAGGAAGGTGATCTCCGCGTCTTACTCTTCCGCCATCTTCCTCCGGGGACCTCTGCACTATCTTAACATCATAATGGTCAGATGTATTGTAGGATTTTCAACAGGCATGGAAATAAGAGAGTAAGAACTTCATCCACTAAATTCAAAAATAGATCTCAAGTACCTGCATGTCATAATTGTTGACCATATTGAGGTATAATTATATTGCCCCACTGTACCAAGTAGGATCCCACCAGTCCACTTGGTCCTGTATTATTCCATGTCAATTTTTGGAGTGTGGTCCTAATGGCCTGTAAGTGCATTTTCTAGAACTATAAAAACCCTCAATATATGTTCTCTGCTAACGAATCAACAGAAATATGTTTCCATGGCAACCTAGCTTCCAAAGCAAATCTTGTAAGTATTTATTTGGGAAATGTTTTTAGGTATGCACTACTATGTGTTTGTTTAAAATTGTTGCCACACTGTCCATTTCATGATGTGAGGAGTGACAGAAAGTGTTTATTTGAGACTTAAATAAATTTGACACTTTTTCCAAATGGTGAGGTTTTCTTAATGGTTGGGTATATGATTTGCAACTTTATTACAGACAGGTTTTATCGAAAAAATTATGTAAGATACCACCTTAATCTGAATGAAAGATTGTTCAGGGGTCCGAGGGAATGGGTTTATGAAGAAGTCAAAAAAAGATTTCATGGGTAAGAAAACTGACCATTGTTTAATTTATTAATATTTCTACTTATTTGTTGGACCCTGCTCTTCTTGGCACCTTTAATTTTGGTATGACAATGGTGGGGAAATATCTCAGAGTACCTCATTTTCTTTGTTTCAAAACAAGGGTATGAGTTTTCTATATATACATTCTTGTTCATATAGTAAAACCAGTATCCTTGACATGGTAATTTATAATTTAATGTTTTCACTGGCACAATTTTTTACTGGTTCTTTTTCTCTTAGGTAAATTCTTAACATATTTAATCTTACTCTAACACTAATCTTCTTTCTTCTTTTTTTATTGAAGTAGAGTTGATTTACAATGTTGTGCCAATCTCTGCTGTAGAGCAAAGTGACTCATTTACACACAACATATTCTTTTTTTAATATTCTTTTCCATTATGGCTTATCCCAGGAGATTGGATATAGTTCCCTGTGCTATACAGTAGGACCTTGTTGTTTATCCATTCTAAATGTAATAGTTTGCATCTACCAACCCCAAACTCCCAGTCCATCCCTCTTCCTTCCCTCCTCCCCCTTGGCAACCACAAGTCTGATCTCTATGGCTGTGAGTCTATTTCCATTTTGTAGGTAGGTTCATTTGTGCCATATTTTAGATTCCACATATAAGGGGTATCCTATGGTATTTGTCTTTCTCTTTCTGACTTACTTCAATTAGTATGATAATCTCTAGTTGCATCCATGTTGCTGCAAATGGCATTATTTGGTTCTTTTTTATGGCTGAGTAGTATTCCACTGTACATATGTACCACACCTTCTTTATCCATTCATCTGTTGATGGACATTTAGGTTGTTTCCATGTTTTCACTATTGTGAATAGTGCTGCAATGAACATAAGAGTTCATGTATCTTCTTGAATTATAGTTTTGTCCAGGTATGTACCCAGGAGTGGAATTGCTGGATCATGTGGTAATTCCATTTTTAGCTTTCTGAGGAACTTCCATACTGTTTTCCATAGTGGCTGCACCAACTTAACATTCCCACCAACAGTGTAGGAGGGTTCCTTTTTCTCCACACCCTCTCTAGCATTTGTTATTTGTAGACATTTTAATGATGGCCACTCTGACTGGTGTGAGGTGATACCTAATTGTGGTTTTGATCTGCATTTCTCTAATAATTAGTAATGTCGAGCATCTTTTCATGTGCCTACTGGCCATCTGTATGTCTTCTTTGGAGAAATGTCTATTAAAGCGTTTTGTCCATTTTTCGATTGGGTTGGTTTTATTTTGTTGTTGAGTTGTATTAGCTGTTTGTATATTTTTGAGATTAAGCCCCTGTCTGTTGCATCATATACAAATATTTTTTTGCATTCCTTAGGCTGTCATTTCGTTTTGTTTATGGTTTCCTTTGCTGTGGAAAATCTTGTAAGTTTGATTAGGTCCCATTTATTTATTTTTGTTTTTATTTCTATTGCCTTGGGAGACTGACCTAAGAAAACATTTGTACAGTTTACGTCAGAGAATGTTTTGCCTATGCTCTCTTCTAGGAATTTTATGGCGTCATCTCTTATGTTTAAGTCTTTAAGCCATTTTGAGTTTATTTTTGTGGATGGCTTGAGGGTGTGTTCTAACTTCATTGATTTACATGCTGCTGCAATGGTCAATTAATCTTCACTAGCACAAAGTTTTGATCCAAGGATTTTCATTTCATATATTTGGTTCATGTCTCTTCAAAATACCATACTTTACTGTTTCCATGGAGCATCCCCTTTCAATGTACCAAATAAATATCATTGAAGAATTTAAGAATATCCTTTTTTTTTTTTTTTTGTGGTACACGGGCCTCTCACTGTTGTGGCCTCTCTCGTTGCAGAGCACAGGCTCTGGATGCGCAGGCTCAGTGGCCATGGCTCACGGGCCCAGTCGCTCTGCAGCATGTGGGGTCTTCCCAGACCGGGGCACAAACCCGTGTCTCCTGCATCGGCAGGTGGACTCTCAACCACTGCACCACCAGGGAAACCCTAAGAATATCTTTGTATGCCAAGTGAGACATTGTATTAATACTGTCTTCTTTCATGTTTTATGTATTTCACATGAGGGGCTTAAGTGAAATATCTAATATCTACTGAAATCCTGGCTTAACATTTTATAAATGCAGAACTATGTGATATTTACTGAATTTTCTGCTTAACATTTTATAAATGCAGAACTCTGTGATATTTACTGAATTTTCTCATTCATAGTAGAGAATTCCAGTTTAGAAAGTTAGTGGCAGGCTTTACTGGCTATAAGTTATTGGTTATCCAATTAGTGACCACATGGAAACTAATATGAATGAACATACTGAGATAAGTGAAGTGTATAATTTTAACTTGTAATGAATTGTTAGCAGTCTTTATTCAAAATATGCACTTTGATTCAATTAAAGCCCCATTCAATTTATTTTATTTCCTGCACACTAATTTATTCATGTATGAGTATCCTCTATTTTTCTTCATTTAAAAAATTATATGAAATCAGGGTGAGGGAAGTATCAGGTTGTGAGAGTGCATAATCACAGATGTGCTCTGATATCTAGTTATCACTGGATTCCACATCCCTGGGTACCAAAGAATAAAGATAAAGGCTAATGATGGATAAGCCGATGACATTCAATGTCTCCTTTCCTTTCAATAACTCTTCTTATTGCTAAGATCCAGAATATAAGCTGTGCATAAGCATTTTGCAATATTGTATGAGCCAGACACAAGCAGTGTATGTTCTATTTTTCCTATTACTTGCATCATAAAATACTTATAAAATATAAATTTGGGAAACATTTTAATTACTGCATTTTATGAAGTAATGTTACTTTCTTAGAATGACAAAGGACCACATAGCCACATCTTTCTATGCACAAATATGTATATGCTATATATAAGTAATGCTAAAGGAAAGACTGATGGCGACCAGCATTGTATTATGAAATGTCAATGAAATTACTGTCTTAGTGACATTCTATTTTCTAGAAAGCTTTAAAAAAATCCACTTGATCTCCTCATACTTAGAACACCAGTATATCAGTAAATTTAATTGTTCAGACTTAATTAAAAGCAAACTTTATTAGATATTATATTCATCTCTGAATGGGGATTCTATAGTTGTCTATCTAAAATAGCCCAGAACTGTAAGTCAATCTTAACCCTGCCTTGCATACCTTTGAGAAGATTTTCTGACAAACCCAGAACAAAGGAAACTATTTTCTCCATTGTCTATTCTGATACTCAGGTGTGAAAATATAACTATAATTTACTAAACTTGTTTTTTTCATGGGAATAGCAATAAAATGTTTTTATGACTTTTATGGAACATCATGCTGAGCAAACAACTGGAGTAACTTATTAATATCAGCTTCTGAATCAGAATTAATGGCACTGACTTTTAAATGATATTGTGTATTTTAGAGAATTTAAGCAATTTTCTACAGTATATTATTGTTTTTCTATGGGAGTATTTTTCTAGATCATTTTCTCTTTTTTCCACCTCAAAATTTTTTTAAAGTATGGTTAAATATTCTTATTATTTTGTTAAATTATCAGTGGCTCAATCATCTCAGGTAGCACAGAATAGAACTTTCACACACTGTGACAGATTGTTCAGAGTACATTTCCATATAGGAAAATGTACACTGGTTTCAAATAGTAATTTTCTTATATAGATGACGTTCCATATGTTGAGAAATATTTGTCTCTTTTGCCAATTATCTATTTCCTTTGCCTATTTTTCAAATTGGATTCCAGATTCATTCTTGTAAAAGCTATACTTGTAATGCATAGGTACAATAAAATAGTCCCTCAGCATCTGTGGGGTATTGATTCCAGGACGCCCCACAGAGATCAGAATCCACGGTTGCTCAATTCCCTTATTTAAAATGGTGTAGTACAGTCAGATGTACTTATCTGTGTGTTGGTTGAATCCACGGATTTGGAACTGTGGATACAGAACACTGTCTGTACTCAGTTTCATTCTTTCAATTGAGCAGGAAATTAGTCACTTGCAAAACAATGAATGCATATTTTTGTTAAAAATTTTTGTTCTATTATAAAAAATTTCACATATATACAAAAGAAGAGGAAGAACCAGTATAACTAAATCTACCTACCTCTCATCTAGCTTCAACACATATTAATGTTTTGACAATCATGTTTCTTGTTTTATCAATCTCCAGAAAAACACACATTGCAATGCTCATTCACATCCCCTGAAGTTGTTTTGTGTGTGTTTGTTGTTGTGTGTTTTTTAAAGTATAATCTGGGCATCATGATTACATACATGATTACATGAAATAGTATGCCTAATAAAGATATGATTAAATAAACCAGCGAGCCATTAACAATAATTCTTTAATGCAATAAATATACGTATCTAAATTTTCTCAATTGCTTCAAAGATGTCTTTTTACTACTGAGTTTTTCAAATCAGGATTTATAAATTATACCCATTATATATTCTTGATATGACACTTAATTCTCTTTTATTTTCTAGCAATGCTCCCCACCCTTTATTTTTTATGATATTTGAATTTTTTGGAGTAAACAAACACAGAATGCCCTATAATTGGGATTTGGTTGATTAGTTCTTACTATAATAATTGGAGGATCTACTAAACACCACATTAATTCTTTCAGTTGTCTTCACATGGGAATATATCATTCTTTGGTTTGTTCTTATTTGTTTAGAAGTCTAAAAAAGACATTCTTCAGTAATGACAAATTCGTAGCTAAATGCTGATTGCCAAAAGGAAAACAAAACCCAAAACTATTAAATATAAATTTAACAGAAGCAAACACAACCTTATGAAGAAAATTAATATGGAAGTTTGAAAAAGAGTAAAAATGAAGAGCTACACTAATTTTATGAATGGAAATACCCAATATTATAAAAATCAAGATGCAGTGACTTATGGTAACTTATTAGTGGCAGAGAGTGTTCATTTCATTTAACTTCCTGATTATGCAAGGTAAATTTTTATTTATTTTTTATAGTTAACAACAATACATTATGCAGATAACTACAGGAAATATTCTACAAAGATAGCTGCCTATCTTACATTATTACATAATTCTTCTTTCTGGTAAAAATTCTATTCAGATTATTTTCCCACACAGTACTTGGATCCTGAAATTTATATGCAAGAATAAAAACAACTAATAGGCAAGATGATTCTGAAGAAGAGGAAAAGGAGAGAAGAAAAAAGGTTTATTTTAACAGATAGTGCAAATATTATAAAGCTATAATAATTTAAAATGTGACATTTGATAAATGGATAAATATATAATTATATAAACCTGAGCCATGGACATTCACATGTATGGAACAATGGGAAAATAATAAATGATTTTGGATAATTTGCTATTTATTATGAGAATATAAAAATTAGAACCCTAGAAATTTATAAACGGAATTTATACTTAAACAAAAAAGAATGTACAAAAAGTACAAAAATAATGTTAAAATGTGTTTATAAAGGGCATGAAGTATTATCTCTTCATATTGGCATATATTTGCAAAGAAATCTCTGGAAGGTAAGCAAAAAGCTCACAGCTGTGCTACTCCTTGCAAGGTATAGTATTTTAGTAAGTGGAGGACAAGTGTGGGAAGACGGTCACTGTGTATACAGTTTTTATTTTTGACATTTTAAAATCTAGCTAATAAATATTCAGCAAATGAATATAAAATATTAGGAAATACAAGAGGGATATCTTAATGCTATTGGAGAGAAAGGTTTATTAATCAAAATATATAAAGCTGAAACCAGAAAAATGTGTTTAAAGGAAAGTATTCTTAAGGATAAATATGGAATTTATCTTAGTGATGGTTGTGATTTTGATAACTGGCAATCAGTGGGTTTAATAAAATTATTCACATATATCTCCTTAATTAATAATTCTGGGAAACATCCACTCAGCTTCTTACTTTCACTGTCTCTTTCAAGCACTACCCCAAAGTTTGGTTAATTTCTATAATTTTTCCTTTATGTTAAAGTGAGGATTTGCAAAAAAGAACCACACATAAAATGCATCAGGTTCTCACAGGATTTGTCCTGCAGCTGAGTAATGCAGACCTGCTTTATGAAACATGCATTACCATGTTTTTTTTAATTTAACAAATTATGCTTCATATAGCAAATTGCTTCAAAATTAAGAATGAATTTTTCTAAGATTATGAGAATAGATTTTACACGCAACAGACCAGAACACTTCATAATCTGCCAACAGTGCTAATTATACGATCAGGGAACCTGTAATTGTTATTAGCTATACAAACCCCTGAGTAGCATTCCAGGTAATAAAGAACAACCATAAGACATCAGAAAAGTGGGGATCATTTTTCACTGGTGCAGTGAAGTATGCAGCATGCATATTATAGATTCTTAGAAGCTGTAAAGAGTGGACACGACTGTATCAACAATCATCTATCTTATGAGTGACAGTGATTGAAGTAGCTGGGAGCTCCTTAATACTTTCCAGAATTTGATAAATGTCTGAGTTTACAATATCCATTCTCTTTGTAATTGTAAGTACTTCAAAAATATCCCTCATCAATATTTAGAATATCATACTAAACCTTCTTGGCCTGTTCTTCTATTTATTCCCTCCCATTTTCCCCTTCATTCCTTATGTTTAGTAGCCTGTCAAGGACCTTGGTAGTTTTACCATAGGACTTTTTAAATGACACATGATTCTAGTGTAAGAGCCAACTAGATTTTTTCCAAGAGCAGTAGAATCTTAGACTTTCAGGAAGAACAACACCACCAAAAACCCTTCAAAGATGATGTGATCCAGATCTTTTTTACTTTTCTTAGGTAACTAGGGTTTTCCAAAAACACAATGGAGAGACATCTTCGAAGAAGCAGGAAGGGAAATAAATTAAGTAGGCAAGGATTTACCCCTCTCCTACTACCCAAAACTGTACACGTGCCTGCTTTATCAGGAGATTCTCTATATTTCTGTTTTTTTTGTTTTTTTTTTTTTTTGCGGTACGCGGGCCTCCCACTGTTGTGGCCTCTCCCGTTGCGGAGCACAGGCTCCGGACGCGCAGGCTCAGCGGCCATGGCTCACGGGCCCAGCCGCTCTGCGGCATGTGGGATCTTCCTGGATCGGGGCACGAACCCTTGTCCCCTGCATTGGCAGGCGGACTCTCAACCACTGCGCCACCAGGGAAGCCCTGTATATTTCTGTTTTTGATAATATTCTGTAGATAAGACCATTTCCTTCAACAATTCCTACAATTCTGTATTATTATTAATAATCTGAATAACAGTGAGCCTTAGCTCAGTCTCAGCACTGTATTTAAGATCTTTACATCTGTTATTTCATTTGGCCTCACAAGAACCCTGTGAAGTAGCTTATTATCCTCAGTTTTAAAAATGGGAAAATTAAGACCCAGTGATATACAGTGACTTATTAGTGGCAGAAAGTTTTCATTTTATTGAACTTCTTGAATATGCAAGGTAAATTTTTAGTTTTTTCATTATTAACAGTAATACATTATGCAGATAACTACAGGAATCTACAAAAATAACTGCCTATCTTACGTTATTACTGATGTTCAGATCTCATCATCCATGATATTATAAAATTAAAGGTAAATGAAACTCCTCAAACAAAGTTAATGATGTTTAAAATGGCTATATAGTTAAATTTGTCAAAAATTGATTGCCTGGTTAAGGGGAGAATCAGGAGAGGTGGAGAAGGGGAAGACTGGTGTATTCTTGGCAAAAGGATGAAAAATTGACATGTACACACTACTATAACTAGTGAGAGCCTGCTGTATAGCATAGGGAACTGTACTTGATTCTCTGTGACCTGGAAGGTAGGGGAATCCAGAAGGGAGGGGATATGTGTATACATATGGCTGATTCACTTTGCTGTACAGCAGAAACTATCACAGCGTTGTGAAGCAACTATACCCCAATTAAAAAAAAAATCTAGGTCCAGGATCTGAAGGATTACAGTCACTTTTACCATCAGAGGTCTCCTCGACTCTTGGTTGCTAGCATTAGAATATCAGCAGGAAAGGGCTCCATACTAGGATGGTTTAGACAGAAGCATATTTATCTAAAGCAATATGAGATTGTGGAAGAGAGACTGACCAATTCTGAAACACGAGAACAAAGTTGGTTTTTCCCTTGCCTTTCATTTATTCATTCAACAGATATTTTGAGAGCTATGAGGTGAACAGAACACATGTACCCTTATGGAAAATATACCATATTACTACTTCAGCAGTAACTGGTAGTTTTTTGTGCCCATTTGAGACATCAAATGTGTTGTTTCGCTTAACGTTAACTACTTCTTTTCATGTGCTCTTCAATTCTAGATAAACATTGTGTTATGGGTACCTGAGAAAGCAGTAGGTATCATTAAAAGTAGGTTTTCTTTTTCTTTATTTGACATATTGCTACAAACCTGCACTGTTTAATACACGAGCCACTAGCCACATGTAGCTAAAAAATACATAATATGGCTAGTCCAAATTGAGATGTGCTGTAAAAATATACCAGGTTTCAAAGACTTAGTACAAAACAAAATATATCTCATTCATATATTTTATATTGATATTTTAAATAAAATCTTGAATATAAATATTGTTATATAAATATATCATTAAAATATTTTCATCTGTTTCTCTTACCTCTTTTTTAACATAGTTACTAAAAAATTTTAAAAGACTTATTTGACTCACATTATACTCTCTTGCACAGCACTGCTCTAACCAAAGTTTATATTACCTTTTCTGGTTTGCACCTCTTAGAGAGATCCCTGTAGTAAAACATTACTCTCAGTTCTATATCTATGCATGGTAAAATTGCCTTTGCATAGATAATTGCCAAGGAAATGTTAAGGTCTGAGCATTCCCACATTTATTTATGTCCTTAAATGTTACTGGTAGATTAGAAAAGTATGATTTCCTTTATAGAAGCAGTTTTGCAATTCTTCAAGTAGAAAGTTTACTGAAGTGGAAAGGAAATTACTAAATCTTATTATGCATTCTACAGGCTGTCATTTGAACACATTATGCATACTGGTCTATAGTTCCCTAGGGCATATTTCAGTATTTCATTTAAAATTATTCAATTTAGTCTAGACCAATCTAATACATATTGGCTCCAGTTTTCAGTGGCAACTTGCCAGACCCTGCTCAAGTGGGTTTCTCTGCAGCTTATTATCAATCAAGAAAAAAGTGAAAAGGGTACATAGGGATAAGAATATAAATGAATAGAAATAGTTCCCTGGCATCTCCCTAGGTCCTACAGGAGGCAGAGTGGAAGCCAGCCAAGTACTAAGGGCCATATCAGTATTCAAAGGTCTCAGAGGTCTCCCTCAAGATTTGTGAGGCAACCCTATAATAATTTATTTACAAATCCTATTTCTAGGATAGTATAGTATTTCCACAATTTAGAAAAATGCTCATATGTTCATGGTGAATCTAAAACCCTCTTTTATAGCAATGTGGTAGAGTAAAAATTGCAGTTACAGGATTCACAAAAATATAGGTTCAAGTTGCAAAATTAGCCACGTTTGTTCACTGTGATCCTAGATTAGATTTCCTTAGGGTACAGTAGCTTTTTCAGATTGTTTTCACTAAGTGATATGCATTAAAGATTCCTCTATGTATTTTTATGGATTGATAGCTCACTTCTTTTTATCACTGAATAATATTCATTTAGTGGATATGCCACAGTTTATACATTCACTTATTAAGGGATATCTTGTTTATTTCTTGTTTGGGGAAATTATCAGTACGACTGCTATAAATATTCACAAATAGGCTTTTTCGTAGACACAGATTTTCGACTCATTTGGGTAAATGTTTAGGAGAGCAGTTTTTAAATCATATGCTAAAAATATGTTTAGGTTTGTAAGAAAGTGCCAAATTTTCTGCCAAAGTGGCTGTATCATTTTGCATTCCCACCAGTAATGAGTGAGAGTTCCTTTTGTTCCACATCCTTATCAGCATGTTGAACATATTTACATATGCTCATCTGCCATCTGTGTACCATAATTAGTGAGGTGTGTCCTCATATTTTGCCCACTTTTTCCTATTTTCAATTTCATTGATTTCTTATTTTCAATTTCATTAATTTTGGCTCCAATTTTTATTATTTATTCTGTTTGCTTTTGGCTTAAATTGGACTCATTTCTTCAGTTTCCTAAGGTAAAAGCTTAAATTATTGATTTTATATTTTTATTCTTTTCTAATATATGCATTCAATGCTATAAATTTCCCTTTAAGCACTATTTTTGCTGATTCTATCATTTGACTTGTATTTTCACTTTCCTTTGTTCAAAATATTTTTTTTAATTTCTCTTAAGATGTCTTCTTTATTCCATATGTGACTAAGAAGTATGTTGTTTACTTCCCAGAATATTTTGGGATTTTTTTCAGATATGTTTTCATTATTGATTTCTAGTTTAATTCCATCGAGGTCTCAGAGCATACTTTGTATGATCTATTGTTTTTAAATTTTTAGTGTATTTTATGACTCAGACATAGTCTATCTAGGTAAATGTTCCATGTGAACTTGAGAATATGTATTATGCTGTTGTTGAACGAAGTATTCTATAAATGTCAATTAGATCCAGTTGATTTGGTGATGCTGTTCAGGTCAACGATAGCCTTACTAATTTTTGGCATGATTTATCCATCAGTTACTGAAAGAGAGATGTTGAAGTCTCCAAGTATAATAGTATACTTTTTCTATTTCTCTTTGTTCTGTCAGTTGTTGCCTCACATATTTTGATGTTCTGTTTAGATTTATACATATTAAGGATTGTTATGTCTTCTTGTAGAATAGGTTCTTTTGTCTTAATGTGATGTTCCTCTTTATCTTTTATAAGGTCCCTTGTTCTAAAATCTGCCTAAATTGAAATTAATGAAGCTATTTGAGTTTTCTTTTGATTAGTGCTAGCATTGTATGTCTTTCTCCAACCCTTTACTTTTAACTGATATGTGTCTTTATGTTCAAAGTGGGTTTCTTGAAAACTACATATAGTTCAATTTTTTAAACTACTATGACAGTCTGTCTTTTAATGGATGTACTTAGATCATTCACACTTAAAGTTATTATTGATATGGTTAAATTAATATTTTCAGTATTTGTAACTGTTCTATTCTACACACTTGTAGTTTGTTTCTTTTATTTTATTTCCTTCTTTTTCTGTCTTCTCTGACTACTTGAGCATTTTACCTTTTTCCATTTTCTTTCTTATTTTAGGATGTGAATTACACTTCTTTTAAAAAGCTTTTTAGTGATTGCCCCAGAGTTTTCAATAAACAGGCTAATCTAAGTCCACTTTCAAATAACACTATACAGCTTCATGAATAATGCAAATACTATATAACAGATTAATTTCAATTTTCCCCTCCTGTCCCTTGTGAAATTGGTGTCTTTCATTTCACTTACTTATATCCTATAATCACTCAATATATGGTTACTATTATGACTATAGAAAGTTATCTATTAGATTATTTTTAAAAAGAAAATGTTATTTTACTTTCATTTATCCATTCTCCAGTGTTCTTCCTTTCTTTGCCTAGATTTATTTACCAAGTTTCTGATCTGTATGTATTTTCTTTTTTTCTGAAGAAATTTTAAAATTTCTTGCTCTAGGTGCATCTACTGGTGGTTACTTCATTATTTGTCTGAGAAATTCTTTATTTCTCCTTCACTTTTTGAAGAATAATATCACTGAGTATAGAAAATTGTTTGGTAGTTTTTGGTTTTTTTTTTTTCAATACTTTAAGCATTTTACTCTGCTCTTTTCTTGCTCTTGTGGTTTCTGATGGGAAATTCACTATAATTTATATCATTGTTCCCTCATAGGTAAGGTACATTTTTCTTCTGGCTTCTTTTAGTACTTTCTCTTTTCTTTTTCTCCAGTTTGAGTATGATGTGCCTAGGCATAGAGTTTTTGGTATTTATTCCATTTGGTGTCCTCTGAACTTCCTGGAACTGTGCTTTGTTGTCTGTTGTTAATTTGGGAACATTCTCAGATATTATTGTGTCAAATATTTCTTTTCCATTCTCTCTCTGTTCTCATCTTCTATTGCAATTGCATGTTTGTTGCCTCTTTCAAAGTTGTAACAGTTTTTTGATATTCTGTTTTGTTTTGATTCATTTTATTATTGCCAAACTTCAGTTTGGGAAGTTTATATTTACATATTTTCATATTCTCTGATTCCTTCTTCAGTTGTATACAGTCTTCTTATTAACATAACAAAGACATTTTTAATATCTGTTACAGTGTTTTTGACTTCTAGCATTTTCTTGGAGTTTCCATCTCTTTGTTTAGAGTACCCACCTATTTTTATACACTGTCTACTCTTTTGCTTAGTGCTCTAAACATATTAATTATATTTATTTTAAATTTTCTGGCAATTCCAAACTCTGTGTCATATCCAAGTCTGTTTTGTGTCTTCAGACTGTGTTTTTTCTACACTTTTATCATGCCTTGATATTTTTGTTGTTGTTGTTAAAAGCTACAATAGCTGGTGTCAATAATTGCAAATTATGATGAATATCATCATAACATGAGTTGAAGGAAATAAAATATTTATTTAGCATTTACTGTGTAGCAAGCACATTGAATGTCTTATTCAATATTCAAAGCAAATTATTATCTTCCTTCTACACATAAGGAAAATACAGTTCTAAGAAACCAAATAGCAATGACCATACAACTAGTGAACAATGGAATCTAGATTGAACTATTTTATATGGCTATATGGCACCTAGTTCTGAAATATATTTCATAGATAATCAATGTAGTTAATCTCAGTTTTAGGGAAAAAAACAAATACATATATTTCTGTAAGGCAGAAAATAAATAATACTAGGCTTTCAAAGGCTAGATTTATAAAGGTGATGACATTAAATATATCAGAATTATTTCCTAAAATAAAAAATCAATACAATTATGAATTTGCCAAGCCAAATCATTAGAAATAAAGCTTCAAAGAAAATCTGAACTTAAAATATAATTATAACAAATATAATAAATGCTTGTGTATTTATTATTTTTACAAATCCTAAAATTAAATTTTGGCATTCTGGAAAATGTTGAATTACCAAGCTGTGAGAGGTACAAGGGAATTAAAAAACATTATTCTGAAGTTTCATGGAAATATTTATTATATCTAGTCTCAACACCTCTTTATCCATTTTTTGTTTTTGAAATTTTAAAGTATTTTTAACATTTGTATGAGCCAAAGACCACAAAGCCTGGGAATTTTTTGTTTCTTTTCCTACAATTATCAGATAGCTTTATTTCCAAAAAATGGGAATACACTGGAGTTGAAAAAAATGTTGGTTTATTAAATGTTAATTAATGCCTGAATTAAATGTTAATTAATGCCTGAATTAGTGGGAGAGTTGTGTTTTACCTCAGTGGAAGTCTGGAATTCAGATAAATTCCTATCCAGAATAGTAAGCAACTCTTTCTATCAGAACTAGGTGTGTGTGAGTGTGCATATTTCCTCACAGTATTGCCAAGTAAAATAGATGTTAATATAGGAAAAATTTGATACCATGTTGATTCATTTTTTGATTATTTACTTATTGAGCATATAAGTAAAAAGAAGCTGTTTAATAACAAGACCTAGTCCCAGACTTAAATATTTAACTTCTATAGCTTTTCATTATTATTTCATTTTTTATTTGATTTTCCAAATGACACATACTTCCCAAATGGCAGAGATAAATACAGTAGTAATTCACTTGGGTGAACAATGTAGATTAGAATGGGCATATAAATCTATCTTTCTTTGAGTGACATATTAAAGAAATTGGAAAGCACCCTGTATAATGTGAGATACTTTACTATTCTTGGCAGGAGGATGACATATAAACATGAAAACATGATGTTATGTAAATACTAACATAGCATCGACTGTTCTGGCTGGATTGGAGGCAGCAAGAATTTAACTAAGAGGGCAAGCCAGAGACCAATGTGATCCAGGCTTCCACTGATAGAGTCGAACTAGGTTAGCAGAAATAGGCAGAGATAAAATTGGGGTGTATAAAGAGAAGTGTGCAGACCTGGTAACTGTTTTTGGGTGAAAGTTAGAAAGAAGAGATATTTATAAGCCTGAATTAGTGGGAGAATTAATGGGAGAATTTCCTCAGTGGAAATCTGGAACTCAGATACATTCCTATCCAGAATAGCAAGCAACTCTTTCTATCAGAATAAGGTGTATATGAGTATGTGTATCTCCTCATAATAAAATTCAAACCTAGTAGAAATATTTATTTTTTAGTTTGCTTTACTTTTTACTTTATTAAGAATGAGTTGGAGGCCAAAATGTATATAAATAGGTGTTTTTCATGACCTGATAGACCTATCAACATGATAGCCAGGGACATTTGGGTGAACAGTAATCAAATATAGTAAAAGATGTTGAAGGGGTTTAAAAAGAACTCTAAGAAACCAAAACCATAGCTTAAAGAAACATCACTGTACTTGTCCAAAGCATAAATTTTAATTAAATAGAAAGTAGAAAAATAGCCCCAAATGTAATCAGAAGAGATTATACCCTCTGAGCTTCTCTTTCCATTATTCTAGAGAAGAACCTATTTATCAGAATTTAAGTTTTAAGCCAATACTATGCTGAATGGACATACTTACTTACTTATAGGGAAAGAAAGAACTTTATCAGTGTTTAATATGGAAAATTAATCATCTAAATTACCAACAACTCGTTTTCTGTGGCACTGCTCCTTTACAATGTATTTCAGAAAGCCATTACAACAAATTATTTTGAATCCCTGATAAAGAGGCTAAGATAGAAGTATAAGATTTAGGTGCTAGAAATTGACTTTCAGTTGAAAGTCTTTAATAAGACATAATTCTTTCTGCCACAGTAACTGTGACATATATCCATTTATTTTTTATATATTAAGATTTTTACATGAAAAAATGTATATGCAGTTTTAGTAAATAACTGAAAAAGTTCTTAAGAACTTTCTCATAATTTAGTGTTCTTAAGAAGACTTAAAATATGATTAAGTGGATTTTCTCAATCTCTTGTTTAACCTACAGTGTGATTTTTCCTTATTTGTATTCAAATTTAACCCCACTAACTAATCACTTCACAGTCTTGAAGTTGTGAATATACTCAGAATTTGGTCCAACTGAGTAGGTATTATTTTTATTTATATGAAATATACAACTAAACCACAAGAATTTAGAATACATTCTATATACTGGTCAGGGAACTTTTTATACCTCCACATAATTTAATCAAATATTTTCTCCATTATTCACTGGGTGTTGAATCAGTTACATAGCAAAACTGAGTTTTAAAAAAGCAATAAAAAAACAAAAATTGCTCGAGAAATTTCTAACTCCTCTGGCTACTTTAATTCATGATTTACTTAACTATCCATCAATATAGACAATTTTAGCCTATTGATTATTCTAATTATAGCTTATAGAGCCTAATATAAATATTTAACTATTGATAGCCTAATATTCTGAGAGGTATATTTGAATAAATGTTATTTTCAAGGCTTGATGGGACACACCTGGCATAGATTTATGGAAGAAGAAGCAGTGGGAAGTTCTAAATTTCGTTCTACACTTTTGTCTCCCATAGAACCCTTGCAAATGTCTGTATGCACTCTAAAAAATATATCTTTAGGTACCCAGATATAGATATAGATGTAGATATACCTATATCTATATCTATATATATCTTTAGCTGCTTAACTCCTATTCATCCTAGGAGACTCAGCGGGACAGACTTTTAGATACCACATAAAAGCATTGTCATATATCCTAGAAACCTTCATGGTCTGCCCTTCTGAGTCTCACACCCACCTCACCACTCCAACCTGATTTTTGGTATATCTCTATCATAATTTTATCATACATTTAAAATATTCTCTTATAATTGTCTGTTTTCTCCTCTCCTGCACCAGAGCAAAGCCTTCTTAATGACATAAATTTCCTTTTATTCATTCCCCAATATTTAAAAAGGACTGATACCCAATAAGTACTCAGTTTTTTGAAACATACCACTGTTTCTAGATCATTTATAAAAACTTCTTTGATAACTTCAGCCCTCGTGTTTCTCTCTACACTGAATCACCTGTTAAGTGTACCATTTATTTTGGTACTTCCTCATATGTAGCATTGTATTGTTACCTAAATATTTTATGTTTTAGCTTTTGTATAACAAGAATATAAGCTCTTGAGGTCCGGAGTTCAACCCCTTAATTCCATTCTTACTCTAACATGAGCAGTACAGTCCATACAGATAGTCAATAAATAAATATTAATAGAAAAACTTTTAATTATTTATTTATATAGATTTGTTTTAAATTAAAAATAAAACTATTACATGTTAAGAAGGGAAGTGAGTAATCCATTACATGAACTAAATGAACACAAAAAATTAAATATTTTTCCATGGCTAGAAATATCTTAGAGTTGGGAATAGTCTCCAAAATTTTCATTCTGAGATTTTTATATTGTAATACATATGGCATTCACAATGTCTATTTGAATACATCATGAAGACACATCCTCTGAAAATAATTAGATGGATGAAATCTATGAAAATAGATTGAGAATTATGATTTAAATCACAGATACATTTACAAAAAATCTAAAATTATCTTAAAAAGGGTAACGATAAAATAAACGATTATCAAAATACCTACACTGTTTAAATGAGGAGTCACTTAACATAATATAACTAAAGGGGTTAAAGGATTTTTATTTGATTTGATTTGTTTGTTCTAAATCCCATGGAATAGTTGTCTCTTTAGATGACTAGAGACAATTATGAATGGAACATGTTGGTAAAAGGAGTTAACCTGATGTGATAGATTAGACTATTATTCTTCTTTTCCGCCTTGTTGTAGATTTATGTATCCACACTCCAGCAATGTGACTTTGCAGCACTTTCCATAAACGTGGGCAGGACATATTTCTCCACCTCACTGATATTGGGCTTACACCTATCTAAAGCCAATTCCTCAGCTTGAGTAATGGAGATTTCATCCTTCATTGAAAATTAGAACACATCACATTAATTCTCCTGTTGCCTTCTCAAAGGCATTACTTCAAGATTTTTCCCTCCCTCTCATACATCGCATGTGCATGTGCTTTGTTTTGCACTTGATCATTACATGCAATATACAAGCATGAGATTATTTCTTCCAACTTAAAAAAATTTACAAACTTTCTCTTGACCATGTTATCCTGACCAGCTACACTTTGCACCAAAATCCCTCAAAAGGGTGATGCATATTTAATGTCTACAAGTCTTCATTTCCTGTTCATTCTTCAATGCATTATAAGAAGATCTTGTCAAGGTCACCAAAGAAGTCCATTGTTGATAAACCCAATTGTCAATTCTCATATCTTATCTTACTTGATTTCCACAGTTTTTGACAAATTATCACTCCTGGTTACCATCTTTTCACTTGACCTGATGCCACACATATTCTTGGTTTTCTTTCTATCTCACTGGTTTCTTCTTCTCAGTCTCCACTGCTGGTTCCTTTCTTCTCTCTTACATAGAACATCTCAATTTCATAGTTTCTTAGGAATCAGTGGTACTTGTGCCACTTTTCTTCTCTATGTACACCTGTTTCCTTGGTAATCACACAACCGTGCACTAATTACCTCCAAATTTGTATCTCTAGCCCATGCTTCTCTCCTGAATTCCAGACTCAATATTTCTACTGCAATTTTTCATAGAAAATTCATACATAGTATCCCTACAACTTATATCCTGATTTTTCCTTCCAAATTGTTCTATAGTCAACCATTTCCATCTCAGTTAATTGAAACTCTAAGGCCTGCCTAATCATCAATGTTCCTTTCATTAAAGTTAAAATCCAGTTCAACAAACACTTATTGAGCAGCAAACACTTCAATATACTAGAGTATAAGAATTCCGTAATCCAACCCACCAGAACCCCACCCATAGAATCTCATTGGGGAACCCCAACCCATGGAACGTCACTTGTGGAATCTTACCCTGGGTCCTGAATACAGTCTAATAATTGTACAGTTTATATTACTGGACACTGTATAAACACAAATAAATGAGGGGCTCCTATCCCAAGCTAAGACTGAGAGCAGAGAGCAGGGATGGTCATCAGGAGTTGAGCCTAAAAGTTGGACATAGATTTTATAAGTGAACCTTTGTGTGTATGTTACATTTAATTGAGCTTTTGCAAGTTGAATTCAGTAAACATATACTGAAAACCTATTATGGGTAAAGTGTTGGGTTAGGTGCTTTAAAAATAAGTTATCTTAAAAATATATACAGTGTGATCTTTAATCACAAGGAGAGAAGAAATAGATTCATCTTTATATTGAATGAAACCAGAAATGGAGAAAGTTGAGACTCAAGAAAAGAAATCTGATATCCTCTAAAATACATTTGTGCCAAGTACAAAAAAGAGTGACCAAAAAATGAATAAACATGATCAAAAGACAAAAGTCAAGAAATGTTAGACAGAACACAATCACGAACATCAAGAAAAGAGAAAAGGGCACCAGCGAACAAGTTTTAATTTCTTCAGCCTTCCATTTGGAAGTTTGACTAAGTTTATTGGTCTCTGTCATACCTTCCACCCATAGGAGGAGTTTTGTATCTGATTAATGTTTGTGGAAGGCACATACATTATTTCCTGGGCTATTTCTCTACTTCTCAAGGTGAAACTCTCCTCTGAACACACATATTTACTGCTCTATCATGGAGTAGACTCTTCACAGGTAAGGAGAGTTGCAATTGTCAATCACTGACAGTGACTAAGATAAGGGTGTACTTTATCAAGGAACATAATATTATACAGTTGATTGTGACCCTATACTTAAAGTCTCCTTCACCATCAGCTTTATTAGTAATAAAGTCTGATGCCCATTTGTCTATATTCTGCATCTCTCAATTCATTCTCCATTCTGGAGGGGATAATGGAGCAGTACTGAACCCTAAACCCAATGGAGATATGGTTTAAAAGTGGCCATCACTGCACTAAGACCAGGAAGAGTAAAAAAGATATGTTTTTTAAACTAGTTAGTTTAAACAAAAGAGTTTAATTAGTATGAGGTTGGAGAGCAGAAGCCAGATCACAAGAGTAAAAGAAGTAAATAAGTGATTAAGAAACTAAATGAGGATATTTAAGTATTTTGAGTGCTTTATTCATTGAAGAAACAAAAATTGAATACTAGCTCAGGAATAATAGGAAATAAAAACATATTTTCTTTATTTCATTCTTATTACTTTTAGAATTTTGGCATTTAGCAGAGAGGCAATAGATTACGGAAAGAAAGAGGCAATAGAGATAGAGATAACTCATTAAAAATATATATATATATACACACACACACACACACACACACAACGGCATGAAATCAAGGCATGATAAAAGGATTAATTTTAGATCAGAAGAAGACACTTTTTTAAAAGAAAAAAGTAGTGAAATTATATTAAAAAGACAGATATTTTGAGGAAAACAAGAGAGAATTTCAGGAAGTATACTTCAAATAATCTCTATGTTCTCAGTCATAGTCAAGGTAGACTCTTCAGCAAAGAATCTGGTAGGTAGAACACTTATACAGATTTTTGAAGCTACTTCAGTAAAGTGTCACTGAGAAACTTTAAAAGCAGATTCTAGCTACAAAGCAACACAAGAACTATGGTCAAATAACATATTTTAGTGGATTTAATTTTTCTAATGTTTTCTGAGGCCAAGTGTAATGGGAAATGTCTTTCTCTGTTTTGTGCAATAATCTATTCTTATTTTAACTTCTACATAGTTACTTGGCTAAGAATAACAGAATTTTGGTGCTGGAAATATATATATATATATATATATATATATATATATATATATATATATATATAGTATTAAAAATTCTAGTACCTATTTCCTCAATTATCACCCTTATTTTCAAGGAATTAAACACTTAATGAGATATACTAAATTATGTACAAATATGTAGCTATTTTCTAAAATGGGCAAATATTAAATAACACCAGGGTGATTTTTTCTGCATGAAAGGGAAGTATCAGGAAATCTTCATATAGTAAACAGGAGAAAGCTCACACTTGAAATCATTCCTTTTCCAATGAATAAAACTCAATTCAATGTCAAGTTCATTTTATGTGATCATTATAATCCAAGGATAACCTGATTACTGACACTAATAAATTTCTCAAAGAGTTTGGATATATAATATTTATTTGATATTTTTGGTTTGTTACATAATAATATGAATTAATTTCTTCAATATTTTGTAAATTCAATAAGCAGAATATGGGTTTCTTTTCCTAAATATTTGGAAGGAATATAATCATTAATTTTATAATTATAATGAATTATATTCTTATTACTATAACCAAAAATGCAATTCTTTTCAAGGAACAAAATAAGATATTTTGAAAATAAAAGAGAACAAACAAGATGGTCAGTAACCAGAAATATTCTCCAGCATAGATAAGAGAGGAAAAACACATTATTAGTATTTGTCTCAGAAAAAAATATATAAATGAAGTTTAGTAAAACCCCATAGAGCTGGTGTCACCAAGTCCTATTTATTTTCATTCTGTAATATTTCTTTTAAAAATATTATTTAATCTTAAAATTATCCCAAACCCTTGAGTGTTTCCTTACTATTTTCTGTAGGTTTAGTTTAGAATACTATTAGGTAAAAAATCCAGTAAATGCTGAAGAAATAGCTAGTTTTGCTTCCCAGAATTTTTTCAGCTTCTAACATAAGGGAAATCTGGAAAGTTGTTAAAGAAAATAGACATAATCTTGTAAAATCTGAGAGTGATTTCAAAATCTCAGTGATTTATTTGAGTGATTTCAAATAAGACATAGCATCAAAATTTAAATAAATTTTTATTTCTTGTTTTCAGAATACAAAATAAAGCAGGTTAATATTTTTCAACGTAATATAAAATATGTAATTAGATATGGAGTTGGTAACATAGAATGTCTTAGAGCAAAAGTGCTTTGAATCTCATTTGACATAATGGGAATGAGGAGACCATATTTATTATTTACCCTTTTGTGTACTAGTTGTACATTCTTTTATGCATTAGTCATTATCATAGTACATAAGAAAATAATCACTTTAAGCACCCACTGTGTCAGACAGACACCATGTTCATTGGTTGGAGATTGAAAGATGACTATGCCATAGACTGCCTTATCAAGAGCTCAGATGCTTCTATTCTGTGCGTTCTTCCTCAATGACTGTACTTATAAAACCTCTCTAGTTGTGCTTCTGTTGTCTGACAACCAAAATTTAATAAAAAGAAGATCTATCATTTACACTTTATAGAATATGTAAAAATGCAGAGCTAAAGTGATTGATAGAATCACTACTGCATTTCTATCTAGTACTGGTTAGCCATCCCCTACCATGCTTCTTTTTTTTTTTTTATTCAGCTTCCATAAGTATGGCTGTATGTTGAGTGCAGTGTTCCATGAAGAGGAAAGATTGACCATTTATAAATGTACATATGCCTTCCTCAGCATCATGTTGACACCCAATTCATGGCATAAAAAGTAATAATCTGGCTTATTGACTATTTGTCCATCTCATAGTTTATATTTTATATGTTCTTTTATTTCTAAGGAATAAACTAGATTCCAACTGTCAGAAATGGACGTAAATAACCATTGTTTCAAGAAATACCCAGTGAACTTTCAGGCAGTGTCTCAATGACACAAAAAGAAAATCACCTTTGGGGTTATTTTCTCTTAGGAATTTGAGCTTTGATCCATGATTAACTTCAAAGAAATGATAGAAGTGATGAGATCTTTGTACAAAAAAATGTGTTATAAATTATTTGTGGTGCTCCAGCCTTGATGAAAATGTTTGAAAACTCCCAAGTAAATTTCTTCAGACATTACATTTGCAAATCAAAGATAAATTTAGAAGATGGTGGAGTAGGAGGACCCTGAGCTCACCTTCTTCCATGGGCACACAAAAATTACAACTATTTATGGAGCAACTATCAATGAGAATGACATGAAGACTAGCAGAAAAGATGTTCTAAAATTAAAGATATAAAGAAGAAACTACAATAAAATGGGTAGGAGAGGCAGAGAGGCAATATAATTAAGACCCACACCCCCAGGTAGGCGATGCACAAATGAGAGGATAATGACATTTGCAGAGGTTCTCCCCAAGGAGCAAGGGGTCTGAGCCTTACTTTGGGCACCCCCAGCCTGTGGGTCCTACACAGGAAGGACAAGCCCCTAAAACATCTGGCCTTGAAGGCCAGTGGGACTTGAGTACAGGAGAGCTGGGCCCATGGGCCGTGGCTGCTGGACCTGTGTGTCCGGAGCCTATGCTCTGCAGCGGGAGGAGCCATGGCGGTGAGAGGCCCGCATACCACACACACACAAAAAAAATGCTCAACAAACTCAGGAGAAGAATGAATGAACCCAGTGAGAATATTAATAAAGAGTTAGAAAATATAAAGAAAATCCCAACAGAGCTGAAGAATACAATAATTAAAATAAAAAATACACCTAGAAGGAAACAACAGTAGGTTAGATGATGCAGAGGAACAGATGAGTGAACTGGAAGACTAAATAGTGGAAATTACCCAGGCTAAAGAAAAAAGAATTTAAAAAAATTAGGACAATATAGGAGACCTCTGGGACAACATCAAGCATGCTAACATTCACATTATAGGGGTCTCAGGAGGAGAAGAGAGTGAGAAAGGGGCAGAGAACTTATTTGAAGAAATAATAGCTGAAAACTTCGCTAACCTGGGAAAGGAAACAGATATCCAGTTCCAGGAAGCACAGAGGGTCCACAACAAGATGAACTCAAAGAGGCTCACACCAAGACACATTATAATTAAAATGGCAAAAAAAAAAAAAAAAGACAAAGAGAAAAACTTAAAAGCAAGAGAAAAACAACTAGTTACATAGAAGGTAACTCCCATGAAACTATCAGCTGATTTTTCAGCAGAAACTTTTTAGGCCAAAAGGGCATGGAATGATATATTCAAAGTGATGAAAGGATAATGCTACAACCAAGACCACTCTACCCAGCAAGTCTATCATTTATATTTCAAGGAGAGATAAAAGTTTTACAGACAAGCAAGAGCCAAGAGTTTGGCACCACAAAAATGGCTTTACAAGAAATGTTAAGGGTACTTCTATAAGTGAAAAGACCAAAACAAGAAACATAAAAATTACAAAGGAAAAAATCTCATTGGTAAAGGAAAACATACATTAAAGCTAGTAGATCAGCACTTATAAAGTTATTAGGAAGGTTAAAAGACAAAAGTAGTAAAATCATCTATACACACAGTAAATAGCTAAAGAATACACAAAACAAAAATTTGTAAATTATAATGTCAAAAAGATTAAACATGATAGGGGTGAATGTGGGGTTGTTAGAATGTATTTGAAAGCAAGAGATCATCAACTTAAAATAATCACATATATATATATAGGTTGTTATATATGAACCTCTTGGTAACCACAAGCCAAAAATAGATACTCACACAAAGAGGAGAAAGGAATACAAACATAACACTAAGATATTCATCAAATCACAAGAGAAGAGAGAAAAAGATGAAAAGAACTACAAAAAGAACCAGAAAACAGTTAACAAAATAGCAATAAATACATAACTCTCAGTAATTTAAATGTAAATAAACTAAATCCTCCAATCAAAAGACATAGGGTAGCTATGGACAAAATAAAAATAAGACCTATACATATGCTGCCTAAAAGAGGCTCACTTCAGATCTAAAGACATGCACAGACTGAAAGTGAGGGAATCGGAAAAGGTATTCTATGCAAATGACAACAAAAAAAGCTGGGGCTTTCTCTTACTTATATCAGACAAATATCAGACAAAATAGACCTTTAAAAAATTTTTATTTATTTATTTATTTATTTTTGGCTATGTTGGGTCTTCGTTGCTGCACACAGATTTTCTCTAGTTGCACTGAGCGGGGGCCACTCTTCATTGCAGTGCATGGGCTTCTCATTGTGGTGGCTTCTCTTGCTGCAGAGCATGGGCTCTAGGGTCACAAGCTTCAGTAGTTGTAGCACGTGGACTCAGTAGTTGTGGCTCGTGGCCTCTAGAGCACAGGCTTATTAGTTGTGGCACATGGGCTTAGTTGCTCTGCAGAATACGGGATCTTCCCGGACCAGGATCGAACCCATGTCGCCTTCATTGGCAGGTGGATTCTTAACCACTCAGCCACCAGGGAAATCCTAGACTTTAAATCAAAGACTGAACAAGAGACAAAGAAGGACATTATATAATGACAAGGGGATCAATCCAACAAGAAGATATACCACCTGTAAATGTGCATGCACCCAAAATAGGAGCACCTAAATACATGAAGCAAATATTAATATATATAAAGGGAGAGATTGTCAGTAACACAATAATAGCAGGAGACTTGAATACCCCACTTATGTCAATGGACAGATCATCCAACAGAAAATCAACAGGAAACACTGGCCTTAAATGACACATTACATCAGAGGAACTTAATAGATATATACAGAACCTTCCATCCAAAAGCAGCAGAAGATGCATTATTTTCAAGTGCACATGGAACATTCTCCAGAACAGATCATATGCTAGGCCACAAAACAAGTCTCAATAAATTTAAGAAGATTGAAATCATATCAAGAAACTTTTGTGATCACAATGCTATAAGGCTAGAAATCAAAAAACAAAACAAAACAAAAAACCCTGCAAAACAAACAAACAAACACATGGAGGCTAAACAATATGCTAATAAACAACCAGTGAGTCATCAAAGAAATCAAAGACTAAATCAAAAAATACGTGGAGACAAATGAAAATGGAAACATAACAAAATTTATGGGATGCAGCCAAAGCAGTTCTAAGAGCTAAGTTTATTGCAATAGAGACCTACCTCAGGAAACAAGAAAATTCTCAAATAACCTAACCTTACACCTTAAAGAACTAGAAAAAGAAGACAAAGTAAGCAGGAGGAAACAAATAATAAAGATCAGAGCAGAAATCAATGATATAAAGACAAAAACAATAGAAAAGATCAATGAAACTGCTAGAGTAGTGCTATATAAGCTAAAATAAATTTCTAGTAAGAAAGTATTTAAAGATACAGATAAATATATTTGTTTCTTAGTCATCCAGCAACCATGAGTCAGTAATCATAGGGCAAGGCCAGTAGTATTATAAAGCTGATAGCCTCAACATGTTAAATCCTCCAGATTTCCTGGTATGTGAGAAAAGCATTTTGTAAGTCAGTCTAATTCAATCTCTGTTACTTACAAGTGCAACACCACCCTTCTGATCCACTAGATAGTCTAGGTTCTTTTTTCCATCCACTTCCCCCAGTCACCTCCAATGAATTTCAAGTTTCTTGGCCCTTTATTATCCTTCTCTACTTCTTCCCTAAGCTTTTATGCCCAGACTATCACTTAGAATTCATGTTTTGGGGTTATCTAGGCCCTTACCATTTACAAGGTATTGCACGTGTGTGTGTGTGTGTGTGTGTGTGTGTGTGTGTGTGTGTGAATATGTGTCTACATATATATTAGATTTGGAGAAATGAAATTTATTTACAAGGATAATAGAGGCTGCTTCTTTTCTATTTCCAACAGTGACATCATCATTTAACCACAATTCCACAAATATGAGCTCCATTTGAAACTTTACATTTTTAGTCTACCTACCCATCCAATAATTAATTCCTGTCTATTCTAACTCCAAAATATATCTTAAATAAGTTATCTCTATCCCTACTGTCACCATAGTGGTTCAAACATCACTTTTCACAATGAAAACTTCTGCAACTTCCTAACTGGTCTCTGCATTTACTCTCTTGTCCTCTTCTAATCTATTATCTATTCAGCAGCTGGAGTGATATTATGAAATTCCAATGTGACTGTGTCATTACTCTACTTAAGACTTCTCAATCACTTCCTATTGCTTTTATCATAACTTTTCAACAAAGTTTCCAAAACACAGTCTGTTCATGCTTACTTCTTCAGTCTCATTTTTTGCCTCTCTTTAACTCTCTAATTCATAGGCATATTAGTCATCTTTCAGTTTCTCAAAGATACCGTATTACCTTCCACTTCTATATTCATCTTAGATTGGGTACTCTGGTGACAGATACTGAGATGGAGGGTTGCATTCCAATGATTATTGGGGAGTGCTCTAGGAGGATATATTTATGAGATGAGGCCAATAAAATTTGGGAAGAGAGATAAACTGACCAACAGTGCAGTGGCAGCTGAGGTCTCAGCCAATCATATGGAAAGCTTTGGAGCCATGAAGTCTCTTTAGATTCCCTCAAACTGGAGCAAGGAGTTTGAACATATATGTCACCACATCAATCCATAATTGACTACGTGCAGTTCCTTGGGAGGTAACATAGCCTTAAGCAAAGCAGATCTGAGTGAGAGATAGAAATTCCCAGTAAGGGATGCAGATTTGAGACTTCAACTGTAGATAGTTCTCAGCATGAGTGAGATGGGTGTATTAGTCCTGACAAGGATATCGGAGGGAAATATGACAGTATCTAGTTCTATATTTTTGTATATCCTGTTTCCTTTGAGTCAAACACTCCCTCCCATCCCTCACAATTTCTTGATCAGGCTAACCTCTATTCATATTCTCTCTGATCCCAGTTCTTGGTGGGCTCCCTTTCCCATGCTTCAACAGTATAACACAAAATCTCCAATCCTAGATATTGAACTATGTAAAGATTGTCTATTTATTAAGGCTCTGTGGAAACAGAAATTACCTTTTTTCATCTTAGTGTTCCCAGAGCCCCAAATAGTGTCTGACAATACTTGATGCAAAATGAATATATATTTCAGAGTGAATAAATTTCACATTTATTTTCATATTTTATTAAGTTCTAGATCTTCCTGAGAGAGAACCATCCAAAATCAGGAAAGTGAGAGATAATAAGAGAGTAGTAAAAATCTTTGCTGAGTACGCTTTCCAAAAGCTTTCAGTTAATCTCCATTTCTAAATATTCCTGGTGAAGAATTTCAAATTTTTTCCTGTACTAGATTCTGGGCCTTCTATCAGCAATATCTTAGTTAATGCATATTTTCTTTAACTATATGCAAATGATTTTGACTGTATCGCTTCCATCATATAATTTATTCAGTTGAGAAAAAAAAGTCATGAATCAATGCTTTGCTTGTTTTTTCATGTTTCCATTATGAACATTAGCCACTTAATTTACTGTTTCCTTAATTATATAGAGTAATATACAAAAGTACCTTGGTTGTCTGAGGCCCATGGCGAACCTATACATTCTTATGAAGTCCAAGACATATTTTTTATACATAGATGATACTGTAGATGTTGAAGGCAAGGTTAAAAATGACTTAGAGACAAAAATAAAAATAAATAGCATAAATAAAATAGCAAATAAAAATGGTATCCTGTACTTAGGATAATAGTATGTGTTCATTTTCTGTGAAGTATGACTAGATAGACATATATGGATGTATAGCCAAAACTAGGATAAATATTATGAACTGCACATGTTAATCTTTTATTAATTTTCTGAAGAGTTAACACCATGTTTAATGGCCTACTCATGCCAATAATACATATCAGAACACCTATGCACTCATTAACTGCTTGTTGCTTGAATTTTAGGGATAAAACATGATCAACTTAAGTGGTAATCAGTGATTTCCTGCAAATTACAATTATGTCTGAATTTGTACATAGTCATCTAAATCCAAACATTGTCTTAAATTTCCAATAATAGTAAACATATTCTAGTTGAGAAGACCTAATCCAAAAAAGCAATTTTTTTGACCAACACTGAAATTGCAAACAGTATAACAAATTCCCAAGTATCAGCAGTATCAGGTGATAAACTCTCTGCAGATGGTATGTTTCCCAACATATCCTCAGAGATCCCTATATACAACTATATGCAGGCATTTGCTGTCGACTCGGAACACTTCTAAGAAATAACATTCCAAGCAGGTGGCTATTTTAAATTGTTCCTTGATTCTTCACTTGTAAACATAATTTTCTAATTCCCTTGATCCAGTTTTAACATTGATGATCAGGGTGCCTTAGTAATCTAGAATTCAATGCATATAAATTACTAACATAAAAATGACTTTACTCTCTTACCTTGCCCTGAGGTAACCTCATTATAAAATTTTCACTTTCCCACTGTCCTTGAATAATATCATTAGTATCTATAACTACCTAGTCTGTTGTCCAAAAGAACAGAGTATGAGTAATTTGGTAAGTCTATAAGGCATTGTATAAATGGGACATTATTCAAATGCAAATTTAGACATGACAGCATTAGTGAAATATAGAAGCATTTCAAGGTTTTATTAAACCTAAAGATCATATTTTCTGGAAGTTTATGTTCAGCAAAAATTCATTAATCTACTATTGTAGTACTCATTTCATCATTTTGTATGGTTTATATTGAATATTATTTATGTGAAGTCTAGAAGTTATATATATATATGCTTCTGTATTTGCCTGTAGATTACTTAGAAATGTATATATGGTCATGCATAGAAAAATTATGTAACTTATAGAAACTCTATGGGAAGATAAAGCCTAATAATAGTAATTAAAATACAATAAAGTCTCTATTCATAATAATCAATTAGCTAGATTTCTTTCTGAACTAGCATTTCCTGACTTACTTACATTACAAATTAATGATTGAATTCCTGTCAATTGTCAATGGCAATTAATGACTTCTTTCCTTTAGATAAGATGAAATAATGAAATAATTTCTGGAGCAAATAAATGTTATCTTCATGAGTCAGAAAGAGAAAAACAAATACTGTATGCTAACACATATATATGAAATCTAAAAAAAAAAAAAGGTTCTGAAGAACCTAGGGGCAGGACAGGAATAAAGACGCAGATGTAGAGAAAGGACTTGAGGACACAGGGAGGGAGAAGGGTAAGCTGGGACGAAGTGAGAGAGTGGCATGGACATATATACACTACCAAATGTAAAACAGCTAGCGGGAAGCAGCTGCATAGCACAGGGAGATCAGCTCAGTGCTTTGTGACGACCTAGATGGGTGGGATAGGGAGGGTGGGAGGGAGACGCAAGAGGGAGGAGATATGGGGATATATGTATATGTATAGCTGATTCACTTTGTTATATAGCAGAAACTAACACACCATTGTAAAGCAATTATACTCCAATAAAGACGTTAAAAAAGTGTTATCTTCAGAAGAGATCTTGTTTTATGAGCATTTTGGTATATTCTAATTCTTGAAAACTTCTGTGTCTGATAGATAGGAAAACTTGATTAACAAGTGTATTTGTGGATGCTGTACACACCAGTTTATAACCATCTGGGATTATACTTCATTATTTTGTGAATTGGCTCTTGATTTTAGTGATATTTATGCAGCAAGTATATTTTATTTATTTCTTTATTATATACTAAATAAGTATGATAATATTTTCATAAATGTCTTCAAACCTTTCAAACCAAAGAAAAACTAGGTAGGTAAAAAAAAAAGTCTCATACTAAAATTTTTATTTCTTGAGCATGCTATCAATTTCTTTTCGTGAAGCTGTCTTTTTAAAAAATTTTTATTTTATATTGGAGTAGTTGGTTTACAATATTGTGTTAGTTTCAAGTGTGCAGCAAAATGATTCAATTATACATATACATATATCTATTCTTTTTCAGATTATTTTCCCATATAGGATATTACAGTATATATATTAAAGTTCCCTGTGCTATACAGTAGGTCCTTGTTGATCATCTATTTTATATGTAATAGTGTGTATATGTCTTGAAGCTGTCTTAAAGCTAATTTTGGGGGCTTTTGTTCCAGGTCATGTGCTTGGCATTTTCCCTTATCTCTTTCAGTACTCAAGAGAGCTCTGAAGGGCATCTATTTTTTCTGTTTATTCATAGAAAACTAAAATTTAGAGGGTATATTTGATTCTCCAAACATCGCACACACAGAATTGGCTGGTTGCAGGAGTTGAATCAAAGTGCATCATACTTACAAATCTGTGCTGTTCACTAATATGTAATACTATTTAAACTCATTAAGTGAACAGTTCGATTTTTAAATTCTATTCCATTGAAATTTCAGTGATCTAAAATTTTATCTAAAGTTATGTTTTTGCACACACTTAGAGGTAATAGTTAATATGTTTTGGAGTGTAATACAATCGAATGCTTTCTAAGCAAATCACATTTAAAATTGAGTCTTATTTTTTTCTACCATTCCTTATGCCAGTTCCTGGTGAAACATTAAAAGTTTAGTAACTGTATAATAAACTCGTTTTCCTTGACCAGTAGTAACTATAGAGTTTTCCCCTTATAATAGGAAAAGGAAATAAAGGCTTCTAAAAGTACAAACAACCAATCATAAATTTTGACTACACTGAATCAAAATCGCTATACATTAAATAAGACTGAATTTTTCTATAGATTAGATGTTTTATCTGATATAAAAGTTATTTCTTTGTGTGTCTATTACAGTTCTTCCTTTATGATTCTTATCAATATAGAATGAGTTAAAGTCTGTTACTATTTTTTCCTATTCAGTCTTTTCGTAGAACATTTTATTCTTGTAGCAAGAGTTAAATATTTTTTTATTGAGGAATTATTAATGCTACTGTGAAAATTTTGCATACTATAAAAATTAAGAGACTGGTATTATTTATTATGCTAAATACATAAATGTAGTGTGAATTCTGTCCAATGGACAGGAATCTCTAATTTTTAAGAAAACCATGGTAAGAAAAATAGGGGGATTATAATTAAATTGAATCATGCATCTCAAAATTAAACACACTATTTACATGATAAATACTCTTTTTTTTAAGCCTTTCATGAGTTAGGCATATTTGTTGGCAAGTCAAATGATGAATAAAATTTTACACAAATTATAATTAAAACATTGATGCCCTGTGAAGAACTATGATGTGTTATGAGAAAGAATAGAAATAGGACATGACTTAGGGACATTAGAGAAGGCTTCCCTTAGAAAGTGACATTTTAGTTGATTTTTGAATAATGACAGGCTTGTTCAGGGGACAAGAGTGTCAACATTAGGGAGTGGTATGTACAGCCCCCAGATCTATAAAAGGACCTTATTCCCACATGGGCCTTTAGTGGATACCTCAAGCTATAAGCTTAGCATATTTGGTTCCTTGATTCAGTCCTGTGCCTGCAAGACCTAGGTTACCCATCAAGCTCACACCGCAACATGGAATTGAGCCTGTGTGTTGTGGGAAGAGGTTTCTCAGAAAGCCTGTTTGGAGGAGGTTGAAGAATGACTAATAAGAGAATTGGTGATAAGAAGTAAAGGTTACTCTCGTACTACTTTTTATCAGCCTAGAGGTAACAAAACCACTGAGCACAGAGACTTTGTAAGAAAACTACATTTTATTCATATAAGAATTTATATGGCCTATAATTTGTATAAACACATTTCCTTTATCATATAATTGCATGCAGTGTCATAGAACACAATTAATTGCATGAAGAAAAAACAATTTAAAACAATAAATATATTTTAAAATATAAACATATAATCATTAACACCAATCAGCTTAAAAACGTTACCAACTAAAGGTGAGTATATTTTCTTCTTTTTTAAAAAATAAATATAGGAGTTTTTAAATGGTAACATTAAATTTTATAATTTAATATTTACGTATAAAATTGAGATGTATTAATATGATGAATTAATATTAATTTAATAAGATGAATTAATATTAATTTAAATGTCAACAGAGACAAATTTGCAAAATATATGAACATTTATAACAACAGATAAAAATGGCAAAAAGAAAGTTCATTGTATTGTTAACCAAATAAGAGCAAATTATAACAAGAAAGGAATAGCCCTTTAGATTATTTATTGGAAAACATTCAATACTGCATATCCAATATTGACAAAATGCAAAGGAATTGAGCATTACAGATATGCCTGCTGGAGGGATTCTAATGAATAATGGTAAGCACTTGGAAAATAAAATCTTAGCACTAATCATATTTGAGCATGTAATTTTACTTTTAGATTTAAACCCCCAAAATAATTGAATGGGTACACAAAAAATAAAAATAATTTCTAACATAATAGCATTATATAATAATAAGCAAACATTTATAACCATTTTATGTTTCTGATACAGAAAAAAATGCATCCTCAGTTTTCCAAAAAGAAACAAAAATGTATTTGTTAAAAAATGCATAAAGGGAGAGGGGAAGTAAGAAAGAGAAGGGAAGGCAATTGGAGGTTAATCCTTTCAAGAAATTCAGTGTAAAACACATGCCTAAGAAATTTTCCTTGAGGGGCAAGGGAGCTGGGGTATTTATAAACCAACTGCAGTCAGTAATTTGTTGAAAGCTTTCCTGGGGTGGGGGCTCCGGTAATATCCCAACACTCTGAGCCTGCTTCAGGTGCTCCAGGATGGCAAAGAGGACTCAGAAAGAAGAGATAAGGCCCTCAGATGCCTGGCTGACTGCAGTCCCACTAAGGGTATTACCCAGTAACTGAACAGGAATCCAAGTCTCCTATATTCTAGCAGTGCTTCAACTGAACCAATTAAGCCCTTTTAACTTCTCAATATTATCCATTGCCTTTTAAAATTTTATTTGACCTCCTTCTACATATGAAATAACATTTCAGAGAGGAAACTGAGTCATATATTCATGAGTGTTTCGAGGAATCGGAATCACACAGCTAGTGGCAGTTTGACTTAATATCCAAGACTCCTAACTTTCAAGTCAGTTCTCTTTACACCTGTGAACTTTCTTGGTCCTTCCTAGACATTCCATTTTAAAAATTATCAGTGCTAACATCAATATATTGCTCTTGCCTTGAATACGATGATACTGATTTACTTGTCAAACTGATGTTCAATTGATGATATCTCTACTGAAACAATACACCAGTACAATCTGAAACATATGAGGATGAACCTGAGATCCACATGCTTAGATGAGTTGTATCCTAAGTGTCTTCAAAATATGCATTACCAAAAAGATCCACTACATTTTCAGAGTGGGGTGAGAGGCCTCTTTGGCAATATAAACAGTAATAAGCTCTTTTTATTTTCTATGTTTTCAGATAACCCTATGGTAGAAAGAAATACTGTTGTGAAACAGGTCAAGAAACACTATCTGTATTAAGGGCTGAACAACAAGAGTGAGTGCATTAGGTGGGCTTTCTTCCAATCAGGCATATTTCTATATCCCTGAAAAGGAATATTCATGGATGTGGTAAATGGAGAAAAAGCCTATAATGTGACCCTGTTATAGTAAGTAAAATATTCCCTTGTGAGTAGTAGCTTCCTCTTGCAAAGAGCCAGCACAGAGGTTTTGAATAAATGGTTATGCCAATTGATATTCCCCACCCCCCAAAAAACCCAAAAAATGCATAGAGAAAAGACATGAAATAATCATGCCAATAATTAGAAAAAATGACAGGATCACAATTGATTCACTTTTATTTTCTGTTAAACGTTTTGAAAATTATCAAATATTTACCAATGAGATTTTTCTTTTTTAATATACAAATTAGGCAGAGCAGAAGTCAAGCTCTTTAGAGTAAAAAAGAATTTGAAATATGAAAATTCTAAGCATTGTAGTAGCTTAGATTCCTGATGAAAAACAAAGGGTTTATTTCTAAAGCCTACATTGTTATATTCATTTGTGCTTTTCACAAGTGTTGGAGAAGAAATACCTATACTCTTCACAGCCAGATTCTCTAAATGCAGTGATAAAAAGCCCTGAGTAAGGAGGCAGGCCAGCACTTTGCTTGCAAACCCAGTGATAGTTCCCAGGTTGTATAAATTTCTGCAAGGCACTTAAGCCTCATGGGACCTTAATTTTCTGATCAGGAAAACTACATAATTAGCCTTATTGTTGTGTCGCATGAAAGTCATGTAATTCTATGCATATATTTAAGGCATTATGCAAATATAGAAATCTGTTTATCATCTCTGAAAATGTACTGAACAAGTTATCTGGTAGTTTTGTTGACACAGGCAACTGTGTGCCCTCTCAGTTGTCTTCAAACCTTCTCTGAAGTTGAATCTTCGCTGGTGAGAAGTTTAGTATCTAAAACTACAAAGAATGCTACTTTTTTTCTGTTCAAACAGCAATTTGAAATACAGAAAACAAAGAAAGGAAGGAAGTGTGGTGGGCTAAATAAACCCAGAAAGCCTAGGAAAGTTCTTCTCCCCTAGAGCCTGCAGAAGGAACCAGCCCTGCCCTCACATTGACTTTAGACCAGTGAAACTGTTTTAGGACTTCTGTCCTCTAGACCATAGGAGAAATAATTTGTTCTGTTTTAAGCCCCCAAGTTTGTAGTAATTTATTACAGCAGCTCTAGGAAGCTAATACAGGGAAGGAGGGACAGAAGAAAGGAGGGAGGAAGGAAAGAAAGAGAAAAGGAACATAGTCACAGCAGCCTCTAATCTGAGAATTATACAGCCAAACCATCAGAGAACAATTTCATGAACTTTTCTGGGTGATGACAACAGGGCTTACCTTGTAAACATCCACTTATATTTAAAATTGTTGTGTATGCTATTTTAGGTTGTTTATACCTCTATAAAGAGGTATTGAGAGATTGTCAAGCCCAGTTTATGTTTAAAAAAGTTCAAGCTATAGCTTGATGGAGTGGTTTCTATGGAAACAGACTTCAAAACCTAATATAAGGGAAAAAATATTTTCAGAGAGCAAAATGCTAATGCTAGTCTTTGGCTGCGTTATCCTCTTTTCTTTTTTCCTTCTTTTTTGTTTTATTATTAGTACTCACTCAAAGTGCATCTTGATTTTTGCAAGTTTGCTCTGCAAGTATAAAAAGCTTTATTAATACAATGAATTGTTCACTAAAAGGTAGAACTCTCTTTGTAGCATAAAAACCTCTTCTTTTTGTTAATTTTAAAATGCTTGAAAGTATTTTTTCTTATTCTTTCCCTGAAGACATCCTCCTACCCAAACACACTATCCACCCTCAAAATTTCAGTAATTTTGATATCATTGAGGCAAGGACTATTTTAACACATATCCTTTTAAAGCAGTAGATTTACTGGCATCATTGTAGAATAGGTAAAGGTGTTATAGCTTGGCATTAAATGGAAATGGTCCTTAGCTCTTAGGTAAAGATAAAGTGTCTGCAACTTAGTGCACTGTTCCCATAATTGGAATAACTTAATTAAAAGCTTGCTGAGCTCTTTATCTCTGGTAACCTATGGAGCATTATTCAATATCTTTTCTTATTTAGAATGGGAAATGAAACTGTGGTTTAAAATCAGTCTGAAATGATTTTATCCTAATCTTTTTTTAGTAATTTATTTTCCCTAATTTAATCCTTCACACAGGTATTAATGCCAACATTTCACAACCCTTGATTTACTAGGGGGTCTTCTGTCTATGCATAGATCATTATCATCATCACTACAGGCATCTTTTATTGCATTTAATTACATGCCAAACATGGTGCCCCAGGCTTTATATGCAACTTACCAATAGGTAAGTTTAGTTTTTTAATCTTTTTCTTTTTCTTTTGTGGTATGCGGGTCTCTCTCTTTTGTGGCCTCTCCCATTGCGGAGCACAGGCTCCGGACGCGCTGGCCCAGCGGCCATGGCTCATGGGCATAGCCGCTCCGTGGCATGTGGGTTCTTCCCAGACTGGGGCACAAACCCGTGTCCCCTGCATCGGCAGGCGGACTCTCAACCACTGCGCCACCAGGGAAGCCCTAGTTTTTTAATCTTTATTTTACAATTGAGAAGATGGAGCAGATTGGAGAAGATTTGTTAGCATGCCCAATGTTATGTAGCTGATAAGTAAGAGACAGTCTGTCTGATGAGAGTAAATTTTCTTCAGCTGCCACTCTGAGCCCTGCAGTTTTTACTGTGACCTGGTACAGGCAGAGGCAAAGGAAGTGTGATGCCAGAAAGAGATACCATGGAGAAAGGTAAAGAGCAGCATAGATTAAGAGGTAGCACTTTAACAACATTCTCTGAGTGAGCAAAAGTGGGGTTTCCAGGGAAGCAAGGGAGCAGCAGGGCACCATGTCTATTTCTTTAAATTTTGTTCTTAAACCTTAAACCTAAAGTACCCAAATGCTACAGTATTAAAAAAAATCATCTCCTTTTTTATAAGCCTTTTATTTAGGGCTTCTTAATATGTTCACTAGCTGCTCAGAAACAATGATTATTTGGAAGGAAAATCACACTGACTAAGTTTTGTAAAATGACTCAAGAGGAGAGATGTGGAAGTGGTCTGTGTTATTTTGAGTTACCTCATGTTCTAATAGTAGGTCTGTTGTTTGGGAAATAGAATTTGTTTTTTCTCAAATGAATTGTGTATGTAAGTCATTGAATATATATTTTTAACAAGTATTCTGTAACTCTCATTGCTGTTTTTAAATGTTAAATTGATTTGATCTGGTCATTTATGTTATTATCTTTTCACTATAATAATCATCTAAGGATAAAAGCAATAGCTTCAAAAATACACACACCCCTCTCTTACCTCAATTATAAAAGCTATGTTAAGAAGATTATTTATACAACACAAATAGTACAATTCCCCTATTTTTACAATACAAACATAAAGACTGTGATGTGTACAGAACATTATACTATGTAAGCATGTTGAGATGAATAAATCATTTCATTATCTCCAAAACATTACACTGCAGGCAAGACAGAAAGGAATATTTCCCGATAATCATCCAGTGCTAAATGTGACAAAGGCTATAAGCAAAAATATATATAAACAAAATCTGCAGTGGCATCAAGAGCCATTCATATAAACCAAAAACTTAAATACAAAGCAGGGTTAAATATATCAAAATATATAAAACTCAGATTCAGTCTTCCTGATTTCCAAAACTGTTAATTTTATGATTAGACCCCAGATTCTCCTGAGTATGGAAAAAATATATAAGCTTTACTGCATTCTTCCCTACAAACAGCCAAAAGCCATAATCATTTTTCTCAAACCTCCTGCAAATGTAGCCCAAGATCTAGCTTCCTATTCCCAAGGCTCTGGGCAGTGACCATGTTGTAATTCAGGGGATCCAGCATAGCAGGGACCTGTGTGGCCCCTGAAACTTTTTTAAAGCACTACTGGGAACCCACAGACCATTTCAGATCCCTTGAAAGCAAGGCACTCTGCCTCCTCAAAAGGATCCATTCAGATAACTAAACACTCTAATAAAACTCTAAGCCAGTGAGTAAATGAGATACATCTTAAAGATACCAGTTCATTTCATGATATATCTTGAATCTCATTTGAAATGAAAGGATTAGCCAGCTGTTACCATGTTACTACTTAGGAAAAATATTTTAGTGGCTTATAAATATTACTAATAAATATGTAATGTTTCTTATAAACTATAAAGTCAATTTTTCTTAGGTTGATCCATAATTAGAAACAAATGTTCATTGCTGTTGGCTTAGGATAGTGTGCTCTCCAAATATCTGGACCATCTTTCATTTTTAAGAAAACTTCAGCCAGTGAAATAAAAGATAAATCATATCATTCAGTTTTACCTTTTTTAAAAAATAAAAGATAACATTAAGAGCATTCAGAATGAAAATTTACTTGATTTTTAAATTATCATTTTGTTTTCAACCATAATTACTGCTACATTGTTAGAATGTTTTTTTAATTAAACTTATAGTAAGTTTGGATTTTAAAAATATAAATTGAATATAATATAAGCACATGTTAAAATATTTTATGTAAACAAAACAAGTTCTTACCAGCCGAAATGTGTTTCTAAACTGCATTTGTACATGCTCAGAATAATTTTGAATTCATTTTAATTAGAGCAAACTGCTTACTCTCAAGATGTTGACAGGCTTTAAAGATTTCCAGTTTAGTGGTTTAATGTGGCATCAATGTTACATTATATCTTATGCAAAAATCTGTTTTCTTAGCAACAGGAAGCAAACTGTTCATTTCAAGGAACCCAATAGAAATAAAAAAATTGTATAAGGTTAAATACTACAGCTTAATATGGATAATTATACCCAAAAAGAATATAGTGTAAATTAAAAAGATTTTAAACCTCCGTAAACAAAATGTGAACTACTATACTGTATCAATAAAAAAAATTCAAAATTTTATTTTAGGGGGTATAAAAGAAAATGTGTCCCCATTCCTAAAGAATTTGAAACAACAGGTATATTATTAATGAAACTGACACTGTGCATCCTTGAACAAGAAAGTTATTTTGCCATTTTTAAACTGTATTTCTAGCTTTGTAAAACAGATGACATTGACTAGATTAGATCTAATGTTCTCATAATTCTAATAGTCTATGATTTTATGATTTACATCTCTCAAGTTGATTGGTAAAGGTTTGACCGGACCTAATTTCTGTAGATGATGTAGTATATCCCACTAGACTGTAAAACAAATAAGGTCATAATAGTTACATGCTGCTGACATGGAAAGGCAGAGTTAGTATCTACTCTGACTTATACTTAGATGTTTTCTAGAGTTTTATTGGTAATGACCAGAGTTGAGGATTGATGAAAGAAGACATGAACTAGTAGTACATCTTAGAAAGTGTTGACATGCACAATCTGAACCAAACATCAAATCAGATAAACTTTCAAGTTCCCAGAGAGAATCCCAGGCATTTGGTATTGTTATTGGTAGATGGAAAATCTTGGGAACTCATAAGAGCTCCCTTCCCCTTGCATTGTATCCCGAGATAGAAAAGAAATGGGGTCACATGCTTTTGCATTTCTCACATTGATTGTGTTCTTTTGCTTCTTTCAATCTTTGGTTAATGTTTATCCTTTTTTCATATTTCCATAAAAAATATAGCTGGGACTGCCTTGTATTCGTGATGGGCTGCTCCCTTTTCTAGAGAGCAGCCACTCTTTTAGCACTTGGCCTCTTCAGTAGCAATAAACAGTCATCACCATCCCACCCCATCCAACCCACAAATAAGAGGGTGACAAAAGAAAAATTAAGCTGGTATGCAATGCAAAACAAGTGTCATTTTGTACAGATTTAAACTAGGTATACAAGAACCTAGCCATCAAGAATAGAAGTTGAAAATACAGTTTGGGGAGTGAAGTCTCGTAAAAATAATGTAAATTTGTGCTGCCTTTCTATAAGTGTGTGTTCTACCTCAAATAAACAGCAGAAAAGTCTCTAAGATTCATAAGGCTAGGATAAGCATCAAATCCAATTATACCTAATTGACATAATACCTAGCACTCCCTCAATTCATGTAAGCTATCAGTGTTTTTATTATAATCATATTAATTCAGTAATAATCATCATGATTGTAAAGCACTAACCTAAACAAATACGCTTTAACTTTGTGAATTGGCAGATGGTGGATTTGAAAGGCACCATGTATTCCTCAGTCTCAAAATATCTGCTCCAATACAGATCTAACAAAATGATTGGTATTCTAGATTTGATACTGAAGCCATTGGTCCTTGGGGCATTTATCCATTTACTTTATTTCTGGAGTGTCTACTATATGTAAGCTACAATTTTTGAACACTATCTTGGCAGTACTTACCCCATATTAATGAGTTAAAAAATACATATATATATGTGTGTATATATATATATATATATATATATAGCTTACCTTATGCAACAAAATATTTAACAGACTGTCAAAGACGATGAAGTTGAATGTCCTGAAACAAGGACACGAAGAGGTTATATAGGGGGAAAAATCATTCATTTCCTACAGCTCTAAGATACAGTGACCACAAAGAAAATAAAATCATCATCCAGAAAAAATTACATTAAGCTAAAGACAGCTACATGGACAAATATACATTTTTCCTTCACTTTCAAAATGTCTTTCTTTTAGATGAAATGAATCACTAAGTAGGGAGTATATTTTCCACTTCAGAGAAATACCTTCAGGTTTTGAGTCAGGCACCCTCCCATCTAAAATCTCCCAAATGTGACCTGAGGCAGTCATACCCATCAGATGATTCTACACATACCCTTTAGGAATAATATAATACCAACAATAGCAACATTCAAAGGTCCAGACATCTGGTAAGGGAAGAGAATCTACAAGTAAAAAGAGCTCTAAAATTATTCACTAACAAGAATTTCTATTATTGAGCACTATTAGGATATTACCTGCCTGAAGTTAGGGATCTAAGCCAGACAGTGTCTTGAAATCTCTCCAAGAGCTAAAATATACAAATCAATGTTGACAGTCACTATAAAATGTCAAGAAAAATAAATGTACTGAAACTTGCAGTATTAGAAAGTAAAACTGAACAATCTGCTAGAAATATAGATGTGATCCAATATAGTTTGGCCAGCCAAACCGCTTGGATTAAATCATATATTAACGAGAGTAGAAGCATGATGTTTTTGGGGTTTTTTTGTTTTTTTGTTGTTTTGTTTTGTTTTGTTTTGTGGTACGCGGGCCTCTCACTGTTGTGGCCTCTCCCATTGCGGAGTACAGGCTCCGGACACGCAAGCTCAGTGGCCATGGCTCACGGGCCCATCCGCTCCGTGGCATGTGGGATCCTCCCGGACCGGGGCACGAACCCGTGTCCCCTGCATCGACAGGCGGACTCCCAACCACTGTGCCACCAGTGAAGCCCTTGGTTTTGTTTTAATTAAGCCAGGTAGAGTGACCATGAAAGTAAAAAAAAAAAAAAAAATCTATTCTTTGATTAAATGGAATTTCATAACTGAGGTTACATTCCCCTTGAAGTAGCCTAGGATTTGGATTATATTGAGTTTTAGTCTGGGATTATATGGGATAAGGGTGGCTGAAAGAATTTGCCTAAAATTTGAGCTGGGAAAAATTCCAATATGCAGTCAAAGTTCAAGGATATTAAATTCAGTAGACAGAGAAGAAGTAGCAGAGCCTTATTAACATCTCATGTTGGAGGTTAGGCATGGTACATACCAATCATGCTGCTGCCTGCCGAAGCTTCCCTACAACCATATTAAACTGCTAGTGCCTTTAAATCTCATTTATTTCCAGTTCAAAAAACATATGGCCATTTTGGTAGCAATCATAGTGAAAAATCTTTGCCCAAGCTTAAAAATTTTCTCATAGATATGAAATTACCAAATGTAAATCTCAGAAATAGAGAATCTCTTACAATCAGTCCATTCAGAACCAGACTTCAGCCAGCAGCAGGAAGTGGGATACACCAACTCTAGAATCACTTGCCCTGGGTGGCTTGGCAACAAACTCTTACAAATCTCTGACTCTAGTGATTGGACCAAATGCAAAAGAAGTTAGGTGAAATTAGCTTTTGATATGGTTCTTGTTCTCAGGACTTAGACTGTGAGTAAAAGGCACCAGAAAGTACGTGACATTTTCTCTCCTAACACCAGAAAGACAAAAGTGTTAGCTACAAAGGGACATAGATTACATAGCATAGATGCAGGAAAACTGATTCAGTGCAGCCTTCTGATGGCTTGGGAGGGTCATTATGGATTTTCAAATAAAGAATAATGTAGTTCTCATTTTTGAAAATAAAAGACATTGCTACAAAAAAAATATTAAGAAGTTCCAAGTTTCAAAAAAGTTTCTGTGTTAGTCTGAACCATAAAAATAGACGAAATCCTCTAAAAGTAATTCTGTAGAGATTTTATTTATTTTTAATTTTTTTTAATTTTTTTTTTTTTTTTTGCGGTGTGCGGGCCTCTCACTGTTGTGGCCTCTCCCGTTGCGGAGCACAGGCTCGGGACGCACAGGCTCAGTGGCCATGGCTCACGGGCCCAGCCTCTCCGCGGCATGTGGGATCTTCCCGGATCGGGGCACGAACCCGTATCCCCTGCATCGGCAGGCGGACTCTCAACCACTGCGCCACCAGGGAAGCCCTCTGTAGAGATTTTAAAGCCTATCTAGGAGCCAGTGCATACAGGTCTACATTGAACTGTATGAATGTATATACGAACTTATATATATATGGATATATATGAACTTATATACATATATCTATGAACTTATATATACAAGATTTTCACAATCTAAAATAATTATTATTCTAATAATTTTTTATGAAAAAAGCCTATTGGCAGTCCAAAGACATTTAAGAAACTTCCCAAATTATACCATCATATTTAAATTTAATATGAAACAATTGATTAAAAGATAGGTAATTTGACAAATAGACAAATTGTTACAGTGTACTTACGAAAATCCTTCTAGAAAAGCTGGTACCCAATATTAATCTTAGGTAGTTATCAAATTAAACTGTGGCTTTAGGTTGAAAAATGAAAGAGTGTAAAGTATCATTATAATATTACAGATATAACTAAATGTAAGAGAGTAATAATATTAATGGCATAGATTTTGAATCTTCTCCAAACAAAATTCAGCAATATGTAGAAAGAATTGAACATCATGACTAAGTGGGTCTTATTCCAAGGATGCAAAGGAGGTTTGATTTTTTAAGGTAAAATTGACAAGTAAAGTTATATTAGTTTCAGGTGTACAACATAATGATTCGCTATTTGTATATATTGCAAAATGATCACCACAATAAATCTAGTTAACATTCATCACCATACATAATTATACATGTTTTATGTGGTCTGATTAGAACTTTAAGATCTATTCTCTTAGCAACTTTCAAATATGCAACTCAGTATTTTAATTATAGTCACCATGCTACACTAGGCAGTTTCAATTTTTGAAAATCAATCAGTGTATCCATCATATTAACGGGACAAAGAAGAGAGATTACATGATTATGTCAATCGATACAGGAAAAAATAGCAAAATTCGACAATTATTCATGACAAAAATTCTCAGAAGTATCAAAAGAGAAAGGGAATTTCCTAAATATGATAAAGTGTATCTACTGAAATCCTGCAGCTAACACTATATTTAATGTTAAAAACTGAGTAATTTTCCATTACTGTTGGCAACAAGGCAAGAAGGTCTAATATAACCACTCTTATTGAGCAAAGTTCTGGAAGTTCTAGCCAATTAAATCTAGGGGATAAAAAGGGAATAAAAGGCATTTAAAGTCCAAAAGGGAAAAAAGTGCATTTTGTAGATTTATGGATAAATGTGTTCATTAAGGTCATATGATACAAGATAAATAAACAAAAATCAATTGCATTTCAGTAATCTAGCAATGAAAACATGAACACTAAAATTTAAAAATCTATGCCATTTACATCTGCTAAAAACTGTTATGCCTAGGGCTTCCCTGGTGGCGCAGTGGTTGAGAGTCCGCCTGCTGATTCAGGGGACATGGGTTCGTGCCCCGGTCTGGGAGGATCCCACATGCCGTGGAGCGGCTGGGCCCGTGAGCCATGGCAGCTGAGCCTGCACGTCCTGAGCCTGTGCTCTGCAACGGGAAAGGCCACGACAGTGAGAGGCCCGTGTACCGCAAAAAAAAAAAAAAAAAAAAAAAAAAAAAAACTGTTATGCCTAAATGCATGTGTAATCAATCACGTGTGGTATTCTTATGGTGAAAACTATAAACTGCTAATGAAAAATCCAATAAGATCAAAATAATTGTGGAGACATGCCATATATTTATGGGTTGGAAGATGCAACAAAGTAAAGATATCAGTTCCCCTCAAATTGATATTTATGTTTAATGTAATTGCTGTCAACATCCCAGCAAGATTTATGGTTGGTATAGACAAGATTGTTCTAAAATTTATCTGGAAAGCCAAAGAAACTAGAATGATTAAAATAATTTTGAAAAATAAAATGATGAATGTTCAGTCTATCTGATCGGAAGGCATTATATAGCTGACATAACCAAGATTGTATGGTATAAGTGGGGGCATAGATTCATAAATCAATGGAATAGAATGGAGAATCCACAAATAGACCAAGGCAAATATACAACCTGATTTTTTATTTCCTTTTAAATAAGTATTTTTAGGAAAATTTTAGATTCACAGTAAAATTGCTAATATAGTACAGAAAGTTCCCATTTACACACTCAGTTCCCCTATTATTAATATCTTACATTATCATGGTGCATTTGTTACAATTCAACAACCAATATTGATATATGATTATTAATTTAAGCCCACACTTTAATCAGATTCTCTTAATTTTACTTTGTGTTCTTTTTCTCTTCTGGGATCCTAGCAAGGGTATGATATTACATTTCATAATTATGCTTCCTGAGACTCTTCTAGGCTAAGACAGTTTCTCAAACTTTCATGATTTTTGATAACCTTAGCAATTTGGAAAAGTACAGGTCAGATATTTTGCAGAGTGTCCCTCATTTGGATTTAATGATCTTTTTCTTATGATTACACTGGAGTTACATGTTTTGGGGAGGAATATCAAAGAGTTAAAGTGCCATTTTCATCACATCATGTCAAGAATATATACAGTCAATATGCTTTTCCACTGTTAACCTAACTCATCTGGCTGAGAAATTGATTCTCAGGTTCTTAAACTATAAAGTGACTCTTTTTATCTCTGTTTTTGTACTATATTATTTGCAAAGAAGTCACAGTGTGCAGCACCCACTTAATGAGTATGGAGTTATGCTCTCCTTCTTTCTGGGTGGAATATATACATAAATTACTTGAAATTCTTCTGCAAAGATTTGTCTTTTCTACACTGCTTATTTAGATATTCAATCACTTATTTCTAACAGTATGAACTTGGATATTTTGTACCCTAGGTTATAATCCGATACTAATTCATTTATCTTGTTGCTCAAATTGCTCTAACTCTCCCATTGGAAGCTCTTTCAGTAAAGCCTTGTGTTCTGTTGTCATTGTTGTTGTTGTTTTGACATACACCAATCATTGTGAAATTTTTGGTTGATTTGTTGCTCTTTTGAGAATTTCTTTACTTTCAAATACTATGAGATGCCCCAGGCTCCTACTGTGTATTTCCTGCTCCAGTAATAAGCAACCATTTCTCCACGTAGCTGCTTTTAATAAACAATAGTATTAGAAACCAAGAACCCTGTGTTAGATGTGCTTGTTGCACCTGGTATACCATTGCTTCTAGACCCTCTCAGCTGATGTAGCAAGAAAATATGTGTGTACATAAAGCCAATGTATATACACATATGTATAAATGTAACCATCTGTATGTAGCCATCTGTATCTATATTAAGCTCAATGGGGGTTTATACTGATGTCACAAACTTGAGTTAATTGCTACATGGATTATTCTAGACTCTTTCCTTTGCTGATTTGTAACCTCTCACTCCAACAGTGAGAAATTTGGCCTCCACCACCTGCCATAAAAAAAAAAAATCTGAATTTTGTCTTTTCATGTTGTTTATGGTTTCCTTTGCTGTGCAAAAGCTTTTAAATTTAATTAGGTCCCATTTGTTTATTTTTGTTTTTATTTTCATTACTCTAGGAGGTGGGTCAAAAGAGATCTACTGGGCTTCCATGGTGGCGCAGTGGTTGGGAGTCCGCCTGCCGATGCGGGGGACGCGGGTTCGTGCCCCGATCCCGGAGGATCCCACATGCCGCGGAGCGGCTGGGCCCGCGAGCCATGGCCGCGGAGCCTGTGTGTCCGGAGCCTGTGCTCCGCAACGGGAGAGGCCACAGCAGTGAGAGGCCCGCGTACAGCAAAAAAAAAAAAAAAAAAAAAAAAAAAAAAAAAAAAAAAAAAGAGATCTACTGTTGGTGGAATGTAAATTGATACAGCCACTATGGAGAACAGTATGGAGGTTCCTTAGGAAACTAAAACTAGAACTACCATATGACCCAGCAATCCCACTACTGGGCATATACCCTGAGAAAACTATAATTCAAAAGGACACATGTTCTAGTTCTGTGAAAAATGCCAGTGGTAGTTTGATAGGGATTGCATTGAATCTGTAGATTGCTTTGGGTAGTAGAGTCATTTTCACAATGTTGATTCTTCCAATCAAAGAACATGGTATATCTCGCCATCTATTTGTGTCATCTTTAATTTCTTTCATCGGTGTCTTATAATTTTCTACATACAGGTCTTTTGTCTCCTTAGGTAGGTTTATTCCTAGATATTTTATTCTTTTTGTTGCAATGGTAAATGGGAGTGTTGTCTTAATTTCACTTTCAGATTTTTCATCATTAGTGTATAGGAATGCCAGAGATTTCTGTGCATTAATTTTGTATCCTGCTACTTTACCAAATTCATTGATTAGCTGTAGTAGTTTTCTGGTAGCATCTTTAGGATTCTCTATGTATAGTATCCTGTCATCTGCAAACAGTAACAGCTTTACTTCTTCTTTTCTGATTTGGTTTCCTTTTATTTCTTTTTCTTCCTTGATTGCTATGGCTAAAACTTCCAAAACAAAAAATTTCACAATTTGTATGGAAACACAAAAGACCCCGAATAGCCAAAGCAATCTAGAGAATGAAAAACGGAGCTGGAGGAATCAGGCTCCCTGACTTCAGACTATACTACAAAGCTACAGTAATCAAGATGGTATGGTACTGGCACAAAAACAGAAAGATAGATCAATGGAACAGGATAGAAAGGCCAGAGATAAACCCACATACCTATGGTCACCTTATCTTTGATAAAGGAGACAAGAATATAAATATACAGTGGAGAAAAGACATCCTTTTCAATAAGTGGTGCTGGGAAAACTGGACAGATACATGTAAAAGTTTGAAATTAGAACACTCCCTAGCACCATACACAAAAATAAACTCAAAATGGATTAAAGACCTAAATGTAAGGCCAGACACTATCAACCTCTTAGAGGAAAACATAGGCAGAGCACTCTATGACATAAATCACAGCAAGATCCTTTTTGACCCACCTCCTAGAGAAATGGAAATAAAAACAAAAATAAACAAATGGGACCTAATGAAACTTCAAAGCTTTTGCACATCAAAGGAAACCATAAACAAGATGAAAAGACAACCCTCAGAATGGGAGAAAATATTTGCAAATGAAGTAACTGACAAAGGATTAGTCTCCAAAATTTACAAGCAGCTCATGCAGCTCAATATCAAAAAAACAAACAACCCAATCCAACAATGGGCAGAAGACCTAAATAGACATTTCTCCAAAGAAGATATGCAGATTGCCAACAAACACATGAATGAACGCTCAACATAATTAATCATTAGAGAAATGCAAATCAAAACTACAATGAGATATTATCTCACACCAGTCAGAATGGCCATCATCAAAAAATCTACAAACAATAAATGCTGGAGAGGGTGTGGAGAAAAGGGAACCCTCTTGCAATGTTGGTGGGAATGTAAATTGATACAGTCACTATGGAGAACAGTATGGAGGTTCCTTAAAAAACTAAAAATAGAACTACCATACAACCCAGCATTCCCACTACTGGGCATATACCCTGAGAAAACCATAATTCAAAAGGAGTCATGTACAAAAATGTTCATTGCAGCTCTATTTACAATAGCCAGGACATGGAAGCAACATAAGTGTCCATCAACAGATGAATGGATAAAGAAGATGTGGCACATATATACAATGGAATATTACTCAGCCATAAAAAGAAATGAAATTGAGTTATTTGGAGTTGGGTAGATGGACTTAGAGTCTGTCATACAGAGTGAAGTAAGTCAGAAACAGGAAAACAAGTACCATATGCTAACACATATATGTGGAATCTAAAAAAGCAAAAACAAAAACAAATGAGTCTGGAGAACCTAGGGGCAGGACAGGAATAAAGACGCAGGCATAGAGAATGTAGTTGAGGACATGGGGAGGGGGAAGGGTAAGCTGTGACAAAGTGAGAGAGTGGCATGGACATATATACGCTACCAAATGTAAAATAGGTAGTTAGTGGGAAACAGCTGCATAGCACAGGGAGATCAGCTCGGTGCTTTGTTGACCAACTAGAGGGATGGGATAGGGAGGGTGGGAGAGAGGGAGATGCAAGAGGGAAGAGATATGGGAACATATGTATATATATAACTGATTCACTTTGTTATAAGGCAGAAACTAACACACCATTGTAAAGCAATTGTACTCCAATAAAGATGTTAAAAAAAAAAAAAGACTCATGTACCCCAATGTTCATTGCAGCACTATTTACAATAGCCAGGACATGAAAACAACCTAATGTTCAACAATGACAGATAGATGGATAAAGAAGATGTGGTACATATATATAATGGAATATTACTCAGCCATAAGAAGGAATGAAATTGCATCATTTGTAGAGATGTGCATGGACCTAGAATCTGTCATCCAGAGTGAAGTAAGCCAGAAAGAAAGACAAATATTGTATATTAATGTATTTATGTGGAATCTAGAAAAATGGTACAGATGAACCTATTTGTAAGGCAGGAATAGAGACGCAAACATAGAGAATGGACATGTGGACACAGTAGGGGGAAGGAGAAGGTGGGACAAACTGGGAGATTAGGTTTGACATAAATAGACTACCATGTGTAAAATAAATAGCTAGTGGGAACCTGCTGTATAGCACAGGGAGCTCAGCTTGGTGCTCTGTGTTGATCTAAATGGGTGGGATGTGGGGTGGGTGGGAGGGAGGTCCAAGAGGGAGGTGATATAGATATACATACAGCTGATTCACTTCATTGTACAGCAGAAACTAACACAACATTGTAAAACAATTTTACTCCAGAAAAATAATAAAAAATAAAGATTTCAGGCATCAAAAATAAATCTGCCATTCATTTATATAATTGTTTCATTACAAGATACAGGTATAGAAGTATAAAAATTGTTAACTTGTAACCCTATGGGAAACAATTTCATAAATATAGTATTTGTTCAGTTTCTTTTGCCTTTAGTCTTACAAACAGCACTCATTTCTAAAATTACTTATGCCAGCAACTTTCCCTCCCACCCTCTTCAGCAAGGCTGTATCATTCATTGGTAATATAGTTAGATTGTTTCATAACCCTCTTCATTCTATCCTGGATTTCTAGACCTTCTTTATTTATTCCTTTGAATAGCTTCCTTTCTTTATGTAGATTAAATTTTTTGAACAATATAATTTTCCTACTTCTTGAATAACTTTGACATGTCTTCCAGGGCAGGTCTGCTGAGAGTGAATTTCCTCACTTTTTCTTTAAGTTCATTTCTCTTTCACTTTTGAAGGATTATTTCACAAGATACAGAATGCTAGTTTGGCAGATGTTTTTTTTCTTTCAACACTTCAAATATTTCATTCCACACTCTTCTTGCATGCATGGTTTCTTAATAAGAGTCGGTCTATTGTAATTCTTTTGTTGATCCTCTATAGATATATTTTCGCTTTGCCTTCCCTAAAGATTTTTTTTTTTGTATTTTTTTTTAATTTTAATAGGATATGCTTAGGTATAGTGTGGTGGTGTCATTGTCATCGTTATTTATCCTGGCTGGTTTTCTATGAGTTTCCTGGGTCTCTGGTTTGGTGTCTGTTACTAATTTCAAATATTATTGACCATTATTACTTCAAATATTTCTTCAACTCTGTTCTTTCTTTTGTCTCCTCTGGTATTTCAAGTATACATATTTCACAAATTTTAAAATCATTCAGAGATCTTGGATGCTCTGTTCTATGTTGGTTTTTTTTAAAATTTTACTCTTGCATTTCAGTTGGGATGTTTCTGTAGACTTTGAAGCTTACTGATTCTTTACTCAGCTGTGTCCCACTACTGATGAGTGCAACAAAGGAAATTTTCATTTGTATTAAAATTATTTTCATTTCTAGAATATACCTTGGCTTTTTCTCAGAGTTTTTATTTCTCTATTTATATTATTCACCTGTTATTGCATGTTGTCTACTTTTATACATTAGTGCCTTTAACATATTAATCATAGCTATTTAAAGTTTCCTGTCTGATAATTCCAAAATTTATGTCACTTTTATTTGCTTCTGATATTTGCATTTTATCTTAACAGTATGATTTTTTTCCTTGCTTTTTTGAATGCCTCATAATTTTTCTGTAAGTCTGACATGATGTTTTGTGTTATAGGAACTGATATCAATAGTCATTTAATGTGAGGTTTTATGTTTATATAGCTAGAGTTTAGTATGTGTTTAACGTTTTCTATGGCTATAGGTGCCAGAAGTTTCAAATTTCTCTGTTATGCTTGTTTTTGTCTCTCTTCTTTACTTTGGGTTTTCCTAAATATTCCTGCTTAGAGAAAGTCTGAGTCTTGCAGTATTTTTTATTTTAATCCATTGTTATACTGGAGCCCTGCTGGTTTAGTAGTTAGCTGTGGGATTCAGGAAGTATTCTATAATATTGTGGTTAAATCTCAGTCTTTTAGTGGGTCTTTGTATCTGGACTGTGTCTTTTGAAAGTGTTTTTCTAGTAGTATAGCTTCTCCCCACTTAAGAAAGATAGTAAATCCAGAGGGGACTAGAATGGGATGAATGCCTTTCTTGAGCTTGGATAAGACTGGTAAACTTGTTTTCCCGGGTGAGGGGGCCTTTGTTATAGACAATGATCTGGACATATTTCACAGTGATTACTCTTCCCTGTCCTCACCAATACCATGAGGGGATCTTTCTTGAATCCTGAGAACATGGTGGGGTTCCCAGAAGTAGAACCCAAGAAACTGCAGCCTGAAGTAATTTCTCTAGATAATTCATACTCATCCTCTAGCAATTCATCAAAAGTACCATTTATGTGTTACTACAAGTTTATGCCTCTAGTAGCTTCTATCCTAGATATGTAAATCTTGGTGTGACACTATGGATTTGCCTTTCTATCTATATTTTAGGGTTGTGGTTCTTCTGAATCCTCACCCCTCTAAGAAGTCTAAGAAAAGTCACTGATTTTCAGTATGTTCAGTTAGTTTATTTGTTTGGCCATAAGGGCAGAGTGGCAACTTCCAAGCTCTTAACATGTCTGAGCTGAAACCAGAAGTCCTACCCAATTGACTTTGGACAAAAATAAAAAGAAACTCAGTAGAGAAAAGATAGACATTTCAACCAATGGTCCTGGAACAAGTGGATATTTATATGCAAAATATTGACTTCATTCTCACATCTTACACAAAAAAATTGACTCAAAGTGAATTATGGACTTAAATGGAAAAGTAAAACCTATGAAACTCTTGGAAAAAATAGGAGAAAATATTTGTTATCTAGAGCTAAACAAAAACGTCTTGGCACCAAAAGTATGATCTATAAAAAGAAAAAATGTAAATTGGTCTCCAGTAAGTTATAAACTTTAGGTCTTAAGAGGATGAAAAGATAAGCTGAATACTAGAATTTTCAATCAACATAGTCATCAAATGACTAATGTCTAGAGTATATAGAGAACTTTCAAAACACAAGTTGATAAGAACCAACAATCCAATTAGAAAATGGGCAAAAGTCATGAAAATACATTTTGCTGAATAAAATATACATATGTAAATTAAGCATGTGAAAAGACATTCAACATCATTAGTCATATGAGAAATGCAAGTTAAAACCACAATATGATGTCACTGCATGTCTATGAGAGTAGCTAAAATAAAATGGTGACAACAACAAAAATTTGTGAGGATCTAAGGAAACTAGATCACTCATGCATTGCTGGTGGGAATGTAAAATGGTACAGCTGTTCTTGAAAATATCTTGGAAGTTTCTTTAAAAAGCAAAGCATGCAGGCTTCCCTGGTGGCGCAGTGGTTGACAGTCTGCCTGCTGATGCAGGGGACACGGGTTCGTGCCCCAGTCCGGGAAGATCCCACATGCGGCGGAGCGGCTAGGCCCGTGGGCCATGGCCGCTGGGCCTGTGCGTCCGGAGTCTGTGCTCCGCAATGGGAAAGGCCACAGCAGTGAGAGGCCCGCATACTGCAAAAAAAGAAAAAAAAAGCAAAGCATGCAATTTTCATAGAACCCATCAGTTGTACTCCTGTACTTTTATTCCATAGAAATGAAAATTATGCTTTTACACACAAAAACATGTACACAAATGTTTATGTCAGCTGTATTTATAATAGCCTCAAACTAGATGTCCTTCAACAGGTGATTGCCTAAACAAACTGTGGTATATCCACACCATGGAATACTACCTGGCAATAACAAGGAATAATCTATTGATACACATACAGCTTAGATGAATGTCCAGAAAATTTTGCTGAATGAAAACAAAAGCCAATACCAAAAGGTTACATACTATATTATTCAATTGATAGAACATTAGTGAAATGGCAAACTTATAGAAAACAGATTAGAACTGGAGAACAGATGACAGGGATTAAGGATGGGGTAGGAGGTGAAGGGGACTGGTGTGGCTATAGAATGACAACTTGGGGGTTTTGTGGTGATGGAACTTTTCTGTATCTTGACTGTATCAACGCCAATATTCTGTAATATTTTATTATCTTTTTACAAGATGTTATTATTGGGGAGAATGGGTAAAACGTCCATAGAATCTTTCTATTATTTCTTAAAACTTCGGATGAATCAACAGTTATCTCAAAACGAAAATGCTTGACTAAATTTTTTCTAATAAAGTTATTTTTCACTATCACTTTATTTTTATTTCTGTAAATTATTTGGAAAAAGAAGATTCACTGGATCCAGAGGGTAAATGGCAATGACTACTTTTCCTGATATACTGTATGATATAAAATGAAATATCCAATGTGAAATAGGCTATAGTGATTTTATTGCACAAGCTGTGTCATTAAGAACTTACAATGGTATTTACAGAAATAGTTTTTTCTTTAATGTCATTGATTGAAGCTGCTATATTTATATAGACGTTTCTTTATAGATGTTGTGAGATATTATCACTTCTTAGGACTACAATTGAAGCCGGTAGAATGAAATATTTTTCTAAATCATAATCTACAAAGAAGAGAGTATACACATTATCAGTTATGAATAGTGATTCCCATGTCAATGACTGACAAGAGTGTTATTTGAATATTGCTTTCTGGAATGTTCAATTATTTATTGTCATGTATTTGCTACCTAGAGGCACAAATGAATCAGAATTCCTTTACATAAGTTAAGTAATGCAAATACTCTTTAGAGTACATGAACTATTATATTTCTCAGTCATAAAATTGCCTTCAGGCTCTAGGTCAATCATCTTGCATGGAAAATTTTGTTGTGATATGCAGGAGGCATCACATCTGTTTCTTTGCTTAAAACACAAGAGGTAGTTGCTATATTAAATAAAATACATTTAAATTATTGATAGCCTGAAAATTTCCTAGTGTAATACTTCCCATAGTCTGAGACCACTTCTCATTTTTTATTTAAATGTAAATTATACAGAGCTAACCTGAATGCAGAATCATATGAGCCTGTTACTTTGTCACTTCTGGACACAATGTATCATAGAATTTTGATACTGTAAATATCAACTCACAGATAATAATTTAGTCCAAAACCCTTATTTGATCAAGAGGGAAGCTGAGTGTGAGGGCTTATGTAACTTGTGCAAAGCCCCAGAATTGGCAGAGTAAGAAGAGAACTAGATCATAAAGAAAGGGTACAGTTTACATCATTAATGTGGTACATTGCAGAAATTTTTACACCTCTTTATGCCATAAAACTAAATAGTAAAAGGGAATCTTGTTGCTCACAATAATTTCACTATCAATTTAGACTTCATTTAAAACGATTTCCTAGAACCCCATACGGTTATAATATATTCCCTTTAAATGTGCTTCTATGGTCCTCTTATTTGGAAATCCAGCATGTAAAACAGATTTTTTTTTTTAAGAGCTGCTTTGCTCACTTTTGTAATCTTCATCAGACAAGTCCTTGAGGGAGAATCCATGAAATCTTTGGTTCTCCTCTTAGCACAATTTGAAAACTACTGATCTGTATTATTAAGCAATAAAAGGGCATATTAAAATTCAGCCTTAATAAAGGCAATGATCATGAATTCTATGAAGATGTAGCTTAAAATAATATAGATTAACATAGACTTTGATGACTGGAAATTCAGAGCATGGTTCATTTATTTCTAGTGACCTGTCCAAGGACTAGGGTAGGACTCAGAAACAGGTCGCAAATGTGCATACCAGTTACAGGGCCCTCTTCTTTCCTGTGTATAAGGCCTGCAAGAAGATATAGAAGAGGACGTAATGGTTCCAGATGAGTGGGTCATGTAGAAGGTGCTCCACCTTTCAAACAGATTCCTCCACATGTACTTAAAACTGAAAGTCACTTGTGTCATTAATCTTCTCTTTTAATTTAAACACCATTCTGTGTGATAAGAGAATTAATTGTATTGTATTTATTAGTTGAAAAATGGTTTTCCCTCATACTTGAGAATTATTTAAAGCCAAAGAATTATGTAAGTTGACTTTGTATCCATAGCACATGGACTAAAATATGCAAAGAAAGAAAATCAATTAATGAAAGAAAAAATTGAGCAGTAAAATAAAAATGTCAGGGTTTACTATTCAGATAATATACATATAAGGTTTTATAGATATTGAATCATTTGTACTCAGCAGTCAGCATGTAGTATATCTGTGACTTCCTTCCCCAATCTAGGACAAACCTCATTGATTTTCCATGAAACTGTTAACATAAATCACAACTTTTAGAAGACTTTGCTTTTGACATAAATATAAAAGTCTCTGTTGGCTAATAAATATGCTAGAGTTGAACCTCTAGCTTAATGGGTTCAAGTAAAATCTGACTTGAAGTAATCACTGATATCTTTCTTTTAAATAAGTGCTTAATGAAGTAATATTAATCTGTGTATTTAAGCATGTGTGTCAATATGTGGAGCTGCTGCATTTAAAAATCATCACCCAGGAGGAGGCAAGCAGGAATGCTAATTCTATGCTACTGTAAAATCTGTCATGTCTCTGTATATTAGCTTAGCTACAGAAAAACGGGGAAATCTTTGTTCCCAATTCATGGATGACATATTTTGTGAATACCTATTATGTGACAGACTTCATGCTGAATGCTGAGAAAAAAAAACAAAACAAAATAAAACTGGCTCATAGAGGAAGGTCCATGTTATTTGCTAAATAAATAAACAAATATTTAAAGAGGCTGAAAATGATTAAGGCTTTCATAGCTTAAAGGGAATAAGTTTTATTCAGTTAATATTTTGTTGAATAAGTAATACATAATATGATAATGCTTTGCTAATATAATAGGTTCTTGTATCAATATTCAATTAAGAAAAGAGTCACATTGAAGGCTGGGACAAGCTTGGCTTAAATAGTTGAGAAACATGCTTGCACTAGTAGAGGATAACATGAGGGCAAAGGAAAGAGTACCAGAGATGAGATAATTATTAAACTTTGTTTCAAAGGGTAGCCCCACACTTGTAGTGAATACCACCAGAAAAGCCAAATGTTGATGGTATCTGGCCAAGCCTTGCCTCAAGCATCTTTTTAACTAGTTAAGGAAACAGAAGGCATATATATATTATAATATATATATATAATATTATATATATAATATATATTATAATATATGTATAATATATGTATAATGTTATATATATAATATATATATATTTCTTCATAACAATGCAACTTATAGAATGTTAAGTACTCTAACATAGCAATGCGATGTGTAGAGTGTTAAGCACTAGTAGTTAGGTTGAAAACATCTATGCTTCAGAGAATTACAGGCTGAGAGGGTATGGTCTAAACATTTAGACAAATTTCACTGGGTTATTCTTTCATTAATTCACCATTTATTAAGCACATACTTTTGTGCCAAATATAGAATCTAAATAATAATGCATTTACACATTTCCTATCTTATGTAAACTCAGAGTTTGTGGGATGAATGTTTGGAAAAATAACTGATTAATGCAATGCAGTAATGTAAGCACCATGAAAAGGGGAAAAATAGGTTGCTACAGGAAAAAATAAAGTAGTCATGCAACTCAGGATTTGGGAAGCATGGAAAGTTTTTCCGTGGGAAGGGACATCTACATTGGGACCTAATATAAGGGTAAAAGTAGGAGATGATATGGTGTACAGACTGTTGTAAATGTAACTAATTCTGAAAATAAAGGCCCAGATTATAAGGAGAAAGCTTAGGTCATTTGAAGAACTGTAAGAAATTCAGTATAATTTATATGGGTTGTCTCACTTATTTTTTAGCCACAAATATATTAAAAATAAAAGACAGAGAGATGATAGATGATCAACTGATAGATATTATCCACATTTTGCAGATGAGGAAAATGAGGTTTAGGGAAATTTTTAAAAAGTTCTCTAAGTCATAATAGAAAGTATCAGAGGTAGGATTTGAACCCTGGTCATCTAGTTTAGAAAACCTGAGTTCCTAACAATGCCAGTGTTTTTCAAACACAGATAGAAACCTTCATTTTACAATTATTCTAAAAATCCAAATTTAGACGACAATATACCAATTTTTACAATGTCAGCTGTATATGTTACTCTATGAAGAGTCTGCAAATTTTCATAAGGACATTGGCAAAATATTTAATGATTCTAAAGTAGGAAATGTTTTGCAATTCAAAATGATCTCAAGGATATAATTTGAAGAAACTTACTGAACAGGGGAAAATGGAAACCAAAAAAATGTATTAGAAAGTTGTTTTAGAAATACAGGTAACAAGAGACGGGCGTGAGCCGCAGCTGAAAGCGCGGACCCCAGAGATGGGCGTGGGACTCTGGGGCTGCTGCCGCCACCGTGACGCCTGTGTACGAGCTCAGGTCACTGTCCACGCCCCCCTTCCGGGGAGCCTGTGCAGCGTGTCACTGCCGGGGTCCCGGGATCCAGGGACGGCTTCCCTGGGAGAACACACAACGCGCCTCAGGCTGGTGCAACGTCACAGCCATCCTCTGCCGCTGCAGGCTCCACCCACACTCCGTGCCCCTCCCTGCCCCCCGGCCTGAGTGAGCCAGAGTCCCCGAAACGGCTGCTCTTTTAACCCTGTCCTGTCTGAGCAAAGAACAGACGCCCTCCAGCGACCTACATGGAGAGGTGGGGCCAAATCCAAAGCTGAGACCAGGGAACTGTGAGAACAAAGAAGAGAAAGGGAAATCTCTCCCAGCAGCCTCAGGATCAGCGGATTAAAGCTCCACAATCAACTTGATGTACCCTGCATCTGTGGAATACATGAATAGACAACGAATCATCCCAAATTGAGGAGCCAGGAGTCAGTGCTGTGCCTCTGAGGTGGGAGAGCCAACTTCAGGACACTGGTCCACAAGAGACATCCCAGGTCCACATAATATCAAAGGCGAAAATCTTCCAGAGATCTCCATCTCAACACCAGCACCGAGCTTCACTCAACGACCAGCAAGCTACAGTGCTGGACACCCTATGCCAAATAACTAGCAAGACAGGAACACAACGCCACCCATTAGCAGAGAGGCTGCCTAAAATAATAAAAAGTCCACAGACACCCCAAAACACACCACCAGACGTGGACCTGCCCACCAGAAAGACAAGATCCAGCCTCATCCACCAGAACACAGGCACCACTCCCCTCTACCAGGAAGCCTAAACAACCCACTAAACCAAACTTAGCCACTGGGGACAGACACCAAAAACAACAGGAATTACGAACTTGCAGCTGCAAAAAGGAGACCCCAAATACAGTAAGATAAGCAAAATGAGAAGAGAGAAAACCACACAGCAGGAGAAGGAGCAAGATAAAAACCCACCAGACCTAACAAATGAAGAGGAAATAGGCAGTCTACCTGAAAAAGAATTCAGAATAATGATAGTAAAGATGATCCAAGATTCTATTTCCAAGATCCAAAACCTTGGAAATAGAGTAGACAAAATGCAAGAAACAGTTAACAAGGACCTAGAAGAACTAAAGATGAATCAAGCATCTATTAAAAACACAATAAATGAAATTAAAAATACTCTAGATGGGATCAATAGCAGAATAACTGAGGCAGAAGAATGGATAAGTGAGGTGGAAGATAAAATAGTGGAAATAACTGCTGCAGAGCAAAATAAAGAAAAAAGAATGAAAAGAACAGAGGACAGTCTCAGAGACCTCTGGGACAACATTAAATGCACCAACATTCGAATTATAGGGGTTCCAGAAGAAGAAGAGAAAAAGAAAGGGACTGAGAAAATATTTGAAGAGATTACAGTTGAAAACTTCCCTAATATAGGAAAGGAAATAGTTAATCAAGTCCAGGAGGCACAGAGAGTCCCACACAGAATAAATCCAAGGAGAAATACGCCAAGACACATATTAATCAAACTGTCAAAAATTAAACACAAAGAAATCATATTAAAAGCAGCAAGGGAAAAACAACAAATAACACACAAGGGAATCCCCATCAGGTTAACAGCTGATCTCTCAGCAGAAACTCTACAAGCCAGAAGGGAGTGGCAGGACATAATTAGAGTGATGAAGGAGAAAAACCTGCAACCAAGATTACTCTACCCAGCAAGGATCTCATTCAGATTTGACAGAGAAATTAAAACCTTTACAGGCAAGCAAATGCTGAGAGTTCAGCACCACCAAACCAGCTTTACAACAAATGCTAAAGGAATTTCTCTAGGCAGGAAACACAACAGAAGGAAAATACCTACAATAACGTACCCAAAACAATTAAGGAAATGGGAATGGGAACATACATATCAATAATTACCTTAAATGTAAATGGACTAAATGATCCCACCAAAAGACACAGATTGGCTGAATGGATGCAAAAACAAGACCCATATATATGCTGTCTACAGGAGACCCACTTCAGACCTAGAGACACATACAGATTGAAAGAAAAGGGATGGAAAAAGATATTCCATGCAAATGGAAATCAAAAGAAAGCTGGAGTAGCAATTCTCATATCAGACAAAATAGACTTTAAAATAAAGACTATTAGAAGAGACAAAGAAGGATACTACATAATGATCAAGGGATCGATCCAAGAAGAAGATATAACAACTGTAAATATTTATGCACCCAACATAGGAGCACCTCAATACAAAAGGCAAATACTAACAGCCATAAAAGGGGAAATTGACAGTAACACACTCATAGTAGGGGAATTTAACACCCCACTTTCACCAATAGACAGATCATCCAAAATGAAAATAAATAAGGAAACACAAGCTTTAAATGATACATTAAACCAGATGGACTTAATTGATATTTATAGGACATTCCATCCAAAAACAACAGAATACACATTTTTCTCAAGTGCTCATGGAACATTCTCCAGGATAGATCATATCTTGGGTCACAAATCAAGCCTTGGTAAATTTAAGAAAATTGAAATTGTATCAAGTATCTTTTCTGACCACAATGCTATGAGACTAGACATCAATTACAGGAAGAGATCTGTAAAAAATACAAACACATGGAGGCTAAACAATACACTACTCAATAACGAAGTGATCACTGAAGAAATCAAAGAGGAAATTAAAAAATACCTAGAAACAAATGACAATGGAGACACGACGACCCAAAACCTATGGGACGCAGCAAAAGCAGTTCTAAGGGGGATGTTTATAGCAATATAATCCCACCTTAAGAAACAGGAAACATCTCGAGTAAACAACCTGACCCTGCACCTAAAGCAATTAGAGAAAGAAGAACAAAAAACTCCCAAAGTTAGCAGAAGGAAAGAAATCATAAAGACCAGATCAGAAATAAATGAAAAAGAAATGAAGGAAACGATAGCAAAGATCAATAAAACTAAAAGCTGGTTCTTTGAGAAGATAAACAAAATTGATAAACCATTAGCCAGACTCATCAAGAAAAAAAGGGAGAAGACTCAAATCAATAGAATTAGAAATGAAAAAGGAGAAGTAACAACTGACACTGCAGAAATACAAAGGATCATGAGGGATTACTACAAGCAACTTTATGCCAATAAAATGGACAACCTGGAAGAAATGGACAAATTCTTAGAAATGCACAACCTGCCAAGACTGAATCAGGAAGATAGAAAATATGAATAGACCAATCACAAGTACTGAAATTGAAACTGTGATTAAAAATCTTCCAACAAACAAAAGCCCAAGACCAGATGGCTTCACAGGCAAATTTTATCAAACATTTAGAGAAGAGCTAACACCTATACTTCTCAAACTCTTCCAAAATATAGCAGAGGGAGGAGCACTCCCAAACTCATGCTACGAGGTCACCATCACCTTGATACCAAAACCAGGCAAGGATGTCACAAAGAAAGAAAACTACAGGCCAATATCACTGATGAACATAGATGCAAAAATCCTCAACAAAATACTAGCAAACAGAATCCAACAGCACATGAAAAGGATCATACACCATGATCAAGTGGGGTTTATTCCAGGAATGCAATGATTCTTCAATATATGCAAATCAATCAATGTGATACACCATATTAGCAAATTGAAGAATAAAAACCATATGATCATCTCAATAGATGCAGAGAAAGCTTTCGACAAAATTCAACACCCATTTATGATAAAAACCCTGCAGAAAGTAGGCATAGAGGGAACTTTCCTCAACATAATAAAGGCCATATATGACAAATCCACAGCCAGCATCATCCTCAATGGTGAAAAACTGAAACCATTTCCACTAAGATCAGGAACAAGACAAGGCTGCCCACTCTCACCACTCTTATTAAACTTAGTTTTGGAAGTTTTAGCCACAGCAATCAGAGAAGAAAAGGAAATAAAAGGAATCCAAATTGGAAAAAAAGAAGTAAAGCTGTCACTGTTTGCAGATGACATGATACTATTCATAGAGAATCCTAAAGATGCTACCAGAAAACTACTAGAGCTAATCACTGAATTTGGTAAAGTAGCAGGATATAAAATTAGTGCACAGAAATCTCTGGCATTCCTGTACACTAATGACGTAAAATCTGAAAGTGAAATCAAGACAACACTCCCATTTACTATTGCAACAAAAAGAATAAAATATCTAGGAATAAACCTACCTGAGGAGACAAAAGACCTGTATGCAGAAAATTATAAGACAATGATGAAAGAAATTAAAGATCATACAAATAGATGGAGAGATATACCATGCTCCTGGATTGGAAGAATCAATATTGTGAAAATGACTCTACTACCGAAAGCAATCTACAGATTCAATGCAATCCCTATCAAACTACCACTGGCATTTTTCACAGAACTAGAACAAAAATTTTCAAAATTTGTTTGGAAAAACAAAAGACCCCGAATAGCCAAAGCAATCTTGAGAACGGAAAACGGAGCTGGAGGAATCAGGCTCCCTGAGTTCAGACTATAGTACAAAGCTACAGTAATCAAGACAGTGTTGTACTGGCACAATAACAGAAAGATAGATCAATAGAACAGGATAGAAAGCCTAGAGATAAACCCATGCACATATGGTCAACTTATCTTTGATAAAGGAGGCAGGAATGTACAGTGGAGAAAGGACAGCCTCTTCAATAAGTGGTGCTGGGAAAACTGGACAGGGACATGTAAAAGTATGAGATTAGATCATTCCCTAACACCATATACAAAAATAAGCTCAAAATGGATTAAAGACCTAAATGTAAGGCCAGAAACTATCAAACTCTTAGAGGAAGACATAGACAGAACACTCTATGACATAAATCACAGTAAGAACCTTTTGGACCCACCTCCTAGAGAAATGGAAATAAAAACAAAGATAAACAAATGGGACCTAATGAAACTTAAAAGCTTTTGCACAGCAAAGGAAACCATAAACAAGACCAAAAGACAACCCTCAGAATGGGAGAAAATATTTGCAAATGAAGCAACTGACAAAGGATTAATCTCCAAAATTTATAAACAGCTCATGCAGCTCAATAGCAAAAAAACAAACAACCCAATCCAAAAATGGGCAGAAGACTTAAATAGGCATTTCTCCAAAGAAGATATACAGACTGCCAGCAAACACATGAAAGAATACTCAACATCATTAATCATTAGAGAAATGCAAATCAAAGCTACAATGAGATATCATCTCACACCAGTCAGAATGACCATGATCAAGAAATCTAGAAACAATAAATGCTGGAGAGGGTGTGGAGAAAAGGGAACACTCTTGCACTGCTGGTGGGAATGTGAATTGGTACAGCCACTATGGAGAACAGTATGGAGGTTCCTTAAAAAACTACAAATAGAACTACCATATGACCCAGCAATCCCACTACTAGGCATATACCCTGAGAAAACCATAATTCAAAAAGAGACATGTACCAAAATGTTCATTGCAGCTCTATTCACAATAGCCCGGAGATGGAAACAACCCAAGTGTCCATCATCAGATGAATGGATAAAGAAGATGTGGCACATATATACAATGGAATATTACTCAGCAATAAAAAGAAACGAAACTGAGCTATTTGTAATGAGGTGGATGGACCTAGAGTCTGTCATACAGAGTGAAGTAAGTCAGAAAGAGACAGACAAATACTGTATGCTGACACATATATATGGAATTTAAGAAAAAAAAAAGTCATGAAGAACATAGGGGTAAGACAGGAATAAAGACACAGACCTACTAGAGAATGGACTTGAGGTTATGGGGAGAGGGAAGGGTAAGCTGTGACAAAGTGAAAGAGCGGCATGGACATATATACCCTACCAAACATAAGGTAGATAGCTAGTGGGAAGCAGCCGCATAGCACAGGGAGATCAGCTCGGTGCTTTGTGACTGCCTGGAGGGGTGGGATAGAGAGGGTGGGAGGGAGACACAAAAGGGATGGGATATGGGAACATATGTATATGTATAACTGATTAAATTTGTTATAAAGCAAAAAATAAAAAATTAAAAAAAAATCATGTCTGAATCTGTTGTATAAGGCTAAAAAAGGGTTCATGTAAAGATTCATAGTTTCAAATACCTACCAATAAGAATTAATGAAGATCATCTGTATGCTGATGATTCCCAAGTTTAAATCTCTAGCCAAAACCCTTTGCTTGCCCTTTCAGACATGCACTATTCAATACATGGCATCTTCATGTTGATTAATGAGTCTCTTATTCTGAACACTGCTATAATCGAGATCATCATATCCCTTCCTCCCAACACAATCTCCTCCTGCAGGGTTTCCCATCTCATGCAGTATATATATATATATATATATATATATATATATATATATATATATATATATATATATATATATATATATATATTTTTTTTTTTTTTTTTTTTTTTTTGTGGTACGCGGGCCTCTCACTGTTGTGGCCTCTCCCGTTGCAGAGTCCAGGCTCCAGACGCGCAAGCTCATCGGCCATGGCTCACGGGCCCAGTCGCTCCGCAGCATGTGGGATCTTCCCAGACGGGGGCACGATCCCGTGTCCCCTGCATCGGCAGGCGGACTCTCAATCACTGTGCCACCAGGGAAGCCCATCAGGCAGTATATTGAAACTCTGTTTCTTCCAGTCACTCAGGCCTTGAATCCTTTTTCTCTGTATCCATCAGCAAATTCTGTTGGCTCTGCTTTCAGAACATATCCACAGTTTGACCACTTCTCAATACCAGTGTTGTTATCCTCCTGATCAAAACTGACATAATTTCTTGTCTGGATTTTCTCATAACCTTCCAACTGGTCTTCCTGCTTCTGCCTTGACCTAAGCCCCTGTAGACCATCCTCAGCAGAAAAAAGGAGTGATCCTTTCATGATGTAGAATTGCTTATATCTCTCCTCTGCTCTAAGTCCTCCAAAGGTTTCAAAGTATAGGCCAAAGTTCTTGCTAAACCCCACATGATTTGGCTACTTCTTTGATCCCAAACCCTGTCACACTCTACCTTGCTTGGTCAGCTTCTGACATGTTCCTCTCCTGCCGTCTCCTGGTCAGAGCAGATAAACACTCACATCAGGGCCTTTGTATGTCCTATGTTCTATTTCTCTATATCTCCATGGCTAATTAACTCACTTCTTTCAAGTCTTTAGCCAAAAGTCACTTTTTCAGTGAGGCCCTTCCCTGACCATCTTAAATAGATGTATTAAACCATCTATTATTTCATGTTGTGTTTCTCTGCTGCTTTTTCTCCCTAACATTTATCATTAAGTATTCTTGATATATTTGACTTATTTTCTTTGCTCTTTGATCATCTCTATCACTATAATGTAAATTCCTTGAGGTCAGGAGACTTTTTTTGTTTTTTTGGCCATGCTTTGAGGCTTGTGGGATCTTAGTTCCCTGACCAGGGATCGAACTTGGTCCCAGCATCTAAAGCTCTGAGTCCTAACCACTGGACCAACAGGGAATTCCCAAGGTCAGGAAATATTTGTCTCACTTTCTTCACTACTGTATCTCTATCACTTAAAACTGTTCTGGCATATGATAGGTATTGAATGGATATTTGTTGAATGAGTAAATGAATGAATTCCATGTATAAATTTCAAAAACAAGTGAAAGTAAACCATTTACTGTTTAGAGATAACCATGAATATGACCTAAATACAAAAAATACAGTAAATAATGAACAAGTATCATGGCAGTAGCTACCTCTGGGGATGGGATAAGTGAATGTAATCAGAACATCCACAGGTCCTTCAAAGATATTAGTAATGGCCTTTCCTTAAGATGGGTAGTGGGTCCATGCTGTTCATTATTGTTATTATTTGTATTGTACATATATATTATATAAATAATTTGATTTTAAATTTTTAATAAAAGGTGGGAATAAGGCAGGAAAGGAATTTCAACAAAAGCTCATTTTAATATCAGCACTCCTTCCCATATGCATGGGGCAATGAAATCTCAACATTGTAAGTCAATTCTTGGTAATATCTGAGCAAAGATAATCTAAAAGGAAAAATGCATTCATGTGGCTTAAAAATGAAGTCAGATATAGATTTTTATAAACAATATTCAGTACTCAAATACCAACAACTACATAGATAGGTATCTCTGTTTCTATATATTTTTAAAATATCCACATAGATCTCCTCCCCAAAAGCCAAACATTTCTGAAGAGCAAGTCACATATAATGAAGTAAGAAAAAGATTTATCGCATAAACAAATATGTGGATCACAGTCTAAGAAGCAACATGATGTGTTTTAATGCATTATTATAAATCCACTTAGTCATTTGGTAAATAACACTTCATAAACCGATTTTCTCAGAAAATCACTAAAAGCAATATAATTTAGGCCTAATGTTTCCAAAAGAAATAATTTTAAATTGTACAATGTTAAAATATTAAATCTAATTAAGTAATGACACATTTACAAATGTTCTATAATAATCAATGAGTTTCAGAGGCCTAGCTTGTGTTAATATATTTGAGTGCTTATTCTATGTACAAATCACAACTAAATAGATTTCAAGAGAAACATTCAATGGTGTGATCTATGCAAATTACCTAATTCAGTTTCAATTAAGTTGCTTCAGCAATTTAAGGGGCTAATTTGATTCGCTGAAAATGTTTCCCTTTACTAGGATTTATGAAAACTTTAAATCAGTTCCCTATTGTAAAATGACTAAAATGATTGGTAGAACACCATGAAACATTTCTTCAATTTTAACACATTCATTTTTTGTGTGTGCTTTAAACTCATCATGTATTATGTAATTGTATCTCTTGACATTCTATATGTGCATTACATAGTTTATAAATCACATAGTATGGTAGAGATTATAGCAATAGAATCATGATGCATGACATAAAGGCTTTTGCCTTTGGTTGAAAAATCTAATTTGATGTATTATGTCTGAAATAAAGGGAAAAGAAAACATTTTATTCATAAGTAATGGATCATATTTGTACTTATGCAACATTTTTGGTGACTATTGGTGTCTTTTAAAAAAGAAAAATGGATAACAGAAGAACTCCAACCTGGCCTTTCTTTTTCTCTAATGTGTTTAATATCTAAGATAAAAATCCAGCAAACATAAAAATGTTTGGTTTTCGTAGGACAATGGGATGCTAAGAACTTTTATTGGGAGGTGTGATTGGCATCAGCAAGATTTTGATTAGCACTTCCCAATCCACAGATTGTCAGTTCTGTACTGCAGAAGTGTGTGATAAAGGCTGTGGGAAAATAGGAGAAGACTCCAGTGAGCTTTATGAGTAACTATGTACCTCCTCCCTGAAAGTTATTCTTAAGTAAGATCAAAACCATTTTTTGGAAAGGCATTTTATCAATTGCTCTAATGTAATAACATCATTTTCACTTTTTCTCTTATGTTCCATTTGGATTTGATAATTTCTTTTCTTTATTATTTTGTTTTAAAGGGGAGGAACAGTGTCATAACTTTCTCCCCATCAGACTCATCATGAGTTTATTCCCAGTCTTGTAAATTCTCTGAAATGTGCCATATCTGAAAACTTTAAAAGGGTTTAAACCTTTAAAAAGGTATATCTGAAGCTGTAAAAAGAGACCTTTATACAGGCTTCAAATCCAGTGTATTTTGTATTTTAAAAAACAGCAAAAATATAACACAGTGACAAGCACAGAGCATAGCAAACATCAAATAAACACTTCCTATTAGTGATAGCAAATAGACAACAAAATGTGCCAGTGTTTAATGAGTTTCTCTCACAATTTTTCTTATCTTTCTTCCATGACTTTTTTTAAAATTTATAATAAGATATTTTAAAGTTTGTCAGTCAGAAGGCATCTAAGTAACTGTGTTGCTCTCTAAGGTTCTGAAAATCAAGTGTGTTCCCTATACTTAAATCAGTAATAAATTAATGACAAAAAGGTGATGCAAAAGAAACACAAATGCATTAAATAGACAAGTATTTCTAAATACAGATCCCATACTTCTGTTAGCATAGAAATCTAAGAATCGTTTAGATCATGTAATCACCTCCAACTGCAAACTCTAATCCTTGTTTTCCTTATTACTAGGCTATACAAAGATCATTTGTGCCTTAGCCTAAAAGATGACATTATCTTTAAATAGATAGATAAGTAAGTAGATAGAATTTCATTCCAAGAAATACCACAGAACTTCTCATATATCTTTAATATTCTAGAAGAGTTTTCTAATAATGAAAATTGAGGTTTTGCTAGCAGCAGTAACACTGAAGAGTAAGGGTTCTGAAAAATATGGTATACTACCTGACCTCTAATTTAGTATCATAGTTATATCCAAATTATTAAAATTACACACTTTTAACTCAAACCTAGATAATTTTTATTGATATAGTACAAATAATAATTTTGAAGTGTGTGAATTTTAACTGATTAAAATTGCATTTAAAATGCATAAAATAAGACCCCGGACTTCCCTAGTGGCGCAGTGGTAAAGAATCTGCCTGCCAATGCCGGGGACACAGGTTCGAGCCCTGGTCCAGGAAGATACCACATGCCACAGAGCAATTAAGCCCATGCACTACAACTACTGAAGCCTGCGCTTCTAGAGCCTAAACTCCACAGCAAGAGAAGCCACAGCAATAAAACGCCTGCACACCACAACAAAGAGTAGCCCCTGCTCACTGCAACTATAGAAAGCCTGTGCACAGCAACAAAGACCCAACACAGCCAAAATAAATAAATAAATAAATAAATAAATAAATAAATAGATTTTTTAATGGCTTAAAAAAAAAAAAGACCCCGACAGTTTTTGCTTTATGTCCTCAGATATGTTTATATGATGGACTATATCAGAATAAACATACGAACAAACTCCTAGAAAATTCCCTATGTTAGCCATCAGAGTAAGATTCTTCACACTTAAAGCAATACAGATGTAGAGGATTTTTAAAGAGAATGCCTCATCAGTATAAATGTTATTTCTTTGGGAAGCTATTTAGAGATAAAATGTGACATACAAGATGAATAAAACAAGAGAATAGAGTAGTCATGAGAAGACAGAAATTCCTTAGATTTCATTTGACTTTGGATTAGTATCAGTAATTGAATTTACCAAGCATTCTAAAATTTGCAAGAAAGGTATAGATGGGAATAAATACCATATTAGGAATGCTATTCAATGCCTGTGAAAACTCTAAAACTTGAATTTTAACTTTGAAGTTCATTGTATGCAAACATGAGGAATGATTTGTAAGAGATTTTTGAAGTAAATATGCTGATAGTGTTATTGATTCCATGGCTTCATGTAACTATTAAAAACAAGAATGTTTCCTGCCATGTAACTCTCCTCAATTATTTTGTTGAGTTACTTGCAATTTATCAGTGAAAGAAGAAATATTTTATTTTACCTCTTTTTTTCCAGGAAGAAGTGGGAAGCTTCTTAAGTTTCATTTCTTCTTATGGTATTCGAAAGAGCAGAAAATTAAAACTATAATACTGCAACATTCTTTACTTAGTCATGTCCCTTCCTTCTCTGTATTATGTATAAATAACACTGTTTCCTGGATCAGAGTATCTGTATTTTGTATTTTTGTTTGTTTGTTTGTTTGTTTTGTTTTTTGCGGTACGTGGGCCTCTCACTATTGTGGCCTCTCCTGTTGCGGAGCACAGGCTCCGGACGCGCAGGCTCAGCAGCCATGGCTCATGGGCCCAGCCGCTCCGCGGCATGTGGGATCTTCCTGGACCGGGGCACAAACTCATGTCCCCTGCATCGGCAGGCAGACTCTCAACCACTGCACCACCAGGGAAGCCCTGTATTTTGTATTTTTATCTTTGATTTCTAGTATAGATATAGGTTCCCCTAGCATTCTCTTGCAGGGTCTATCCTGTAATTTTTTTCCTAATGAGAGAAATGAAGTAAATCATTTCTTGATCTGTCAAAACATCTATTATTTTAAACAAATCTAACCATTTCCACCATTTTGAGTATGATAATTCCATCCTTAAGCCATTTTTCTATATGTCCAACATCACACACAGACCCATGGGCTAGTACAATTTCTTTTTTTTTCTTGTCTTTTTTTGGTTTTCCTGAGACCCTAACCTCATAAATTTCCTTTATATTACAGGGTATGAATTATTTTCCCACTGAAAAAAATAGTATTATTTAGTTATTTTCATGATCTTGCCATGCCAAACATGTCTAAAATTTATGTAACCACCTATTATAGTCAGAACATTAAAAGGAACTTCCACAATTGCCTTTATTAATTACTTTGTATTACTCCTGGAAAGAGGATCCCCCAGTGTTCCTTGTGGTTTGACTTATGCCTTGCTTCTTACCTTCTGCTAGTTCTCTCTTGCTCCAGTCATTCTTTTTGACCCAGTGGCAATTAAAATCTATTCTCTGCTTTTTCTGTCGGTTTTATATTTTAAAGCAGGGTCAAAAACCTTTTTCCATAAAGGGTCAGATAATAAATATTTCAGGCTTTGGAGACAATGTGATCTCTGTCACCGTTACTTAACTCTGCTGCTGTAGCATGCATGCCACCATAGACATAATGAAACAAATGAGTGTGGCTATGATTCAAGAAAACTAAAAAAAAAAAAAAAAAAAAAAGCAGAGAGGCTGATTTTGGGCTATGGGTTGAAATTTACTGTTTTAATGAACTTAAATGTAACCTGGCATCTAGGATCTCAACCCTTCAATGTCATTTTTGGGATGTGTTCAGCTATAAGTAAGGAACTGTCCACATCATCTCTCAGAAAGACATCTTTACATCTCTCAAAAGTTCTAAATTAACAAAACAATTTGCTTCATCTAATATGCTGATCAGTACTGCTACATAATAAGCTCAAAATTTCATTGTATATGCAAATCTCTTGATCTGCTTTGTAGATCATAGCACTGGTATTTGACCCTTGGGATCACAAGATGGATCCTATAGGTCAAGGCATCTTATCTATGTAGGAAGAAGGTGGAAAGGCCAAGGACATAGGAAAAAAATTCTTCTCTAGCTGAATTTGCCCACTTTTTAAAGTGCTTATCAGAATCTGTAATCAACAATTTCTGTTTACATCTCGTAGGCAAGAACTGAATCATACAGCACATGAAATAACCAAAAAGAAAAAAAATAAAGAAAAAATAGCTTAAGAAATTGCACTGTGGTTTTTTTGTTTTTTTGTTTTGTTTTGCTTTTTCTTAAAAACAAACACCCACTTTGGTTCTTTACTATTTCATGAAGAGTTTCCTTACTTTTTAAATAACACATTGTATGGTCTATATGATTTATTTAACTAGTCCCATAGATTATTATTTAGGGTATTTCCAAACTTTGTGGTAACTAAAAACGTATTTATTGACATTTGATTCCATGCAGAAGTAAATGTATTTTCAGGATAAGTTTCTAGAAATGGAATTGCCAGGTAAAAGAAATTTTCCTTTGCAAGTTTAATAGATCCTACTAGATTATTTTTTACCATAGAGACTGTACCAGTTTGTTCTCTTAACTACAATAGCTATATTTAGATGAGGTAGAAAACTCATCTAAGGTATGAGTGTCATTTGCAGTTTCAGGCACTAAAAAGAGTCATTTTTTGTTATAAAGCAGAAACTAACACACCATTGTAAAGCAATTATACTCCAATAAAGATGTTAAAATAAATAATAAATAAATATAAAAATAGTCAGTTTATCCAGAAAGGCCAAATTCTCATTCAATATGCACATAGAAAAGGGCTAGAAGTTGGAATTTTTTTGAGCCCTGAATTTTAATAGACATTAACTCAGCTGAGAAGTAGGCATAGATGAATATCATGTTCTGACAACTAAGATTCACAATTCTCTGAGGGCTAGAGCAAGTAAAGTGGTAGAGGGGTTAGAGGAAATAGTGTACCTTTCAATATTCATTAAAATAGGGAGAGCAGACAAAAAATCCTCTTTCCCTATAGACTAAATATTTACATGAGAGAATGTTGTGTTAGCAGGCATGAAAACAACATGAATCTCGTTGGACATCTCCATCAGAGCTCTTGGATAATCAGGTACCTTGTCAATGAGCAGTAATATTTTGAAAGGAATATTTTGCTCTGAGTGGTAGGTCTTAACAGTGGGCTTAAAATATTCAGCAAACCATGTTGTAAACAGATGTGCTGCCATCTAGGCTTTGTTGTTGCATTTACAGTATTGAGCACAGACAGAGCAGACTGAGCATAATTCTTAAGGACTCTAGGATTTTTGGAATGGTAAATGAGCATTGGCTTCAATTTGAAGTCACCAGCTGCATTAGCCCCTAACAAGAGAGTTAGTATGTCCTTAGAAACTTTTAAGCCAGGCATTGACTTCTCTCCAGTTATGAAAGTGGTAGACAACACCTTCTTCCAATAAAAGCCTGTTTTGTCTACACTGAAAACTATTGTTTAGTGTAGCCACCTTCATTAGCATCTCAGCCATATCTTCTGAATAGCTTGCTGCAGCTTCTACATCAGCACTTGCTGCTTCATCTTGCACTTTGATGTTATAGAAACGGCTTCTTTCCTTAAACCATGTGAGCCAACCTCTGCTAGCTTAACACTTTCCTTCTGCAACTTCCTCACCTCTCTTACCCTTCATAGAATTGAAGAGAGTTAGGACCTTGCTTTGGATTACACTTTGACTTAAGGGAATGTTATGACTGGTTTGATCCCCTATCCAGACCACTACAACTTTCTCCATATCGGCAAAATGCTGTTTTGCTTCCTTATCATTTGTATGTCACTAGAGTAACACTTTTAATGTCCTTCAAGAACTTTTCCTTTGCATCCACAATTTGACTCTTTGGAGCAAGAGGCGTACTTATTGGCTTATCTTGACTTTCAGTATGCCTTCCTCACTAAGCTTAATCATTTCTAGCTTTCTATTTAAAGTGAGAGACAAGCAAACCTTCCTTTCACTTGAACACTTAGAGGCCAATGTAGGGTTATTCACTGGCCTACTTTCAATACTGTGGTGTCTCAGGAAATGGGGAGGCCCAAGGAGAGGGAGAGAGATGGGGAAAAGGCTGGTCTGCGGAGCAATCAACACACATAAAACATTTATCAAGTTCAAGGTCTAATATGGGCATGGTTCATGGTGCCCCAAATAATTACAAGAGTAACATCAAAGGTCACTGATCACAGATCACCACAACAAGTATAATAATGATGAAAAGTTTGAAATATTTCGAGAATTACCAAAATGTAACACAGAGACAGTAAATGAGCAAAAGCTGTTGGAAAAAGGGTGCTGACGGACTTGCTCAATGGAGGGTTGCCAAAATCCGTCCATGTGTAAGAAACCCAGGATACCTATGAAGAGCAATGAAGCAAAGCACATTAAAATAAGGTACACCAGTAATGACAGTGCTTACCTTTTGGGACAGGAATTGACTGGAAATAGGCATGGGGAGTTTTTTGAAGTGATAGTTATGTTCTCTATCCTATTTTAAGTATTAATTACACAAATATATATGCCAAAACTCATTTGTACAATATCTGTGCTTTTCATCATATCAGGTAAAGAGAGAGCCAGAGAGAGAGAGAGAGAGAGAGAGAGAACAAGAGAGGCAGAGACAGACGAGAGGGAGAGAGAGACCCTTCTGCCTCTCCCCATCGTTTTATTGTTTTGTGAGTTATATGTTATCTGGAGCTGTAGCACTATATCACTACCATGAAAGAAGTGACCTTATACTCTGAGGAGAGCTAGAAAACCTAAATACATAAAATATGAAAGGAACATGGACCTTTGTTGACATTATTTTGTTGCTTAACCAATCTTGAAAGTGAAGAATTGTATAACTCTTTAATTATATGAAATTCCTTCATTATATGAGTCACTTTGAGTTGGGTTTCACCTCTTAAACCTGCATGTATATTAACTGATGCCTAAAAATATAATGGGATATATATGTGTATTTAATAAAAACATATCTATCCACTGCTGACATAAACATAAAATGAACCACATATTTCAGTTTTAATTTATGGACTTGAATTCAATATGACTTACGATTCAAGAACCGTACTTTAAAAAAAAAGTTTTTTTGCTTCTATACCCAAAATTCAACTGTCAAACATAATTACTCTGATGCCTATAACTATTTATAATGAATATATGGGTAACTATTGTCATGTACATTAATGCCTCTGAGCCATCCTTCTGATGTAGGATATTTAAGGATCTAGAAGCTCAGAGTGGAACATTATAAAAACTCTCCAAAATAGATGCTTTAGATAGATATAGAGCACACTAGATAGTGTCTCCTGATAGCTCTGACATGGTTTGAGAAGCTAGAGTATTATAAAGAAGGCACCACCTGTTTTCTCTTTTCGGTTTCTAAGCATATTTGAAAAATGTTTGGTGATAAAATGTGCTCTTTGTCAATAAATAAGAAAACATAATGCCTTTAGACAAAATATAAAAGGAAATCTTTCTCTCAAAATAGTGCCAAGAGCAAAGGATTTAGTATCAGTGTATGGAGGCTTGTGTTGCCACTCTTCCACTTGGTAGGTAGGGAGACAACGGTAAGCCAGTTAAAATAAACAAAACTGATTTTCTATACTGCAAATGCATAAAACATTTTAGAATAATAATGTCCTGAACCAATGCTAAATGTTAATGTAAGCAGAATTTCAAATGCTGTTTTACATTATATTCCATATACTTTAATTCAAAATATTGTGACTTTTTGATATAAACAAAAATGTTTAAATGGGCTAAGTCAAGAGAAAACAGGTGGTACTATGTGGCAAACTGGCTCATTGTTGTTCTAAAATTCATAAAGCGTATTTGTGTTTTCTATGAATACTGATACCTCTTATGACTTTACCTGTGTAATTTTAGCATAGGAATATGGAATCGAATATAAGAAGAAAATGCTCATGTCCGTAGTTATGGGCAAAACTTAAGACATTGTTTTTACCCTTCACAATCCCATGCATACCAGCAATGCCAGGTATGTTCTCACCTATGGACTGTACATTGGAGGTTCCTACTTACCGCCAATGAAAATTACAACCCCACTTCCCAACCAGACCAGTTACCCTCCGTAACATGCTTCAGTCTTATTTTTCTTCTTTTTACATTCTAACATTCTACATAATTTAGAATCCTTTAATGTTTATTATTAAGAATATTTCCCATACTGTAATTCAAGCTCTACAAAGACAGAGAACTTTGTCTGTTTTGTTCCCTGAATTATCCCAAATACCTCAAACGGTGCCTGATACATACTGCTCCTTAATAAATACTTGCCAAATGTTGAATAAATGAAAAACTGTATTGTCAAGCAGTTATATTACTAAAATATATTTTTACATGTGTGTAAATGACACACTATATCCAGGGGAAAAGTTAATAATGGTGAATTTATAGTAACATAGATATTAAGTAGTAAAAGATTGTGTTCAAAATTAGGATATTGTGCCATGAAATGCTGCACCTCCTGGTTTGCATGTTTATGTGTACATGCAGAGGTGTATCTTTAAGAAACATGAGTGTTCACAATGTGGTGGGTGAGCTTGACACAGATAAGGAAGGAACCTAAGGCTGGAGAAGTAAGGTCAAGATTTGGACCTCAGCTTCAGTACTGATGACTATCCCCATGACTTAAGCATATCCCTTCACCAATCGGGGCCTCCTAGCATTTAGCAGTGTCCAGCATAAGATGTGCTCTTTGAGTGAATGATTTAATACATAAATGTTTCTTCTTCCAAAAATTCCTACATGAAGTATAGCTGATCCTGATGTCCTTTTCAGCTTTGAGGATTATGCTTTTCCAAAAACCATTTTTTTTTCTATTATGTAAACATCTTACATTAATGTAATGATGTGAAATATTATTACATTGAGGACAGTGTATGATTACATTCCCACAGTAAACTATTTCTAAGTTTTGCTCAAATTCTGCCCATTCAGAAAGGCTGGGTTCGTGGAGAGTAGAATAAAGCTTTGGAATTAGATAGATTTTGGTTAAAATCCACCTTTATTATTGAACAACTATATCACCAACCTGAATCTCAATTTCCTCATTTGTAAATGACCTAATTAACATCCACTCCAAATGGTTATTGTGAAAATTAAATGAAACTAACACACCATTGTAAAGCAATTATACTCCAATAAAGATGTTAAAAAAAGAAAAAGAAACTCAGAATAAAAGATAAAATGTCGAGTGGGAAAAAGACAAAAATACATTTAACATTCTAGTGGATATGAAAAGATGCTGTATCCATGAAATAAGAAGGAATGACATTATAGAAATAGAAATTTAAGAAAAACTTCCTTGAAATTAAAAATATGATAGAAGAAAAATTCACTAGAGGGTTATAGGATAAATTTAGAAAAATACCTCCAGAAGATAGAATGGAAAGACAAATAGGTCAAAAATTGCTGAGAAATTATATGAAAATCAGAGATTTAGTCCAGGAGGTCTAAAATCCAAATAACAGTAATTCCAGAAAAGGAGAACAGAGAAAATGGATGAGGGTAATATTAAAGAGATTATTCAGATGTCTCACAATTAAAGGAAATGTGTCCATATTCCGTACTGAAAGGATCTAGCAGTGTCCAGAAAAGATAATTGAAAAAGAACCACACCAAAGGCACATCACTGTGAAATGATAGAAAAGCAGACAGTGGGAAAACGACAAGGCAATGAGTCTCATTAAAATCATCAGAACTGAAAATGACATCAGCCTACTTACCAGCAGCATTGGAAACTATAAATGGATGGATAGGAGCCTTCAATATCTGAAGGAAAAATGATTTTCTTTTAAATATAATTAGAACTGGTTAAGACATATCACAATATATGAAAATTAATACAATGGACAACTTAATAGCTTCCAACTTAATAAATAAAACATTACCAAGACAGTTGAAACCCACAGAAAATCCTTTCCATTTCATATTTATCTCCCTACCTTGCAGATGAAAAGACGGTCATCACTGTCACCATAGGTAGCATCTGATGATTCAAATTTATTTATACCTGTTACATAGGCATGTATCCCTAAAGAATATAATTATTTCTCATGTTAAAAATGTAGATGGAATTATACATGTGTATAATGTATGTAAAATTATCATAATATATATTATTTTTCCCTTGGGGGAAAAAATAAAATGAGATGATGCATGTAAAGTACTCAGTACAAAGTTCGGCACACAGATAGTGCTAAATATATGTTATATATGTATATTATGTAAGGGAAGACTATCTCTTCCCTTTTCCATATCTCTTCTTTTTCAGTTTTATTGAAATATCTTTGACATACAGCACTGTATTAGTTTAAGGTGTACAACATAATGACTTGGTTTACATATATTGTGAAATGATTACCACAATAAGTCTAGTGAACATCCATCATCTTATACAGATACAAAAATAAGAAAAGAAGGGGCCTCCTTGGAGGCGCAAGTGGTTGAGAGTCCGCCTGCCGATGCAGGGGATACGGGTTCGTGCCCCGGTCTGGGAGGATCCCATATGCCGCGGAGCAGCTGGGCCCGTGAGCCATGGCCACTGAGCCTGCGCGTCCGGAGCCTGCGCGTCCGGAGCCTGTGCTCCGCAGCGGGGGAGGCCGCAACGGTGAGAGGCCCGCATACCGCAAAAAAAAAAAAAATAAAATAAAATAAGAAAAGAAAAAAAGTGTTTTTTCCCTGTGATGAGAACTTTCAGAAGCAACTGTCTTAACAACTTTCAAATATACCATACAGCAGTGTTAACTATAGTCATCACATACATTACATCCCTAGTACATATTTATCTTATAAATTGAAGTTTGTGCTTTTTGACCACCTTCATCCAATTCATCCTAATTCATTTTTGTAAAATTATTTATATTTTGGAACAATTTATGTTTAATGAATCTCACTGAAAATGAGCTATCTCTATTGAAAACTTGAAACATGTCTCTAAATTACCAGAAGCATATTCATGATAATTAATTGTAATAAAACAAGATTTAATCAGTTCTAATAATTATATCTTGTGCTATGAAACACTGAATTGTTAGATGCCTTTTTACATAATTGTTCTATTTGTTTCAACTAACACATTCAGATAAAAAGACATGTCACCTCATATACTGACTCAATCTAATTTATTTCTGATGCACAACAAATTAGAATTAACAATAGGCATTTTTCTTAAGTGTTAACAGTATAGTACCTAACTCATGGACATCATTTGCTGATTTTGTTATTATATTTAGACTGATAAAACTAACTGCCAATATTATTTTACACAGTTGGGAAGCTCCTTGCATGTTCATTGACAGCTTTCTGAATTCCAGTATAATTCTATTTGTCTTTTATTTTGGGGGGGCTTCTTATGCTAAGTGGTTATTGATTTTTGCAACTATTGCCCAAGATTTGGCAATCAATATGTCTTCAACATTCTAAGTGCATTTAAAATCACCATCCTGCAATTTATGTCTGAGTACACTAAAGTAACTATAAAAAGAATGAGAATAAAAGAATATTCTTTTATAAGAACATACTAAGGTTGGATGATTGTAAGTTAATAATTTGATGCTTTCTTATACTCTTTAATATTGATGAGTGAGCACATGATTAAGAATGTGTAGTTTACCAAACACTTGCCTATCTATTAATTTGATTTACACCTCCCCCTTGAGGTACACATCATTATCCCATTTCACAGGTAAAGAAAACTGACTCAGAGAAATTAAGTGACAATTGAGATTATATGTTTTATAACTAAAAAGTTAGGAACAGATCTCTTATCTTCAACTCCACATATTATCATTTTAAAGTCATTCAGTATTCTCTCTACTCTGTTCCCCTCAGGTGAGTTGAAATAAACACACTATATTAACTTGCATCACTAGCTTTCTTCCATTCAAAAAAAAAATTTAAAGAGACTGTCAAAACTACGACAGTCTCTTGGCTGTTAAGACAAGAAAAATGTGTAAACCACTGTCCCAAATGAGGAGTAAAACCATGAAATAGAAAACTCCATTTAACTAATAAAGCAAAATGCAGAGTCTTATATTTTGACATTACCTTTCTTCTGCTCACCATCCCAGTACAACTGCTTGCTTTAACTCACTTCAAAATGCCAATCCTTAGGAATATATTGCCTATTATATACCTTGATTAAAATGAAATACAGGGTAGAGGTTGAATTTGAGTTCTGCAGGCAGTCATACTTGTGTTCCTGGCTCTAGTACTTACTAGTGAAATGATCTTAGGCAATTTACTTGAGCTCTCTAAGCCTCACTTTCATCTTCTGTAAAAAAAGCAATAATAAGTGTATCTTTAAGGTTTCTCTTAAAAACAAAGGAAAACCTCTAGCTAGTTTAAGCGGACAGGTTTTAAGGTTTAAAAAAGTCCACGGGATGAACAAAAGAACTACGTAGTTCCTTTGAACAAGTTGAAGTTCAGGAACAAATCAGGTCCCAGAATCCCACTGTTTCTCCCATTATGTGGAAAACTGGCATAGAGTTAAAGTAAGCCGTGAAATCAGGAAACATTTGACCATAGTACCATGTGATAATGTACACCACCGAACTAAATGCTTGTAGCTTGCCCTTTACCCCATTTAATATAGTTCCACGTTCTAGTCATGTGCAAGTACATCAGGTTGGCAAACTCAACAAAATCCAGAAAGCTGGTTTCAAGGGAAAGCATCAAGAAGGTAAGATTTTAGCTTCCTGAAGAAAGCAGACAGAAGGAAATTAGAACAAATGTTGAGCCAGCCAATCAATTATCTACCACAATAATAACACATGCCTTGGATTTCTGTTGGCTTATTACATCAGATAATGAATATGATGTTCTTGGGCCATTATTTTTTATAAAGTCTCAATAATTGCTAGTTCGTATGATTATAATAATATTGTTCTTGGCCAACTATCCATATATGTCCTCTCCTTGGTTTTTCTTTGTAAAGCTAAAAGTACACACACACATACACACACACACACACACACACAAATTCTGTACTAAACCATAAGGGAATAATAAAGAAGAAATGGCTACAGAGACTAACAGAAACACAAACCAAAAACAGAGTTTGATCTGTTTTTTAAGAACATAAACATTTTTCCAAAATATATAAGGAACTTGTAAAACTCATTAGCAAAACAAACAAACAAACAATCAAACAATCAAACTTAAAAAATGAGCAAAGGACTTGAATATACATTTCTTCAAAGAAGACATACAAATGGCCAGCAGGTATATGAAAAGATTCTCAACATCAAATCATCAGGGAAATGCAGATCAAAACCACAATGAGATATTACTTCACACCTGTTAGGATAGCTATTAACAAAAACAAAAACCCCAAAAGGTAACAAGTGTTGATGAAGATGTGAAGAAATTGTAATACTTTGTACACTTTTGTTGAGAATGTAAAATGGTACAGCCAATATAGAAAATGGTTGGGAGTTTCCTAAGATATTAAAAATATAACTATCATATGATGCAGGAATCCCAGTCTTGGATATGTTTCAAAAGAAATTGAAATTAGGATCTTGAAGAGATATCTGCAACTTCATGTTCATTGCTGCATCATTCATAATAGCCAAGATACAGAAACAATCCAAAGGTCCTTTGAAAGATAAATGAATAAAGAAAATGTGGTATATATAAAATGGAATATTATTCAGTCTTTTAAAAAAGGAAGGAAATAACTACCGTTTGCAGCAATATGGATGGACCTGGAATACATTACTATAAGTGAAATAAGTTGGTCATGGTATGACAAATACTGCATGATTCCACTTATATGAGGTATTTGAAATAGTAAAACTTATAGAGGCAGAAAATAGACTGCTAGTTGCCAGGAGATGTGGGAAGAGGAAATGGGGAGTTGGTATAAAGTTGTAGCTGTGCACAAGTTAATGCCTATAATTAACAATATGGTGTGTGCACTTAAAAATTTGTTAACAGGGCAGATCTCATACTATTATACAATAGTATGAGATCTCATACTGTCAATAAGTAACCTCACTATTAAAAACACACACACACAAAAATGGACACCCAGGCAACTTTGGAGATGGATATGTTCATTACCTTGATTGTGGTGATGGTATTATAAGCATATGCATATGTCTAAACTGATCAAATTGTATACATTAAATATGTGCAGTTTTTATATATCAATTATGCCTCAACAAAGCTGTAAAAGATAAAATTTTAAAAAGCAAACAGGGCTTCCCTGGTGGCGCAGTGGTTGAGAATCCGCCTGCCGATGCAGGGAACACAGGTTCGTGCCCTGGTCCGGGAGGATCCCGCATGCCGCGGAGCGGCTGGGCCCGTGGGCCATGGCCGCTGGGCCTGCGCGTCCGGAGCCTGTGCTCTGCGATGGGAGAGGCCACAGCAGTGAGAGGCCCGCGTACCACAAAAAAATAAATAAATAAATAAAAATAAATAATAAAAAAATAAAAAGCAAACAAAACTCATAAAATCTGTCCTTAGACTCCACAACTTCATAAGCACCACGGCTGATCTCCATTTTTGTCCTAGCACCTAGCTTTTCTCTACTATAGACAAGTCAGAATAACTGTAGCTCAAATAGTTTCTCTGACAAACTAAGAGTAAGTAAATTCAGACAAGTTATTAACTTATTTGAGCCGTTCTTCCTTCAGTTTTCAATACAGATATCAACACCAATCTCAACTGTTATCAGAGTCAATGAAGGTAGCATATATTGAGTATTAGTTTGCACTGCCAATAAAATAAGTTTTTGTTTTTCCTCTTCATCTTCTTATGTCACAAAATCAAGACTTCTCACCAAACATGTTAAATTTTATTTGCCAAAGACAAGAGGACCTTACTGCAACTCTGAAGCTTACCTGGAGTTTTACCTTTCCATTCTATCAGCCCTTTAAAAAGTATGATTTTTTCAAAGTTACCTAGCAACACAAAATTTCACTCTTCAGGTAAAACCCTGAAAACCTTAAACACAGAGCTATGGCTTTACTTTAATATGTCTAACAGGATAACTGTATTAGCCATAATACAACTTTTAGCATTCACTTAATAGTGATAATAGCAATAATAACAGGACTATTAATAGCTATTATTGAGTGCTAAATACTACCTGGCACTTGTTCATAGGATTTTTCGTGGATTACCTAATTCAATCCCTCCAAAAATTCTATGAGGTTGCACTATTTTTACCCATTGAAGAAATTTACCAGGGTCATAGATTATATAAGTGGTAGTACCATGATTTGAAACCAGGTTTTGAATCAAACACCATGTTCTTAACTAGAGAGTTACATGATATTCTGTATAAAAAGAGTTACAGATGTATAATAAAAATACCTCATTATTTCACACTTTGCTGTAATAAACTCCATTCTGATATGGTCCAGAGGTCAGTGACTTCTAACTTATCACCTGGATCTTTCATAAATGTTCACTGAATAGATTCCTAGATATCATAACTGACCAACTGAATCAGAATCTCCAGATTTAGAACCTGGAAATCTGTATCCTAGAAATTCTTATCATCAGAAAAATCTGTAAAACACTACTGTAAGTCTGAAAGTCTAGAGAAGTATTATGTTTTCCTTTGGCTCAAAAGCCTCAGCTCTCTACCTTGAAGCAATGCTACTCCTACAAGTAGAGAAAGCACATGAAATGTCTATGAGCAGTAGAGAGAATTTTAACAAGTCACCATAAAATGGCAAGCTGGGAGAGAGCAGTGACATCTTCCTTGTGTAAATGTTTTCTAAGCCTGGGGCCTGAAGGCAGATGTAGGCAGCATGTATACTGCTGGGTCCTGTGCTTCTAAAATTAATTTATGAATAAGGGTGAAAGAGTCCCTTTCTCACAGTAAATGCTCAATAAATGGTAGATATTAGTATTATTCTTTAATGCAAAGGAGTTTTTTTCTGAATAATAATTGCATGTACTAAATAGCCTTACCCTGAAGCTGGTAACTCCTAGTTGAGCTAATAGGCCCATGAACAGATTCAAGATACTGACATAAAACTGTTGTGTGGGGTACTGGTGAGAGTTCTCCTATTGCCTTCTTCAGTCTACAGCTGGAGAGGGCTTAGTGCTTCAGTACTCTGACTTTGTAAGAGCTCCCTGGAAGTGTCCCTGGGATCTATTTGCATATCCATTATCACTGGTAATACCTTTTAGGGCTTTCTCAGGCTATTTAAGTTGTTTATGTGTGTATGTGATTAATATCCCATGGGGGGGCCCTCCATTTGTATATATTTAAGGGTGTGGTAGGATACCTACAAGGCATTTACCAGTTAATGCTATAAGACCAATAAGCCCAGACCAATAAGCCCCAAGGAGCGAGCCAAATGAGCAACTCCCCAAACAGCAGGAAAAGTGGTTTCTGAGCTGTCTAAGTACAACTGATGCCTTGGCTGTTTGGAATGTGAGCCTCCTTCTTCCAACAGCACTGCTGACAGAGGCACGTGGGAGCAAGGTTTTCTGATGATTATATTTAACTGTGTCTTGGAGTAACCAACGTACCACTTCTACACATCTGGGGAAACAGAGCATGGGGTTCTCGATTCTACTCACTAAAACAAGTTTATTCTGAGAGCTTTAAACTATGGCTTAGAACGTTGAAGGAAACATAAGACTCAAGGGAAATTTGTAAAACATTTAATGAAATTATTTACTGTAAATCTTATCTCTGTAAGATTATCTCTGTAAGGTCTGTAATCTTATCTCTCAGCAAGCATTTTCTGGAACAAATAGTATAGTCATGTTGATGAAGACTGCCTTAATTCTTATTCCTGATAGTAAAGTATATGGATGTAGGAGTGCCTATTTTCAAGTATTACTGCAGACTGTCAGCCAACAAACCCTTTGCAATAGGTTTTCTCAAAGAGATGACTGAGCATTATATCCTCATGGCCACCATAATTATATGTGATTTCTCATATCAACCTATTAATTTAGTTATTTACTAGCTACTCAGTACTTTTATGTTATATAGAAATTCCCTTTACTTACTGATTTTCTAGGACAGAAATAATTGAGCATGCAATTGTTTATATTCAAAATGAGTTATGAACATCATCAGTGACCTATACAGTTTCCCTAGTCAAACTGGACTAGTCTTTTGTCCTTTTCATCCTCCCTTCCTACCACACTGTATATAACAATTTTTACACAAGTGATACACAAGATCCAATTAAATGATTCCTAAAATTTGTACAGTGATGAACACTGACAAAAGTCATTTTCCCATGGTTTTATTTTAAAATTTAGTTAGGAAAGATAGGAAATGAAATCTGGGACTTAGAAGCTTATAAGGGAAAAAATCCTTATTTACTTTTCAGGAGCTTAAGGTCTCAAGTACATCTTAAAATCTTCCCCTACTTGATTGAATAGCAAAAAAAAATGTATTTCCACAGGTCTACAACTTGCTGAGATCCTGGCTTTTTAATAGCAAGGATGTCAAAGGGAAAGGTTGAAGATTCTGGCAAGTATATTAGATAAAAGCCAGTGTTTAGCTTTGCATTATAACCAAGATAAACATGCTGGAGATAAAAGGAGTTGACACATTAAAGTGCTTTGCTATTTCCAGCCCTGTAACTAATATAAAATGTTATGAGTTCAGAGTTCACTGGCTTTGGAGTGTGAACTTACTTAAAAACCACAACCCATCTCCCGAGCTACCTTATATTTGTGCACTGCTATCAGGCCAGGAATTGCTTCTCTGTGTTCATGGAAACTTGAGTTGCATTTTGCCATTTAAAACCTAGTTGTTCTCTAAAAGTGTCTCAATTCAGTGAGTACAAGTGAACTACTTCAATTGCTTTAACTTTCTAATGCATTTACCCTTTAGCCCAAAGAATTAGAAAGAAATTTACATCACTTTGAATATGTCTTTCAGTAAGCGCTGCGTTCAGTGGTCAAGGCACTTGGTCTTAAAACATGTGTAAGCCTAACAGAGAGCAGTCATTAAAGAATCACAAATTGGACAATTCATTCACCTATCATTGTTTTTTTTTTTATGTATACAGAGTGGAACATGTTTTATTTCATGTTTTATCCATTGGTTATTATTAATATGCTTGGAATTTAGCACCTTTAAACTAAAAAAAAAAAAAAAGGGCTAATATGGTTACAATTTGCCCCTTAAAAAGACAAATATTTTTGCTTCTCAAAATTATGAGAATGAATGAAATGAATGAGAATGAATTTCAGTGTAGAATGAAATTCCATAAATATACAAAATAGATTATTTTAAATGCTAACACTTTAAGTGTCTATTAGGAGCCTAGTGTTTTTATATGCATTGTTTCAATCTCTCCTTCTTACCTTCCCTCCTTCCTTTCTTCTTTCTTTCCTTATCGATTATCTATCTATACACACTTGGAACTGGGATTATGATGATACCTTCCTTCACTCTACCTCCACACCATTCATTAATGCTTTGAATTAAGAAAGTCATTTTCAAATATTTTATAAGAATAACTGGTTTTTGTTTTTGTTTTTGTTTTTTGCGATACGCGGGCCTCTCACTGTTGTGGCCTCTCCCATTGTGGAGCACAGGCTCTGGACGCACAGGCTCAGCGGCCATGGCTCACGGGCCCAGCTGCTCCGCAGCATGTGGGATCTTCCCGGACCAGGGCACGAACCCGTGTCCCCTGCATCGGCAGGCGGACTCTCAGCCACTGCGCCACCAGGGAAGCCCAGAATAACTGTTTTTAAAAGTAATTTCTAACTTGTACACCTAAAGGAATTGCTACATTTATAGCAGAGAAGCAGATATCAAGACCTGTAATTATTTTGCATGTTCCTCTTCTATCAGCTTACTCATCTATAACCTGGAGTCTCCTCCTTGAAATCTTTTTAATGCTCTGAGTAACTCCTTTTAAAAACCATCAAATTAAAGCATTTACAGTTATTGTATATGTATGTTAACCATCCATGTATATTAACTAGGAAGAATAGAATACTGAACAATTAACATAGTGTCAATTCATGAATCAGATTAGCTTTGGAAAAACAGACAGTTTAGGTTTAATGTGAAAGGAAAGATCTATAACCTGGTGCATTAGTTTTCCATGGCTACAAAACAGATTTCCACAAACTTTATGATTTAAAACAACAGACATTTATTACTTCATATTTTCATGGATCAGGAATCTGAACATGGTTTAAGGGGATCCTCTGCTTAGGGTTCTGCAGGCTACAATTAAAATATTGGCCACTGCTGTGGTTTCATCTGAGGTTCTGGACCTTGTTCCAAGAGCATGTGCTTGTTGGCAGAATTCAGTTGCTTTTGGTTGCAGGACTGAGGCCATCAGCTCCTGAGGTCCCCTGCAGTCTTACCACTTGATATTCTTGATAGGCATTTCATAACATGGCAACTTGCTTCTTCAAAGCCACTAGCATAGAGGGAGTTTTATATAACATAATGAGATCAAGGGAATGTAGTCCTGTCACCATCACCCTTTCTATTTAATGTGCCTTTGTCAACAGAATTACATCCCATTCCCTTTGTTATATTCTATTGGCTAGAAGCAAGACATTTACCAAAGGGCAGAGATGACGGGGTCATCTTAGAATTATATTTACCATACCTGGTCTACAACCATAGATATTTTAGACTACCAGGGAGTGTTTGGGCTATCTACAATGAAATCTGAGGACCAGAACAAAAACTTACTTCCTTTATACGTTTGTCTAAGGTTTATTCTGAGATTTTTCATTCTCACTTTCATAGTGCTTTCCCATTTAAAAAGTAATTTCCATATCTTTTCAAATATGGTTGTTCTTATCATTCCTATGATGAAATAAGGACATCGTGATTCCTGTTTTCACAAGTGAAGAGACTGAGCTTCAGAGAGTATAATCACTAGCTCAAGTTCTCATAGATAATATAAAGTAGAGCTAAAAACTGATTCAGATTTTCTGACTTCTGTTCTTAATTTGATATCACATATCACAAGCAAAATGTCTCTGTTAAGATTGTTTTAATAGGTACCTTACAAGGTCTATAAGGATTACCTTAGCACCCCTTATATAGGATTACATTACCATGTGGTACCCACAGCAGGCAAATTGGGCTAGATGTTCTCAAATACACAGAGATGCAAAAATATTTTAACTGATACTTACTGACTACAGGGATATTTTAGAGTCACTCTCATATTCCCTTCCATCTCATAAGCTTATGTAGAGATTTCCCTGGGGTGGCATATTTGAGATACCAATCAAGATACTGATGTACTAAAAGAATTTCTAATAAGATCTCTGTTCTTAGTATTCATTTTCAGGATTTATTCACCAGAGCCATGATACAAATCTCAGAAAATATCACTGAGTTTCACATTTCCCTTAATAAAATATACTGAGAGTTTTATCATAGTATATCCCTCATTATTGCTGTGGGTCAACATGCCCCTTATGAATAAGTACAAGAGTGCTGGAAAAAGTTGGTTGAAAAATAAAGATGTCTTAAAGTAAGATCCAGACTGCAGCTAAATGTCAAAGCTGACCAGGCCAAGTATTAGAATGCAAAGTGAGTTCTGGTGATGTGAAGAAATTCTGGTGATGGAATATGTGAAATCCTTCTTGGCCAAAAATTCTATAAGGAGATAGATGAATAAGAGGCAATGTCAAAGGAAAGCAAATTAGCACTATTTTTAGCTGGATCTCTGTCCTCCTATCACCAATCCTACTCCCATCACAAGCAGAAGAGTTCTCTGGTAGGCCTACCTTCATTGAAGCCCAGGTTAAAGGATGATGAAACCTTCTTAAACCATAAACCCCAATCGTAACTCAGTACTTTACACAGCTCAAGAGAAAAATGAGGGTCAACAAGAGTATGGGTAAAAGAAGAAAGAGAAAGAACCTTCTATGCCTCTGACTTTTAATTTCTGAGTGACCCTGGTCTCCAGGAAGAGAACCATGTAGTCATCATTGAATATTACCAATTGCATTAACTCTTTCGAAGAAGCAAAATTTGGGAGTAGGATGTGACTTGAAGAAGGATTGGACAGAGTTTTTCCTCTTTCCAACATCAAAAAATGTTTCTGTAACATCATTATATCACATATATCAAAACCTGTAGAACATTAAAATCAATAGATGCATTGAAAGAAAAATTTGTAAAAAACTACTATGTTCTTAAACAAGTCTAGAAATGCAGATTGAAACAACATTAAACAAGTGTAATCGCCACAGTAATTCTATATTATTCATGCATATTTGTGCATATCTATGTGAAATCAACTTGTTTGGCCATGGAACTATTTATTCAAGAACCATATTAATATCTCATCAAACATCAGTGTTTTCAGGTAGTTGGAGTAGACGCTGAGGCACAGTTAGCATTACAAGTTATATTGGACATGTAATGTTTATGAGTGGGGAAAATGTAGAAGTAGTAAGATTGAACAGAAAGAACAACAAACTGTGATGAAGATGTTAGTCTTCACCAAACCACAGGCAGCTCGGGAACAAAAATTCCTTACTGTAAGGTTCCCATATTGGAGGAAAATGACATTGTCTTCATGCCTCCACCATGCTCAGTAACTATCTGGGGACTAACCAAGAAGAAAGTGGCTGCATCTTGAAAGCTGAGGTGATCCTGAAGGTGTTAATAACTGGAGGCTGTCAGCAAACTTTATTCCTTACCACTGAACACAAACCTTCCTTCATGATAGGAGATCCAAGTGGTACATCTCCATGGCTGCCAGAACTAGTAATTTTAGGAAGTTGGATTAGAAAATTCTGACAATGACATGTTCACATCAGTAGTCCCAATTAATCATGTAAGCAAACTTAATTGTGTGTATGGGTATGTGAGTGCTTGTGCGTGTGTGTGTGTATGTATGTGTTTTTTTCCCTTATTAGGGCAGCAGCAAGACCTCCCAGATAGAATTCTAGAGACTTAACAGGATATGGAATTTCCTAATTTTTATATTCTATTCTGCAGAGTGAAAATAAAATGATGACTAGCTTAATTTTCTTTTCTTTTTGCTTGTTTATTGAAAGTATTCTCCCTTTATTTTTTAAACATCTTTATTGGAGCATAATTGCTTTACAATGGTGTGTTAGTTTCTGCTTTATAACAAAGTGAATCAGCTATACCTATACATATATCCCCATATCCCTTCCCTCTTGCATCTCCCTCCCACTCTCCCTAGCCCACCCCTCTAGGTGGTCACAAAGCACTGAGCTGATCTCCCTGTGCTATGTGGCTGCTTCCCACTATGGCCATCATCTAAAAATCTACAAACAATAAATGCTGGAGAGGGTGTGGAGAAAAGAGAACCCTCTTGCACTGTTGGTGGGAATGTAAACTGATACAGCCACTATGGAGAACAGTATGGAGGTTCTTTAAAAAATAAAAATAGAATGACCATATGACCCAACAATCCCACTACTGGTCATATACCCTGAGAAAACCATAATTCAAAAAGAGTCATGTACCACAATGTTCATTGCAGCTCTATTTACAATAGCCAGGACATGGCTTAATTTTCAATGAATGCCTCCCATATTCCTGTCAGATCTGAAAATGATCTCAAGATATTATATTGCCTAGCTTCTTGCTTTCATGAAAATGAGGCATAATGATCCCTCTTACATGGAACAGCAGGTGAACTAGAAATGAAGTAGAGGCTTAAAGGAATACATGATACCTGGACTAGCACATATTATATCAAAAATGCCATCTAGGAAGGAATCTTTCTGGAAATCTACTTACACTTCTATAGGCTTTTAAGTTTGTGCTATGATTACAAATAAGAGATTTGTTCATTCTAGGTTTAGCTCAGGACAAATATATAGCACATTGGTTTCTGGACTGAAGAAGATGGATGAGGTTTTTATTTAATCCTACCCTTAGTTTTTAGAGTTTTATTTGTAGTGACCTGTGAGTCACTCCTGGCTTGGTCCAGAGGTCAAATGGAAATGCCAACTGTAAAATGCAATTATTTAAGAGAACTAGGCCACATCTTATGATAGTTTCATAAGAATTTGACTTTGATTTTTAACACGAATCACACTTAACCAGGGAAAATAAATCAAGCAATGTTCTTTGTGTTTACTAAGCTTTGTACTCTGTATTTTTTATGAATATAACAAAGCCCAAATGTCCACTGTTATCTATATTGAAATAGATAGAAACATGGATTGGTAAGATTTTTTAAAATGTTTGGGAGAAGAAAGATGTGATCATTTGTTGATTTTCCAAATAACCTGCAAATTCCGAAAAAAAAAAAAAGAAAAGAAAAGAACTTTCTTTATAAAAACAGATATTGGGGGCTTCCCTGGTTGTGCAGTGGTTGAGAATCTGCCTGCCAATGCAGGGGACACGTGTTCGAACCCTGGTCTGGGAAGATCCTACATGCCGCGGAGCGGCTAGGCCCGTGAGCCACACTACTGAGCCTGCACGTCTGGAGCCTGTGCTCCGCAACAAGAAAGACCACGATAGTGAGAGGCCTGCTCACCGTGATGAAGAGTGGCCCCCACTTGCCTCAACTAGAGAAAGCCCTCACACAGAAACGAAGAGCCAACACAGCCAAAAATAAATAAATAACTTTCTAGACGTTTGGAAACACAGAAACCATGCGTCTAAACTTCCCTGGCTTCTGAAAGCTGACCCTGACATGTACTCATACCCTCAACTTTCCCAGAAGCTAACATGACTATGGTCTGACAATGGTTAGAGATCACTTTTCAGCTACCGAAACAAAATCTCATTTTCATAATTACAGTTGATTCACTATATATATATATATATATATATATATATATATATATATATATATATATATATCTTTTTCAGCTTAATTTCCATTATACTGAATATATCTGAACTATATTCCAAGATACAGAATATAGTTCTCTGTAATATACAGTAAACCCTTGTTGCTTATCTGTTTTATTTATAGTAGCTTGAATCTGTTAATCGCACACTCCTAGTTTATCCCTCTCCCCATCTCTTTCCCCTTTTGTAACCATAAGTTTCTTTTCTTTATCTATGAGTCTGTTTCTGTTTCGTATAGAGATTCGTTTTGATTGTAAAATATACAGATCAGACGTTCCAGGGGTGCTCAATAGGGGGCATCCATTTTTTGCTTTGATTCATCTTTCGCGGGGCTGCTACTCCCACCCCAGCAGAGGACAGGAATTCGGTGATACTTAAGCACATATCCTTGTCTTACACCAAGGCAGAGAGGAATGGACATTCATAGATTGCTGGGTCATTTAATTGAAATCACTGAGGAATAAAAATAAGTTTTGCTTTATAGCCTGTGACTCTGGAATCTGAGGGAAACCCTGCCTTAAAATGTGCATGTATAAAATCTGGAGAATAATAATGAATCCTTAGGGATAATGGCAACTTAGGACAAATCTAGCACACCTGTGTCTTCACTGCCTAAAAATGCAGGAAAATATGTATCACTCTGTGTTAATTTACTAACATTGGTGAGCAGAATTTAGGGCTTAATATCTGTGTTTCTACTATGGGAAATTTTATCATTTTCCTACACAAGGATTTTTTACTTTAAACTATTGACAGGATAGTGCCATTTTCTTATTGCATAATTCATCAGCTTCATTTAATTAAACTCAAATCATATAAAGGCAGACTTCAGCCAAGTATTTCTGTCCCTGAACCACCATTCTTCCCTTGAAGCCTCTGACCTGACAAGAGGTCAAACATCTCTTCAGGTTTACAGTTACTTCTTTTTCTTGGAAAAAAATTCTGAGTCCTTATATACAGTTCACATTACAGAAATCTAAAAGCAATTCTAAAGGATGCTATTCACTAAGATTTAAAATACCCCTGTCAAAAGTGTCCAGAACAAAAAATTATTGCTGTCACAGAACTCTCAATGTATTGATTCTGCCTGACTTCTATTTTTTTTTCATTGCTGAGAATAAATTTAAAAACCCATTAGTACCATATCTTTGTCTGACATGGAACTTACCTGATTCATGTGTGTTTCCAAAATGGGTACACATTTTCTGCATGATGAAAAGAGATACTTTTATTCAGAAGTAAAAGTTTAGGTTACTGTGAGTTGGTAAAGTTTGTTTATTTCTGACTTACATAGTAATTATAATAATTTTAGTAGCTATTATGTATTGAGTAACTTCTATATGAGAGACATAGTGTTTGATGTTTATCTCCAGTCTTTAAATAAACCATATGAGAGAACACTATCCTGATTTTATAAAGATGTAATACATTTAGTTGACTCGTGTAAAGCCATACAGCTAAATGTCAAAGTATTATCTTAATCCCAGATCTGTTTTGTTTCAAAGGCCTTCATTTGTTTATTTTTTCCCCTTCCATGACATTCTTGTTTTCCCAAACATGCAGTAAAAAGGATTGCTCCCAGGTTCAACTTTTTTAATCAGCCAACCTGCATTAGGAAAAGAAAGGAAAATTGTGCTCATTTATCTCCACCTTCTCAGAATCACCACGTTCCTTGTGCTGTGTACTAAATAATCAACCTTTTAATTACATATTGTCTTAAAGAGCTCTCTGGTTTTTGAAAACTCCCTCATCAAGTCTTTGTTAGTGGGTGAAAATGCTGCATTTATTTGTGTGCACTTGAGCAAGTGAGATATGTATATATATATATATATATATATATATATATATTATATCACTATATATATATAAAAGTGATATATATATATCATTATATATATATATATATATATATATATATATATATATAGTTTTAAAAACCCACAGATGGAGTGTACAGAAATAAGCACAAAGTAATAAAGGAAAGGTGAAAGAAAATATATATATTCAAGCTAAAAATGATTGCATTTCAAAAAATGGCAGCATTGTAGAACTGCAGAAATGTGATTGTGATATACGAATGTGACAAAGAATTTAGGAATGAATACTGATCACACTTATTTTTCCCTATAATGTTTTGGAGCAATGTTTAATACATATATTCAGACTGACTTTGGAATTATGTCCCTAGCTCTGACAAACATTCTTCCTCACATAGGGAGATTTTCTGAGGCCTCATTCATCACCATGTCCCACAATGTCCCACAGGGCATCTGGAGACTCATGAGTTGATGGAATTATATTACTTGTACAGCATACATGCATATAACAAGTTTTTTTGTTTTTTGTTTTTTTGGATGTGTTGGGTCTTCGTTTCTGTGCGAGGGCTTTCTCTAGTTGCGGCGGGCGGGGGCCACTCTTCATCGTGTTGCACAGGCCTCTCACTGTCGCAGCCTCTCTTATTGCGGAGCACAAGCTCCAGACGCTCAGGCTCAGTAGTTGTGGCTCACCGGTCTAGTTGCTCTGCGGCATGTGGGATCTTCCCAGACCAGGGCTCGAACCCATCTCCCCTGCATCGGCAGGCCGACTCTCAACCACTGTGCCACCAGGGAAGCCCATAACAAGTATTTTTGTATGAACACTACAGTCCTGTTTTTTTGTCTCTCCATAGTTCAGTCTGAACTGAACTGAGAGAGCAACAGAATGGATTTCAAATTTGCTTAACCAATATTTTCTGACAGTTGGTTTTTAAGTATTAGAATGAGTTATTTAGGGATGCTATGAAATCCATTTCCTCTTGAGAAATCTAAGAGCCAGACATTCCTGTCCAGAATATATTTGAGAAAAATCTACCAAAAGACAAAATGTTGGATTAGGTTTATTTCTTCATTTTTGACTCAGAGTATTTCCCCCTAACAATTAATTAGATAAATGCAGCATATCTAAATAGCCATATAACAATCTTGTTTCAATTTTTGTATTCAATTTTATATATCACCTTTGTACTCAAGCCTGGAAAACAATATTGTATATTCATGCATTTCACTGCAAAGGAGTTAAGTCATCTGCAGAGCCTTCTTAAATCTGCTTTGAAAAAGGTAGAATATAAGTAAATACGTTAATTAAAAAGTAGAGAAAATCTTCTTTTGGTCAATTTCTTTCTTTTTTTTTTTTTTTTTTTTTTGCGGTATGCGGGCCTCTCACTGTTGTGGCCTCCCCCGTTGCGGAGCACAGGCTCCGGACGCGCAGGCTCCGGACGCGCAGGCTCAGCGGCCATGGCTCACGGGCCCAGCCGCTCCGCGGCATATGGGATCCTCCCAGACCGGGGCACGAACCCGTATCCCCTGCATCGGCAGGCGGACTCTCAACCACTTGCGCCACCAGGGAGGCCCTGGTCAATTTATTTCATTTTAACTGGTGTTAGAAATATTTCTACATGGAGAGCTTTGAAATAAATGAATATTGGGCTTTGATAGAAACTTTAAAATATATTGTATTTATCAATTTGTAACTATTTTTAAACTGTGATTGCATTGTCCATGTACAGTGGCATTACAGAGTACATTAAACTGGGCAAAATTTCCTTTTCTATAACTACTGCAGGAAGTCTAGTTTACTGACTCAATTATCATAATCCTTTAACTAATAAGCAACCAGTGAAGCAAAGAAGGAAGAAACGATGAAGTGATAAGAAGAAAATTCAGAATTTAAATCTCTTAACTTCAAAAAACTTTGCTTTTGCAATTTATGAGAGCTGATTTAATCTTTTCTGTTAATCATTTGAATTTGAGAAGCTAGCCAAACATAATTAATAGAATTGGAAGCCACGAGATCTGGAGAAAGATATCCAGAGGGGATACTCTGAACGAAAATCACACTGATATTCAAGACAGACTTACATACGGAAATTCTATCTTGTCACAGTGCATTATGTAAGCTACAAGAGCCAAAAGGAATTTTTTCAGACAGGTCTTTTCCTTTTGCCCACAGTAGAACCTTGACAGTTAGACAAGAAGATCTAAGAAAAAGTAAGGCGTGGTAAAGCCAACCTCCCAAAAGGGAAAGATGGCCCCCAAATTAATGTATTTATCCTACTCCTGATAAAGCACTACCTGGTAGAAAGATGACCTATATGAGTCCTAGGTTCTCTCCTCTTCAAGGAGTGAAGAGACGGGAGAAGGTTTCTTGAGTTTCTCTAAAAGTAGGAAACCAGTAATCTCTGTTAATCCCGATGTCAACTAAGGCCATTGATAGTCTCTTCAGGATATAACAAGGCTTTATACTTGTGGACCCCTTCTTCAGCCTTTCACTCTTCTTAGTGATCTCTGTGTTTTCACTGTGGAATAATGAAATATATAATCCAGATCCTCAAGACTTTATGAATGTCTACTTGACTTTTCCACCAAACCAAAAACACTAACAAAAACAAGTCCTATAGCAACCAATAACACCTCTTAAATGGGTCAGTGCATTGTTTAAATTAATTTTACCTCATAGGCCAAAAAAATCATCTTAGAAACAATACCCTCACCCACTCTCTATCATCAGTAGCTAAGCTAAGTTGTTAAAAGGTCCAATCAAACACTGAACAGAGATGCATAATGTGTTACAGAAAGCAAAACAAAGAGATGATAATAAAAATGGTCCAAACATGACTCTCCTCTGACCATTCTAGCAATTCAAACTTCCTTCATTATGAGCCAGTGCTCTAATGTTTATGCCTTACACTGATAGACATAGATATAAAAATAACAATAGATTTCCATTTCTTAAGCTTTGACTCTAAACAAGGCATTGCTTTAATGTGTAATATAAATGTGAGGGGAAAAAAATCCAACAAAATATGCACTAAGTAAAGGAGTTTTCCAAACTCATGCTTGTTTATATTCAACCCCCTCTACTTCACCTCCTAATATAGAGACTTGATTATATCCTTATATTTGACCATGTAATCTCTTTCTCTCCTAAAGCAAGGGAGTGAGAGAATGAGGCAAGGGAGACAAATTGTGGTCTCTGGGTCAAATCTAGCCCAGGGTCTCTTTGTGTATAGTCCACAGAGCTAAGAATGGTTTTTACATTTAAAGGGTTATAAAAATAGAGCAAAGGATAATATGCAACAGTGACCTTATGTGACCCATAAAACCTAAAATATTTATTATCTGACACTTCACAGAAAATATTTGCCAACCTCCGGATAACGCATTGTATCGTTTCCTAGGGCTATTGTAACAAGTTATGACAAACTGGGTAGTTAGCATACATGTATTCTCTCACAGTTTTAAAGTTCAGAAGGCTGAAATCAAGGTGTCAGGAGGGTTGGTTCCTTCTGGAGTGAGTGAGGAACAAACTGTTCCATGCCTTTTTCCTAGCTTCTTGGGTTGCTAGCATCCTTGGTGTTCCCTAGCTTTTAGACACATCACTCCATTCTCATCACAGGGCATTCTCCCCCTGTCTCTTGGTCTCTGTTTTTTCTTCTGGTAGGAACACCAGTCAGTGGATTAGGACCCACTCTAATCTATGTTGACTAATTACTGAAGGCTCTATTTCCACATTAGATCACATTTTCTTTTTTAAGTCTTTACTGAATTTGTTACAATTATTATTTTTTTGAATTTTTGAAATATTTTTATACAGCAGTTCTTATTAGTCATCCATTTTATACACATCAGTATATACATGTCAATCCCAATCACCCAATTCATCCCACCACTACCACCACCACCCCTACCACTTTCCCCCCTTGGTGTCCATACGTTTGTCCTCTACATCTGTGTCTCTATTTCTGCCCTGCAAACCTGTTCATCTGTACCATTTTTCTAGGTTCCACATATATGCATTAATATATGATATTTGTTTTGAGTTTTCAGGTGGACATGAATTTTGGGAGGGCAGTATTCTATCCAGTACAGGCATTTTGAACTTCTTCTAGGTTCCACATATATGTGTTAATATATGGTATTGGTTTTGAGTTTCAGGTGGACATGAATTTTGGGAAGGTGCTATTCTATCCAGCACAGGCATTTTGAATTTCTTCTAGGTTTGAGAATGTAGCAAACGTTCCCCACCATGAGCCTAAGAAAAATCAGTGTTCATCACCCTGACTTTTCCACTGATAACCTCACCTTAAATGTCCACTCCCACACAGAGGTATTCCTGATCATGGAGTGTAAAGTAGCTACACACTCACTCTATTGTCAACCCAAATTTCAGATCTACTAGTTGTCATTTTGCTGAAGTGATTATGTGAATCCTACTTTTTTGCATGAAAAACATGTTTATAGAATTAAGTCTCTTAACTAATGGAGGGGAGCCTTGCCAAACTCCCAATATTCATGCTTAATGCAGTTTTGTTTTTTATTCATTTAGCTACTGAGATAAATCTCATGAAGTCATTAAAATAAACAAACAACAAAAAAAAAGTCATCCTAATATTGCTAGTTCTCGTGGGGTAACTGTGAACTTCAAAAAAAATTGTTTGAAAAAAAGGGGAAATATCTTTTTTCTATATTAAGCAATGAAAATTAGTTAACGTATCAATAAATTGCAATTATAGATATCCTATAAAAGGAAGTTAACAACATAACTTGAGAGGGCATCATTTTCACCAGTGACTTACTTAGACACTGGATGAAATAAATATTACTATTTTGAAAGGTCAGGAATTGGACAGACTGAAAATGATAAGAATTTTAAAATAATAACACCACATAAATATAGTATTGTTTTGTATAGTAATTTTTTAAATATAATTTTAAGTAAATTCCAAGGACCTGTCTACCAATATCTTTTAAACATAAAACTAACATCACTTTCCAATTATAAAATCTAAAACATCAAATATGTTCTTTTAAAAATTCAGATAGCTTCTAGTATTCCTGATTCCCATAGAATCACTATGTGGGTCTTCTTTCATAAATTGCTTCACTATTTTCAGTACCAGAAGCAGTTACAGGCAGTAGTGTAAAGGCAAATAAAAATTAAAAATAAGAGGTTTAATTCTCCCTGATAAAAATAAGGAAATAGACTCCTTCCCCTTCCTCACCCTTTCCTTAGAGCATTTACTTTAGAAAACTTGTAATTGTAAGTTATTTCTTTCTCTCTTTGAAATGTAAGCAAATCTTTTTAAAAGTTAAATAAACCTCTTGTCAACTTTAAGACCCAGGAATGTCTTTCTCCTTTCTCTTTAAAGGGATGGGAAACATCCCTTTAAAATGTAATCATCAAAGAAGATGGTGCCCTTACCTACCTGTTTCTGTGGGATAATAGAAGCCTAACTGCAGCAGGTGCCTAACTCTAAAATTACCTCTTGTCAGAAAAATATGAGAAGTTTATTTTCCTCTCGATAAAATCAATTAGGCAACACAGATAATCAATCACCTCAACTGCAAAGTCAATTTAGGATGAACTATGTGTGACAAATGGTTTTGTCAAGTCTTCTTGAGGACCAGTCATCATTTAAATTGAGAACATGTATGTAATGGGTGAATCTGCTCAGCTATATAAAAGAGTGAGAGTTCTTTCTGTCTTTGCAGTCTCTCAGAAAATTGCCTGTGATGCACATCCCATTCTGGTTTAATGCTTATTCAATAGCAAAACTGTTTACTTTCTCTTTTACCTTTGTGGGGAGATTTTCTGGGTTGAGAGGAAGTTTTGTTTTTAATTGTATTTCCTCCAAATAGACCATAATAAGTAATCCATGAACTCTCTGAGTTAGCAGCTCATTGAAAAAGTATATATTTTATGCTTTCAGATATCATCTATATTAACAGAGTGTCTCTTCAAGTAGGTTTTTCAAAAATGTAGGAGTGTAATTATCTTTTTTAAAAGTTTGACTATATCATTCTATAAAAATAAAACTTAAAATTGACAATACAAACTTACCCCAGGATTTTATATTTAATACTTGAAAAAATATTTAAATGGCATTTTTTGTTTCCAATTATATTTGAGGTAATTTCTTATTTTTTACTCGATTTTGGAATTGCCTACTTGATATATAATTTGAAAAGTGTTCTTAGTATTGCATGGCTTTATTAAATACTTTTTCCTTTCCATCATGATCACCATGATCAGCAAACACTAAGTTAACATGTAAACAAGTGTTCAGATAACTAATATCACAGTAACTAAAAGCATGTCAAGTCACTAATGACAAGAGAAAATGTGATGCTTCAAAACAATTACAGAAATATTGTCCTGTCTACTATTCAGATGATGATATTCCTCCATTGTTTATAGAGAAAAGAGGTAGCATTAACTTTGGCTTGCGTCAGAGAATTGCCAGCTCTTACTTCCATGTCTCAGCAAAGTCACTGCCAAGGCAAGGCTCCTGTTGCTTTGAACAATAACTGGCAAGGCAAGTGACAGTCTGTTGGTACAAGTGTTGGGTCTTCTTACCCCCATGGATTTTTATTAAATTACCCATTCGACTAATTCTGAAAATGGTAGATTGGTTAGAAAGCATCTTGTAGATTTACATTAAAGATGCCTAGACTTGGTACACAGTAAAATAGAGTCAATGAAACACAGATCAAGTCCCAGCTCTGACATTGACTAGCTATGTTAACTAGAAAAAATATCTCCACTTGTTCTTTCATCTGCTTCCTCATGAATAAAAGAAGAAGAATAGTTGTTTCAAAAGGCTGCAATGAAGATATAATAAGACAATTAATTTCAAAATCTAATAGACTAGGGCTTCCCTGGTGGCACAGTGGTTGAGAGTCCGCCTGCTGATGCAGGGGACACGGGTTCGTGCCCTGGTCCGGGAAGATCCCACATGCCACGGAGTGGCTGGGCCCGTGAGCCAGGGTTGCTGAGCCTGCACGTCTGGAGCCTGTGCTCCGCAACGGGAGAGGCCACAAGAGTGAGAGGCCCGCATACCGCAAAAAAAAAAAAAAAAAAAAAAATCTAATAGAGTAGATTTAGGTTTCTTGCTAATGGTATGTTTTGTTTGTTGTCATTTCATATTGGGTGGAAAGCCTTCATGGGCCACACACTAGTGACTGTTGATTACTTTATATAAAACACCTACAAGGGAATACTTTGGTAATACATCAGAGTGCAAATGATTATATTGGATATTGTTGTTATCAACAAAGAAGATTTAAATCTTCTTTCTGAGTAGAAAGTTAAAATAAACTTTCTACTCAGTTTATTTTAATAACTAGTTAAAACCTACTTGTGCCATGGAGAATTCTATACTTACTGATGTATTTTTCAGGAAATAAGCAGTAGGAAATTTCCCTTTCCCTCCATCTAACTGCAAATCATTATTGTTAATCCTATTATAAAACAAGTGTTGTAGTTAGTGTCCAAAATGGCTTCCCAATGGACCAATGGACAATGCCCCTGATATTCACATTGTTGTATGCCCCCACCCCAGCCCCTGGGTTGTATTTGGGCTGGCCTATGTAATAAAATGTGGTGAAAGCAACTTCTGAGACAAGGTCGTAGAAGTTTTGCAGTTTCTGAGTGTCTTGGAAAGCTTATTGGGTAAAGCTGGTGGTCATATCTGATGTTAAACTACTCTGAGCTGCCTTTCTATGAGGAAGCCCAAACTAGTCATGTGGAGAGGCAATATGGAAAGAAAGAGATGCCAGTCAGTCTCCAGCTATTCCAACCATCCCTGCTTAAGTGCCAGGCATGTGAATGAAGAGCCATCTGGACCCCAGCCCAGTTACACCTTCAGATGACTCCAGCACAAGCCTGTGGTTTCTGACTAAAACCACTTGGGAGCCCTGAATGAGAACTACCCAGATAGGTCCAATCAACCCATAGAATGATAAAAAGTAGTAATTTATTTTTTTCAGGTAGTCTCTTACATAGCAATACAAATAGAAGTCATTTTCTATGCCTAATTTGAAAAAAATGGAAAAAAAATATACTCCTTATTGGTTATAATATGTAATTGTAAAATGTATACATACTTTAACCTGAATTGTCCAGAAACATTTAAGAATGTGACCAAACCTGGCACAAGCTAAAAAAATAAATCCATACATAGGTCAAAAATCCTACCCAGGACTTTGGGTCTTATAACTGAATATTATGCACTGAAATATGCCCTCTCCTCCCCCAGTTTGTATGTTGAAGCCCTCAGTATCCTAGGATGTAAGGACCTTTAAAGAAGTGATTAAGTTAAAATGGGGAAGTTAGGGTGGGTCCAAATTCAATCTGACTAGTGTCCTTATAATAAGAGGAAATTTAGACAAACTGAAAGACACTAGAGGTGCCCACACACAAAAGAGAGACCATGTGAAGATAACGGGAGGAGACCTCAATAAAAAACCAACCCTGTCAACACCTTGATCTTGGACTTCCAGCTTTCAGAACTGTGAGAAATAAATTTCTGTTGTTTAAAGCCTCCAAGTCTGTGATATTGTGTTATGGCAGCCCTAGCTGACTAATACAAACATGAAATAAGAGTTAAGAGTCAGAGTATTTCCACTGCTGATCAAAGCGGTATACCTGGCTGAAGTCTCCAGGGTTTGCTAGACCTATACCTGTATAGGACTCCTGACCTATATCAACCAGCACATCCCAGACCAGTAGTGGAATCCGGATTCTGCCTTGTCTGTAGCTATTCTGGCTTAGGACGTTCCATCAGTTCTATAAAAACTCTCTGAATGAATCCCTTATTCTGTTTAAGTTAATATGATTTGGTTTCTGTAGTTTGTAACCAAGAACACTATGAATGATCTCTCCTTCAATACTGACGTTTAGATGAGTCACAGTAAACCATATAGGATAAGGAGTTCCCCACAAAACGCTTGCTTGTGCTCTTACTGCAGGAGGGGCACACAGTTACAAAAACTCACTGGTGGAAGAACTCAGTAATAATATAGGAGGGTGGAAATTTGGCTTAATGAGACATTTAGATAGTGCTACAAAATAATAACAATCATACTAATAATAACTACCATTATTGTGTTAAACAAGAAGAGGCTGTCAAAAGTTTATGAATGGCTCTTTGAATAATGAACTGTATGAGAGATCTTAACAATTTCATTGCCTTAGGATTAAACTAGTAAATTATGACATTCATAAGGGTTGCTTGTAGAGAAAAACAAATCTGTTTTTGAGTTCTGATTACATTATCTAATAGATGTGGCCTTCAGTAAGTTATTTCCCTCATCTCCAAATTAAGGATGTCTCTTATATAGAATTATTCTAAAGGTTTAAGGAGAATATATATGCCAAATATTAATCATAGGATACAACAAAGTCCATGTTTTCTTATTCTCAAGTCCACATCCCTTTCAGAGGTGGGGGAGGATGTTTTTAACTTGCCAAGAAAACTAAATTTAGTCTTTTCTCAAAGTAAACAATCTATTTCAATATAAAACAATCTCTTTGGGGCAAATATTCAGTCAATTCAAAGTTATCTACCTAACAAGGATAATTCTGTCTTCTCAAGTGACGGCCTTTCTTCTATCCACTTACCTAAGAAGATTCCTGGATGTTAGCAAGCAAACAGGTGACCTCCTGGCAGCAAGGATGGAGCAATTTGTTCTTGTACTGGTGCTTATATTAGCGGATCTGAAGTTCTGGAATCCTGATTCCCCAAGAAATGTATCATCTCCTATGTTATTGTGCACATTTACTTCTGCTGATCTTTGCTGATAGTTTCCCCCTGGTGGAACTTCAGAAAACAGTTCTCTGTGGATTGTAAGAGGCTGTTGTCTGCCCTTCCCATCACTGATTGTAGTCCCAACATAGCAGTTACTGGCACTCCATTGTGTCCTCTATCCCATTCCTGGCTATGCTGTCATCCTCACGGTGTCACCGTCCCCTCATCACAACAACACTACAGCAGGCAGGCTGCTGTCAGCCTACTATTGTTTTCTCTGCTAAGACCATGAGAGGAACCTCTGTACTTTGCATGCCACAAGGACCCAAGAGTAAGCAATGGAGGCCAAGAGATGGTAGAGGGCTAATGCAGACCCTCTCTGTGATTGGACACAGCATGCTTCCTTTCCATCGTCATAACACCCATGGTGGAGTGGTCTATACACCCTGAGTTCAAAATAAATAAGCAAACAAAAAATTTAAAACATTTCTGCTTTCAGCTCTCTTCCACTCAAGTTATCTGCATTCTTTCTGCTGTTCCTCTGGAAGTTCAACTCCAAAGTGAAGAGAAGAAAAATCAAGGACTCTCTGTCATCTGACTCCTTACCCTCTCCTCTATCTTGCTTTCTTCTCTCAATGTCTCAGAAGCGCTCTTTGTTTTCTCCTTCAATGGATAAGAATTATCTTCGGTCTCATCTTGAGTCCTCTCTTCATTGAGGCTTATATAGTCCTCAGTGACCTGGCTTTTGATATAAAAATGAAAATGCCTTTGCAATCTGAAAATCCTTTGTTTCTCTACAAAAACCCATCATTCAAGGTTGTTTTTTTTTTTTTTTGCTTTTTTTTTTTTTTTTTTTTTTTTTTTTTTTGCGGTATGCGGGCCTCTCACTGTTGTGGTATCTCCCATTGCAGAGCACAGGCTCTGGACATGCAGGCTCAGCGGCCATGGCTCACGGGCCCAGCCGCTCCACGGCATGTGGGATCTTCCCGGACCGGGGCACAAACCCGTGTCCCCTGCATCGGCAGGCAGACTCTCAACCACTGCGCCACCAGGGAAGCCCCATTCAAGGTTTTATCTCACTTTACATCCACATACCCACACACTATTTCTTACAAGTTAACAGCTATTCACCATTTTTCTCCTCTTCTGTGAATTCCTACTAAGACAATTCTAGTTGCCCTTCAGACAATGGGGGTACTCTGGTGAAACAGAAGCAAGATCTTTATGTGTAAAATAGAAGAGGAAAAGCATATTAACACAATTTTAAAATGTCATGCTATCTAATGAATAGAGGAAATACTTGTGACTAAAACTATAACTTTAATTTATACTTCCATTCACTCAGTGAAAAAGTATCTATTGAGCTCCTACTATGTGCAATCAGTATATTAGAAATTGGAGAATATAACACAGAACAAAATGGAAATAGTCTCTGGCCTCCTGGGTAAGGCAATCATAGAACAAGTAGTTACAAGTGTGATAAGGATCATAGAAGGAGAAATTTAGAGTTCTGTACAACATCTTACAGGAGGTAGCTCAATATTTTTTTAGCCTAAGCAACATTTTTCTTTTGAAAATTCAGGTAGACCTACTTAAAATGTAAGTTTATGAGTATAAATTGATTTTGAAATAATTGAACAGTTCTTTTAGGATTCTGTTGAAATCTGGACATTTTAATTTATGTATTATATTAGCAAAGTGAATTATAAAAATGATGAAACATAATAACTTTTCCCCTGAACTAGCAAGCTTTTCTATTAATGAAAAATATTTTATTACCTGAAGAAAACTTTAAAATAAAATATAATTTTCTTAATTTAGATGAATAGAAATAAAGGACAAATACTAGTTAAGGAATGATTTTCCTGGATTGAGCAAGATACATTAATATGAATTGAACAAGTTGGTTGTGGAGAATGTCTATACTTGCATTTTTATTAACACTGTTGGAGTGGTGATAATTAGCCTCTATCAATCAAGAAAAACCTGATTTACAGATATATAACCCATCAACTCTGCGATTTCTGATGTTTAGACAAAAAACTCTGATTGCATGGCAAAAGTGTTCTCCAAGGACAAAAAGAAACTGAGATATGAGAGGGCCAACTAATCTTTCATAATTGGGAACATAAAAGCACTTGTGTTCTAAGCTGTCCTTTACCTAACACCATGCAAATGGACCAAACATGTGATGATGAGATAGATTATAAGATTGTAGTCTAGCATGTCCCATCATCTTTACTTGACTGAGAATGCAGAAGTATGATAAATAATATCAAAACACAGAAATAATTTTATGTGTCATTGATTTGATTATAGGATTCTGAGTCCCAAAAAGTGCCCTTGCTCTTCAACACACAGAGGATTTCTAGTTTAACTTTGATGTAATATTTAAAATATATGGGGCTTAGAGGTATTAAAAATCATTTCTATCAAGTTGGAATGTATACACATTTCTTCAGAAGAAGGATAATTCCAGCTACCATTTCCTGAGGTGCTCAAGTTATGCCAGGCTTTAGGCTAAACATATTACATATATTATTTCATGGAAACACCACAGTACCCTATGAGGAATTATTATTACTCTTTTCTAATGAAGGCAGTGAGTTTTGAAAGGTTAAGTAAATTGCTGAAAGTCACAAATAAGTTAATAGGTAGCAGCTGGACAAACACTCGTCTTCTAGTTCAAAAGTTAGTGCTCTGCATTTCTTTATTTGTTTTTGTTTTTTCTGCTTTGTTTTGTTACTTTGCATGACACATGCCCTCTTGGGTTGGAAAAGAGAACTTCCTCAGTCTAAAGGTAGTCCCTGAGGCAAGTTCCACATTTTGAGCCAGGAGATGAGTTTTCGTGCTCTTTGAACAAATTCAAAGAGTAATAAGCATTCCACATGTAAATGAGAGGAAAATTCATTTTTTAACATCCATGCTCCCTATCTGAACATCTCTTACACTGCTTTTCCCAAAACTATAATCCAGTTTCCTGGTACATCATCCAGATTTTCTCAAACACCTGTGATGTCAACATTACCAACGGCTTAAATCTTTAACATTTTTATAGGTGAGAATGCCACAGGTTTCTCTCTTTCCTTCTTTTTGGTAGGCTAGTCATATTAGTTACTCCAAACATTTTAAGCTCTTACAAATACACTAGAAATAAAGAAGCATTTAAAAGAAATTATAAAAGTTAAAACATCGTCTTAGAGACTTCTCTAAAAAGAAGCTTTTTCCTCAGCCTGAGGTAGCCTTTTCTGGGACTTTATCTCTCTATGTAGAATCAGGGTGTCCTGATCACCTTAATCTAAATAAAAGTCTTTGAGTGGGTGGTGACACTGACAGCAGCTTTCAGCAATTACCTAGGACTTTCTGATTCAACACTACACACCCAGTTCTAGCACGGTTTCTGGCACAAAGTTGGAGTTTGAGTGACAAATAGCAAAATTGATAACAGTGCTGCCACCAGGCTGAAGAATAAACTTGAGTGAGTTCAGTGCACTGTAAGATGGCCAGGCACAGCAGCTTCATATTCATGGTGATCACCCAAGAGGTATTATTTACTCAGTGGGGTAGACTGAGCATGTAACCCCACCCACGAACCCCATCATCTCAGTCCTTCCTGGTCACATCCCGGGGAGGAACTTTTTGGAAAACTAACTGGAATAGGAAATGAAATGGCAGGAGAAGATGCTCCTGACTCAGGGAAAACACTCTTATTTTTTACCTGGAGGTGTTTATTGGAATAGTTATGAGGAGGCAGATGGTTTAAGAATCTTTCCCCACTCAATACTGACTGAACCTGTCTTGGGCCTCACCTTTTCCGGAAGGAGGAATAGTAGTGAGCAGCCTCAACAAAGTTTGGATGGGTGGAGAACCTATACCGAACAAATATTAGGATAAGCAAATATGCAGACACTGCACCCAAGTTTTAAGAGTTAATGAAGAACTGAAGAGGACTTTAGTAGGGGCTGGTAAATCATTGATAGTTAAAAGAGGTTTCAAGGACACAGTAAATATCTGTTATTTTTACTCCGGGAGGAGTAAGCTAGCCATTCACCTTAGCAGACTGATGATGAGGATGATGATAAAAGAAAAACAAGTAAAATCCTCCGAATATTAATCTTACTCTTGTTTTTTTTTTGTTCTTCCATTTCTAGATATATATATATATATATATATGAAAATTGCAACTGCCTGTGAATAGTAAATGCTATAAGCAATCACAGTGCCATATTTTGATTTTGCCCTGATTACATACATAACTTTATTTTAGTTGGATGAACATAAAAGTGTCTTTATTGAATTTTAATTATTAATTTAAAACTATTTAGACATAACAAAAGTAAATGAATAAAATATTAAAATGTATTAAATTGGCTACTGACCTTGTTTATGAAGTACTAATAGTCACTTTTGGTGAATATTTAAACTATAAATACATATTTTATTTAAAAATTTGAAACAAAAAATAAGTAAAAGATGATATAACTTAACTAAAAAGAGTTTTCATTTATATTGGAATGGTTCTATATACATGAAACACCCTGAAAAAATAAAACTGAAATTTTGTAGTCTTAGCAATTGGCTCAAAAAAAAAAAAAAAACCTTGACCAAAATATTTTGATTTTGACCTATATAACTTTGTGAAACTATATTAGTTATAAGAACAAAAATTGATTCAATTATACCCAAACTTAATATTCAAATCATGTATTCACAACTGATTTAATTTTAAATTATGTGGTAGATCTACTGATTCCATTTATATTATTCAAGTCACCAAGATGCCATAGCCTTTAATGTAGCTAATGGAGCTTTTTTGTGTGTTTATTTTGTAAACAATTTATTAGAAATTAAAGTTGTCTCCTTTCTGTAAATGGGCTTATATAATATTTTTTAAAAATTCTTGTTAGTGTTCTGGTTGTGCTTATATACACATACACATTCAATAAATATTTAAATTGGCACATAACACACTTGTAAGTCTATAAAACAGATATATTTAATCAGAAAAAAGACACTCAATGAATCTATTAAAATTTGGCTTTACAGTATGTAAGTTTTAAACTCCTAGCAATATTACTTTATTAATATTATAATCTAGAGGCCATCAAGAGGTAAACTTTTATTTGTGAATAAATATTATAAATAATCATTCTCTTCTTCTCTAGTAGGAGGGCCCTAAGCTAGCATGGATGTTGGAAATTGATGAGAATTAGATGTAGATATATGTGAACAGAATCATCTACTTCTAAAGAGGAAAGGAGTGTCCTTTACTATCTTGACTGCAAATCAGTGTTTTTAAGAAAATGACTGAGCCAGATTGTTTGGGCTCTAATCCTGGCTTTTCTACTGATTTTTTTTTTTTTTTAGAATATACTTAACCTTCTATGCCCATTTTCTTAAGTGTAAAATGGCAGTACTTAACTCCTATGATAGTTATGAGAACTAAATTAATTAATAATTATCAAACTCCTGGATCAATGAAAAGCATTTTTTAGGTTAGGTTAAGCCATTAGAAATTGTCATTTTTATAATTGAAAAATGATTGTGTAATAGCAATTTTGTACATCCCAACATAATATTCCTACTATTACCTGCCTGGCTAACTACTACTCATTATTTAAGATTCAGAGCAGGGATCACTTGCTCCCAGAGCCTTCTCTAGCCCCTTACCCTCTCCTTTTTGTGACTAAATTCTGTTCCACATCTCTCTTTCTTGCTACCACAGTACAGAATATCTATCTTTATTAAACCTTAATCATGCATATTCTCTGTTTATTTCTAGTCTTGAACCACTTTTTTCAAGATCATGCTTTTTATTTCTGTAATTCTAGCATGTATAACATATTTCATTATGCTCACATATCAAAATTATATTAGAAGTGTCAGTAGCAACACCAGCACAGAAATTTTCTTCTCTCATTGCCATATGTTTCACACCCACCCTGGGAGCCTACCCAGAAACAGTCCCCCAGCTCAGTTTGTAGACTTCTCACTCCATGTCAAGGGACTGCCTATCGAGCCACTTGGGATGCTGGGACACAGCAAAGAGCAGCACAGGCACCTGTACTAAATGAAGTGAAAGGAAAAATGAAAACAAGATTGATCCTGCCGTTAGAACTATCTGCAAAACAATCCTCCAGAACGAATTTACTATTTTCAGAAAAGTTAGTTTCCAGATATAAAATTATGTCTACAGGAGTAACAGGAGATTTGATGCAAGTAGAGGAAGCTCATGATTTCTCATGCAGAGCTATTGCCATATAGTGTGAGACAAATGCAGCAATCCTCAGATTTCTAATCTTGAATAAGGCATGCATGCATTTCATTCTTAAAAGAAGAAAAAGTGAAAGAAAGAACACAAGAAAACAAGAAAGGAAAGAAGAAAAGTAAGGAAGAAGGAAGGAAAGAAAGAAGAAAGAAAGGAAGGAGGAGGGAGGAAGAAAACCAGAAAGAAAGGGAAAGAGGAAAAAATACATTTAAGATGAATAAAATTTAAAAAGGACTTTTAATATCCTGTGTGCATTTATCTCACCATGAACACAAATATAGTATCATGTCAGAGACCAGGCTCTTAAATCATTAAAAACTTGGTTTGAATCTTGTCTTGGACATTTATCGTCTGTGTGATTTTTAGCAAGTTATCTTCCTGTCTATATCTCAGTTTCTTCACTTATAAAATGGGGATTGTAATTATAGTATCTACTTTATAGAATTGTGAAGAGTAAATAAAGTAATGCACATAAATAGTACAATTCGTGGAATATAGAAACAGTTCAAGAAAAGTTCATTACTATGTAAAAGATGATGTGCAAGTTCAGAATTAGGTATGTTATGTGTATTTATTTTAAAAATACAACAATCTTGGATGAGAATATCTTCAGAGACCATTATTCAAAGGAGATTTCAAAATAGTGGTTTTTAACAATCTTAGCAATTATGATTTTGTTATTTTATTGTGACCAATTATAATTCTTATTTTAGAAAATATAAACATTAAATAATTTAAATTCAAATTTGGTAAATGACTCTTTGGATACTGTGAGACTTCATATATAAGGCGATAAGTTCAGAAGTTTAAACAAGAAAGATGTTTATTTCTCTCTTACCTAACTCTTTAAGAGGTCCAAAACTGATATGAAAGCTCCACAGTGCTGCAGACCCAGGTTCTCTCAGCTCCGTGTTCTACCTTTCATAGAATGTTGCCTCTATCCATTCATTAGTTAGGACAAGCTATTATGCATTAACAAGTTAACCCTTAAATCCCAGAGGCTTAAAGTAAGAAAGGTTATTGTCTACTTGCTCTGTAGCATATCATCAGCAAAGACCTCTGTTCCAAAATGTCACTCAGGAACGTGGGATGATGGGGACTCTATGATCTGATAGCACCAACAAATGGAATATGAAGCTTCACTGGTCACCGTTGCAGAGGAAGAGAGATACTGCAGATTAGCACCTGGTATTTTCCCTACCTAAGCCAGGAAGTGTTAGAGGTCACTTCCTCTCCCAGTTCACTGACAGAAGTAGGCATATGACCTTCCCTAAAAACATGGGTTTGGAATATATTGAAAATACATAGAATGTCTGAAATGTCTGGTGAGCATTACTATCTCTCTCACAACTTACATTTTCTACATTCACCACCATAGCTTCTTTCAGCCAGAAGGAAGACATAAAAAACGAAGTGGAGTGTATTCTCCTCTCCCTCAAGCCAAGATCTAAAAGGTGTGCTCTCACTTCTATTCACAAGACATGGGCCAAATTTAGTGAGGTGGCTATACCTCCCTGCAAGGAAGACTAGGGGATATGGTCTTTATTCTGATAATCATGTACCTTGTTAACATTTAAGAGTTATATTACCAAAAAAAAAAAAAAAAAAAGGAAGGGAAAATTACAATTGAAAGAAAAACTGCAGCCTCAGCCACAACGTTTGTGGACAAAATTATATAATGTCAGTGAAGGTAATTTAATATTTAGAAAAAATGTTGGAATTTCTGGATTCTGATATAAATAAAAATTCTGATTCAAAGTAATCTTGAAGTACTTCCTGTGTGTCACCAGAATATATATTTTTAATTAATAGGCAGTCTACCAATCGATTGAATTATCATCTGTCTTCCTACCCACAAGGATTTTTTTCTGAATTATCACCTTGCAGGCTCCTAATTATGACAAACCTTATAGGATATTGGTGAAATAAGGTTGAGTACAAATTAAAGAGAGAAGAAATACAGATTTGTAGTTCATGGTTTATCTTTCTGTGCAGTTTCATGAGGAGAAACAAGTCATCCATTAACATTGTTCAGCAAAGTTTTTTTTTTTTTTAATAATTTTATTTATTTATTTATTTTGGTCTGTGTTGGGTCTTCGTTGCTGTGTGTGGGCTTTCTCTAGTTGCAGCGAACAGGGGCTACCCTTCGTTGCAGTGTGCAGGCTTGTCATCACAGTGGCTTAACTTGTTGTGGAGCATGGGCTCTAGGTGTGCAGGCTTTAGTAGTTGTGACACGCAGGCTCAGTAGTTGTGGTGCACAGGCTTAGTTGCTCCGCAGCATGTGGCATCTTCCCGGACCAGGGCTCAAACCCGTATCCCCTGAATTGGCAGGCAGATTCTTAACCACTGCGCCACCAGGGAAACCCCTATTCAGCAAAGTGTTGATGGTTTCTCTTCTCTTTCAAGAAAGGCTCAATTCTTTGAAAGAGTTGGACATTTCCAAGAACTAATGTTCCAGTCTTGTACTTATATCAAAGTCAATTTAAGAGAGACTGTTGCTAGTTTTGTGTGTGTGTGTTTCTTTTGACATTATTTTTAAGACACACAAAACAACCATTGCCAAAAGGCCTGTGGCCAGTTGAAATTGATCCTTACATATCATTTAAAAATAATCTTTACCATTGGCTACCTAAGGGTTGCATAAAAGCTAATTGGTGGAAATTATATTATTATGCTGACCTTTACAACCTGAAATAATATTTCAGGCAATGAATGTTTTCTGCAATAAATCCACCTGGCTATTAAAGAGAGCTATACTTTCCTGTCATAAATAACTTCCTTGCAGACCAATTTACAGTGGACTGGCTTCCTTCAGAATGCCACCTATCTTCAGAGAATGAATAGATTAGAAATGTATGCTGGTTAACAAAAATATTATTATATAATAATTCTAAAGCAGAGTACAGAAATGGAGAAGTATTATACCCAGGAATTGGACACAGTTTAGGTGACTCTCCAGCTTTGCTTACATCTCCCTTTCTGCACTATGTTTGAACTTCCAGAAAGATCACTTGGAATTATCTTCCTTCTGGTAGGTTTAATCTTCTGGAGAGGAAGTCCCACTGAGCTCTGATGCCGTGTCGTAGTGTTCATGGTAATCTACCTGCTTGGGCAGCAGACCTTCAGGCTGGGGCTCCTGGTCTGCCATGTTGTTCATTGACATAGATAGGCAGCACTTCACCTCACACCTTTACCTACACCAGTTGCCTTCTGCCACGGGTTCTCCTGTTGCTTCTGAGACACAAGGCGCCATTAGATCTTTTGGAAACTTCCTCTGCTACTTTGAGATTGGATCCCCTAGAAGATGCCCAGTAAGTCTGAACTGAAAAACTTGGAAGCCTGGGTGTAAGAGCCCTATGGAGGAATTTGGTCAGTGGGAGATAAGAAACATAGAAACTTTCTGCAGCGCAGTGGTTCTCTCAGATGCCCCTCACCCTGAGAAGTTGTCTATGTTTATTACCTGGCTACAGCCAGCTCAGAAATGCACCCTCTTATGTGGGGTCTTCTTCTATCCTCAGCTCATTTTCCCTCACTCCATTTTTCCTGAGATTTCAATTTTCCTCACCCATAAAATGTTAGCATATAAGTTTTCATTTCAGCCTCTGAATTTTACAAAATCTGGGCTAAGACATCCATAAGTTAAATATTCTTAAGACGTCAAGAGCAATTATATTTATCTTCCATTCTTCCTACATCCCTTCTTCTTTCCTTCTAATTTTTCCCTATCTCTTTTTTTCATTTCTTGTTAAGATTTTATAACTAATTTTTAGACTATTCTATGAATTAGCAAGAGCCAAAATAAATTTACATATATTTGGAGGAAAGACAAGTTATGCTGTTATTTTCCTTTAAATGGAACTAATATCTTAAATGACCTCCAAATTAATATATATATTTTTACTCTCAATAGAGAAAAGCATCTGAAGATTACTTAGGAAATTTGCTGTCAAATTGTAGGGTATGGGAAAACTTTGGTTATGTGGTCTTGACAGATATGAGAAGTTATATTTAATATATTTCACACATTAATCTGTATTGGGACTTTTAAAATTTGATTTTAACTATAGGAATTAACTGTAAACATATAAAATGTAATTTTAGAGACAGAAGAAGCTTCAGCCTTCACCTAATCCTAACTTTAATTATTATATAAGGCAGATAAGTCTCAGAGAGATGAAGTGACTTTGGAAACACCTAACCTTCCAAGTTCAGAGACTCATCTAAGACCTAGATCTTCTGAATCAAAGACCAAATTTTTTAAGTCACTTGTAGGTAGTTTGCTATATGTCTTGCCTAATGTTCTCTCTACTTTGACTTTTTGAAACTAGAGCTAGAAAGGGGAAATTAAAAAATAAACAATAAAAAATCTAAAGAACTGAATACTAGACTTTAAAAAATCTTGTTAAAGGGAGAGATTTTATTTATATCTCTTTTATCTTATAAAAGGCCCCAAAACTCAGTTTCTTAACTATGTGCTACAGAAGAGAAGGCTGTGGATTCCAAATTATTTAAGTTCATGATTTTCTAAAGGGAATGGCTTTAATCCATAGAGAATGAAGCTATTGGCAGTACTTGAGATTTTCTGACTTAGGCTCCTCTGGAATATTTTGGGAAGGTATTTTTTTTAACCCATACTTGTACTCTGAGTGATAGATGATTTTCAGCAAAACTGCCATGTGTAGATAATGAATCAAGAAATTAGGGAAACAACAAATTTCTCCTTATGAGTGTTCTCTAACTATGATGAGCATGTGCAACATTAGCCATATTTTAATTTAATTTTATTTTGCTTATTTTTCTTTTTAAAACTAATTTTTTAAATTTGAAAAGTAAATCATAGAAATGATATGAAAAATAGACAATATAATTAAGTAAAAAGATGAAAATAATATTAGTATCTCAAAACCCAGAATTGAACGGTATTAATATTTTGGAGTTTATCTTTCAAGAAATTTTTTATTCACATATATTTATGAATTTTTACAAATAAGAGGCCTCACTAAAAATACAACTTTTAACCTGATTCTTTTATTTAAAATATCTAGGGTGCATAACTCCAAGTCTGAATAGTCCTTGATAAATTCATGCTAACTTTTTCAAAAATATCCCATTGTATACAATATATCTAAATAGTAGTAGAAAGGAAAAAATAAAATATAAATAATTTGACCACTGTGCTTATGACATTGAGAACCTCTCCATAGATACAGGATGCTGTCAAATATTTTACTTTTAGATATGTAAGCTTTTTATTTACTAAGTTAAATATATATTTTTGTGAAAAAGTATTTCTTTTAAAACCAGTGTATGTGACAAATGTGAATAAACAATTTCCCCATTGGAAACAATAAAAATTGCTGATTTAAAATTTTTACTATAAATATATGGCCAACATTGTGCTGAGTATTTGAAGTGAATTATCTTACTTATTCCTCTGACAACTTAATTATATAAATACCATCATAATTCTCATTTTACAGATAAGGCTATTCAGTCTCAGGAAAGCTATTTTTTCCAAAAATCAAATAGCTAGATAGCTAGAATCTGTCAGAATTTGCATACAGTTCCAGAACCCATATCACTCTAGAATCCATACTCTTAGTTATACACTGCTTTTAATTAATAATAGTAATAATAATAACAACATAATCTCTTTTCAGTGAGGATGTGCTCTCTTTGGAATTATTTATACCACCCTTTCCTCTCTCAACTTTCATAAATAGTAATCAATAGTATAATATTTAAAGTGTATATGTTGCATGTAGAGTATGTACAACCTTGGGTTAATTTAGTGAAAAATTACTAAGATAATTTTAATGTGCTGTTTACAATCTGGTTTTACTGTCAAAGATGGAATTTTTATTAGCACAAAAATGCTAGTTCAGGGAGACCCTTTTATCTTTTGCTGGAAAATACTTATAAAAACAGTTTCAAAAAGCAGTGGCCTGTTCTCTATCTTTAAATACATAATCCTAAAATTTGAGCATATTGAATGATTTCAAGTAGTTTTTCATTGTTGACCAAAAAATGGACTCAACACTCCTTACATTACATCAATTGAAAAATGTATCTCATTTTCCTCTGCTAATAAGAAAATAGTTGTTATTCTTCTGAGAACTTCAGCCAATCTGGCATGAGCAAAAAGGGGACTTTTTTTTTGGCTCAAGTATCTGAGAAGTCCAGAGGTAGGCCAGCCTTCAGGCAAAGTTTGATGAACTGGCATAAATGAGATCCTTAGCATCTGTTTTTTCCCCACCACTTGGCTCAACTTGACTCAATGTTTTGGCTCCACTCTCCAACAGGCTCAGAAAAACTAGCTGCAGAAGGTGAAAACTCTACATTCTCTTAGCTCCAATTTCCTTAAGAAGGGATAGTGTCCTCTCCCATAGAATTCCCAGATCTTATTCTCTCTCATTAGTTTATTGTATTGTATATTATACAATACATTGTATATCAACTCTAAACATAAACCTACGGCAGGAGAATATGAGTCACCAATTTGTGTAAGGTCAGGTCATATGATACACTCTGTCTTAGGTCAGGTTCCCCAGGTTCCTTTGTAGGTGAGTAAGGCAGTATTCCTAGAAGAAACCAGAAAGGAAGACAGGGATGGGAAGGAAAACAAGCAAGGATATAATTTTAGGCAGAGTCCAGAAAAGGGGTATGTTTCAGGAACTGTCCAGAAAGGGATGTCTTCTACATTTTCCTACATGGAAAGCCGGTGTGTAATTTATTCTTACCCTTTTCAATGACTGGGCTTGGATAAACATGATCTCCAGATCTCCTGTGCATGAGGGTACAGTGGATCCAGGGTCCTGAGGGCAGTCATCTGAGGAGGAGTCTTGAATGCAGACCACTGGAAGCAAATGCATATGGAAGCTGGACGAGGGCTCACAGGAATTCAAAAGGATTGGAGTAACAGTGTTCCCTACAAACCCTAAGGTCAAGCGGTAGCTAGGTATCTAACTCTCAGGAAAATCAGGGTGTGGCTACCAGAATATGGGTGAAATGAGTGCTGAGTAACACAAAACAAGAGATTCTCCAAATTAGATTTTGGAAATGAACCAGAAAACTTCTTAGTAAAATATTGGTAAATTAAGGCTTCCCTGGTGGAGCAGTGGTTGAGAGTCCTCCTGCCGATGCAGGGGGCACGGGTTCGTGCCCCGGTCCGGGAAGATCCCACATGCCACGGAACCTGCACGTCCGGAGCCTGTACTCCGCAACGGGAGAGGCCACAACAGTGAGAGGCCCGCGTAACGCAAAAAAAAAAAAAAAAAAAAAAAAAAGTATATATAAATTGGTTAGTATTAGAAATCTTGATTTTATATATACTTTTTATTTTAATGATTTTATTAAAATTAATAAGTGCATTAATTATCTGAATTTATTACTTAATTTTTTTTGTGAAGGTTCTTTTTTTAATTGGAGTATAGTTGCTTTACAATGTTGTGCTAGTTTCTGCTGTACATGAAGTGAATCAGCTATATGTATACCTATATCCCCTCCCTCTTGGACTTCCCTCCCCCCACATTCCACCCATCTAAGTCATCACAGAGCTGAGCTCCCTGTGCTCTACAGCCGGTTCCCACTAGCTATTTTACATATGGTAGTGTATTTATGTTAAAGCTAATCTCCCAGTTTATCCCACCCTCTCCTTCCGCCTGTGTCCACATGTCCAATCTCTACGTCTGCATCTCTATTCCTGCCCTGCAAACCCTTTCATCTGTACCATTTTTCTAGATTCCACATATATGCGTTAATATACTATATTTGTTTTTCCCTTTCTGACTTAACTTCACTCTATTTTAAAGGCAGTATTAGTAAATTAAGCAGCTATTGTGGAGTGGAATGAGCACAGCATTTAGTAAGAAGTTCTAGTTTCAGCCTCTCATTTAGCATGTAAATTTAGACAAATTAATTAACCTTTTTAAGCCCCAATTTCCCTACCTGCAAAGTGAGAATTAAAATAAGACATACATCACTAGTTGTAATGAAGACCAAATGAGGCAGTAAATGCAAAAGAGGTTTTGTAACTGTGACAGTGCTTGGAATGTTAATGGTTCCACCTTACCCATTAGTGTGTAAATTTCTGAAGGCCAAGACCTTACCTCCTAAACTATTCTCAGTGTTTAGCCTAATACCAACACTTAATTTACACTACTTGGAGATTTAATAAGAAAACACATTTGGCAGGCAAGATTTTTGCTTTGGTAGCTATATGCTTGTGGGCATTATTGTCTTATACAAATAGATTTTGTTTTGATAGAAATATAATAAACTATTTCAGATTTTTAGAGGCCATGCTACATACTTTATAATGAGAAATAACAAAGACTATGAGGCAAGCTCTTTTTCTCTTTTGTATCCCCTGTCTTAATGCTTTATAAGTTTTTGTTTTATTGAGCAGGAATTAACTAAGCATAAATTCCAAACATTCAAAATAACTAGCAGCCATTTGCTGTCAGAGTAGTCTTGTTCCTTCAGAAAATTGTCTGGAAGGAAACTATTAGTACTTTTCAGAATTAAACTTGTCGTCAAAATTTTCTTAACAAGAAGTGGAAGATATGAGGAGGTGTGTGTGTGCGAGGGAGAGAGAGACAGAGACAGAGAGGCAGAGAGAGAGAGAGAGAGAGAGAGAGAGACAGAAAATTTTATGTAAAACAGATTCCAGGTTATAAGTGTAGCTAATTGTCTAGACTTCAGAATCAGGCTACCTTGAGTAATTTCAGTTCTATTTGTCAATTTCTTCATCTAAAAAAGAGGGTAATAGTATTGCTCTCATAGTTTGTGCTGAGTATTAATTATTTTAATACATATAAAATATTTTATTAAAGCATATGCCTTGTTTTGTTTATTTTGTTAACAAACCCTGTTATGTTTATTGGTACCCTAAAATTACCAGTGGATAGAAGACACTCAGGACGTTGTAGAAAATCCATGGATATTAACTGCAGAATACATTAGCACCCGTAAGGGCAAATACAAATTAAAAATAGGAGGCTTAATTCTCTATGTTAAAAATAAGGGAAAGGAATTCCCTCTCCTCCCTTTTCTTAGACCATTTGCTTTAGAAAATTTCTAAGTGTAAGTTCTTTCTCTGTCTCTTTGAAATGTATGTAAAACATTTTATTTTATTTTCATTTATTTATTTTTAACATCTTTATTGGAGTATAATTGTTTTACAATGGTGTGTTAGTTTCTGCTTTATTATAACAAATTGAATCAGCTATACATATACATATATCCCCATATATCTTCCCTCTTGCATCTGTCTCCCTCCCACCCTCCCTATCCCACCCGTCTAGGTGTTCACAAAGCACCGAGCTGATCTCCCTGTGTTATGTGGTTGCTTCCCACTAGCTATCAGTTTTACATTTGGTAAAAGCTAAAGAAGGTTTTTGTTGGCTGTTTGAATACCCAGGAATGGCTTTCTCAAGGACCTGGAAACCATCTCATTGTAATGTAAACATCCAAGGAAGATAGGGTCCCTATCTCCCAGTTTCTGTGGGAGAATAGGAGCCTGACTTCAACTGGTTGCAAGTTGCAAAACTGCCTCCTGTCATAGAGATATGAAAATATTATTTTTCTTTTGAAGTAACTAACACAGATGATGATCCCAATTACCAGGGTATTGTAGGCGATCACACTACGTGTGGTCAATGATGATGTCACGTCCCCCTACTCGAGGACTATTTATTGTTTATCTTGAGAATATATACGCAATGGGTTGTATCTGCTTGGTTATAAAAAGGTTGAGATTTCTTTCTGTCTTGGAAACCTAAACCTCTTAGCAGATTACCTGCGATGCACATTACATCCTGATAATGCTTACTCAATAATAAACTGTTTTCTTTCTCTACATTTTGGAGAAATTTTCTGAATTGACAGAAGATTTTGTTTTCAATTATATTTTGCCAAAACACCTTCTCTTTATATGTGGACCAAGAGATACATGAGCATTTATATCTGTAGAGAAAGGAAGGGTGACAACTGGCAAAGAAGTTCTGGATTTCTTCCTTATTCACACTTTGATAATTTTTTCATCTCTGCACATAGAGCAGTAGTCACAAAATTTGACAAATATAGGATTTAGATAGACAGTCTTTCTTGAAGTGCTGGTAAAGAACTAAATCCATCAGAATCACTTGTTCTGCTGATAGAAATGAAGATTTGAGACCCACTGCATCTTTCTTTACTCAAGTACTATTGACCTTCAATTATCAATCCTATGTATAAGTAACTTAATTGTCATGAGTTTCAGTTTAATCATCATTAAAATGCAGATAACAACACCTACTTCACTGGGCTGTTATGCTTAGTTAATTTTCTGATGTAATGTGTTAGTCTTTTTTCACTAACATTCTATTGTGGATTTTCTGTCATTGTCATTATTCTTTTTGTTTCAGTCACCATAATCTGTGAGTATCACCAAATTTCTTGGTGCCATTAAGAATACTTGCTTGCAGTTTATGATTGTGACTAGACTTGTGAGAGGACTTGTAAAGATTGATGATCATAGAGTCCCATGAATGGAAGAGCATGATGAACTAAACTATCCTCGACTGAAACTGTTGATTAAAAAAAATCAAAAAGAATTTAAAAAAATTAAAAAGACTTCTACATTAATATAAAAAATGTCCAAGAAACTACTTCAAAGAAAATAAACACATTAGAAAAATGGACAAAGAATATGAACAATTAAGTTATAGAAAAAAATGGCTAAAACTATGTAAAAAGAGAATTAACTCTGCTAATAAATAGAAATGGCAAATTAACACCACAGTGATATACCCTCAATCAGACTGGCAAACATAGATAAATATCAAGGACTGTGTATTATGTGAAAAAATAGTAACCTGCACGCATTCCTCTTGGAATGAAAATTAGTACAGCTATTTTGGAGAGTATTTTAACACAGCGTGTTAAAATGTAATGTAAATGTATAGCATGACCCAGCAATTCCACTTCACATCCAAGCAAAAATGGGCTCAAAAGGGAAATTCGCAGAATGTTTACTGCAGTATTTTTTGTAGAAGCAGAGAGCTGGAAATAGGTGTTTCCAACAAAGAGAACAGTTAAATAAAATATAGTTTCCTTGTACTATAGAACAGGCTGCAGCAGTAGCAGTTCAAAGCAATGAATGATATTTTTATGCTAATGTGGACTGAAAATTGTAGTATCAAGTGGAAAATTAAGATATGGAAAATAGATCTATGACACAATGTGACATACATAAAGGCAAAATACATAGAGATGGGTTAAAACTTCCAGTTTCTGGAGCCAGATAATCTGGGTATGACTTCTTGTTAGGTGTGTAACCTAGGGCAAATCAAATAACTTCTCTGTGCCTCTGTTTCTCATCTGTAAATGGAGAAAATAATAGTACCTACACCATAAAATTGTTTTAAGAATTAAATGAGTCAATATATGAAAAACACTTTGAAGAGTGCTTCACACATATTAAGACCTGAACAATTCTTAAAACTGTTTATTATTTATTTTAAGATGTATTTAAAACATATACATACACCCACAAGTACTATATATTTTTGAAAAGATCTCTCTCTGTATTTCCCTGATAATATATGGAAGTGAGAATGTAGTTAAGGGCAGGATGGCTGTAAAATAAAATAAAATGTAGGAACTAAATAAAATCAAATATAAAATATGAGAGAGGACTTGTAAAGATTGATGATCATAGAGTCCCATGAATGGAAGAGCATGATGAACTAAACTATCCTCGACTGAAATCTAAACAAAACAAATCTGCTATTTTAACTGCAACTGTATTCAGTCTTTTCCAGAACAACTTGTCACAGTTAGTTGGAATAAAATTTTTGCAAAAATCCTTAACAGCAAAATTCACATTTAATTATGTATCTAAGGAGTGATATCCTAAAACCTTACAGTAAATAATATAAAGACACTCTATCAAAATTCAAAGTTCCTCAATCTCACCACAACAGTATATACATACAAACTTCTGATGGTAAAATAAATTATTTTCCGGTTTGTAGAAAGGGAAAGGAAAATTGAGTTTGCCCTTTACAGTATAAGCATCTACTACTTTTTAATATCTTTAACTCTAGCAACTATACACATGCCTGACACTTAGTAGTCTCTCAATTATTATCTGCTGAGTTAATGAACAGATATTATAAGCAGAAATATTTACCCCTCTCTAACTGGTAGATTTTGCTTGTATATTTAAGAGCTCATTCTCTCCTAGGGATTCAATTGTCATTATTTCATGAATAAGAAACTGAATCGTAATGCTTTATGATCTCTTGTCTCCATGCCTGTGCTGAGTTGCCCAATTAATGAAGCCTGACAGATGCAGATACCTTTCCCTTCTGTCCCAAGACCAATGACAATGACCCTGGTAGCATATTAGAAGCCTTTGGACAATGGATAGAGTCAGCACTTTGTTTTCTGTTTTAAGCCCATTATCTAAAATGGATAAAGTGAGGCCTCAGGCCTGAACTTAACTGCTCCCCATTTCCTCCTCTCTGCCAAGTCAGAGTGATGAGATTTCTGCAACATCATTGAAATTATGCCCTCATTTCGCCCTGAATTTGTTGCGAACTATAACAACTAATTATATTCTCATAAGTGTCTTCTCCATGGTTGACAACACTCTACTCACTATGACCTCAATGGGATTTAATCTACCCCACAACCCCATTTGTGCTTAGAGTCTGCTATGGTGGGTACTAGCTCCCAGACCAGTGCCCTTAGATATTTAGTGGGTGTGAATCAGAACAAAGCTTTTTTATTCCACATCTGTGGGTGCAAAGTTCTGGTCCTGGAACTGTCAGTTCAAATTTTGGTCATGTCAACTCCCAGGTCACTCCCCTCTTCCTGCCTGTCTGATTCCCATACTGACTTGTGATTGGGTCTGCATGTAACATGATAACTTGTCTCTGTAAATGTGTCTGCTAAAGTTTTCTTTTCAATTATCAAAGATAAGCCACCCCAGCAGAACTCTGACTGCTAATTAAAACAGAACATATGCCAATGAATAAGTTTGTCTTTATATGTAGCTATAATAAGTTGCATTTTTCCCTAGTGAGAATAATCATTGTCCCCAGTATTTGAAGGAGATAAAACTTCAGAGAGTCTTCCCATTAAAAGTCACTTCAATAATACATAATGATAAAATGTTTTGTACTGTATAAAACGTCAACATTAACAATCTTTTTATCTCATCTTACTCTTCCTGTGCATTTATTAAAACTGTTAAAAAATGGTTTTGAAATTTCTTTACTGCATAAATCTGACTCAGTAATTAAATTTACCATATATGCTTTCAATATGCATATCAGTTACTAATCGCGGAATGATAGCAATGATGAAAGTACTGTAATAGTAATAGCTTTTGATGTTGAAATATATCTTAGGATCAACAGAAAGTGTTAAAAGCATATCTTAATTTCTCTCGCAGTAGATGGTGACACCACTTACCACTAAGGATTGTTGGGAGAGTTAAATTTGACATGGATTAAGTGCTTAAAGCATGTTATATATGATTATCAATACATAGTACAGTGCTGTTCAATGTGTAAGAGAAAACATTCAGCACAACTTCATATTAAAATATGAAAGCAAAAAAATGTAATGTGGTGTTAACTGTATTCATTCAGGTGTTATGTATTTGATAATAGTAGGGGAGAATATTTTCACCTTCCTGTGGGTTTTCATTGCAGCTGGCTGATCTAAGCACTCTATCTGTGAACACACTATTCAGGGCTTTAGAGCTGACATTTCACAACAAGATTTCCTTCTGACACCTCCTGTGGCGGACATTACCAGTGGTCATAAGACACAATACCCATCACATCATGCTATGGAAGAGAATAACATGACACATTGCTTCCCGTGTTGGAGAGTTTAATGCAGTTTGCCCCTTCTTTTAAAACTGAGGACAGCATTTACAGTAACCAGGATGGATTTTGCTTCGGTGTTTTGGTTTTTTTTTTTTTTCTTCTTTTCTGTTAAGAGGTATAAGTTGTATCTTTTATATTGATATTGTTACATAGCCTTTGTCTCCTCTACAATAATTCAAGCTAGAAGGTTTATTTTACGCACTGGCTTGTTTATTTTATTTATTTTTTTTAACATCTTTATTGGAGTATAATTGCTTTACAGTGGTGTGTTAGTTTCTGCTTTATAACAAAGTGAATCAGCTATACATATACATATATCCCCATATTTCTTCCTTCTTGCATCTTCCTCCGTATTCCACCCCTCTAGGTGGTCACAAAGCACCAAGCTGATCTCCCTGTGCTATGCGGCTCCTTCCCACTAGCTATCTATTTTACATTTGGTAGTGTATATATGTCCATGCCACTCTCTCACTTTGTCCCAGTTTACCCTTCCCCCTCCCTGTATCCTCAAGTCCATTCCCTAGTAGGTCTGCATCTTTATTCCCATCTTGTCCCTAGGTTCTTCATGACCATTTTCTTTCTTTCTTTCTTTTTTTTTAGATTCCATATATATGCGTTAGCATACGGTATTTGTTTTTCTCTTTCTGACTTCACTCTGTATGACAGTCTCTGGTCCATCCACCTCACTACAAATAACTCAGTTTCATTCTTTTTTATGGCTGAGTAATATTCCATTCTATATATGTGCCACATCTTCTTTATCCATTCCTCTGTCGATGGACACTTAGGTTGCTTCCATGTCCTTGTAAATAGAGCTGCAATGAACACTGTGATACATGACTCTTTCTGAATTATGGTTTTCTCAGGGTATATGCCCAGTAGTGGGAATGCTGGGTCATATGGTAGTTCTATTTTTAGTTTTTTTAAGGAAAGTCCATACTGTTCTCCATAGTGGCTGTATCAATTTACATTCCCACCAGCAGGGCAAGAGGGTTCCCTTTTCACCACACCCTCTCCAGCATTTATTGTTTCTAGATTTTTTGATGATGGCCATTCTGACCAGTGTGAGACAATATCTCTTTGTGGTTTTGATTTGCATTTCTCTAATGATTAATGATGTTGAGCATTCTCTCATGTGCTGGTTGGCAGTCTGTATATCTTCTTTGGAGAAATGTCTATTTAGGTCTTCTGCCCATTTTTGGATTGGATTGTTTGTTTTTTTAATGTTGAGCTGCATGAACTGCTTGTAAATTTTGGAGATTAAACTTTTGTCAGTTGCTTCATTTTCAAATATTTTCTCCCATTCTGAGGGTTGTCTTCTCGTCTTGTTTATGGTTTCCTTTGCTGTGTAAAAGCTTTTACGTGTCATTAGGTCCCATTTGTTTATTTTTGTTTTTATTACCATTTCTCTAGGAGGTGGGTCAAAAAGGATCTTGCTGTGATTTATGTCATACAGTGTTCTGTCTATGTTTTCCTCTAAGACTTTGATGGTGCCTGGCCTTACATTCAGGTCTTTAATCCATTTTGAGTTTATTTTTGTGTATGGTGTTAGGGAGTGTTCTAATTTCATTCTTTTACATGTAGTTGTCCAGTTTTCCCAGCACCACTTATTGAACAGGCTGTCCTTTCTCCACTGTACATTCTTGCCTCCTTTATCAAAGATAAGGTGACCATATGTGCATGGGTTTATCTCTGGGCTTTCTATCCTGTTCCATTGATCTATATTTCTGTTTCTGTGCCAGTACAATACTGTCTTGATTACTGTAGCTTTGTGGTGTAGTCTGAAGTCAGGGAGCCTGATTTCTCCAGCTCTGTTTTTCGTTCTCAAGATTGCTTTCGCTATTCGGGGTCTTTTGTGTTTCCATACAAATTGTGGAATTTTTTGTTTTAGTTCTGTGAAAAATGCCAGTGGTAATTTGATATGGATTGCATTGAATCTGCAGATTGCTTTAGGTAGTAAGGTCATTTTCACAATATTGATCCTTCCAATCCAAGAACATGGTATGTCTCTCCATCTATTTGTATCATCTTTAATTTCTTTCATCAGTGTCTTATAATTTTCTGCATACAGGTCTTTTGTCTCCTTAGGTAGGTTTATTCCTAGATATTTTATTCTTTTTGTTACAAGGGTAAAAGGGAGTGTTTTCTTAATTTCACTTTCAGATTTTTCATCATTAGTGTAGAGGAATGAAAGAGATTTCTGGGCATTAATTTTGTATCCTGCTACTTTACCAAATTCATTGATTAGCTCTAGTAGTTTTCTGGTAGCATCTTTAGGATTCTCTATGTATAGTATCATGTCATCTGCAAACTATGACAGCTTTACTTCTTCTTTTCCAATTTGAATTCCTTTTATTTCTTTTTCTTCTCTGATTGCTGCAGCTAAAACTTCCAAAATTATGTTGAATAATAGTGGTGAGAGTGGGCAACCTTGTCTTGTTACTGATCTTAGTGGAAATGGTTTCAGTTTTTCACCATTGAGGATGATGTTGGCTGTGGGTTTGTCATATATGGCCTTTATTATGTTGAGGAAAGTTCCCTCTATGCCTACTTTCTGCAGGGATTTTATCATAAATTGTTTTTGAATTTTGTTGAAAGCTTTCTCTGCATCTATTGAGATGATCATATGGTTTTTCTCCTTCAATTTGTTAATATGGTGTATCACGTTGATTGATTTGAGTAAATTGAAGAATCCTTGCATTCCTGGGATAAACCCTACTTAATCATAGTATATGATCCTTTTAATGTGCTGTTGGATTCTGTTTGCTAGTATTTTGTTGAGGATTTTTGCATCTATACTCATCAGTGATATTGGCCTGTAGTTTTCTTTCTTTGTGATCTTTGTCTGGTTTTGGTATCAGAGTGATGGTGGCCTCGTAGAATGAGTTTGAGAGTCTTCCTCCCTCTGCTGTATTTTGGAAAAGTTTGAGAAGGATAGGTGTTAGCTCTTCTCTAAATATTTGATAGAATTCACCTGTGAAGCCATCTGGTCCTGGCCTTTTGTTTGTTGGAAGATTTTTAATTACAGTTTCAATGTCAGTGCCTCTGATTGGTCTGTTCATACTTTCTATTTCTTCCTGGTTCATTCTCAGAAGGCTGTGCATTTCTAAGAATTTGTCCATTTCTTCCAGGTTGTCCATTTTATTGGCATATACTTGCTTGTAGTCATCTCTCATGATTCTTTTTATTTCTGAAGTGTCAGTTGTTACTTCTCTTTTCATTTCTAATTCTACTGATTTGAGTCTTCTCCCTTTTTTTCTTGATAAGTCTGGCTAATGGTTTATCAATTTTGTTTATCTTCTCAAAGAACCAGCTTTTAGCTTTATTGATCTTTGCTATCATTTTCTTCATTTCTTTTTCATTTATTTCTGATATGATCGTTATGATTTCTTTCCTTCTGCTAACTTTGGGATGTTTTTGTTCTTCTTTCTCTAATTGCTTTAGGTGTAAGGTTAGATTGTTTATTTGAGATATTTCTTATTTCTTAAGGTAGGCTTGTATAGCTATAAACTTCCCTCTTAGAACTGCTTTTGCTGCATTCCATAGGTTTTGGGTCACTGTGTTTTCATTGTCATTTGTTTCTAGGTTTTTTTTATTTCCTCTTTGAGTTCTTCAGTGATCTCTTGGTTATTAAGTAGTGTGTTGGTTAGACTCCATGTGTTTGTATTTCTTACAGATTTTTTTCTGTAATTGATATCTAGTCTCATAGCATTGTGGCTGGAAAAGATACTTGATACGATTTCAGTTTTCTTAAATTTCCAAGGCTTGATTTGTGACCCAAGATATGATCTATCCTGGAGAATATTTCATGAGCACTTGAGAAGAATGTGTATTCTGTTGTTTTTGGATGGAATGTCCTATAAATATGAATTAAGTCCATCTTGTTTAATATATCATTTAAAGCTTGTCTTTCCTTTTTTATTTTCATTTTGGATGATCTGTCCATTAGTAAAAGTGGGGTGTTAAAGTCCCCTACTATGATTGTGTTACTGTTGATTTCCCCTTTTATTGCTGTTAGCATTTGCCTTATGTATTTAGGTGCTCCTATGTTGGGTGCATTGACTTGTTTATTTATGTGCATTGTAAATTTTTCTGTCACCATATTATCTAATAAATGATATTGCTTGATGTTCACAGGGTTCTTGCTACTCAAGACTGCAAACATAATTCATGGCAAATCTGAGAATCTCTGTGAAATAGTACACCCAATGTTTATCAATATTGACATTTCAAAAAAATTTATAGTTGATATTTTAAAATTCTTTTTCTGAGAGAGTAAAAGTCAGATGAGATTTCAGCAGGTCATTCTGAACAGGTATAGTTTCATTTTACCGAAGCCAGATCTATATATAATCTTTGAGTGCATAGTGAATTTAGACGAGGTTCTTTTGTTTATATTCCCTATATCTGCTGAAAGATTCTTACTTTTCTATAGTAATTTAAACTATTGCAGACATCTGAATTCTTAGAAATTGCATATAGCATCTGGGACTAATGAAAGAGCTCAGAATTGGGAACCTAAATACATTTTACCTTATATAGTAATGTATAACAGTCTAAATTGGTGGATCCACATAGTTTATTTCTTTAAAAAGGAGTTAGTGGTTTCCTGAATCACTTCAAGAATGGTAAGAAATTGTAAAACAAATAAATCCTTTTTTTTCAAATAATGACATTTTATGATTTATTTTGTTCTTGAGACAGCATGGTATACTGCCAAATAGCATAGGTGCTAGGGCCACAACATCGAGTGATAATTCTAACTTGCTACTGCAGATTATTTAACTTCCTATATATTAAAACCCTTATGCCTAAAGTAAGAATAATAACAGTACTCAATGGATGGGCTGCTGTGAGGATTAAGTGTGTTAATACAGGTAAACCACATGGAAGAGTGATAATATGCAATAAGCACTCAATATAACTCAAAAGCCAATATGAAGAACAAAGTAGGATAAATATTTGAAATAATATGACAATATTTTCCCCAATAAACCTATTAGAAATACTTAAAATAGATAAATGAATAAAAGACATAAATAGATAATTCAAAAAGGAGGACATATATTGTTTAGGGGAAAAGTAAACTTCATTGGTAAAAAAATACATATGAAAAAATAAATAATTTTTATTTTTTAAAATAGCATAGATATGGGAAAATACAAGAATGTACTATGCAAGAAGTTTACACTTTTACATTTAACGTTCTTGCATAATGCTAGTGGGAGTGTAAATTTGTATAATCATTTTGGAAATCAATCTAACAATATTTATAAGGAAAGGTAAAGTCTTTTATTATTTGACCTAAGAATAATATTTTGTAATTTTGCTTTAGGTTAAAAAATTTTAGGCAAAATGATATTTAGTACAACATAATTTGTAACTGTAAATTTTTGAAACAATATAAAAATACAAAAGTAATTGTTAGTATATTAGTTTAATTTCAATTATTAAAATGTACTTAGTGAAAAATAACATGAATTCTGTTTATATGATGATTGAATAATTTAAAAAAGGAGAATACAATGTAGACTACGTGATAAGGATAACAGTTATGTGAAACAAGGAAATAAAAGTACACATAGATACAAGGCTGAGAGAAATGCAACAAAATATAATTAAAAACTATTTATAGATAAAAATAAAAAATGATTTGTTAACTATATCTTTGTAAATGTTCTGTATTTTATATACTGAGCATGTTCAATTTATAAAATAAAAAAGGAAACTTTAGGAAGAAAAATAATATTTCATAAACATTTAAATTACTTTTAATTAATCATTCATAATTATTTAAATTACCAAAAAGAATTTTTGATATAAAATTAATTCAATGGAGTAGGAAAGATTCAGATCTCTTTTTTTTTAGATCTCATTTTTAATCTATATATTTATAGTAATAAAAGATAACATCAGAATATCATGTCACTGATTTAAAAACACTGCATTCATTTTCATAATAGTCACAATGGATTTCATGTAAATATCTTAATTTTAAACTTTATTTATTTATTCAATTATTTATTTTCAACTCATTTTATTGATCAGGAAGTTGAAGTTCAGAATGGTAAAAGGAGTGACCTCAGGTAACTCAGCTCATCAATGGTAAAACTGGAACCCAGGGATATTCTGACATAAAATGAATGTGTCTTGCTTTATCATATGTGAGGTGCCACTTGTCTCTTATTTGCAGGAACTAAAGGGAAAAAGAATGGGGAAAAATATCATACCAGTTTTGTTATTTATTCGAGGCATTTATTGAGCTTAACATGCATCAGATTATGTGATAAATAGTGACATTGAAAAGTGGATAAATCATAATCCCTATATCCATGAATCTTGAAGTTATTAGGGTGACAAACATTTAAACAAATATAAAAAATGTCATCCTGGAAGTATGTGCCAAATATGTGTAGGAAAAGTCCTTTTGAAAATGTGTGCCAAGTGTAATGAAAGTACAGTGGAGACAAAAGAGTGTCAACCTGGGGAATCTTGGAAGGCTTCCTAGGGGTGGTGATCTATGAACAGGATTTCACCAGACTGAGGAGGAAGTAGAGGAATAAAGATACAAATGAGATGGCACTTTAGAGGAGCAGCAGGTAATTCTATAAACTGAAACCACAGCATGCTGAAGGGTAGCAAATAAGGCTGGGGACATGAATAAATACAGACTGTCATTGTAGATTTATAGGTAATTTAAGTGAGATTAAAATATATAGAGTAGAGGAAAGAATAGTAGACTAAAAAGCAGGAAAATGTGTTTCCAGTTTCGACTTTGTTTTATAAGCAGATATCTTGAGTCCTTCGTATGCTGGGCACTGTGCTAATTGCATAACTTACAGCAATCAGCAAGAACAAGTAAAAACCCTGCTTTGATGGACCTCATAGACTAGTAAATAAACATAGAGTCAAAAATATTTACAACACATATTATAGTCGCTAAGTGGTATTTGGGAGGGAGGGAGGTGTGCAAGGAACTAAGGCGGTGTGCAGGAGGTACTAGTGATATTTGAGTTCAAATCTATAACCTGTAGGAGTTAGATTTAAGGATAAGGTGGAAGTTTCTATAGAGCAAGAAATCAGCATTTATCAATACAAAACCCAGGGGCATGCAAGAACATGCTGAGGTCAATAACGTAGAGGACAGCACTTGAGAAGGAGAGGTGAGAAGAGTTCAAGCTGGAAATCAGAAGTGGCCAGGTCAGTCACAGACTTGGAATGGAAATTAAGGGGCTACTTAAGGCAGTGGGAAGCCTTAGAGATTTTATGGCATGAAGAGTGCACTTTTGAATGAGTTCTCATTTGTTAATGTGGAGAATGTATTGCAAAAGGCAAATCTAAAGACAATGATACACTTAGGTGTGTAGCAAACAAAGGAAGAGATAGCAGCAGTCTTGAGTCACTAGGGTCATAAGAGTAAGGAAGTCAATTTTACTTAACTTCTCCGAGCCTCAGGTTGATCTGCTAGCAAATAAAGATGTTGGGCTAGATGAACTGAAGTTAGCTTTCTTATGGAAAAATGTGCCCCAAAGTTTTTAGCTCATGTACTACAATGAAAGGAGCATCTCTTCCCCACATGGACATTCACAGAGCAATGCAATAACATTTTGATCTAACACATAGCTCTGAGGGACTAGGCTGTGTGAGTTTGAAAGAGAAAGATAAAAATCAGCCACAACAGAAAGAAGGAAAGCCAACAAAATGAAATATCTGCTGGGAACTTTCACACAGGCTCATCTGTGAAGATTCCTAGGGGAAACAAACAAACCAGAACACTGAAATTTTCATCACAAAACCCCAAACGACATGAAAACTATCTCCTTCCTGGTTTATGCACAAATTTCAGACCAAAGAGATTTCATTCAGATTCGTGGAATGTTTTCCCCTGAGCCCAGGAACATTTCATCAAAGCAAAAAGAGAAACCTGTAATCTGGTCTAGAGAGGGTGCTTCCTCCAAGTTGACTGTTCAGCTCCTTGCTCTGTGTGCTTGCAGTTCAAGGGTTTGGATAAGGCTTTTGGATTATTAAACTACTGACTAGTACTGTAAACACATATTATTTTTGAAATTGGGGTATAGTTGCTTTACAATGTTGTATTAGTTTCTGCTGTACAATGAAGTGTATCAGCTATATGTATATATGTATACCCTCCCTCTAGGGCCTCCCTCCAACCCCTACCCCCATCCCATCCATCTAGGTCACCACAGAGCACTGAGCTGAGGTCCCTGCACTATACAGCAGGTTCCAACTAGCTATCTTTTTCACACATGGTAGTGTATATATGTCAGTCCCAATCTCCCAATTCATCCTACTCCCCCTCCCCACATCCACATATTTGTTCTTTACATCTGCGTCTCTATTCCTGCCCTGCAAATAGGTGCATCTCTACCATTTTTCTACATTCCACATATATGCATTAATATACAATATCTGTTTTTCTCTTTCTGACTTACTTCAATTGTATGACAAACTCTAGATCCATCCATGTCTCTGCAAGTGACCCAATTTCATTCCTTTTTATGGCTGAGTAATATTCCATGGTATATATGTGCCACATCTTCTTTATCCATTCATATGTTGATGGACACTTAGGTTGCTTCCATGTCATGGCTATTGTAAATAGTGCTACAATGAACATTGGGGTGTGTTTTTTTGAATTATGGTTTTCTCAGTGTATATGCCCAGTAGTGGTATTGCTGGGTCGTATGGGGGTTATATTTTTAGTTTTTTAAGGAACCTTCATACTGTTCTCCATAGTGCCTGTATCAATTTACATTCTCACCAACAGTGCAGGAGGGATCCCTTATTGAATCATCACCTAAAGCTGTAAACTGGAGGCAGTGAAGAGTCCCATCAGCAGACTCTGGCTGAAATTTGCTTTGGATCTTGCCAGAAAAATTTATCCTTGGATTTCTCCTTTTTTAAGGCAGCAAATAATCCTTGTGTACAGTTTGCACATGTGAAAATAATGTGTTCCCTCTAGTTTTGCTCCCTTTTAAGGGGTCCACTTTGACAAACTCAAGAACATACTTCTGTAGAAGTAATATAGAAGAACATTTCTTAAAATGTATTCTGTGTAATACCAGTTTGATTAGATTTTCCTTTTTCTAAATGGGAAAAGGATTCTGTGATTAAATAGTTTAAGGAAAGTGGTTAGATAGACTCTTTTAATGCTAGACTTCTTAGGAGCTTTAAAATGCTACTGTGTATCATCTATCACCAGAAAGGAAATAGAGAATACAGTATTTTCCAAACTTAATGACTACAAAATCTTTATTCAAACCTAAAGCATCTTGTGAGAATAGTGTTCTGTTAAAAACAATTGTAAAATTTTCATTCATGCTAATAGGAACAGAAATGGAAAGTCTATTAATTGAGAAAACTGGGATGAGTTCAAAAGTTAAAAGTTTCTTTACATAAAAATAAATTCAAATGACAAAATTTATCATTTTATGCTGATATATCTAATGCCAAATAAATACAATAAGATTTTTTCTTTCCCCATTCTATATTTATTTGTCTTTTCTCCCATAATGAGAACTCTGGCTCCCAGAAATATCACTGTGTTTACAAATTTGCTCAGCCTTACAATACATAATTCCTGCTTCTGTACTCTGAAAGGATAGAAGCAATGGAACTACAGCCACAATGAGCACACTTTACCACTGTATCTTGTTTTCTAAATATGGTTCCCTATTAAAAGTAAAATAGGAGTACTTAGAGAAATGGTCAATTCCAGGAAAAGTAGATGATTCTGGAATTTCTTATTGTGTCAGAAAGTATGCAAACACTAAAAAATGAGGGGTCCTGTACAAATGACACAAGAACCAGATTTGAAAAATTTCCCACTGTTGGCCAAATTTGGGAAAGTAAATCTTCAAAATAAATAATGACAGTTATGGATTAAAACACAATGGGAATTTAGAAAAAATTATTGTGGAGACCAGAGGTGTGCAGCAGGGCAATACAGATATATAGCAGTTTTTACTATCAAGTTAACACTGGGAATATTTTCTTGTAAAATTAAAAATAATTGGGAAGAATTATATTTTTTACTTATATACAGTACACTAAATATTTAAAAAGAGTAAGTGACTCACTTCATTACAGTTTTCTAAATGATTTTGTTGCTACCCAAGGATGCTGTGAAAATAAGTGAAAAGAGATCTGGTCAATGAAAAAAAATCACAACAAACATAAAATAATTCATGATTTACATAGTAACAGTAAAAACCAAGCAAACAAATAAATTCAGGGAGAAGGGAAGACTCTTACAGTAGAATGCCAACTGATCATTGTCAAAGAATGATAGAGTTAGAAAAATCACCATTCTTCAACTTATATAGTAAGAATAAATTCAGGCAAGAATGATCTTCTATAGTGTCTTTTCTACATTACCTGTGGCTTAACTCTTTGTAAGTGAAATTATGAGCAATAATTATAATGTGTAGACTACATAAATATAAAAGAATAAGGTTTATAGAAAAGCTCTTTTAAAAGTCTGCATGCAGTGCTGATGGTTTTCTTTTTTCACAAAACTATCCCGAATTTAATAATGTGATTTAGAATTCTTAGCAGCAATTTGACCAGTTATCTAAATTAGGTAGCTTAGACTTATGTCTCTAATTTTCAGAGTCATTAACTTTTTTCTTGATGAGTTCTGATGTACCATATGTTCTTTTCCAATTTTCCTTTTTGTATCATTTCGTCTAACCGAAGCTAACATCAAAGTATAAAATTGACTATTTTACCTACACACTCCTTTTTTTGTCTTTTATATAGTTGTTTTGATTAGATATTTCGTTGCTAACCACCTGATGTGCAGTACTTTACATCTACTTTAAAATTTTAAAAACAGTTGGTTATATTTGATATGTTGGCGAAAATTAAGGAAACATAAAAAATAATAATAATCTTATAAGAAAAATTCTTAGCAGCTTTCTAAATCTATCAATTACTTTTTCTAAGTTAAACACATTTTTATAATACTGACTAAAAAAATCATATAACTTTCACATTCTAAAGTAATTAGTGATATTTTAGGTGACTCTGTCACAATAACTAACAAAATTGTAAGTTTCTACAATTAACGGGACTTGTTTCATTCTTTTTTATATCTCTTCTTTCTTAGTTTCTGGGAAAGTACAAGTAGGCATTATGAGTGTAAGAGATAATTTTGACTTGAGATTAAAAACCAAAAGTTAGTTATAGAAATAGAAAGTCACTTGGCAATTTTTTGAAATATATATATATATATATATATATATATATATATATATTCATTTTTGGGGGCGGGGGTGGCTACGCAGGCCTCTCAATGTTGTGGCCTCTCCCGTTGTGGAGCACAGGCTCCAGACACGCGGGCTCAGTGGCTATGGCTCTCGGGCCTAGCAGCTCCGCGGCATGTGTGATCTTCCCAGACCGGGGCACGAACCCGTGTCCCCTGCATCGGCAGGCAGACTCTCAACCACTGTGCCACCAGGGAAGCCCAATATATTCAATTTTGATGTGATTCAAACCATAGTGTAGTCAAGTTATCTTGTCATAATGAATATCTGTTTCATCACTACTTAAAATCTAATTTGAGATATCTTTCAATGATACAGATATAAACTGACATGTTAAAAATATAAATCAAACAAACTTATTTCAGTATGGATAGTTATTAAAATTGCTTGATCATTCCTTGATTTGCCAAATTTCCTGTCTTCTCTAAAATAGGGAAATCAGCTGTCAAGGCACTTGAAAATATATTCTCTATAACTAGAACATATGTTATATAAAATATCTAACCTACCTAACATAACTTTTTGTTCTTGTACATTAAAATACCTAATACAATGATCTAGTTGTTAGGACTTATCACTGCTTTAAAGACATTCTCCATGGAAAAAGAATAGAAAATCTAATCAGTGAAGAAAAGGCACACGTTTTCTGTTATTAGTCCATATATATGCAAAGTCAACTGGATATGAATTTAGTCCTCCTTAAGAAAAATAGTGCAAGTAGTTCTGTTCTTTATGGTTTAATAATTACAGCAAATATTGTGTAAGTTTAGGTTCTTGATATATGAATGTATCCATCTTGCAAAAGATATAGGTAGAAGAAAATTATGTCAGTTAGCTTGGCAAGATATTGCAAGAACAAATTAGTCTTCTTCTAAATGACCTCAAAGCAGTTTCTTGCAAGGGAAAAACATAAAGGATAATATCCAACTTCACTGATATGGAATTAGGAAACATCATCTGAATTGCTGAAAAATCAGAATCATTAGAAAATCACTTAAAGACAATCATCTCCTGCAAAAAAACATAACATATAAGGTCATTTTAAATACTGCTACTAATAAGGATAGTTTATCTGGGCCTGCTTTATTGATTAGATCACAATTATGATTAGATTTAGACATCAAGTTCTGATAAAGGTAAGGACAAGGGCTATGCTTTATTTAACTTTGCATATGGGATGGCTAACTTAGAACCTTATATATAAAATGAACATAATGAAAATAGTCTGCATATAAATGGTTGAATGAATGGCTGAATGAGTGAAACGTTTGAGGAGTTTGTCTCAACTGAACAAAATATCTCATAAATTAGTTTTTTCCCTATAATAATTATATTTTACTTAAAGGTAAACTTTAGTGCCATATATTGACCACTAAGAAAATTAAAAATGGCTTCATCTTAGTTAAAATATATACTGGAAGAACGTAAACTCAATGGAATTTGTTGAACACTTGTTCTGGTTTTTAACACAGCCATTTTATTCATTAGAAATCCTATGTAAAAAATACTTAACTATAGTAACATTTTAATAGAAAATTTAGAAAAGAATGTGGGATTAATTATTTGATTAATATTGTCACCAAAACCCATGGAGAAAACTTAAGTAGAGTAAGGGGTTATCAATTGCGGTGAAAGGGAAAAAAGATGTTGCTATTTCATTAGGTTAAGGGAAGGCCTCCTTGATAAAGTGATATTAGACCAGGGACCTGAAGAAAGAGAAGAGGCTAATCATGAAGATATCAGAAGGAGGCTTTTTCAGGCAGAAGGAAGAGCAAGTACAAAGTGTGGCCTGGAGTGTGAGTGGCGTACTTGAGCAAATTGCAAGGAAATGAGAATGGCCAAGGTGGGAATAATGGGGATGGAGTGGAAGTAGATAAAGTCTAGAGGGTAGTACCAGGTCAGTTCATGTAGCCTTGTAGGCCATTTTAGGGATTTGGGATTTTTACTTGAAAAAGATGGGAAGTCATTAAAATGTTTTGAGCAGAGGATTAGGATGATCTGATTTGCATACATTTCAAAAGGATCACTCTGGCTCAGAGAAGAGAAGAGGAAAATGAAGAATCTATTCAGTACAGGCAGGATATGATGGTGAATTGTTACTCTGAACAGAGCTTTGGAAGTGCTAGGAAGTACCCATAAACTTAGTAGAATTTTAGGAAAAGCCAACAAGATTTGCACTTGAATTAAATGTTTGGTCAGGGATACACCCAAGATGTTTAGCCTGAGCTGCAAACCTGAAGGATGATGTTACATTTTATTAAAATGGAGAAGACTAAAGGAGGAGTATGTTTGAGAAGATAGAAATCAAGAGCTTGGGGCAAGATTATGATGTCCTCTGGAGAACCAAGTCAAGATGTTTTAAGCTGGAGGCTGGGGGTAGAGTTCATGGAAGAGATGGGGACTGCAGAGTCATTAGCATTTAGATAGTGTTTACTAGACGAAATCACCTTGGAAGTGAGTGAATTAGTAAGGAAAAATTCCTATGCCTTAAAAGTATAATAGAAAACTTTTAAGTTCCCTTATCAGACCTATCAAGTCCCATACTTGCAATTACTGAAAATAAAGATGTATCTTGAAAATAAAGGAATAGTTGGTTGTTTGTATTCATTATGAAGTATCTTTCATTTTACTTTTTTTTTTTTTTTTTTTTTGCGGTACGCGGGCCTCTCACCATTGTAGCCTCTCCCGTTGCGGAGCACAGGCTCCAGACGCGCAGGTTCAGCGGCCATGGTTCACGGGCCTAGCTGCTCTGCAGCATGTGGGATCCTCCCGGACCGGGGCACGAACCCGCGTCCCCTGCATCGGCAGGCGGACCCCCAACCACTGCACCACCAGGGAAGCCCTCACTTTACTTTTTAGAATAAAAAGAAAGGGAATATATTTTGGCTCCATAGTGAGAGTACTATGTATGAGGAGTCTGGCTTCTGTTTACAAACTTATGTATGATTTTTCAGGCCCAACCATAGGCAATTAAAAAGGCTTTATCTGGCAGTCCTCACTGGGAAAGCTGCCTTGCCCACACCAGAATTGGGGCACAGCCAGTGCACTGCAGCCTCTGAGGGGAGTTGCAGTCAAGGGTTCAGAGCCTCTTACCTGGTGTGGTCTTCTCATATTTTCATTCCTAACCCAGGCATCTTCTTTCCCAGGTCTTCATCTGGGGCCTTGGGTAGAGGTACCTCTGCTGTGACCTCCTTAGGAAGTAGGAGGCAGAAAACTTGAAGGCAATTTTACCCATTCTGACCCAGTACTTGTTCACTCCTAGTCCTTTACCTTTGCTCTCCTCCCAACCCAAGGTCCGTGAAACTGCCAGCGCCTTTTGTTAAGGGCTTCCTCAAACGCTGAGTGACCCAACCCTCGCTTCTGTGTTAATCCACCTGACACCAGACTGATGTGCCATTTTGGAGAAGTGAAAGGGGGAGTTGGAGCTCTATCCTATTTCAGACTCTAGCTTATATCATAGCAGTAAGTAGTTAAAGGTTTAACACTTTTATTTTGGATTTGTTGTTTAATGCACTACTCGGACACTTGATGGCTCAGCTCTCTCTCAGTTCAGCTCCTGACAATGTAAATTATCTTTGTGTGTGTGTGTGTGTGTGTATATATATATATATATATATATATATATATATATATATTTTTTTTTTTTTGGTACACGGGCCTCTCACTGTTGTGGCCTCTCCCGTTGCGGAGCACAGGCTCCGGATGCACAGGCTCAGTGGCCATGGCTCACGGGCCTAGCTGCTCTGTGGCATGTGGGATCTTCCCAGACCGGGGCACGAACCCATGTCCCCTGCATCGGCAGGCGCACTCTCAACCACTGCGCCACCAGGGAAGCCCCTTTGTATATATTTTTATCAAAACAAATTCAATATATTTTACCTACATTGTGTAGCTTAAATTTATATTGAGGTATTGTCCTATATTTGACATGTATTACGATTTTAACATTTCCTGATATTCAGGTAATTATTCCAAAAATTCTATAGGCACTTTGTTTTTGATAGACAATTACTGCTGTGGCCTTATATTAATGCTTTTGTATTCCCACTAATGTCTTGAAAAATGGATAAACAAATCATATTTCATTCACTAGGCTCTTTCTCCTACTAATTCTTCTATCAACATTGTTAAATAATTATACGGCAAATGAATTAATGGTAAGCTGCAATCTTGGTGTTGTAACTACAAATTACTTTAGCATAACTATAATTAGTCAATTTTTAAAACCTTATTTTTATTGCTTGTTTGGTCTAAAAGTTGATAAAGTTTAACCTACATTAAAATCTGTTATTATTTAATATATGACATTCTAAGTTTTTCTTCAGAAGATAAAATACTGAAATACAAAGACAATACCATTTTGAGCCTAGATTTACAGGAAAAAAGTTAACTATGAACCATCATGAAAAGTGAAATATATCTATTAAGAAGATTGCTTAGCTTTTACCTAGTACCTTATGTTTCATAAGAATTTTGATATTCAAATATTATTCTTATTTTTATTTTTAATATTGTCAATAGGATTCAAAGGACCAGAATGTCTTAGGTACAACAAATACAGTTCACTGAGATTTATGTAGAGGAAATGAAATTGAAATAGGTGTCAAAAGCTGGTTCTATTTTCAGCTCTGGCTTGCTAGCTGATGACTTCTATCAAAGTCACTAAACCTCACTGAGTCCCAATTTCCACAATCTCTAAAATTAATTTAGTCAGAACATTATTACAGTAATCAAATTAGTTGGTAGAGTTAAAAATGACATATACTGTGCTGTATACTACTCAATCCTGCAGTACCTTACTATTATGTTAAGTTTGTGGAATGTCTTGGTGAAATATATTGGATCTTCCATGTGGCAACAGGTAGACCACATCTAGGAAGTCTGGAGCCTTCCCTTTCCACCTCTCAATACCTTTAGTTCTCTGCCCCTTTGTTTCCTTACTGCCCACCAGGCCAAATGACCTCAGATATTCCTTTATTCAAAGGGCATTTGTTCTTGTAGGATCAATCCCTTCTCTCAGCAAGAACTCCCTCTCCTTCCTCACATCCCACAGGACTAGATTGTCTGGGCTGGTCAAAGTGAAGGAACACCAGTCAGAAAGGAATGGCCTTGTGTTAGAAAGAGCTCTGGAATTAGCCTTGAAAAGGCTCATATCTTTGGCCTTAATTGAGTACTTCTTTAACTTTCAGAAAATAACTAGTTCTTGTTTTCTTAACTGTGCAATGAGACTAGTGGTACTCTTTAGCTAATTCTTGACATTGTGAAGATCAAATGAAATAAGGTCCCCTAATGCCTTATAAATGGTAAAACATACAAAAATAAGTGGACATTACAGTTCAGAAAAACTCATCCATTCTAGCAGAAGGAAGGCAGTGAAGACTCCCTGGAACCTCCCATCATTATGAAAAGGTGTTTGAGTGTTTAACAAAGGTCTTCCAGAGACAGTATCTCTCCTCTATTGCTTAACTGGAAGCATCAGTATAGAAGACAGACTGGGGAAGATGTATTTAGTCAAGGAGGTATTATTATCACTTCCTGAAAAACTGATCATCTAAGTGTAGAAATATATGATTTACCTACATTATCTCCAAATTTTATTTCAGAAAATCATGCAAGGTAAAGCTGGTAATGGTAATTCATCTGGAATTACCCCCAGTAAAGCTCTTGCATATCTAATCCTGTGTTGACTTTCTTCTTGGAGAACCCAGGTATCCCACTGCACATTTACATATATCACCCACCATTGCACAAGTACCAAGGAAGGAATTCCTTTAGAGAATGAGCTCTAGTATTTACTTCAAAAAGGTCACATTGAAAGAATGGATAAAATATTCCTATAGTTTGGAAACTAGTAATAGAAATGAAAAATATTGACTCTGGTGAGATGAGGTCATCTGTTACTCTCTGTAACATCAACTATATTTGAAATTTCTTGATGATACTTAATTCCAAAAATTGAGTCTTATCACTTCAAATGTTTCTACAGTAATTCTTAAGACTAATATATAATATTATGTGGTGTCTAGAAGAAGTCCTTGAAATACAAATGAGTAACAGATGTTTTTTCATATACTGGAAGGATTTTTGACTTAGAAATTCAAGATGAGATTCAGAATACTTGGACCATATTCAGTTGTTCTGGAACTGATAAATGGAAAACTCAGGTGATTTATTTAATGCGATTGGATATAGTAGATGGATAGTGGGCTGTTTGACTCTAAACAACTTTTCTTTTGTTTGTTTCTGTGAAAGGACCAAGTGTAACATATGTCAAATGATTACCATTAGTATAGTCAGGGTTTCATGAAGCAAACAGAACAGAAAATATTTTAAAACCTGAAAGTTGTTAATACATCCTTGGGTAAATATCCATCAAAACTCGGTGGTGAAAACTTAGTGAAGATTTTTTTATATTTAGAAGAAAGTTAGAAATATTCAGTAGAAAAGGTGATGATGGCAATAAGAGAAAAGCTGAGTCCAAGGTTTTTGTTTGTTTGTCTTGGGTGGCTTGTGACTATTAAAAGCTGTTACCAAAGAAATCATATTTATACTACAATCTATTTGAATAAGAATTAAAACAGTAATAAGATTCCTCAAGCTCTTTGTGATTGTGATTATCACAAATAGGTTGATTATTTCCATTTTTCACAATTTACTAGAAAATGTTTAAGTCTGTTGTTACTTGTTATTTTTATGATTTTTGAAAGTCCTATTTCATTAATAGATGCTCTCATCTATCTTGAGGGCAATTTGGCTTTACTTTATTGCTTTGTTAATGTATTTTCAAAATGCTAATATGTTTATGGTGGTATTTCAGCAATTTGGAAATACAATATTGTTCTAAAACAATACCATTTAGAAAAATAGTTCATGATGTTTATAATAATATTTCACATTGAGAGCCACCCTTCTTTTTATTTTTAATATCTTTATTGGAGTGTAATTGCTTTATGATGTGTTAGTTTCTGCTGTAAAAAAAAGTGAATCAGCTATATGTTTAAATGTATACCCATAACCCCTCCCCTTGTATCGCCCTCCCAACCTCCTTATCCCACCCCTCTAGGTGGTCACAAAGCATCAAGCTGATCTCCCTGTGCCATGTAGCTGCTTCCCACTAGCTATCTATTTTACATTTGGTAGTGTATATATGTCAATGCTACTCTCTCACTTCATCCCAGTTTACCCTTCCCCCTCCCCGTGTCCTCAAGTACGTTCTCTACGTCTGTGTCTTTATTCCTGTCTTGCCCCTAAGTTCATCAGAACCATTTTTATTTTTTTTTAGGTTCCATATATATGTGTTAGCATACGGTATCTGTTTTTCTCTTTCTGACTTACTTCACTCTGTAGGACAGACTCCAGGTCCATCCACATCTCTACAAATAACTCAGTTTTGTTTCTTTTTATGCCTGAGTAATATTCCATTGTATATACGTGCCACATCTTCTTTATCCATTCATCTATCATTGGACACTTAGGTTGCTTCCATGTTCTGGCTATTGTAAATAGTGTTGCAATGAATATTGTGGTACATGACTCTTTTTGAATTATGGTTTTCTCAGGGTATATGCCCAGTAATGAGATTGCTGGGTCATATGGTAGTTCTATTTTTAGTTTTTTAAGGAACCTCCATACTGTTCTCCATAGTGGCTATATCGATTTGCATTGCCACCAACAGTGCAAGAGGGTTCCCTTTTTCCCACAACCTCTCCAGCATTTATTGTTTGTAGATTTTTGAGGATGGCCATTCTGACCTGTGTGACGTGATACCTCATTGTACTTTTGATTTGCATTTCTCTAATGATTAGTGATGTTGAGCATTTTTTCATGTGTTTGTTGGCAGTCTGTATGTCTTCTTTGGAGAAATGTCTTTTTAGGTCTTCTGCCCATTTTTGGATTTTTTTTTTAATATTGAGCTGCATGAGCTGCTTGTAAATTTTGGAGATTAATCCTTTGTCAGTTGCTTCATTTGAAAATATTTTCTCCCATTCTGAGGGTTATCTTTTTGTCTTTTTTATGGTTTTCTTTGCTGGAGAGCTACCATGCTTACTGTTTCTGTGACTTGTGGTTAATTTATTTTGCTTTTCATAGAGTTAACCACATTTCTTTTATCCTTCTCCATATCAAACCATGAAAGATGGAAACACACCACACACAAACACACACACACACACACACACATACACACTGTATTTAGTCAGGTTAATCTAAGTCCAGGTCTCACTCTGCTATTTACCAACAGCATGACCTGCACAGATAACTCTAGTACCAAAACCTTCAGTGCCTAATTTAAAATAAAATAACTACCTCATAGGGAGACTGCAGGAATTAAATGAAATAATGCATCAAGCATTGCCACTATTTAAGCACATGTTGACAGTGAATTTCATTCCCTGACATGGATCCATTTCCTACCTTCATAGCCAGGAGTTTTTCAGATAGTAGAATTAAGGCATCCATAAAATCATGAAATAAGCTTTTCAAGACGACTATGAATAAAATGTACTCCATAAAATTTTCCTGTGGTAGAGAAAAATTGAAGATTGATTAAGCATAGAATATTCAACTTGGAATTAATCTTTATGAACTCAAAAATACTATTTTTGAAAACCCCTTAGTATGTGTATGTTCCTTCATTACTTAACTTGATTTGAAATAACTTCAATAATGGTAAAATTGCCTGAAATAAATAATGTATAAATCATTTTTTCTAACTGTTATTTTCCTTGAAATATTAAAAGTATATTTGTGCATGTACACATTTATTGCTATAAGTTATTGAGCTAAAAATATTGTTTTAAATTGTCATATATATGAGATATATCAAATAGCCTGTGGAAATTGAAATTTAGCTTCAGGAAAACCCTCTGGGAAGCTACATCTCACAACCTTCTTGAGTTAGTTATCATTTCAGAAGTTCTTGGCCATATGTAGCAAGTAATATTCTCTGTCAGGTATGGAACAATTAATGCTGAATTTTATTTGCTAGAATTTTGTATAAAATATATGTAACATATTTTATGCAATAGGCCTATAGTTTTATTTTTATTTTTCTTTTCAGATTTTAAAATGTATTTTCTGGAAAAATCAAATTGGGAGGTTTTTAAAACTTATTTCTAGTCTGTTCCTTGAAATGTAAAATAATCCCTTGTTATATGTCTCTGACTCCAGTGACTTTTCCCCTTGATTCACATTGTTGTTGGTATACCTAATACTTTTATGTCAATCGTGCCTATTTCATGTTGCCTTGTTACTATTGTGTAATTGCAGAAAGTATTCTAAAATGTCTCAATTATTTCTCTAGTTGATGTTTTATCTTCCTTCCATTTACAACTTTGGTTACATTAGTTATATTTTTTATTATCTCTTGTTTTATAAGTGATTTTTCTCTTTTACTTTTTAATTGATTGCCTGTGTTTATCAATTCATGTCATGTTTATAAATCTTTAATTTTTCTTTACTATTATTTATTTTCTGGTTTTCCTGCATTTGTTGTATTGTTTAATTGAATTTTTATTAAATCCATTTCCTTTTTTTCTAACTGATGGTAACATTAAATACTGTCCATTTACCTGATTATATATATATATATATATTGCATTCCATACTTTTTTAAAAGAAAAATTTTATACATTTGTTGTATTGTAATCAAGGTATAATTATGACTCTTTTGAATCATTATTTCAATGATTCTTTCAAATAATAGTTATTAATTTTGTCTTATCTGGTAGCTATTTTGGCCTCTCACTATCTGAAGCTACAACTTAGAGGATGATCTATTAATCAATTAATAAATATGTGTGTATATACTTATGAAAGTTACTGCTTATAATAAGTGTTACAAAGTGAATAATGGGCCTCAGATCAATCATATATAGAGAATAGAGAATAACGAAGGGGGTCTCACATTTACAGAGTAGTCAGAGGATTCCTCTTTTAGATTACACTTAAGCTTAGATCTACAATACAAGAATGGGCCAAGAAAGCAAACTGTAAGGAAAAGAATAATCTAAGCAAAAATAAAAAATTATGCCAAGATTCTTTGTTGTGAAACACCCAGGGTCTTTGAAATGGCACTAGATAAACTTGTAGCTGTTGACAAGGCCAGATACCATAGAAATTTCTAGAAAATAAGTAACTGAATTAAGTCCTACCTTTTAATTGGAGGAAAGTCAAAAATCACATCATAAAACAAACAAACAGGGCGCAGTGGTTGAGAGTCCGCCTGCCGATGCAGGGGACACAGGTTCGTGCCCCGGTCTGGGAAGATCCCGCATGCCGCGGAGCTGCTAGGCCCGTGAGCCATGGCCGCTGAACCTGCGCGTCCGGAGCCTGTGCTCCGCAACGGGAGAGGCCACAACAGTGAGAGGCCCACGTACCGCAAAACAAACAAACAAACAAATCATGTATTCTGGGAAGTGTTGTTGCAACCTTTTCTTGAAAACACAATCTACTGTGGAATTGGTTCAGTAAATAATGGAACTCTGGAAATATGATTTGATTCATATGCTTTCAAAGAGCCAGTCACATCTTTACTTCCTTCATTGAATGTATCGTTTTAGAGTAAATGCTACTTTAATTTTCATCTTGATAGTTTAAGGAAAGCAAGTCATGGTTGAAAACTACACCATTATAAAGCCCATTAAGAAACATACATTTTCCATAATAGTAGAAAGAGCAGTTCAGTTTATTAGCTTTCTCTATGATGAATCACAAAAGGAATCAGCTTTACACTAGGAAGTCAGCTCAGCTCAATAAACTAATCAATGAAGTAAGGCTTGAGCATATGTTATATACACTCTACTCCCCTCAAGATATTTTAAGCTCATCAAAATAGTCCAAACCAGATGCAGATCCAATTTCTTTTCTTTAATGCAACAGTAAAATCTATCCCAGAAATGATTTTTTTACACACTCTTTGGAAGATTTTACAATATATTCTCATGCATTCTTGAATGTCTATTTTCCTCACTGTTCAGCCAATCAATCAGAATATAATGGAAAGTAACTGTAAAAATTGAGGAAACTTGTAATACAATTGGCTTTTCATAATTATGTATTTATTGGCAGAGGTTAGGAAAGTGATAAAACATTCAAATATGACTTACATGTAGATTGATACCAATGCATTCTTCTTGTAGCATATGCTCAGCATCAAAGAATATGAAATAGAGGGGTTGTGAGATTCACATTCATCTAGGCATACATGCCTGTCAATAATAATTTGTGGCAGGCAAGTCACCATGCTAAGTGTTTTCCTCCCTTTGCTTCTTTTAATGCTTATGATAAGCTTGTACGGTGTCTAAAAGAATAGAGGGTTTTTGGTTTTTTTTAATCCATAATGAAAAGAAATTCTGGGATAAGCAGTCTAAGGCTTATGTGGCAACTCACCAGTGATATAACGATCTCTATTTTTTTCTATACATCAACTTTTGCACTTCCAGGTCTTCTGTCTGAATTCCAAGAGGAAAAAGGGGAAGGCCAAATGCTGACAGGCGTAAGGGCTGATTGCAGACACTAGTCTATTTCTTAAGAAGAAAAAGAAAATCTTGCTAGAAGCAACACCCAGGCACTTTCTTACATATAATTAATGAGAACTGGATCACATGGTCACCCTTAAATTATAGGAAAGTATGGGAAAACACATATTTATTTTCTTTATTTTCCTCTATAGTAGAGAAAGCCTAAGGGAAAGATAGGGTTTTGGAATATTTTTTTTTATTGAAGTACAGTTGATTTACAGTGCTGTGTCAGTTACAGGTGTACAGGAAAGAGATTCAATTATATATATACATATATATATATATATATATTCTCTTTCAGATCCTTTTCCAATGTAGATTATTGCAAGATATTGAATATAGTTCCCTGGGCTATACAGTAGGTCCTTGTTGTTTATCTATTTCATATATATTAGTGTGTATATATTAATCCCGAACTATGACTTACATGCAGATTGATACCAATGCATTCTTCTTCTAGGATATGCTCAGCATCATAACTTCTGTATATCTATCTATTTATCCCTCCCCCCCTTCCCCTTTGGTAACCATAAATTTGTTTTCTACATCTGTGAGTCTATTTCTGTTTTGTAAATGAGTTCATTTGTATCACTTTTTATATTCCACATATAAGTAATGTCCTATGATATTTGTCTTTCTCTGGAATATATTCTTTGGCACTCACTTTATAGTGTCTGCTGCACATTCTATAGAGTCAGTACATTTATTATCATCCATGTTTTACGGTTGAGATAAGTGTGGCTCAGCCCTTGAAGGGGTTAAGCAGTTTTCCTAGTGCCATGTGGTCAGTGACTAGTGGATCTAGGCTACAAACTGTGCATCTGAATTCAGAGTCACATTTTCAACTGCTATATAAAGTTGCTTCCTATTACAGTCCTGGATCAAAAAGTCATTATTTCAAGAAATCTCCCTTCATAAGCCTTTCCCCTCACGTAAACATCAAGGGCAGATATTAACAATTTTGGAGCATCTGCCAGACACCAAGTGTTTCCATAAATGTTATCTTTATGAAATCCTTTGAATTATATGTTACCTCCAATTCTTAGATTAAAAAAAACACCAAAGCTCATAAATTTAAGTAATTTGTCCATGGCCACACAGAAGTAAGGGAGGGCTAGGATTTGATTCCAATTCTGCATAATTTCAAAGCTTTTTCTCTTTTTTTACTACACAATAAGGTTTTAATTTTCCTAAATATAAATGACTATTGCTGATACTACTCACCTATATGTAGTCTGCAAAGAAGATTGGGGAAGTAATTTAACTTCTGTATATCTACCTATCTTCTATAGATAGATATATAGACATATATTTAATTGTGGTAAAAAAACAATTTATTATCTTAATCTGTATAGTTCAGTTGTGTTAACTATATATACATTGTTGTGCAGCAGCTCTCTAGAAGTTTTTCATCTAGCAAAACTGAAACTCAGGACTTCTCTGGTGGTCCAGTGGTTAAGACTTTGCCTTCCAATGAAGGGGTGCAGGTTCTCTCCCTTGTCAGGGAGCTAAGATCCCACATTCCTCGCGGCCAAAAAACCAAAAACCATAACACAGAAACAATATTGTAACAAATTCAATAAAGACTTTAAAAAAATGATCCACATCAAAAAAAAAAAATCTGAAAAAAAAAACCCCAAAACTGAAACTCTATATCCATTGAACAGCTCCCAATTTCTCCCTTCCCCAAGCCCTTCGCAAATACTATTCTACTTTCTGTTTCCATGAATTTCACTGCTTTAGATACCTCATAAAGGGGAATCTACAGTACAGGTACACCCCACTTTTCAAAAGTTAACTTTACACCACTTCAGTTTTATGGAAAGACCTACGTTGGTACCTGATTTTGCTAACTGAAATAAATCCTAAGAGGATTTTTGCTTTTACAAAAAAAAAAAAAAAAAAGGTGAAAAGAGAAAATAGTGTTCAGCATTTGTTTTGCAATAAGCTTTTATAGAGGCAGTGCACAGCCTGAGCAGCAAGAATGGCACCACCAAACTCCTTCTCCAGGAACTACACAACACCTCAGCATCAATCTGCCATAGCTTTCAATTTTGTGAGCATATGTACTTTATTTCTATTTATTGTGGGCATCTGTTAGCAAGATGTGTCCTAAGGTAATTGATGTGTCCTAAGGTAATTGCTTCTTCGCTTTACATGGTTTAGGCTTAGAAAAGTTTTCATAGGAATGCACTTATTTCACTTAGTGTATTGTCCCAAGTTTTATCCAAGTTGCAGCATGTGGCAAAATTTTCTTCTTTTTAAAAGCTGAATAATATTCCATCGTATGTATATACCACATTTTCTTTATCCATTCATTTGTTGATAGCTATTGAGTTGCTTCTACCTTTTGGCTATTGCAATAATGCTGCAATGAACATGCGTGTGCAACTATCCCTTCAAGATCCTGCTTTCAATTCTTTGGGATATATATAGGATTGCTGAATCATTGTAGAAGTAATTTTAATTAATAAAAGGATTTAAAATATGAAATCTGTATATTCCATTTAGAGATTGCCCTTTTTTTCCTTCACCCTTTATCCCTGCAGTCTCATGCTAGGACAATTAATATTTGGCCTTTGACTTCTCAGTTATATATTAATATAAATAATCTTGTTTCTCCAGTTCATCAGTATGTGGATCCTGTATGCATAGAGAGGCATGCTGGGGTTTAATCCCAGGTATGCTATTCACTTTCTCTGTGTCCTTGAGCAAGTATATCAGACACTCTGTGCCTCAGCTTTGCTGTGTAAATTACAAATAAAATAGTAGCTACTTCTTAGGGATGTTGTAAGAATTAAACTAGTTATTATGAATAAAGTTCTTAGGATAATGCCTAGTATATATTATGTACTGGCTAAAGTTACTTTTCATTATTTTTATATTGTATTTTACCTCCCACTCTTTTTTTCTTATTATTATCAGAAGCCATTCCCTCTCACAATTCCTCATAGAAAAACATGGCTCATTCTCACTATACTTAGATTAGTGTGTCAACTGCAATTTCCTGTATTACAGTTATTTGTCAAAGGTGGTTAAATCAGAATTGAACTATGGTGTGCTTGTGTATCACAGATGTTCAACTGCAGACCAGTCAATACCATCAATACATTTTAAAGTTTCACCTTCATGTGCAATTGAATTTTTGTATATAGTTCTAGGTACATAGTGAAAGCTCAGCATGTACTATTACACTTTAGTTTATAATAATTATTGAAGTCAAAAACTATGTCATATTCATTGTTGTAATCCTAGCAAAAAAGAAAGAACTAGAAAGACCTGGATCTTGTCTTTCCTGGTCCTTCTTCTCTTCTTCCATTCAAATTATCAAGAAAAAGAGGTGTATAATAGAGACAAAGGAAAAGAAAAACACATTAACTGGAATTTTGGTAACAAACGTCAAATTTAAAAAAAATCTGTAAATTAGCCCTTTGCTCTTAGAACGAATATATACGTAAAAATTTACTGCACTAACGTGCACCAAATAAAACCTGCCTGTATCAGAGAAAATAGAGCTGGAGAGACAAAGAAGCTTTCCTGATGCATAGGTCAACTTTGCCAAGGCATACTGATCCAGCCATGGCTGGTGACTGTGCAGTGGGAGGCACAGAGTTCCGAGTTGCCAGGGGATGCCTCTAGCTCTGTTTTTCCAGGCAGAGAGAAAGTAATTATGTGACCATAAAGGTCATTAACTGTAATCAGTTCTAAATCTCTCAGTAGTGCCCTCAAACACTGTTCTCGGTGTTTTCCATTTTTCCCTCCAAATGTCTCCAGTCTTCTGCCCTCTGCTCTGTGTCCCAGAAAACTGACCTGTATGGATCAAATCAAATGCCCCTTGCTCTCGGCTCCCAGATAAATTTTGCCACTGAGGAGCACTAGCAGAAGATTGGAGGGAAGAAGGGAAATGATGTCACTGAGGTATTTATTCCACAGGATCCTCCAACAAGGTTGCCACCAGTTGCCAGGGTTGCCACAAGTTGCCAGCATCTGTCAAATGTCCTTTTGCCCACAGATATTTTTTTCTTGCTCCCTGCCACTACTCCCTCCCCTCTCATCCTTTGGCACCAGCTCTTCCTTCTGGAATTAGTTTCAGGATTATGGAAGATGCTTGGAGGTTTTCCTAACTCATTCCCATACTTTTGTAAAGTGTCCTTTTGTTAAACCCTCCTCAAGTTACACAATTCAACTATCCCATCATTCTCCTTCTGGGACCATGACTGAAAAACACATCAAAACACTCTGAATTAAGAGTACATGTTCTTACCTTTCTTACTCATCCTTGAGAAGACAAAGTCAGGAAAGATGGGAGGGATTATGCACGTAGTACAAATGGCTCTAGTTCTTTTATAATATGTCTTAAAATCCAGAGTTTACTTTATAAACACAGAATTTATAAGCAAACGACTGAACTTGATGTGTGTAATGTTGTCTGGGTTACCCAAGCTCACGGTTTCTAGTTTGCCAAATGGAATGTTTACTATTGGTCCCTCATATGGCACAGGCTTTTCTACTCATCAGCTGAGATCATTAATTTTAAAATGTGTGGTAAAACGATATGCTAATATTAATATCAATGCAAAGTGAGGTTTTCACAATTTTGAAATTTTATTATAAGAGTAATCTTTTAAAAAGGCAAGCCATAATGAAGAATTGAAATTTTAGCACAATAAAGGGTTTAAAGCTAAAAAAGTGAAAAAAGTAAAAATCTAAATCTTATTATGAACATAAACAATTTTTAGTAGCGTACTTGAATCAATATTCAGAAATTTGATTTATGGTAAATGTTGAATGTATCATTACTAAAGTTACCTATTATATACTATTATCTTTTTTTTTTTTTTTTTTTGCGGTATGCGGGCCTCTCACCGTTGTGGCCTCCCCCGCTGCGGAGCACAGGCTCCGGACGCGCAGGCTCCGGACGCGCAGGCTCAGCGGCCATGGCTCACGGGCCCAGCCGCTCCGCGGCATACGGGATCCTCCCAGACCGGGGCACGAACCCGTATCCCCTGCATCGGCAGGCGGACTCTCAACCACTTGCGCCACCAGGGAGGCCCCATATACTATTATCTTAAAGATGTTTTCCTATTTTATTGAGCATAAAAATGTTAACAAACTAATTTTTTGTGACTATTTGGATTGTAATTTTTATTTATTGAAGTGCACACGCTGAAATGCAGAGAGAAAGCTCATGAGTACCATGTAAAGTGAACTAAATATTTATTCCAATAAAATTATTCAGAAAAGGCTGTTTGGATTTTAATACTGTGAAAAATGTTAAAAGCAAGATAGTATACTGACACAAACAATTTTAATGAGAAAACATACTTTATGCTGTGTCAAGGGGGAAAATACTAAAATTACTTTAGCAGTTGCATTTATCACTTTTCTTTTACTTAAAGCATCTTGTGTCAATTTTAGTGGTAACAGCAATCTTCTCTCTAGATTAGTCTACTTTATCTACTTCAAAAAACATTGAAATAATTATGAAGCATGCATTTTCATTAATAAAGCAGATTCACAACAGTTCTTTTTTAGCAGATTTAAAAAAGGAGAACATAGCTTTGATTAATGTTTCCTTGAGAGGAGTTGAGACTATAAAGTACAGTGGAGAGCAATTAACTGTATTATTTTTTAAAAATTAAGAAAATGCATTTTTAAAAATGTGGTGCCTTTTTAAATAGCACAATAAAGTTATTCCAAAACAGGGGTTGGCAAACTTTTTCTGTAAAGTGCCAGAGGATAAATATTTAGGCTTTAAGGACCACTTGATTTCTCTTGTACCTACTCAACTGTGCCGGTACAGTGCAGAAACAGCCGCAGACAATACTTAAATGAAGGGGTGTGGCTGCGAGCCAGTTACTATTGCTGTGGCCATAGTGTGCCACTTCCTTTTCTAAAAAAAAAAAAAAATACAGGCATAGCTCATTGTACTGTGCTTTGCTTTATTATGCTTTGCAGATACTGCATTTTTTACAAATTAAAAGTTTGTGGCAGCCCTGGATTGAACAAGTCTGTTGGTGCCATTTTTTCCAACAGCATTTGCTCATTTTCTGTTTCTGTGTCACATTTTGTTAATTCTCTCAATATTTTGAAACTTTTCATTATTTTTATATTTGTTATGGTAATCTGTGATCAGTGGTCTTTGATATTACTGTTATAATTTTTTGGGTGCACCACAAACCATGTCCATATAAGACAGCAAACTTGACTGGTGAAATGACAACAAAGAATTGAGGATATTACATAAACTTCATTGACAGAGCAGAGTCAGGGTTTGAGAGGATTAACTCCAATTTTGAAAGAAGGTCTATGGTGGGTAAAATGCTATCAAACAGAATTCCCTATTACAGAGATATAATTCTTGAAAAGAAGAGTCAATCAATGAGGAGAACTCCATTTTAGTCTTACTTAAGAAATTGACACAGACACCCAACCTTTAGCAAACACCCTCCAGATCAGTCAGCAGCCATCAATATCTAGGCAAGACTCTCCACCAGTATAAAGATTATGACTTGCTGAAGGCTCAGATGATGGTTAGCATTTTTCAGCAATATTTTTAAATTAAGGTATGTACGTTTTTTAGAAATAAAACTATTGTACACTTAATAGACTACAGTATAGTGTAAACACTATAATAACTTCAGTATTGGGAAACCAAAAAATTTGTGTAGCCCTCTTTATTGTGATATTCACTTTATTGCAGTGGTGTAGAACTAAACCTGCAATATCTCTGAGGCATGCCTGGTAGTCTGTATTATATTTGATTGGATATCAGGAATAATTTTTCAGAACTCTTATAGTACTTGTTTAAAATATATCAGCTGACATTGAGTCCACACTGGAAATAACAAATAAGGAGATAACAAAGATTATGCTCTTACTGAATAATATAGGGTTTCTGTGCTTCAAACAGAATTGAGTAAGCTGCTTTTTAAGTCTAAACACCTCTTCTGTGAAGGAAACTTGTTCTAGTTTTGGAATATGAACAATCACATTGTCATCAGAATAGTTACTTGTAACTGAAAGAGAAGTGTATGTATAACTAGAGGTACTGTATTTAATTTCAGGTTACAGGTATACAAGCTTGGAGCATGTATCTAATATACTGAGCCTCAGTTTTTCCATCTGTTACATAGAGCTCATTCATTTGAAGTCTAAGTTATTAATATATAATGCACTTAAAGTTCCAGACACATGGCAAGTGCTCAGGAAACACTAAAACCTCCTTCATCTTATTCAGGTTTTTTTGTTTTGTTTTGTTTTGTTTTTTAATAAAAACAGCATTGGACCTGAAGGAAGAATCACAAACTTTCCTTTTTTTTTAAGTACTGTATTTTAGTGGCAGAGAATTTTACTTCACTAACTGTTTCCTCAGTTGAATGAATACATATGAAATGAAAATGAAATAATACATTTTCATAACACAATGTATTTGGAATGGCCCGAGTATTAATCCTTACTAATATATATTTTTCTCATTGATTCACCTGGGGAATACTATCTGGAAGTTCCGATTGGGATGAAATCACAAGTTGTTAGAATAATCCAGTGTCATTGTCTTGGTAGTGAAAATCATGCATACATATTAACTATCTTTGCTTAACCTTCTAATTCATTCAGTTTAATTTATTTTCAGAACTCTGTGTCAAAGAGAACTCTTAAATTTATTTTCTTAATTGGAAAAATGTGAAATAACATTGATCATAAATTAACTTCAATGCTGAAATCATGATTACATACTCTAAGACTAAAAAGGGACATATCTGTATGAAAACTATAAAAAGACACATTTTAAGAGAATGTAACTATTTCATAACTTTACTGAATTTATTTTGTACTTAGAATCATTAAAGGACATAATACTTTGATAAATTGAGATAACTTTGCCACACACAAAATCCTCCCCAAAATGATGAAGCAGAAGCCACTGCAATCACAAGCCATAAAACTTTATTATATGATGTGACTACATACACTTTATGGACACAAATAACTCTTATTACAGTGGTTTATTGAGATCCAAACTATTTCTATTTAGGTCAACTATATCTTAAAAGTCCTTTAATTAGCTCTTTCCAGCTTAACTGCATTACAGGCTCATCTTAACTATTCCCAGACTCAAAGCTTCCAGGTACATATTTCATTGTCCAACAATAAATTAATTTATTTTGAGACAAATATTTCAGAAATTGTTTGAGAATCAGAATCAACTTCCTGGATTTGTCTGGTCACACAGTTGCCTATTTATATTCACAGTTCTTCCTTCCTCTCTTTGTCCAAATACATTATTTTTTTTTCTTAGTTAGAAAGAAAGAAGAGAAAGTTATTTGAAGAGAAAGCCCTTTTCGTGAGGAACAGATTCTCACAAAATAATAATAATCTGGATAGATTATACTTCAGGAGATTATTCTTTTTTTCATCCCTAATGTGGGAAACATAGATCAGTAAGAAAAATAAGCATTTGATTAAAATGTTAAAAGTAATAGCAAACAAGATTGTAATACATCCAGAATTTCCTTTCAGTGTTTTAGTGTTCATTTACACCCAAATACCTACTATGCAATACAGGATTCCCTCTCTTCTTACACACAACATGTCACTCAGTTGCCTGTTAATCACAGCTTCATGTTTGCCATTTTTCCTTTTTTATTCAGGATCTGTCTTTCCCCCTTCTCCATTGAACTTCAATCACCAGCGTACTGACCTTCATTCTTTCTCACCTCATGTATTACAGTAGCTTCCTAACTGGCTTTCCTTACTCCAAACATCGCACACCAATAAATGAAACTCTTGTGATATTAATAATGGTGCTTCTGTACTCATGTATCTTTGTGAACTCTTCAAGAATTGATATCACTCAGCCCTCTGAAGTTCATATTCTTGCCTCTCTACCATAGGGCTAGACTTATCTTTCTAGCCTCATCTTTGCTTCCCTATATGAATCTTAACCTTAAATCGAAATGGAACTTTTATTTGTGCCCACGCTTCTGTTTTTTATTCAAGCTGTTTACTCAACTTGAAAATGTATTCTCTGTTAACCTCACCTACTGACATATTGAATTCTCAAGCTCCCATCTCTAAGCCTATATTCTCCAAGAAACTTTCCCAGAGTTATCCTCCATCCCTTAAATTGTATAACTAGTCTTCTGATTATATTATAATCTCCTCCAGAGTTCATTTTTATATTCCCTGTTGTATCTAAGTCAGCACTTTATATATAAGAAGTGCTGCATAAATATTTGAACTAGGTTATGTCATTTCCAAAATGCACAAGCAGAAAAAGACAGAACTGACCTTACATTGACTACAGCAATATGGTCAACAGTGTCTGGAAACTCCATTTGGAATGTTTTGATAGAGGGTTGATAATGATTTCTGTGACTTTACAGTGCTCTGTCAAGGGCTCGCTAGCAGTAAAAAACAATGACCAACAGAAACATAATACCAAGTATGTCTAAACTTCATTTGGTGTGACATTGAAGAGTTAAATAAATTTGATGATATAAAGAAAAACAGCTTGGTCAGAAATTATTTTCAAAATGTTTTTGGTGGGACATATGCTAAATTATTGAATGTCTAAATGATCACTTAAACTCCAGCACTAAGTTCAATGAAATAATTCTGAATGGTATCTTGCTGAATTTTGCAAGAGTGAAAATAGACACTGGTATAAAACTGATAATTTTGTACATGTATTTATTCATTTATTATATATTTAATCAATTTTTGGTTATTAATTTAAATTTTAAACTCAAACAAATCATCCTATCTAAATCTCTTGTGTAATCAAAGTATGAGATGCGTTTCTTCACAACACCTTGACCTGGAATACATCTTACAATTATGGGCCCTTGATGTGAGAGTACTGTCAATCATTCTTTTTGATGCTGAATCATTGGAAAGAATGCAGCTCTCAATATTGATCTTGTTCTTAAACTGAAATATAAGATATTATATGATTAAATTTGATGTCAGAATATGGGAACACACTAAAGGGGAAAAAAAACCCTGGTGATTATTTGTATATTTACCCACACTTATTGTACTTTAACCTAAAGTTAATGTTTTTAAAACTCCTTAATGAAATCTATATCTTTAAAATAAAATGTAGCCAATGAATTATCTAATTTCTGCTTACATTAACACTTTATATTTAGTTAGATTTATTCTTTAATTTTGTCCTTTCCCTACTGAATTCTCAGGAAATCTAAGTTCTTTTTTTTCTTGATAAACTTGGCCTTTTAGGAATTGATTTCAATTGAGTCTATCTATGCAATTCAAGAATAGATAAAATATATCATGCAATTGTAAGCCCAAGAGAATAAAATCAAGCTAGTCACAATTTACCTTCTTGATACTTCTAGATCCTGGTCACATATTTAGAGGATGGCTCGATGTGAATTAACACTTTTCCAAATTATTCTAAGTCCCTCTGCTCTAATTATCTCTCCCCACATCTATATCCACTTTTTTGGTCTATATTAGTGTTAAAAACATTTAAATCAGTCAGGAAACACAAGTGCCAGTGAATCCAATAAAATTAAGATATAACTCACCTGGAGAAAGAGGAGGATTTTAAAAAAATTATTTCTCAAGATGATAAAACTAATACTTGAAAGAAGAGAGAAACAGGGATTAGACTGCATACCTTTTGAAAGTAAGCTCTACTTGATTTCTTGTAAAAATAATCTAACTGCATTTTCACCTTTTCATTCTCATTTTTAGAAATAATAAGATTTTTACACACTTCCCTTTCTGATATGCTTGTTTAAACAGAACTGCTCAAAATGCCACTGGCTTTGAAAACAAAGCACTAGTTTTGATGATATATACAATGAATGTATACAGAAAAGCATCTGTCATATATTTATCATCATATCATATTTTATTTCCACTTGTAAATACTGTCAACATTTAAAGCCAAGTGAATGGAACACCAGTGAGAAAATCAAAGCTATTAATATTAACCATTTTTAAGAATTTTAAAATAGGGTCATGCTGATAGACTTGAAAGAATCCCAGAATTAAAATTTCCCCCATGATAATGAGCAGGCTATAGCTTAAAACATGGAAATAGCCATGATACATTTTAGTGAAATGATTTATTCTTCATTTTTCATTTATCTTTAAATGAATGCTTACGTTAAGAATATCCATCAATACTCAATGTTATAACAATGAATGCATGAGCACTTTGTAAGTGAATATATACATGGCCAAAGTTTAAGTTGGCTCTCCATTCAGAAAAAAACAGTGTCGGTGGATATTTGGGCAATATCATTTAATTAATGCTTACGTTTTTCCAAGATTTATAAGCAAAGTGAAAAAGTTCAGATGTAGGTGGTGGATACACAATGAAACATATTTAGATTAAAAAAAACAAAACATTATATATTCTAAAAACATAAGTATAACCATGCCAGAGCATACACATGTATTCACTATCCACGTGGTGTCAGGCTCACAGGTGATAGCTTCCTCCACATACCATAAGATAGGCCTTGATCACAAAATTATTCATCCTGATAGTTGCTCTTGACAATGGAAACAATTTTTAAAGGCTATCTTCAAGATCACTCTGGTGATTTTACAGATAATTAGGCAATGGTGAATGAATAGGGAGTTCTTATAAATAGTTGATATGCCCAACTAGTTACAGGAATAGATTAATTAAAACCTAAATTTATCTCGCCTCTTAATAAAACAGACATTTTGGAAACTATTAAGCAACAGGCTTTAAACTATAGTAAGACTATTTTTGTTCCTCTCAGAATTGAGAGAGCTCCACACACTCATGTTCATTAGAGGTGCCTCTAACAGAACTCCACCTTTAACATGATTTCTGTGCCTGCTCACATCTAGAAAAAGAGAATATCATTAAAATTGATAACAAAGTCGTAAAGTTGACCAAGTCCAAATTTAGGAACTGGGAAAGGCGATATAGAACACAAGCCTAAGACTGTGTTTCCAGAACATTTCTGGTCTGAAAAACGTTAATAGCCCATAATTAAGACCATATCCTCAATATGCATTTCAAATCAATTTGCTAGATAATAATTCTTTAGCCACAATGAGCAAATAGAAGCCCTGTTCCTCAATGTTTTTGGTTATTTTAAGGAATGTAACATTTTTGTAGAGGGTTAAGAAAAAGTCAGTTCTTTCTGTATTTAATTTCAGGGTCAGTAGATCTAAACACTTCAGTGTCAATCTCTTCATTCTTCATAAATGTTATGCGGCAGAGAATAAAATGGTTAAATGTAATATTCTTCATTTTTTTTCACCTTGTATTTAAATTACTTTGATGGTTTCCATCTTAGTTTGTAAATCACCAAACCTAAATATAACTGGAGTTTTATTTAATGTTTCATCAAGAAATGAACTAGATCAAAGATAAAGTAAAATGGCCTTTTCTTTTTAAATAATAAAAAAATTAAAAATAAATTAATTTGTTTTTGGTAGTAAAGTTTCTTGGAAGTCAATCCAATGAAATCATTGTTTTCATGTGTTTCATACGTTTCATATCTTTTCAACTAGCTCTATTCCAAACACAGCATAAAAAGAAAAAGCAAAAAAAAAAAAATCAAATTAACAATATTTTCTAGGCAAAAACATATTACATAAATATTAGGCATTAGATTAAGCTACCATTACAAATGATAGGTTATGCTTAAATAAAATATATATTAAAATTATTCCATCTTTGAAATATGAATCACAGAACTTATAAATTCAAAATCATAATAAGATATATGTAAAAATAAAGAAAATTAAAGTACAAATATATAATACTATTTTAATATACTGAATTTTGCAACTAATCTGTTTTACATAAATTTATGTATATTAATCTGAAAGCTTCTACTTTATTTACCTAAGAAAGCTGTAAAATAGTTAAAATAACTATTCACATTTTAACCATTGGTTTCCCTGCATTTTAAATTTAAACTTCATGTTATTGAAGGACAGTCGATTATATTGGATTTAGTCAGACTTCTTATGAGTTTTGCCTAATAAGTAGAATTTATAAGTAAAGATAGCTAACCCAGTAAACCAGATTGAACAGGGCAAAAGCTGTTGGGAAAAATATTCGAGAATAGGAATCAATTTTGGCAATGCGTATATGTATCCTCCCTTCCCTCCATGATCCTGTTCTGCAGTCTTCAAAGCAACAGAAGAAGCTGGCACAATCTTTGCCCTCCAAACACTGGTACCCATAATCATCTTCTTGCGGCAGAGAAAGGCTATTCATTGGAATGAGAGTAGATCCTGGATGGAGTCCAGAGGACATCTGAGTAAAATAATAAATGAGTTTTGAGAAAAAAAATCATAAAGACGATCAATTTGTCCCCTCAAGGCAAACTCTGAGAGACTGACACGCAGTAAAAATAATCTTATTTTCCAAAAATCAAATGAATACCCAATTCTAACATGTTTTTAGATTATAATTTACCTTGTGGCACATAAAAATATTATTTTACATTCCCAAGATTTTGCAGGGAAAAAAACACTCAAAATTAAATATATTTTATACCTTTAGAAAGTTGTTCTACTGAATTATTGTTAACCATGAATCTAATTCTAAAATGAGAATGAACTATATTTTTCTATGATATTTTACAGTAAAACATTTACAATGCTATAAACATGTGTTGGTTTGCTATGGTTATATTCTGTACTTTATCTTAGTAATAATGAGAACAAATAGTAAAGATGACATTCTGATAAAGCAGAAAACTTTAAGGAGCTATGAATAAATAAAAAAGATATTAGGTCTGGAGTTGTGGATAGGCACAAAACATCATATTTGGGAGGTAGAATGTGCAGGAGGTAAAAATTCAGGTTGGGGAACAACTGGTATTCAAAATTCTGTTAATTCTACCAAAATGCTGCTCATTCCAGCTATCCAGCTGGAATTATATTACCACCTAATTTTTGTGATGGTTGTGATGAATAAACTTCATAACATGTAAAATGATCCGTGCTTCATCTTGCCCAGTAGTAATAGTTATTATTTTTAACAAGATTTTTTGGGACACATATCAAACTAACTCTTGATGATACCATGTTCTGAATAATACTTAAATAAGAACAAGAATTTTTAAAAATATAAAAAATTGAATATGGCCAGGGCACTGCGGAATATTAAACCCAACACTTTGGAACAATCACTTTGGAGCAATCACTTTGGAGTCAGGATATTGTGGAATATTAAAGCAATCACTTAAGCTGAAATTCCAGCTCTGCCCAGTAGAGTCCTATAACTTTGAACAGGAAATGTCACTGCTTTTTTGTGTCTGCGTCTTTTGCCATACCAAAGCCACAATAACAAGACATAGATCTGTTTGATGAGTAAATGAGATGATATACATAAAACACCAAACGAAATATTTGAAACATATCAACTATTCCCTTGCCAATTGATAATAGTGTTGTAATTGTCATTGCTACTGTTGATTCCTGGAGAGGATATATCATAATTCACTATAAAATATGTGCTAAAACAAACAATAATAACAATAATAGCAACAACAAAAGCTTGGACCTCATCAAAAATGTTCCTGGAAAGAAATACATTAATGAACATTTGAATAAAATGGCAAGTAAAATATGAGTGAAGATTGCCATTTTAGTAACTCTTCATCTCTCAGGACTTCCACATATTTCAGGGATTATTTTAAAATGTGAATCTCACAATTTACTATAATCAGTGGTGTCATTATGTAAACACTGAGCACAAGGCTGAGATTATAACAATTGTTATATCCTGATTTTAAATTCTAATGAAAATGTTTATAAAATTTTTGCATCCTAAATTTTGAAATAAATAAATCTCAAAGCCATGAAAATTAAACATTGTATGAGAAAGATTTAAAAAACTAAACACAAAAAATGATAATTTTTAAAAATTTGGACCAATATTCAAACCCATTTCATTTCTAAAAAGAAACATAGAATCTGACCCACTACATATTAAACATTCAGTAGATGCAAAGAGAAGCAAATAATCACATTTAGTGATATTTTTAAGTGATAAAACCATCACAAAAGTCATAGCATCCATATTAGGAACAAAATGTGCAGCCTGAACATAAGAAGCAATGCCCTAAACACAAATGCATGACTTCACTTGCCTAGATATATCATGAAAAACAGAGGCAGTATATTATTAAATGTTAATGACAGATCTTTTGAGATTGACACTTGGAGATACCCGACTAGACTCCTAAATTTTAGTGGAGCACTAAACTTATGTATAAAAATGAGGCAAATTGGTATTCATTTTCTTGTTACTTAATACTTAAATAGCATATGTTCCAATGTTAACCAGAGTGAGAAGTGGTTAAAATGCAAGTTTGTTAGTCCGCAATTTCAAGGTTATATGGCATAAAACACATTCCATATATCATTCAGAACTACCATAAATGGGAAGATGGTGTGTTTGTTAGAAGATATCAATTGTGCATGAGAGGTATGATTAAACATTAAAGTACACAAAAATAGAGAAAAACTGCAAATGGTTCATTTAAAACATGGACCAATCCCTGGTGATCAAAATAATGGAGAGCTTCTTATTGCAGTGACAATTTAGATTGACAATTTTCTAGTTTCCTGCTGCATCCCCCAAAATGCCACTAATTCATATATTGAAAGAAACTAGGCTTTATTGAATGATGAATGTGACTAGGAATGAATTGTATATGTATTGAGAAAAATAGCCAAAGAGCTGACACAGTATCAGTAAAATAAAATACTTTTGACACATTTGTGACCTTGGAAACCACTGAAAAATTAATTGGAACAATATAAACATTATATGCCTTATTTATCTGAAGTACAACAGCAAAATCCACCTTACAATTTCTCAAATAAAAATCCTGCTGCCCCCCAAATAGCAAACAGTGAAAAAATAAAATAGATCCATTTAAATGACATAAAAAGAAACAACACAATTGAATAGAATTTCCTTTTACTTCAAATGATGTAGTTTTGAGAATATGCCTTTTTTGTTATTTAAAAAAGTCACTAAGAATAGCTGAACTTAACATTTTGAGAAATCCATCCCATTCTCACTATTAAAGATACATATGTGTCTGTTTATATATTAAATACTCTTACTTATAGATTAATCATATAGTTAAATATACAAAATATATTTTAAGCACCAAGACCAATAATATAATAACTATTTAGATCATATACTAATACAATTAATAATATTAAGTATTAGCAATATGATTAGCAAACATTATTAGGTCATGTTATTGATACTATGAAATATTGACTAATATCACTATTAATTTCTCATTCAAAAAGTGGCACATGAGAATGCCAAACTAAGCACAGATTTTCTCCGATCAACTTTCACAAAATCCCAGTTATTTATCAGTCAGAATTTCAAAAATTACAAAATCAACATCAATGTTTAAAAATAGACATGAGGTGGATTTTGGTGATTCTGAGTTGTCAATTTTTGTACTTCAAGAATTAGAAGTTAATGGAAATAATTATCAGAGGAAAGTAAAAAATAGAAAGTTAAAAAAAAATTCTGAGGGTTGGGACCAAGGCTGTGAAGCAGAGAATTGTATTATCACTTGTACATTTATATACTGTTTGATTCGTTCATTTGTTTCAACCATGCACAAGTAAATTTCTTACTGTATTTCACATTTCATCAATATCAAATAATCCTTCCTAGGAGCTTTGCCAATTACCATTACAGGAAAGAAGGTTTATAATTTGTGAAACTATGTATTGATTCATCTTTTCATTATTTTTTTTTGCTCTGAAAGGTAAAAGAATGTTTATTCATATAGATATACACTGGCTGAAAATACGATATTTTTTGTGTGTGAAGAAAATGTTATGGTTGGGTATTGTGGGCAAAACCAAACAAACAAACAAGAAACAAAAAACAAAACCTTCCACTCTAATACCCTAGTTCCACTCTCAGTAACATATGACTCATTGAACTACTGCAATAGTCTTTATCTCCTTGCTTCTTTTGCCATTCAAGTATATACTCCATGCTACTTATAATTATCTTTCAAAAACATAGAAGCAAATATGCCATCTTGCTTAAAAACATGCATGGCTTATCAGTGCTGACAGGGCAAAATTGAAATTTCTTAACATGGTACTGGAGACTTTCCACGTCTCGGCAATAAACCACTTTTCTATCCTCAACTTGGGTATTTTCTTTCCTAAGATTCCTCTTTTCTATAGCGCTGTCCAAGAGAAGTTTTTGCAATGCTTGAAGTGTTCTGTATCAGTATTGTTCAATATGGTAGCCACTAGTTACATTTAGCTATTAAGCATTTGAAATGTGACTAATGTTACTAAGATATTAAATTTTAAAGTTTGGTTGATTTTAATTAATTTAAATCAACCTAGCCATATGGCTAATGGCTATTGAATTAGATGAAAAGCCTGAGAAATATACAAATCTACTTTTTATTCTTATATGTATGCCTCAACTTGGCTTACACGGTTCCTTCTCTCTTAAATATTCTTGATAATTTGTTTTCCTGAAAACTGCAATTTATTCTTTAAAGAACTACTTCAATGATGCCATGCTTTCTTTTTAATTATCTCTATCAAATTCCCTTTGGAAGAGTTAGTTTACATACATTTTGAATAAATTATTTACAATGAAATGAAAAAGGCCACCCACTGCCCTGTTGGTTCACAATGACATAGCTTCTTCTCAACACTATGTGCTTGTTAGTGCTTCACAGACCATATTACATGATGTCTCAAGATTTCCTCTGTGCATAGGACAGGCCATTTAGTTCGGACTTTGTGGTACCTATCTCTATTTCAATAAGAACGTCTTTAAATATTCTTAACTTATATCTATTATAGAAAATATTTTGCTGCCCAAAAGGTATTTGAAACCAGTCACCTAACTGCTACTTCCTTATAGTGTCTTTGTCTACTTTTGATTTTTATATTGGACTGTTATTTGTACTGTACTTTATTATCTTAAATTTACACTTCCAATGTATTTTTGCACAACTAGATTCAAAGATCCCTGAAAGCAGAGAACACATTCTGTCGTTATTTTCTTCATAGTGCCTTGTTCATGGCTGGTGAAATAAACTTTCTTCATTTAACATTTTAACCAATTGAGAGATTACAAATAAGTTCTACCTCAAATGGGTAGATCAGACTCCTGATGTAGGTATAACATGGTTTTCTGAGATTTTTTTTATCATCAATGGGCTATTTGAGTTTCAACAAGAACTACTCTTTAGTTAGCTGGTTTACTACTATTGCTTTTCTGAGATCTTTACATGTTTCATAAGGATCTTGATTCTATACTTCAACATAGGTAACTTACTAGATTCTCTTGAAAATAGATATTGATACAAACATACCTGAATCATATTCTTAATGAGTAGAACTGAAAACCCAATAAAATATATTGGATGGTAATATGGACCAAGTAAAAATGTCACTGACATTCACAATAAAAAATAAAGGAGAAAGAAATAAAGAAATATGGACATAAGTAAAGGACAGAAGGAAGAAAGGGATAATGGAAAGAAGGAAGGAAAGAGGGAGGGGGAGAAGAAGGGAGGGAAGAAGGGAGGTGGAGAGAGAGAGCAAGAAAGAGAAAGAGAGAAAAGGTCCAATATATCACGTGGAGAGTAAGGTAGAAAGCATCTTTTTTAATTTATATTTTTCTTAGAGGGGTCATTGAAGCTAAAAATCTATTGTGTTCAAATATCATCTCTTCCTGAGTAAAATAAATCGGAGTTTTCTGGGATTCTCAGCTAAGCAGTCAAAGAGATGTCAAGAAGGGGATTTTGGTATCTTTTAATAACAGACATGTTGACTTTTCAGTGACTCTAGGCAAGATCTTTGGTCCTGGTCTATTGCCATAAATAATTTGGTGAAGAAAAGGGAAATACTGGATTTTAAACAACTCAGAATTTTAAGCCTATAAAATAAAGTGGGCAGATGGAAGGACAGAGATAGATAGATAGAGAGAGAGAATGAAGATAAACTCACAAACAATTAAAACAGGTGTAAAGGCAAGATGCTGCAAGATTTCTGGGTCTAGGCTTGCATTTGATCCTCCTGGCTGGAACAGAAGAAAAACACAGATTCCACAAAGCTCTTAAATAGAATATTTTGAGACAACAGCAAGCAGAGCTACCTATTCTTCATAAAAGTGTGCTCTGATTTACCTGATTGGCAAGACCATATGGCTAAACACTGAACTAGGCAGGGAATCAGATTTGATTACTGATCCAATTTTTCACTTAAAGTGTCATTTTATATTGTAAAAGCTCACGAAGCACATAACTGAACAGAAAGAAACTACTATAGAATTTTATTTTGGATGGCTCTAAAAATATTTTTCTTACATAGGTAGTCAATTACCTATCAATTTAACTTTTGATATTTGCAATTTAATGCTTCAAAGCTCTCATTTATTTTTTATTCCTTAATTTTTCATCTTTAATATTTTGCTTCTTGGGTTTGGTGCTAAGTTTTAAATACTCAACATACAGACATTTTTTTCCTAAATAACTATTCTAGAACAGTGGCTAGAACATGGGTGTCCTTAATTAATATTTGATGAATGAATGATTAAATGAACATCATAACTTTAAAGCCCGTACTCCAATGTTTCAGCTTCCTGAGTAAATGAGACATCTGGTAATGTGGTTGAGAGCACATGATCTGGAGTCAAACTGATTATCTGTAGTCCTACAGTAGCCACTTATTGGTTGAGTAGCCTTAGATAATATTAGTGCCTATATTACATATTCTTGGAATGAAATTCTAGAATCCATGTGAGATTGTACATTGTCTGGCTTATAATGTTAATTATTTTTATTCTAAACATTTTCATTAACAATTTCCAAAAATAAAATTGTCAAGGTAGTAATCAAGCATAGCTGTGGATGAGTAAATGATGAAATGGAAAATCCAGAGAGGATGTTTGGTTTGGATTAAAGGAAGATAGTAGAAAACCTGTGTTTTTCTTTACCTAAAAAATTAGCAAATGGATTTTAAAGCTGAAATAATTGCCCCCTGATGCTTTGTCCACTCAGAGGCCATAATAAATCCTATGGATAAGCTAAAATCATGTCAAGTTGAGAGAGTCACATGTTAATTCTACCATGCAAGTTCTGAAATGTGTACCACCAACAATGTGCTCTCCTTCCTTGGGATATTGTGGGAATCTGGAACCAAATACACAAGGCTTTGGTCCTTGGAATATAACATAAAAAGTAAAATATAATTTAAAAGTATGGTAAAGTTTTATAAGGAAACTAATGAAAAATGAGGGAAGGGAGAAAAAGCATTGAATCCTAGAACTTAGAAATTTAGGACATAACATGAAAAATCCCATGCCTCATTATGTACATGCTATGGTAGGTTTACAAGCTTGCCACTCATGCATAACTGTTTTATATAGTTCTCAAGTATGTTGGTATTTTGGAAAAAAATCTGCTTTAAAAACATGTATTGGAATTAGCAATAAAGAGTCTTTTTTGTTAATATTGGAGAAAAAGATGTTTACTTTTCTGAGTCCTATGAAAACAGGCAACATAAAGGAAGAATTACAAGCTTGACCTCTGTCACCATAAAAGACCTGGGTTTGAGTCTTGGATCCTTCACTTCCTAAGTTTGTCCTTGTGCAAATTACTGAACTTGTATCTATAAGGTGCCTATGTGCATAAATGAAATTATGCATATAAAGGAGTTCCTGGAATACTCAGTGTTAGATATTACTTTAAGGTTGTTATAAGTGCCATTATAAAAAGAAATTATAGTTACTCATCCAATACTTAAGTATTTTAGAATCAGTAGAGTTAATTCTAATTCATCAGCTTGATGTGATGTAAGTTAAGGTGGATATATGCTTAGGAAGGGGGAGCAAGTGAGTACAAATATACAAAAGCCAAACAGATATCTTTTCTATGACATAGAAAGCTATGTCTTTCAAACACAGCTGAATACTAACATTAAAGAGAGATCTTTATCTCTAAAAATTAAGTTAATTTAGTGGGGTACCAGTGTAAGAAGTCCAAATCCTATCACAAAAATAGATTCAAAGAGAGAGTTTAAATAATTTTTAGGTACAAAGAATTTACTATTTGTAGAAAATTTCACAGCATAGTAACCACTCTTTACAAAGGTGATCCAAAAGTCTTTTCTAGGGAAAAATATAAGAATACTTTTGCTGGTGGGCAATGTTAGGTACTCCAGTTTCATCTTATCTTTTGTCAAGGTACCACTAGCAACCATATTAGTCTAAGAAAGTATAACATGAGTACTCAAAAGAGTATCTCTAACAGTAAATTGTTGTTTATAAAATAGAGACTTTTTTTTTAACATACCGAAGCCTTATTTTTTAGCTTTCTTTCTCTAGTAGGCTTAACTTTTTTGTTGCTGGTAAAATAATGCAAGGTACCATACTCCATCAAAGCTGCAAAAACAAAAATGAAACAAACAGAAACAAAGAGATCCATCGCAGTCACATAAGAAACCTTAGGTAAGGACTTCCTGGCAATTGTACTCAGAGTTGTCATAGTCAGAACTGTAGTGATACCTGTGGAGAGAGGGAAGAAAAATAAATGATGAAAAATAACTTAGACCATTTTTATTCTTCCAACTTATTTGGCAATATTGTGAGCAGAAATAAACAATGGAAACAAAAATATATAATTACTTGTGATTTACAGAAAAAGAAAAATTCTGGTAACCACAGTTACATTGTGTTCAATGTGTGCTTTGTGTCCCTGTGAGTTCTAATCATCTAAATTCTCCAGACTGCAGGTAGTTTACTCCCCATACCTATTATTCCCTTTCTCCATAATAATAGACTATCCAATTTTTAGCTAGTCTGCACCTGCCTGAAAGTACAATTTATTTGCCAGCTTCTTTTAGCTATGTGTGGCCACAGGCTGAAATCTAGCCAAGAAGAATTAAGTCAAGGGTGTAAACAACTACCAAAAGATGTCATTAGAAAGATAGGAAATGCCCTTCTTTCCCTCTACCTAATTTCATTTTGCTGGAATACAATAGCCAGCGCACCAGAAGCCATTTTAGAGCTCTACCCAATTTAATCTACAGTGATTTGAAGTTTCGTGCCACACACAGTTAAAAGTAATCCAAACTACTATAGAATTTTTTTTTTTTTATTACTTGAATTAGACCTATTTTTTTTTCATCTCGGTAAAGAATACAGGCAAAATGATATCAAGGGAATACTTTAAAAAGACAGAGTAAATCCTCATGTTTTGAAGAAGTCAACATATAAAATTAGAATACCCACCTGGGCCCCAGCCCTGTGTATGGATCTTTGGGGGTATCTGTTTCTCTTTATCCATGTCCTTCTTGTGGTTCTTACCACTGCTAATTTTAGGCCCCCTAACTCACAGCTGCACATGTTATGTCTCTTCTGATCTAAACTGCCTTAATTCTCATTCTTTGCCTCATGAAAGAAGGCACCATTAGTGGGATTGTTTTCTCTCCAAAAAGTACTAAACATAATGCCAAATGAATCTTAATTTGGTCAATTATTTATAAAGTGGCAACATCTGGGTTGAAAAAATAGAAAGTCCTCTTTGGTATGGTAAAGGCAACATCCACCTCTTTCCCTCATGTCTACACTGAAACATGCCTTAATAATAATTCCTTTCACATGCCCATCTTTTTATTTTTATCGCTTAGGATTGAAAAAATTAAAGATAATACACGTATAATGAATTGGAAGTCATGGAGGCAAATTAGGTTCAAATTCTGATGTTCCCACTCTTAACTCTGTGACCTCAGGGAAGTTTCTTAACTCCTCTGTGCCTCTCATCCAAAAAACGGGCACAGTAATGTAATAAATTTTGTGTAATATATATATATAAAAGGTATTTACTTATTTTTTAAAGTAGATGTAAAATCCTTCTTCATTTCTAGCACTAGAACTTAAAATTTCCCCTCTAAGCATGCTTTAGCTGCATCTTACAAATATTTATATGTTAAATTCTTATTAAAATTAAGTTTGAAATATTTTCTAATTTCCTTTTTGATTTTTCTTTAACCCAAGAGTTATCTAAAGGTCATTTAAAATTTTTCCAAATAAATGAGTCCATTATTAAGCTGTGTTATTTTTATTCATTTTTAATTTACTTTCATTTTGGTTAGAAAATATACTCTGGAAAGTTTTAGTCTTTTGAATGTTATTGAGATCTTGGTTAATGTTCTGTATGCATTTGCACATATTGCGTATACTGTAGTTAGGTGCAGTGTTTTATAAATATCAATCAGGTTAAGTTTGATAATTTCATTCAAATTTTCTACATCTTAATTGATTTTTCCATGTAGTTATTCTATCAGTGAAAGAGAAAGAGTATTAATATGTTCAATTATTATTGCAGATTTGTGTATTTATCCCATTATTCCTGACAGTTTTTGCTTCAATTTTTTTAAAGCCAAAATTATATTTAAAGGCTTTTCATATGGTAAGTACGAAATAATTTCAGTGACTACCAGTCTTCTCTCTTCCTTGATTTGTGCACTATTTTTTTATAACTTATTAAATCATAACATTCCCATAGTCAGACGAAGGTAGCTTTCCCAAGGTACTCCTGGCTTCCATAAAAATGTCCCATCCGAAGTAGAAAAAATATCTTAAGGCCAATGTGTTCTTTGATTTCATTATCAATGACAGAATTAAATTTCACTTTACTAAAATACTATTACATTTCTATTGCATAAATTAAGGAAAACTATAGCACAACTTAGCTTCTACACATTTATTTCTTTAATTTAGTAATTATTATCACAGAGTTTAGCTTAAAAATAATATGGTGGATTTCCTTTGAAAACATAAACACCCCACTGAAACATAAATATTTTATGTTTTAACATGAACATGAGCACATCACAATTTGTTCACTGTTAACACTGCAGCACCTAGAATGCTGTCTATTTCACATAAAGCATTTGATAAATGTTTGTTAAAATACAATCTTGAATAAAGGAGCTCAGGAAATTGTCCTTCAATGATGTATGTATGGATGTATGTATGTACACTTAAAAAAAAATCCTTGATCCTCCAACTACATAGGGTCCACAGTTGTAAGAGATATTCTTTAAGTTAGATCTGGCTATGGCTTATCTTTATAGTTGATATGGTAATATTAAAAATATGAATTCATGTAAAAACACAATTCCACTATTGGCTATTCTCTTTTATGACACTATGGCATAGGCTTTTGTCTTCATATAACCCTAATGGTAGAAATAATCCATCCAAATTTTCTTGGGGAAAAAATATAAGAATAATATTTAAGAACAAAATATAATATTTGTTATACTCAGAGAAGTATACAAAAAAACTAAAGTAATTTGATTACCTTGGAACATAAAATAATTTGAAATAATTGTAGGAAACAAAACTCAGATATGAGTGCATTTTATCCCCTAGTTATATCTACACCTCTATTTAGATTCCCAAGGAGTTGAATTTCCAAGTATAGAACTAGGTACTTAAGGTTTTATGTTGCTGCTTTTATGTAATTTGCATTTTACTATATTTACTAAGTGGAGTTAGCCACCAGTTACCATAGAAACCACATGAAAACCTCTTTATTGTTGAAACTAGAAACTGTCCCAACTTTATGTTTTTAGGATACAATTATCAGTAGTGAGATTCATATCTTATACTGATGTTGAGAATTAATTAATCAATAATTCATCTTTGTATATCAATACATAAATTTAGGTTATCATTTTCTTTTAAACAAATGTATAATAATTAGACACATTTTCTTATGACTTTATTGTAACACATTGCTAAAGAAAAAATGAAAAGTCTATTTTATCAAGTATGAATTACAAATTACCCTTTTAATCAGTGTTATTGTACAGGCAACTCTCAAAAATATTCACAGACTAATTACACATTTTATAGATCACAGAAGCCTGGAAACTTCTTGTTCCTTTCAGCACCTGCCCTTTGTAATCATTGACTGTTTATTAGCACCATTGTAAGAGAAGGGGATTTCAAAGCTTTCTAAACACACACCAGTCAATAAATACTGGCTATTAGTGATTTGGCTAAAAAATAAAATCTTGATAAAAAGTGATTGAAAATATTGATCACATTTAAGATTCAGGGATTATGTATGATTTTCATGCATTAATTCTTACTTAGTTTTTATTCTTCCCTTGACCTATATTAAAAATTTTCTGAGATTTCAAGCTCTTTACAATTCTATTTTCTACTTGTTTCATATATTCATTTCAACATCATAATGCACTAGAGTATTTGTCCATTTTTGTCAGACTGCAGTTAGAGGAATATTTCTAACATATTAAACTGTAAACTTTTATCACATTAAAATGTTGCTAAAAGTCATATGCCACTATAGCATATATTACATGTCATACCCAGTGATGTTCTTGCAGGTACTGCATCTTTATTGATCCAAAAAGACACCCAAGAAAGAACAACTGTCAGAATACATGGAATGTAGGTCTGAATAGTAAAATATCCCATTCGTCTGCTCAGGTCAAAAAAAATTGTCATGATAATATAGTCCCCTGGAAGAAAAAATTACGTTTTATTTTGGCTATAAAATACATATAAGTATAGGATTCCAAACCATAGATTTAAATACAAATGCCACTGATACTAGCATTAATCACTGATTTGTATTTCCTTCTTACCAGAGATTGTGTGAGAGATTTCAGTTGTGTTCCGTAACCCTACAAATGCAAATTGATATAATCTCCAGTATTTAGGATCAGCCACTTCTACAGAAGGCTTTTTCCACTTATACTCAATTTCATTTTTAGGGTATCCATCTAGGTAAAAATTGAAATTAAAATTATATACATTAGCAGATCCAAATCTCTTGCTGTTGCAATACCAACATCCAAAGAGAAATTCTTTTGAAATTCTTTCTCATTTTTATTATATGTTAAATATAGAAAAAAATACTGTTTAAAATTTATGAGTATTTATGAGTTTAAGGAATAATCATAATGATTAAATAATGATAATCCATGTTGACTCCATTTAAATCAAGAAATAAAATCTTGCTAGCCTTGGGAAAAACCATGTGTCCACTCCAATATAGTATTTCCCCTCCCGACCACAGGTAACCACTAACCTGATTTCTGTGATAATCATCCCCTTGTTTTTTGGTTATAGATTTTTTGATAGGCGATTCTGAAATATATAGCTTAGTCTAGTTTCTTTTTGAACTCTGCTTGATTGTTAACATACTGGATGCATTACTTTATATCTTATTTCTTTTAATATCATATTTGTAATAGTCATCCATGCTGTTTTATGTAGTAGTAGTAAATTTGTTCTATTGTAATGATGTGCTAAAATTTAGTTATCCATTTTACTGTGTCCACACTTGTAATCTTTTCTGTTGGCTAACACTGCTGTTAGTTATTCTATTGTACATGTGTCACAAAACATGCATATGCAAAAGTTTCTCTGGTATATATACCTAGGTATGGAGTAGCTGGGTCGTCGATTACATATACTTCCCACTTTATGAAACAGCGTCAATCTTTTTTCCATAGAGAGTATACTATACTCATCTCTCACCAACCAGAGTATGAAAATACATGTGGATCCATATTCTCATTAAAGTTTATGTGGACAGTCTTCTTTATTTTCACTGTAGAGTGTACTTTATTTTACTTTTTTCCTGATTATGAATAAAACCTAGAAAGATTTTCATGTGTTTATTAGATTCTTCGGTTTCTTCTTTGGATAACTGCTTGTCAATTGCCCATTATTTTATTGGGTTTTCCTTTTTATCTTTCTTTTATCTGAATTCTTATGTATATTCTGGATACTAGACTTTTGTTATTTATGTTAAAAATGCCTTTGCCTTCTCTGCAGCTGTCTAGAATGGAAGTGAATTCTTTAAAAAAGGATATGATTTTGTTTCTGCTACACTTCCTGGAAATCCACAAGGGTTTTTTGGATCAAGCAAAGGAAATTTGGGAAAATCCATGTGGGGCTGGGCTTGTGGTTAAATCCTCTCAAGGAGTTAATTCACCCTGGTATGCTGATTCAAGAGACAACTTTCCTTTTAGACCTTAGTGTTTGTATGTGCATGTGTGCCTGTACGGGGGAGGGGGCGCTCCTTCTTGTTACTCTTAAGTGTCCAGCCTTTTGTAGCCCAGATGTATGTAGCGATCATGTTTTACTACATTTCCAATCCACAAGGCTGTCAAAATCGAAGCTCAATTTTATCTTTTTTTGGCAAATGTCCTCAGGCTACAAACCTTCTTACCTTTCTGATTTCAACTTTTAATGTGCATTTTTGTGGCTGAAAATTCTTTCCTAGTGATCACTTAAAGGTTTTTGTGACGATTTTAATAATAAAATATTTTAAATTGTTTTAGACACAAAGGTTAATCTACTGTATTACTGGAATGAAATTCACTATCAACTTTAAAAAGTTCCAAAACAGAGTATCATTTCCCACCAGGATCCCTTAATCAGGCATGCAATGAAATTGCTCTCATCTTTGTTGGCCTGTATAAGGATGTGTTTCCTTTCTTTTCTCCATCTTCTCTCTCTTGTTCTAAAGGTCTAGCATCTTGTTTTTCCATATTTCCCATTCTTTTTCATTGGAATTGTAGAAGTAATAAAGTATAATCATAATATATAGGAATGTGGGCACAAATAGAAACAGGGAGCTACTTAACCACTCTAAATCTCATGATGTTGACTTGTAAAATGGGAGCCATAATGAAATCTTCCAAATACATTTGTTGTGAAATATTAGATGGAGAAGGCCGTATCCTCTACTGGACCCCTATAGAGTGCCTGAAAAAAGATAGCTATGATTATTATATTTATGTCAGTAACACCCAATTGCACTAACAGGAATAGGTTATTCCCAATAATGACAATCAAAGCTAAAGAGATATCACACCAAGAATTCAGGCGTGATATCTAGAGGAGAATACAGTAATTGCTACATCTTTAAATATTTGTGTATCAACTAGTCCTTGAATGTTCCTTTTAATCAAGTCTTTGCTGTTATTTGGCTGTTTTATTCATTGAGAAGTCAATGTTAGAAAATCAGAGAAGTGAGAGATGAGACTATGAAGTAAAAAGGACATTTCAGTGAGATTAAAATTATTAAGAAAGTCAACAGAATCCTTAATAAATGACAGCAAGAGATATATGGGAATTTTTTAAGTGAAACAGGATAATACTTATAAATACTTGTAATCTACTGTGAATAAATTCTAGAATGTGATATCTGAAAAAAATTGAATTTTAAAAAGGGAAAAAGCATTATACAATTCATAGACGTAAGCAATATTTTTAAAGTCATTTTATGGGTTTTCAAGACTTGCTCAATTATATATTATGTAGAAAAACATTTTTATAAAGATAAATGTGAGGATAAATATGTTAGTAAATATAAAATAAAACTGATATTGGTATAGAAAGATTATAACTAGTTCTTTGCAACAAGGTACTAAGTGTTTGTATCTAAATTATTTCTCTCTAATCATTTCTCTGTGTTTAAGTCATTCTTTTGAATAAAATAAATTTATTTATACCTTGGTTTTTCCAACTCATTAAAGTTTTCTCAAATATTTGCTACTCATATAATAAATGTTTTTCACCAGATCAATTAAATATATTTTAAAGTACAATGTAATAAAGTTAAATCTGGCCTCTAGGAAGATGAATAAAATTTGAATCAACTTTTTATTCATGGCAGTGTAAAAACATCTGAATACAAAACTATCTTCAGTAGTCCCTTATTTAATCAAAATAAGAAGAGGACATGGATATAACTAAGATTTGTAAAGAATGATAAAATATATATATTTACTATGGATTTATTGCCACTTTTTAACTTAAAGCCAGGAACAAATATGTCATTTGTAATTTTATCTAAGACCGTTAAACATAGTCCACACTTCTGAAAATTGTATAAGTTGTAGTTTATCTCATTTTATTTTACATTTTTAAATAAACAGGATCAGAGGCTATAAAATTCTATGAAAAATCAAGTATTTTATCACTTACAACTTGAAAATTCCAATGGACATGAATGTTCATCCATAGGAAAGTTATGAAGCTGAAGGTAACATTCTGCATTAATTGTCAATCTATTTAGATGGAAAAATAAATATTAAATAAAGAAAAATAATTTCAGGCATTAAAAATCTTTTGTCTAATTTTTAAACATGATTTTGGCCTACAATAATGGACTGTGATACACTAGAAAATAATAATAATTCTGAAGTCTCAAAGTCTTAAGTAGTAATATAATAATATTCATAAATGAATAAGAAAATTCTGACATTTTTCTTTCCAGGTAACTAAGATACCTCATAATTAGCCCAAGTATGATCTCTGTGTTTACAGTTAAAAATTCATACTTCAGAATCTCAACAAACACATATACGTGCACACACATGCAGATTAACGGAGTGTACCTGGTTAAGTATGGTGAATTCTTTTCTTTTGACCATAAACATCTTTCCATTAATGGGATGATTCTTTTTTTTTTTTTTTTTTTTCCTTTTTGCGTTATGTGGGCCTCTCACTGTTGTGGCCTCTCCCGTTGCGGAGCACAGGCTCCGGACGCGCAGGCCCAGCGGCCATGGCTCACGGGCCCAGCCGCTCCGCGGCATATGGGATCCTCCCAGACCGGGGCATGAACCCGTATCCCCTGCATTGGCAGGCGGACTCTCAACCACTGCGCCACCAGGGAGGCCCAATGGGATGATTCTTAATGAGTCGATATGTTCAAGACAATGAATTAAATAAACTTGAATCTTACACATTGACCCTCATTTAATCCTATGTTAGGGATGTTTTACTACACCACTGAAAACCAGAGTATTTTAAAATGTTATAGCAGGATGAACTCCTAGAAAAAAATCTCTGTCAATCACTTGCCTTATAGAGTAAAAAAAAACATAATGTTTGTACCACAATCTCTTCTGCTTCAAAGAGGAGAAATCAAGTTTTTCCTCTTTGCTTTCAGTCCTTTTCACATACTAGTAACTCTGAGCTTAAACAAGTGTTTCCACAATAGTTCACCATTTTAGATTTTAGTGTATAAAAGAAGCTTCATATTTCTCACTTTGCCAAGTTTGAAAAATGGAAATTTATGAGTTGATCAACTATTAGTATGGAAAATAAATTAGAGCAACTACAAGTTTTCTTAAACAGTAATACCTTAGAGTATATAGAACTCGTCCATCATTCCAAATTCGAAGAAGACGATTAGGAGTTGTTATCCAATGAGCATCAGATTTTCTTGAGTTTCTGAAGAAAGTGTCAGGAATCCAAATTTTTCCAACCATATTACTGTTAAGCATAAGCACTTTCATGGTACTATTGAATTTTAGACGACTATCAAACCAGGTTTGGGCAAAAATTATATCTATTGTGTATTCCTAAATGATAAAAAGAAGAGTAATGACTTATAATAGTAAAGCCACTATTTTAGACATTTTCTTCAGGTTGAATTTTTATAGTTTCTGTAAAGTAAATAGCACTTAAACTCAGTCTTTTTTTGTAGAAAAAAAGTATGCCATTATCTTACCCTTTTTTTTTCCATTGTTTACATGAGTCATGTGAACTAACATACAAGATTTCTCATAATTACTGCTGTCCAGTGTGGCTTTACATATTTTTTTGTAAATTGTATTCAAGATTTTATAATAGGTAGGATATAATTATTAAACATAAAGGCCAATCATTTTCATGTTAACAATTATATTAAATTTTGTGATATTTACGAATGCTTAAGTCACACAAAAAGTCACAAGCTACAAAATCAAAATGCAAACACTCGCCAAATTATCTAAAAGCCCTTATCTTGTCCTTTGTTCAAAAAATTAATTTTAATTATTTAGATCCACTGTTTTCAAATATTTTAAAGCAATCATACTCACACACACACATACACAGACACACTCAGACACACACACACACACACCCTATTAAGCACTTATAATAAGCCAAGTATTCTGTTGAGTTTTGCAAGTATCATGTCATTAAATCCTTACTACAGCCCTGTGAATAATTACTACTATAATCTTTATTTTTAAGGAACATTTATTAATAGAGACGTAAAATAATTCTCCCCACATCAAAGAGCAGATGATATGAAAACTGAGACACTGTAGGTTGAATCCCAAATCCACATACCTAACAAGCACATATAATGGTGGTCACAGTGAGGCCTGATGAGTGCCATAATTAGAGCAAAGGCTCTGCCCATAATCAGCAAGTGACTGTAAGTAGGAAATTGCATGTTTATGAGAGAATTCTTAGGAGTAGGTGATTAGGTATAATCTACCTTTATATCTTGACAGAATATCTACCATATTATAAGCATTAAAATTTATTTGATAAAATTAATGAATAAGAATGCATATTCGATGCTACTAAGAAAAGAAAGTGATTATATGTATGTGTGTGTAACTTTGATATTAAAAGAAGAGGAAGAGAGTAAATTGAAAGATATGAAGTTTTAGATGAGTCACTTGAGTTAGGAGAGATTGGTTACTCACTCTTGGTGTAATACTAGCTCTTGTCCAATTTACCTGGAGAGAAATATTTATAATAAATGGAATTATAATTGGGAGCTTGACTAATGAATGAAAAAAATTTTTCAATGGTAGAGAGAATAATAAGTAAACAGATTAGGAACCAACTTGTCAATAGAGAAGTTGGATCAAATCCTAACTTCCTGGCAGGATATTTATAATTACAATTTACTTGACTAGAATACAGAGAGTAATGTGAGTGGAAAACCTCCTTTTATCTATTTTGATGGGTTTTTTTAATTGAATAAATTTGACATGTAACTTTGTGTAAGTTTAAGGTTACTTTAGTACATTTATATATTGTTATATGATTACCATTATAGTGATATTTATCACAGTATCTAATTATAGTACGATATTATTGTCTATATTCATTATACTGTACATTAGATTTCTATGGATTAGTTAATACTCCTTATAAATTTATACCTTTAAACACCATTATTTTATCTATTTCGTATGAACACTATTGCAATTTGGGAAAGCCACATACATATTAATAATTATTTAAAATCCAACACAGGCCTAGACTTTATGTAATTGAGTATGAAATGTATGTTTTATAAAGTGACTAATATGCATAGATAAATTATTATGGATAATTTGTCCCATATAATAATGTACTTAGTGATCATTCATATATTTAACATCTACAGTGTGTCATTCACAGTTTTGCATACATGTGAAGACATGAGGTCCCTGTACACAAAAACATTGCGTCATGACCCCCTCTTCACATAGTCTTGGTTGCCATTTAAACAACATTCTATACCAGAATTACACTGTGCTTTTGTATGGGATTGAACAGCAGAAACTGCTTAAGATAAAGGAAGAAGCTAACATACCAACCAGGTTTATGGCTTGGAAAAGATCCAACATTCGTTGGTAGAGGAAACCTCAAGCTACTTAGTAGGTATACTTGGCTTCAGTGTTCCTGACTAACAGGGCATTAAAGATTGCACTTGAAATGTAACTTATATAGGGCTGGGATACAGCAAGTATCTGTGAATCCTGCTTAGCAGCTGGCAGGATCTTCTTTAGCACACCTGTTTATAAATGTGCTAATCACTGCTGGAAGAGTTATAACTTCCAAAGGGCCAAATTCTTCCAAGCAGAGATTTTTGGGAAAGTGTGAAGTTTTTTTCTGCTCACAAGTCCCTCAATCTATGTTCAAGAAAAGAAAGATACAGAGCATGTCTTGATTATCCACCCTTCCTAAACTTTTTGCAAAGGCTAATACTTCCAAGCTCTTTTAAATTACTAACCCTTAATAAATGCCTCATTGAGATGAAAAGTTATTAAAGTCTGTGCCATTTTATACATAAGTGAAAAATCCAATTTTGTTTGCTCATTTGTATTAGTGTAATTTCGAGAAAATAATCAAACTGTGTTCTTGTACTTCATGTTCCTATTTAGAGGTTATAATTACCTGCATAATAAATAAGCAAAACAAACATGAAAAGGAACTTCCATTCACTGAGAACAAGTAGCTTGTTGAAGAATAGCTTCTAGGATAAACATTTTGAGATGAGGAACAGTGCATTTAACATTTGAGATCCAACGTACATTATGAAACTTTGCCTCCTTGCAAGTTAGCCCAGAAAATAGCATTAGTGAATAAAGGTGAAGAAGTGAGCCATCTTGATTTCTAACTCAATCAGTCAAATCATAACTGATGAAAGTTCATGTAGTGCATTCTTATACTTCACTGTCAGATTTGCAGTTATGTGCTGTGTCTAACATTTAAATGCACTGGTTAATTCAATACTTTTTTTTAATGGAATTAGCATCACTCAAAGTACAGACCTAAATAATTAATTTAGGTGCATAATTACATCATGAAGTTGGGTTGATCCTGATCTGATCTTAGCACCTTGGCATTAATATCTCCCTAAAGTATCTATTCACATGGCCAAAATATGATGGGCCAATGGTTAGCAGTAAACCAGATACTAAGGCTATAAACATGTAGAGAAAAGGTACAAGTGTAGTTAATCCTCAGCACAAATAGCTTTAGTGATAAAAGTTCACAGGATTCTGCCCCACTTTGCTCAATTATTGTAAAAGCACCAACGTCTTGGAACTATCACAAAATAAGTAAAATAACTTGGTGTTATTCTATTTTTTCAAATGAAAAAGAAATAAGGAAGGAGGTGATGTCATGTACTTAAATCATTGAAATCAGTCAGCAGTACATTGAGAGATATTACAAAAGCAGACATAAATCCTGAGGTCAGTTATCAACCCTTTGGGTTCTATTTTTATGTCTCTAAATTTAGATTTCCAAAGGCACATAACACCATGTTCATTCATCACTTAACTTTTTAACAAATATTTTTCAGTGTCCGAGTTACCTCTGTATTGTTCTTGGTTTACAAAGATGAACATGAAGACTTCCTGTTATGTATATATAAATAATAAAATTGGAAATTAATAATGCTTAGGGGGGATAGAGTTAAACAGAAATAGAAACAATAGAGATCATTTTCAGCTATGGGAAATTAAGAAAGACTTCATGACAGAAGTTGTATTTACCTGAACTGACTTTCACACACAGCTGAATACTAACATTAAAGAGAGATCTTTATCTCTAAAATGTAAGTTAATTTTGTGGTCCACTCTTTGTTACAAGTCCAAATCCTAACACAAAAATAGAAGCAGGTTTTTCTGACATATCAGTATGCTACTAGGATGGCATTTTTCACACTATTATTGGAAGTGCTGGCTTCCGACGTTTACTTCGGTAGTTTAGATCAAGTTGTGCATATCACAAAGATGAGTGCTCTACCCAGATAAGCCAAAGCCTGTGGCAGGATTTGCACAATTTCCATTATGGAGATTTGTCATGATTTCCACTGTAGCAAGATGTTAAAAGTGGAGACATTTAACAAGCTTTCTCTATTTCAGATTTTAATTAAACTTCAGGGTAACTGATGTGAGTTCAAATTCATTGCCAATCTAAAACCTAAAACTTTAGTACATTATTTAAAGCCTTTGGGCTGAAACAAATATAAAAATAACACAACTGAGTAGGAGGTAGGGCATTGTCTTTAATTGTATACATAATTGTAAATACTTTTCAGATAAATAATGATTAATACTAATACATCAAAACTGTGTTGTAGTTAGTGTGTGTAGTGAGGCGTTATGATGTAATCTGAAGAATTACTGGTTGGGTGGAGTCAGGAAATCACGTCAGAGTCCCAGTTATGTGACTTCTTAGAGTAGGGTGCTGACTATGTCCTTTACTCTCTCTCCCTGGAAAAATCAAGGCACTATGAGAAATTATAGTTCTGATCTTTCCCATCTCTAAGGTTTGGTGATCTTGTTCTAAACATAAACAAAAATAAAGGCTACAATGGACATGGTGTTGTCCAGTGACCTATTCTCATAAAAATACTTCTGCTCTATAGGCATCTTTGTTATTTTAATTTAATCCCACCTAATTCCTGCTAAATTTATAGTTGAAAATGGCTCAAGCCAGTGGCTGCCAAAACTGGTTGACCAGAAGTCCCCAAAGAGCATTTTCAAAATTCTGATTCTAGGTCCCCATCCCAGATTACTGAATCAGAACCTCACAAAGCAATACTGAAAAACTGCCTTTTTCTTAAATGCAGTTTGGGTTTCTAAAAGTTTGGAAAATTTCAACTTAAAATTCTATCACTTCCACAAGGCATTTCTATCCAATAACTAGGTTTCTGACCAAAAAAAAAGGTAAAAGTAAAAGAAATAAAGAGAGTTAGAGAGAAAGAGAGAGAGAAATCCATAGACGAGATTTGTACAGAATTCCTCAAACTGTACAGTATAACCTGTCATCTCTTTAAATAAAATTTCTATATATAAACACTGTATGACAACATGTGTTTATGTGTGTGTGTATTTAAGAAAACTTTAACATTCAACTAATAAATGTACCTCAACAGAATTTTAAATGTAATCTTCAAAAATGGTGAAATATTATCTCTCTGAAGTTATTTTAGGCCAAGTTAATTATCACCATATGTGCTAAACTGCTTTTTCTTAGATATTCATTGTTTTTCTTTTTTTTAAAGAGTATTATTAGCAATATATTAACGTTTGTCATTCTCCTAGTGTAAATAAATTTTCTAGTAAGAAGTGAAGCAATCAAAGTGGTTGCCTAATAACTTTGAGTTTATCATTGAAAGCCCTTGGTAGGTACCATATAACTCATATAATTTGATTTTAAACAAAGAGGTGAAAAATGTATACTCATAAGATATGGTTATATCATCTATAACATTTGACAAATGAAACAGTGCCTTGAATCAGCTAGGCAGGAAGCAAGGCTACCTACCTTTTAATCACGTGTATGATTAGGTCCTTATTCTGGCAGAACTTTCCCCCTAATCCTAGCCTGAGGCCAGAACTACCAAGCAGTACAGGCCCATTCTACAACATTCTCTATCTACTAATTCATGAAGGACTCAAAATTGTAACTAACCTGGGAGGCAGATCATTAAAAAACAATTCAATATAGACACCTCCAAAATCTGACCAAGATGTTAGATAATGGATTACTAGATAGATTATGGTACAAATACATCCCCTAATATCATGCAACATTTAATGATATTTTAAAAAAGTAGTTAAGTGGAATATCAGTCATGATATAATAAGTAGAAAGACACAATGTTATAAAAATATGTATAATATTAAGAGTATAACATTTGGGAAAGCTATCTACATGAAATTATTAAAATGGTAGTTAACAATAGTGACCACTGGATAATCATAATCTAAAATATTAATTTTTTCTTTTGCCTAAATGGAATTTATAATTTTCCAATATTGGTCGTGTATTTCCTTTTTTAAAAAATTAATTAATTAATTTTTTGGCTGCATTGGGTCTCCGTTGCTGTGCGCGGGCTTTCTCTAGTTGCAGTGAGCGGGGGCTACTCTTTGTTGTGGTGGGCGGGCTTCTCATTGCAGTGGCTTCTCTTGTTGTGGAACGCAGACTCTAGGCGCACGGGCTTCAGTAGTTGCGGCTCGCGGGCTCTAGAGCGCAGGCTCAGTAGTTGTGGCACACGGGCTTAGTTGCTCTGCGGCATGTGGGATCTTCCCGGACCAGGGCTCGAACCCGTGTCCCCAGCATTGGCAGGCAGATTCTTAATCACTGTGCCACCAGGGAAGTTCCATGTATTTCTTTTATAATAAGGAAAAAATCCTATATTAATGAAAGAATTTTAGAAATAAAATAGCATAGGGTCACCATTTGCAACTTAAAATATGTATGGGTTCGTACACAGAACTTCCCTGGCCCTTCCTCTTCTGTATCAATATAATATTTTAGTTTTTATACATCTTCCCCACTAGGTTTTATACTTCTCCAAAGGAAAGAGGCCATATATATTCTAACTTAGTAGCCAATGTACCAACTTTCACAATACAAGTCTTACATAAATAAAAGACAAATAACACCATAAAATAAAAATTTAAATGTGTTTTTTTCAACTTAAGAAATAGTAAAATTATTTTAATAATTTTTGGAGGTTCAGAGGTTATTTTAATTTCTTTATTCTAAGAGTTTTAACTTCCTATTCATGGGGCAAGTGAGCATTCTGGATCAAAGAAGTACAGAGTTGAAAATAATATTTATTTAAAATTTTTAATTTTATCTCTGCTAGTGTTGAATCAAAACTTACCTAAATTCTATATTATTTTAAAATAAAGCCTGTGAAAAGAAATAGATTTTATGGTATTTAATGAAAACAATAAATCTTAGCATAATATGCAAAAGAAAAGAAATTAAAACTATGGCAACAAACTTTAAAATATCGTACAAACCAAACAAATAAACTTAATGCGTTTGCTGTTTCATAATTCCTAACAATAATATAGCTGGCAAGGAGTGACCGTTTCCTGTTAATATAGTAAGAGGAAAAAACACAGTTAATTTGATATGTAGAAGGTATGCTTGAGGCTTTATTTCCTTAAATCTGGAAGCAGCAGGAACAAAAAAGAGAGAAAAGGAAGAAGAGGAATGAGAGGGAAGAGAGAGAGAGAGAAAGGCAGAGACAGAGACAAAGAGAGATGGAAAGATGAACCTATGAACATTAGCACCTATTGTATGAACCATTCTGAAGAAATGTGCTCCTTGGAAGAAGTTCATGGAGAAAAAAATTCTCTCTGAGCACCATCTTTCTCAATATATCTAAATGTTTAAACCCAAGTTATATGTCTAGGGAGTTTATTGTCAAAAACAAGTCTGATAAAATAGGGAAAATAAAAAAATATTAAACTTCATTTCTCACCATTCTCCAATAGATTATTTAACTATACCTCACCCCCTATACACACATTCGATGGTTGGCCATTCCATTTGAATGATGGAATAAAATTTGGTTTCTGGGAAAATCTCTTATATCCCATACTGTATTTCCATACAATAATAATTAGTGTTTATAACTTTCGTAGTTCCATCTACGCTTTTAAAGAATATTTTTTCTTTTATAGGGAGCAGTTGAATTTTCCTTTTCTGGTAAAAAGAGTCTGAAAAGGGGCATTATTGTTAAATATTTCTATACTGGACAGAAAGAAAACAACTTGTCTTTTGCTAAATTATTTAATCCTATGTGTGTACTGCTCTCCCCAGCATTGTCATCTCCAGCAGGTAGTTACTTTGGAGTCTAGCCTAGCTTGTGCCCTGGCTCCTTTCTAAGTTGCCTTCCTCATAACTTGTGTTTTCATTCGTCAGCCCTGTCTCCATTACCAAAACCAATCGCAATTTCATGCTGGAAGAATCTATTCAGCTTTGGAAGCATATTTTAAGACCATGTGACCTCTGACCCTGACAGTTAGGAAGATATAAACTTAAGTTCTACAGACATGAAATGGGATCTTGTTCTTGAACAGTTTTTTATAGCTGTTTTTTTCTCTCTGGTCTGACACTTTCAAAATATGTATATTGATAATCTCTTAAATATTGGACTATATAATGGTGTACCAGTTCCTATGAGTAAACCCATGTCCAAATTATACCTGGAATTTTCAATTATAACTGTTTTCTACTTACTCCCCTTGTGTTGTATACCTATAATATCACCTTGGATTCTCTGGAGCTGTCATTGATTTTGACTTGATTTAGAGAATCACTATAACCCTTGAACGTTGTATTTGCTACCAAAGGATAAGTGCAATTGTTTAATTATCCTGAGACATTTACTTGAAAGAGTGAAAATACATAATCTCCTCAAAACCTGAAAAAATAAAAGGTTAAAATACTTTAATTCCAGTCTAATAACCTCTATTAACATTTTTTGCCTTCAGTTTTGATTGTATATTTCTGTTCTGTTTACAATTATAGTTTTAATTAGAGATGCATAGTTGAACAGCCTCTTTCCAAGTTAACTTTTCAATCTTCATTAGTGCATCTGTTTTTCACTTTGCACTTAAATTCTCAAAATAGAAATTATAAGAACGATCTATTTATTGACTGATTTATTCATTCTTTCAACATGCAATTATTAAATATCTATTTTTTGACAGTGACACCAGGATTGAAGCCATTAACCCTGGATTTAAAAAGAAAAGAAAAGAAAGACATATCCTATTGTAGAATGATATTGCTTTAGGTCTTATCAGTAATCTACAGATACTATTCTATGTAGCCAAGCTTAAAATGAAACAACCATTTTGCACCAAACAAAATTTTGCCTCATTTGAAAAAATAAAAACATTAAACCTATGTATTAATTTTGTTCCTTATCAGTAACTTAAGTTGTATGTGTAAAGAGGGAAAAAACACTTGCTTGCTTAATTACACTCAAGTCCGCTTGCTTTATTACACTCACAGTCAAAGCAATTTTGTTCATTTTATAATAACTGAATTCTAATTTTCCTGCATGGTTTAGTTAAAATAGTCTTCTATGTAAACTGTTCCTTAATCCCTAGTATGACAATGCTTCTCTTTTAATAAACACTATAAAATATTCCACAGTTTTTTTTTCTTATATGTGCTTTAGTATCACCAATTTTAAGAGTAATTTCATTTAATTAGCTTGTTTAAAAAACTATCACTGTCCGAGGTTACAAGTGTGCAATTTGCCCTACTGGGAAAACTAAATATTTAATACCATGAAACTTTTATATAGGAAGGTCATCATAGAAGTCTCTTGTTAGCCATTCTTGTCAAAATATTTCTGGAATACTAATTCAGTCTTGAATTCTACTTCTTCTTTAATGACCTCATTTTTCTTTAATGAATTCATTCAAATTGAAAACAAAAGCCCCAAATAAAACATATACAATGCAGGAAAATTTAGACTTCCACATGCCCAAATGGGCTTATCTAAGTATTGATTAATTAGAGACTGAATATTTTATGATTTTTTTAAAGAGAAAATTAACATTTTAGTAAGGCATTACTTTATGAAATCTTATATTTGCATAATGTTAAATCAATACACACAGGTATATAGAATGTTTTATCTTTACAAAAACCAAGAGGTTGTATACAAATTTGTTTGGGGTAGAAGTAATGCTAAAACACTCTTTGAAACTTTCTCTTCCCTTGCTTTATCTTCATTTTCTTGCCAACTATGCTGTTTAATTTACTACCTCAATTTCATCTTTCAGGTCCTTAAATATATTGGGTTGGCCAAAAAGTGCCTTTGGTTTTTTAAGTAAAAATAAAAGGCACATTTTTCATTTTCACCAAGAACTTTATTGAACAACGTATTCCCCCTTTTGTTCCACTACATTCTGCCATTTTTCAGGCAACTTCATAATTCCATCTTCCCAAAACTTTTAATCTTTTTGAGCAAAGAACTGTTCCAGGTACCTTTTACAGTCTTCCAGGGAATTGAAATTTTTTCCAGAATTTTGTAAATACCGAAATAAATGGAAATCTGAAGGTTCAGTCTCTGGTAAATACGGAAGAAGAATCAGAACTTCCCAGCCAAGCTGTAACAGTTTTTGCCTGGTCATCAAAGAAACATATGGTCTTGTGTCATCCTGATGGAAGATTATGCATTTTCTGTTGACTAATTCTGATGCTTTTCGTCAAGTGCTGCTTTCAGTTGATCTAATTGGGAGCAGTACTTGTTGGAATTAATTGTTTGGTTTTCCAGAAGGAGCTCATAACAGAGGACTCCCTTCCAATCCCACTATATACACAACATCACCTTCTTTGGATGAAGACCGGCCTTTGGTGTGGTTGGTGGTGGTTCATTTCACTTGCCCCACCATCTCTTCCATTCCACATTATTGTACAGTATCCACTTTTCATCGCCTGCAACAATTTGTTTTAAAAACGGAATGTTTTCATTACGTTTCTGTAGAGAATCACACGCAGAAATATGGTCAAGAAGGTTTTTTTCACTTAACTTATGTGGAACCCAAACATCAAAGTGATTAACATAACCAAGCTGGTGCAAATGATTTTCAATGCTTAATTTGGATATTTTGAGTATGTCGGCTATCTCTCATGTGTTATAATGTTGATTGTTCTCAATTACTGTCTTGATTTGATCCCTATCAACTTCAACTGGTCTACCCTACCGTGGGGCATTGTCCAGAGAGAAATCTCCAGCACAAAACTTCACAAACCACTTTTGACAGGTTTGATCAGTCACAGCACCTTCTCCATACACTGCACAAATCTTTTTTTGCATTTCAGTTGCATGTTTACCTTTCTTGAAGTAATAAAGCATAATATGCCAAAAATTTTGCTTTTTTCTTCCACCTTCAGTATTAAAATAGCTACACAAAAATTCATCAGTTTGGTAAGTTTTTTTTTTAATGCATGATGATACGACAGCTGTCACAATACAATCTAACAAAATTGTTTCAAATTAAATTAAAGACAACTAAGAGCTACCAGAGCCATCTTACAGGAAAAAACAAACGAACATTTTGGCCAACCCAATATATGTTCCTCAAGGTCTGATATTTGTTTCTTTTTCCTTCTCTCTTTACTTTAACACTGCTTTTCCAATTCCTCAGAGGTTTAGTTAATCCCTGATAAATATTTGCTCCAGCCCTTTCTCCTGACAGTTGGCTCCTATTTTCAGACTCTCAAATTCAACTTATCCCAAGCCAGTTCATATTCATTTGCACTAAGGCAACAAAGATGTCCATTATGGTGTGGCCAAAAGGCTGTCAGTACAGTAATCAACATAGGCAGCTGTGAAAGTTAATTACAATCATGTGAACATCATATTGAGTAAGAGAAAAACTGAGCATGACTGTAATACTATAAGAATAAGCAGACACAAACAAGTATATAATAATGGTTATTCAGGCATAAAGTGGTTAAAATCAGTAATAAAGAGACAATTTGTTGTAATAATGAATAAATGAAGTTAGGGAGAAAAATCATCAAAGTGTTAGAGAATTATCTTTGCATGGTGTTATGGGCTAAATGGTGTCCTCCCAAAATTCATATGTTGAAGCCCTAACCCCCAGTACCTCAGAATGTGACTGTATTTGAAGATAGGGCCTTTAAATAGATGATTAAGTTAAAATGAGGTCTTTAGGGTGGATCCAAATCCAATCTGACTGCTGTCTTTATAGAAGGGAAAATTTGGATACACAAAGAGCACCAGGGAAACACATGCACTGAAGAAAGCCCATGTGATGACACAGTGAGAAAGTGGCCATCTGCAAACCAAGGAGAAAGGCCTGAGAAGAAAGCAAAGTTGCTGACACCTTGATTTGGACTTCTGTCCTTAAAAACTGGAGACATAAACATCTGAAATGTCTGTTGTTTGAGCCAGCAGTCTCTGGCACTTTGTTACAGCAGCCTGAGAGAGTATCACAGGTGACCAAATCAGAGGAGATGAACATAACACATGATTGAGCTCATTAAATGGGACCAAGTAGTTTGACTCACAGAAATGGGATCATTAGGGTTTGGAGCAGCACATTTTCAACCTGTTTTAAATAATGTCTGTGGGTTATATTGGAATTATTAATTATGTCTTTCAATTGGTAATGAAAACTATTTATTCAGTGTATAAGAGATAAAGCATAGTTACAAACTTTTCCATTTTCCATCCTAAATGACCTTTCCTTGACACTTTGTCATATTCTCTCTTGCTCATATTTCTCTTTTACTCTTTCTTCCTTCTCTACTGCCAAACACTTATCTCAATCTCTTCTAAGTCAAGTTTCTCAAAATAGTAGTTCATAAAATTAACCTGCATTCCCACTTACTCACCATCACCTTGAAATCCACACATGATTGCATGTCTATCACTGCAGAACCCATATTTCTAGCTCTGTGACAAGAAGTTGGATAGGAGACCAATTTTGAGGATGGAGGAGAGACGTACGATTCAGCTGTTATTCTTTTCTTTCTTTCACTTTTCCACTGAATTTCACCTAACAGAGATAACCAGTACCATATAACCAACACCAGTGGGCCCAATTTATTGCATTTATCACTGGATTCTCATGTATGTTGACAACGGATTATTAATTCCTTCTTTTCCATTCTCTTTTCTTCCTGAGATTATACAATATCATCTTCTCCCTGGTTCTTCTCCTACCCTTTGACTTTTCTGAGTATGTCCCTTTTCTGCATTTCTCTTTCTTCCACCTGTATTTTACATGAATTGACCTCATTATAAGTACCATCTGATTCTCAGATCTGTGTTCCTCTTAATCTGCATCTTCCTTGGATCATTTCTTGAGGTTTTAAGCTATATTTTATGCTGCTTGTCCCTCTTCCCTCCCCAATTTACATCTATTTCCAGTCCTAACTTCTTCCTGGAAATTAAAATCCAAATCATTACTGGACAGTTCCTCCTGAATGTGCCTTCAGCATCTGAGGGCACATACGGCTATATTCCCTCTCTCAAAAAATGACACTACCACCTGCAAAATCATCTCTATACCTTGGAGTCAGCCTATGCACAACCAACAAATCACTAATTGCACCTGTTGCCCTGAACTCATTCAGAATTAGTTATCAGAAATTATTCACGTATTCTTTCTATTATTGTGGTATATATATATACTCCAGAACTCTATGCCAGATAACTATTTTTAATATTCATTACTCACCATATTTATGGGATCAACTGGTCCAATGCTGTTTACGTAAACATCAGTTTCAATTACTGTGGGCCTCACTGCAAAATACCAATATAAAGAATGGTCAACTGAAAACAGAACTACCATACGACCCAGCAATCCCACTACTGGGCATATACCCTGAGAAAACCATAATTCAGAAAGAGTCAGGTACCACAATATTCACTGCATTTCTATTTACAGTAGCCAGGACATGGAAGCAGCCTAAGTGTCCATCAACAGATGAATGGATAAAGAAGATGTGGCACATATATACAATGGAATATTACTCAGCCATAAAAAGAAATGAAATTGAGGTACTCATAGTGAGGTGGATGGACTTAGAGTCTGTCATACAGAGTGAAGTAAGTCAGAAAGAGAAAAACAAATACCATATGCTAACACATATATGTGGAATCTAAAAAAACAATAACAAAAACAAATGGTTCTGGAGAACCTAGGGGCAGGACAGGAATAAAGATGTAGACATAGAGAATGGAGTTGAGGACATGGGGAGGGGGAAGGGTAAGCTGGGACGAAGTGAGAGAGTGGCATGGACTTATATATACTACCAAATGTAAAATAGATAGCTAGTGGGAAGCAGTTGCATAGCACAGGGAGATCAGTTCTGTGCTTTATTGACCACCTAGAGGGGTGGGAGAGGGAGGAAATATGAGGATATATATATATATGTATAGCTGATTCACTTTGTTATAAAGCAGAAACTAACACTCCATTGTAAAGCAATTATACTCCAATAAAGATGTTAAAAAAAGAAAAAGAATGGTCAAAGATATAATCATAGGTTGTCTTAAATAAATCTTATTTAAATAAATCTTAACAACTATTACTATTTTACACTTTCAGTAATAAAACATTCTCATTATTAAATGAGGAAGCATGGCCCATTATATAAACACAACAACCTTTTCATTTTACAAATAAATTATGTAACTAAAAATTACCATTTTTGACTAAAAGCCTCCCAGTTTACAGCCTAAAACTGTCTAAATCATCCATTAAAACTAAGGAAGTTTATTCAGTTAAAAATGCTAGGTAATTTGCTCTGCAATAGTCATAGAATTTTAGGATTAGATAGATTTTAGAGCCTAAACATTGTTATATTATCCTACTTTGTGCATATCATGATGTGCTACCAAATGTTAAAAAACTTGCTCTTGGACTGGGAGAAAAAAAGCCCCGATTTGTACCTTTTGCTGATTTCAATGTTGTAAATACTCCCACAGTGAATGATTTAAAGACACCAGTGTGAAGTCACTGAATACAGAGTCGGGTAAATATATAATGAGTGGTTATTGTGAGCCAGTATAAGCTAGTTCTGGCATACACTGGAGCTTGAAGCATAGTTATGATGATTAAAGGAGGTGATAGATCTGAAGCGTCTATATCCAGGTCTGATTCTTGTGAGGAGCTTCATTAAATTTGTTCACACCTCATTCCTCTCTTGTTAACAAAATTCCTTTGGGTTGTTTATAGCTGGTTCCAGTGAAAGGTGTATTTTCATCTAATTCTCAGAGTATATTGTACAGCCATCCCTGTGGACTTCATCTGTTGTGTTTTGTACATAACCATTTGTGTTTTCCAAGTTAGTGTTTAAATGGTATATGCTGTATTCTTATATTCTATGAAAATGTGCAGCACAGGTCAGCCTTTTAAATGTTAATTTAATGATATGATTAACTAATATCTGCAATAGTGCATATTTGATTGTGATTTGGGCTTTGAACCTTTGTCAGGTATTTTTGGCTTGCTATAATGAGATTTACCATAGTGATGATAATTTACACTCATGAGATTTTTTTGTTCACTATGAAAAACATTTTCACATAGTTTCTTTTTACTCCCTACCCCCCTGCCATATAAGGCATAAAGGGCTCATTTACTGATTCAGCAAATACTTGTTGAGGAATGCATATAAAGTTTTCATAAAGAAGACTAGAAGGGAAAAAGACATTGTGAGAAGAAAATCCGTCATAGATCTCATGGAGATTTACATAGAGATAATGCAAATAAAATAAAGCAGAAAAACCACCTTGTACCCTGAAAGTTTCTATGCTAAAGTAAGCATGTTTCCAGTACTGTATACTCAGTTATCCTTTCTGGATAAGTTTATGTGATTTCCCTTTCTGGCCCAGTACTTACCACTCTTACAATGCAGGCACTATATTAGACCTCGCAGGATGAACCCCTTCCTCTAGTACATAGCTGAATCTGCCTGTCTGAGTCCCTATCCTGTCTCAGGTCTCCCTATCTTAGTAACTTTTAGTCTGTCAGAGCTTCCAGGCTGGTAAGCTTCCATGGAAAACTTGAGGCATTTTGGAAAACAGTGCCTGTATTATTTTAAAACCATATTTATTTTTAATCTTTGAAATTATAAAAAGCCCTACACTTAGAAAAACATACAGTATTTATTTAGTTTGTTTTACCTCAAGCAAATATTTTATTACATGACATACATATTTTCTTTTCTTTTCTTTTTTTTTTTTTTTTTTTTTTTTTTGCCGTACGCGGGCCTCTCACTGTTGTGGCCTCTATCACTGCGGAGCACAGGCTCCAGACTCGCAGGCTCAGTGGCCATGGCTCACAGGCCCAGCCGCTCCGCGGCATGTAGGATCTTCCTGGATCGGGGCACGAACCCGTGTCCCCTGCATCAGCAGGCGGACTCTCGACCACTGCGCCACCAGGGAAGCCCATACATATTTTCTTAGCTAGAAAAATAAATGGGATTTGTTAGAAATAGTTTTAGTATGCAAAACTATAGGTTTCTAGATTTACATGATACATGACAATGTAATCCGATCTAGTAGCCAACAATTAGATTTCTTAAATAAAAGTAGGTTCTATGACTTATAGAAGGTTATATAGCTTAACCTAAGCTGATGACTTCTGAGATGAGTTGCTTTAATCATTTGCCATTTATGTTTGACTAGCTATGAATTGTAACCAATAAATATCATATAATTAAGCTAATTATAACTAGAATTACAGAGTGGTTTTTATGAAAGTCAATTAATAACAATAGGTTTATTAGTTTCATTTAGTATATTTATTAACAGTTATAAGCAATTAAGTGCAATGTTGTTTCTGTTATTACATAGTTTACTGTCTTGGATCATAGTAATTTATCAAATTAAATTAAATTAAATTAAATTAAATTAAATTAAATTAAAATACAGGATTTTTAGTAATTGAGTAAGTACTTTCTTGGCTTTATGATTTTCTCAGTAGAAAGTTTGTCCAATTGCAGGATTTTAGTGATATTTAAAAAGGAAAACACCATACTTCAATTCAAAAGTAGAAAAATGAAACTAAAAGAAAATTGTTATTCCAAGCTTATTAAATGATGTTTAGAAAGTGGACACACAATGTTTAATTCATCAATACACACAGAGATCAAAGATCTGTTTTTTGTGATAGTACAACAATGACTGAGAAAAGCATGTACTGCCACAGCAAATTACATTTTTGATAGAGGGAAGACAGGTAAAGATGACACTGAATTATTTTTGCAAGGCCCCTTTCTGTGCTGTGACTTCTAAGTACTTTGCTTTAAGTATCTCACCAGAATATAAATAAACACCTAGTGGAAATGAGTATATAGAAATAGACATTCCAGGCAACTTAGTAATCTAGAAAATGCAAAGAGGAAAGAAAAGAGAAAGAAAGAAAAAAACAGTGAGCTCAACATCGAGTTTCCAGGTAGTTAAGGCAAAACTGAAGAGAGCTCACTCTGGGTGGGGAATTGGTTATCAGTCAGAAGATATAAACTAAAATGAATTTTAAAAATATTTTCTTCATACTTATTTTTAACCATGCTGTATTCCAATAGTCTAAGATATCTTTAGCATAATATGTAGCTTTTTGGTCACTTTGGATATTAAAATTAATTTAAGTCAGACAAAAACTCTAATTCTGGAAAATAAGATAAATGGTCTTTTCTTACTGCCCCTAAATGGTATTAAAAAAGAAATAGTCCCACTGATCTGGATATTGCAGTTATACAGATTTTGAAAGAACTATGACTAATATGTCTATTGCCCTAGAACAGACAGCAGGGGTCTCAACACAAAGATGTCATATTTGGGTCCAGATACTTCTTCCCAGGCCTTACTAGCAAGGAATGTCAACTAACATTTTCCATCTCCTTCCCCAGGTTACATATGGACAAACAGACACTTGGATACACATGGAAGAAAAGGTAGATATGGATAAATAGATACTTGAGACTGTGCTAATACCTTAGCTAGTAGATACTAACACAGACATCTAGAAAAGATACTAACATAAATTTTGGACAGAAAGGAATGCCTTCAAAGATCACTTTAATAATTATTCATATTTGTTTGTTTTCAAATTTTTTATTGAAGTATATTTGTTTTATACTATTGTGTTAGTTTCAGGTGTTCAGCATAGTGATTCAGTTATTTTTTTCTGATTATATTCCATTACAGATTATTACAAGATATTGATTACAATTCCCTGTGCTATATAGTAAGTCCTTGTTGATTATCTATTTTATGCATTTTATGTATAGTACTTTGTATCTGTTAATCCCATACTCCTAATTTGTCCCTCCTCCCCTTTCTCTCCCCTTCGGTAACCATAAGTTTGTTTTCTATGCCTGTGAGTCTTTTTCTGTTTTGTATATAGAGTCTTTGTATTATTTTTTAGATTCCACATATAAGTGATATCACATAGTATTTGTCTTTCTCTGTCTTACATACTTCACTAAGTATAATATTCTCTAGGTCCATCCATGTTGCTGCAAATGGCAATATTTTGTTCCTTTTTATGGCTGAGTAATATTCCTTTATATATATATATTTATATATATTACATATATGTATATATATCATATATATCTATATATATAGATATATATATATAGATATATATAGAGATATATAGATATATATATATAACTTATCTTCTTTAACTGATCTGTTGATGGGCACTTGGGTTGTGTCTATGTCTTGGCTATTATAAATAGTGCTGCTGTGAACACTGGGGCACATGTATCTTTTTGAATTAGGTTTTTGTTTTTTCTGGGTATTTGCCAGGTAGTGGGATTGCTGGATCATATGGTAGCTCTATTTTTATTTTTTTAAGGAACCTCCATGCTGTTTTCCATAGTGGAGGCATCAATTTGCATTCCCAACAACAGTATACAAGAGATCCCTTTTCTCCACACCTTCTCCATCATTTATTATTTGTAGACTTTTTGATGATAACCATTCTGACAAGTGTGACGTGATACTTCATTGTGGTTTTGATTTGCATTTCTCTAATAATTAGTGATATGAGCATCTTTTCATCTGCCTCTTGGCCATCTGTATGTCTTCTTTGGAGAAATGTCTATATAGATCTTCTGCCCATTTTTTGATTGGGTTGTTTGGTTTTTCAATATTGAGTTGTATGTGCTGTTTGTATATTTTAGATATTAACTCCTTGTTGGTCGCATTGTTTGCAAATATTTTCTCCCATCCCATAAGCTGTCTTTTTGTTTTGTTGGTGATTTCCTTTACTGTGCAAAAGCTTTTGAGTTTAATTAGGTTCCATTTGTTTATTTTTGCTTTTATTTATTTTTCCTCAGGACACTGATCTAAGAAAATATTACTACAATTTATGTCAGAGAATGTTTTGCCTATGTTCTTTTCTAAGAGTTTTATGTTGTCATGTCTTATATTTGGGTCTTTAAGCCATTTTGAGTTTATTTTTGTATATGGTATGAGGGAGTGTTCAAATTTCATTGATTTACATGTAGCTGTCCAGCTTTCCCAACATCACTTTTTGAAGAGACTTAAGTCATTTATTATGTATACTCTGAGATGAACAGATAAAATGTTACTCTGCACAGTACATATTACTACTTATATCTAAATAGAAATTAATTAAATTTAATTGAAATTTAGCTATACTAGCCACATTTCTAGTACTCAATAGTCAATAACCAATTTCAAGTATTCAATACTCACAAATGTATGACTGTTATTAATATATATAATATATATTAAATATATGTAAATTTAATTATTTGGAATTTCTTCTTAGGAGAATGAAAGACTGATCTCTTATTCTGTAGTTTAATGTCTCTTTAGACAGCAGACTTAGCAACGTGCTCCCACTCCTACACCTGATCAAGGGAAAAGAAAGTTGGAGAGGAGATTTAAAGAAAGAGAAACAATGGAGTATCTTCACACCCACTCTTTAGAATGTCTAGGATATTTTATTTTCTTGTGGGTACAATTCACATCAAAGGAAGATAACTGGACCAGAGGCATCTTACCAGTTTTTTGGCCACCAGCAGTACGTATCTCCATACTAGATTGTTGATGAAAGTAGCTAAGGCAGGTGGAAGGTATAGAGAAGCCTCTAGATTCCCCAGGTCAAGGAATTGAACAGTATAAAATGCCTACGAACAATAACATAAAGCATTTCTACTCTATTCCTACACTCCTACCCTCACTATTTATATGTTTGTCTATCCAAATGTACCAAGGGCCATTTGGTGTTAACCTAAAAAGAAATAAAAACTAAGAAGACAAAAATTTCAAACTGCACCCAGTTAACTTCTCATATCTCCTGCATGTTCCCATCACTAGAAACGTAGAACAATTAGACAGATGGAATAAAAAAAAGCAGATCCTCCCCTTCTCACCCCAAGTCCCTATCTAGTGACACATGTCTACCATCTATCCTGGTAGAGGGATAGCTTTAAATCTATTGGGATAGTAATTTTTTAGATTAGATCAAACTATTTAAATCACTGAAATTGTTTGAAAAGCTGTAGACTCTACCTGAAAAGTTGTTAAGAAATAAAAAAGAAAATTCAACATAAAGTAATTTCAGCTTTACTAGAATTACAAAGCCTTTTAATGTTAATTTGTTATTAATTTCAGAAGCCCTCAGTAAATTGGTTAAATTTGTTTTCATAATTTATGAAGAAGAAAGATGTTAACACAAATTTTGGACAGAAAGGAATGCCTACAAATCATGTGAACAATTAACTAATTCATTGTTTATAATCTGAGATGCACAGATACAAATGCTGCTATGCATGGTATAATTATCAAGGTACTTAGGACATGTTTCATTTAATCTATTAAACGATGTGATGTCACAGATGTATATAGCATTTGAAAGTCCAAATCTCGATCTGAAATAATTTAGGTAAAATGCTAAATTCATGAAGTAGAACAACTGTCAAAATACTTACACATGAAATTAAAAGATTATACATGCTAGGTTCTACTCAGAAAAGTTCACTCAGTAAATATGAAGTGAACATAATTTATGTTTCAGACATTATTTTAGCAATGAGGGATAGGGTGCTTTCTACCTTCAGGGAGCTGACATTAATTGAAATAAAAGAGAGTGTCAAATAACAATAGTGAAATATGACAAGTAAAATGGAAGTACAGATTTCTGTTTCTTGTGATAAGTAATTGGCATCAATTTAACCATCTCAATAAAAACAACAACTTTTTAATGTTTAAAGCCATGAGAGTCCTTATGAAGATATAACACAAAATATTTATACACCAAATAACAATGCATTTACCTTTATGAAGCAAAATCTACAGGAGAAAAAGGGAAATACAGATAGTAACACACCAAAAATTGAAGAGGGAAAATAAATCATTAAATTTGCAACTCAAAAACAAAACAAAACAAAACAAAATAAAATATAGTGAAGGTTATAATAAAGACAAAGTAGAAATTACAAGGTAGTTAATAGAAAAACAGTAGAGCTCATTTGTTAATAATGGAAATTCTGAAAAAATCCACTTCTCTTAATTTTCTTGATCAGAAAAAAGGGGGTAATAATACAAAATATAAAATAGGAAATAACAAATGGGAACTAAACATTGAAACAGAAAAAGTTTTTTTAATCCTAAGAAATTACTTTGAAGACTTCTTTGTAAATAAACTTGAAAACCTAAATAAAAGAGATAGTTTTCCTATGCAAATATAGATTACCAAAAATGAGTAGAAAGCACAAACAGACCAATTTTCTTAGGAAAACAAAGGGATCAAAGTGATTAACTATTTTCAAAAAGCACAAGACCTGGATGAATTTATAATGGAATTCTATCAAACTTCCCAAAGTCAGATGATGCTAACACCCAGATAAAGTGCTAGACCTTTGAGAATGAAGGAAAATACCTTTTCATGAAACATATGTAAAAGGATGGCTAAAACAAATGAAGACAGTACTCAAAAATAAAATAGAAGATGAATATCACTTATAAATACCAATTCAAAACACTAAATAATATATTAGCAAGCAGAATCCAATACCTCATTAATTTTATAATATATCATGACCAAGAGAGCTTTAGTCCAGAATGCAAATTATTTCAATTATTACTATACACTGTACTAATAGATTTAAAGAGGATAAAACTCAAAATTATTTCCGGAAATGTTGAAAAAGGCTTTGAAAAATTTCAGTACCAATTCTTGATTTTAAAACTAAATCAAGCAAATCAAAGGATAAGTTCTTAATGTGAATATTCATATGAAGAAACACTAGAGTCATTTCCATAAGAACTAAAACGAGGCAAAATTACCCATTATCTCCACTACTATTCATTATTATATTAGACATGTTAGACAATGAAACAACATAATGCTTTTAGACAAGATAATTCGATTAGTTGCATATGAGTTGGTAAATAAAATACTTTTTTGTATATGGTATGATAGCATATTTTGAAAACGATGCTTAAACTAACAAAAAAAATCAGTAAGGCAGCAGGAAGGTAGTAAGATATAAAATGAACATTCATAAATCAATGACATTGATATACAAAACCAGAAATCAGGTAGAGGACATTAGAGTCGAGGAAATATTTACAGGAGAAAAAAATTAAATACTTAGGATTCAATTTAAGAAATATGAAAAATCTATGAGTAAATCTTAAAACATTCCAGAGAGATACAAAATTAACATGAAGATTTAGAAAGACAGCCCATATTCCCATATTAGATGATTCAATGTTATAAAGATGTTAGTTTTCCCAAAGTTAATTTACAAATTTAATGCAATCCCAATAAAAATATCAACATCTCTTTTTTAAATGTATCTAAACTTGTTGATAACAAAGCTCCTATTTTTTTTAAATGACATGCAATAGCCAGGAAAACTGAAAAGGAAAAACAAAACAAAATGAAAATATGAGGTGGGGCCAGCTTTATAAGATATTAATACTAAATGTTTTAGTCTCAAAATACTGTTGAATCTCTACTGTTAATATAGTGTGGTGGCAAATAAATAGAAAAACAAATGAAAGAATGGAATAGAAAGGACAGAAATCACAAAAGTGAATAAGAAAATGTAATATATGATCTAGTTAACATCTCAAACAATGGAAGCAAAGATTGACTTTTTAATAAATCATGCTGAGTCAACAGAAAAGCCATTTGAAAAAGATAAAAGTTAGATTCATACTTTACACCATACACAGGAATAAAATTCAAAGCATCAGGGAATTAAATAAAAGAAATAAAATCATACAAATGTTAAAAGTAAACATAGATGAATTCCATTCAAAGTGGAATATAACCAGTAACCTGGAAACGAAACTATTAAAAAAAGGTTAACATAACCACATTGAATGGGGATAGGGAAGAAAAGAACTAACCTAAGTTACTTTTGGGAACAGTATTTTGATTACATACTGCAAAGATAAAGGCAAAAAAAATGTATATAAATATTTTATTCTAGTTAATTTTTTATAGACATGTTAAAATTATAGAATTACTTTATGTATTTACTGGAATTGAACAAATAATAAAACATACTATGGGTAAATGAGAGCCAGGTGTCTCCCTGATGGAAAAAGAAATTACAGATAAGGAAAAGGGAAAGGTTAGAATGAACCCTATTGTCTTTGGATTGGAAACAGGGCTGTCAGTATTGACTTCTGGTTTATAATACATAAACACAGGGATAGACATAGAAATATAGATGCCTGTGAATGTATGTGTAGAACATATATTTTCTCCTTCTGCCCAATGAGAAGGTCAAGAAGCAATGACACCCAATATTAAGAAATACACCTGGTGCTCACATCTTGGTTTCTAAATACCATTCTACAAAAAGAGGAACCAGGGTTCTTGGAGAAATGATGAATTCCATTGTTGGATCAAGAGGAGCCTGGAAAATTTTATGTGCTAGAAAGTAAGGATATGCTCAGAAAATGATAGAAACATAAAAGAACAGAGAAATAAAATTATAGGGAGTACCAGTTGTCATATTTTCATTTTGAGCAATAAAATAAACAACGATGGTAAAGGATAATAAACTCTAAGATAAGATATATATCTAGAGGTCTACACTGAGTAAATAAATAAGTGAATAGATAACCAATTGGACAAGTCACAGATCCTACTTCCTGCAGAATTACAATTAATTTGTGTAGAAGGAATGATGATAATATTGACTTACCATTTGACAAACATCACAGTAATACTCCTGCAGGTAAGAATCATTGATAGAGACCAGAGGAATGGACAAAAGTGTGCTGAGAAATATCTGCATATTTCTCCCCAGTGCAGTATCTCCTTACAACATATTTATTAGTCAAAAAGAAAGATAATAACTTCACAGTGAAGAAACGTGGAAGAAACCACACTTAACGAAAGTATGGTTTACATCACCAGTAATAAGATATATAAACATCACATACCTCCTAACACAATACACTGAAAGCACAAAACATCACTTTTGCAGTGTTCTTGGCAAAAATGCATAAACACAGCCCAATAATGAAAATATCAGACAAATTGAGGGGAGTTCCACTGACCAGTATACTTTAAAATTATCATGTTCATGAAACAAACAGAAAAACTGAGAAACTATGAGGTTGGAGGAGTGTATGGAGGCATGAGAACAAAATGCAATGTGTGATCTTGGTTGGGATTCTGAAGAGAAAAAAACGACATCAGTGAGGTATGTGCCATAATTTGAAAAAGGTCTGTCGATTAGTTAATAGTATTGTATCGATATTAATTTAATGATTTAGGTAATGGTTCTATGATTATGTAAATATTAACATTATGGCTGAAAGGTTTCTGGGAATTTCATGGATAGATAATATTTTATTGTCTAAATTTTATTTTGAAAAAATAATTAAAATAATCTAGGAAAACAGAAAACTAAATCATGGAAAATAGATTAACAATAAACAAAATAGTGTAAAATAATATAATTTAAGGAAATTTTCAACAAAGAAATTTGAAAAAGCTAAAATTCATTTTTATGTCAAACTAATAAAAATTTTAAAGCCCCTCAAGATTTATTCATAAATGAAAGAATAGATTACTAATATCAGGAATGGCGAAGGAGAAAAACCCTCAGATCCTAAAAACATTAAAAATATCGTAAAAGATGTTATGAAACAATCTAACTCAAGTAAATTTTAAAATTTAAATTCCTTAAAAACTAACCAAAACTAATAAAGTAATTGAACTGCTAAATTATTTTCCCAAAATACAAACTCTAGGCCAACATGACTTCACCAAGTAATTCTTCCAAATATTGAAGGGAGAAATAGTATCCATTTTAGATAACTCAGAGATGAAAAGAGAGGGAAATATAGCTCATTTGTAGATGTTAGCATAATATTGACTCCAAAACTGAAAAAGACATTACAGAAAGTAAAATAACTGGCTAATGCCCTTTATGAACATAGATATAAAATTCCAAAACTAAATATTATCAAACTGAATCTAGTGATATTTAAAATATATTACCATGTCACAACTAAGTTACATTTATTACAGACATGCAAATTTTGTTTAAGTTTTAAAAATCAGCCAAAGTTAGTTACAGAAAAAAAAGTTAGAGAATAAAGGGCAAAATATGATCAATATGATTGTTTCAATAGGTGCACAGAAATCATTTGAACCAGTAGGGAGGTAAAAAGAACCCTAGCAAAATAAGAAGATAAAGGAACTACAAAGAGCATCTTAAAAAAAAGAAGCTTACATCAAACATCATAATTAATAGTAAATATAGACTGTTTTCCCTGATATCAGGAACAAATCAGGACTATTCAACACTGATCTCTAGTCTTAGTGCAATATGTCATGAAAAAAGTATAATTTTGAAAATTAATTAGAATGTTCATTATTTGCAAAATAAACACTATTGGCAAAGTAGTCATTATTGGTAATAGTCATTACTCTCTGTGTTTATACAAAATCTACATTAATATAACAATAAATAAAGTTGATAAATTTAGCAAGGCTGCTGAGGACAGAGTAGATTAGCAAAATATCTATTGTATTTCTATACACTGCTAATAAAAACTTAGAAAGTAAAATTAAAAAAAAATCTATTTATACTTACATTAAAACTTCAAATATAGAAAATTAAATCTAGTAAAATATATTCAGCAGTTCTTTACAGAAGACATTAATAAAAAATTGAACATATGTGGAAGAATATATGATGATCATGAATTTGGTACAGTAAAAATTCAGTATGGTAAACATTTCAATTTCTCTATATTGATTATAGATTTAATGTAATCCTAATAAAAATCTGGCTGACATAGTTTGTTTGTTTGTTTTAAAGTGTTGCAGTGGGAAACTTAGAGGTTATTTATTTTATAAAATGTATACATAAATGCTCAGAACTGAGAATAACAATTTTGACAAAGAAGAACAATGTTGGATTGTCTACACTAAATATACTCTCAAGGCTTATAATTCTACATTAACTAAAACAGTGCAGCACTGCAAAAAATTGGAACTCCTACATACCTTTCAAATATTCCCTTTTATGAAATATCTTAGTTTTTCAGGCAGTTTTATCAAAAAATTGCTCTGTTGTAGCAATTGTAAAATAATTACATCGAAAATGTTTAGATGTCTTTCTTCCCACGTCAAACTGTGAAGCTTCCAAAGCAGTACCATTCCAAATAATAATTGCCAAACCCACAGTCTCTGACACGCATCGGACACTCAAGGAATATGATAAAATAACATTAGCAAATGTGGCTTTCACAGTCACCAAAATCCAAGAATGATTACTCGGACTTACCTCCTATATCTGGGCGAAGTTTATTGTCATAGCCTTGAAGCAAGGAATTGAGAATTTGTGTTATATCTCCTTCATGAATCTTTGGTGCCAAGACCCAAGTTTTGTTCACTGTTAAATCCTCATCATCTTCATCATCTGCTTTATCAACACTAAAGAATTCAAAAGCAAAAATTGTATAATAGAAAGTTCAACCAAGTAGTGTATTTTTAAAAACAGTTTAAGATTATCCTAATTGTGTAAGAGAATAATAAGAGGGGAAAAAAGCATAAGAAATATTTTACATTCAGTAAGACTAATGCCTACATCATATGAACTGTCCTGCTTTAATAATACTCCAAAATGAAGAATCCAGTGCAAGAAAATATCGTATAATATTAATGTAATAGAGTTTTGCCACTCCCACAACTATCATTTAAGGCCATAGAGATTATGCACTGATAATGTGAGGAGTGGCCCTAGATTTGTGCGGTACACAATCTGCACAACCATACGTAAGTGACTCTATACCACCACACCCTAAAATAAAAATTAAAAGGTAAATAAGTGCAGGAAAAGTTGTAATCATTAGTCTGGTAAAATGTATTTTAAAATGTACGTGTAGAAAAGAAGACTTAAGGAAAGATGAGTGAAGAAGTGTTCAAAGAGAAAAGGAAAAAGTATTGAACACACCTGTGCTTCTTCCTTTTAAATCAGAAGAACCAAGACCCCAGACATCTATTCCAAGAACTCTGTCAAAGATTGTCTTACCAAATCATGAGTGGTTGACTCACTCTACATATATATATATATATATACATATATATGTAATCACATATACATATATATACATATTATATATATATATACACACATGTCTATATATATATACACATATATATATAACCATGCTTTCCATATATATATGTGTATATATTTGGAAAGCATGATTATCACATTTTAGGACTAGAAGTTAGACTTTAGGGATCAAATAACCCACTGCCTTTATTTTGTAAATGAGGAAACATGTCAGTAGGGAATCAACCAAAGCACAAACTCATTTATTTTCAAAACTGAGACTCAAACCCTGGTCCTATATCTAATGCTTCCTGCTATGCCTGTGTGTTTAACAAGCATAAAGTTTCAGCTTACTTATGAATTGTGGTAGAAACATATAGTAATATAGATATTCATCTATAATTCACCAAAAGTAACAAACTACTTTGTTTATTACCCATAAGTAACCCCACCTTCATTTGAGTGAGATCAACCTAGACTTACACCCAACTTTAGTAAATATTAGTCCTCCACTGAAAAAGTATATATAAACTTTTATACTGGTAAAATCAGGTAAATCTATAATATATTATTTATTTACATATATTTGAGAGATGAGCTTCCCTCCCGCAGTAGATATTCAAGTTTACCTTAACAGCCTTAGTTGATATTTCTACACTATTCATTCAAATCTCTTTTGCTGTGAACCTAAACATCTTAGCTAACGCAGACTTTACCCTCTTTATCCTTTTAAATTATTTTTCAGTTTTATTGAGATATAATTGACATATAAGATTTTATATGTTTAAGGTGTACAACATAATGATTTGATCTATGTATATATAGTAAAATGATTGCCACAATAAGTTTAGTTAACCTCCACTCTCTTTATCCGTTTAAAGAATATAAATTAACATTGTAAATTAAAACTTAACCTTTAAGTATTTGTACCTCATTTTATCTTTACAATAATTGTATTGATAGTTATTAATGGAGAGTTAATGGATAATGGAGTACATTATTCTTCTCAATATTTTTCCTCCTCTTCCTGTCAGAGAATTATTCTTTTCACTCCACTGACTTCTAACTTGGTCATGTGACCTGAAATACTCCTTTCTGCAATGCATCCCTGTCCCATTAAACTCAGGTTTGGCCCTGCAATTTGCTTTGGTTAATGGAATACATGTAACATACATCACTACCAAGCAGAAGATTTATTGTCAGTGCATGGTTCACCATATCTTTCTGTCCTTCTGCCAGAAGACCAGCCATACTAAGGCAGAGGCTACTACTCCATGACTTCACTTTCAGGGTGAAGGCAGCATGAACATAGCCACAGTTGACCTACAATGGACATGTAGCCTGAGAAAGAAATAAACATTTAGTATTGTAAGCCACTGAGATTTGTGGGTAGTTTATTACCACAGTATACAAATTTTATCCCTATGTGAACTCCTGGAGTACATTTATTTAACAGATTTTTAATGAAGTGCTCATTTATATTAATTGTTTTGCTGTATTTAACTTCAAAAATATATACTACTGAAATACAGTTGTATGATTTCCTTTAAATAATTTCTTATTTTCTCTAAATAAAATATATACATATGTACATACATACATTCATTTATAAACTAAAGCATTAAAAGTACTGAAATATTAAGAATCCTGCTCATGTGTCTTCCAGGAAAATTTTGTCTAATTAGAACTGCTGAGATATTGTCAACAACCAAAATTTAGGGCATCCATCTAACTTTAAATCCCAGTTTTATAAAATAAAACACCTGATGGATAGATGCAGACCACTGCACATATAAGAACTTGATTTTTCTTTGAAATATAACTGTAGTCAAATGGAAGTTCCCAGAAAAAATATGATTTTCCTATGTTTTAGGGTAGTAACATCTTGGTAATCCAGGAAGCACATGCTTATACTGACTTATATCCCCTTTTTCCCAGCTATCTAATAGGTAATATAAAAATTGACCTCAATGACATCACAAACTAACTTTCCTCATTTTTGGCAATAACAGAAAGGAAATTTCATTATAGTTAATTTTCTTCAGTTTTCCTCCACACTTTCTGAATTACCTTCAGAATATTCATTAACTACCTTAATTTCATGTTGGTATTATTTTGGTGACTAAAAAACACTTATAATTTTAAAGATAATTCATATAGCATATCTGATGTTTCATTATCATTCATAAACTGGAAGTTTTGTAACATTTACCTATATTGAGTGAACATTCATTTGGAGGAAACAAGTATTATTTTCTTAGATAATATTATGGGAATTTGTAGACATTTGCAAGCACTTCTCTTAAATAACTTGAATGAATATACTTTTATCATTATTGGAAATAAATATACTCCTTAGTATATAATTTTACTAAATGTTTATTTTGATGATTGTTGTGTTTATTGTTCTTATCAGCTGTTGAGTAAGTTCCTACCATGTTTCATGAACTGAGTGTTAGGTTTCTTCCATATTAAGGTATGTCATTTAATCCAGAGTAATCCCATGAAATAAACATTACTATTCCTGTTTTACAAATTAGAAAAAAATAGATTTATAGAATTCACAGGACCCACACTATTAAATAATAGAGCCAGGATTTGAAACAAGATTGATTTAGCTTGAAGACTTCTTTTCACTTTGAAGTTTCCATGGTATCTTACTTTAGCTTTGTTAAACAATCCAGGGTAGTTAGATTTTGAGTTTTCTAATTTATAAGAACACAACAACATTTATGGTAAGTAGTTAGCAAGTGCATTTGGGTTGTGCACGGGTAGAATGCTTAGTCTCTGCCTTTGAGTTCTGAGAAGTTAGAATAATAATTTCAAGGAATCACACACACACTCTCTCTGATGAAAAACACTTTCTAAAGTGTGTGCTCAGTCTTCAGTCCAATGCTTTAATTCATTTATAGAGGAAATATCATGTATTACATATATGCTAATTGCTGAAAACAAAACGATAAGTAAAATTGTATTCCTGATCTATATGATCTTATTTTCTAATGAAGGAGAAAACTATGCAAATGATACAAAAAACCATCATATACAAAGATGCTTATTGCAGTGTTATCTATAGTAGCACAAATTTTAAACAAAAAAGCAGGTTTAGGTAAAGTATTATATGTCCATATGGTGTGATTGATGCATCCATTCAATTGGTGATTATGAAAAGTCTGTAAAAATATTAAATTATTTTCATAATTTAATGTTATATGCAAAGTAACATATAATAATTTGCCTTGATGAAAACATAGGTATAAAATGGCTAAAGATTTAACCGGAAAGCAGTATAATGAATACACTAAGTATTCTATGCTAGTGGAACTATAGAAAATTTAATTTTTTTCTGTATATTAATAGTATACTACAATTTTTCTGCATAATTTTGTAATATAACTACATGAAAAGGAGTTAATTTGACATTAATGCCTACCTAAGAATGAACTGCTTCTTCCTATACACCAGATAGTGCCCTGAAATAAATTTCTAATCATAAAAAATAAGTAATTAAGTAGAAGTTTCTATAGAGACAAGTAGAGCTTTACACTCTGCCAAGAAAATAAAATTGACAGCCTTAAAAAGTTGCCACTCGATTCTCCTGGGGTAGAAACATGGTTGACTGACAGCCCAGGCGCCAGCCCTCTGGACCAGCACTGCATCTGTACCAGATCCAAGCTTCCCCGGGCTGCTTTCAGGCAATAAATGCACATTGTGGCAATGGTAGTACAGACCCATTCCTGTAAGACTAGGGTCTCCTCTAAAGGGCAACTTGTGTTGGATGAATCCCTCTGGCTTGGCCAAAGACTGTTTAGTAGGGCTCTCTAGTCTGAGACTTTTTTAACCCAAACATTTCTCTTTGCCTTATACTCACACCTCCATTATTATCTGAAGGCTCTCTCTGCTTACTTCCACTTCCTCTCGTTTAACCCGCACAGGCGTTTCTCTCAAAAGTCTCTTACATGTCCAATCCCAACTTGGCATCTGTTTCTCTGAGGCTTTCGCTTTTCATATTCTTTAATTGACACTAGTAACTTGTTACTAAAGAAAATTTCTTAGTCACCTGTATCAGTGTTGGGTATTTTTTTTTTTGGTCTTACTAACTTATTTTAATACCTGGACAAATCCATCTGATTACATAGAAATTATTGTATGTAAAAGACTACTTTACTGATTGTATCACTCTTCTGAATATAACAAGCAAAAGTTTTAAACTAATGATAACTGAGAGATAGGTTAAGTGAAGACAAGGCATGCTAAGCCATATAATCGTGAGAAGGATTCATTTTTACAGCTAGAAGATATATATATATGTCTATAACAAGTCAATCAATCAATATAAACTATTTTTCATACATAGGGTAAATATTCATCAAGATTTTCCCAGGACAATCATGATTTACACCTGTTGTCCTAGAATAATTACATTAATAGTAACCTCTTTCACTCACAAAATAGCCTAATTTGGATGATAAATTGTAAAGTCACCCTGGATATAGTTCATATAAAGTTTACTGCAATGCAAATGCCCTTGTCTGACACCTATGGAAGACTCTTCTATTATCTATTAAGACAGTGCAGATGACAACAAAGGAAACCATAAACAAGACGAAAAGACAACCCTCAGAATGGGAGAAAATATTTGCAAATGAAGCAACTGACAAAGGACTAATCTCCAAAATATACAAGCAGCCATGCAGCTCAATATCAAGAAAACAAACAACCCAATCCAAAAATGGGCAGAAGACCTAAATAGACATTTCTCCAAAGAAGATATACAGATTTCCAAAAAACACATGAAAGGATGCTCAACATCCCTAATCATTAGAGAAATGCAAATCAAAACTACAATGAGTTATCACCTCACACTGATCAATAAGAATGGCCATCATCAAAAAATCTATAAACAATAAATGCTGAAGAGGGTGTGGAGAAAAGGGAACCCTCTTGCACTGTTGTTGGGAATGTAAATTGATACAGCTACTATGGAAAAAAGTATGGAGATTCCTTAAAAAACTAAAAATAGAGCTACCATATGACCCAGCAATCCCACTACTGGGCATATACCCTGAGAAAACCATAATTCAAAGAGTCATGTACCACAGTGTTCATTACAGCACTATTTACAATAACCAGGACATGGAAGCAACCTAGGTGTCCATCGACAGATGAATGGATAAAGAAGATGTGATATATATATATATATATATATATATATATATATATATATATATACACATACATAATGGAATATTAGCCATAAAAGAAACGAAATTGAGTTATTTGTAGTGAGGTGGATGGACCGAGAGTTTGTCATACAAAGTGAAGTAAGTCAGAAAGAGAAAAACAAATACCGTATGCTAACACATGTATATGGAATCTAAAAAAAAAAAAAAAATGGTTCTGAAGAACCTAGGGGCAAGACGGGAATAAAGATGCAAATGTAGAGAATGACTTGAGAACCCTGGGAGGGGGAAGGGTAAGCTGGGACAAAGTGAGAGAGTGGCATGGACATATATACACTACCAAATGTAAAATAGATAGCTAGTGGGAAGCAGCTATATAGCACAGGGAGATCAGTTCGGTGTTTTGTGACCACATAGAGGGTTGGGATAGGGAGCATGGAAGGGAGACTCAATTGGGAGGGGATATGGGGATATATGTGTATGTATAGCTGATTCACTTTGTTATACAGCAGAAACTAACACAACATTGTAAAGCAATTATACTCCAATAAAGATGTTAAAAAAATATGATACATATTGCTGATGCTATGATTACAAAATTGAATTTCAAGCTGTTTAGGACAAGGCAATAAATAATATTAAATCATATAGCAAAACTTTAAGGAAAAAGACTCATCTCTAAAATTGTAACTAACTCCCATAAATTATTTAGAAAAAGATGGATGATCCATCAGGATAAAAAAATGGGCAGAGATTTGATTAGGCATTTCACAAACAAAGATAACCAAATGGGAATGAGTACATGAACAGACACTCCACATCATTACTCATGAGGAAAATGTAAATTAAAAACATGAGATACCACTATATATAAACCACAGTGGTTAAAATAAAAAACCTTGACAACACCAAGTGTTGAAGAGGTTGTGGAACCACTGGAACTCTTGTACAGGGCTGTGAGGGCAAACTGTTAAAACCACTTAGAAAACTCCTTGGTGTTATCTCCTAAAGATGGACGTGCACACACTCTATGACCCAATAATTACACTCCCAGGTACATACTCAACACAGATGCATAGTATGTTCACCAAAACGCTTGTTCCACAATATTCAGAGAAGCATTAGTGGATGTACCATCAATTCAGAAAAAAAATCCAAATATGCATCAGTAGTGGAATGGATAAATAAAATGGGTTATTAAAAAAAAAAGTGCAGATGAAATTCCAAACAAGGCCTCATCTGTGATCTGTTGCTCATGACAAATTAGTGTTTGTTTATGTACATCAGATACATTTCTATAAGTCAAGTGACAAGTTTCAGGGAAGAAACATACCTCTTCTAATAGTTCTGAGTAGACTATATTTTAATGTCAAAGCCTACAGGAGCTAACTTTTAAAGAGTATGTATAGGCACTGAATTTAGATCTGAAAGTCAAAGAAAATAAAAGTTAAAATTAAAAAAAATTAATTCTTATTTTCTTTTTGCCTTTATATTCTACCTGCTTAATTCTTTTGTACAAAGCTCTTTTTAAGGTAGTAATGCTGAATCATTTTTATTGCTCATAAAAATTGGTAAGGAAGCGAAATAAGTAAAAGATGATAGATAATAGAGTTACAGATTTGAACTTTCAGAGTTTTAGAGAGGTGAAGTGATAGTCCACTCAATTCTGTGATTATCCTCTTAACACAAAAGAATTTGGGACCCATCACTTGAGGCACAGAGAGGAATGCTTTGAAAATTTGAGGAGTGGGAAGGAAAGCATGCCTAGAATATTAAATAAATGTGTTCCAGTTTGTCCAGTGTTTAACTTTACCATAAAATTGATCACACTGCATCTTAGTTAGCTATTTACTTTATTTAGTTATGACCCTCTGTAAGCTCCTTGAAAGCCAGGGTTAAGGTTGTCAATGTGATACCATTGGCACTTAGCCTGACATATAGTAAGTATAAAATAAAATTTAAAAAATTCACTAAGTAAATGAATAAATGGACCGATATTAGAAATCATCTTGCTGTTTACAGGTAAAATTACAGTGAATAAAGAAAATAAACAACTAAAAACTGTAATTATTGGCCTTAATCAGAGAATTGATTGTAGTTAACCTAATATAAATTTTAAAACATAGTAGCAGTTGCTTTCTGATCCTAGTACTGATCCATCATAAACTTAAAAAAAAAAAAGCTGATTTCTTTCACAATGAAAATGCAATCTATAAAACAATTACAAAAAATATAGCAGGGAAGATCTGTCTTATGTGAAGAAACTAAAACACCAATTGAAGAATATATGAATAGAACAAAATAAAGGCAAATAAATATTTTGGCTATAAAACAATATTATTAATACATAATTCTCAAATTAGTTTATAAATTTAATAAAGTTTTAATTAAAATCCACAGTTCCTATGTAACAGATTAAAATCATTATACTGTAATTAAGTAGAAGAATCAATATAAGAATTACAAGAACTTATTGAAAAATAGATTGTTAGATGAAATTTGCCCTGCCAGAATAAAAACAAAAACAAAATAAAGTTACTGTAATCAAAACCATATTGTGATAACACATAAAGAAATCAGTGAAAACAAAATCAAACCTTCAAATTCAGATCCCAAGTGTCTAGAAATTCAGTATTCAATAAACGTGACTAGTCAGTTTAGAAATGAAAGGATGAATTATTCAGTAAATTGGATTGAAAGGTTTATCAAGCCATTTAGAAAAAATAAATTAGATTACTACTTAGAGAATAAATTGCAGATATATTAAAGATCAAAATATAATAAAGTATAAAACTATTAAAGAAAATATTGAAAACGTTTTTTAACTTTTGAGATGAGGAGGTCTTTCTATGCAACACGTAACCAAACCAGGAAAGGAAAAAAAAGGACAAAAAAAAAAAAAAAAGGAAAAATAACTCATGGAGGACATAAGACAGTTTAGACAAAGACTGGAGACAAACGATAGATTGAGACAAAGATATTAACAACATAACTGGTATACAGAAATTTCAGAGGGATAAAAAGACTAATAAAGATAACAAACTGTGCTAACATTTACTGGTAGCAAGGGAGAATAACTTTAAAATGTGACAAATTTTAGCCATCACATTGGCAAAATATTAAAAGATTCATTACATTCAGTACTATTGATAATATAGATAAATGGCATTTTTATAACCATTAATAGAATAAATTGCTCTAATAGAATAAATTGAGTAATTTGGCAACATTGATGAAATATTGAAACTAAAAGCACGTACATATGTATATATATACACAGTAACAATATTCATAATAAACAAAAAAAAAAAACCCCACAGAGAATCTGTAATGGAATAATTTAATAAATTATGATACTTCCTTAATATAGAATACCATATCATCATTAAAAAGGAGGTACAACTAAGTATGTGTACAAATCTAGAAAAATATCTTTGATAGTAGCTGTGTGACAAAAACAAGTGTTAGATCTCATTTGTATAAAAAACGTACACACAAATGTGTATACACATATTTGTGTAAACTTATGGAAAAATCTGGAAGTATAGGCTCCAAATTGTTAAGTGATTTTGAGGAGTAGAATGGACTAAGTATTATTCCATTATTATTTACATTATATGATCAAAACGATTATGACATTAGGGAAAAAAGTTTTGTTTTTCCCATATATTTCAACAACATATATGTATATCACTTAGAGATTACTTAAATTGTTTAAGAAAACAAGTAAAGAAAAATAAGGTCTAAACTACTTGTGGTAAAAAACTTAAAATTTAAAATATTTTATGTTCACAGAATAGAACAGAAATTGGATTATATATTAATGATTCTACAATTTGAGATGTGGAATATTAGTCTCAGAGAAAAAATAAAATGTGACATCTTCATCCACTGTGATTTTTATGTAGTTTCCTTAGTAAGGTAGAATACATAGCATCTTTAAAATCACACTAATGTTAGGAAATTAATGGCAATAGAGATTACTTTGGGGACAGAGAGCTTCACTGTTAGTTTCAAAAGGGGTATGGCCAATTCCTAAATCTAGTAGAACATAGTTTGATCTAGTTAGGTAAGATATAGGAGTGTAGGGTTATATTAGTTAATGAGAAAAGGGACAGATTGATATCAGAATCGATTTTTAAAAATTAGTATAGTGACATGTTTTTAGAAAGAAAACAAAAACAGAAAAATATAAAATATAGCAGATTATTTTTTGTAACATCTTTGCTCATAGTTTAGTGATTGATCCTTAAGACAACAACTAGTACTAATAATAAAACAATATATTTTGCCAGTTTTTGGATTTTTTTTATTTGCTTTGTTTGGCAGGTCAACGTTATTTTGTTAAAACAGAGTTTAGAAAATTGGGAACCATGCTTCCAAAGAATAGTCTTTAGTGGGATGATGAATACAAAGATTATAAATGTTCTTTTGAGACTGGTTCCATGTGAATATTTTTTGAAGGGAAAGAAACCATAATTTTCTTCACAGTCCATTAAAAAATTACCGCTGGATTGAAAGTATATTAAAATGAACACCAAATTTTCCATTGTTCCACTTTATATTCATAGAACATAATGGAACATAAATTAGACTTAGAAACATATAACACTTCATGACATTCACATTCTCTAAGCCTTTGATGCACTTATGCATCAGATAAATTCTATCAGGCTGCTAAAATTTTTGCAAAATTAAGGCATAATATTGAGGCTTATTAAATTATAAATGATATGAAAAGATCTTAAAATTAAATGGAGGAAAGAAATGGGAGTCTGTTCTTTTGAATGCAAAAAGATATACCTTCTCCCTAAGTCTTGGGACCATAAAATGAGAGGTAAAATAGTTTCATTGACGTAAGTATCCTCTCAGAACTTTCACTTCAAAAGGGAGAGAATACAAATGAGTAGAACAGAAACAACAAAACACTCTTTCTAGTCAACTCCAGTTATGATAATTTGCAGGTTTTTCAGAAAGAATTGTCACTAAGGAAATGACAGAAACAAATATACACTCATAAGACACCTGCACAGAGTAACAAATTATAGAACACAGATGTCTGATTAAAACTTAAATTTAATCCAACCAATAGGGCTACATTGTTCTAGTCAATGTGGCTATTTAGTAGAAAAGTAATCCCTGCACAAAACACTCTACTACATGTGTTGGAAAATTATTCTAATAGTGGTACACATCTAGGCCGACTGAGAGGTAAATGACCTTCCTATATTGAAACGGATCACAGATTCTGCAACCACAAGTCATGGTCCTAACAATCTACCCAAAGATTAACTTGTTTTCCAGAACCCTTGATTCTAGCAGCTCTACATCTATGTGGAGAACCAAATCACCCCCTGATCACAACAATATTAAAATTTTCATATTTAACCTACTATGTTCTAATCATAGATCTTCTGATATGCTCATCTACCTACAGGTTGGAGTGCAGGGTCTATGTTAACTTCCTTTCTATATCCCTAATATTTAGCACAGTCTCTACCACTGTGTTACTCAAAATATTTGTCACTCAATATATTTGTCTAAAAATAGGGAGAAATGTGAAATCTCTAAATGAATTGTATTTATAAGGAAAGAATGCCTACAGTTCAAAAATTTACTACTAAACTAAGTTATATAGGTTTTAATAGGATGTTGCTATCTTAATGTCATATGTTAGATGACCAAAGTAAAGGATATCTTAGGAATATAGTTTTCAAAAAGCCCACCAAGCCATGAGACCATACCTCTGGCCACAGAATAGTAGTGTTATCTTCCTATGTATATTTTTCATTAACACTGACCTGAACTTATGCCTGTGACAGCTAAGAACATTCAGTCTTTTCCCAGAGTTACAATTGATGCCAGTCTCCTTAGTGTCCCCACTATAGCTCATCTAGAATTGCAAGTAGCTGTTATAGCATTTTATTGTCTTTACTTGTTTATATTGATAGACCGTCTCAACATTAACTACTAGAGTTTAAGTTCACTGGGGTCAGGGGCTCTGCCTTCTTTGTTTAGCACGTATACTATCACATATATGTCCTGTATACACTATACAAACACTGGTAGGACAAAGATTATGGCTTGCTTTCCACTGTGTCTCCAGTTCCCAGACCTCTGCTTAATACATGGTAGGCACTGAGTAAATATTTGTTGAATGAATGTTAAAGCTTAATAACTGTTTATTGACTGAATTAATAGCTAAGACTATTTCCTGAAACATGGGGCTTCAGTGGTTAAACCATTTTAGTACAGATAGAATTAGATTCTGAGATAGTTAAAAGTAGAAAAAAACATAAATTTCATCTGGCTCTCACAGAGTATAAGAACTCTAACAAGCTTCTGCTTGAAGTTTAGTGACAAGACTTCCATTATTTTGTTAGAGTGCTTTTGTACTGATGAAAATCTGGCTTCACATAGCTTTCATTACTTGTTTAAGGTTTGTCTGTAATATCTATACATAATAAATTCAACAATGATTTTCTCTAGCATCCTTAAGAATATATGAATCCTCAACAAAATTTACCTGAATTCAAAATTCTTGCTTCTAACTCTCTATCCAGTGGTGTTTTTTTCCTAGATCAAGAATTCCAGTTCATTTAAGTTTTTCCTAAAATAATTAATCCAGCACTACACATACTATTCTAGATTATGTGATAAATACACAGCGGACTGTAACTTACTGAGCTTGTGCCAGTTTTACAGTCTCTCCTCTTCTCTCCTCTCCTCTCTTCCTTTCACCTTTCTTTCCTTTCCTTTCCTTTCCTTTTTTTCCTTTCCTTTCCTTTCTTCCTTATATCCCTCCCTCCCTTACTTTCCAACCCCCTCATCCACAGTTATGTTAATTGCTTTGATTTATATGGCATTTATAATCTTAGAGGAAAGGTGATTAAAAATGCAGGCTCTGGGCATAGAGCACATGGGATCTGAGTCTTGGATTCAGCATTATCAGCAAGATGATCTTTAGTGAGTTCATAAAAATTACTGTGCCCTGGTTTTTCCATCTGTGAAATGGGGAGAATAACAGTATCTGGGCTTTATTTTCCCTTCATTTTTGATTGGTAGTTCGGCTAAGTATAACCTCCCAGGTTGAATATTTATCTCTAGAATTTTGGAGACATTTCCTCCATGGTTTTCTGGTAGTGTAGATGAGTAATCTCGTGATGTTCTAATTCTCTTTCCCTGATTGTGATCTTTTCTATCAGTACCCTCTAACCTTAAAAATTTAGACTCCTGTTTATCTTTGGAGTTGTGAAGGTATATTTCCTTATTTTGACTACAAGATGTTTTCCTTTGCTTAATACCCTAAACCTCAGTTTTAGCAGTGTGTATAATGGTAGTACTCATGTAGAACACTAGACACAAGTACTATCAATATGGTTATTTCTCATGTCTAGTTTATTCACCACTGTAAACACAGCAAGTTGCACTGTGTAGAGCACATAGAAGGCATTCAATAAATATTCGTTGAATGATCTCTCCCATAATCCAAATAATGCACAATTAATAATGCACAAACGATTCAAGGAGTTTACTGCACTTAAGTTTAACTAGAATAAAAAATTCTAGAATTTCTGTGATTCCAAGAATATCTGTTGTTATGACTTTTCAGTTAAAATTTTAACTGCCATGTACTTTGCAAAAATTTTCTCTCTTGGTCTTGAGACAAGCTGGAAAGGTAGATGTCAGTTCTACTTTTCACAAACGAGGACTCTCTGCCTCAAAGATTTGCCTGAAATCAGCCTAGTGGGAAGTGCTGGAGCTGAAACTAGAAATTACATCTAATGGTCGAGTCCAGGATTCTCAGTTGGTAGCATGCATATATGTGAATTATTCTCCTGAGGCCTGTGGCAGTAATTTCATCATATTTTGACAATATCTCAAGAGCCCTTTTTTTTCAGTTTTTCACCCTGCCTGTCTCCTCTTCTTTGGGACTCCACCTTCATTATTATTTTTTTAGACAAATTTTAATCACCTTTATATAAATATATAAATATAAAATACTAGATTTGTCTCTTTCATTTTTAAGATGAAAAAATCAAGCATTTCCTTTGTTGATAAGCCAAAAATGTGACTCATAGTATATAATGAGATAAAAAGGAAGACGAGTATACCAAAAAGACTCTATACACAGGGGATTTATCAATTATAGCATTTGCATTTTAACTTCAAAATCATTTTGTCTCTCAGTTCTTCTTTGAATATTTAATTATCATGGAGCATCATTAGTCATTTTGTACTCATTTGCATCTATATTTTATTAGAAAGTGAAGCCAAAGCTCTGAATGCCTCAAGAAAAATCATGCATTACCATCTCCACAAAATATATTACTGAAATTGTTTTAAAATAATATATTTTATAATGTAATTATACTTGAATATTGTCATTTGGGCAACTGAGTGCTAAATTGTATGATTATTGACTCATGAGATTCTTTTTATAAATATAAATGAGTTATCTTCCTTTAGCTCTCTCAAAATATAACTTCTTAGACAAAGCTTACCGTAAATTACATTTTAGACTATGTAAAATCTCAAAGCACTTTTTCAATTCTTTTCAAAAGTCTGATTATAATTATATTTTTTTCAACATTACAAATAAGTCAAATCAAGCTTGAGGGATTTTAACCAACTTGCCAAGATGCCATAGAATCTTACAGAGAATGAAACATAGGAACCATGACTACAGCTTTTAGTTACAACAACAGGATTGGTTTTCATAGTTCAGCAATGTAAAAATCAATAAAGTGCCTCTCCTTTATGCTTTTGATGAAAACTAATGAGTAAACAAGCTACTGTCTTTGATTAGATACAAAAAATAATAGCTTCCAATTCTGTAAATCCCAAAATAGGTGGCTTTGAAAATTTAATTTAGAAACTGGCATCAGACATCAAAATTCTTACAAATAGAACCATCTGTGATTAGTTTTAGAAAGGTCCCTCAAAAGGAGAAGAAAGGAAGAAGAAATTATGAATGTAAATGGTTTATACATGTTGACATCAATTATCTTCAACTAAATATTAAAAGGATAAAAAGTTCATCACAACTGTAGCTACTTTGAAAAGTGAAGACATACACTCCCATAACTGAGGCCCTAAGAGTTAATTACAACAGCAACATACAGCTTTATTTTTTAATATGTATTTTTTTCACTGGCCAGAATAATCCATATTCTCTATAGTACTATGATAAAATGATTTATTTATTTTAGCTGCATAACGCATGTCTCTCTCTCTCTCTCACTCATACATATGACCAAAAAAAAAAGTACACAGCATTCCCAATTAGAATTTCCCTCTTGAAAACTGCTATGAAAAGCCAGTGCCGCAGCTATTGAGTTATTTTATGTTTCCGTTCAAATCTTAGAAATATTGAATATGAAAACTTGAAGAAATCATAAATGATCTACTACTGTCCTTCATTTCCTAGATGAAGAAACTGTGTTCAGAGCAGTTAAGGACCCTTGACACATAGAATCATGTCTCTAGACTTCCAGAGCCCATCTCTGTCCACTATACCACACAACTTGTTAATTCTGAGCAGCTTGAAGAGAGTCTGAAACCCATCATGATTCTCATAATGTAAATATCCTCAAGAAGAAAATGTATTATTTAAAACCAAACATCTCTTTAAGTAGACAGTATGCCCTTTAGTAAGCAGCTTGTCTATTAGGTTGCAAGAGAAACTTGCACTTACAGTGATAAATCAGCTTACAGGTTGTTATTTCAGAAAATCAGTGGGTTAGTCTATTTTTACTTATGAGAACACAGATTCATTTGCGATATTATGAAGATGCATGAGAGCACTAATACATGGCCTACCAAAATATCTTCCATAATTTTATAATATATTAAAAGAAATAAACCATTATGACGCACTTAAATATAAGAAATAATCAAGTAGTATGTTTGTGCTCATGCAGAACATTTTCTAAGGGAAAAGGGTAAATAAACTAAAACTTTAATATTTAAAAAACATTGAGTGTCAAACATATTCTGGCAAGTCTAATATTACTTAACAACTTTATTCTCTATTTTTGGAGAGAAAATACAGTTGTTCTATCTGTTAGTAATGGCAAAAATCCACTCTAGCTATATGCTAAAAATAATCAACATAATAATAAATTTTAGCAGTGATGCAAGTACTTAAAAAGGCATTTTTCCATCTCTATAGTGATTGCATTTTACTCTTGAGTTCTAAGCACTCCCTCTCTCTCTCCCTCTCTGTCACACACACACACACACACACACACACACAGGACATTCACATCACCTTACAATACTTATTTACTTGTACACAGCCAAGTTTAAAAAAAAATGATTCAAAGCTGGCTCAGTAAAATATACATGGTTATTTCTAACTTAAATGTAACATAGTTTCAACCCTGATGGATCTTTAGCCATATTTATGATCTTTCTTGACGTAAAACTTTGATTTTTTTTTAGAATAGCAAAAAGGTAAGGGAAAAGGCAATATTCGTGTATAAAAAAACATCATACATGCCATGCTCTGTAACAAGTTTCTAAAATAACTTTGTCTTTAAAATGCAGAATCATCCAGAAAGTTCATCAGTGGCATTCATTGACTAAATGTAGTAGCGAAAACATTTCTACTCCCCTCCACACTTCTGAATCTTTACTAGTTTCTACTGTGCTTCAAGTCAAAAACAACTGAGCTAATCTCCATGCTTCGCACATAGGCTAATTTCTTTCTATCAGAAAAAGAGTAGATCTAATCAAAAAATAAATTGATGGTAAAATGTTGCACATGTGCCCAGGGAAATGCAAATTATTTAACCTAGAATGATTTTTTTAAAAAAACAGAAATGAGGGGGGAGTGGGTAGATACCAAAGAATAGTTTTGAGTCCTTGAATTTACTCACCAGTTTCCCAGATGCAGGGTCAGTAACAGGAACATCAACCTCAACCCTTTCCTTTGACTCCACAGAAGAAAAGGGGAGAAGAGAAGAGTTTTCCAAGAACCCATTGGGATTGCTTTTTCCGCTCAGTTCTCCAAGCCAGGACTTTTTCTCCCACCTTAGCTGCAGCCTGGTGAGTACAGAAGGGAGAGTGTGGGAAGGCAGTACACCTCCCAACCAGGTAGGATGCGACTCCCAGCAGAATTGAACAAGGGAGCCAATCAGACCTAGAGGATGCTGGCATAAATTATCTGAAAAGAAGTTGGGCCAATCAACGGCCCCAAAAGGCGGGGCTTCCCCTACTAGAAATCGAGCCCAGTAGGGAAAAGGGCTCCGTCTTTCTGAAAGACAAACAAACCTCTTCTCCTTGGCAGCCTCAGAGAAACATTTGAGTGGCCCTGACAGATTTCCCTCCCTAGGGAAAGACGGCTTCCCTCTTCCCTGTAGCCTTCCCTCCTGCCTGACTCTATTTCGGGGATCTGTTTCCTCTCCCGTGTTTGGATTCTGAATCTGTCTTCCAAGAGGGATCCGTGGGGAGTTTGCCGTGCCTAATTGGTTTTCCCCAGGCTCGCGAAGGTTCTGCTAATTTTTGTTAATTATTGTTGTTAATTTTGTTGGGGGCCGAGGGAGCGTCTCATTTCTCTTTGCAGACCCAGCATCTGGCACGATGCCCAGTACAAATATGTTCTCGGGAGATGCTGAAATATATAACTGAATGAATGAATGAGCGGGCTGGGTGCATTCCTGATAATCACGTTTCCTACCCACCCCACTTCCGCTGCCTTATAAGAGAGGATTTGCATTCTCCTCTCTCCGGGCACCAGAAGATGATACTAATGAACAATACCAGACAAGAATAATCTCCTTTTACAAAAAACATAAACAAAAATCCGATTTTAAAAAAGGTTATTTTAGTCATAGGAGCTGGAGATCGATTACATGTGTAGTCCTTGTTCTCCCCTTTGCGTTTGTTGAGTTCCAGTGTTTGGTACCTAACTTCAGAGGCTCTGCTTTGAGTTTGCAGCAAAGCCCAACAGTTGCCATGGCAACTAGAAAGCCTCTGGCAGCTCGAACAAACTGTACAGGCTAAGACAGTGGTGGTGGTGGAAACAGGCTTGCTCTGCCCAGCCATCTTCCTCCTCTATGCCCCCTAAATCGCTGCTTCCCACCGAAGCCCTGGGGTTGGAGTCTTTGGCTGTCATTAATCACCTCACAATCACCTGGAATTGACCAGATTCAGGGGTGAACTGCAATTTACCACCGAGTTACCTTAAAGTATTTGTCTCCCAGCAAATAGTTCAAGGTAGAAGTAACAGTGTTTGTGCATGAGTAGTTGTTGCTACCCTGCCGTCTGAAATCACTTAAAGGAACTGGATGGAGGTAACAAGGTTACAGGTATTCTCTTGCCCAGAATAACAGATGGTGCAGTGCTGGGCTTTTCTCCCCTCTCTTTGACATGCCATCTTTCTAGTCTTCTCTGAAAATAGGTATTGACTTTCTTGTTTTTCTTCTACTACTCGTTAATTAAGAAGCATTATTCTCTTCCACAAAGTATGTTAGTCAAGGTAGCTCATACCAAATAATTTGTATAACAATAAAGTTTCATTATAATAGATTTTGAAGTGAATAAATTTAAAGTTGATTTCAATATGAATCTGGGTAGTTTTTTTTTTCTGGCCAGTTATGAATATGCTTTGCATAGCTATTTAACTGTTTCATTGGGTGCACACACTAAATCACCATTCTGATTAGCCAGTGAACTAGGAATGAATTCACTAGACGTATGTAGTGAATAACAAATACTCGTCTAGTTACTCTTCGCATTTTGCTAAGATTAGGTAAGTTTTCTGCATATAATCAGTGGCAATATGATATTGCATATTTTTATACAACAGTAGTTTATAGTTTTCCCATCAAAAATTCTTAACAAGGTTTTATTCTTATTGTTCTCATACATAACTGAAAGATGCTGAGAACTGTTAAGAGAAATTAATGAAGAGAATAGGTGAAAGATATATCCTTAGGCAGTTACACATTGTCTTTATTCTTTTTTTTAATTAGTTTCTGCTTTATAACAAAGTGAATCAGTCATACATATACATCTGTTCCCACATCCCTTCCCTCATGCATCTCCCTCCCTCCCACCCTCCCCTTCCCACCCCTCCAGGCGGTCACAAAGCACCGAGCTGATCTCCCTGTGCTCTGCGGCTGCTTCCCACTATCTATCTACCTTACGTTTGGTAGTGTATATAATTTCCAAACTGGGAAAGTTTCTGTATTTTCTGAAATATATGTTTTTGCCAATTTGGGGCTGAAATTTTTCAAACTTATTTAAATTCTTTCTTTCAAGAAATTTTATCTGAATTTTTATTCCTATGTCTCTTCCTTTGATTTATTTTTCCTTCTTATAATATTTGTCTTCTGGGAAACTGATCTTATTCTGCTGTCATAGTTAACTATAATTCCCTGTAAACTATGTTAAAGGGATCTGATCCCTCTGGAACCTGAAGAAGGAATGATGATTTTGTATATCAGCCATGTCTTGACGCTGACAGTCTGTCTCATTTGATTTACTAAATCAGTTGTGTGTGTGTATGTATGTGTTTGTGTATGGTGGGAGGGGGAATGACACATAGTGTGAGCTCTGAAAAAAAGCCAAGAAGGTACACTGTGCTCATCAAACAAACCATAGTGTCTCACAGAGGAACACTTATGGAGAAACAGATCAGGTGTCTTATACTGTATACAAATCTAGATTAGAAGGCCAGAAGTTGCTGTAGGAAAGTGTCTGGAGACAGCTCTCTGTCTTCCACTATGGCAGTGGTTTCCAATTCTATGCAATTTGACCTCATGAGACATTTTTCAATGTCTGGAGATATTTTCAGTTGTCACAACTTGGAGGATGGACGAGCTACTGGCATCTAGTAAGTAGAGTCCAGAGTTGCTGCTACACATTCTAAAATTCAAAAGAAAGCCATCCCACAACAAAGAATTATCGAGTCCAAACTCTCAATGGTGCCCAAAATGAGAAGCCCTGCAATATGGATGAAAAGGATCAGTAGAATGATTCCATTGCAGCTGATGATTTCTTCATATTGTCATTGAAGTCACCATACCCCTTCTCCTTCCTTTGACAGTCTGAGCCATAACCATTATTAATTTCATACCTAGTTGTAATGATTACCAACTCATATTTCACAGCATTTTTTTCAAAATGTATCCAAGTATCACCTTAGAATAAAATGCTTGGAGTATCTATTAAAAATGCAAAGATATGGGCTTCTCCCCAGACCAAATGAATTAGAATCTTTAGCAAGAACCTCTGGAGGTTCTCATGCATCAAAACATTTGAAAACCATTGTCCTATAATTGTCCCACAAAATGACCAGTGAGACAGTGACCTGATTATGTATGTGCAACCCTGGCCTAGCAAAGCTAGCTTTCCATATGATTCACTTGTCCATTATTAATGTATTCATTCAAATATTTATGAATAAATTATGATGTCAGACACTGTACCAGGCACTAAGAATACAATGGTGAACAAGACTTACAACTTTTTGCCTTGCTTTCTTCATCTATAGAAAGGTTATAAGAATTTTTAGTTTACTGAGTTGTTTTAAGGATCAAATGGATGAAGACATGGGGATTGCTTTAAATAGTACATGGATAATAGAGATTACTCAAAAAATGTTATTTGTCATTGTTATTTACTTGTTGAGAGTAGGTTCCAAATCTAATTCATTCACTCCAGCACTTGGTTACAGAATCTGGCACAGAGTAGTAATTTCTAGAATGTACAGTCTAACAGGGAGAATGAAGAAGATTAGGAGACACTGTGTTCTCACCCCACCCTCAAGATTGTCCTGAAACCTGGCTTCTCCAGAGCAAGAGGACATTTGGAGTCATTTGCTAGTTCTCCTGGTACACTTTTCTTCTGATGGCCACAAACTCTATACTTCAGTCAAAATCACAATTGTAGGTTCCTAAACTTATCACTCAATATCATACTTTTGTGTGTTTGTTTGTTTTGTCCTGTCATATGCTATTCCTTCAGTTTAGAAGGCCCTTCCCTCTTCTTCATCTGCCTAGTCTTTCTTCATTCTTTCTGATTAAGTTTAGGTGTCATTTTTTCCCCCAAGGAGCCTTTATTGCTTGTTCACTGCATGCTAGTCTGTGATACAGTTTGTCCTATAATAATAGTTAATATTTATTGAGTTCTGACTATGTGTCACCAAGCATTATTCTTAATGGTTCTACATTATAGGTACATGTAATACTCCCTCCACTTAAAGCAACCATTTCATATTTGTATCATAGAATATAACACATTTTTTAAAAGCATCTGTATTTCTACCCAAATTATCAGTTCTGTGTTTTAAAATTTTATATATTAAAAATTTATAGTACTTATCAAACCTGGTATTGTTATCTGTATATTTAATGTTATTATAGCTTATCTGTATTTAACATTATGTGTACATTTGGTCAGTACCTTTCTCTCCCTATAATTTAGCTCTGTGAAGTCAAGGATTTCATTTGTTTTCATCCACCCACCCCTTTTGTCCAAAGCAATGGCTAGCTAGTACTAGCTAAATACTTGATAAATATCTGTAGAATGAATAAGTATTCAGTGTATAATTAAATAAATAAACAAAAACATGCATAGCTTTATTCATTTTATATACTTCTGGAGCCATTAAGGGATCTCTTTCAACAGCATAGATTCCAAGTGCCCATCTCTAATTAGACAAAATCCAGACCTTGTTTCTTGACTTATTTCTTCTTATCACACCATGGGAATTAACTATTTTTCCTATTTACCATGATAAAAATTAACAAACCCAAGCATTTTAATTTATGCAATAAGATTATTATTTAAATCAAACAGAAGAGAGGGCCAGCTCAAAGAGATTTCACAAAACTGGAGACACACACCCTTTCTTTGTTCAATCTCCTTAATCCTGTACCTGGCCTCTAGAGTACAGCAAAGAGAGGGAGTACTGATCCTTGGTGGCAGGCAGCCATGGATTTAAAGCATCTAAGTACAGCCCATTTTTTTGGTTTCTGTATAGTACTTTCTGAATGTGACCTTTTGCCACTGGTTATCGCTGTTCTTTTTTGTATCTTTCATGCTTTCTTTTCTAGCATTTCTTTTCCAGCACATCTATTTTATGGATGAGGAAATTGATCTAGTAGAATTAGTTACTTTCCCAGGTCACACAGCAAGTAAGTGGCAGAGCTGGGATTTGAATCTAGGGAGTCAGTGTTCAGAGCCCATGTTTGAGCTGCTACGTGATATTGTCTTTACGATGACAGATGAGTCATGATCTCTGCTTTAAAGAAGATAATTTATATTTCTGCCCAGGACACCTTTTCCAACCTCAGGTTAACCAACACTGTTATTTTAGTGACTACATACCAGGACATCACTGTCATGAAAGCCTTCCATATTTTACTTTAAAGGGCCATCCCATAAAAATGTCAAAGGTGGGAAAGAGTTTTTGAAGAATGACCCTTTAGCAGCCATGATTCAAAGGAATACAGTCCTGTTCAGAATATGAGACACTTACAGGAAAAGGTATAGCACTTGGAGATATATCAAAGCCTGACATTTAATGAAAACCTTAAAGATCTTGATGGAGCTTTATATCAATTACTCATTCACCTTGTATATGGCCTAATATATTTTATTTTTAAAAAGTCTCACTAGCAGGACTGGCATTGAAATGCCCCAGCCCCAAGGGCATCTTTGAATGGGTCCTATGTCGTAACTAACTCCCTACTTATCTAGTTAATAGCCTGCAATATGTCTTTTTTTATGGTTTTGACTAGCAGCTAAAGAATAATATAGTTTCCCATGGCCATTTAAGCTCCACAGAGAGAGAACGTCCTTCTACTTGCATATTTCCTCCCTAATTTGTCTTACAGTAGCTCTTGGGCCAACAAAGTATGCAGTGACAACATGGATGTATCAGAAAAGCATTATAGTCCTCAAGTCTCCTTTTAGACCACAAGGGGGTGCCATGAACACCAAAAGAATTGTTCTTATTGACAGAAATCTGGGGAGCCTTTATGAAAATAAATTTTAAGTATATTGGATCAGGGTAGAAGGATTATAATGCTGGATGGGTCAAAATGCGTTGAAATGGGTATATTCCACTAAGTGAAGATTCTGGACTCAATATGTTTAATCAAGAGTATTTCTAGCAGTTTGTTTTAATGGCTGACTGATCCTTTACCCAAAAGTAGTAAGTTATGAAGTTAAAACATCCATGATACTGAAAAGTAGGTATCTGAAGTTTTAAGAATAAATAGATGTTAGCATGGATTTGTCCTGTTCACCAACTCCAATCTATGCCCCTAAATTTGTCCAAGCACACTCCCTTAATGTATTCATCAGGGAAGCTCCAGAAGCCTTGAAGAGCTCTTGGGTGGCTATTGTCTGTAGGCCAGAGATGATAGTGGGAACTCCTGCCATCAAACTGGATTCCCAAATGCAATGGAGATAATGGGATCTCAGGGATTTTCTGTATTCAATGGGCATGATAAAATCCTAGAATATCAGGAGTCAAGTGGCAGCACTTAATCACCAGAGTAAAGATGGCCATAGGTACAGAAATGTACAACAGAGGCAACACAGTAATCAGCATAGTCTGAGCTGCAGAGATCTTTGGTGTTTGTTAAATGATAATGGTGTCCTTGGAACTGAAGTAGATGATCAGCCTATAGAACCTTACTGATGTGTATAGTCAGAAAAGCATTAGGTCTTGTGAAGAAAGATGTGATTTGAATTATCACAAAAGAGTTCAAGCCCCTCAAACCAGTTTCTAGTCTTGAGTCTAGAGCATCTTAATGAAGGAGAGTTGGGTTTTGCTTAAGGAAGATTGTAGATACACAGACAAAAATTTATTCTGTAAATTTATGTCCTATTCTTCCTCCCAGAAGTCCTGCTACCATTTATCAGAGTGACTGTAGAAGCTGAATAACCAGATTCGTTGAGATTATAAGGCCCTGGTTTTAACTTACAGCAATTCCTGGAGATCCAAAATGCCACTGTGGTCCAGTGTAGCCATAGTAGACATCTATAGAGATGAGATGATTTATGGTTTGGGGTAATTCCAAGGTAGGCTTACATGCACCTGAACCCATCATGTGATTTTATCCCAGGTATACAATGCATAGTTGTGAGGGACATACTCAGCAACTTGTAGAATACCAAATTAATTCTTTGACCTGTGGGAAAAAAAAAAAAAAAACAAGAAAAGCCCCAGGACTCCCTTTACCTACCAATATAATAAACAAAATTTAATGTTACATCTCTGCCACATCAAGGATGTAAAAGATGAAGGAGTGGTACTTCTTACTAAAGATACATTTAGTTTGTCTATTTGGCTTATACACAATGCAGATGAGTATAAGAGCATAAGAGTAGATTATCAAAAATTTAATTAGGTAATGATTCCAATTGCAGCTGTTATCCCAGATTTGTTTTTATTACTGGAATTTCCAGAGTCTCTTGATACCTGATGTGTAGCAAACATTTCAGTGGTGAAACTCATTAGAAGTTTACTTTCAGAGGAGAGGGTCAGAATACACTGTTGCTGACTTACCTCAGGGCTAAATCAAACATCCAGCCAGTAACATAGTCTAGTCTAAATGGACCTTGACTGTCTTTTTATTTTATAAGACATCATGATTTTCCATTAAGTTGACGACACCATTTTGATTGGATCTGGTGGACAGGAAGAAGAAACTACTCTAGATACCTTGGTAAGACACACGCATACCAAAATGTGGGAAAAGAATTCCACAAAAATTCAGGGTCTTGTTTACACATTGATGAAATTATTAGGGGTTCAGTGACCTGGGTGTGGAGATATTCCTGTGAAGGTGAAGGAAAATTTGATGCATCGGGTCCTTCCTATCATTAAAGAAGGAGCATAATGTCTCTTTGGATTGTAGAAACAACATATCCTTTATTTAGGGGTATTACTCCAACCCATTTACTGAGTAACCTTAAAGTCTGTTTTTTATTAGGGCTTTTATTATTTTTATTAGGACTCAGAAAAAGAAAAAAACTCTGCAATAGGTTTAGACTACTGCATAAGAGCCTCTACCACTTGGGCCAAAAGAGAATACTAATCCAATTATGTTTGAAATGATTGTAGCATATAAGGAGGCTGTATGGCACTTATGAACGGACTCCTGTTAATGAATCACAAAGAAAACTGTTAAAATTTTAGAGCAAAGCTGTGCCATCCTCTTCAGATTATTATTTTCCTTTTAAGAAATAGATTCTGGCTTGCTACAGGTCTCTGGTAGAGACTGAACACTTCACGTGAGCCACCAAGTTACCATACAACCTGAGTTACCCTTCATGAACTGGTATTGTTGGCATAGGCAGAAGTCCATCGTCAAACGATAGCAACACATAAGCGATCAGGCTTGAGTGAGGCATAGGCTGAGACACACAAGCAAATAGCTAAAATGTCTATGGCCTTTACTCTAGCTCCTTTGCCCATCTCTCTCAATCTTCACCTAGCGTCTCATTAGGAATTTCCTATAAGTAGTTAACAAGATGAAAAAAAAAATCAGGCCTTATTTACAAATGATTCTGTAGACAAAAGTAGACAACTTCAGCTTGCTCCAGGACCTCCAGAATAAAGTGAAGAAAACTCCCAGTAGGCAGAACTTTGAGTAGTATAACTGTTTTGTTGAATTCTTTTTTTTTTTAATGAGAGATTGTCAGAAGTAGAATCTTCATTGATTTATAGTTTGTGTCTAAAGGTCAGAGACTTGGAAGAGACACACTTGGAAAATTGGTGGCAAGAGAATGGGGAAGAGATATTTGAATAGACCTCTCTGAAGAAACACAGAATGTCAACATATTTTTCATTCCATCTATGATTGTCACCAAAGATAGCCTCACCAGAACAAGAACTTTGTATTCAAGTGAACAAGATGATGTTCTGTGTGACTATCAGTTACCCTCTTTCTCCAGCCACCCATGTCCTTATAGACTGTCCTTTTACACGAAGTGATAAATGTTATACATAGAGTCAGTAATATAGATTCACCAAGTATGGTCTGACTTGGCAAATTTCCAACCAGTCAATAACAGATACTAACACTTAGCTCCAAATATGATACCATTGCACAAGGCCATTAATTAGCCACCTGGTAGCAGGTGGATTGAATTGGACCCTTCCGTGGATGCCATTTTCTTCTGCAAATTACCTGAGTTGTCAAGATTGGAGGTTGTGAGAAACACCCCAGTTTCTAGTTTTTCCTTGCTCTCTATCCCTTCACAACCAGCTTTCTTCCACAACTGCTACCCCTGCTGACCTATAGCCATTTATCACCAACCACCACCCATGAAATTCTATAGAAGTCTGACTCACTTTGAACAAAAGGGTGGTCTGAGAGAAGTCCAAATTACAAAGTCTCCAAGAATATTAGTGTCTAAGTTTGGGGGAATAAATATTGCCTAATGTGTTGATTCACAATGTAAAATGTATTTTTACATTAAATCTTTATGGACAGATTCTACATATACACAATTATCATCAGATATTGACATCTATTTTTCTGTATTTCTACACTGTGTATGTGTTCCATTTATAGCAGTAAGTATTTTATATTATGGTGTTTGTCATAACACCATATGGCACACTCTCTGTAGCTGGGACTCTCTCTTTTGTCTTTGTGTCCCTAATAATACCTAGCTATAGTAGGTACACTGTAATTGTTGGATGAAAAAGAGTGAATTTGTGAACTATCTGTCAGTCAGTCTGTCTGTTTATCTATTTAGATAACTAGCTATAGAAATAAGACCAGCATTTAAGTCATGAAAACATAATCAAGAATTGAAGACTTGTCACAAATTTGGGTACACAGGATGGGATGTCAGGGTTAATATGGGGAGAGGTTTCTCAGCAGAAATTGGGATGGTGCAAGGATCTGGTGCAAGTTAATTTTTACTGATCAAAACAAGACTTAAAAAGTTAATCAGGTAAATTATGTCATATCTCATGGGTAAAAGAGAGGAATATATTTGTCCGGATATCCAGGGTAGAACAAGAGTATGGACAAATAATCTCGGAAACAAATTATGAGGCATAGAAGTGAGGAATGTAAAACAATGTCAAATTCATATTAAACTATTTTACAAGTGGAATCGATGGAGAGGAGAAAGCATCTACAAATTTACACAACACATATGCATAATATTGTATTTCCCCAGTACTAAGTATTTGATTAGTAGAGCTGATTCTTAAAAGTCTTTAAAATATTAATTTCTGTCATACTTTTCCATCAGAAGAATTATGAACATCAGTGTGCTATTCTCTGAAAACTGGATTTTATTTTAGAATTACAGTATTATTTCTTCAAAGTCAGTAGTTCACTTTATAATGGTTCCTTCATTATTGCTAAAAACATCCATAAATTATTCTGCCCAGAACAAATGTTTGAAATGGTTATGAAGGCGTGGAATTAACTGCTATGGTCTTTAGGAATAAATTTATCATCAGTAATTTGTTTTCATTGAGAAGAAGTTTAAGTTAAAGAACATGTTAGATAATTTCATGTCTCTGTAAACATTGAAAAGTAGTCCAGGACTTAGTAATTTTGGAACCATATTTCCAAACCAGGCTATTGAACAGAAAGGACTAGTGGAGCCTTTAAAGATAGAAATTCTACCACCCTGTACAACCTGATTCAGAGTTTCGGTAGGTAAAATCCTGAAATTGGTATTTTTAACAAGCTTCTCAGGAGATGCTTAAACAAATGATATATAGACTTCCATTGAATCCACTGATACCATATACAATGGCAAAATGCATTCAATACATATTTGCTCACTGAATATATGTGACCAGCTTTGCAGCTTTGCTAAATGTATCACATTCCAAGGAATGTTAAAATACTTCCAAGAACTTAACAAGTATTTATAAGACAACATAATGATGATCCTTCTCTTAGGGTTTGATGACTTCTTAATGAAAAGATGAATGGGATTCATAGTCTTTGAACTCCATTTTACATGAATAATATATATGTTTTTTTCTGAGAAGAAGCTTCATCTCATTCTCATTGATTCAGCAAATATTTGATTATCTATAAGGGATTCTTTCTTCTCTTCCACGAAGGTTAAGAACTATTGCCCTAAATTACTCATATTGCTGTTGATTTTCATTCACACTCTTTCCTCCAGGCTCACAACTAACATCATTTAAACTTTAAGCAAAGTGCAATTATCAAGAATCTATATACCCTTAGAATAAAAGGAAGACGTGTGATCAGAAAAAAAAGCCAAATAATATCATTTTTCCACATTAATATACATGTGGAATAGCCTCAGAGGTTTAATTTTTTCATCTTGGAATTCAAGACAGATACAGTTGCTTTGAGATAACTTCATCAACCCTCTCAGTTGACTACATTGCAGGAACTTGCTGCCAACAGACAAGGTGGAGGGTCATAGCTTTGAAGTCCTTGGGGTCCATGTTGTTTCAGACTGTTTAGTAGCTGTAGTCTGTGTGGATTTAAAGTTGGTTAGTCAACCAAACAAGGACAGAATAGATTTAGTTGATCAATGTCACCTTGAAAGAAAATTAAAAGGCATTTTTTGCAAGACTGAAAAATAGGAAGCTAGAAGAGAAAGCTTACTTATATGCTGGATGACAGAATTTAGCTTTGGGAAATCTTGATGCAGATAAAACCTAACAGAAATGAGTGTAAAGAACATTGCTTATATCTCATGATTAGTGAGATATAATTTACAATTGGTAAAATTTACCCTGTTTAGGAATACTATTCCATAGGTTTTGACACTTGTCACTATGAAGATATAGAATATTTCTGCTATCCAAAAATTTTCAACATACTTCTTTGTAGTCAATCCATCTCATACTCAGTCCTGGCAATCACTGTCTTGATATCTATCTCTGTTCTTTGCCTTTTCTAGAACATGATATAAACAGAATTATAAAGTATGCAATTTTGTGTTCTTGTGTCTTTCATTTAGCATAATAAATTTAAGATTCTGCTCTATTAGATGTTATCAATATTATGTTCCTTTTATTGCGAACAATATTTAATTGTATGGATGTACCAAGATTTATTTATCCATTCACCAGTTGACGTATCTTTTTCTTGCTTCCAGTTGCTGCTATAAACGTTTGTATACAGTCTTTTGTGGACATATGTCTTCATTCTCTTGGTTAGATGCCTGGGGTGGTGATTACTGGGTTGCATATTATATTAAAATATACTATATTATATATTATATTGTATTCATAGATACATCTTATATATTATATATGAACTGCTAAACTGTTCTCCAAAGAGGCTGCACCACTTGCTTTCCTGGAGGCAGTGTATGACAGTTGCTCTGCATTCATGTCAACACTAGGCATTGCCTATTTTTAGCCATGCTAATATGTGTGTAATGAAATCTCATTTTGGCCTTTATTTGCATTTCCCAAATAAATAAGGATGTTGAACCTCTTGGATGTGCTTGTTTGCCATCCATATCTCTTTCATGGTGAAGAATTTGTTCAAAACCTTTTTTTCCCATTTTTAATGGTTTATTTTTGTTACTATTATTATTATTGAATTGTTTTTAATGGGTATATGAGTTGCAAATACTTTTTCCAAGTCTGTAGTTTTTCTTTTTATTTTCTTCAGTGTCTTTTAAAGACCAAAGGTTTTTAATTTTGATGAAATACAGGTATCAATTTGGTTTCTTTCATGGTTTGTGCTTAGGATGATCTAAAAGCATTTTTCCTAATCCAAGCTTGGAAAGATTTTCTCTTATGACTTCTTCTAAAGTTTTGTAGTTGTATGTTTTGTGTTTAATTCTATGATCCAATTAGTGTTGATTTTTATGTATTGTGCAAAGTATGCATCAAAGTCTCCTTTTGTTCATGTAGATATCCAAATGGTGCATCACCATTTGTTGAGAAGACTATTCTTTCTCCATTGTATTACCTTGTCAACTTTTGTTGAAAATTAATTACTGTTATATATGTAAGCCTATTTTTGGACTCTATTCTGGTCCAATGACCCTTAGGCCAATATCATACTTACTATCTGGATTAGTATAGATTTGTTGTAAGTCTTGAAATCAGAAATTGGGAGTTCTCATACTTTATTCTTTGTTTTCAAAATTGTTTTGACTACTTTAGGTTCTTTACATATCCATAAATATTTTCAAATAAACTTATTAATCTATAACAAAACAAAAAGCAAAAAAACCTGCTGGGATTGTGTCTGAAATTGCTTTGGATGCACAAATCAATTTGGGAATAATTGATATTTTAATAATATTGAATCTTCCAAATAAACTTTTCATTTAGTTAAATTTTCTTTGATTTCTCTCATTGATGTGTTAGTTTTCATCATATTCATCTTATACAGACTTTGTTAGATTTTTCCCTAAGTGCTTCACATTTTTTGATCCTATTATAAATACAATTTTTTAAATTTTGATTTTCAGTTGTTTACTGAAAGTATAATTTTTATTTCCCATTTATTAATTTTTATTTTTTAAGTCGACTATATTTTGTTAAAATTATTCCTATAGATGTCATTTTTCATACTGATTTAAATAGTCTATTGAAATTTAAATTAAAAGATTTTTTATCACTGGTATATATAAAAAATGATTTTAGTAGGCCTTGTATCCTACAACCCTACTAAATACATTCATTGGTACTAGAGAAAATTTGTAAATTCTTTGGGATTTTTCTATGCAGACAATTATATCAAAGTATGAATAAAATAAATTTTAGTTATTTCTTTCTCATCTCTATACTTTTAGTGTTTTTTTTTTTGGCCTTATTTTACTGGTTAAGACTTTTATTATGATATGAGTAATAATGGTTAGAGAAGACATCACTGCCTTACTCTCCATCTTAGCAGGAATGCATTTGTCAATATTACTGTACACATATGAATATATATATATATATGATATTAGCTGCTTTTTTTTTTTGGTAAATGCCTTTAACCAGGTTGAGAATGTTCCCTTTTATTCCTCCTTTGCTGACAGTTTTTATCATAAATGTCAAATTCTTTTTGGAAAAGGCAAGGAATGAAGTGTTCCTAAAAGCCTCTGGAGAGAGTGTATCTTTGCCAACTCGTGATTTACACCCACTTATACTGATTTCAGGCTTTTGGCCTCCAGAAATGTGAGAGAATAAATTTCTTTTGTTTTAATCCACCAGATTTGTAGTAATTTGTTATGGCAACTAGAAGAAACTAATACAATATTCTTGAGGGATATTTAGTAGGATTTTTCTTCCCCCTCATAAAATGAGTTGGAAATTCTCAACTTTCTTCTATTTCTTGGAAGAATTTGTGTATAACTGGTACATTCTTCCTTTAATGTTTGTTAGTATTTGCCAGTGAAGTTGTCTGGGCATGGAGTTCTCTTTGTTGGGAGGTTTTTAACTAGAAACTCAATTCCTTTAATAGACATGTAATCAGCCCTGTTATCTACTTCTTCCTGAGTGAACATTGTAAGTTTCTATATTTTGAGGAAATTGTACATTTTATGTAAATTACTAACTTAGTGACTTAAAATTGTTCATAATTTTGCCTTAATGTCCTTTTAACTGGGGTTTGGCAAACTATAGCCTGAGAGCCAAATCTGGCCCTGTTTTTATACACCCCACGAAGTGAAAATGTTTTTTACATTTTTAAATTGTCACAAAAAGAGTCCAACAAACAAGAATATGCTACATAGGCTGTATTGTGGCATGGAAATTCTGAAGTATTTATTATTGGTCCATATAAAGAAAAAAAATTACCAATACTTGCTATGATGTCTGTAGGATCTAGAGATGTCACTTCTTTCATTCCTGATTTTGGTAATTTGTGTTGTTTTTTTTAAAATTGATTTTGTGATCAATCAGGCTGAGAATTATTAATTGTATTGATCTGCTCAAAGAACCACCTTTTTTGCTTCATTGATGTTCTTTAGTGTCTTTCTGTTTTTAATTTAAATGATTTCTGTTCTTATCTTTATTTTTTTATTTCTTCTATCCTTCTTTTTTTAGTTTTAATCTATATATACCTTTATAAATAAAGTAGTTTCTTTATAGGTCATATGTAGCTCAGTCTTGTTTTTTATCCAATCTGATAAGCCCTTCATTTTATCTGGGGTGTTTAGACCATTTCAGTTTAACTTGATCTGGGATATGATTAGTCTTTATCTATTATATTAATCCTTATTTTCTGTTTGTTCCATCTATTCTTTGTTCTTTTTTTTAATCCTTTTTCATGTCTTTTTGTATTAATTATTTTCATGATTTCATTTATTTTCACTACTACTTATATCTCTTTTTGAAGTTTATTTAGTAAATATTTAGTTTGAAATAATTTCAGAGTTACAGAAAATAATAATAAAAAGAAATATAGGGACACTCTTCTGTGATAGTCCCAACTGTAAAATTCTCCCCACACCTTTGATTACTTTTTCTGTATATACATATTCTTCTTCATAATATTGTTACTAATCATTATCATTATTATTGAACCATTTGAGGGTAAGTTGTAGACATGCTATCTCTCAACTCTAAATACTTTTGTGTGTATTTCCTAGGAGCAATGATCCAAATAAGGAATTTATGATTTTTACAATACTACTATATAATTATAGACATTATTCATACTTTGACATTTGTTCCAATAATGTTGTTTATAGTGAATCTATCTTTGTCTATTTTACCCTTGATATTTTTTAAGAGAGTAGACAAGTTATTTTGTAGAATGTTCCTCTGTCTGGAGTTTTCCAACATTTCCTTCTGACTAGGTTTATGTTACAAGATTTTGGCAAGAACACAAATGAAAAAATTTTGTGTCCTTCTCCAAACATTATACCAGGAGGCACAGGTCATTTTTTTTTCACCCATTTCTCCCACAACGCCATTCCTCACCTCTGGCAACCACCAGTATGTTCACTGTATCTATGAGCTTGGTTTTGCTTTTTGTTTTCTTTTTTTTTTTTTTTTTTAGATTCCACGTAAAAGAGAGATCATAAAGTATTTGTCTTTCTCTGGCTTATTTCACTTAGCATAATACTGTCTAGGTCCAGCCATGTTGTCACAAACAAGACATGTAGGATTATATTCTTTTTTGTGCCTGAGTAATATACTTACAATTCATATCACAATTTCTTTATCCATTCATCCATTGATGAACACTCAAATCGCTTTCATATCTTGGCTATTGTAAACAATGCTGCAATGAACATGTAATTGTATATGTCTTTTTGAGTTAGTATTTTCATTTCTTTGTATAAGTGGATTTGCTGGAGCATATGCTAGTTACATTTTTAACATTTTTAGGAACTTCCATACTGTTTTCCAGAGTGATTGTACCAATTCACATTTCCATCAACAATGTACTTAAGTTCCCTTTTCTCACATCCTCACCAGCACTTGTTATTTGTTGTTGTTTTTTTGTAACAGCCATTCTAACAAGTGTGGGGTGGCATCTCATTGAGGTTTTGATTTGTATTTACTTGAAGATTAATGATGTAGGACATCTTTTCATGTAACTGTTGGACATCTGTTGGACGTCTGTATGTCTTCTTTGGGAAAATGTCTATTCAGATCTTCTGCCCATTTTTTAATTTGATTGTTTGTTTTGTTATTGAGTTGTATGTGTTCTTTATATATTTGGGATATTAGCTTCTTATCACATATATGATTTGCCAATATTTTCTCCCATTCATTGGGTTGCCTTTTCAATTTGTTGATGGTTCCCTTTGCTATACAGAAGTTTTTAGTTTGATGTAGTTCTACTTGTTTATTTTTGCTTTTGTTGCTCTTGCTTTTGGCGTCAGATTATAAAAATCATTGCCAAGACCTATGTCAAGATGCTTACTGCTTATATTTTATTGTAGGAGTTTTATAATTTTAGGTCTTATGTTCAAGGCTTTAATCCAATTCGCGTGTATGTTACTCATATTTCTTTTTCTTAGTAATAGTCATATCACTTACAATATTCTTCTTTAACTTATCACATTTTACATTCAAATAACATTATACCAATTCACAAAGAGTTTAAGAAAATTATAACAGTATAGTTCCAATTATGCACTCCAATCCATTCTACTATTGTTCTCATAATTTTACTTTTATATATTCTGTAAGGTCCACATTATATTTTCACATTTTTGCTTTAGAGAATCAAATATGTTTTAAAGTATTAAAAATATGAATGTATGTAATTTCTATTTGCATCTGTTTTGTGTGTATTATTTTCCACATTCTTTTTTCTTTGCCTAGATTGAAGTTTCTATCTGGTATCATATTACTTAACATGGTCTGAAAAATTTCTTAACATGGCATGCTGTCAGTGAAAAATGTTCTTAATTTCATCTTAGTTTTCTGTAAGATATATTCTTTGGATGTACAATTCCACTTTGAGTGTTTTTATTTTTTTCCCAGTCCTTTGAAGATGTAAAACTCTTGTATTCTGGCTTGCATAATTTCTGATCAATAAGATTATTTTTATTTTTTCTTGATGTGTAATGTTTTCTTTTTTTTCTTGATTGCATTCAAAATTTTGAAAATCTTTCCCGCACACACACACATTTTAACTATGATGTATCTAAGTGGGTAGTTTTTTTATCTGTTTGTTTCTCTTTGTATATATACTGATTAAGATTCTATGGGCATTTTGATCATTATCTCTTCAAATATTTCTTCTGCACCCAAATTTTCTCTTCTCCTTCTGGGACCCCAATTATACATATACTTGACTGTTCCATGTTTTTTCTCTGCTCTTGGATTCTCTCTTTTTTCTTCTTTCTCTCTTTTATGTCCCTCTACTAATAAATACATTAAAGGAATTATTTATATCTGGTAACATTTTTAGAATTCTAGTATTCTTATTTTACCTTCTTATGTTATCTATCTTTTTACTAAATTTTCCTCACACATGTATGTTGTCCACTTTTACCACTAGATCCTCTAACATATTAATTTTAGTTATGTAAATGTCCCTATCTCATAATCCAAGACTAGAGCCATCTCTGAGTCTGATTTTGTTGATTGCTTTATCTCTTGACAATAATTTTAATTTTTTGTCTTACATTTTTCAATGTCTCATAATATTCTTGAGTATCAGGAATTGTATGTAAATTAATAAAGACTGAAGTAAATAGTGTTTATGCTCGTAAATGGTCATGCCTCTTTTGTTATGCTGTTAGTGTAGGGGGATGAGCTAATTTAGTTTGTAGTTGAACTTTATTTGGGTTTTGTTATTGCTATTATTATCTTCAGGATACTATGATGGTTAATTTTCTGTGTCATCTTGACTAGACTAAGGGATACCAAGATAGCTGGTAAAAAATAGCTTGTTTGTCTGTGAGGGTATTTCCAGAAGAGATTAGCATTTGAATTGGTAGATGTAGTAATGAGGATTGCCCTCACCAATGCATCATTCAATCTGTTGAGGGCCTGATTAGAAGAAAGAGGCATAGGAAGGCAAATCTACTTGCTCTTCTTGAATGGTGATATCCATCTTCTCCTGCCCTAGGACATCAGAGCTTCTGGTTCCTGGGTTTTTGGACTCAGACTGGAACTCATATCTCTGGCCTCCTGGTTCTCAGTCATCTGGGTTTCAACAGGAACTACACCAGCTTTCCTGGGCCTCCAGTTAGAGATAGCTGATCATGGGACTTCTCAGCCTCCCTGATAACATGAGACAATCCCTTATAATAAATCTTTTTCTACACGTCTGTATGTATATATCCTATTGGCTTTATTTCTCTAAAGAACCTGACTCATACTGATACATATTCTTCAAATTCTTCTATTAATGGGCTGTTGTTTCCTTGTGTAGAAAGTAGGGAATAGAGAAACAGACATTTTTTAGTGGCCCTCCTCCTCTTTCAACTTTAATCATTTCTGCACACCTGCAACCACAGATAGGCTCTTTCTACATGACCTCACCCTTCCTAACGCCAGGCTATTGCTGCTTGTCACTTGTTGCTTGAACTAAGTGGGATGCGGAGATAGTGGTTCACTAGTGCCCTGGTCCAGCCTCAGTCAGAGACTAACCTGGTGTTATCAGACTTGGGAATAGGACTTTCTATGCATTTATTCTCTTCCTCCTGATGGCAGCCAAGCTCTTCTTTATGACTTCAGTTGGTCTTGGGTGAAAGCTTCTACAATATTCTAAATGAAAATCAGTTCAAATTAAGTATATTATTCTAAAATATTTGCATATACAAAGTAAGCTGTTAAAATTGAGAAATACATCAGCATATAAAATTGGTAATAGCTGCCATTAAATGAATAATTACTTTTTAGTAGTATCTGTGTTGTGTTTTTGCATATATTTAGTATTTCATTTAATCCCTGGAAGAAATCTTCCACTTTATATTATTATACTTATTTTATAGATAGAGTAATGAAAACTCAGAGAAGTTAAATAACTTGTCCAGGATTACACAGCTACTAAATGGCAGAGCTGGTATTTAAATCCTAGATCTTCCTGACTCCAAAACCCTGCTGCTTTCCACTATACTTCAAAAGAATTTAAGTAGCTACTTAAAGCTAAAAGCATAATTGCTTCATTTAGCTAACATGATGCTAGCAAAACATCAAAGAAGGGAATTGCAAATTGGATACCAATGGTAATAAAGCATTGATTTCTTTAACCATAAAAGAAACTTGGGACTTGAATATCCAAAATAACTAAAGTGACTTTTTCCACCTAATTTAAAGATATCTTCTCAAAGTTTTTCTTTTCATCTTAATTTAGTAGATGCCTGGGTTTATTGACAGTAATTTATGATTATAAATTAAACTCAGGGTATCACAATCTATTAATGAAGAAATCAGTCTCAGAAGCCTCAGCTTAAGTGTCTTTGTTATAGCCTCTCATTAAAGAGATCATAAGCTTACTCAAAGACAAGATTAAATAATCATGATATTATAGAAGTGAACATAATTTATCAGATATAGAAGTACAAGCAGTAAAGGTGACTACAGAGAAATACTAGAAAGTAAAAATCATTCATATAAGCAATAGGACCCATGATCTCTGAAGTTTAAAGTTACTTTCTGGTAATAAAATAGATGTTTGTTAGTATCCCAAATATATTTAAAGTTAGCATTATGTATAACACAAAGCAGAGAAGAGTTCTGTCAACTTATGATATCATTTCCTGGTAAGACATTGTTTACAGTGAAGTCGGCAGCAAAGTCTGATAATTTAAGCTTCACAATTAAGCTTCATCTCATGCATGACCATGTGATATTGACAAGTAAATAAGTAAAGACTTAGCTCCTGAGCTACTGTTGATGATGATTCACTGTATGTGTCATCAGTGCAAATGGAGGCTTTGTTTTAAGTTGAACAGAGGAAGTCTTGTAGCCAAAGAAATTTAAAATACAACGTGTCTCTAGTTACCAGGCAGAAGACCATTGATACTTTGTGAACACATGGATTCAATGGAGACACCAGAGACACCATTATTCAGACTGGAGTTGGAGGTGGGTCGTTGCAGTTGGGGTGGGGAGGGGAGGTGGAGAAAAAACTTTAGTAACGCGGAGAAAAAAAACTTCAGTTTATATTTCACTGAAGCGAAATATAAACACCCCAGAATTGACCAGATTTGGAAAAGAACAACATGGTGAATGCCAGGAAAAAACACAAACTGGATCACAGCTTCTCTTTTATAAAATGGTTAAATATTATTACCTGTTACTTAATGAAGAGAAACTAGAAATTAATAATAAAAGCCACTCTCCTTTGGAATTCATTGTGTATAAGTATAGTTTAGGAAATTCTACATAGTTTTCATAAATGAGTGTAGATTTACATATGCTCAATAAATCCTTTTGTCAACTTCAAAAATTTCTGAGTTAAATGAAAACACTTTAATATTGTTTCTTACTGTTATATGAAACATGTGAATATTTTCTGAATATTAGAATTAAGATTTTGGTACCCAGAATGAACAAAATCAGGAATAAAAGCCCTTTCTCAAACAATCCTGCATTAACGAGCCTTAATTTTATTTGGGTATGATACACCTCATAGTAGCATTTACTCCTGTATTCTGAAATCTGTATGTACTGTTTGTCTCCTAAGTAAACTGAGATTTTGGAGGGAAGAAAATCATGAATTATCCATCTTCACATCTCCAGTGCCTAATATATGCATGGAATACAGGAGGGACATAATATGTTTATTGAAATAAACTGAATTAAGTAGAATGAATAAAGACTAGGATAAGAGAAGCAATGTGTCACTGCCTAAAGAGGACTGGCAAGTGGATTAGGAAGTGGTCTTAAATGCTGACTTTTGCATTAATCAAAGGATGTTTAAAGGATTGAGTTCCTTCATCTAACAATGCAAACCTTGAACTAGATCACATGTTTTTAAACATTTGGTTTTGGTTTGGTTTGGTTTTGATTTTATTTATAGTCCTGTTCTCAGATTAAAAACTTACCATAAATCCCAATATACAAAAAACTAAAAAAAGACCTGAACTGGATAAATCAGGGGCACAGGTTATAGAGCCCTGCTTGCTCCTTCCACAGCTGTTTGCTCTTATCTCATACCATCAAACAACAGCAATCCTTAGTTAGTCTCCTCAGTAAGAGTTGGAAAGAGTAGAGTTTGAAAACCAGCATTCTACTATGTGATCTTCAAACAATGAGTAGGTATAAAAAGCACTATATATATACATATATATATATATAATGTGTGTAATGTGTAAATAATAAAATATATAAGTATACATAATATATAAATAAAATATATAACATAATAAAATAGAAGTATAAATAAATAAAATAGAAATATATAAATATAAATAAATAAAATAGAAATATATAAATATAAATAAATAAAATAAAAATATAAAAATAAAATATAATATATAAAAATAATAAAATAGTGTTGTATAGTTAAGATAACATGCTATCACCATACCCTGCTCTTGCCATGCCTGCCTTGTTATGATTGAGTCAAGGCTTTCCTATATAAACAATTAAAATGATCATTTGTGCTTGTTCTTACAATTCTGTATGACTCTTTTTAATATATCTTCTTTTTAATATCTAATCTAGCTGTAATTGCTAAAGAAGTATATAAAACAAGAAAGGTGATTCAGTATTAAGGATTCTTCCTCAAGTGTGATTCATTTTGAATTCCATATTTTACTCCTCAGCTGCCTTGTGAAAATAATTTGCTTAATCTAAATTATTGCCATACTCATGAATTTAATGAGTACAAAATTATATAGTAAATATTTTCTATTAATTACGTTTGAAATAGAAATGAAAACTTATTTTTAAATTGTTATAACAGGTTTATCATAATTTAAAATGGTATGTAGGTTGTGTTTTACTTTGTTAATATCAAAGTAATTTGATAATTACTTTGTAATCTTGCCTTGATGTGATCATACATATTTCGCTTGTCTCCATCAGTGCCCTTTATACTAATAGTATGTCCTGATTAATATATTTTAAAATAATTGTCTAACTTTTATGAAAATGCAAGATAAAAATTCTTCCAAAGTTATTCACTGCCAAGGAAATAGAATAAAATCTCTGTTGTATGCTTCAGACCTACAATTTAAACCCAAAATAGGTTTTATAATTTACACTTGTAGATAAAAACAATTATTTTGACTAGGATTCATGTATTCCTTTTGTGCTTATGTATTCTGCAAGAGAACGTTTGTGTAGAAGATCAAGCCCTGGCTTTTATGCAGGCTATGTATATAGTAAGCAAAAAGCAAACATTCTATTAATAATAATACCCTAAGTTTCTCGAGTGTTTAACTTATGCCAGTCTCTGTTCTAATATTAAAGATGTTAAACAGAAAAGAATTTAGGAACAGACTCATGGCTAAGCCCCTTGGAAATGACTCCTTGAACCTGTCACATCGGGAAATTGAAGGATCAGAAAGCTGCCTCTGCAATTTTTAGCTACAGGAGCATATTGGCTTGCAGTTATAATCAGGAACTAAGAATTCCCCCTCCAGAATGTTGGATTCAGAGTCATATCACTAATCCCTCAGAAGAAGAAAATAATAATAATTTGAACACTTCTCCACTTAACTCATTTCCAAATTCAAATCTTATACTAATTCATTAACTCCAAGAACCTAGCTCCTAAGAAATCTGAGAAACAGTTTCAGCATGCTAGAAGGAGATTGGAATAGGGGTTCAAGTGGGCCAATCTACTAAATCCAACAATCACAAATACTACTTTTGTGTGTTAAGATTGTGAATTACTTTACAGATTGAGATTGGTTATTTTTAAAATTGGATCATGACAGAGGATCAAGAAAACATATTTCTCTCTTCCAAACCTATCCATCATGATTTGGCATAAATGCTATTTTTGTTAAAGGAAAGCCAATAGCCCTGGAAACCAAAACTGCACCATAAATAGGCCATGTATTTTGAAAAACTTCTAGGACATCGACTAGAATTGCAATGATGAAGAAAGGAGATTGAAGAAAGCCCATCACAATGTAAAATGCATATAAGAGCAAGTCACTGAAAGGTTATTGTAATTCCATCATATTCCAAAATTAGCATCAAGAAATAAGTAATCAAGAGGGACTCCTTAGTCAATTCTAAGAGTTAATATTTAATTAATAATGCACCTTCCCCTGAAGTTAAATTTATTACAATAGCACAACTGTCTAAATAGGTTTATAATAGTATGTGTGGGGGAATGCTAAACTATGTACCTATATAAATAAATCTGCATTTTCATTCAGTAATACAATGAATTTTCTATAATTGGGGGGATAAGTAATAGACCTAAGGAAAAGGACCAAAGTGAGTGACCAAAATAACTGAACCCAAAAGAAACAAAATGAGTCAAAAAAATTCCAAGACTGTCATACAGAGTGAGGTAAGTCAGGAAGAGAAAAACAAATATTTGTGGAACCTAGAAGATTGGTACAGATGAACTTATTTGCAAAGCAGAACTAGAGGCACAGATGTAGAGAACAAATTTACGGATACCAAGGGGAGAAGGGAGAATGGGATGAACTGGGAGATTAGGATTGACATATATACACTACTATGTATAAACAGATAACTAATGAGAACCTACTGTATAGCACAGGGAACTCTACTCAGTGCTCTGTGGTGACCTAAATCGGAAGGAAATCTACAAAAGAGGGGATATAGGTATACATATAACTGATTCACTTTGCTGTACAGCAGAAATTAACACAACATTGTAAAGCAACTATACTCCAATAAAAATTAATTTTAAAAAGAAAAAGAAAATTCTGAGTATTAGAAATGCTAAGAGCAGCTTTTGGGAAAAATTAATCCTGGAAAAAAAACCTGTTGTGAAAGAGGAGAAAATATTAAACAGCAAAACACACTTGTAATTTTTAAATATAAGCTAAGTAAGTTTGAAATTGGCTAAAAGTAAAATTCATTGTGTGAAAGGGAAAATCAGAGAAATTTTCCAGTACCTAGAGGATTAGTCTAAAGGAGATTTTTAGAACTCTGTCTAATGTGTTTTCCTTAAGATGAGAACAAAGAAAATGGAATAGGAGAAATGTTTGTTGCTTTTGTTGTTGCTTTTGCTTGTTGTCCTTGTTAGGATTTTTAAGAGGATAATTTGTCTAAAACTAGTCCTTAGATTGCATCTATCAAATGCTGAGAAACAGTTCATTCTTTCCTTAACTTTGACCTATTAAGAAACTAGTAAAATTATAGAAATCTTAAGATAAAATAAAATTTAAAAGCTTCAAGAGGGAAAGAAAATAGTAACTTTAAAGGAATAATAAAATTTGCATTAAATTTCTCCTTTTCAATATTGGACACTAGAAACACAATAATGTCTTTAAATTTCTGAATGAAATTTATTTTCAACTCAGAGTTATATTCCCAATAATGATTAAAATCTGGAAAATGAAACAGATATATTTTTAGTCAAAAATTTCTCACCAAATAATAATTGGTACTTGGTCAGTTTGTCATTTGGAGAGTTTTGAAACAATTTTATAAGAATGTAAGGCATAATTTTTTTACAAATGTGTTTATATAAAGAGATAGATATAGAATACGATAAACATTAGCTACAAAATAAAATGGTTAAAGTGATATTTCAAATCTAAATTATGTTTTACACATACTGAAAGACATTAAACTATGGATTACAGTTTGTATTTTTAAAAAGCTGAGAGGAGCTTCAAGATGGTGGAAGAGTAAGACAAGGAGATCACCTTCCTCCCCACAAATACATCAGAAATACATCTACATGTGGAACAACACCTACAGAACACCTACTGAATGCTGGCAGAAGACCTCAGACCTCCTAAAAGGCAAGAAACTCCCCACGTACCTGGGTAGGGCAAAAAAAAAAAAAAAAGAAAAAAGAGAGACAAAATAATAGGGACAGGACCTGCATCAGTGGGAGGGAACTGTGAAGGACGACAGGTTCCACAAACTAGGAAGCCCTTTTGCAGAGCAGAGCAGAGTGGAGCAGAGCGGCTAGGCCCGTGAACCATGGCCACTGAGGCTGCGTGTCCTGAGCCTGTGCTCCGCAACGGGAGATGCTACAACAGTGAGAGGCCGCGTACCGCAAAAAAAAAAAAAAAAAAAAAAAAAAAAAACTACAAACAATAAAGGCTGGAGAGGGTGTGGAGAAAAGGGAACCCTCTTGCACTGTTGGTGGGAATGTAAACTGATACAGCCACTATGGAGAACAGTATGGAGGTTCCTTAAAAAACTAAAAATAGAACTACCATATGACCCAGCAATCCCACTACTGGGCATATGCCCTGAGAAAACCATAATTCAGAAAGAGTCATGTACCAAAATGTTCATTGCAGCTTTACTTACAATAGCCAGGACATGGAAGCAGCCTAAGTGTCCATCAACAAATGAATGGGTAAAGAAGATGTGGCACATATATACAATGGAATATTACTCAGCCATAAAAAGGAATGAAACTGACTTATTTGTAATGAGGTAGATAGACCTAGAGACTTTCATACAGAGTGAAGTAAGTCATAAAGAAAAAAACAAATGCCGTATTCTAACACATATATATGGAATCTAAAAAAAAAAAGAAAAAAGGAAAACTGTTTAGAAGAACCTAGGGGCAAGACGGGAATAAAGATGCAGACCTACTAGAGAATGGACTTGAAGATACGGGGAAGGGAAAGGGTAAGCTGGGAAAAAGTGAGAGAGTGGCATGAACATATATACACTACCAAACGTAAAATAGATAGCTAGTAGGAAGCAGCCGCATAGCACAGGGATATCAGCTTGGTGCTTTGTGACCACCTAGAGTGGTGGGATAGAGAGGGTGGGAGGGAGGGAGATGCAAGAGAGAAGAGATATGAGAGCATATGTATATGTATAACTGATTCACTTTGTTATAAAGCAGAGACTAGCACACCATTGTAAAGCAATTATACTCTAATAAAGATGTTAAAAAATAAAAAAAATTACAAAAAATAAAAGCCTCACATGTATTATCTCATCTAAATCTTTAAAAAAAGTTGATAATTATAAAGTCTAGAACTGATTAAAGTGATAGTATACTATGACAATATGATTAATTACATGAACAAATTGTAGGATCAATTACCCTTATTGAATAAGGTGAAAAATCCCACCATAATCTTGATTGATAATGAAAAAACATTCAAGAAAGTTTAACATGCATTTGTGATTACAAAGAAAGAATAACAAATTTATATTTGACAACAAATTTTTAGTTAATATATATCTATCAGAAATCTATCAAAAACTTCAAAGTTAATGCTGAAAGATTAGATACATTTTCTATTATGGTCAAGGACTGGACAAGAATGATGTTATCACTCACTACTGTACTAGTCATTTTTTTATTGACTTTATTTTTTTAGAGTAATTTAAGTTTCACACTAAATTGAGGGGAAACTGGAAGTATTTTGATAAACATTCACACATTGTATCTTTTAAAAAGGAAGAGTTATAACTCTCATTAAATGCATCATATAAGCTGGATATGTAAACTTCATAAAAGCAAGGACTATTTTGTCCTCAGAGGCTAGAAATTGCATTGCATATAGTGGGTACTTAATACATAAGTATTAAAGTAGTCAGACAAAATAATGATGTATAAATGTAGATAACCTTCTTATACAACATAGAGAAAATTAAACCAAAAAAAAGGCAACAAACGTAGAAAATATAGGAATAAAACTTATAAATGTGTCGAATCCATATAAAGTTATGCTGACACTTTAATTAAGGATATAAAAGACAACTAGAATAGATTTAGAATATTTCATATTGTGGAATGGAAAATCTTTGTAATATAAAGGTGTGAATACTTGTAAACTTAATGTTAAAACTTCAAAATAATGACAGACTATAAGAAAATAATTGAATATATGGAATGCATTAGTAGCAGAATGTATAAAGAGTTAAAGAATTTTTTTAAATAAGTCATTGCAAATATGGAAGTTGCTAAGAAGGTAGATCTTCAAAGTTCTCATCACAAAAACAAGTTGTAATTTTGTATGGTGACAGATGGTAACTAGACTTGTTGTGGGGATAACTTTGCAATGTATACAAATGTCAAATCATTATGTTGTCCACCTGAAACTAAGTTGGGCCTTTATCTGATCATCACAAAGATTCACCAGAGGTGAATCCTCTCCTTGGTTAAAGCCAGCAGAAAGGGAGATGATAGAATTGCCTTATAATCCCCTAAGAATGCATTTATTATGTATTAGATTTAGTTCTAAGTTGTTTTTGTTTTGTTTTGTTTTTTCAGAAACTAAATTTGTTTGTGTTAACTCTCCAAAAGTCTCAAAATCAGGTCTATCTTCCTGGTACCAAACATTCACAAATATTAATCTGAAATGATTTTTTCTTCCTTTCTTTTTAAAATTTTCTTGGAGTACAGTTGATTTACAACGTTGTATTAGTTTCATGTGTGCAACAAAGTGATTCAGTTATACATATACTTATATTCATTCTTTTTCAGATTCTTTTCTCATATAGGTTATCACAGAATATTGAGTAGAGTTTCCTGTGCTATACAGTAGGTCATTGCTGGTTATCTACCTTATATGTAGTAGTGTGTGTATGTTCATTCCAAGCTCCTGATTTATCTCTCCCCACAACATTTCCCCTTTGGTAACCATAAGTTTGTTTTCCATATCCATAAGTCTGTTTCTGTTTTGTAAATAAGTTCATTTGTATCATTTTTTAAATTAAATTCCACGTATGAGTGATATCGTATGATATTTGTCTTTCTCTGTCTGACTTACTTCACTTAGTATGATAATCTCTAGGTCCATCCAAGTTGCTGCAAGTGGCATTATTTTATTCTTTTTTATGGCTAATATTCCATTATATATATGTACCACATCTTCTTTATGCATTCCTCTGTCGATGGACATTTAGGTTGCTTCCATGTCTTGGCTATTATAAATAGTGCTGCAATGAACATTGGAGTGCATGTATCTTTTTGGATTATAGTTTTCTCCAAATACATGTCCAGGAGTGGGATTTCTGGATCATATGGTAGTTCTATGTTCAGCTTTTTAAGGAACTTCCATACTGTTCTCCACAGTGGTTGTACCAATTTACATTCCCACCAACAGTGTAAGAGGGTTCCATTTTCTCCACAAAAAGTCATCAAAAAGTCTGAAATGATTATTTCTTAAAGGTGATCTGGAAGAAAGAAAGGAGCTATGAGGCCATTTGTAGGAGTCACCATTTAATCTCTAGTACTGAAGCAAGATAATTATCTTTCTTCTTTCCACTGGTCTCCCAGATTCTTAGAGAAGTGAAGAAACTGACTTTCTGCTCATAAAACATTTTGGACTTTATAATTCTTAACTCTGCTGTTTTCTGTTCCCAGCTCTCTATAACCCATTGTATGATTTTTAACTCCCCACACACTGGTAAAACTTTGGCTTGAAATTCTGTTTATGTTCCTTGAATTTTATGAATTCCCCTTATCTTTTTCAATATTTATTTTTTTGTCTAAGTTTACAACTACATCTCTCAATGTTTCATTAACATGAAAGTTCCATTTGCTCACTGACAAATGCAATCTTTCACCACTTTATCTTCTGTTTGCTCTGAGAAAAGCAAACATTCTTCTTTTTTTTTTACCACATTTCTCTTCTAAAAGATATTTTTGATATCTTTTTAATTTTTTTTCCATCTTGGGATGATATTGTCATACTAAAATGGAAGTCACCTTGCTCCAATGATGATTTATAAATGTCAAAAACTGAAGGCTGGGCATTGGAGAGGAAAGACCAGTGAATTCTCTTATTTAACTAGTTTTTCCAAAAGGAGATCTTGAAGACTACTAAAAGTTTCTGCATATTAGGAAATATGAAATCTTTGGATTTTTTTAAAAATCTCAGAATTTTTTTTTTAGTAATCTTGTTTCTCATTTTTGAGGTTAATTCTCATATAAATTCTTACTAAGGTGAAAATTTTCAATGCTCTTTTTAAAAAAAGTAAATTAAGTGAAAAATTTTTAGAATCAAACTGATAAATATCCATTAAATGTCATAGATATTTTGGGAGAAAACAAAACATGAGTATTCTCCACGAATTTAAAATTTAATTACAGAAATAACATGTGGACATAATACAAAGGAATTTATAATACTATGAAATGAATAATAAATACCAAATGTGGTTTATGGGATAAAAGTTATTCAAGGGTTTAGTGTGGGAACAAATTGCTTAAAATGGAACTGAATCTGCATTTGGAGAGACAAGCACTTGCTGAAATACCGGTCAGCAACTGACTGCTCTAGTGAAATAGGGATGTTTGGCTCATAATACTTGGATATAGAAATATGAAAGAGATTTGAAGGTACTCTTAAGAGTGCTGACTCCTGGTATTATTATGATTGTTTTGTTTTATTTGTACAGAGTAGAGACAGGAGGCTTACTCTAGTGATTTAATGCAGAATTAATAGAAGGAAGGAGGACTAGATGCAATAAGCCAGTCAAAAGTTGTTGTGATCATTTCTGTGAAATGATAAAGGGCAAAATTAAAATGGTGGCTGGAGGAAATGTGGTAACAATTTGTTAGACTTTAGGAATTTCCTGGATATAAATGGCCACTTTCACCACAGGAAAATTTATACTATGCAAATGTTAAACCCAATCAGGTTCACTTGCTTCTTTCTGTCATTTCTATGTGTCAGACCCTATTTTGAACATTAAAATATACAAAATTTTTAATGAAACCTCTTTTACAAATTCAGAAAATCAGAATGTAGAGGGAAAAAATGGGCATTTCCAGAAGAGTAACAACTCTATATTATCACAATATGTGGTACTTTATAAGGCACTCAGTTAATACATGTTAAACATCATATGTATAAGCATGTAAATATTGGGAAACATGGCCTATATCACATATCAACACTGTCATACCAACATTTTATGGCACATATACACATATGTTTCAGGATTTATATTAAGTTGTGACTGACCAATACATATAAACCAATTTAGTATGATTATTTTATGGTAGAGAAAGTAGATCACTGATTATTTGGGGCTTTATGCTTTGGTTAAAACCTATAACCCTTTGAGAGCAAGGGCTGAATTTTTATTAATGCAATAATCTGGGAATTCAAAATTTCAAGTTTGCATGATTAATACTGATTTTAGTCAAATTCTGAATTCTTGCTTAAAATAAACTAGTTAATAGCCTTACCAGTTAAAAGCCAAAGAAAAAAGAAAACTATCTATAGAGTGCCTACTATGCCCCTATACTGTACTAGATGTATAATTATTGTCAGGTTGAATTCTCTCAGTGACTGTGAACTAGATTTTAAGTAACATAGCCATAATTCACAACGAGTAATTATTTATTCCTAAGTACTATAGCACAATGCAACATATGTGTCTAGCTTTATTTAGATAAAACTATTTTATTATTTTAATGTGTGACTTTATCTATGGTTTCAAATATGCATGCATACCATTTGTATACATAAACAATATTATTCCAAATAATAATGTATCAGGCATAAGAGGCTAAATTATTGCAGAAACAAACAAAAACAGAATTGGATAACAGGTACATTTATCAGGTGTGTTCTAAGTGCAATAAAGATCAGCAGAGGAGCTCTGCTCATTTTAGTCAGAGACCTGGGCTGACAAAGTCTCCACCTAGACTCGTTCTCAAGGTTACTGTAGCCGGAGGAATAAAATATGTGGAACAACACAATGGATTTTAAAGTTTCCTGTCTGAAAAAATACATCCTGTTAGCCAAATCAATGCACACAGCCACCTCAAACTTGGAAGGAGATTTACATTTATTTATTCACATTTATTTACATAAAAACTTAAATTTCTATGTTTTCTAGCTAGCAATGTAATAGTAAATTGTTTGTAATCAGGCTGAGAAGCACTCTTATCTAATGGATTCGTCTCTCTTCTGAAAGATCTGTAATATTTTCACTATTGAAAAACTAAAGATGAATTAGTTTTCACTTTTGGTCCAGTATTTAGCCAAAAGAAAAAAAAAAAGACCTACAATCTCTTTCAGATAAACATGAATCACAATGAAGTATTTGAATTATTTATAAAGAATGAGTTCTGAAAATGATATATTGAGATATTTCCATATGCCTTACTAAGTAATGGACAATGTTAAGATGCATAAATTTTAGAAGAACATCTTCTATATGACTTCATAAATACTTCCTCCAAGTACCCCTGAATTTCAAGTCATCATTTTTATGGATTTGTTTAGCTACCATTTACATACTGACCTCATTTTCTTAACAACCTAAAATCTCTGAATACCCATTCCTTTCCAAAAGTAATTTTATTCAAAGTCTGTGGGGAAAGGTTAGCACAATCAAAATGAATATATTACTTTAAATTTTGTATCTCCTTAGCTCTCTGATTCACTGTATCTGTCTTTTAAGCTCTTGGCCTTTTGACATCCCTAGACACAAATTCAAATAATGTGGAAAATATATTACATTGTAATTTGTGTGAAATACAGAGCAATGTCAGGTTTTTCATGGAAATGAATAAAGTTCTGAACAAGTGAGATGGTTATAATTTTTGAGACATAAATGTCTTTTTCTAAGTCATTGGGAAGAATGCTAGACAAATCAATTATATAAATGAGAGAAAAAGAGAGGGAGAGAGAGAGAGAGAGAAAACAGAGAAAGTTTTGCTTTTTAACTCACCTTATGAATTTATAGTATTATACAAAGCTAAAAATTAGTTCATTTCAAGATTTTATTTAATCTGCTTGTTAAATATAAGACCCTTAATAGGAGGAAAAGGAGATTAGCATCTAATGAGCTTCCACTCTCTTCTAGACATGATGATAGGCATGTGGCCAAGTAGGTAAGAAATAAGATAGGTGATAGATATATGTGTATGCACACACATTTCATGTATATATATATATATATTATATACACATATATAATTTTAATATAATATATGTATATAAATGCATACATACTTTGGGTGAGATATTTTCTAGCTATACTTTCATTTTCTCATTTATAAAATGAAGTTATTAATACCTTCTTGACTTATTGAGAGGATTAAATAAGGTAATTACCAAAAGCATATAAGTACTCTCTTCCTTCAATAAAGGTCCCATTTTATGGCCATTATTAATTCATTCATTCCACATTACATTTTTTTTAAGCACATGCCAGTTTGCAGGTACTGTGCAGGCCCTGGGAATTGCTTGTGCAATAACACACATACAAGATAACTGCTCTTGTGGAACTTGTATTCAACTGACTCCATAACACTTAAAAAGAAAGAAAACTTTCTTGGGAAACTTTTGATTTTATGGTTTTCACCCCACACTTTTGATACTAATTTTTGAAGGTAATGTCCAAATAAATAACCCTTCCTCTGTTGTTCAATGAAATAAGTACCATATTGTCTTCAGCCTTTCAGAATTTTATAGATATAACTTCATTTTAATCTTGAATAATCAAGCATCCAATGGAGTTATGGTTAAAAAAATACAGACAAGAAAAGTTTCTGTTTTTGTCTATAGTTTTTTCTTCTTATGGCTCAACACAACCAGTTTTCTGTTGGTTATTATTGCTATCACTGGGACATGGCCTCTGACTTGCTGTGATTCTTTAAATCCTAAAAGCCAGCATTGTGCCTAGAAGTCAAATAGCAAAACACAATTCACTGTGGCCTTTACAAGAAGAATAAGTTTCCAAACATTCAAGAAAAAATAATTCATGCTTTCATATTCAAGAAAAAAAATATTGGGTTGGCCAAAAAGTTCGTTCGGGTTTTCTGTATAATGGTGTGGCGAACCCGAACGAACTTTTTGGCCAATCCAATAATTCATATTTTCAATGCACAATTTGAAGTAATGAACCACAGGTCTATAATTTTAGAATAGAAGTCTGAGACCAGAAGATACAGTAGGGTCCAATTTGCAGACCCTGTATTTGTCACTTCTTTCCTCTACTTTAACTCAATAGCTCATGTTATCAATATTGTGAAAATAGCTATATATAATTTTTAATTTTTGGTTACTTTTTTCCTGTTTTATGGAGAAATAGTTGACACTGTAAAAGTTTACGGTCTGTGGGATAATGATTTGACTTACATACATCAAGAAATGATTACCAGAGTAAGTTTAGTGAACATTTATCACCATATATATATATATATATATATATATATATATATATATGTATATATATAAAGAAAAATACTATCACAAAATACTTGTGATAACTATCAGGATTTACTCTTTTAACAACTTTCAAATATAACATCCAGCAGTGTTCATTATATTTATCATGATGATTATATTTATATTATATTTATCACGATTTAGTACTGATTTATCTTATAACTGGAAATTTTTACATTTTGACTACCTTTATCCAATACCCCCTCCCACTACTCCCTGTCCATGACAACTACAAATCTCTTTCTATGAGTTTGTTTTTGAAATATAATTTTCCTATAATATTATGCTAATTACTGGTGCATAACATAGCTATATTTTAAATAGAATAAGGTTAAACAGTATATACAGAGTTTGTAAAAGCCAACAACATAGAGAATTTCTCCAGAGATCTAGATGTGATCATGTTTTCCTCTTTCATATTGCAATAAAGGTTACTAATCCAGCTGTTCATACTGAAGATTGTCTAGTAAATCCTAATCTTAACCTTTCTCAGGGCAGTATTTTGAATTTTTTTAATACTCTTTCAAAATATTGCTACCGAAATTATTGCAAAGCATGATGTTCTGATCTTCAGTCATCTTGATAATGACTTAGACATTTATTGTACCCTGGAATTTTTATAGTCGCCTATTGAGACAAAAATAATTTTGTACTTCCTCCCTTATCCTTGTAAGAGGCAGAAATTGAGCAGTAGAGTTTTCAGATGAGGAAACTAGAGTTTATAGAACCCAATCATCAAATAACTATGGTTAGTTAAATGTTAAATTTAAAGAAAATCTCAGGTTATGGGGCAATCCGTTGGAAGAGTCAGTCAATTAATATGGATGAAGAGTTTATTCCTCTCAAGCACAGTTTCCCTTGCTCTTTGGAGTTCTCATTTACAAATGAAAAACAATGATTATTAATTAATATCCAGGAGGTACATCAATTGACTGACTCTTATTAATCTCCTCTCCTACCCATAATTGTCACCAGGTGATCAGACCGCTTCTGATTCCTCACACTCATCTAGCAGTTTCCGGCTTTCATGCCTTTGCTCATTAGCTCTGTCTTCTCAGTGCTCTCTCTTTGTAGAGCTAACAGCTTCTCCTCTTCAACCCTCAGCTCAAATGTCTTTTTTTTTCTAGGAAGTGTTGCCAGAATCCCAAAGGTTCCTCAAAGCACTATTAACACCCTGTGTTTATGCACTATCAGAGCATAAATCTCTTTAAAGTGAATCCATGTCAATATTCTTGTTTTAACCACTATGTTACAACTGATTCGAAGTCAGATTCTGTCTCATTCATTGTTGCATCAATGAATTTATGCAACAAATTTAATGCTCAGCAAGGCATTAAATAAATGTTAATATGGCTGTTTATTTTGGTGTAGGGATGTTCTATCCAATATCCAGATTCAGAGAATCTGTAATAAATACCTGCTGAATACCTACCAGGTGCCAGGTACTATGTTGAATAAAAGAGCACACATTTTACAGACAAATAAAATAGTTCAAAAGTATTATGATGGGGTAAATATAAGGCACAACTGCAGCACACAAAATATATTTCTAATCAGTTTTGGAATACAGGAAAGGCTTTGACAAGAGGGAAATATTGAAGCTAAGGTCTAAACTGTAGTACAGTTCATGATCCCTTTTCTGAAATCCTGTAGCCAGATGCATTTCTGACTTCAGAATTTTTCGCATTTTAGAAAGATAAGATGGTGCATACTTAATATATTATGTAACATCTCTAGTGAGATTTGGGGTAGCACACCAGTATTCAAAACATTTATATTTCAGCAAAGAAATGAAAATATACACTTTAATTTTGTAAATAACATAATAGTATCACTTTAGTTCAAGTCATATCTTGAATCCAGATAAGCACAGGGTTAGGGTTGACTTTCTTACCAAATAAATTCCAAAACTCTTTGTTTCCAGAGCTTTTTGTATTTTGTAATAGGAAATAGATAATTTTGGACCAAAAATAAGAGCAAACATTTATCAGGTTCTTACTTTTTGCCAGGCACCATTGCTTTATATGTTTATGATTGAATCATTGTTGCAGTCTTATAATGGATGTACCTGTACTACTTTATGAGGCAGAGAGGTTAAGTTCACAGAGAGACTCAAGGTCACATTGCCAAATGACTGAATCAGATTTGAAAGAAGGCAGTCTTGTGCCAGAGTCCTCCATGCCTTTAACCATACACTGAAATGTTTTCTGTAAGTTATGTAAATGAAAGGAGTTGACAATGGAGAAGCAGGAACAGGAAAATGAATGAGGAGAGAAAGTAAGGCAGAGCACTGTCCATATCAATATGCCCCAGGTACGGCACAAAAGGTTTTCTTTATAAGGCAGGTAACAGAGCTAGAATCTTGTAATTTATTTGGCAATGTAATAATTTGGCAATCAATAGGCAAAAGGGCAAAGGAGTGTTAGGAGATAGAGTGTGGAAGAATTAACTCTATTCTGAACATTGTGCATTATTCCAAGGGATGTGTTCCTACACAGTTGGATAAGTGTGTAGCTTGGCAAGGGGTTGTATGGTGGATTTGTAGATATGAGGCTATTAACAAAAGGATAGAAATTAAGCCATGTGGTTGAGTAATACCTAGGAAAAATATACTAAGAGAGAGGCAGAGAGAGAGAAAAAGAATGAAAATAAGAAAAATAATAAATTCATCAGGAAACAATTATGTAAAAGAAGATCAGAGGAGCCTAAGAATAATGCAGAGAAAGGAAAATGATAAACTAGAAGACTGTGATGTTCTGGAAGCCTAAGAAATACAAAACAATACAGTACAATACAAATACAAAACAAAACAGTAAAAATAGGAGTTAATTTAGTAAATATTAAATAAAATCTAAAAAAAAGTACATAATATGAAGATGTTAGATATATCTTCTTTCTGAATTTAAAAAAAGAAAAACTATGGTCAAAATAAAGTCCCTAAAACTGCAGAATAACTAGAAACTACTAACAATTAAAACATTAAGAAGCAAAATTGTATGATAAGGCTAAAGAGTACAGTGGAAAATCTGTAAAAAAAAAAACAAACCTATTTTTTATCAAAAAGTAATATTATATTGGAATTTTGTAATATTCTAAAACTGATTTATGATGATGAATGCACAATGTGGTAAAATCAATAATTGTTGAATTTTTACACTTGAAGTTGTGAATTTTATATGTAAAGTATATCTTAATAAAATTATAAAACAGTAATACTATGATGAAGTAATAATGTAATTATTATGAATTAATATTATATGAGCTAAACATCTAATTCAAGAAATTGGAAAATAAAAAACCCACAAAAGCAGAAAAATATTAAAAATGAGCATAAATTAAACAATTAGATATATAAAATCAGTAGGCAGAAGTTAATCTCAAGGGATATTTCTTTTAAAAAACTAAAACAGATGAACATAACACTGAGCTTTAATTCATAATATTAAAGAAGAAAAGTAAACAAATCCCTAGAGATGGAACATATTTTATTAGAATAATGAGTCTGCTCAACTTTTTCCTCATAGATTTTATTTTATTTATTTATTTTTTTGCGGTATGTGGGCCTCTCACTGTTGTGGCCTCTCCCGTTGCGGAGCACAGGCTCTGGATGCGCAGGCTCAGAGGCCATGACTCACGGACCCAGCTGCTCCGTGGTATGTGGGATCTTCCTGGACTGGGGCATGAATCCGTGTCCCCTGCATCGGCAGGCGGACTCTCAACCACTGCGCCACCAGGGAAGCCCTTCCTCATAGATTTTAAAACCTGGTATGAAAGAAAAAAATTAGAAAAATACAATTTCTAAATTTAACTCTAAAAAAGAAAAGCAAAAAATTTTCACAGACCAATTGTCATCAAAGTAACAGAGAAAATTTAACCTTGAAAAATCTCTAGAACTTGCCAACTTGTGTTTCCAGGACCAGCTGCATCAGCATTATGTGGGAGCTTGTTAGAGATGTAGAATCATAGGCCCAATCCTACACTTATGAAATCTGTCTGCATTCTAACAAAATCGTCAGTGATTCTGGGGGAATTCTCTGGTGGTCCAGTGGTTAGAACTCCGTGCTTCCACTTGCAGGGGCAGGGGTTCAATCCCTGGTCCAGGAACTAAGATTCCACATGCAGTGCACTCAAAAAAAAAAAAAATCAGTGATTCATATTCACTATGAGGTTCAATACACATTGTTCTAGAGTTGAGAAAAATTCAGAAGTGAATTTTATTAAATGTTCCAGGAACAGATCATTCTAGTGTCATTAAAGTGTTTTAAAGTATAAGGAGATGAGAAAGGCTTCCAGACTATGGAATTCTATGGAAAGTTATTTTAAAAAGCAGCATAACTTTTAGATGAAAATATGGAAAAAATGTGGCAAAAAATATCCTAATCTCGCCTATATATACTGATACAAAAATTCATTATGTAATTATCAGACTACAGCAGCACTTTAAAAATAATACACTATGAACAAAGGAAGTTTAATAATATTAGAAAATATTCGCTATAATAATATGCTAAAATAAATATAAAATCAACTCTATAGAATTTTAAAATATAACCGGTAAAGCACAATATCAAATTCTGCTTTAAGAAAGTGCTTGTTAAAATAGGTCAGATGGTATTTATTTAGTTTCATAATATATAAATTCTATCTACTTTCTAACTCAATGCTTTATTTTTTTAATTTTATTTATTTATTTATTTTTGGCTGTGTTGGGTCTTCATTGCTGTACTCAGGCTTTCTCTAGCTGTGGTTAGCGAAGGCTACTCTTTGTTGTGGTGTGCGTGCTTCTCATTGTGGTGGCTTTTGTTGTAGAGCATGGGCTCTAGGTACGCAGGCTTCAGTAGTTGTGGCACGTGGGCTCAGTAGTTGTGGCTTGCAGACTCTAGAGTGCAGGCTCAGTAGTTGTTGTGCACGGCCTTAGTTGCTCCACGGCATGTAGGATCTTCCCTGACCAGGGCTCGAACCCCCGTCCCCTGCATTGGCAGGCAGTCTCTCAACCACTGCACCACCAGGGAAGCCCCCAGTGTTTTATTTTTGACAAATAGCACCCATGGTAAAATAATATGTCAAGAATACTGACTATTATTATCATTATTTACTGTTTCTGGGGGCACTTTTCAATGTCATTAGTCAAGAGCAAATAAAGAAGGAATAAAACTGAAAAAGGAGGCAAAAATATCAATATCTCAATTGGTTTGATTATATACTTGGAAAAATCAAAATAGTTAATCAAAACTATTAAAAATAAAATAAGATATTTAAATAATGATTCTTTTTCTTAGATTTTTAATATTTATTTATTTATTTTTGGCTGCATTGGGTCTTCGTTGATGTGTGCGGGCTTTCTCTAGTTGCGGCAAGTGGGGGCTACTCTTCGTTGAGATACACGGGCTTCTCATTGTGGTCTCTTGTTGCAGAGCACAGGCTCTAGGGCACTCAGTCTTCAGCAGTTGTGGCATGTGGGCTCAGTAGTTGCGGCTTGCCATCTCTAGAGCTCAGGCTCAGCTTGGTGCACGGGCTTAGTTGCTCCGCAGCATGTGGGATCTTCTGGCACAGGGCTCGAACCTGTGTCCGCTTCACTGGCAGGCGGATTCTTAACTGCTGTGCCACCAGGGAAGTCCCTTAAATAATGATTCTTGACACAAAGTCATTTTGCAGAAGTCACTGGAAATAAACAGCTAATAAGTATTAGAAAAGAAAATATTTAATTTATAAAATCAAAGATGAAAGTAAAGTTTCAGACACCTGCTGAACCAAATATATAAAGATCTCTAAAATCAAAACTACTAAAGGACATTAAAAAAAGAGTTAACTAAAGGAAATCCATTATTCATCAGTATATGAAATGTTGTTATGGTGTTAATTATTCCTAAATTAATATGTCATAATCCTATTAAAATTACCAATATTATTTTGATTTAGGAAAACTGTTTCTGAAATATATATGAAAAATAAACATTTGGAAATATCCAAGAAAATTCTGAATAATGTAAAAGAAACAAATGGACAGTATTCCTCCACGGAGTAGATAAGAATGCAGAATTAAAAAGTATTTTGTTTTGGTGCAGAAAAAGAAAATTGACCCAATTAAATAGAATTAAGATTTTAGCAAGAGAATGAACTGTTCATAGTTTTTGTTATGTGATAGAGGTCGCATTTACAATCAGTGGGTCAAAAATGGATTACTCCATAAATAGCACTAGGAGAACAAGCAAAATCTCTAACAGAACAAAACATAAAAAAACCAACAAATTGGGCTTCCCTGGTGGCGCAATGGTTGAGAGTCCGCCTACCGATGCAAGGGACACGGGTTCGTGCCCCGGTCTGGGAAGATCCCACATGCTGCAGAGCGGCTGAGCACGTGAGCCATGGCTGCTGAGCCTGCGTGTCCGGAGCCTGTGCTCTGCAACGGGAGAGGCCGCAACAGTGAGAGGCCCGTGTACCGCAAAACAAACAAACAAATATTTAGATGTGTCAAAGAATGAATGCACAAAAGGCAAAAAGAAAAAAAATACAGGAAATAAAGCTGTAAAAGCACTTGAAAAAAATACACTAACCATATATATTGTTCTCATATTATTAGAATTGGGAAAGCTTTATTAAAAAAGGCACACATCCAAAAGATTGATAAAATTGAGTTTACCTAAAATATTAGTATATTTTTAGAAAAACCTTTGTGAACAGACTCAAATGCAAACATTACACTGAGGAATCCTGGGTAAACAGAATTCTAAGATGGCTCCCACGATCCCTTGCTCCTGATAACCACCCAGTTGTATAATTCCCACCCCTTAAGTGTGAGTGGAATTTGTGACTTGCTTTTAACCAGTAGAATGTAGCCAAGGTGAATTAATGTTACAGGTGTAATTAAGGTCTTAGATGACTGACTTTCATTAATCAAAAGGGAAATGAGCCTGTCCTGATTTTAAAGGTGAGCTCTTTTTAAAAAGATACACACTTTCCCTGAAAAAAAGAGACACAAAGCAGCAAAAATTCTCCTTCTCATCTTGAAGAATTAAGCTCTCAGGTTGTGAGAGGACCTGGGAGAGAGCCATGTGGCAGGGACAATGGGCAACCTCCAGGACCTGAGACTGAAAATTTTACTTTGGGAAATGGGACTGAGACTCTGAGCTATACTTAAAAATTATTTTAACCTGTTTGAAATGTTTATCATTGCATATATTACTTTCATAATGGATTTTAAGAAAACGTACTTGAAGAGGAAAGTAACTAGAGTCAGTGCCTATGGACAACAGTGTGAGGAGACTGTGGAAAGAAGATATTAGTTAGGGCAATAAGGCAATAATAAGATAGAAATGAGAAATTGAGGGTTTTCTTTATGAGATATTTAATGCTGTTAGAAAAGTTACAGAAATTTAAAAAGAAGAGTTTGAACATAAAAGAAAGTAGGAAATGATATAATGAGAACTCCAAGAATGAAGAAAGTAGTGGGTATGAAAATACAGTTGACCCTTGAACAACTTGGGGTTTAAGGATATTAACCCTTTGCACAGTCAAAAATCCCCTTGTGGGACTTCCCTGGTGGTCCAGTGGTTAAGAAGCCAACTTCTAATGCAGGGGTTGTTGGTTCAGTCCCTTTTTGGGGAACTAAGATCCCACATGCTGTGGGGCAACTAAGCCTGTGCATTCTAGAGCCCGCGTGCCACAGCTAGAGGAAGCCCTTGCACCACAACGAAGAGCTCAAGTGCCACAATGAAAGATCCCACATGCTGCGACTAAGATATGACGCAGCCAAGTAAATAAATAAATATTTTTTAAAAACCTCATCTAGTTTAAAAAAAAATCCACTTGTAACTTTTGATTCCCTTAAAACTTAACTACTAATAGCCTACCATTGACCAGAAGCCTTACCAATAACATAAACAGTGATTAACCCATATTTTGTATGTTATATTTACAAATAATTAACTATTCTTACAGTAAAATAAGCTAGAGAAAAAGTATTAAGAAAATAATAAGAGAAAATACATTTACAGTACTGTACTGCCTTTATCAATACAGTAAGTTAATGTCATCTGTTTACAAGATGAATCACCTGTCAATACCTACATCAATATTGTCTTATATGATACAAAACACTGTAGATGTTATGCATATTACTAACACTAGACATTAAAAATTAAAAGACAGTGTGAAAAATAAATTAATATTTATTTACAAGTATAACAATTCATGCATTTACAATATAATGAGGCAGCAATATGATTACTTCATGGCTGCCTAGTATAATTGATGTGATTGCTTCACTGTAGCCTAGGCTATACACTAATAAATAGGTCATTATAAAATTTTTATGGCATACAGTATCACAGTCATATTCATAATAGAGTATTAGAAACATTACATTTTAAAAAAATACTTATTTCGATGATAGACTGATATGCATTTTCTCTAATTACAAGACAGAGACACATACTGTACAGTAATGTAATTCTTTGAAAGCAGAGTTATAAAACAGTAAGAAAACTTACACTTTATTAATTTTATATTAAATATCACTCACCTTATGCCTATGCAAGGATAGGCTGTCCACTTCAACACAAGTCTTGCACATGATGGTCTACATGGTAAATGCGATGATGATGACACCAAAACGTCTCATACAGTTCTTGCTGTACAGTTATTAGATTTTCACACAAAAACACACACGACACAACAGATAAGTTTATTAACTGTAGAGCATGATGACAATTTACTCTTCATTAACTGAAAGTGGATCATCATAAAAATCTTCATCCTCGTCGTCATCTTCACATTGAGTAGGCTAAGGAGGAGGGGAAAGAGGAGGGGTTGGTCTTGCTGTGTCAGGGGTGCAAGAGGTGGAGGGAGTGGAAGAGATTGAAGGGGAGGCAAGAGAGGCAGGCACACTCAGTGTAACGTTACTGAAATACATCATAATTTCTGTCTGGATTTTTTCACTTTTTTATTTCTCTAAAAATGTTCCTATATGTTATCAGCCCCTCATCTAGAAGCAGAATTAGAGACATTGTGATTGGGGGCAATTAGATCAGTTCAGTGTCTATAGGGTTGAACGCATGGGGTTGTGGGTGGCCAGGGGTGTTGTCCAATACCAAAAGAACTTCAAAAGGCAGTCCCTTGCAAAGTACTTCCTGACTTCAGGGGCAAAGCATCAGTGGAACCAATGCAGAAAAAGGGTTCTGGTTATCCAAGGCTTCTCGTTGTACAACCAAAAGACTAGCAACTGGTGTTTATCTTTTCACTTCAAAGCTCGGGGCTTAGCAGCTTTATAGATAAGGGCAGTCCTGATCATAAACCTGACTGCGCTTGCACAAAACAGTAGAGTTAGGCTATCCCTTCCTGCCTCAAATCCTGATGGTTGCTTCTCTTCCTTTCTAATAAGTGTCCTTTGTGGCATTTTTTTTTCTAGAGTAGAGAACTTTTGTCTGCATTAAAAAACCTGTTCAGACAGATATCCTTTCTCTTCAATGATTTTCTTAATGGCATCTGGGAACTTGCCTGCTGTCTCTTGGTCTGGAGAAGCTGCTTTTCCTGTTAACGCTGATATTTTTTAAGCCAAATTTCTTTCTGAAATCATCAAACCATGCTTTGCTGACATTAAATTCTCCAGCTTTAGATCCTTAACCTTCCTTTTGCTTTAAGTTGTCTTATAATAACTTTGCTTTTTTTCAAATAATATTAGAGTCTATAGGTATGCCTTTGTTATAGCAATCGTGCACCCATATAAAAGCTTCATTTTCATTGTGAGATAAAAATGTATTTGAAAAAAATGTGCAAGGCTATTGCACCTGCTGGCATAGCTGCAGTTCTGGCTTCTTGAATTTCCTTTTTTTTTTACAATGGTCCTTACACTGGATTCATTGATCTTGAAACAGCAGATAACCACAGCTACAGACCTGAATTTATGATACATATCAAGCAACTTGACTTCTTCTTGTAATGTTGTGACTTTTCTCTGCTTCTTGGGAGCACTTCCAGCATCACTCGTGGCACTTTTTGTGGGTCCCCTGGTGCCATTCAGGATTCACAGAGTTGCACTGAACATGGTGAAAAACATGGGAAAACGTCGAGAGATGACTTTTTACCTTGATATGCTATTTACTAGAGAGAAACTGCTCAGGCAGAGATGATTACATGACGTTTTAAGCAGATACACATAGCACTTGTGTTCACCACAATAGCAACAGGAGGTGGCTACAAAACTATTACAGTAATACAGTATGTACTACAGTTAATTTTATGCAATTATGATTTAATACTGCATCTTTATGTTTGTTTACCTTTCTCTCAACTGTGACATGTATGGTCTGTGTTTGTGTGTGTAAGTTTTGATAAATTTAACTTTTTTATTATAGATTTGTGTGTATTTTATAGTAGCCAATGATAAGATAGACTATTATCTACATATATTTTATGCATTCATGGCATAACCAACTTTTTCTTAATTTTTCTATATTTCTAGGCTACTTGGTTCATCTGTAAGTTTTTTCAAATTGTTACAAATCTCCAAAAAATTTTCCAATATTTTTATTAAACAAAATCCACATATAAGTGGACCCATGCTGTTGAAACTGGTGTTGTTCAAAGGTCAACTGTAATTCAGTGCTTTATCATTTGACAATCAATCTTACTACTCAGGGGAAATTCACAAGACTTGGAGAGATTAGACCAATGTCACACTAAACCATCAGAAGACAATATCTTTAAACTATTTTCCAGCATTTTCCTGTATGCCTTTTTCCCCCTAACAACGTCATTAATTTCTTCCCAGAAATCATAGCACTGAATCAGAAAGTAGCCTAGAGAGTATGTAGTCCTGTGATTTCCATGCTGTGTTGAAGAAGGAGACAAAGAGACACAGTGATTCTCAAGTGAGAAGAAATGTCAGAGGGCAGAGTAACAGAATATAGTTATGGGGAAGTGCTCAGTGAGAGAGAAGATATTTCAAAGAGCTTTCACATTTATAATCTAATTTTATCCTTAAACGTCCCTGAGGCAAGTAAGCTAGGGCTTATTATTTTTATATTTCAAAGGAGGATCTGAGGTGCCAAAAGGTTAAGTGACCTTGCTATATGTCGTTCTCTGCACATATTTTGATGATTTCTATGTATAACACCACGTGAAAACGAAGGAGCTTCAACGGTTTTTCTGATGATCAAAACACCTTTTGATTGTTTTTGAGAGCTTAAAGCATTTTATAATCTCTAAACTTTCTTCTCTCTTACGATTAAGTGCAATTTTGTTTTGTGATCCAAAGATTTCTTGACAGCAGTTATCTCAGAAAAGAAGGGATTATAAATGATTTTTTTTATTTTTCTCATCTTCATTTTACTAAAATAAGCATGTATGAGATTTATAATCCCTAAATTATAATTGTTATACACTTACAAAATTTATTTTAATGCATTTAAGAGACTTCCTGACTAGACAACCATGTTTAATTTATCCTTAAAAATATATAATGCAACATGAAATAACTTTTTCAAAGAGTGATATATTTCTATTGAGGACTAGAGTAAACATTTAAAACCAGAGAGTATGGCTTAGAGTATGGGTTATAAGCACGGTCTCTGAAACCAGACTCTTTGAGCTCCTATTCAAGCTCTGTGTAACGTAACAAAACTCAGTAAACATTTGCTGCTGATGACAATTAGGTAAAATGGTTAAGGTGCACAAACTTTAGCATTAGTAAAATTTGTAGTGAAAAAATGGCCTCATCATTCTTGAATTTATTACCTTCTATAGAGTACTGAAGCTCAGTGTTAATTATGTGTAGAAGAGGAAATATAGCACTTTGTTTACAAAGTTCATTGAACCAATAATGATTGCTATTCATTATTAATTAGATTGTCGATAACTATAAATTATTATTATTGCTATCTTTAATAAGTGCAAAGCCAAATTATTTTATGTAACATAATGATATTTATATAGAATAATTTTGCACATTATGCTGACTAGGTGATTCTCTGAAACAGCATAATCAAAATCGTTAGAGATGCCAGGAATATAAACATAATTCTACCAGGATCAATTAGACATTAGAGAGAGAGCAGTTTCCTTGGTGAGCCATGTAGATGCCTTACATATGTTTTTAGCTTTGATGAGAAGATCCACAGTCTTCCATCCAAAGGGTATTTCAGGGGAAATGTTGAGTTCATTGATCAATTTCAGAACTAGCCTACATACTAAGAAGGACAAATATCAACTTCTCTCACCCACATATCATTACCCACTGTCCTTTTTCATTCAACATATATTGACTGTATACTTACCATATTCCAATCGTTGTTGTGTCTGGAAACACATAAATACATGAGCAAGACAGACAAACTCACTTTCCTTGTCAAGCGTAGAATATAGGGAGGAGAAAAAACAAATATGTAAATAAGATCATTTCAGATCGTTTAAGTACCATGAAGGGAAAAACACCAAACAGATAAATTAATAAACCATAATTTGATAGAGAGTGACTCGGGCAGGGATGAAAAGCAAAATATTACATAGGATGGTCAGGAAAGACCTCTCTAATGCAATGACATTGGAGATGATATCTGTATGACAGAAAGGAAAAATGCATGAACAGATCAGAGACAAAGAACCTTGCAAGCAGAAGGAAATACCATAAGCAGTGTAGTGAATGAGACTGAGAATGGTATACAGTGAGATTGTAGCAGTAAACAATGCCCAGAATCTGCACAGCCTTATAGAATTGGTCAGGCCTACAGGAACATTTTCCTTTGTTTCTGAGCAGCTTTGGGAAGAGTTTGCCTGTCAGTGGTGGTAACTAGCAGCTGGGGAATTCCACACTGGCTCTGATCAGCTGTGCTGTAGGGACAGGACTCAAATCAAGTGCAACCACATGCATTTGTTTGAATCTCAGACTTTGCTTTTTAACTGCTGCTATAACTAGTTTAAAGATGTCAGATATTTTGCACTGCTTACACTTTATTCTAAGCAAAGTGTATTATTTTAAAATTCAATAAATAAGTAGCTAATGATCCCTCTTAAACTAATTTTGTAGGTTAATGGCTTATTTTGAGTCTAAAAGAAGAAATTTTATTGTTTTTCTAAGAATCCCATGATCAACTATACTCCAATATAAAATAAAAATGAAATTAATTTAAAAAAAGAACCCCATATTTGTACAATAAATATAACATTTAAAAATAATATATTATACTGTCTCCTCCTATGTTAGGGATTTAAAATGTTTCCTTTAACAAGTACTAAATCTTAAATTTAACTCTTTAAGAAAAATAGATTTACCTGGAATGCTCCAGGAAAAAACAGAAGAATATGGGTATAGAATGCCATCTCTTATTCTCTATTTTATGATCCATTCAGATGTGTCATTCAACATAAGCACTAAGTATCATAGCACTAAGGCAAGGGACTATTCTTTGAAATGTTGGGGGAAAAGAAGGCAATAGCAGACTGATTCTTCCCCTCCCCACAGTTTCCCCAATCTCCCAAGGCAAGAGCCTCTTGAGGAAAGAACATCATCCCCTACAATGGTTTTTGCTAGCAGTAGATGCTGGGGCTCTAACTCATTTGAACCACATTTTGACTGCTGCTAATTTCTCATTAATGAAATGAGGCTTGCTGTATGTGTATAAGTTTTCTTCCTCTAGTTATAGTAGGAAAGCATGGACTAATCCTATTCTAATTCTTTGCCCTTGACAGTTTACACTGTAATTTGAGTTCAAGAATGTGAGAGTGATTGGCAGTCTTTTACTTCTCTTTCCATGCATACTTATAGACTATCTTTCCTAGCTTACCTTGCAGCTAGAGTTGGCAGTTTCACATATTGGTAGTCATGGAATGTAAGCAAAAGTGGTATCTATCACTTTCTGAACTGACCTATTAACATCTCCTATGTGCAGCTGGCCACAATGTTGCAAATGTCAGATTGATGAAAACAAGCACTGCAAACCTGAAAACCATGTATTGAAGATGGTTCAGCCACAGGTGAAAAAGCGTCGATCCCAAATCATCTCATGGAGAGCCATTATTGGTCTGGAGCTTCATGTGAGTCAGAAACATGTTTCTCTTGTGTCTGAGCTATTTTCTGATACATTGGTCTTGACAGTTATTGTTACCTTAGGGAAACAACAAGTATTTTAATTCAGAAAAAGAAGATATGGAGAAGTTAACTCTTTTCTGCAGCATCAAATGAAGTGGTGTAAACAAAATCAGAGAGTATTTCTAAGAGGATTTGAAACATCTAACATATCAGACACATAATCTTTCAATGAAAGCCTTTCTTTAGGAATAACAAATCTTCCACACTTGCTGGAAAGCCATCTTATAATTATCAGGCCATTGATTGGTGAGAGATTTAACAAGAACAGATGAAATTGGGTTATCAGAAAAGAAAAAGTAAAATAAAATTATTAATAACATTTGTTTGACTAAATAAGAGAAATATGTTCATATTAACTAAAAAAATATATATGTTTTGCTTTTAACTTATGTCTAAATTCATGGAACCATGATTTTACATTTTGGGATAATAAGAGGAGTTTAAGTCACGTTTATCTCTAATTATATTCAATAAAAATATTGCATGTGATATTATAGGCTTTGCAAGGGGTGTTTGTGATATTCAGTGGAGCACATTATATAAGTGCTTACTTATTTGGCCTCTGAATTGAAATTTAGCCTTAATTTACAGCCACACACACTTCTATCTAAAAGCTGATATCTTGGGCTTCCCTGGTGGCGCAGTGGTTGAGAGTTCACCTGCTGATGCAGGGGACACGGGTTCGTGCCCCGGTCTGGGAAGATCCCACATGCCACAGAGCGGCTAGGCCCGTGACCCATGGCCGCTGAGCCTGCACGTCCGGAGCCTGTGTTCCGCAACAGGAGAGGCCACAGCAGTGAGAGGCCCGCGTACCGAAAAAATAAATAAATAAATAAAAAATAAAAGCTGATATCTTATATAAAGGCAATGGAATAACATAAGAAATCAATAAAAAGAATGAGGGTTACAAGGGGATTAGAACCATAGACTCCAAATCAGGCTTTCTGGCAAATATACAGATGTAATATGGTTCTTCTTTTCTAACTAGCATGTCACAATTTCAAAAAATAGAAAATTAAATTAAATTTAAATTAAATTAAACAGTAATTCCACTACATCAACTCTATTCACACCACAAAGAGCATAATCGATTGACACAAAATTGTATTATTTTGTTTGTGAGAAAGATTGGTGAGGTAACATAGCATAGCATAGTTATTAACAAAGTTTTGAAATTTGAATGGTCTAGATTTATTCTGTCCTTTAACAATTTATTTCACATCTTTGGATTTTACTAACCTCATATGTAATATTGACTAGAAATGATACATATCTCATAATACCTGTGAGATTTAAAAGATAAAATTCCTGCATGATACATTACACAACATTTGGCACGTTGCAAACTCTCAATAAATGTTCATCATATTTTCTAAATAATCTTTATTATTATTATTTTTTCTAATTACAAAGTAATACAGAAAACTTCATACAAGATGGGGAGTACATAAAAACACAATACAATAATAGCAATGAATCCTTGTTGAACATTTTCAAATTATCGGGTGCCTTTTAAAGAATTTCCCATGTTTAATTCATTTAATCTTTAAAAGGTATTCAATATAAATAGTATTCACTTTTCATCAATGAGAAAACTAAGGCTCAAGAAAGGTGAAGTACATTGAACAAAATCACAAAACTAGTATCCAAATAAATTTAAATACTTTTCAAGTGTAAGCTTTTAACCAACACACCACACAACTGTTCTCCATAATCGCAGTAACCAGAAATCTCACTGTCCACCTCTAAACCCTCTGACTAGAAATAAGCGCTAATATATTTGCCATATGTCTTATTAGTATTTGTTTTGGTCAGATTGTTGATGATGATTTTTAACATACCCTTTGTATTAGTTTCCTAGGGCTGCCAGAACAAAGTACTGCAAATTGGATGTCTTAGAGCAATAGAAATGTTTTTCTCTCAAGGTTTTGGAGGGTAGAAGTCTGAAATCAAGGTTTTTGGTGGGGCTGTGCTCCCTTGAAGCCTCTTGGGGATGGGGGATCCTTTCTTGCCTCTTCTAGCTCCTGGTAGCCTTAGGCATTCATTGCCTTATAGCAGCATAACTCCAAACTGCCTCAGTCTTTACATGGCTGTCTTCCCTCCGTACCTGCTTCTTCATATGGTGTTCTCTTTGTGTATTTCTTTCTTCTCTTCTTATAAGGATACTAGTCTATTGGATTAAGGGCCCACCTCAGTTCCTTATGACCTCATCTTAACTAATTACATCTGCAAAGACTCTTTCTCCAAATAAGATCACTCTCGGAAAAACTGAGAATTAGGACCTCACCATATCATTTTGAGGAGCACAAGTCAACCCATAACACCTATAATAATAATAGAAAGTAGACTAGTTTCTTAATTTACATACTTTTAAAGTGCTATCAATCATGTATCTGTTAGGAGAGTGAAAAAGAAGATTCTAACATTTAGGAGATTGTTTTAGACCAAAAATATGTTTTGTCCTAAAATATACCAGAAAACTGTAAACTGTATTAGTGTATGGATATTTTGATTTCCTATTTTCATGAGTTATCCGGATATATACTTTGTTTTCTCTTGGACTTTCCAGGCTACAGACTTTGGCTAATAGAATGGACTAGAAATGAAACCAAAACAAGGTTAATTTCTATCCCTTAGGGTATGAAATTAGATATTAATCAGATTAGAAAATAAAAATCCTAGACACCTTTCTTCAGCCAAACCAAAAGTTGCTGAGGAAAGAGAAAATAATTTGAAAGTATTTTTCCATTTGTGGAAGTAAGAGAAACAAATGATAAGGCTGTTCATTAAGTAAGAACTGGTGAGTCAGCATATTCAGATCAGGCACACTTTCTGCTCTATATTTTCTTTGTAACTTCACTGAGATGCTTCCATATAATTGCTGTAGAACAGGAATATCACAGTAAGCATGGAACCTTGATTTTTATCAGGATATATATCTACAAACGATGAAGGATCAAGAGTGTCCTTCCATTCACTGTCAATGATTCATTAAAATCTATTAAGCATAGAGCATTATACTAGGTACAGGAGGTGATTCCAAAATGAAGAAACTTTCCTAGATCTTAATAATCTCAGAAACAAACTTAGTAAAATTTCAGTCTTGTATCCATGTAATTTCATAACTCTGTAGATTTGTTTAGTTTTATACCAAAAAAAGGATTTATGAACTCTCAAAATACATATTGTGTAGTAATATTTTTAAAAAATAGTCTTTGGAAAAATAATCTAAAATGATAGAATTTGAATACATTTTAATGTATCACAAATATTCACATGTTAAATATTTCACAGATATTTTTGTTACAGGCTCTAGAGCATAGATTATCAAATGTCTTTCCACTAAAATATAGCCATGCATATTTTTTTCATTTCTAGAACAAATAATAGACCTGGAAGTGATTATGTTTTGAAAATTAACTAGTGCTTAGTCTTAGAATATTTATTAAAATAAAACAGCCTACCAGTGATTTTAGCTTTGGTAAGCATTCATTACTGACTAATGGGAAAGCATATTTCTCAAAACTCATCAATTTTATCATTTTTACCTATCTTTAAAATAAGATCCATACATCCAAGATGTTGAATATGTATATGTATATTTCTTTAATGTAATTTTTTTCTGAAGAAGAATATACATACAGAAAAGCACAAATCACAACTGTACAACTCAATAAATTTTCACAAGTTAAATACACCTATGTGACCAGTAGCTAAGCCACAGAGAAAACTATCAGATTCTTCATATCCTTTCTAATTTATAATCTCACAAGTGTAAATACTTTTAGCATAATGGGTTAGTTTAATCAGGTTTTAACTAATGAAATCGTATGTATTTATCCATAGTATAGGATGTAATTTTGTTATTCTCAATATATATATTGCTATGTAGTGTTATTCTAAATCTATATACTGCTATGTATATATTTTGTATATATTTGCTATATGTACAAAACATATACATTATAATACTACAATTATTTTATCCACTCATATTTGAGTATTGAACATATTAGACTTAGCTCTCACAGCTCTGATTTTTAAAATATTTTTTAAAAGTTAAAGATATATATTTAATGAATACTCTTAAAAACTATGAAAAACTTCATATATGATTTAAAATATACTCAGTAAACAAATCTATTGCAAATAGTGGAATGAATCTTGACAAATCAGTATTTTGACATGTGGAAATCAGAGTTCTGTTGTACAATCTTCTATTTCAAACTTTTAACAAATGATTATAAAACTTCTCCAAGGTATTTAGCTTAGAAATTGCTTGACTGTTAAAGGGCTTGTTCTGACATCTTATTCAGAGATGCTATATTATTCATGATATGTGTAGAATTAATTTTCTTTGCCCTGGGGGATTGTAAAGAATCATGCATCATGATTGAAGAGAAATTGAACAGTTAAATCCTTAAATACATGTGACAAGAAGTAAGACTACTCCTCTACATTATCCAAACTATTTGGCTGGCTGCCAGTGATGTTCAACCAGATGGAGACCTCTGACAAGATGCACTGTCTCTGAATTAGAAGGTCTATATTATAACTGATGATGAAAACACAAATGTCAGTTGAAATGACCCAAGTCTTCGAAACTGCTGACATTAATTTTCCTTTATAATTCAAATAAAATTAATATCCCTTCATCCACTCAGTTGGACATCCAAAACCCTTCTTTTATCTTCAGGATGCCTGGCTGCCTGCTGCAGACTGAGGGGAGGAACTGTTTTTCTTCTCATCACCTCTGGCCCCACTTGTCTCTCATTTTAGGCCAAATTGGATGCATCAAAGTATTTTGCTTAAACACAAGTACATTTAATTTAAAAGGAAAGAACACTTTGCATTTGTCCTGAAAACTGATTACATCAGTTGTAGTTTTAAATTGCCATTTTTCTTTTTTGCTTCCTTTCTCCATTGCATTGTTTTTTATAATCCTTTATATTAAACAAAAAATCTATAATATAGTTTAAATTCTGCCATAAATGTATTTATTACTTTCTTTTAAGGTTTGTTTAAGACCTATCTTCCAACCCCAGGATCGATTAACTCCTGTGGGAATTTAGTTCTGTGCAAACTTCAAAGATCCAAGAACTAGAATTGTTTCCAAAATACTGTAGTAAATGTATTATTTTTTTTAACATTTTTATTTGAGTGTAGTTGATTTACAGTGTTGTGTTAGTTTCTGCTGTACAGCAAAATGTATCAGTTATACAAATATATATATCCACTCTCTTTTAGATTATTTTCCTATTATACGTCATTACAGAGCATTGAGAAGAGTTCCCCGTGATATACAGTAGATCCTTATTAGTTATCTATTTTATATGTAGTAACGTGTATATGCCAACCCCAATCTCCAAGTTTATCCCTCACCTCCTTCATTCCCCCCTGGTAACCATAAGTTTGTTTTCTACATCTGTGACTCTATTTCTGTTTTGTAAATAAGTTCCTTTGTACAATTTTTTTTAGATTCCACATATAAGCGAGCTCATATGACATTTGTCTTTGCCTGACTTACTTCACTCCATATGACCATCTCTAGGTCCATCCATGTTGCTGAAAATGGCATTATTTTGTTGTAGTAAATGTATTATTAAAGAGGTCAATGATCCTGACATAACTTACTTGGATTGAATGGTAGTTTTTCTCTTTATTAGCTGATGACCTTTGACAGATTATTTAAACTTTCTTCCTTACCTAAGAAATGGAAATAATAATAGGATCTATTTGATAGGGCTGTTGTGAGTTGATTTATGTAAGTTACTTAGTGCTTGGCACATAATAAACACCAGTGTGTATTGATTATTATATTAATATTATAATTATTATTAAATGGTCTTGAAATTCCATGTAAAAATATAAGCTGTGAAATTCCAAAGTAAAAGAAAATCAGAGTAATGTGGTCTTCGAACCAGGAAGGTTTTTTTTTTTTTTTTTTTTTCTTTTGCAGTACGCGGGCCTCTCACTGCCGTGGCCTCTCCCGCCGCGGAGCACAGGCTCCGGATGCACAGGCCCAGCGGCCATGGCTCAAGGGCCCAGCCGCTCCGTGGCATGTGGGATCCTCCCGGACCGGGGCACAAACACGGCGTCCCCTACATTGGCAGGCGGACTCCCAACCACTGCGCCACCAGGGAAGCCCCTAGAGCCAGGAAGGTTTTGAATTCTACCTGCTTTACACCTGTGAGAATTTAGGCTATAATATAAGCCTTTTGGACTTCAATTTCCTAATTTGTAAAATGGGCACATTATTCGCACCTTAAGGTGTTGTTTCAGGGATCCAATGATGTAATTAGAGGCATGTTCCAGCAGGTACATACAAAATTCCCAATGAATATGCTTCCTTTACTCATTCTGTTTGCTTTGATACCTGAGTGGGGCTTGTTTTTTATAGCCTACAGTCACTTGACAAGGGTAAAATAACCAATGTTCAAGGAGTTCGTAGATTACAGGTAGAGAGACAAAATGAATCATCCCACCCTAACATGTCACATTTTATTTCATACTCCTGCTCAACAAAGCAACAGAAAAGCGCACAGTATGGGATCTTTAAAAGAATGAAATCTATTGCACAAATAAAACATGACACATTTTATTCCTGACAGTTTCTCTACCACAGCAAGATTTATTTTTACATTCAACCAAAAAGATAGATGTAACTCAGGTTAAGATTTACAAGCACTGTGAGACTGGATTAAAATAAAATTTAAGCAATGACTTGTAATCACAAGGATTACACTTATTTCATATTAGAAAAAGATAGTTGAAAATATCATTTGATCTTCCAATTATGTTCTTTACTGATAGTTGCAGTTGTTGTAAAAGATATGATTGGAGACAGCCAAAGAATGGTAAGAATTTAAAGCATAGTATTTACTTGTTCTACAATAATATTTTTTAAACTAAAAAAAATACATTTCTAGATATTTCAAAATTTTTTTATATCTAATCATTTGTTGATTACTTACACTAATGGAAAAGAGGGAGAATTATACCAAATTTCATCTAAAACCTCATTTAAATATTCATTTTTTGCAAGAGAAATAAGAGGATAACCAAATATTCACAAATACACATTTTTGATATATAACAGACAGATACAACTGAAAATCAGGCTCTGTTGTTTTTAAAAATTCAAATAAGTGGGGCTTCCCTTGTGGCGTAGTGGTTGAGAGTCCACCTGCCGATGCAGGGGACACGGGTTCATGCCCCAGTCCAGGAGGATCCCACATGCCGCGGAGCAGCTGGACCCGTGAGCCATGGCCGCTGAGCCTGCGTGTCCGGAGCCTGTGCTCTGCAACGGGAGAAGCCACAACAGTGAGAGGCCCATGTACCGCAAAAAAAAAAAAAAAAAAAAAAAAATTCAAATAAGTGAATGAATAAATGAATGAATAAATATAAGCTAAGAACCACAACACTACTTATCCCTTTAAATTTCTAAAACTATAGCTAGTGTCATTTCTAACTGAGAGAAACAAAAGCAAGAATTAGCTTTGGGGCTCTGAAGTTTCTGAAGATTTTGAATAATGAGAAATCTTTACATATATGTAATGTCTATCCAATACATCATTTTTCTTTGAAGTATTTACCACCAAATGTAATTATCATTCAGATATCTTCAGATTGAAACTCATCTGAGCTTAAAATACAGAAATTTGACTGTCTTGATTCTAATGTATCAGGGTACCAAACCAATTTGTAATTTCAAACTAATGGGACTCTTGTGTTCTAAAATTGTTCTAGATCTAGGTTCTTTGGAGTTGAATCCAACATATAAATTCCATTTTCTGTATGTCTTCCTGAGACTAGCAAAATTAACATGTTTGAGTAGTATAATTCTAGAATCAATCCATCCACCTAGGGGGAAATATCAACTCAAGAATGTTGGGGAAGTGGAATAACTTTACTATCTTAAGATTTCTCTATCAACAATACATTTGTAAAAGACTTAGTGACCACTCTCAGTCTGGTTTTTGTTGTTGTTGTTATTAGGAGGCATCTATATTTATGTCCCTTTTGTAAATAACAGTGTTCCCCCATGTTAGAACTTGAGAATTCACTTCTGTCTCTGACGTATCTTCTCCTGATATCATCCACCTCTACTGCTTCAGGGAACACCCATTTTCTGATTATTTCCAAACCTCTATCTCTAACTAAGACCCTTCAGACCCTCACAGACCTCAAACTCAATAAGACCAAACTCATTATCTTTCCCTTCCAACCTATGACCTACTCCAATGTCCTTGCCTCTAGGAGCCCTTTCCTGAATATTGTTCTCCAGCATCCAACCCAAAGTCACTGGTACGAGAGCAGAGTGGGAAAGTTCAGTACACAATTTGCCTTAGAGGGCTATTACAAAGTGATTAAAATGACTGCCTAAATTTAATGTAAATTGAATATAGCTAAAGAATAAAAAAATCTTTCTTCAACTTGAATTCAGTTTTATCATAAAGATTTTGATAAAGAGGAGTCACCATTTTTTTCAGCATACCAGGTAATAGAACACTTATATGATTATTTAAAGTGAATCAAATATCACTAAGGCTGAATTACTTAAGGAAATATATATTTATATATAAAGGCAGAGATGTTAAGTTCTACCTATTATTTGCCAGATTTGTTTAAATTCCAACTTCAATATTTACTAGTGCTATGACTGTAAAAGTAACTTTTAATTCATTTGAATTTCAGTGTCCTTGCTTGAAAAAAGTAATAAAAAGGTGATAAAAAAAGGGATTTTTTTTTTTTTTTTTTTTTTTTTGCAGTACACGGGCCTCTCACTGTTGTGGCCTCTCCTGTTGTGGAGCACAGGCTCGGGATGCGCAGGCTCAGCGGCCATGGCTCACGGGCCCAGCCACTCCATGGCATGAGGGATCCTCCCGGACCAGGGCACGAACCCGTTTCCCCTGCATTGGCAGGTGGACTCTCAACCACTGCGCCACCAGGGAAGCCCAAAAAAGGGATAAAAATTTTAAAACAAAATAAACCAGGAAAAAATATTTAGAACACAAGTAGCAGGCAAAAGGTCAATTTTTAAATCATAAATGTGTCATTCAAATTAGTAAGAACAATATAGTTATGTAAAGAATGAATAAGTAATGCACCAGAAATATAGTTAATATGTAAAATAGCCAGCAAAAATTGAATATTTTGGCATATACTATGCTAGAGTACTGTGCATTGTGCTTTACACACATTACTTCATTTAATTCTTCCAATAATCCCATGAGGATAGATATCATTATTAACCCTATTTTGTAGAGGGGGAATCTGAGGAGCTGAGAGGTTAATGAATTTGTTCAACATTAGACGACTTTAGCAGTAAGCATAGATTCAAACCAAGAACTGTCTGAATAAAAGATCTAAATTACTATGGTAGATTGACAATTCCAAATTAGGGAAGTTTATAAAGGAAAAAAATACAGTTTTAAAGAATGTCCCTCTTTTCTGTCATTACTTTGACACACTTACTTGGGAATCTGTAGCTTAGTTAAATCCAACCCTCCACGTGCTCTACTCCTTAGCTTGTGCAGCTGAACACATTCCTATCAGCATATAAAATGATGAAATTTCTGCCATCATTTCCGATTAGTTGATGCCTCATTTATTGGTATTTTTTTTGAAACCAAACTCTGAAGATACTCCTTGTATCCAATTTCTTCTTTAATGTTTCTCTCTTAAATTTATTTATCCAGCTCTGACTTTTCCACTCTTCAGAAACTACTCTTATTCAGGTTGACCATGACCTTCACTTGGCTAAATTCAGTGGTAAAGTTCCATATTAGACCAATCTGTAGCATTTAAAAGAGAAAGGTACTCCTTTTCTACATGAATTTTCTATACACACTTGGCTTTCAGGATACATCACACTCTTGATTTTTCTACTGCCCCCAACATTATTTCTTCTAATTCTCTTTTGTTGTTTGTTCTCCTTCTTATCAGTCACTTAATAGTTGAATGCCCAAGGGCTTAGGTTGGGAGCATTATCTTTTCTATCTAAATTCAGTCCCTTGGATATCCCTTCTAGCTTCATCATTTATATGCTGACAACACCCAACTTAATATTTCCAGTCTAGACCTCTCCCCTGGATGCCAGATCATATAAAACTTCATTAACTTTGCTGAGACATCTCATGGCTTTTCAAACTCAACATACCTACAACTCAAAAACAGTGATACCTTCCTTAATTTCCATATCAGGTGAGAGGAATTATATCCTTCAGTTGCTCAGATAAAAAAATCTCAGGGTCAGGTTAATTCCATTCTTTAAAAATTTTTTTGGTATTTATTTTATTATGTTAAGAACACAACATAAGATTTACTCTGAGTGTATTTTATCAGTGTATTTATTGTTGACTATACGTACAATGTTGTGCAGCAAATGTCTGGAGCTCATTGTGCTTAACTGAAACTTTATGCCTATTTATTAGTAACTTGCAATTTCCCTCTTCTCTCAGCCCCTAGAAACCTTCATTCTACTCTTTGATTCTATAAATTTAACTATTTTTGATACTTCATCTAACTGGAATAATGCAGTATTTATTTTCTGTGACTAGCTTATTTCAATTAGCAAAACATCCTCAAAATTCATCCAGATTGTCAATAATTTCAGAATCTCCTTCTTAAGGATGAATGTATACATTCCATTGTATGTAAATATCACATTTTCTTCATTCAGCTGTCGATGGACATTTAGGTTGTTCCCACATCTTGGATATTGTGAATAGTGTTGCAATGGCCATGGAAAGTTAATATTTCTTTGAAATCTTGATTTTGATTCTTTTGGATAAAAACCCAGAAAAAAGTGCAATTGCTGGATCATATGGTCCTTAACTCCATTTCTCTCAAATCCCGCAACCAACCTATCAGGAAATCTACTTTAGCTGTACCTTCAAAATATATCCTGAGATTTGGGACCTGTGAATTTACAATTTTCATCAAATTTGGAAAGTTTTCAGTCATTATGTCTTCAGTTTTTTTTTTCAGACCCTCTCTGTTTGAAGTTATCCCACAGCTCTTCTGCTCTTTTAATTTTTAAATTCTTTTTTCTCTGTATGTTTTATTTTGCATAGTTTCTACTGCTATGTCTTTAATTTTGTTAAGCTTTTCTTCTGCCATGCCTAATTAATCCCTGTTATCCATTAATGCCCTTAATCCCATTCAGTATATCTTTCATCTTAGTCATTGGAGTTTTTATATCTAGAAGTTTGATTTGGATTTTATTTATACCTTCTGTGTCCCTGTTTAACTATTTGACAGTATGTAGCATAGTTATAATGTACCTTTCTGCTGATCCAAAATTCATTTCAGTTTTTATTGGTTGATTATTCTCCTCATTGTAGGCTGTGTTTTATTGCCTTGAGTAATATTTGATTGAATGCCAGACTTTATGAAGTTGTTAATCAAAATTTCAGAATCAAAGACCTGATCCAAATAAAGAGGCATTTATTTGGGGTTTGTAAGGACTACAGCCTGGGAGACATGGATTCAAGAAACACTTGAATTATGTTCTGCTGGACTATGGAGAAAATTTATAAAGGCAGAAACCCTAAGGTCACAGTTAGTTACTTGAGTTGTTTATAATGAATTGTAATTGGAACTAGCAAGAAGTAAGAGTGCTTGTTAAGCAAGGATTGCTTGGGGCTTAAATTGTTGCATAGTTATAAGAGGCAACAACCTTGAGGCCACAAGGTCGAAGCTAGCAGATGTTCTTTTAAAAACGGTTGGTAGTGTCCTTGAGTTTGGTACAGTTCACAAAAAGTTCGAGTTCTCAGTGGTACAGGAACATGTCTGAGACCAGATGCTCAACAGCCATCCAACTCCATGTTGTATGCCCAAACTATGATTACTCCATTATGATTTCAATGTCTAAATTTTACCTTGTAGAATGCTGGATTTTTTTATATTCCTATCAATCTTAAGCTTTGTTCTGGATTGTAGTTAATTTATTTGGAAACAGTTTAATCATTTCAGGTCTCGCTTCTATGATTTGTTAGGTAGGTCCTGAGCAGAGATCAGCCTATGGCTAATTATCCCCAAGTACTGAGCCAAGACCTTCCTGAGTTCTCTATTCAATGTTCTGTGAATTATGAGTTTCTCTAGTCCAGCTCCTGAGAATAGACACTGAGATTATCCCTGTGTGAAAGCTGGGAAGTGTTCCCTCTGTCTATTTGAATGGTTCTGTTCCCTAGACTTGAGTAGATTCCCCATACATTTACTCTGATGAGTAATTCTCAGAATACACCAGACTACCCTCTGCAGATTTCCAGAATTCTCTCCCTCTGTGCAGCTCTCTCATTTCTGGTAGTCTATCTGATGAACTATAGTTAGCTTCGTTTCTCTGGAATCTCAGCTCTTTCTCCTCAATTCACAGAATCCTCCAGGCTCAGCTTTAGTGGTGCCTCCTGTACTACGGCATGTAAACTCTCTCAAAGTTATAGAGGTCACCTCATTTGCTTCCCATTTCTCAGGGATTACCGTCCTCCATTGCCTAATGTCTAATGTGTTTAAAAAAATGTTGCTTTATGTATTTTGTCTGATTTTTTTGGACCTTTCAGATACGGGAGCAAATCACATCCCTGTTACTCCAGTCTCAACAGAAGCAGAAGTTACCTTGTGACTTTTGTAAAAATAGAAAATAAAAAGAGGGATATAATATTTTCAAATATAGCCAAATAGCACATATATGTGTTTCTTAATACAATACTGACTTCTTATACATTTTAAATTATTTCATATAGCTTCATTTTCAAATTTATTCTTGCAATGTTTATATTATTTAAATTTTGCTGAACTATATCAAAAAATTTACATTCTTTGAATAATTTATATTAAGTTAGAAATAAAAACAATTACATTGTCTTACCTTTATTGGATAGACCAATTACATTTGCTCCTTAAGGATAGAAAGGAAATATGTTATCACTTGCGCTCTGAGATATTTAGATAGAAATAGTTTTTTGAGATAATTAAAATTAACCTTCATCAAGAAATGACTCTTGTCATCTAATCTAGATATCTAATATTGCATGGTATTTGGGCAATTTACCAAAATCATGCCCAATTTAAATTATTTCATCAAAACCCAGTTGATACTGATATGGACAAATATGAAAAAGGATTATTAATTTTAGATCAGCAACAATACTCCAATGTCTTCCTTCCTTTGGCATGTTACTGACTCAGAAAAAAAATTAAAAATGACTTCAGATAATTTCCTCATTCTTATGTAAGACTGTCTGAAAAAATTATAAAAGAAATAAACAATACAGACAATACAAACAATACAAGAAAATGAAAGTTAATTACCTACTTTGATTGGTGTTGTTAAAACAAATTAATATTTTATGAACTAAAAATAGAGTGCTTTCTGGAGATTCAGTGGGAAGTTCACTTAACTTGGAAGAGATATATAAATTTGGGCACAGCATGTGTTTGAGCTTTGGCAGATTACTTAAATATTCTGAGCAGAAGTATCCTTATCTGTAAAATCACATTAACTGTTTATACAAATTTGCTGTGAAGATTAAATGAGGTAATACATTTTGCAGAGCTTTACACATGCACATTGATATAATCATTTGTATTATTAAGTATTTCAATATTTATATTATAATATAAAACATTAATTAAACATACTATGAGTCATAGCAGCCTGAAAGTTTATCTTCTCAGTGAAAGATTCAGTTTAAATTCAATTTCCCTAGTTAAAAACAATTCTTTATTATATGAAGATTCAAATGTCATTCTCACTGTCAATGAGTATTAATATACACATGTTGTTCCAGTATTAAACTGTCATTCATAATTTAATAAATAAGCAACCAATGTTCAATATTCTGCACTGTACACAGAAAGTTATTTATGTATATATATGATTTATACCACTATAGATTGTAATATATTTTAAGTTATTGTTGAATGTTTCTAGATGTAAAACTACAAACTGCTCAAATAGAAATAAGGACTTTAAAAAAGAAATCATTTGCAAAAGACAACCAATTCAATATGGGACAAAGTTGCCTGGGAATATGATAGGCTAGGAAATCTGAAGGGAATCTTATTATAACTAGATTTCACATAAAATATTTTTTTAATGTGTACCTGGGCTCCCAAGAAAGAAGAAAATCCCTTTTTATGTGACATATTCCCTACTTGAAAAGCAAACACAAATAAACAAAAACCAGTAAGCTAAAAGGTGAGGCAGCCTAGAAGAAATATAAACTCAGAGATTCAACTTGAATCTGAGTTAAAGTGATGACATTGAACCTATGTATCCTCTATTTAGCCTCTTTAATAGGACCAAGGTTATCACAGGAAAGTAGTAAACTTGGAGACCTGCAGGACCAAATACAAATTTTCTCTGGAAAAAAGGATACCCAACATGGGTTCTCTGGATTTCCACAGATTAAAATGAAAATTGTTGAACTCATAAACAAGATCACCAAACATATAAGAGAACATGAAACTATCAGGGTCAGATAAACAAATTGAAGGAGTATTCCTAATTAATGTATATCTTCTATAACACTTCAGATAACAGAATATAAAATAGATAATAAAAGTAATTATATAGAAAACATTTTAAAAATAAAAGATAAAAATCACACAGAGAAGGAGGAAACTAGTAGGTATAAAAAATTCCCAGAGAGATATAAAAATGAAATGAGAATTTGAAAAACATAACCCATAAATATTGATATAAAAATATTAATAGGTGAGTTAAAGTGATACAGTTGAAAAAGGATGTAGTGAACTGAAAGATCTGAGGAAATTACCCAGAATGCAATGCAGAGAGGTTAAGAGAGGAAATTATGAAGGGAAAATAAAAGAATCAATATAAAGAATAGAGTGTTGTATTCTAGTGTATATCTAATCAGCCTATTAGAAAGGAGATTAGAGAAAATGGGAGAAATCTGATATTTAAAGAGAAGATAACTGAATAAACTCTAGTGATGGTGAAGGATAAGAATCCACAGACATAGCACAAGATATTCTAAACAGGGTGAAAAAAAAACATAAAAAGCCTGTATAAACTATAGAACATTAAGTACAAACAGTTGATCCTAGAGAAATAATTAATACTGAAGTTAGACTTCTTACTAGAAGAGTGTAAGCCAGAAAACATAGGAAAGATTATAAAGGTTTTGAGAAACTTCTTTTAAGGAAAAAATATATACTATTAGAGTAAAGGTGATATAAGTATACTTTTGGGAAAGTTACTACCAACAGAAATATATGAAAAGACATTCTACAAAATGTAGAAAAAGAGGAAATGAATTTGGAGGAGAAGATGGGAGATACATAGATAGAAAGGATAGATATCCACTAAAAGAATAAAAATAGAATGTGTAAGAAAATAAAAGGTATAACCTCTAAACATATAAAAAAGAAAAAATATATGAAAAAAGTAAACTTCAGGTATTTCCAAAAGAAAAAGGGGGGGCAGAAAAGAAAAAAATGCACAAAAATGGAAGGACAAATAGGAATCAAAAGAATTCATGTAGAAATAACTCCAAATATATTTTTAAAACTCTCAATAAACAAAAATGAATTAAATTTAATATTTAAGAACAAATTGACAAAACAGATTTAAAATATCCAGCTACCGGCTGTTTAAAAGCAACTTATTTAAAACATAAAGATTGTTTAAAGTATAAAGTAAAAAGAAGAAAAAAGTTAAATCAGGAAAACTATTTTCACAAAATTATATTAAATTCAGATAGCATATTTAAAAATAACCTTTATTAGGGATAAATAGGATCATTACAAAGTTATCTGATGCTTATTTCACCAAGAAGATACAATAATTCTAAATCCATATGCCTCTAATAAAATAATCTCAATTACAGAGAGAAAAATTGATAAAACTAAAGGGAAAAATTATAAATGCACAGTGATTATTTTCTCACTTATTCTTAGATCAGGCAGAAAAAACTTTTATAAATTTTGAATAATACAAGTAACAGTTTTGTTTGAAAAAGTTGAACTTCCCACCCAGTATTTAAATAACAAACATTCTTCTCACACACTAAGTCATAAAGCAAGTATCAACAAATTAAAAAGAAATCTGTATTAAACATTATATATCTTTCCTTAACTTGTTAGAAATCATTCCCCATTATTTTATAAATTGTTAAAAAGTATCCTTCTTAGTAATTATGAGTAAAGAAAGAAATCATCCTAAAAATAATGGAATAATAAAATTATTATACAGAAAATTTGTGGACTTCAGTAAAAGCAATATTTTGAAGGTAATATATGACCATCAATGTTTATATTAAAAGAGTGGAAAACCTTAAAACTAAAGAGTCCAATATTTAGATGAAAAAGGTAGCAAAAGAACAAAAGAATAAGACCTGAGAATCACTGGAAAAAATAATGAAGTTAATACAGAAATTAACAAAAAAAAGAAATATAGTCGATCCTCCAGTTTCGGCAGATGCGGAACCCCAGATATGGAGGGATGACTGTAGGTATATGCATACAAAGAGATATCTTCTCCAAAGCCAAAAGGTATTTGTTCTTATAAAATATTAATAAAATTAGAAAACTCCCAGTTAGATTTCTATCATATTAGAATCCTCATTACTGGCTCGGGACTTGGTTGCCTAGAATAACTGCTACATTTTTCAACGTCTCTGACAGCTTGTTTTGCCCATGTGATTAAGTTCTGAGCAATTAGACGAAAGCAGAATCTTCCTTATAAGGCACGAGCCACGTCCTTTTTCTTTCTCCTTTTTGCCTTCCTTGGGCTGGATGGAAACTTGATGGCTGGGGATGAAGGAGGCTTCTTAGTCTGTGAAGTGCTTTTGGGAGTGGAGACAGAGGAGTGAATAATGAGTTAGAAGGGGATAATGCCTATAGACGTGGGGAGCAAAGCCCTTATATCTGTGCTGATCTACCTGCCTTCAGACCTAAACAGAAGTAAATTAATATATTTCTATCTCACTTGAGCCACCATTATTTTTAGTCATTGCTAATTTGCTGAAAAAGATAGAATTTTGCAGGAGGACAAGACTCTCACACGAGATACCTTCTATTTTTTTGATTAAAATAAGGTGAATCATTAATTGAGAATTAATTGGGTTGGGGGGATGAAGTTGAAGTTGTGATCAGAGAGGATAAATAATCATTTCAGAAAGTAAGCATATCAGGAAACAAGTTAGTATTGTCACCTTGGTAGTGGTGACACTGATTTAAAATTGTACCAATTTGCCAAGTAGTATAACTTTTCTCCAAGATGTTTCAAATGTTTGGGTTGAAGTACAGAGAAGGGTGATAGTTGGAAAGAACCAGGTATGGGTTTTGCCAGGAGAGTATTAAGGCAAAAAGTTGAGGGTGCTTGACAGATATTTATTATAATAAATGGGGCACAGGACCTAGATCAGTCAAAAGAAAACATAAGTGAAAAGTGAGGAAATGATGGATCTTAATGCAGTTTAAGAATTTTGTAGATAACTCAGGAAGAGATATGGAAGTTTTGAAGTTCATTGTCTGAGAATGAAATTATTTCATTCAAGATGTTCTAACTTCTCTCCAAATGTTCAGTTCAAAGACCTATTTTTCACTGTAACTGGTAAAAACAGGACTGGATGAAAGTTGGGAATAATTGCCTTATGCAGTTACAGGTAAAGGCAATGTTGTTTAATGAGAAAATTTTAAACATTTCAAAAAAAAAGAAAAAGAAATAAAATGGTCTTCAGAGAACCCCATTTCCAATGGCTATATATAAGATCTTCATGAGGTATAGAACCACTCATGCATAGAACCACTCGTGCCCGAAGAATTATCCTAGAAATTAGTATGAACATACAAAATGCTAATAAAAATATAGGCATTCTCATTATCCAAACTCTCATTAGGTGAACTCACAAGCCCAATAGATTTCAATGTACTTTTTCAGATTCTTGTGGAGAAAACCATATCCCTTACTATCTAAATTCTTACTACCTGAACTCTCCTTGATATTTGAAATGGGGAGCCAAATATATCCTCATAGTAAGGGAATCCACTTAGGTATATATGTTACATTTGTCTTTCAATCTTCAATCTAAAGTTTTATTCCAAATATTTTGTACTGTATTATTAATAAACTTTATAAAAGATTTTAACATTGTTCTCCATAGTTTTTTGTCACCGCTCCATTTCTTATACCTGATTAATTCAGTTATATCTGGCTGGCTTCAGTCTTAAAAGTTTTCTGCCTCCTCAAAAAATTTTACGCCATTTCACTTATATTCTTCATTAGGGATTTTTTTTAAAGGCAACCTTGGGAAAAAAACATTAAAAATACATAGAAAATCAATTTCTGAAATTTTTTCATGCAAAACAGCTCATCAGATTTCAAATAGCCACATATGTCAGAAGTCATATTCAAAGAGTGGTGTTCAATGTGCAGAGGTGGTCAGGCTTGGCTGAGTTTGCTACTATTAATGGGTCTCTTTTGTATTTCCAAGGTGGGGTTTATTAGCATTACCAGTGATTTAAATTGGAAAGGTTATAATGAGCATAATTTCAGAGGGTTGAAAGTCGGCAAAGGAAGATCATAAATTGTAATATATGATTGTGGGAGTTAATTTCATTCCAAGTGGAATTAGGATTCTTGAAACAGACATAAGCTTTAAACTTGTGTTATTTCCATTAAAAAGAGAAGTAAAAAAAAAATAGCCATATCAGTATATTGTATACTTCATGAAGAATTATGCACTTAAAGAATTTATTAAAGGCATGATTTAAAACGAGCTACAGAAATCACAGGCATCCATAGGCTCTTAGCCTCAGACACATTAGACAGAGCCTAAAATATAAATCACAGGCCAATATCACTGATGAATATAGATGCAAAAATCCTCAACAAAATACTAGCAAACAGAATCCAACAGCACATTTAAAGGATCATAATGCCATGATCAAGTGGAGTTTATCCCGGGAATGCAAGGATTCTTCAATATATGCAAATCAATCAATGTGATATACCATATTAACAAACTGAAGGAGAAAACCCATATGATCATTTCAATAGATGCAGAAAAAGCTTTTGACAAAATTCCACACCGATTTATGATAAAAACCCTCCAGAAAGTAGGCATAGAGGGAACTTACCTCAACATAATAAAGGCCATATATAACAAACCCACAGCCAACATTGTTCTCCATGGTGAAAAACTGAAACAATTTCCACTAAGATCAGGAACAAGACAAGGTTGCCCACTCTCACCACTATTATTCAACAGAGTTTTGGAAGTTTTAGCCACAGCAATCAGAGAAGAAAAAGAAATAAAAAGAATCCAAATTGGAAAAGAAGAAGTAAAGCTGTCACTCTTTGCAGATGACATGATACTATACATAGAGAATCCTAAAGACGCTACCAGAAAACTACTAGAGCTAATCAATGGATTTGGTAAAGTAGCAGGATACAAAATGAATGCACAGAAATCTCTTGCATTCCTATACAGTAATGATGAAAAATCTGAAAGAGAAATTAAGGAAACATTCCCACTTACCACTGCAACAAAAAGAATAAAATACCTAGGAATAAACCTACCTAAGGAGACAAAAGACCTGTATGCAGAAAACTATAAGACACTGATGAAAGAAATTAAAGATGATACCAACAGATGGAGAGATATGCCATTTTCTTGGATTGGAATATTCAACATTGTGAAAATGACTATACTACCCAAAGAAATTTTCAGATTCAATGCAATCCCTATCAAACTACCAATGGCATTTTTCACAGAACTAGGCCAGAACGTTTCACAATTTATATGGAAACACAAAAGACCCCGAATAGCCAAGGCAATCTTGAGAAAGAAAAATGGAGCTGGAGGAATCAGGCTCCCTGTCTTCAGACTATACTGCAAAGCTACAGTAATCAAGACAGTATGGTACTGGCACAAAAATAAAAATATAAATCAATGGAACAGGATAGAAAGCCCAGAGGTAAATCCATGCACATATGGTCACCTTATTTTTGATAAAGGAGGCAAGAATATACAATGCAGAAAGACAGCCTCTTCAATAAGTAGTGCTGGGAAAACTGGACAGCTACATGTAAAAGAATGAAATTAGAACACACCATAACACCATACACAAAAATAAACTCAAAATAGATTAAAGACCTAAATGTAAGGTCAGACACTATCAAACTCTTAGAGGAAAACCTAGGCAGAACACTCTTTGACATAAATCACAGCAAGATCCTTTTTGACCCACCCCTTAGAGAAATGGAAATAAAAACAAAAATAAACAAATGGGACCTAATGACACTTCAAAGCTTTTGCGCAGCAAAGGAAACCATAACAAGATGAGAAGACAACCCTCAGAATGGGAGAAAATATTTGCAAATAAAGCAACTGACAGAGGATTAATCTCCAAAATTTACAAGCAGTTCATGCAGCTCAATATTAAAAAAACAAACAATCCAATCCAAAAATGGGCAGAAGACTTAAATAGACATTTCTCCAAAGAAGATATATAGATAGCCAACAAACACATGAAAGAATGCTCAACATCATTAATCATTAGAGAAATGCAAATCAAAACTACAATAAGGTATCACCTCACACTGATCAATAAGAATGGCCCTCATTGAAACATCTACAGACAATAAATGCTGGAGAGGGTGGAGAAAAGGGAACCCTCTTGCACTGTTGGTGGGAATGTAAAGTGATACAGCCACTATGGAGAACAGTTTAGAGATTCCTTAGAAAACTAAAATTAGAACTACCATACGACCCAGCAATCCCATTACTGGGCATATACCCTGAGAAAACCATAATTCAAAAAGAGTCATGTACCACAATGTTCATTGCAGCTCTATTTACAATAGCCAGGACATGGAAGCAATATAAGTGTCCATCAACAGGTGAATGGATAAAGAATATGTGGTACATATATACAATGGAATATTACTCAGCCATGAAAAGAAATGAAATTGAGTTATTTGTAGTGAGGTTGGTGGACCTAGAGTCTGTCATACACAGTGAAGTAAGTCAGAAAGAGAAAAACAAATACTGTGTGCTAACACATATATATGGAATCTAAAAAAAAAAACAAAAAAAAATAGTTCTGGAGAACCTAGGGGCAGGACAGGAATAAAGACTCAGATGTAGAGAATGGACTTGAGGACATGGGGAGGGGGAAGGGTAAGATGGGATGAAGTGAGAGAGTGGCATGAACATATATACACTACCAAATGTAATATAGATAGTTAGTGGGCAGCAGCCGCATAGCACAGGGAGCTCTGCTTGGTGCTTTGTGAGCACCTAGAGGGATGGGATAGGGAGGGTGAAAGGGAGACGCAAGAGGGAGGAGATATGGGGATATATGTGTATGTATAGCTGATTCACTTTGTTATAAAGAAGAAACTAACATACCATGGTAAAGCAATTTTACTCCAATAAAGATGTTTTAGAAAAAAAAGGTAAACCATTGTCAGACACAAAATGAATATACTTCACATCAATAGGCATAGTTCTATGCTTTTTAAACATAATAACTTATTTAATTTAAAGTTCTAATGAGACTCAAAGAAAAGTAACTTGGGAAAATATAAAAATAATTCACAGAAGAGGCTACAGGCAAAACTGTGTCTTGAAGTCTGAAAAGGGTTTCAATAGGCATAGATGGATGGAAGGTAGGACGCGTGGCAGGGGAAAAGGAATCACATACAAAGTCACAAAGAAGGAGTACGTACAACCCATTTGGGGGCCAGGAAATACTCCACTACACACAGAGGATAAAGTGCTTAAAGGAAAGAGCAAAGAAAAATAGTAAAAAAAAAAAAAAAATTAGGGTCTGTAATTTAGGATATGGTCATATTATGAAGGACCTTCTATGCTTTGAATTTTTCCTTGAAATGGTTAGCTACTAAACAGTACCCTGATTTGATTAGATTTGGATTTTGGAAAGAAACCTCTGCTGAGGAGATGGAGTGTGAATAGGAATGGAGAGAGACAAGGCATGGAATTTGTTCAAGAGCCAAAGGAAGGAGAGGCCTAAGTGAAGGCAGCAGCGTTAAGGGTGAAGAAAGGGGAATGTCCAAGGGGCACTTCAGCAAAGAAGCAACAGTTTCTTTCAACTAGACCCAGGGTATTTTTTGTTGACAAGAACTGATGAAGGTATGAACATGAGGGTGGGGAATAAAACAGAAACAACAGTGATTATAAGCATTCCCTTTTGACCAGTAGTGTGGGTGTGGCCTCCCAGACTGTCAGTAGATCAGTACCTCAGATACCTTTCTGAGTGGATGGATGGTACCACACAGGTATTTGTATGGTGGTGAGTATAAGAATTTTCCTGGAGGTGAAGGTGTTATTGCATATGTTTCCACAGAGACTTTCAGATGCCATTCTCTTTGAAATGGCTTCTTAACAGATAACAAAATGAGACAAAACAAAACAGAACAATACAACTAATTGGGGAGAAATAGAGTGAATACAAAAATCACTTTACGTTCACTGGCAAACCCTGGCAGTCAATCATATGTTGTTCAGGAAAATCTATTTTGTTAAATGGAGACATTGGCTATAAATATAGAGAATTTTAATATATATGATTTTTCCTCTAAACTCCACCACTATTACTTATTTATTTATTTATTTAGTTTCTGCTTTATAACAAAGTGAATCAGTTATACATATACATCTGTTCCCATATCCCTTCCCTCTTGCGTCTCCCTCCCTCCCACCTTCCCTATCCCACCCCTCCAGGCGGTCACAAAGCACCAAGCTGATCTCCCTGTGCTATGCACTATTACTTATTAACAAAAATATGTCTAAAACACTCACCTGGATATAAAATATTGGGGATTGATCACATAAGTTATACAGACCACATCTTCCAGAGACTACTAAGGTGCATATACTTATGAAAGAACCAACAGCCTTCTGAAATGTTTCTCCTCAGTGAGTTTGGCACTATTCACCTGGCATTTATTAGTGACCACGCTGGAGATGGACATTTTTGGGTTGATTTTAAATAAGGTACCTCATGTAATCCATATCAAAGTTTACTGATCCAAAATCAAGATGTCAGATCAATTATTACCACCATCTTCACAAAACCACAAATCAGCTCATTATTTTATGATCTTCACCCATTACATGAGTTCTGGAAATTACCAAAATGATAGTGCTACAGAATAGTGCAAATATCCCTTGAGAATGAGATGTCTAATGGGTGAATCATACACCTCAAGGGAACCACAAATACCCTTAGCTTATTAGTCATTGCTTTATAAGCAATTTTGTCTCTGTAACTTAAAAATGATTTTTATTGTGTACTGGAAATTTTTCTCTCTTTATACTGTAAGATGATATTCATGAATATAAAACACAAAATTAGATCATCATATTTGCATTTGTTCCCAGGTTTCCTTTAACCTCCATATATGCGTGCGAATAAATCTTGAGAGTCTACTAAAATGCTTTTTCTAAGAGGAAAAGCACTTTAATAACATCACTACATTTTTATAAACCACTTCCAGTGTACAGCTAAATGAGTTAGTCCCATCGAACAGGAGCACTTTGTTAAATATTTATTAAAAAGGAAGACACAACAAAGATTATACATTAATCAAGAACTTAAGCAAATCAGTAAAAATCAGAATATTTTATATATTAAAATTATTCAATAAAGAATTTAGTACAATATGTGGTTGTAAGAATCTAGTATATTAAGTTGTGATTGAGTTTTAACTTGAAGTATTTATCCTGGTGTTTTCTGTACATCCTTCCTCTCAGGTATTTTCCCTTGTACCCTTTATATATTAGTAGAGTTTATGTATTCACTTCATATGCAGTCACAAATATTGAAATCCATGTGTACAGAAATCTGTGTACAGAAAATCCAAGATTTTCCACCCTCAGAAAATAATCATTCAGTGCTGCGTGATGGTAGAGCTGGTGCTGAGGTCTGTTTACCTCTTCCTGGTCGTGTGACACTGGGAAGCTATTTAACTTCACTGTGCCTCAGGGTTCCTACTGGTAAAATGGGCATAATATTACTACTTGCCTCATATTTTCTATGATAATTAAATGAGTACATTCATGGAAAATTCATTACCAAACCAGAGCCTGGAAATCAGATCCTGTGGATAGCCAACCATGTGATGATGGAAGATACCCCCAAAACACTTCTGATCAGTGCATGATCCTGGTAGAGGGTCATGGTACATTGGATCAACTTCATCCTGTAATTGAAGTAGGACTAGAGATGAGCAGATAGAGATTTCCCTATGAGCATGAGCCAGGTCAGCAGTAGACGCCTCACTTCTGTTACACATGGTTGTGATTTTCAGGGTCTGACATAGTTCTTCACTTTTCAATTTGGATATCAACACATTTACACACAGTACAAAATAAATAAATAAGCAAATTTTATCACAATAGAAAAGGGTCTAACAATGAACTTGTTGCTAGTCTTTAAAAGGCATTTTTGCTAATTGCAAGGATGATAGAACTTTATTTTAAAATAAAACATCGACCATTTACACAAGTCTGCCTGCCACCTGAAAGCAAGATCATTTTTTCCTCTACCACTGATATCTCCTCTGACTTAGAGAGAGAAAGTCTATACTAATATTATCTGTCTGTAGAGGAACTCCCCAGAAAGTTGGTTGGAAACTGGGAAATGGAAATGACACTTGTACATTGCACCTTGAAAAACTTAATTCCCAAAACTTAACTGTTGTGGATGAAGAGAAAAAGACTTGTTGTAACTGTCCCTTCTGGTGATTGGATTTAAAATAATAACAATAACTGTAACAATGCCAGTGATTTCTAACATTTTTTGAGCAGTCAATATGTACTGGGCACTGTATGTTACCTAATTCAGGGAGTATATGGTAATGAATATAAACTGGATTAAATGTACTGAGAAAGTACAAGGAAGAAGTAATGGTATTGTGGTTAATCTCAACCTGGGAGAAAATAAATGTGTGACTGTTCTCTTCCTGATACAGTGATATAGAGGTGGGGGAAGTCCAGTTGGCTTTCCTCCAGAAAGGACTCAGGATTTCCACATGCAAACTTTGTAATTTACCTATATCCAATGTCTGATTCAGAAATAAGACATTTTAACAAATCATTGGAAGTTCTTCTCTTGGTGACAGACTCATAGTAATCTAAATGTGAAAGTGATTTATAAAATCAGAACAACCATGATGCTAATCTGTAACAACAAAAACTATTTATAGAGGCAAGAACATTCCTAGTCTATACACCCAGCACATTGTCTCACTGTAGCTGGACCTAAATGAGAAGCCAAATACTGATGAAGAGTTATCTCAGTGTGTAAGTGTGATATTGTGATGTATAAGAAAAATATATGTTTCGTCTTCAGATGACCAAAATATATTTCTCACATATATTTGGTCTTTTCCCATGGTTCCTGACTCACAACCCAAAACCCTTAGAGTTTCCTTAGTGCTGTCTGCTACAAATATGTATTTTGTTATGTTAATGAGGTGACTTTGGACCTCACCTTAGGATGGGGGCTGGTTGCCAAGGGAGCCAACCCTGTGATTAGAGGGTTGGAACTTTCAGTCTTATCTCCCTGAGCTCCAGCGGGGGAAAGTGGGCCAGAGAGTGAATTGATTGCCAATGGCCAAAGCTGTAATCAGTAATGCCTATATAATGAAGCCTCCAAAAAAAACCCCAAAGGAGAAGGTTCAGAGAGCTTCAGGCTTGGTGAACACATGGAGATTTGGGGAGAGTGATGCCCTAGGGGAGAGCATGGAAGGTCACTGCCCCTTCCTCATAACTTGCCTTGTGCATCTCTTACATCTGGATGTTCCTGAGTTATATTCCTTTATAATAAAACTGATAATCTAGTAAGTGAAATGTTTCTTTGAGTTCTTTGAGCTGTTCTAGCAAATTAATGGACTAGGTGGAGGAGGTCATGGGAACCTCTGGTTTATAGTCAGTTGATCAGAAGTGCAGATAAAAAATGGACTTGGAACTGGCCTCTGAAGTGCAAGGAGGGGTTCATTGGAAACTCCAATCTATAGCTGGTCTGTCAGAAGTACAAGAGATAACCAGAGCTTGTGATTGGCATCTGAAATATGGGGACTGGGTGAGGGGGTAGTCTTGTAGGACTGAGCACTTAACCTGGGGAATCTGAAACTATCTCTGGGTAAATAGTGTCAGAATTGAGTTGAATTATAGGACACCAGCTGGTGTACCAAGCATTGCTTGAGGGTGTGTGGTGAAACCACGCCACCGCTAGCATACAATTTGGAACTGGTACCAAAACACCCAATTTAGTAAGTAATCACAAAAAAGGAATATGATAAATTGAATATTGACCTAAATTAGCCTTACTTTGCCTGATGCAGCCATCTGATAGTAGGGGTGATTTTGTCCATACTCAAGGACCAGCGTATTCTGATTTATTTACTAAGTCTCTCTGTTTTGGGGCAGAACTAGGATGGACACTGTAGGTGCTTGCTTCTAAGGATCTACTTTTGTTAGGCTTCTGTGGCCAACCAACAACACTATGATTGACATTTGTTATTTTGAAATGTTAAAACTTGTAATCAAGTTATAATCTTGTCCATATGATCTGGAAGATATTTTGTCTGCTAAATATGAACTTGAAACTTCCTTTTTGACTTTAGGGTTTAATTCTCAGAGAGAAAATTTAATTCTTTGATTTCTAGTATCTAAGAAGTTGGTATACATACCTAATTGAGTTTTTAAATTTTTGATGCAAAAAAAATCTGGACCTAAAATAGAATATTAAGTCAATCATCTGATTAGTAATATGCCTTTCAACTGAGAAGTTTATTGTGCCATATGTGAGTTTACTATGCAATTCTTAGAATAGCCTAAGAATAATAATGACAATCACAGAAAAAGTGAAAACACTTGCAGCTGTGATCTGCTTCCTTAGAAGCTTAGCAAGACAAATCCCATTTATCTTGACTTTCAGTCTACAACAGTTATACCATAAATAACTTCTCTTTGTACATTAGCTTTAAATATGCATACCCATTCATCCCATTATTCTTAACCTGCATGAACAGCTGGATTCATTACAAGAACAGAACTTTCTCTTTCTTCCACCCAGAATGAGATGAGAGAATAATTTTAAACATTTACAACAATATTTGAATGAAATGGCAAATAGGCAAGATGCGGATGCCTTTCCGGGCTTTCTGTTCCAGTAGCTACTTGTTTTCCAGTCAGCAGAGTGCTGTGCTCTTCTTAATGAAACCCAAGTGTTCTGTGTTGCTTGACCTATAATTTTCTGGACTGGGTGAGTTGTTGTCTGTGCCAAGAGATAACTACACACTTCATTATCTTTTCAATAGACCTGAAAATTATTTGTTTAAAAATATTTCCCACTGTCATTTTTAGAGGTGTTTGCAAGAGCGATTGTTATAGAGGTCCCAATAATTATAATTTAAGAGTTGCTTCATATTTATTCTCTCCTATATTTCAATAAGAAACAACTTGAGATTTAAAAATCACCTGTCTTCCATGGCTTTGTTTCTTTTCCCAAGAGTTGTCCATTCTTTATTCATCAATATTTTGATTCACAAACTACTCCCTTCCCATGAATTCATTATTCCCTTTTCATTCTCATGAGAGCACTTCACAGTGCATCTTATAAGGGACAGATTGTACCATGCCCTTGATTTCTCTCTTCACTACCCACAAAATCATCACATAACAGTGCTGGAAATTTATCTAGTATGTACAGCATTTCATTGCTGATGTCTTTTGAGCTTTTTTCCCCACATTTTCCCAGTGTACTTTTTTAAAGTACTTCATAACTCAGTTCTACAAACATGTCTACAATTTCAAGAGTTTTATAGAAATTCAACCATGGTCTGTGTATAGACAATTTATATTTTTTAAAAAACCTCTAGCCCAGAGTTCCCAATCCCCTCTTTATTCTAGATCTACATAACTGTTAATGACAAAGCCAATTTGAAATACTATTGATTCCTGACATTGTCATATTTTAATATCCAGTACATTACTTTTTTTTCACCAAATAGATAGATTCCACTTCCTGCTATTATCCTTTCTTTCCTAGTCTTTCCGCGCTGTGGCAGATAAAAGTTCTTGTCCCTGCCTTAAAGAATTGACATACACATCTCAAATCACTTTCTTTTCCATACCAGTTTGAGCTCAAAGGGCAGTGCCAAACTCACCCATCTGCGTTAGGAGTAGCAGGAAGTCATCAGGAAATGAGTAGAGATGTAAGTGAAATCCTTTTCCTGCTGCTTACCAGCTTTTAATTTTAAAAAAGACCTATTTGCATGTAATTGTAATTTTTTTAATGTCATGTTTCATTTGGAGCAGACTTTATACTATATTAAAAATTAATGCTTTATCAAGAATTTGGTGGAATAGTTCTCAACATCTACTCCATCTTCTGAGCATCTTCGTTTTCAGACTCACCTGCAGCTAGAGTTCTAGATTTGATTTAGATTCAGACAAACAGATAAATTCGCACAAGAATTGAAAAGTGAAGACCAAAAGAATGAAAGGCATCTTCTAGCTCTGCTCTTTATTCCAGTGAAACACAGTCTAGGAGATGTGGAGTTTTCTACAGTAATATTAGCAGTAGTCCCACTCTTCCATCTCCACAGGACTTGAAAGCAGGGCACAGGTATTTTCCTGAGAATGATAATGATAATTAATGATAATGACAGTTACTTTGTTATGATGGTTGATTGTGGCAGTGGTGTTAGTTCTGGCACCTGTAACTCTCTGATTATACAAGAGGTAACAACTCCCTTGATAGCTGTTCTGCAACACATCTTTGAGGGAATTTCCTAACCTAGATCTTCTTTCTGCAGTCTTCCAATGAGTCTTTATACAATTCATATGCTATAAGAAATCCATTCTTGTTTTCTTTGCTCTGCATCTTAACGATGATTGTTAAAATAACTGACGGCAAGATTGTTTGAAAGTAATAGATTCTTAAGGGAATGAAAAATTGGAGTTGATTAGGTGACCTGGTTTAGTTTTAAGTTGGCAATGTTTCTACTAACATGAGATGGGCTACAGGTAGTCTATGCAATGTTAAATGGGTTACTTGAATTATGAGAGATAGTATATGAGATTGGTTGAGGTCATAGACTTTAGAGATTTATGGCTTATGATTGAATTCAGGTTCTACCATACAATTAGCTGTGTGGTCTTTGACAAGTTATTTAATTTATCTGCATCAATTTCCTCATCTGTATGATAGTACTAACTTAAAACTTTGTGTGAAGATTATATATATATATATCTAAAGTGTCTAGAAAGATGTCTGGAAGGGAGTGCTTTTTTGTTATTTGTAAGTATTATCATTACTATCATTTTTGGTAGTTGTTATTTGTCAAGAACTGTGAAGTCTAAGATTATACCCTACATGTAAGCTAACAAGTTAGCCAGCCAGGTTTTCTGAATACTGGCAGGAGACATGAGATTCCTGGGTCAGAGACAGCTTTTTTTTTTTTTTTTTTTTTGCGGTATGCGGGCCTCTCACTGTTGTGGCCTCCCCCGTTGCGGAGCACAGGCTCCGGACGCGCAGGCTCAGCGGCCATGGCTCACGGGCCCAGCCGCTCTGCGGCATATGGGATCCTCCCAGACCGGGGCACGAACCCGTATCCCCTGCATCGGCAGGCGGACTCTCAACCACTTGCGCCACCAGGGAGGCCCGAGACAGCTTTTTTACTCAAAGCAATAGCAATAGCCAGCATATCATGATGTTTGCATATATTTCTTGAGCCCCAATTCCTACAGAACAACAAAAAGAATTTCAAAAAACACTTGCTTGATGGGTTACATTATAAGAGAGGAACTTCAAGCTTAGAGAACCTGAATTTTTCATAATGGGCAATAAAACTACCTGACTTATGCCTCAGTGAAAGACATTATCTTTATCATACTGGATTGTAAACAACTAGACTTTGCTACTGTCTTTATCTTCCAAGGCTGTTTGTTATACAAATGTATTTGAAAAGAGTCTGGGACAAAGGCAGCCGCCAGTGCCTTTGCTGATGAGATGTACAGAAATTTGAGCAACTCATGGAGAATTGTTTCAAAAAGATCTACCTCTTATTTCTACACCATCTTGGCTTCTGGTGAATTTTTCCATGAGTATATGCCACTTTATTGATCCTTCTGATAAATCTGACTGATCGAGGCTTGGATTATATCTGTTCAGCTTGTCTCATACATCATTTAACTAGGGCTATCATCGATTCCTACTCCAAGACGGAGGATGAAACAAACTGCACTATTGACCATAACCATGGTCTCCGAGGTTCTCACACATATCCATCTGAAAAAATCCCATAAAACACCAAGGCCTAACTTAAGAAGCCAGGAATTTTTCTCTGTAAATCTTTGTACTAACGTTTCCCCTTGTCCTGAGCCGTTAATCTATGTAAAACAGAGTGTATTAACAATCACACAGACAATGGCCTAGCCCTCAAGGAGGAAATCTAGGATGGTTCTATCATTCCTAACATCTCTGGCCAGTGAGTTGAAGATTATCTGAATGTCTTCGTGGGTCAAGGTAGTGTCATTTACCATTTCAGATAAAGTCAGGAAAAAATTTTCCTACCACCCTTTCTAATTGTATGACTCCCATTATAGGGATAAACTGTCCTCAGGATATCTATAAATAATGAGTCAGTTATTCCTCCAGGAAGTCCCCCTGAATAATCAAGGATAACCTTATTTTGGAAAGAGCTCTATAATCTGAGGGCTAAATGATCTACTGGCAATGGTTCCTTAAATACTTGAAAGTCTCTAAAGTGCAATTCACCATGTTTCAAGCAGGAAAGGAAGTTAGTGTCTGGTTTCCATGCAAGAATTATAGTCCTGAAGCACATTTGTTCCTTTTGAAAAGAAAGGGTTATTTGCAATTATCAGGGCCCTCCAACTGGGACCTATATAAATTGAGGGGCACAGGTTGCAATGTTTCCACTGTGGCTGAGAAGAGGAAAAACATGAAATTGTTAGAGGAGGAGAAAAGATATAATTATGAAACATAGCTTCATCATCAGTTGGAAAACAATGGACAGAAGTATTTACTCATAATTTCTCCCTTGCCCTATTATATATGGACTTTTTTGCTTTTTTTCTCTTCCTTTTGTCCATACTTCACATAGCCTATGGTTGTAGGCATAGGCTTTATGTCATCATAGAATGTCAACACAGAATTGTGATTATACTAGCGAATATTGAGACTAAACACCTCCCAGAGAAAGGTTCTATGACTGCTAGAATTTGTTTTTGTTGTTTTTTCCTTTTGGAGAGTTGCTGAAAATATTTTTACTGCTCTGTGATGGTTTAATTATGTTTAATATTAGCTTATTGTTATTTCTGTTGTGAGATTTTTTTTTTTTGTAAATTTAAGTATGGAAAGAAGGGTACTTGTGGAAATAGAGTAGTCAAGTGGGTAAACTGACAGTAGGGTGACTTCCTATATTTTGGAAGTTTGAAAGATAAATATTATGTAATTCAATTTCTGGCTGATTTATGTTTGACCAATCAGATGCTATTCTGTGAGATTTGGAAGACCAATGCAATCTGAAGACTGTGCTTCTGTTGTTTCAGCTGTTTCTGCTCGTAAGAGTGGTAATGGTAGTTGATTTTACTTTGGCAGCATTAGCAGACATTCCAGTCACTAACCTCATAGATGTTAAGAAGAAGGACACAGCATGAATCTTCCATTAAAGACTGTATGTGGCACAATGTGGTCCGGGACTGAGGAACATCATATTAGCGTCCTGATTGGGGGTCTTTTTTTTTTTTTAACATCTTTATTGGAGTATAATTGTTTTAAAATGGTGTGTTAGTTTCTTCTTTATAACAAAGTGAATCAACTATACATATACATATATCCCCATATCTCCTCCCTCTTGCGTCTCCCTCCCACCCTCCCTATCCCACCCCTCTAGGTGGTCACAAAGCACTGAGCTGATCTCCCTGTGCTATGCGGCTGCTTCCCACTAGTTATCTGTTTTACATTTGGTAGTGTGTATATGTCCATGTGGTTGTGGTGTTACAGATCTTGGACCAGTCATTCCTTAACTATAGAAGAGAGGACAGCCTTACTGGCCTGGTCCACAGTGAAGATATTTTCCTGTAAATTCATCCTATATTCTATTTTATCAACCCTCCTAACAATTCTGTAGGCTCTTTTTAAAACTCTGTAATGAATTATTTCCTGCTTAACATGGTATAGTGGGCTGTTTTCTGCAACTGAAATCTGATTGATATAGTACTGTAGGTTTACTCTATAAAAATAATAATTTTTTTATGAAGTAGACAGCTTTAATGCCCTATAAATTGTGAGCACAACTCATATAAGATAAATTTCTTCATGTTCCTGTATATTTTCTTCTAAAGTAATCTGTATCCATTCTAATTCCTTCAGACCTAAAATAAACATCAATCCATTTACATTTGACTGCTTTGAGTTACTGTATTATTCAGGCACTGGATTTTTTTTTAATAGTTTCTTGTTTCAGAAGTGTGCACAGTGTTTACAGAGACACTTGCAGTTTTACCATGAGTAGTTAATTACAAATAATTTTTTTAATAGCAAATACTAATATGATGGCCACAGCTGCATCTTGATGTATGCAATCTTAAGATGTTTTCTAGGCACTTATCTCTTTAATAAGGTGATTCTGTTTTATTATTCAGTTGAATAATAGAAGATACAATTATCACGGACAATGATGGAAGATTGAATATTGTCACCACATTATCAAGATGAATTCATTCCCCTTTGAGCTTTCAAGTAAAATCTGGCTGAAATCAATTGCCAGATTTTCTTTTTAGAAACTCATTCAGTCAGGAAATCTGTTATACATGTATTGAACATTTAGTATATACAGAGAACCGAAGTCTGCAATAGAGCACAGGAAAAGCAATTACCAGAACATTATTTTGAAATGATAACACTCACTTGCCCATGCTGTTTTATATGACTGAGACTACATGCAGAAAATTAATCAAACAAAACCTCAGGGGTAGGATCTGAAGGCATCTACTTGACTCAGATTCCTGGGGGTCCTTCCCTACTGCTCTGCCACAGAGCATGAAGTTTCATCCTGGAATTTCCCAGTGGATTAACACGTGATTTTTGTAAAGTCTTACTAAATATATAAGTAATTTATACTCATATTAATTCCTTTCAAGGCAAGATAATTATAGAATTTAATGAAAAGACTATGGAATTTGAAATTCAAAATATTATAAATATGGTTTTAGGAAAGTTATTTAGCCTTAGCCCAAAAGAAATTATCCAGAATGCAGCATAGAGAGTTAAAGGCATGGAAAACATAAAAGGGAGGCTAAAGAACGTGGAGGATAAAGTGGGAAAATCTAACATATGTCTAATGGATGCTCCAGAATGAGATGGGAAAGAGAATAGAAGAGAAAGAATGTTATTTAAAGAGAGAATGATTGAAAAGTTTTCAGCAATGATAAAAGAAACAATCCACAGATCTGACAAATCTCACTGAATTTCAGTCAAAGCTGTGAAAAAGATGGGCATAATCCCCATAAGTAAGAATATTATAGACTAAAGGGGAAAACAAATATTGAGTAATCCTGGGTCACATAGGAGCCCACTGGTGAGCACAGGGCATGCAATCAGGTACAGGTTTTCCACAAAGGTGACTCGGATTTTTATGCAGAGTCTAAGTCAGTGGGAAGGATGTGGAAATAGTACTAGCTTCACTAGATGAAGAGTTGGGTATGAAACAGGACTTCTCTCCTCCAGTGCAATGCCTATTAGTGGGATAGCTGAGAAAGGCAAACAAGAAATGATGTGGAGACTAATTTTGCTCAATATAGGTTTACAAAGTGTTATCAAAGTTTGTCTATGCTTTGCTCAAATTAAAAAATAAATTATAAATTATTATCTAGTGTTCAGTTCTACTGTTGTTACAAAATTAGCTATAACTCCATCAAATTTAAAGTACTGAAGTTCAATATTATAGAAATTATAATAATGTATGTTCAATAACAAGTCATTAATAGTGACATCCTGTATAAATAGAACTTCATTCTTTTGTGCAGAAAGTGAAATTATAAAATCATTCTTTCAGAAATTAGTACTGTGCTACCTTGAAATATGCTAATCAGATAAATTAAGCTTATATTAAACATGTAGGATGTGATCACTATTCCTGTATCAAAATTTCTTATATGGTATAAAAAACACCCTAAATATAATCTTCGAATAAAGAAGCAGTAATATACCAAATACACATTTAGCTGTAAAATTTATATTAAGGGCAAATGGCAAGTCCTAGTTTGTGGAAACAGGGACGACCAAGTCTTCAAATCTTGATTGCTACTTATCTTTTCTCAAATTCCAACTTTATTTCATTTTTGTCTATTATACCTATTACTACTGTTACCCAGCATGCATTATGAACATAATGGGTAATGAAGATAGGAAGATATTCTAGTTCCATTCTTGGTCATCAACAGGGACTTGATTTTCATCATTTATAACACATGTTCCAATTCCACATTAGTTCTGCTCATCTCTTCACCCTTTTGTTTTGATCTTGTTCCTACAGTTTTGAATCTGTTGATTGTTTGTAATTGTCCTGGAATATTATTTGCCAGAATAATTTCTCTTTGACATTAATCCTCAGTCTCCTTCCAGTCCTGAATCATTTAAGATAGGAAACAGAGAAAGTAAAACTTCTAACTCCATAGAACATCTGTTGAAACCTCAGTTCCTCCATTTCTGAATCTGTTAGAGCAAAGGTGAAATGAAAATTGTCTTATATTTGGAATCTAAAAAAAAAATAAAATAAAAATTTAAAAGCTGAACTTATGGTAATAAAGAATAGAATGGGGGTTACCAGAGGCTGGGACATGGTGGAAAAGGGGAGGTAAGACAAATAAGAGTGATGGTTGCCAGGGGTGAGAGGCAAGGAGTCATGGGGAGTTATTGTTTAATGGATCCAGAGTTTCAGTTTTGCAAGATGAAAGGAGTTCTGGAGATGGATGGTGGTGACGACTGCACAACAGTGTGAATATACTTAATACTACTCAACTGTACACTTAAAAGTGGTTAAGATAGTAAATTTTATGTTATGTATATTTTATGACAAAAAACGAGGGAAAAACGGACACTTATGGAATATTCCTCTCCTACATCTTGTGATAAAGACATACTTTGTTTTCACTTTTCTAATAAGAGGCACTTTTTCTATCAGAATATAAATTCTAATAAATTCTTTTGGTGATAAAAAAACATTTTGTCCTCTAGGAGGACCCAACTTGTCAGTCATGACGCATTTACCTGAGCCACCAATCAAATTACCTCCATACTTATTGAGACACTGTGTTGATGGGGCAATTGCAAATGTAGCAGAGTAGATGGCCTGTCAGCTCAGTGTAAACTAGACATGAGTAACTTTGATGATAAAGATGTATATAACAAAATATATGAAATACATGTGCTCTTTGGGCTTCTACATGTTAGTTTGTATTTTTATGTTATATACACTATGCAGACCTATAAATACTAACAGTTCAATTATAACTTATATCATCCTTTAGTAGTTGAATTCTATCAATTGGAAAATACAGTCAATTACATGAGTATTGAGTGTGATAGTCTTTTTTCCCCTCTTTTTAATATATTTTTAAATTTTATTTTCATTTTTGGAGATTTTCAAAGTAAAAAAAAAAAATCTTGCTTAAATGTAATAGCCAATGTTTTGAGGTATATGCTGAAGCTTTGCCTCTCTTCAATGGGCAGAGCCTCTCTTCCTGCAGAGATGTGGGCCCAGCAACTGTGCTTATTATCTTTTTTACTCTAGATTATATAACTGATTGGATGAAACTGATCCTATCAAATTATTTTACTCAAGAATTTGAATTAAACTACATAGACTGTGAGTCTTCTTACTCCAGCGCATTGGTAAAATCCAAAAGCCAGTCCTAACTTCCCTGAGTTCAGGGGCTTTATTGCTCACTATGGGACATCTTATATCCTTTCCCCGAGTTCCTTTTGTGCTCAGACTAGTTGGAAGTTGCTGTTGTTCTTAGTCAAAGAAATTGTGGCTAAGATACTGTCAGTAAGCAAGATACGATTTTCAGTAGAATAATCTATCTTAACTTTGAAACTACCTAAACTTACCTTAAAAAAGTTCACTATAATTTCTAGATAGGATACCAGAAAATGAAAAAGAGGAATGCAATGATCAGTATGAGGTAAAGTTTTTAAAAATTAGGGAATTATAAACATTTTTCTCCTCTGGTACAGATTCAGTTGTCTGGAATGAATTGGACTTTGAGAGAAGCCTTAGGGTGACCCTATACACACTCATTGTGAAATCTTCCTGTAAGCTGGTTTAGGGGACAGGCATAATGACTTTAAAATATTGATAAACTCTTTCATTTTTCTATTTATCTGGCATTCCATGTGTATTTTAGTTAGAAAGTAAAACTAGCTTTCAAACAGTAAGTTCAAGAGCAATTCAAAACTGATATGCTTCAATTATTAGTTTATATTTTTTCATTATTCTACATCTTAAGACATGATTTAGAAATTCTCCATAAGATTATTTTTATTGATTCATGGAAGAAATGTTATAACATTTCAAGCCACTTATGGAATAAGCTGTTCCACAGGAGTGAATTTTCCAGGTAAATGAACCCTAAGTAATTAAGCTCCAATTTTTAATTAAATTTTAAAAATACCCATTTCCCTGATTACTTAAACCAGAACACTGGATATAATTCAACACTTTCTCAAGAGGCAATTGAGGGATTTAGTGCTATTTTTACTACTTGCATCTGGTTTCCCATTTTTCTAGTTTTCTATCTGTATCTGAGAACTTCCAAGAGTTAATATTGGCCCAAGAATATAAAACATTTTCCATTTGGCAGTGCAACATTCTTCAAGAATTATCATTTTTGAGTCTTACTTCTTTCTCAGCAGTTTCCTTGGTTTTACAATTTAAACATGAGGCAAAACTTCTAATGCCGTAGAAAACCATTTGAAACCTCCATTCCTCCCTTTCTGAATTCTTCAGAGCAAAGATGACATAAATGCTTCCATTTATAGCATGCTTTCATTTACATGAAATTGACAAAGCCTGGACTATAAATTGATATTGGGGAAACTAGCTGAATGGTGTTGAAGAATGTGGCTTTGTGGCTATAATTTAACTGAGCTGTGAATTTGAAGTGAGAAATATTCACCTCATTATTTAAGTGGAATATACTTCCCTCTAGGCAAATAGTTTAAAAAATGTTAACATAAATAATTTTTTAAATATTTGATTAAAAAGTGTAGGCTGGGGCCTCCCTGGTGGCGCAGTGGTTGAGGGTCCGCCTGCCGATGCAGGGGATGCGGGTTCGTGCCCCGGTCTGGGAGGATCCCATGTGCCGCGGAGCGGCTGGGCCCGTGAGCCATGGCCGCTGAGCCTGCGCGTCCGGAGCCTGTGCTCCGTAACGGGAGAGGCCACAACAGTGAGAGGCCCGCATACAGCAAAAAGAAAAAAAAAAAAAAAAAAGTGTAGGCTGAAAATGACAGAGTGTACCTTTTTAATACATATACTCACATCGTTCATAATTAACTGCAGGTCTATAGGGTAAAAATTAAGGGTAAGATTAATTTTAATTAATTGATTAAATAGTAAAATTTCAAGAATGCATACTTTATTACATAAGTTTGATAGCTTCACTTAAATTCACTCTATTTTGTAAAAAACTAATTTGTTACATTCATTTAATTTTGTTTGTTTCTTTTTTTCTTTACTAAGACTAAACTATAGGCTAAACTAAGAGCTATAGGAAAAGCAAGCAGAAGTCTCCAAGAAAGAAACAGATTAGATAGAGTCCATGATAGGTTTATAAAATGAAAACATGTTGACACATGGCTGTAGAGTAGAATTATTTGGGGAGTTTAAAAAATTTCTCATACCCCTCCTCTCTCAAGATTCTGACTAGGGTAGGACGAATGTTTTTGAAAAGTTCTTAGGTAATTATAAACTGTAGCTAGGGTTGAAAAATACTGTATGAGAACTTACCATGTTGACAAAAATCTGCCTTGTTATTATACCTTTTTGACATCCAAAAGCATTTAATTTCAGTGATATTAGCAATAATAGCAAAGGAACTCATGTCAACTATATTGTGTTAAATTAAGAGAATAGATCCAACAAGAAAACTGCAGGATTTCTGCTTAATAAATAAAATGATGAAAAAGAAAGAAAATCTTATTTATTTTATTTAGAAGTTTCATGTAAATGTGACACTTTTTATGATAGAAGGGAGCTAATTTTCTGGGTGAACTTTTATATTTTCCATAGCACCACTTTCCTAAAGTGTTAAAGAGATCAACATTAACAATTCATGATGCCCCCCTAAAATTTCAGGGTAGGTTTGGACTTTTCCTCTCACCCTATAACCTTTTTATTTTAAAAAGAAATTTAAGAAACCAATAAAATTTAAAATCACTATTACAAAATATTAGAGTTATATCCCAATATAAAAAAAAAAAGTCACATTTACAATAAATTCAATTCTTGTAAGCAAACATGTAACGAATGATTAGAGTATAAAAAACACAATTTTCAGATCAAATATATTTAAATTAATTTTAATAAGTACAAAAAGATAATGTTTAGCATTAATCTACATGTGATTAATTAAGACTGTTTAAACAGCAAGCATACTGACACATTCAATAAAGGTCAAGTTATCTTACATAAAAAATGACTTTTCCCAATTACAGCAAGGTCACAAATTACAAATATAATTAGCTTCAGAATGATTTTTTCAAACAAGAAAACTTACCACACAAGCGTACTGTCACCCTGAAAATTTAAAATTAATGAATACTCAAAGTTTAGTTTTGGAGCTTTATCATGCATTCTCTATGCATGTGATTGTATTATTAACGTGTAGCAAGAGGAAAACATTCCTTTCCTTTTGTTTTTTACTTTTCTAATTTAGCAACAAGTATGAAGCTTTCTTAAGTTTCCATGCATGTGACCTCTAAAGGGAATATTTCATGAAAGGTCACATTCCTCTGTTTGGAGCGCCCTAAAACCTGAATTTGTATCTGCTCAAGAGAATCTTGAAAAAAATGAGATACCAATAAACCTGAAATCAATTATGGAGCAGGCACCCAAGATCAACAATCAAGGACTTATCCGTGGATGGTAATGTTTAATTCATGAAAACTGTAACTCAAAGTTCAGTTTCATTTAGGCCTTTCCAATCATACGTTAAACTTGTTCACATATTATGCTGGGTTTAAAACACAGCCAACTGCTTCAACTACTGTGTTGAATATTTAAAAATAAATAATTGGGAACAAATCTTTAAGCCATTATCCCTAAAGTAATTCTGTGTCTAACACCTTTGTTTTGCTTTCCTAATACCATTTGTTTTCATAAATCAATTTTGTTTGAGTTACACTTATTTATCCAATAATATAAGCTTGCATTTGGCAACTTGTTGTGGTAAAATAAGTCTTCTAAAACAAAGCATGAAAAACAAATTTTTATACCAACTAAGCTAATTTTTATACCAACTAAGCTAATTTAACACTTACAGTGCCAATACTGGTATTTATATGGTGTCAGATTAGACTTCTTTCTATAAACAGTAATTTGCAACAAACTAATGAAATCAATACATAATCCTTGAGGCTCATATTTTAAAAGTTATAAAACCAACAATATGGCAAATAAAAACAAAATCTCTCCAACCCCTAACTCAAAATTGTCAAAAAAATTTTTTAAAAAGGAAGAAAAATAAAATAAAGAGGGAAGTGTTTATTATTTTGTGTGCTTAATCAACTGTAATCATTTTTTATACATTATTATACCTATGGACCAAAGAAGAAAAATGTAATATATTCCCAGAAATGTAAACAATATTAGTGAATAGCTAGTTTTAAAACAAGGGATTCTTGGCTGCTGTACAATTCAAAAAGATATAAAATTAACCAGAGACAAATATAGTAGATGACTTGGTATTTGCACATGATCAACAGGATATTAAATTTAATGGAGGCTTTAACAAATCTCCATTGAGAAACTTGGAATTCAAAGATTTTTCTATCTTACCTTACCAGCACAATTGTGATATCATTTTGAATTTAATGGCTCAAAAGAGCCAACCAGAAATACATCAGAAAAATGTTTACACCCTTGTAGGAAGGATTTTTTTTAAGAATATATAGGGCTCAAGACTAAATTCCAATGAATAAGTTGGTTGGATCTACTGAAAAAAACTATTCTATTGACTAAATTAATCACTAGTTTAAATAAGAGCTATGTTTTGAATTAGATCCATTATAAAATAAATTGTTTAGATTTCATAAATTTGTCTAAATTTCTCAAAATATTCGTTTATACCTGGAAAATACACACACACACACACACACACACACACACACACACACCTACTTCTAATCAAAACTAAGACCTTATTAAAGGTTCTTTGAAAATATTACTTTAAACTGACACACAAACCTGTTTTTCGTTCTTCCCTACTGGCAATATTAATTGATGTTATGTATTAACTTCAACGTAAAGTGGTTTGAAGTGGGGTATATAATTACATGTATTAAAAAAAGTTCTTCATAAAAACAGGCAAAAATACAATATTTTACCTAAATAAGGTTGAAAACTGTGGTCTAACTATGTTGGATAATTAAGAATTTTTGAGAAAAATGATATAAAATTCTTATAAGAAATAGATTTTCATTACCTTTCCCAAATGCCTTTCACATGAACTTAATCTGTCTTAGTATTTTAATCATGATGCTTACCTTGATAGAATCATGACTGTTAAATATCTCTGTATATACTTATGTATGTATAATTTCTCACCTTTCTTAGAAATTAAAAAGGGGAAACGCCTCATTAGGTTTAGCTAGCAACAGACATTTTTCAAGTGGGTTTTTCTCTTTGATTTTTTTCCCCTGTTTTTGAAGTCTTGAATTTGTTTTTGAATTTGATGAAGATATGAGTGCATAAATATTAATGGAAAAGATTAGTATCTTTCATATAAATGTTGATAACACAAGATTATGGATATTAAGAATTTTATCAAATGCTGAATTTCATTTCTTAAAGCATGAATTCAATAGAGAAAAATATCATAATTTTCCTTGTCCACACTGTTATGATTTTGATTCAGTGTCTCTTGTTCCTAAGCATGCAAGTGTTAAAAATAACCATGCCCCACCCCAGTTTTAATTTTATGCTTCTGGATACTTTGGATTAAGAAAAGGTAAGCCCAAGGTTCCCATAAGACCTCAATTAAAAAGAAAATAAGTGCACTACAGGGTAGCAATCAGTCAACTCAAAATTCTCTTGAAATTCTGAATCTTTTTATAGGAAAAAAATCTGAGAATTACTTCAAACATATGCAGATGGATATAGGAATGCCAGAAGACTAATAACAAGAACACCAGTATAATAAAGCTATTAATATGATCCCAAATTTCAGAATAAGTCATAAAAATGTTGATGTTTCACAGGCATTGTCTGAGGGTAACAAGTATGAAGCATTTGAAAAAAAATTCTTAATAGATAATGAAGAACCATGACTTTGAAGAAGGTGGACCTGAGCTACTTCCCTTATCCTCCCATTGGAATGATGACAGGCTGTGTCAAATTACAATATCCATAGACTCCATAGAGCTTCTCTGCCCTTTTAGAACCTATGATATTATGGCAGAGTTGAGTTCTTCAACCAGCAATATGAAAAGAGCCACATCAAAAAAACTTTATATATATATATATATATATATATATATATATATATATATATATATATATATATATATATACACACACACATACATATATATATGTATATATATACCAAAAACTGTGAGTGAAGTAATAGCTTTTGTGCTCTTTTTAAACAAACTATGAACTATTCAAAAAAATTGGAAATGTGGCTCAGGGGGATCATTTATGCAAACCTGAGATAAATTCGAAATAGAGAGATCCCTGAAAAGATTGCTAAACATGAAGATTGGCACTTTAAAAATCACTGAAGTTTAAAATAAATTATTAGATGGTTCTATATAAGTTCCATTTTATATTCAAACAAATAGAATCATAAATGGAAGAATAGAGCAAAACAGTCACCATCTTAGCACACTCGTGATCTCATAGCTCAATAAACAACTCTCAGTGCTAAATTAAGTTATATATTACATTTGGTCTTTTATTTAAGGTCTTTATAAGAATGAGATGCACTTTGATTTTCAACTGAATTCTGTGGATGTGATGTGAGTGGTAGTGACACCATCCAGATGACATGGCTAATAGTAGGAGGTAAAAAATATTTGTTGAACAAATATTAGCTTAATCAGAGCAGTAACTATACAATAATGAGATTATATCTCTATATATGTACATGTATTTATCTACATTTTGTACATACCATAACTCTTTATGTCAATATACAGCTGCATAAAATAGTCATAATATTATGGGCCTAAGAGACCATTGTTAGTTTATTTTAAATGTTTCCCGAAAAATTAATCTTATTTTAATAAATCCATGTCACTTTTTTTTGTGTTTTTAAAATGATTTATGGAAGGGAGAATAATTGTAAAGACTCTGCTTCTATAATTTAAAATCCTTTTCCATGGAGGATCCTCCCTCTCTCCAGCAAGACTAAAAGCTCCTTTCGATTTATCTAAACTTTAAAAGATTAAGAAGTGTGTAAGAAAAAATTCCACAAAAGTAAGAGAAATAATAGAAAATCCTGATCCACATTATTGGAATATCTCAACCGTCAGGATATCATTAGGCTCAAATTAGATTTTAACATTTGAAAGTAAAAATAAAAATAACAATAATGATAACTTTTTTTGGTCAATCTACCATAAATTTTAATAAAACAGGTACCATCAGTGCAGGTGCAGCCTTTTGCCAAAGGTATAGATAAGTCTTTCTGTTGTTCTACAGAAACTGCTATTCACAAATACTTTTACATATGTACATATTTATAAATTTATAATGTATAGTCACACATTAAGGGGGAAATGCAGAACTTATAAGAACAATATTTAAAATGTCTAACAATACATACCATACAAAGCATTTTTTATTGCTTGTCTTCAGGCATTGTGTACTGTCTTAGACTACGACACCTTTCCCTAAACAGCCCAGAAGAGCTATGATATATTTAAATGTGTAAGAAAATAGGATATCTTCCATTCCAGTATATGAATAAAGTGCACTTTTAAAAACAATTTAGATGACAAAGAAGGTGCTGTTGGAAGGGAATTAAAGAAATACATTAATTGGCTCATGTAACAAATTTATTTTATTAAGGATTATGGATTACTTTTCGTGAGGGAATTTTTAATGTCAAGGCTGTCTTCACCACAAATTCTGTTAATAAGATGCATTTGTGACCTTAGTATTAATACAATCATGCAAAGCACATAACAGAATCACACTGAAACAAAGAAAATGAAAAAAAATAAAATTTTAACGAGGCAAAGAAATAGCAGTTTTTGTTGTGATTTTGCTTATTTCCATAAGATACTCCTTTTATTGATTTTATGAACATACCTATTTATGCACTATACTGAAATACTGTACAAAACTGCAAGAAATGCCACTATTTGACTACTTACGTTTCTACAAAAACACCATCCTATAGGTGTATCTATTAGTAAAAGTCAACTAATAACTGCTAATGTATATGTGAGTCAAAAGGATTTTAAGTTTGCCCAAAATGTTGAATCTAGGCATGAGACACAACTATTAATTTCTATTAACATATTTCAGGGACATAAAGAGTATTTTTTTAAATACTGAAAGGAAAATGAATTTTACTCATTAATAATTAGTAATTATATAAAATTGAAAATTGTAGTTTCTAATTTAGCTACATGTTTGTGTGTGTATCCTAATTGAGCTAATTGTGTGTGTGTGTGTCTGTGTGTGTGTGTATGTGATGTCTGTGCATGTGAACTAATCCGCAATCTGTTGGTGATGCTTTAAAGTTTCAGTTTAAAAATGTTCAACTCTTACCAAAACCTCTTCAGGTATACAAAGCTGCAAATTTGAGTCAGAGAAATTTAAAGTTGCAATTTACAAAAGCAGATTTACATTAATTCTTATCTGAAAGAGCTGCTTTCAAGACAGAAAAATGTGCCAATTAACTGCCCTTTCCTTTGTAATTAGTGGCTTCTGAGTCCTGATGAAAAGAAGCCTTAAGGCAGAATTTGCAGTAAACAGGAAAGGAGAGAATCGTATAAGTGCTTATATATATTCTGTGACACCTATGAATTCTCATTGATGGGAGTTTTTGGCACAATTTTCTAATCCAGTATGAATGTTGCTCCACAGCAGCCAAACTGGATGTTTTTTCCAGTCTCCAGCACCAAGAAAATTTAGCTGATCAATTTCAATACAACACATACTGGAAAGAGTAAGACCTATTTATTGTCTTTTTTTTTTAAATTTAAGGTAGTTTCCAATGATTAAAATAATCTGTAGGATTTCAATTATTACTTTCAAATAAACTCTGATGCTAAAAATGTGATGACCACGACATTCCAATAGTTATTAAATTCTAGGCATAATGAACATCCTGTCAGGGTGACTCATAATTATTTGAATTTGTCATGCTGTAATATGTACATGGCTATAGACACTATACAGGGTAATTAAAAGCTGATTTCAAATCTCTAGTTTTTCTTCTTATGTGTGCTAGGCTTCCAATTATACTAGCAGGGATCCTGAGCACTCGGGAAAGGGAACTGATGTTGCAGATATGAGGTTCTGTTATTTAGAGGAATTCATCTTGGAACAACAATGTTACCTTACGTTATAGTTAGGCAAAAGTAGAAAATACTCCTATGTAAGACCTAAATCAAAAGTATCCATAAAATGTGGTGTAGGATCTCCATTTTCATTGCTGTTAGGAAAAGAGAAAATAAATCAGGTCATCTGAAATCCACTTTAAACCAGTTCCTAGGGTAAATCTTTTAAAAAGGCAATGGCTTTTTGGGCATGGGGTGCTTTCTGCCTGCAGTACCACAAGTTAGCAAATGCGTGTCTCTATTAGAGGTCTATAAGCTATGTTGCTATATACATACTGTACATGTTGGTTCACAAATTAGCAGTTATTAGTCAGACTGTACATGGCAAAACAAACCAGGTTTAATGTCGCTATACATCCCAAAGACAACCTATGTCTAGATTCAAGGACTGACCCCTAATACAGGTTCTCTGTTTAAGTATGTAGCCCAGTAAACTAAATTAAATGTACCAAACAAAACTGGGAAAACTATTCTAGACATTCTGTCAATTTTGCTCACACTGTTGAAGGTTTTCTTGGCTTCAGCTGGCTTGTTTTCTGGCTTCTTGTTGGGTTCTGGCGTGGTTGCACTCTTGGAGATGGTAGAGAGAACTGGGTCTTTTGAAAGATTCGGGGCATAATTGGCAACTGCCACTGCATAAGCATTGTTCTGTATCATGACAGAGGCTTTTTCTTTTTTCTATTGAAAAATACAAGAATTAACAGAATGTGGGTTGAGACTGCTTCTTAACATTTTCCAAACTCCAGTTCAAATTCTGAAGAAAAGTATCTTGATAAACATCATTATCCATTAGAAAGAAGGAATTTAGGGAAATAAATGTAGTTTATTAAGTCCTAAAACCATGAGGGAGAGGAAACTCCCAGAGTAAATCAATGATATCATTTTCCTGGAGAACCATTTTCTTGTTGTTTACATGGAACACTGACAACCAAAAATACAACTTTAACAAATGACACATTTTTGACCCTTACAAGTCACTCAAATATTTGTTGAATGAATGTGTGAATGAATAAATGAAATGTAGACATAATTTAACACAAGGAATGATCATCTACAGTGAATGATCTCAAATTTTGAATTAATAATTTAATTTCTTTAACTTGATAACAGGATTTCTCCCCTTCATGTCAAAATCATATAGTAATGTTTTACTCAGATGGTAGGAAATTGTATCCATATACAGATGTTAGTGTAATAAATACTAACAACATAGAAGGAAGATGAAATACAAACTTTTGGATTTCTGCCTAGCTCATCCACAACATGTTTCTCCTTATACTTCCCAGTTCAGTTCTTACCCAGTTTACTCTGGGTCACAGTTTTCTCCTGCCTGGACAAAGCAGCATTCCTTTGTACTCTTCCACTTGGCTTGACCTCATCCAATCATTAGTCAAACTACAACCCCCATGGGGACTTTTTAAAGACATAAATTGGATGGGGTCACCTGTCTGCTTAAATCTCTTAAATACCATCTCATGGAACTTAGAATAAAATCAACACTTCCTGCCATGGTGTCTTTTTTTGTTCATTATATACCAGTCTCACTGAAATAACTTGCATTTGGAGGACTTCTTTGTTTGATGCCTTTGGCTATGCTACTTCTGATAGGGCCAGAGTAAAGGGACAAAGTAGGTAATTAAATAGTTAATCCCACTAAGGGACTGTAAGTAAAGAAAAAAGTATGGGAGACTCCTGTAAGTTAATGAACACTCTAGAAAGCAGGTTTGCTTAGCCACAAAACCATGAAACAGAAGCATGAGACATTCCCCAAAACAATAAAACAATGGTGGCATGAGATTCACATCCTGCCCAGTGAGCTCAGTAAGTTAATGTTTCCTAGGACATGTTCCTATATGCACACTAAAAACAAAAATATAAGGAAAGGTGACATACTAAAACCTGAGATGATTTCACATTTTTAGCATAAGTTACCACCTTTTTGCTCATTTCCATTGAGGCATGACCGTCCCAGCTTGACCATGTAGGGACAAGAAAACTCCCCTGCCTGACATGGAGGAGGAATTGATGATAGAAGCATGACATCTACTCAAAAATGAGGAAGAAGGGTTTTTTCCCCCTCCCACTGTTCCTTTGATTATAAAACTGTAGCCCGCTAAGTTCTCAGAGCACAGCACCCTCTGGCCTGCCTACTTGTAAGCCTCACAAGCATCCTATTCTAATACATCACATCTTATTTATCTCTTTGTCTCTCACTTAATTCTTTCTGCACTGAGATATAAAGAACTGGAGCTCGGAGTCCCCTGAAATGCCACCTAGTGGTTTCAGTTCCTCATCCTGGAATGCTTTCCCTCCATCCCATTTTCCACGTGATCAATACCCTCTCATATTGTGGTCTTGGTTGAAGTGTCCTTTCCTCAGAAAGTACTTCCTAACCACTCTATCTAATGTCATCCTGGCTCCCCATCTATACTCTTTTAGAGCACCCAGTTTACTTCCATCGTGTCATTTTTCAAAATGAGTAAATTCTTTCTTTAGTTGTGTGATTATTTGACTGACATCTTCCTTTCCTATTAGAATCTAAGTTCAATGAAGGCTGGTGCTATTTCTGTCTTGTTCACCACTATAACCTTAGCATGATTCCTTCCATGAGGTAGGCACATAATATGTAGCCAAATTAATGAAACCTGAAAATATTTACTCAACGTTAAATAATAATATTTAATGAAACCTGGAAAACTATTTAACAGCACTTCTGTATTAATACAAACTCATTGCTAGTTATCTAAATGCAAACAAATTTGAGCCCGCAATAAATTATCCAAAATAGTGAATAGTGTAAATCAACAGATTTATAGGACCAATTGACCTAGAACAGAATTTCAAGTATCAGTATTTTGAATAAGAATTCTCACAATGTCCAAATAAAATAAGATAACAAAGAGCCTCTGAAAGCATAGGAGGATCTGTAAACAGGCCCACATTCTCCCTCACCTCTTTTCCTTACTGATAAGGCATTCTTCCAGACCTGGCTGGAGCATAAAAGGAAAAAGGGTGAGGGATTACCATTTGTAGCTATATGAAAGCTATAAAACAGCTTTTCCCATGTTACACATGGAGGGTAATCCTCAAGCATATAACTGGTAGCAATGATAACTAACACCTTGTGAGCCCTAGGATGTGTCAGGTTGAGTGTTAAGCCTAAGGGTGTCATTGCTGAAAAAATTCACTACTGGATAAGAAGTAAGTTCTATGTTGTAACCCCAAGTTACAGAATCAGAAACAGAAGCTAAAGAGGTTTTGTGACATGACCAGGTCTCCTGTCTACTAAGTGGCTAAAAAAGCACACAAACTCAAATGTGTGTGGCTTCCAAACCTCTACTTTAAACAGCATGCCTCGTGACTTTACCTCTGAGGAAGCTTGTGAATATCTTTTTCTCAAGATTTTCTAATTGAAGTTTATATTACTAGGTCAACCTTCTAAAAGGACTTTTTAACCCATAAAGTTCTGACATATAGTGTTTATATTATTATTATTTCAATTATACCTAAACATCACTTAAACTGATATCGAATTGCAGAGATTGGGCAATGCAGAATTCCTAGCAAAGTTCCTGGCACAGGCCAGGCTCAAAAAATGTTTGCTTCATGATAAATGAATGACATCTACTAGAATGATTACTATGATAATATATGTATTAGGTACATATAATGTATATAAGCATATAATGTATTTTATAGAATACAATAACCATTTATTAGATTAATAGAAATAGATTCTAATACTATGTTCTGTAATTCTATTATGTAATTATCCCAAAAGTCCTCAATTTCAACATCTATAGATGTAGGAGACTGAGAAATAATAAAATAAGTTCAACTGAAAAACAATGCTGTGGAATTTCCACATTTGTGGAAACTGTTTCACTTGTGATTGAGACATATAAGAGGGAAGTGGGAATATATGACTATACACTAAAACAGCAAATGATTTATTTTTATACATTATCTGGAGAAAAAAAGTAAATTATGTTGCTTTAGAATCAGTGGATGCTGTTACTTAAGTGGAATGAAAAGGGAATATAACCCATACTAATTAAACTTTCTATTTTTTAAATGACATTTTATAAGAATCAGAATATTCTGAGGTTATTAGTTTATTAGAGTGTCCAAATATATAATTAAAATTTTAAGTCTGGAAAATTCCTGATTACAGAAATCAAAACATCTTACACCATCGTGGCAAACCAGTTTTGGCTTTCTTGGAATATTAGATAAAATGAAGAGTTAGTAAATTGAGCAAATGCTCTAGCTAAAATATAGACACCTAGTAGTGAAGTGACCTAGGATATAAATGAAAATAACAATGACATAGTTTCAGAGTTGGAAAGAATCTCAGAGACTGAATAAGGAAATGGAGCTTAGAATAAGGAAATGGAGCTCTCATAAATACAACACTAAATACAACAGTCTTTGGAGAAAACCCCAGGTTTACAAAGTGGCAAATTTATGCTCTTTCTACATACCATGTTGCTTTTTTACAGTCATTGTGGCTACTAGAAAGCCCATTACTTGTAAAACAACAACATGCTCCCTTGTCAGATAATGCTATTGTTAACTGTCTGCTAACTATCCTGACTGAGAAAAGTGATACTTACAGAAGATTGTTTGAAGGTTATACAGTCCATCCACTTCTCTAAGTACTCTAAATTCTTTCCTTGGATTAAACTGGGCCATGAGAAAGCTATATACTTGGACCATATTAGCTTAGCTCCTTGAAGAATTGCCTTCACTGAGTTGTATATTAATGTAATGCCTTCAGCTTTTATTGAAGGGGACTACAAGAAACATCAATATGAAATTCATTACTGCTTTTATTGGGAAAATGTTGACATTACTTGCAATAGCACTCAACTTTCCCTAATATAAAACCCATATGATATTGTTTAAAAAAGATTTTTAGTATAGGGCAATCGCTCTTTCTGAGGAAGTTTATACATCCATTTTTTGGTTAAAGAAAGATAAGTTTCCCCCATGGTTTACTCTCATAGCCAAGAAGCTCAAGATTTGAATGTCAGCATAATCTAACTATGAACTACAGTTAATGTTCTGGCCCAAATGGTGGACATATTTGCAGTCTATTTTCCTTCATCCTGATTTTCTACTTCTATTTATATCTTATTATAATAATTTAAGTACATGCATTCTTTTGGTAAACTGCCTGAAATGCTTTTGGAACAAGGCATGATGTCTAAAAATGCATATAAATGAATAAAAACACTTAAAATACAATGTTTTCTATGAATTGCATGGAGTGAATCACAAAACAATGGCACATTTCATGTTAGTTTGGATATTATGGTGCTATGCCTATATTTCAAGTAATTTAATATATAGTGTATTTCCAGAGAATGTGCTTTTCTTGGCCAGTGTAGAACCACTGACTCAGATTTAGAAATAAAAACAATCTCAAGAAACAAAAGGTATTTTTAAAAATTTAATTCAAATAAACTATGTGCTAAATGCTATGTCAGGTATTGGCAGAGAAATAATGAATAAGACAAAACTATTATCCACTTAGATCAGGTCACCTACTGTTAGAAACAGATTTGTTTATAATAAAAGTATAATTTAATGAGGTTACATAAAAGAAATTCATGCCAGGTACTGTAGAAGGATAATGGGGGGATGGCTATTAGATACAATTGGATAGATTTGAAGGAATAAGTAGTTCGCCAGTTAGAAAAGAAAGGAAAGGGCATTTTAGCAAGAGGGATGAACACATCTAATGCCATGGAGATGTGTAGGGGCATGGAATTGGGAGATGTATTTTGTTTGTTTGTTTGTTTGTTTGTTTGTTTGCAGTACGCTGGCCTCTCACTGTTGTGGCCTCTCCCGTTGCAGAGCACAGGCTCCGGACATGCAGGCTCAGTGCATATGGCTCACAGGCCTAGCCGCTCCATGGCATGTGGGATCTTCCCGGACCGGGGCACGAACCTGTGTCCCCTGCATCGGCAGGCGGACTCTCAACCACTGCGCCACCAGGGAAGCCCCAAGGAGATGTTTTTAATGGCTATAGGAAATATATAAGCATGGACTTTAGGCTTGTGTTCAATCTTGGATTCACCACTTATTAGATGTGTGATCCTGAGCAAGTAACTTTACTTGGCCAATCTTATATTTCCTCATTTCTGACATGGAGATATTCCCAGGCACATAGTAGTAAGTGCACAATAAATAACACACACACACACAATTTCTCATTATTCATCATGTAAACAAATATATGAGAAGGCTATATATTTGGACCATATTAGCTGAGCTGCTTGAAGAATTGCTTTCAAAAATTCATTAAAGAGCTGAAAAATTAAATGAACAGATTTCTGTTTTAGAAAGATAACTCTGGCACTACTGTAGAGGATGGATTAAAGGGAGATATGATTTACAGATAATGAGGAATAAAGAGTCTCAAAATAATGAGAAATGGCAAGGGCGTGGTCTATGACATATAGGCAGGAGAATGGACATCATTCAATGACTGATTAGGTCTTAAGGGTAACTTCCAAGTTGTTGGTTTCTGAGATTAGGTTTTGCCATGAACTGAGGTATATATGAAAAAAAAAGTCGGTATTTAGGAGATTTTTTGTTTGTTTATTGTTTCTTTCACCTTTTAAAAGAGATATGTAAAGACTGAAATGTCATATTCATGTAGAAATGCCTAGGGAACAGGTTGGATATATGAGCTTGGAAGTTAAAAGAAAGGTATGGAGTATAGCTGTAGATAATAACTGTGGAAGGTAAGATAAAGGTGTTGGCTGTAGTTGTGATTTGATTATACTTCATTAATTCATACCATATTTATTGAGCAACTAATATATACTAGGCCCTGTGCGAAGGGACAAATATAAATGATTTATTAAAATAAACATGGTCATTGTTATCATGATCAGTGAAGGAGGTGGGATATAAGCGTGCAATTACAAACTGTGATAAAGAATTAAATGCAAAAGAGCAGGATACTATACACACTTATAAAGTGATCTAATTATTCAGGGGTGTGGGGAGCAAGTGTTCAGAAATTTCCTGAGGATTGGTATATGTGTTGAAGATGAGTGGGCTTTACCTATTTGGATATAATAAATAATGAACAGTGTGCTTAGTGTTGCTGACATTCCTACAAGTATTGTCAGTAAAATCCTTAAAGTGAGAATCACATATGAATAGTGAAAACAAAAACATAAAATAAATGTAAATGACTATCTTTGGGGATAAACAACAGCAGATGTTAAGGAGATTGGATCTACTCTGAACTCAGGCAAAGAATTTCAAAGAACAGAATGAATAGTAGTAGCTGCCAAGATTTGAGGAAGGAAGTTGATATTCTAAGGCTTGTTTTAAAGGCCTAACAGAAGACAAAAAGTTGCTGACTTGGGCCTGAAATGGAATCTTGGAGTATAACAGTATTCAATGGATTCAATGGGGATCCCTTAAGAAAAATGGAAAATTATCTTATCTGAAAATGTAGAGGTCCTTGCTGTCCTTCAGTTAAAGGACAATGAATGGAAAGAATTACAGTGAGCTGAGAATTAAACTAGAAGTAAGAATATACACATTATAAACAATGTTTTCAAAAAGCTTGAATGGAGAAAAAGAGGGTGGAATCTGATAATGGGGGAATGGGTGACATACAATCTGGAGAGAGTTTTGGTTTTGCCTTTATGGTAAATTAAACATATTAAGCATATTCAGAAACTTAAAGCAAGGAGACAGCTGAAAAGGAGAAGATAGCTTTGAAGAAGTAAGAGAAGAAAATAATAACTGATGCTTCAAGATTGAAAAAGGAACAAGAAGAAAAGAATCAAGAGATGGGGTGGAAGTCTTGAGGAAGTGGAAGAACACTGGGTGTAAAAGAAGGTTCCAGAAGAACTTGGGAGGTTGCATAAGTAGATATTTTCTTATATGGAAGGGCATAAATATTTGCCCTTCCATATAAGTTGGATTATTTGATCCACCACTACATTTTTAGAATGATAAAATTTTGTTGACTAATTTCACTCCTGAGGCTAAAGGTATAGTGTACACACTTGTGCAAGATCACAGAGCAAGGTAGGCTTTGTTTTCTAATAGAGGGCTCAAATGTGTCTTGAATATGAAGTGAGTGGATTTATTTATTTATTTGCAAAAACTAACTTTAAAGATCAACAGAGCACAATCTACATGAAAACTGTATGTTAAATACATATCTCTTTCTTTCAAACATATAATATTAATGTGAATCTCTAAGTGATTATTCTTATGAGACGAATTAATACTTGCCAGTTAACAAACCTTTGATAACTTTTTATATACTCGTTGGATTGACAGATAATTTAAGTGCATTTACTCATGTTTACTAACTTCAAAAAAGAGGACTTCCTCTAGTCTGGTTAAACTGAAAGGATGCCAATTTGGCTGATGGATAAAAACTTTGTATTTCAGGAAAATTATTGTTCTCCACTTAATTAAATCTAAGGATAACTAAAGCAGAGGTAAATTGCACTGAAATTTTTTTTTTAGGCAGATGTGCTAGTTTGGGGCACTATACTAGATTTCCTTTTAGTTCTAAGGACCTGGTTACTTCCAAGGTAGGTTTAGGAAGTACCTCCCCAGATTCATTTCAATCATGAAAATGGATTGAGTACTCATTGATAAATTCACCACTGTAAAGTTTTAAAAGTCTTTCCATGAAGGCAAAGAAGTCTTCTCATTCGTATTACATTGCCAGATTTAATATCAGAAACTTATTTATTCTTTTATTCAATGAAACTTTCTGAAGTGCCTACTAAGTGACTGGCACTGTGCTTGGCACTCTAACTATGGAAAAGTGATTAAGAACAAGCAAGGTGCCTGATATAATGTTCCCTTTAACTTATCCACTGAACTTGAACCACTTATTACTGAAATAATACAAATTTGTTAGCTGTTTTCCTGCAAATTAGGTTGGAACATAAATGATTTCAACCTAGATTTAGCTTCACTATGTGTGATCTGCTATGTGGGTAGAGTTAAATCCAGTATTCATCAGTAGTAGGTTATTGCTTTTAGAATGCATTATCAAGAATGTGTTTTTCGGGCCTCCCTGGTGGCGCAGTGGTTGAGAGTCCGCCTGCAGATGCAGGGGATACGGGTTCGTGCCCCGATCTGGGAGGATCCCATATGCCGCGGAGCGGCTGGGCCCGTGAGCCGTGGCCGCTGGGCCTGCGCGTCCGGAGCCTGTGCTCCGCAACGGGAGAGGCCACAACAGTGAGAGGCCCGCATACCGCAAAAAGGAAAAAAAAAAAAAAAAAGAATGTGTTTTTCACATTTATAAGTACTTCTCTTTTCCAATTTCAGGGGGTGAGAAGGCATATTATTTGATATGCCAAATCACAATATCAATTTGATTGACACCCTCATCACATTAAAAATAATATATCAGTATATTTCTACACAGGGCATGTACACTACAAACCACTATTTATCTTTTGTGACATATTTACAAAGCATTTTATCTTCAAAAAAAGTTAGTATGAAAGTGCATGTGTTACTAATATAAAAAGAAGTAATTGCATAGATAGCAATGGAAAAGCAGTATATTTTATGGGGAATGAAAACATCAATCAACAGTAAAATGCAATAGAAATGGTAAAATAACCTAGAAGTTAAGCATGGAAAATTAATCAGATTCCCTTGAATATTTACTCATTGGTTATTAGTATACAAAACATAGCTTATAAAATGAAATAAACCAGCACTCTTATGAGAACTTTTACAGTTTACAAAATTAGGGAAAAAGAGCAAGACTTTTAAACTATAACATCAACTGTTTGTATGCTTTAACTGCAATATTGTCATAGAAATTTGAAAAAAAAAATTGTATTCAAATAACTGAAAAGGAAAATCAGCAAGTATGTTATTCCAAATGTAATGGAAGGGTATTCAGGTAGATATTTTATTAAAAAGTTCTCCAAGTAGAACTTTTTACTATTATTAAGACTGCTTTATATCTCATTGTGATACATACAAAGTCTCCTCTTAAGACAGGTGAATAATAATCTATAGACTAAGAAAGGAAATGGCTATTTATCAATGCACAAAACTCCCACTTCCTTCAGTACTTGAAACCTAAAAATAGACACCTGAAATAATTACCAAAGAAGTTAATCATCAGAACAAATACTTTTTCTCTTATAGACTGCAGGAGCAACTTAAAATGTCTAGACATTCCTATCTAGTTACTAATTCCATACAACATGGGAGAGATTACGATATTGCCAGTCTTTTACATCCAAACAACAGAGATGGAGGTAGGTGAAGAGTAACTCAGCCCACTTGGTAGGGCCTAAAATTCTATAACTGGTAAAGTTAATGCCCACTTTTCTTTTCCAAATCTTTTTCCTATAAACCAGTGTGGTTAAGAGCATGAATTTAATGGTCAGGCAGATCTTGGTTTAAGTATACTTATTAACTTGTGTGAGCTTGAGCAAGTAAATAACTTCACTAAGCCATCCATAGCTTCTTCATCAGAAAAAAATGAGAATTAAAAAGAAACCCTAGTTATAAAGTTGTAAAGATTACATGAGAGAACATATATAAAAAACTTAGCACAGTGCCTGACACACAGAGCTCAAAAGATGCTAGGAAGTGGTTTTAACAGAAGTAATACTACCAGCACTCCTAAAGGATTTCAGGCAAGAGCATACTTTGAAAGAAATCTTTTATGTTTGAATGTCCTTAATGTCAGTTTTGAGGAACAGTATCTGTTGCAAGCTAAATCTGTTGGGGGATTCTCTTAATCACAGTGAGAAGGAAGCTCTCACTTACCTTGTCATTTACTACACTCTTTCCATCCCAAGCCCATCCTCTTTTGGTGAAGTAATTTACAGTTGCAAATTCAATTAAGGCAGAGAACACAAATGCATAACAAACAGCAATAAACCAGTCCATGGCAGTTGCATAAGCCACTTTGGGGAGAGAATTCCGAGCACTGATGCTTAGAGTTGTCATTGTTAGAACAGTTGTTACTCCTGCAGAAAGATAGGAAGTAAAAACATCAACAAATACCAGCAGGACAGCATTGGAAATACTTTTTTTTTTCCCCCAAAGGTACTTTCAGTGCCACATCTAGCCACTAAAAAAGCAAACAAAAATCTTCAGAAAGAAAACAGTGCAAAGTTAACTATTGTAAATGGTTATTATACTTTTTGAAGTGATGATTCTGAAATGCTTTCATTTTTCATTTTTGTTTGTATGAATCTCCTTTTTCTCTTAAATACCGTTGAGGTTAGAAAGACTGGTGAAACTGAAGTAGAATTTCCTATGAGGAAAGAAGGACTTGAAATTGACCCATTGTCCATTAACATTAATTTAAAAAAATCTTTCACAAAGCCTCACATTAATTTGTTCATCATTTATTTGAATCAATCTAAGCAGACGACCAATCATCCACACTAGTAGTCACAATAGAACTATGATTAAGAAGTTCTTCATTCTAAGTATAGCTACCTAAGTATGAAATTAATTCTGGATTGCCTAGCATTGTGAGGACATAATTTCTTTCATAATGAAGCTTAGAATCTGCAGAAAATAAAACAAGCATCTAAATCCCAAACCTTATAAAATTTAAATCACTAAAAAGGTATATTTTATACCTTTGTTGGTTTAAAAAATAATTTTGTTCCTTGCATTATAAAGCTTTTCTGCTTATAGTCTGGGAAGTCACAATGGTTAAGTAAAAAGAAAACAATAACTCAGAAGCCAGTCACAGTATCAGCAGGTCAAAATGTCTACAATTACCTGTTTTATCAGAGATTCAAGAGAGGATTTGTTATGTACATAGGGGATACATTAAATTAAAAGACAATTGAAATGTTAAAGAAATGCTCATTCATATACTGAAATTTTTTATATTTTATTTTTTACTTTCCCTTTGGATAAATAAAACAGCCTTTTTTCTCACTTACCATAGAGTTAGAAGTTCAAAATAGCAATAATTCTATTTAATCATGAGTGAATGCATCTGGGAATATGATGGTAGTAGTAGGGATAAAAGGTAGAAAAATAAATTTAGTTCACCTGCTGCTGAGTCAATATTAAAAAACACATTTATAGAAATACATTGTGTTTGCATGCATCAAACTGTGAAAGGTTTTAGATGGTGTCTTCTTTCGAGAATTTGGTAGAGGAGAATAATTAAATAGAACACAGTCCAGGTACACCCACACATACCCACGAACACAACCATATCCACCTGTACACACACACACACACACACACACACACACATATATACATGGCAACGCAAATGACGAATCAATATATGAAAATATATTTAACTTCAGCAGTCAAGGAAAAAAAAAGCAATAATGAGATACCTTTTCAAAACAATATTATCAGCAAAATGTTAGCAAAACTTTAAAAAGATTGATACTATCCTGGCATTGAAGAGGATGTGGAGCAATTGACATTCTCTTTAATAGGGATTACAAATATCTAAGAGACTGTTGCCTAATCTGAGGTCATAAAGATTTAGGCCTATATTTTCTTTTGAGTTTGATAGTTTTAGTTCTTACATTTAGGTCTTTGGTCCTTTTTGAGGTGATGTTTGTTTATGGTAGATGTCCATATTCATTCTTACACATGTGGATAGCCAGTGGGCCCAGCAACATTTTCTGAAAAGACTTTTCTTTCCCCATTAAATGATCTTAGCACTGTTGATGAAATCAATTGATCATAGATATATGGGTTTACTCTGGACTTTCAATTCTATTCCATTAATCTACATGTCTGTCCTTATGCAAATTTCACAGTTTTGATAACTTATAGCTTTAGAGTAAGTGCTGAAATTGGGAAGCAGGAGTTCTCCAAATTTCTTATTCTTTTTTAAGATTGTTTTAGCTTTTCAGGGTCCCTTACACTTTCCTATAATTTTATGGTCAGTTGCTCATTTTTTCAAAAATGGTCATTGGAGTTTTGATAGGTATTGCATTGAATCCCTTGTTTGGGGAAGTATTATCATCTTAACTACATTAAGTCTTCTAATTCCCAAACATGGGATACATATCTATCCATTTTAATCACATATACATATATCATCTCCATTTATTTAGAACTTTAATTTCTTTCAGCAACATTTTATAGTTCTCAGTATACAAGTTTTTCATCTTTAAACTTAAATTTATTTATAGTCATTTTATTCATTTGGCTGTTACATAAATAAAAATAGCTTCTTCTTAATTTCCTTTTCAGATTGTTCATTGCTAGTGTATACAAACAAAATTGATTTTTTTATTGTTGAGCTTGTACCCTGAAACTTTGCTGAATGTATTAGCTCTAATAGTTTTTATGTGGTTTAATAAAAGTTTTCTATGTATAAGAACATGTGATCATGTGATCTGCAAATAGAGTTTAACTTCTTCCTTTCCAAATTGGATGCCTTTTATTTGTTTTTCTTGCCTAACTACCCTAACTAAAGCCTGAAGTATGATGTTGAATAGAATTAGTGAAAGCAGACATCCTTGTCTTGTTCCTGATGTTAGAGCAAAGACTTTTAATCTTTCACTTCTAATTGTGATGTTAGCTGTGGGCTTTTCTTTGATCCTCTTTGTTGGGTTAAAAAGTCCTTTTCTAGTGCCAGTTTGTTGACTGTTTTTACCATGAAAGGTGTTTCATTTTGTTTTTCAGAATCTACTGAGATGATTTTGTGTTTTTTCATATTTCATAAATATGTTTGGTATTACATTGATTGCTTTTTGTATGTTGAACCAACCTTACATTCTTGAGGTAAATTCTACTTGGTCACAGTGTGCAATCCTTTTTATATGTGACTGGTTTCAGTTTGTTAGTTTCTTGTTGAGGACATTAACATCTATATTCATAAGGGATGTTGATATGCAGGGTTTTTTATTTCCCTTGTGATTTCTTTGCCTGGTTTTTGTATCTTGGCAAAATGGCTCCATAGAATGAGTCAAGAAGTTCCCTCATCTATTTTTTCAAAGAGTTTGAGAAAGAATGGTGTTAATTCTTTCAATATTTGGTAGAATTAACCAGAAAATCCATCGGCCTTAGGCTTTTATTGATTTTTTTGATTACCCACTTCATGGCTTTACTTGTTATAGATTTATTCAGACTCTTCAGTCAGCTTTGGTAACTTTCTGATTTGAGGAATACGTCCAGGTTATATAATTTTTTGGCATGCAGTTGTTCACAGATTCCCTTATAATTCTTTTTTATTTCTACAAGGTCAGTTGTAATGTGCCCTCTTATTTCCTGATTTTAAAATTTTGAGTCTTCTCTTTTTTCTTTTTTCTTTTTCTTTTTTTTTTTTTTTTTTTGCGGTACGCGGGCATCTCACTGCTGCGGCCCCTCCCGTTGCGGAGTACAGGCTCCGGACGCACAAGCTCAGCGGCCATGGCTCACGGGCCCAGCCGCTTCACAGCATGTGGGATTCTCCTGGTCCAGGGCATGAACCTGCTCCCCTGCTTCGGCAGGTGGACGCTCAACCACTGTGCCACCAGGGAAGCCCTCTCTTTTTTTTCTTGATCAGTCTAGCTAAAGACTTGACAATTTTGTTGACATTTTCAAAAACCAACTTATGGTTGTATGTTGATTTTCTCTATTGTTATTTCTATTCTCTATTCCATTTATCTCTGTTCTAATTTTTATTAATCCCCTCCTTCTTGCTTTGGGTTGCATATGCACTTTTTTTTTTTTTTTTTAGTTTTTAAGGTGGAAAGTCAGAATATTAATTTGAGATCTAAAAAAAAATAATGTAGATGTTTACAACCATAAAATTCTCTTTGAGAAATGTCTTTGTTGTATCCCACAAGTTATGGTATGTTGTATTTTCATTTCCATCCATTCTAAAGTATTTTCTACCATCTCTTGTGATTTCTTCTTTGACCCAATGGTTATTTAGAAGTTTCTTATGTAATTTCTACATATTTGTAAATTTTCAAATTTTTATCTATTATTGATTTCTAATTTCATTCCATTGTGGTCAGAGAACATGCATTGTATGATTTCAATCTTTAAATTTATTGAGAATTTTTTGTGGACTAATGCATTGTCTTCCTGAAGAATGTTCCATCTACACTTAAGAAGAATGTACATCCTGCTTTTTTTGGGTGGAGTATTTTCTATAGAAGTCTGCTAGATATGGCTGGCTTATACTGACATTCAAGTCTTCTATCTTCTAGTTCTAGCCACTATTGAAAGTGGGGCATTGAACTCTTCAACTATTATTTTTGGACTGTTAATTTCTCCCTTCAATTTTGTCAATTTATAGTCATGTATTTTTAGGCTTTTTTGTTGGGTGCATATATATTTATAATTGTTATAACTTCTTGATTGACTCTTTTATCATTATTTTATATTCTTATTTGCCTCTGGGAAAGTTTATTCTTTCAAAATCCATTTTGTCTGTTATCAGTGTGGACAATCAAGCTCTTTTTTTGGTTATATACTGTTTCCATCCTTTTATTTTACCCTTATTTGTATCTTTGAATTTAAAGTTAGTCTCTTGTAGACAGCATATAGTAGGATCATGTTTTATTTTTTGTTTTTTATCCATTCATCCAATTTCTGCATTTTAACTGATGGATTTAATCTATTCACATATAACATAATTTCTGGTAAGAGAAAAGTTACTTCTGCTATTTTCTATAGGTATTTTATAGTTTTGTTTCTTAGTTCCTTCATTACTTCCTTATCTTGTGTTAGATATTTTTTAATGTACCATTTTAATTCCCTTGCTATTTCTTTTACTATATGTGTTTGAGTTATTCTCTTAGTGTTTGCCCTTGGGGATTAAAATATCTAATTTGAATTAATACCAACTACATATCAAGAGTATACTAAAATTTACTCCTATAGCTCCATGCCCCTCTTTATGCTGTTATTATCACAAATTACATTTTTACATTGTGTGCCCATTAATATAGATGTACAATTCTTGCTTTGTGCAGTTGTCTTTCAAATCAGAAATAAGGACTTACAAACAAAAAAATACATATTTATACTGTCTTTTATATTCATGTGTTATTATTTATTTCTTTCTGTGGATTTGAGTTACTATCCTTCCATTGCAGCCTTAATGGTTTTCTTTAGCATTTCTTGTGTGACAGTTCTGCCATTGACAAAACTCACTCATTTTTTGTTTATCTGGGAATATCTTAATTTTTGAAGTGTAGTTTTGATGGATATAGAGTTCTTGTTTGAGAATCTTTTTCTTTTGACACTTTGAATATGATATCCTACTGTCTCCCAGCCTCCATGCTTTCTGATGATTTGTTAGCTGTTAATCATATTGAGAGTTCTCTTTACATGAGGCATCACTTTTCTCTAAATGGTTTCAAGATTCTCTTTCTTTCCAATTTGTTTCTGATGTATCTATTCGTGGGTCTCTTTAAATTTATTCTATTGCTGGTTTACTGAGCTTCTTGAATGTGTTGATTTGTGTTTTTCATTAAATTTGAAAGGTTTTGGCCACTATTTCTTCAAATATTTTTAAAACCTTTATCTCTCTCCTTTCCTTCTGTGACTACCATTATACATATACTGACATGCTTGATAATATGCCTCAAGTGTCTTGGGCACTGATTATTTTTCCTCATTTTTTCCTTTCTGATCCTCATACTTAAGAATCTTAATTGACCTATCTCTGAATTCGGTGATTCCTTCTGACTCCTTAAATCTAATGTTAAGCTCTTCTAGTAAATTTTTCTTTACATTTATGGTACTTTTGAATTATAGAATTTCTACCTGTTTACTTTTTATAATTTCTATCTGTTGATTTGATATTCTCTGGTGAGACATCATTATTATACTCTTCTTTCATTCTTTAGACATAGTTTCCTTTAGCTCTTCTATTTTAACTAATGTAGCTTATTTAAAGTCTTTGTCTACTTAGCCCAACACCTGGGCTTCCTTAGGTACAGTTTTTAATGAATCTTTTTTTTTTTTTTAGTAAATGGGCTATAATTTTTTTTTTTTTTAATTTGCAGAACTTATATTTTTGTTGTAAACTGGACTTTGAATACTGTAATGTGGCAATTCTGGAAATCATATTCTTGCCCTCTCCAGGGTCTTTTGTCAATTGCTACTTGTATTTATTGTCTCTGTTTGTTTAGTGACTTTTCTTAACTAATTCTGTAAAGTCTGTATTCTTTTCATTTGGGACCACTTAAGTCTCTGTTTTCTTAGCTTAGTAGTCATCTAATGATTGCATAGAGTTTTGCTGAAACACTTGAAACTAAAAAAATCTCTCAGTCTTTGTCAGGTGATTCTGTGTGCAGGTTGGGATATGTCTTCATCATTCAACCAGGCAGTTTACAACTCTGCCTTTGCATCCACTTCCTGCTTGTGTAGAGGCTCAAGGTCAACAAGAGGGGAGAGCTTTGGGCTTCCTCAGTCTTTTCTTGTGTATTCACATAGCTCTATGTATGCACGTGGCCTTCTAGATTCCAGGAAATATGTCAGTGCTTTTCAAATCACTTATGTACAATTCATTCACCAGCTTTTCCTCTCAAACCTTTTGGTTAGCCCACTGTTTGCCCCAGATGTTATCCACTGCCTCAGGCAGAAGCAGCTAAAATATTTGCCTGGAAATGCTTTCAGTATGCATCCTTCAGGTGGTAGCTTTGGCACTGGGGGAATTCTGAGTCAAGAGAAATAAAAACAAGCTTTTGAGAAGATATTCCAGGGAGGCATCATACAGATGAAGTAATGATAATTCTTTTTGGATGAGCTCCATTTTCCTCCTTCTGGTACCAGGAATTTAGGCTTTATTTTCAAGACTACCACTTAGGTAGGGAGTGGGTATAGGACTAGTGTAAGTTACAACACCATAAAGATTACTATTCTTTACCAAGATCCTACCATTTTTCTTGAATACATGTATTCAGGGTTGTAAGCTCTTGGCTAGTTTCCAAAGTTCTGAAAAAGCTGATTTTAACAGTTTTACCTGTTTCTTATTGCTTTTACGATGATGTGGGATTTTAGTATTTCTTATTCCACAGTTTTTGGTGATGTCACTTCTAACATTTTGAGGGTCTACCCTGAGACCTAGGAATTATCTTTCTAGATAAGCCAGGGTAGTATAAAATACTGGATAACAGTATAGATATTTCCTCAGAAGGCCTTATCATCAGATGGCTTGGGTTTGAATTCTGGCTCCATTACTTGCTGCCTGTGTGATTTTGAACAAGTTTCTCAACTATTCTCATTATGTTCATCTTCAAAATAGAATTTTAGACTATATCTACTTCAGAAGAACGTTGTGAAGGTTAAGTATGCATTTACCACAAAGCCTGGAACATTGTAGGAATTTATTAAATGTTACTTATTTTACTTCTCTTTTTCATTGTTATTACTATTATGTCTATCAGAAATCTACTTTACTTAAATGATAGCAGAAAAATATTTAAAGGTAAATGATACACAAAGCCCTTTACATGAACACTGCTTATAAAAGTAAGAAAGTGGCAAAAGTGACATAGTCAGTGTTTGGGAAAAAGTTTAATAAATTGTTGAATACCTACATTAGTAAAACTGATACAATATTGAAAAGAATAAAGTTGGGCTATACATTGATGGTAAAAAATCTACAATACATTTTGCTTAAAAATGTTTCATGATTCAAGATTCATGAAAATATACATAAATGGATTTGTGCATCAATAGAGATATACTGCATGAACTTAGTAAAAAAAATATCAGAAAAGACACTCATCTTAAGTTACCACTTTGGTAACTTTAGGGGAGAAGATAGCACATGGTTTGGAATGATGAAACAGAACTGGACTTGTGACTGATTTTTCATTCTTTTACTTTTTTTGGTATTTTATCAGGTAAATATAAAAGGATAAAATCTCTAAGGATACAATCTAAGACAATAATATTAGTTACTTTTGGGAATTAACATTGAAGGAAAGTCATTTTTAAAAATTTTTCCTGGAGTGAACCTGCTTTGCTTCTGTGATAAGAAAAAATACAAAATTTTTGATTTAAACAAGAGATACTTAATGACTTTTAATCTTTTCTAATTCAAGTTTGAATTCTTGGGAATGACTGATAGATACGTTAGTGTTGACTAACTTAAAGAAAATCTACAAAAAATGCATGTTCAAATTATGGCCAACTATAAATTTAACTCTGATTCTAAGTCTATACTGCTAGCTTAAAATTAGATTTGAGTCTAGTCATTCAAGCCAATAAAACGTTATAGCAATTTCAATATGAATCTACTATGAGGCTCTTTTTCACCATATTCAAATCTTCCCTATATCTAAATTTTATTTTCTTTCATCTGATTGTGGAAACTTGACATTAAAATTGTTAACATGGACTATAAGCTCCTTCCTCCTTCCCTCCCTTCCTTCCCATTTTTCCTTTTACTGGAGGGGTAAGATTCTCATACATCAGCTTTTCTGCCTGCTAGTTGAGTCTAGCCTGGTCCCATTACACTGTAGATAGAAGAGCTAAGAATTAAAGAGCTGCACTTAGCTAGAAACCTCACAAACATTCCACAAGCCCATCTCCCAATAATGGGCATTCTTCTATACCTAGTAGGGCCTCCATAAATGAATGTTCCCACAACATTACTTTAACAGACTTGTGTCTTCCCTTATCACCTCTGTGTGACCACCAAATCCCAATGCTTCTTTGGGAAGCCTAAGTTTCTTTTTCAGTAAAATAAAAGGCAGGTATTTTAAATTGCTTTCAGCACTAAAATTCTATGCATATATGTGAAAAATATGCCACCATTTCCCATACACAGACAATATCTAATGTATAGCTATTTTATATTCTGATTTTATTCTGTGTAATATTTATTTCAAAGTGTAGGTGCCAAAAACCTCAACTCATAGTAGCTGAGAAAATGGTGTCAAAGTAAAGAAATGCTAAGTATTGAGTGAAAGTATACACTGAAAGGAGAAAATCAAATCAGGGGAAATGATTTCAGCACAGAGACTGAGACTGTGGGCTCCACAGCCAGATGCCTGAATTTCAATTTTGTGACCTTAGGGAAATTCCCTAGCCTCTTCGTTCCACAATTTCCTCATTTGTAAAGTGAGGATTAAGGATAGTGTTTTCCCATCCTGTTGTTATAGCAACCAAATGAGTTACTGCATGTAAAGCAATGCCTCTGTTATAAAAAAGACACCTCAGTGTGTGTGAGAAAAAGAAACATCACTCTGAAAACAAAGTCAGGACATATTTAAATCAGAAAAATAAAATAAAACACTCCTTGAGACCTTTATCCTCATCAAATGCTTGTTTGTGGTTAGGGTGTGGGAAGTTAGTTAGGAAGAAGTGTCAGAAACCAAACAGGCACAAAAACTGCAATAGAACAGAAATGTAAAATTGTTTGATACCACCTGCTGGCTACTGCTAGAAATGGCAGAAACAACAGACATCCTGGAAACAAAATGGTGGATTCCCCACTCAACTCCTGCCTGCCCCTTCAGCCCAATGGACAAAGCAATAATCACCCCTTTCCCCCAAAAATGATAATAATAACATTTACAAATACAGTATAAGTGCAGTATGAAAGGTTGCAATTTTAGTTTATTTTTAAGGTTGAAATTTTAACGCATAACTGTACTACATCTGAATAACAAAAAAGTTGAAATTTCTATGTGTTAGAAGCAGAAATTAGAACTTGGATAGCATATCATTGTCCTAAAACTTAATTATCTCAAATTCCACTAATTTAAAATTTGTGAACTATTGATTATAATCTAGAAGAACATGATCGAAAGGTTAATTATAATGTAGACAACACTTTGAGGGATTACAAAGTTTTCTTTATGCTTACCTGAATACGTCATGGATTTAATAAATCCAAAACTCATATCCCTTTCCCCAAACCCTTTGTATCTTGATGTCCCTTTCTCAATGAAAGGCCTCTGCGATCAGAATGAAGTCATTTTCATATTCTGTCAGTTTGGGCAACACATGGTTTCCTCTCCCTTGAACCTTTTCCTTGTCACACATCCTTCTTCTTTACCTAGTTAAATCCTATTTCTTCTCTTAAATTATTGAGTACCTACTTACTGCAGGTACTTTTTGTAGGCACTGGGAACATACCAATGAACAAAATAGCAGAGATTCCTACACCTAAAGAATGCACATTGGACTAATGCTGCAGTACACACAGCTCAACTTGTTCTTTCTGCAGGATTTCATCCATAAAGGAAAAATAATAGGCACCTATGACCTGGTCCTATGCATACCTCCATAGGTCGTGTCCTTTTTAAATTTTCTGTTGGTTTACATGGCTGTATATCCCCAATAAACTATATGGATTACAGTTTGTTTGTCTTCTTCTCCCCAAAATGTAAAAGTGTGCATAACAGAGGGTAGGAGATCATTAAGTAGTTTTAAAATTAAATAGTTTTTAAATAAATAGTGCATAGCAGAGTGCAGGAGGTCGTTAAATAGTTTTTTAAATTGAAACTATTCCCCCAATGATCTGTAATTGATAAGCCTTTATTTATTAGGATAATGGCAAGAAATCTCTTCCTTCTTTTATAAAACAAGTAGGCATTGAGTTCCCATTCTATGCTGGGCTCTGTGGAGCTGTGAATGGAATGCGAGCCAAACCAAATCAGTTCTCTATGAGACATTTTTTCAAAAGAGCACAAAGTAACATAACATCACAAGTGGGCAGGGTTTATGATGAACTGTAACGGGGTGACCTACCTAGACGGGAATTTGGGTTAGACTTCCCCAAGGAAATGAAGAGATAAGTTAAAATGGTCACCAGACAACAGAAGATAATACTAGACTGAGGAAAGAATATGCACAGGACCCAGCCCAGAGACATGGGGAAACACAGCATTGCGAGGCATGGAGAGAATCCTGCAAGGTAGGAAGGCAGGAGAGAAGGGTTTCGTGAAGAGGAGGAGAGAGGGGGAGGCAAGAGCCAGACTATCCAGAAACCTGTTTGATGGTGTTCAGGTGATATAAATTCTTTTCAAGAACAATGGGAAAGCTTTACAGAGTCCATTTTAAACTGGTTAGTGACATGGTCAGTATTGCTTGTTTAAAAGATTACTCTGGCTATTGTTCCTCTATAGTTAAGGTGGTTGCTATTTTCTTTATTTTTTTCCAGCATTTTCTGTTTTCCTTTTGTTTACTGTAGTTTGAATATGATATGACTAGGTATGTTTATTGTGTGTTTTGATTTGTTTTGTATTTATCCTTCTTGGTGTTCTCTGAGCTTCTGGACCTATGGTTTGGTCATTAATATTTGGCAAGTTTCAGCCTGTTAATGTCAAATATTTCTTCTGTTCTTACTGTCTTCTTCTTCTGATATTCCAATTATGACTATGTTATACCTGTTAAAATGGTAGCACAGTTCCTGAATGCTTTGTTGTTGTTTATTCAATTTTCTTTTCCTGTTTGAATTTCAGTCCATAAGGTTTCTAATGATCTACAGACAAGCTCAGTGATTCATTCTTCAGCCTTATTGAGTTGATTGATGAGCCCACTAAAGGGATTTATGTTATTGTGTTGTTGTTTTTTTTTAATTTCTATCATTCCTTTTGATTCTTAGAGTTTCCATCTCTCTGTTTATGTAACTGATTTCTTCTTGGATGTTGTTTCCTTTTTCCATTAAAGACATTAACATATTAATCACAGTTATTTTAAATTCCTTGCCTAATAATTCCAATATCCCTGGCATGTCTGAGTCTGGCTCTGTTGTTTGCTTTTTCTTTTCCAACTGTGTTTTGTTTTCGATTTTTCCTTTTGGCATGCGTTCAAAATTTTCCCCCAAGTTTTATTAAGATATAATTGGCATGCATCACTGATAAATTTTTGTTGAAAGCTGATCATGTTGATTTGGGTAATAGGAACTGAGATAAATAGACCTTAAGGGTAGGATTTATGTTAACTTGGCTAGAGGTTGGCTGTGTTTAATGTTTGCTGTCATTATAGGTGCCGCAGGATTCAAGGCTTTTTTTGTGTGTTCTTGCTGTAGCTTCCCCTTTTGACTTTGGACTTCCCTAGCTACTCCTCCTCCCAGGGAGTCTGTGTCTTCACCTCTTTCTGCTGTAAGCTGCTGCTATTCTACGGGTGTTACCTTGGTGTGGCGGTAAGGTGTACGGGAGGGAGACTGGTTTACAATCTTCTGATTAGATCTCAGGCTTTTAGGCAGCCCGTGTCTCAGACCATAGCTTCACAAGTGTTTCTCCACTTGTACAGCTTTCTTCCCCATTCTGCTTACTCCTTGCAGTGGCTGTAGCATGTGCAATCTATTTCCTTGATGCTCTGATCTCTGTTGATAGTATTTTATTTCCTCAAAACTCCTTAGGTGAGAGAATAAGACTAGAGGGCCTGGAGTCTGAGGACTGGCCTTCTGTCAGCTGGGATGAGGCTCTAGCCAAGTCCCTTCCTCTGGACACGGGCTTTGGCTATGGAGAAGGCTCTGGGTATATTTCAAAAAGCTTCTTCTCCCTTGCCCTTTCCTCTGCCATTGTCAAGAATGGATATTTCTCAGATCTTTCCCTTGAGAATCTAGTGGCGTTCCGGGGAGGTAAAGCCCACGAATATGTGGGCATCCCCTGTAAGATTGTGGCCTTAGGAGTTTCTTACTTTCACATGAGTACACGCTCAGTTTCTAACAATTCATGACAATGACCATTCAAGTGCCTCTACCAGATACATAAGCAGCATCTCTTTCAGGTAAAAAGAAAATCTTAACTGTGTCTCTCAGTGTGTCTGCCTCTTCACAATTTGGGCTGGCAGTTTGCCTGTCACCTTGATTCTTGTACGAATGCAGTAAAAGCCCTTAATTTTAATTTGTTTAGCTTTTTCTTATTGTAAGGATGAGAGTGACAGCTTGTAAGCTCTTCACATGACAGTGCTGAAACCTGAAGCTCAGTGCCTTGATTTTAATACATGATTTTTTATAACTTCCCATGTTATTAGTCATACGTATATTTTTTCTCTTCTGGGTTTCTGGTTGTGTCTGCGTGGTTGAGTTTGACAGTTAATCAGAAAAGTTAGGTAATATTTAGCAAGGTAATGAATCAATATAATATAGACAACCTTCGGGAAGTAAAGAATGAACTGATATCAGCAGATGACTGATAGTCAACAAGGCAAATTCATAAATCTCTGCATTTGGCCAGTGCAATTAAATTTGAAACAGATGCTCTAACAGTTCACTGTGTTCCTGCTAACTGCATCTTAAAAGAAGAACTTTGAAGACATATAAAAATAAATTAAAATGAATTATAAGGTCAGAGTATTGTTATATCACTATATCAACATCATTTAAAAATAGCTTGTTAAAAACAGGAAAATTCAAGAAATCAACCAAGTTTTTAATCATATGTACCTGATTTATTTAATCAACTTGCCTAATATTTGTTCCCCTACTAACTGGTTTTATTATATTTTTGGCAAAAATATTACTTGTAAAATCTGGCCAAATTATTTAATGCTTCACTACAAGCATAAGCAAAGTCATATTTTAATACTGAAAGTAAGAAGAAAATTCATACAATAATGTTACTGACCCTAATTTAACATCTATGCACACTAGTTGTTAAATTAATAAGATATTAAGAACCTTCATGGATACAGACTGCAATTTATTTGCAATCAGTGTATGTGAAAGTACATATACATACATGCATATGAATATTCAGGAACTCTGGGGCATCAGTGGTGGAGCCTCAAGCTATGAGGATCAATTAATATACCAAGTCTGTGTTGAGTGCTCCTTCCAGGTTATCAGAGAGCACACTGAATATTCCCAGAACATAACATATCATAATATAAACCATTGTTTACCTTCCCTTCTCCTCAAACAGACTGTAACATCTTTGAGTGTAGGAATGACATCTTTTTTGTTTACCTTGTGTTGCTAAGGTATAGCAAAGTGTCTGGCACATATTTTCTAACTGAATGGATTAATAAATATAGTTTTGAAGCAAATACACCTATTTGTGTGGATATAGACATATATTATAAATGAGTGGGTATGTTTGTGTGTGTTTGGGGTTAAATACATAAATACACAGAAACAATCTGATACTAGCTATTTTTTTCCCAGAATTCAATGACTAGGGAAGTGGATGCCTGGGAAGATTTGGGATTAAGAGATGTCCGAGCCTTTAAACAGTTTTAAGTAAATATTTTATGTGCTCCATAGGTCTAATAAAATATTATATATGTAACATTTTATATACACACACACACACACACACACACACACACACACAAAATAGTGTGTACATAGTATATGGTGTACTATATACTATGGTGTACTATATACTAATACATAAAGTATATATATATAACATATATAGTTATATATGTAATATATACATATATAAAATTATAAATATACTAATGTTATGGTTAGTTCTTAGAAAAGTTATTAAGCTAAGCTAAGCACCAACTAAAGACTGTTCTCTGGAGTGAGCAAGTAGGAAAGCAGACAAGATAAAATGAAAGTACCACCTCATCCTCTCTCTGATTTAACAATTGTGATGGAAGACATCCAAGGGTATGATTGTTGTGGTGTCAGAGACCTAGGCTTCCTCTTTCTTGTTTCTCTGCCATTTTTAAGGTAGTACTCATGTCCTTGAGGTTGAAGAGGGTTTGCCAGCACTTGGCCAGCATTCCAGCAAACAAGAGGGGAGGGAGAAGGAGGGGCACATAAAATATTTAGGTTCTTAATATCTTATTAATTTAACAAATAGTGTGCATAGATGTTAAATTAGGGTCAGTAACATTATTGTATGAATTTTCTTCTTACTTTCAATCTTCAAATATCATTTTGCTTACACTTGTAGTGAAGCATTAAATAATTTGGCCAGATTTTACAAGTAATATTTTTGCTAAAAATATAATCAAGCCAGTTAGTGGGGGAACAAATATTAGGCAAGCTGATTGAATAAATCAGGTACATATGTCTTTGAGAACTTAGTCATATGGCCACATCTAGCAGTAAAGGAGGCAGGGAAATGAGTGGGTGTGTACATCAAGCCAGTGTAGTGTTCACTTGATGTACACAGCTAGAATTGAGACTTCTAATGTTCTGTAAGTTATTAGGGAATAACCATCTCTGACAGATGGAGGCCTGTGATGCTCTAGGCACAGACTATATAAATTATCTGAAAAATTGGGAAAGGAAGAAAGGAGTGTTTTATATTAACCCTCTAACGTATCAAACTACCTACTAAAGCAAAACTCTACATAACTACATACACTGGCCTCCTGCAAGTCATTCCAATGAGCTTGCTTTGCAAATGCAGCTTTGAGACATTCCCAAGGCCCACTTCCCAATAGTTTGGTCCTATCGAAATAGATTCTAGACCTACTATTTCCATGTACATTCTGTCTTTTGACCACTCTCTTCTTTAGTTCTCTCTGTAGGCTGTTCGTTACCACTTGTAGCTCGATTGTTCAGATTCCACGAGGTAACATAATTGCTCTTCTACTCCTCTTACTTTACTGTTCTCTCTGGGCAATATAATTTACTCTCATTTCCTACCTGTTCCCACATGACAAGTATCTTTAAGGATGTATCTTATGAACTCCAGTGCCAAATATCTCACTCTGGCCATCTTCTGGATATCTCTAATGGGCTCAATAAAAGTTTATTGAGCTTCCTATATGACATTAATTTTTTTTTTTAGATTTTTAAAAATTAATTAATTAATTAATTTTTATTTTTGGCTGCGATGGGTCTTCATTGTTGCGCGTGGGCTTTCTCTAGTTGCGGCAAGTAGGGGGCTGCTCTTTGTTGTGGTACACAGACTTCTCATTGCAGTGGGTTCTCACAGGCTCTAGGCACATGGGCTTCAGTAGTTGTGGCATGTGGGCTCAGTAGTTGTGGCTCACGAGCTCTAAAGCGCAGGCTCCGTAGTTGTGGCTCATGGGCTTAGTTGCTCCACGGCATGTGGGATCTTCCTGGACCAGGGTTCCAACCTGTGTCGCCTGCATTAGCAGGAGGATTGTTAACCACTGCGCCACCAGGGAAGCCCGACATTAGGTTTATTTATTTATTTATTTATTTATTTATTTTCGGTACGTGGGCCTCTCACTGTCGTGGCCTCTTACGTTGTGGAGCACAGGCTCTGGATATGCAGGCCCAGCTGCCATGGCTCATGGGCCCAGCTGCTCCACCGCATATGGGATCTTCCCAGACAGGGGCACGAACCCGTGTCCCCTGCATCAGCAGGCAGACTGTCAACCACTGCGCCACCAGGGAAGCCCTAGTTTTTTAATTAAAAATCTATCCAGTCTACTACATGTCTGCACTTTGTTATACATGAGTATACACAAATATGAAATATATGCTCAGGGAGAATATAATCTACTGGAAGATGCAGATAATCAATAGGCAAATTTTGCAGATGGTGTAAAATGACAGAGAAAATATGGGCTGCTCTGAAACTGCCTAAAAAGTACCTGTCCAAGATTTTGGGATCAGAGAAGGCTTCCTACAGGAAGTGATATATAAAAGGAAATTTGAAGAGTCTGAGTAATATGTTCAATGAAGAAAAAACATGTTCCTGGGTCTAATGTAGGTCAGTGTAGCAAAAGGTACCCTCACAACAGGTTAGGTTGGGGAGGCCCATGAAGGCCGCATAAACACGGTAAGTGTTTCAGTCAACGGCTATAACATACAGTCATGGAAAAGTTTCATGCAGGAGAGGGTTATGTGACTAGATTTGAGTTTTAGAAAGATCGCTCTTGCCACACTGTGTAGAATGGAATGAAGAATAGTAAGACTAAGGACAGAAAGATCAGAGAAACCTTTTATAATAATCCCACACTGTTAAGTCCCATAGAAATCTCAAATTTTAAGCCTTCACAACTGAACCTATAGTCTAAGCCAAAACTTACCACATCTCCCATAATTCTCTATTGTAGGGAATGACGTTACATTTATCTAGTCACTCAAGTAGAAATCTAGGAGTATTCTGCAATGCCTAATTTCTCTCCCCTTCAGATTCACCATGTCCTGCATATTCTTCCTCCCTAGCTTCTCTCAGATCTATAACTTTTTCTCCACCAACATTCATTGTCCTATTCAGGCCTTCATTATTTCTCACCCAGATAATATCAACTGTCTCTTAACTAGTCACCCTCCATCACTAATACCATTTCAATCTATTTATACAATATTCCCCATAATAGTCTTCCCCTACACTCAAATGCCTCCAGTTTACTCCCTCACTAAAATACCCTTCAAGCAGTTTCCATGGCTTTAGCGTGGAATGTAAGGCTGTACACGAACTGGCCTCTGTCTAACCATCCTTACAAAGAAATGAATCTCATGCCTGAGATACACTGAGAAGTAATCTGCTGTTCTTCATATGCTCCATGTTGCTTTTGATAATTGTGCACCCTCTGCTTTGAATGTGGCCTTTTCCATTATGATAATTTGCAAGGCTTGAGTCGATTCTTCTTCCCTTGGGATTTCTCTGACTTCCTCAGATTTAACTGCTTCCTTCTCTTTGCTCTTACCTTACTTTGGAATATTTCTCTCCCAGCACCTATGATCCTCTATATCACTTATTTATTTACATGTCTCTCTCACTCCTCTATACTCTGAGCAGCCTATAGGCAAGTGGAAATGCTACCACTTCATTCAGATTCTGGCAAGAGTAAATCCTTATTTTTTGTTGATTCATCAAATGAAATAATTAATTTAAAAATCTGTGAACAGTAACACTGGGAGACCATATTCACAAATTCTATAAGAAGGAACATACAGGTTAAGAAGCTAATAAGCTTTAGAATGAAACAGAGGTTTAATCACAACATTGTAATATAAATGGAATATTAAAATAGTGTAAATTGATGCCTTTTCCACTTAAATCACATATTCTTACATTACTCCAGATAGGATTAAAAAATATCATTTAGGAGCACCTATTATATGCCACATCTTATTATAAGAACTTTTCATGTATTAATTTGTTTAATTCTCATAACAACCCTGTGAGTTCGATATTATTATCATCCTCATTTACAGTTGAGGAAACTGAGGCTAAGTGAGGCTGACTACCTTACTGAAGATCACACTGTTAGCAAGTAGTAGAGGTGGAAAACAAACCCAGGCAGTCTGCCTCAAAAGTACACACTCTTCACTAAATTGTACTGCCTAGGGCTTCCCTGGTGGCGCAGTGGTTGGGAGTCTGCCTGCCGATGCAGGGTACACGGATTCGTGCCCCGGTCCGGGAGGACCCCACGTGCCGTGGAGCAGCTGGGCCCGTGAGCCATGGCTGCTGAGCCTGCGCGTCTGAAGCCTCTGCTCTGTAACGGGAGAGGCCACAACAGTGAGAGGTTTGCGTACCGCAAAAAAAAAAAAAAAAAAAAAAAAAAAAAATTGTACTGCCTAGTCTGTAAATGGTCTTCTCTTTCAAAGCCAATTATATATCCATATAATGTCTTTTTCAAAATCATGAATCTAACACTTCAACCCCTAAGCTCTTTATACATTTTAAAGTTATATCGTGTATTAAAGTGTTTCGATTGCTTGAGAAGTGGCTATGCATAGAGACAATGTGCAGTAAAATCAGGCACGGGTTTGGATTCTGCTTCTGCCACAGCAGCTATGTGATCTTGCTAAGCTTCATTTCCATCTGTAAAATGTAAATGAATTTTTTTTGGTGGGAGGGGGATTGTTGAGAGGATAGAGTATGAGCATATATGCCTGGTACATAGAATTGTCCAACAAATGTTAAATTATCCTCCTTTCTCTCTCCCTCTCCTTGCCACCTTCTCTCTCTCAGCCTCAGTGACTTTATCTCTAAAATGGGAATTATGATATATTATAATATAGTATTTTATATACTTGAACATTAAATGATACATGCAAATGTCCCATTTGGAACCTGTCAAATAAAAAGTGCTATAGCTTCCCTGTTATTTCTGAGTTGTTTAGGCCCCCAATATGTAGATAAAGCAGCTAAGAATCCAAACCAAGGATGCAAGAGTCCCATCTAGTGGTGGTTTAAGAAAAAAATCAAGACACCTAAGGATTATACTACTTAAATGGTTGCCTAGAAAGCCTTGGGCTATTTTGTTTTATTCATTTCCCACCTTGAGAAATAATCTAATGTGGCTCACAGGGAAAGAGAAAGGAAAGACTTGAACTGGATTCTTCTCTGTTCTTCCATTGTTCCAAGAATGTCCAAAATCTTTTCAGAATGGATCCACAGATTTATGGTCTTGTTAAACTCATTATCTTCATTGCTGAACTACTCTATTCCTAGATTTCTAAAAGGATGTGATTCAGCTCCCCAGTTAGGCATCATTTGATAGCCTAATGCTATCATATGGATTCAGCAGTGTCGTTATGACTTAAGACCAATCTCTCACAAGAACACTCATCAGTCAAAATCTATTACATTTGAGAGGTGACTTCCAAGAAGTCTAGCATATGGTTTCCATCTAATCTCAATTGATATCAGGAATGAGGTGGAAGTTCTGGTTAAGGTAAGGCTAGATCTAAAAATGGTTGAAAACAGCCTTTCTGGGATCTCTGAACCTCTGCTCTGTTACCCAGGGAAGTTCAATCCAGCATAACTGCTAAATACCACAGTGATTGTCATGAACTAACTACATGTTTGTGTTTCCCCCAGATTCATATGTTGAAATCTAATTCTTGATGTGATGGAGGTGGAGACTTTGATAGGTAATGTGGTCATGAAGCTGGGGCCCTCATTAATGAGATTAATGCCCTTATAAGAAGAGGCCAGAGAGTTAGCTCACTCTCTTTCTGCCACATGAGGACACAAAGTCAGCAACCTATAATGAAGGAGAGGCCTCTCACCAGAACCCCACCATGCAGGTATCCTGATATCCAACTTTCAGCCTCCAAAACTATGAGAAAGAAATTTCTGTTGTCTATTAACCACCGAATAAATGGTACTGTGTTAAAGTAGCTTAAACTAAAACAGTAATATTCTGATTTCATAAGTTTAAAAGAAAATAATATATTCAGTATGATGACAATAAGGCAATAAAAGAACAGACCACAGAAAACACTATCTTGTATTAACTCCCCACTGTTATCAAATCTTTTTATTATTTCAATATTGTAATTATATTGTCATAAAATGTAAGGTGACTGTTCAAATATTAATAGTTTTGGTGCTTTCTTATAGCTCCCTGACGTGATCTAACTAGGGAGATATTATGTTATTTGTGATAAATAATTGCATTATTAAATAATTTTTATCAGAAAAAGTCACCCAAGTAGAAATTATTTCCTTGAAAGACTAAGAAGTATTTGAAACTAAACAATAGTTTTAATTTTTTTGAGAGTTTAAAAACTAAGAATAAATATGCACTCAAAATTTTGCTATAGTGAAAATAAATATTTAATGATCTAAACCCGTTTAAATAGTAAAATAATCAAAGTAGAAAAATCTATTATTTTCCACTTTGCTATTTCAAGGCGTAAGTGGAGAAGAAAAAAACAACTAAAAACAAACAAAAAAAAAATCAAAATGAAACAATGACAGTAACAAAAAAACCCTTCTCTTGAAACACCTAAAATCTCCCTTATATATTCTATAAGGTTATCAAGCTTTCACAGATGAGTTCCAAGACAAAGTACATTATAAGAAATGGTTTTACAGAATGCAGTCAAAAGCAGTCATAGAATTCTCCACCTCAGATTAAAATTAAACAGAAGTTTCTAATGACTAATGTGAACCTATTATAAGTACCTATACTTTTAAAGACCTGGATTAACTAGGTTAATTTTGCTTAAAAATGCAGAATATGACACCAGGACAGGAGAGAACTTTGAAAAGTCATTTAATGCATTAGTTACTATACCATGATGTGATAGTATCAACTTCTGGGCAGGAAATAGGGCAAGGAATCTGAAATACTTCAATAAGCAGATGCAAATGCCAAAAGTTAACTATTGTTCAAGTCTGAACATTCACCTCTAGTTCTGATCTATGTTTAGTAAGCCTGACTCTCAAACAGAAATTACCTATGTTTGAAGCAATCACCCAGGAGATTTCTGATTTCAAGCTCTAAAAGAAAAGAAAACAAAACCAAAAAAAAAGGGAAAAAGTAGTTTGATGGCATAATGGTGCAGTAGAAAAAGTGAAAAGATCAGAGAGTGTAAGGTCAAATTCTTTCTTTGTTACTGACCTGCTGTCTGATAATGGAGTAGTCTTAATACTTTCGGGCTTCAAAACTCTTGTCTGAAAAGGGGGGATAATTACTTTCTTAACTGGGGATATATATATTTTTCAGAATTAAATAATGATTAAATTTGAAGTTTCTAACACAGTATATAACCCATAGAGGTGCTCCGAAACGTGCTTTTACATTTTTTTCTCATCACTATGACCACATAGATTTCAGTGTATGAAATGAGATTGGATAATCTGCCCTCATAACTTGAATGGTTATAACTGTATTGAAGTGATATTTGCATGTCCTGAAAAGAATCTAAAAAAAAATTTCACTGGCAAAATAAGAGCATACACTTTTAATTCTCTTCCTATGCCCTTACTAATAATCCATTCTCCTCAATCAAGCTTAAGCAGGTCACCTATATTCCTGAAACAACTTCTAAACCTGCCCCTAGACTTGGACCAGCAAAGCTTTCTAATCTTCCTTGCCATGGCTTATTAACGTATCTTGCTTCAGTCACTTTCCTAATTGGCATTGGCTGACTGGGATGAGTCTACCAGCAGGGAGGAGTGTGGCTGGTGGGCTGGCAGCTTGCTGATTAGCATGTGCTGCCTTGTGCCAAAGTCAATTCTGGGATGCCAGGTGTGCAGCCTGTTAGTGCCCTGCAGCCCATGCCTTGTGGAAGACAGGGATTTGGAACGAGGTTTGCAGAGACTGTTTTTGCCCTGCACAGGCTTTCTGTTCATTGGTTTCATATCCTGCTACCACCCAGACATTCTACTCCTGCTGGCACTTTCTCCATACTTTCCAATTAAAACTGTCTATGTCTCCTTCTAAGACTGCCCCAATTCTTTCGCTTCGATAGGCTGAAGCTGTATCCAGGTGATTTTCTGATTTTCTCTCTCTTTTTAAAGTTCTTTTCAGCTTGATTGTGGTATGATTGGCAAATAAAATTGTAATATATTTAAAGTGTACAGTGTGATGAATTGATATACATTATGAAAGGATCCACACCATAGAGTTATTTAACCTCATCTCACATATTTACCTCTTTTTTCTTTCTTTTTAGTGACGACACAAGTTCTATTCCCTTAGCAAATTTCAATTAGCCAGTACAGCATTATCAACTATAGTTACCATATTATACATTAGATCCTCAGACCTTATCCATCTTATAACTGAAAATTTGAACCCTTTTATCAGCCTCTCCCTAATGCCTCACACCCAGCCCCTGGCAACTGAGATTCTATTCTCTGTTTCTATGAGTTTAACTTTCTCTTTGCTTGGATTTTTTGCTCAATTCTTATGCAATGCTCTTTCCTATCTCTTCATGCCTTCATCCATAGACCACTTGGATTCACAGAACATTCTACAGTATCCTTGGTTCTCAGAAAATACTTAGACTTGCTATTTGTTGAATATATAAGACAATAAAAGTGTATGTTTACTTTAAGATTTAATAAAACCTGTACACATATTGTTTCAGGGGTCCTCTTAGCATCCCAATGAGGTAGACAGCATAAGTTTTACATCTATTCATAGTGGAGAAAATCTAGACTTTACAGAGATTACATGCTTGCTTAATCTAGAAGTGGAATCAGAACCTGACAGAAGCTCTCTTCATTCTTGGTGCAATATTCTTTCAAACATGTAGTTAAGCACTCAACATTATTTGCTGTTTTATATAATAATTTTATTTATTATTATTAGTTGTTTTACTATATTTGTTACTCCAGATCTTGATTATCTCTTTATTAAACTACAGTAACCTCATTATTAAGGGACTTTCTGCCCAGTAGATGACTGGTTTCTCAAAAGTTGAAGTGGAATGTTCTTCTTATCTGCCATTTTTATGATCACCTATAGTATGTGTTTCATGTAATGGGTACACAGAACCCACTTATTATATAGCTTTCCTGAGCTAAATGAAGAAGCATGTTTTTCACTCACCAATTCCACTGTAAAAAAGATATTTCTAATATCAAATAACTTCTCGGACATGCTGGTGGAGGGGAGAAATGCTCCAGAGTAGGACTAATGTTGAGACCTATAGGGAATTAGACAATGATGAGGGCAACAGGATAAAGGGAAGGTAAGCGTGAGGGAAGGGAGGAAGAAGACTAGTGACAATATTGAGAAAGGTATGAAGAAAGCAGATATATTGGTAACTCAAAATGATAGTCTAATAATTAGATATTTCATATTTGGTTTTATAATGTATACAGTTTACATAATATAGAATTTTAACCACACTGAAAGAGAGGTCAGGCCTTTGCTCTCAGCTTCTGGGATGCGATTTCTAGGCCTGGAATGTCACACTTGATAAGAGTGGCTTTGCCTGGGGGTTTTGGTGTAGCCTAATAGTGACAGTTGAATTTAGGGTGGGAGTTTGGGAAAATGCCATATCAACTCTACCTCCTGAGCAGCTGGAAACTGAGATCAGCCACAAGACCAATCAACCATGCCCATGTGACAGAGCCCCAGTAAAGCCTCGGGACACCAAGGTGCAGGTGAGTTTCCTGCTTGGCAATATGTGCTGTCACATATCAATGCCAGGAAAGTGCTGCTGTCCCTGACTCCATGGGGAGAGGCCAATGAAAGCTCTGCATTTGGTACTTTGCCTGGGCTGGCTTTAATCTGTATCTTTTCCCTGTAATAAACCATACCTGTGAGTGTAACAGCTTTCAATGTGTTGTGAGTTCTTTTAGTGAATTAACAACTCTGAAAGTGGTTTCATGAACTCCCTGAACTTACAGTTAGTGTCAGAGTGATTGCAGCCCTCTGCCCTGTGTTCCTTCTAAACTTCACAGATGGCTAACCTATTGCAATGAATAAGTTTTATTTGCTTTTTTTCCCCCCTGTATCCATGCAAACTTCTTTTGGAAACAGCACTCTGATTCCCTAATTTTAAAAATTAGGAAAGTACCCCACTTAACACTTTTAGTCTCTATAATCTTGCTAATGTAACTCTCGTTGAACTCACAAATGTGCTTATCTATACTATCTATTTATACTATCTATCTATCTATCATCTATCTAAAATAATTTTCCATTTACTTATTGCCTCAGTTTAACCTACTTAATTGGCCATCAGCTTAAAAAGAGGTAAAAATAACTGCCCTCTTGAAATTTAAATTCTTGTTGGGGAGGCAAATTAAACAAAAGTATACATTTTTTCTATAAAATATTGGAAGAGGATATGTGCAATGGAAAAAACAACATAGAATCGGACCAGCGGGAACAGAAGATTCAGGATTGGGAAGCAGTTCACGATTTTAAGTTAGATTGTCAGGTAGGTCTCTTCAAGAAGATGACATTTTAGAAAAGCCTGAAGGAAATGAAGGATTTAGCCACACAGATATCTGGGAAAAGAGAAACCCAAGCAGAGGGAAAAGACAAACCTTAGAGGTAAATGGCTAGTATATTCATGAAATAAGAAAGAGGCCTGAGTGGATGCTAGGGGAAGGGAGGTCATAGGAGGGATGTGAACCTGTCCATGATGATTGTATCAGGGATAAGAATGTGACCCATGTCTAACCAATAAGACTCAATTATGGGACTTTGAGATGGGATGCACATCTAAGATGTTGTTTCTTATGGATATCTATACAAGCTCATGATTAATTAAGAATAAAGTTAACAAAGAGGCTTAAGTCCGCTGGACTTGAGCTTCATTTAACATAATAAAGGAGACTCGATTAAAAACTGAACACACACTGGCATATTTCACTTAAATACAGGAATATCAAAAATTCTGAAATTCCCTTCAAACAATTGGACACTGATGATATGAATATCAAAGAAGTTGGATAACTGCCCAGGTACGTCTTACCTAGAGGTTTATAGAGTTTCATAACTCCCAAAATATGCCATCTTTGGATATCCAACCTAAACTAAAACAAGATCTGACCACTCTTTACCTATTTATTGATAAGAAGGAGAGAATTAAGTATTAGATAATAAATAGTAATAATAATAGCAAACGATTACATAGAATTTACTATGTGCCAGAACTGTTCTAAGTGTTCCATGTGTCTATGAATGTATGTGTGTGTGCTGATTCCCTAAAATATCTCATGAGGTAGATATTATAATCCCAGTTTTACAGAGAGATGAAACTAAGGTACAAAGAGGTTAAAAAGACTTTCCATAGCTTACCTAATTTGATCATAGAAGAGCCAGATTTTGAACCAAGATACAAACATACCTTGGAGATATAACAGGTTTGGTTCCAGACCACCACAATAAAGTGAATATCACAATAAAGCAAGTCACATGGAATTTTTGGTTTCCCAGTGCATATAAACATTATGTTTACACTATACTATAGTGTATTAAGTGAGAAATAGTATTGTCTTAATTAAAAAATACTTTATTCCTTAAAAAATGCTAAGCATCATCTGAGCCCTCAGTAAATTGTAATCCTTTTACAATAGTAACATCAAAGGTCACTAGTTACAGATCACCAAAACAAATACAATAATAATAAAAAAGTTTGAAATATGGTGAGAATTACCAAAATGTGACACAGAGACATGAAGTGAGCAAATGCTGTTGGAAAAATGTCACCAATAGACTTGCTTGATGCAAGGTTGCCACAAACCTTCAATTTGTAAAAAATGAAACATCTGCAAAGTGCAATAAAGGACAGTAAAACAAGGTATGTCTGTGCTCTGATTCCGGAATATGTGCTCCTAATCATTTCATGACCTTCATAGCAAACTGCTATTTTTTTTCTTATTGTAGTAGAAACCACTAGCTGCCAATCCAATATTTAGTCAATCATAATATTGGAACACTGAATTTATTCAGGGTGGCAATTTCTCAGACTCTCCGGTTATGAGACCAAGTTAGGCTAATAATATATAAATAGAGATTGCTTGAAGGGACTTCTGGGAAAGCTCATTAATGGCAAACACAGAGCTGGAAGAGGTATTTTGCCCTTTTTGCTTACTCCATCCTGTTCCTGGATATGAATGTGATGCCTGGAACACCAACAGCCTTTTTGGACAATGAAGCAAAACTCCATGCTAGGGATATAAAAGAAGAAAGATGAAAAGAGACAGACTGCCTGATGCCCATGATATTATCATATTAGTCTTGGAGGATCTACTTGAGGATTTTTTTCACATGAAGAAAAAGAAACACCTCATATAATCAAGCCACTATCTTTTGGATTCCCTAACATAAGCAGTCAAACTGAATCACGGAAATCTGTGATCAAAGTAGAAAAATGAGCAATCCAAACATATCCCTTCTGGAGTTTTAATTACTCCAAAAATATAAGACAAGCAGGTAAGTCATTTGCAAATGCAATGAACTTTGTATGTACAAACTTTGCAGTATAAGGCATTTGAACTCCCTGTACTCTTTTACCAGACAAACATACACCCTAACAGATGTTTGTTATTTGGTTTTGGTTCTTAATAGAAAAAACTCTCTATTCCATACTGAATATAATATTAAGACAGAAATACCAGTACATATTTCTTATGTATAAACTTATTCATATACTCATATGTACATATATTAATGTGTAGTAATATATTCATAGATAAACTTACTCATAAATTTGAAAAATGATTTGGCTACAAATATACAAACAATAATTGGCAAACTTGTTATCACTATTCTTATTTATAGGAAGTTCTGAAGGATGTTAAGCAACGAAAAAAACCATAAGCCACAATTTGACAAAATAAGCTATATGTTTATACAAACACAAAATGAGGTTTGTACATTGTAAATACACTGTTTAGTCACAGGAGGCTTGAAAGCACAAAACCTGAGGTTTAACGTTAGAAGTTTTCCAAGTGCTTTCTTGTACCGTTGGCAACAGAGACCAACTACCTCATCATAAGGGTGTTTGGTTTTGTTCAAGGACATACCCCCAAGCATCTAGAACCATGTGATAAGTAGGTGCTCAGTAAGTATTTGTTGGTGTTGAATGAATTGGACGTGAGCACTCAGAGAAAGTCAAAGGAGGTTTTCCTAATCTATCATTGCAAATACGTAGGCAGCCCCTTTGAAGAAATATCTTTGAAAAATATCAAGCTGCCTCTACAACCACAAAATAAATGCAATATTAAAAAAAACTGAATAGATTAAACCTAGTACAATGGAACATAGTTTCTAATATCAAAGGGGTGCACATTCTAATTTCAACTCCTCTGCCTGTCTTATTTGCTCTGTTTTCTTATTCTATTGACAGCATGAAGTCAGACCTCAAATGTCAAGAAATTTGGCATCTGTGTCCCAGGGCATATTAATTTCTTAACTGTAATAATTGTTGTTGTTGTTGTTGTTTTAACTTGGGGGGTTACCCACCACAGAAAGCTTCTGAGGCAGGAGGAGGGCAGATGATTTAATGATATCCTGTAGACCTGATTTAATGGTAATCAGCTTGTAGACCTGACTGTGGATTCAGGGAGAGAAGTTTGGAGAGGGTAGACACTTTGCTTAGGTAATTGCGGTGCATCGGTCAGAGAACGATGTTAAGGAGGCAGAAAACAGTGAAAGATAGAATGGGGGTGGAATAAAGAGGCTGGGCAGGTTTCAAATCTCATTCCACACGGGATTTAGGATTTTTAGCTTTCACTTTCACATACGTATACACATGGAATTGCTGAACTGTTGTCCACAGAAGCTGTACCATTTTATATTCCCCCAGCAATATGAATATTTCCATTTCTCTGCATTCTTACCAATATTTATGTCCTTTTGTTTTGTTAATTATTATGGCCATCCTAGTATGCATAAAATGTACTTTATTGTGGTTTTGATTTGTGTTTCCTTAATGTACAATGCTATACATCATTTCTTGTGCTTGTTTACTATTGTATATTTTCTTTAGAAAAAAGTCTGTTCAAGTTCTTTGCCCATTTTTTAAAATCAGATTTTTGGTCTTTTTGTCTTTGAGTTGTAAGAGTTCTTTATTTATTCATGATATTAAACCCCTATGAGATATATAATTTGCAAATATATTCTCCCATACGTAAGTTGTCTTTTGACATTATTGATAATGTTATTTGAGATACAAAAGTTTTCAATTTTAGTGAAATCCAATTTATCTGTTTTTTCCTTGTTACTCATGCTTTTGATGTCAAATCTAAGAATCCATGGCTAGATCCAAAGTCATAAAGATTTATCCTATATTTTCTCCTAATAGTTTTATACTTCTAGATTTTACATTAATGCTTTGTATCCATTTGAGTTAATTGTTTTATCTGGAGTGAGGTAGGGGTCCAGCTTCATTCCTTTGCACATGGTGGTCATAGAGCTGTCCCAGCACCCTTTGGTGAAGAGACTACTACTTCCCCACAGAATGGTCTTGCCACCCTTGTTGTAAATCCATTGGCCATAGTTGTTTTTGTTTGTGGACTCTCAATTTTATTCCATTGGTCTATATGTCCATTCTTATGCCATTACCACACTGTTTTGAATAATATAGCTTTGTACTAGGTTTTGAAGCTGGGAAGTATGAGTCCAGCGAATTTCTTTTTCTTTTTCAATATTGTTTTGGCTATGTGGAGCCCCTTGCAATTTCATATGAATTTGAGGATTGGAATTTCTGTAAAAAAAAAAAAGCCACTGGATTTTTTACAGGTATTGAATTCAATCTATAGCTTGCTTTGGGGATAATTCCTATCTTAACAGTATTGTCTTCCTCTCAAAAAACATGAGATGTCCTTCCATTTAATTAGGTCTTCTTTAATTTCTTTCAACAAAGTTTTATAGATTTTAGTGGACAGGTCTTTCACCTATATGGTCAAATATGTTTCTAGGTATTTTATTATCTTGGATACCATTATAAATGAAATTATTTTTTAAATTTCTTTTTGAATTATTCTTTGCTAGTATTGAGAATAAAATTGAGTTTTCTCCATTGATAATAAGAATAACCAACAGTTATATAGCACATATTAAATGCCAGGCATTGTTCTAAGAGTTTACACAGGTCTATGGTCTCAAAACACTATAGTCTATAAGATAAAGGTACACTATCTTAGCATGGCCTACAAGGACTTCCCATTAGGCCTCAAGCTATACTTCTACCTGTATATATATCAACTGACAATGAAACAGCTCACTGTCACTGAATACACTATGCTTTTTCATCCTTCAATGTCACTTCACACTTTATCCTTTTTTGGCTAGGATTTTTGCCCCATATCATCTGTCTGGGAAACTCCTACTTATCCTTCAAGAATTAGCTTGAATGTTGACTCAGCTACTTAATCAGTCCTTTTAGGGAGGATCCATGTGGCTGTCTTTTTAAATGGCTTATAGGTGCCTCTTTTATAATGATTTCATCTTGTGTTGCCATTATCTTTCCCGCTTATTCTGGTGCCCTCCACTGTATGGAGATAGTTGAATGCAAGGACTGTATTTTATATGTTTTTGCACCTTTAGGGCCTGATGCCATATCCAATGTAGTAGATTCTCAATAAAGCTTTCCTAGATGAATGAGTGGACCAAATACACAAAGGTGATCTACTTTGTCACAAAATGTACTCATACTAGTTCATATATCCAAAAAGCAGTAACCAAATTCCCCTGCATGGTTTAAATCAAGAAAATTAACTTTGTTATTAAACACACTACTGGTAGCAAATGAGGGAGTATTTTTCTCCTTCTCTTTCCCTTCCTCCCTTATTCTCTCTCACTTAAAGTACTAAGGTCATTTTTGTTCATCTAAAAACCAAACAAAAAAAATGAAATTAAATTAAATGAAATAAAATAAAATAAACATAGTTTAGAAATATGGTACTGTTATATTTTACATTAAAACCTCTAAGAATATTCTCCTTATACTAACATGGAAAGAAGCATTGATAAGCAAAATGATTTAACAGAAAGAAGACAATATAATTCAGAAGATTTGAGAACTTCTTATATTCCTTTTTTTTAAGAGTGTGACACTGACTCTGTATTGTACCTCTCTGAGCCTCAGTTTCCTCATCTATAAGGCAAAATGAATACTCCCTGCTCTGCATACCACAAACTACTGGGGTGAAGATCAAGAGAGATAATGCTTTTGAAAGAAAGCCATGAAACAAAATGTGCTGTACAGCAAAGTATGAGGTTATTCACTCACCAAACACAGTTCTTGCAGGCACAGATTCTCTATTAAGCCAGAATGACACTTGGGAGAGAATGACAGTCATGATGCAAGGCAGATATGTCTGAATCACAAAATACCCAATTTTTCTTTTCAAGTGGAAATGAGCTGTCATTACGGTATATTCACCTAGAAGAAAAATTTAAGAAGCTTAAGAAACTGTAATAGTCAATAGTTTGAACATTTTGGAAATGGAAGGGATTAGACAAAGAACAGTCCCTGATTTAAAAAAGGAAAGAATTTGCCCCATATATGACATGGAAAGTATATAACGTTAAAATGCCCACTTAGCATAGCAAGAGTATTTAAAAGAAAATTTTCATATGACCAAAATATTTGAATGGCATGTGTATTGTGTAGAATTTGTTTTTCTCTCTAGGTCATGCTTACTGACCAAGGGATAGAGGATTCGTAAATGCTCTGACCATGGATTATCTTACTTGCTCAGGTTCTCATCCCCTTTGGTCCCAACCTCAAGCCTCTGTTTTGACTGTTTCCAGTCCAGTCCTTTCTGGCTCTTTAAAGTATTTATCTCTGGCCACATCTCCAAGACTGATCTCCTGGCCCAGATTTTCTACTTTTAGTCTTGTCACCAATTCTGTATTTATGTGTTAATGTCTGTTCTAATAGAGTGGGGCCAGTTCTATCTGATACTCATAGCTACCTTCCTTTCTGCTCTCTGGATTTACATCTGCCAGATGTGAGATCATTCGTTCATACAGCTGTTTTTCCTTAGAAAGGGCTTTAGCTTTCCCACACAGACCAATAGTAATTATCCATAATCAAGAGTTGAATAGTCTTAGCTTATCCAGAATAGAGGGAAAAGAATTAGAAAGTGAGGGAAATTGTAACACTGTGTGAAGGTAAAATTTGCTTGTCTCAAAAGACACACATGTTTTGAATTGGGAACATAAGTTAGACTAGTGTTTTTTAAACTTTAATGCACACCTTGGTATCTCCTTGAAATCTTGTTAAAAATGCAGATTCTGACTTAGTAAGGAGTCAGGCCTCAGATTCTGAATTCCTAAAAAGCTCCCAAGCACCGTCTGCTGCTCCTTCATAGACCTCGGACGCAAAAGGTTTTAAGCAAACTGATACATTTCCAATGACGTTAACCCATTAATCTTCTTAGGAACTAGCTTTTCTTTAGACTCATTTTACTAACCTGTACTGGATTTAATTGTCTCCTTCCCAATTGATTGGCCCAGCAGATCATACTGATTTAACCTAGAGCCATCAGGAGCAACTTGTACAGAATCAGATGCATTGTATGTCCAAATGTAAGTGACCTCCGAGGTTGTATATGCATCTGTAGGAAATCAGAAAAAAATATATTTTTAAGCATTTTAGTAAGAACTATCAATTACATCCAGCATCAAAGGTTGCATATTTCATAGAATTATTGTTTACTATAAAAATTGACATATTAAGGCAAAAAAGTGTCTTTGAAATTTACAACTTCAATATGAAGGGTGTGAAGCAGACCAAGAGAGACAACCATGACCACAAGAGTATTTTCACTGTAACCACTTTGAGAGATGAAGAGCAAATTTCTCTTTAGAGCCTGCAAAAATCACTGGGCCCTGAGATGGTTAAAACATCCTCCATATTCACAAGGTAGTAGATGACGGCATTGCAATAAACAGGTTATGAATGCCCAAGGCCCATTTAACCAGTTAATTTAGAAATAATAATCACTCATGAAAAACTTATGTCCATGTGAGAATAATGATGACATGTGTTTATTTTAGGTATTATTTTTTTAGTTAGTTTTGTAGGTTTTTCTTCAAAACATTCAACTAGTTAAGAATTAAGTGACTTAACTATCATAGTACAATGCATTTCATTAGAAGAATGAGAATTCTGAAGAATATGCAAAATAATTCAGAATGCTATATTTTCATAAGTTGAAAACACTTTTTAAAACCTGTTCATTTTAAAATTAATTAATGCACACAGATCTCACTGAACTATACTTGCATAGCATCCTAATTAAGCTATGGATTGGCAGGAGGAGACAAATCACATACAGACCAAGTATAATTTTCTGATTTATTTGGCCAAGGATACAGAACTGAGCAGAAGTGAGATGACTCTAACGCTGGAAGGCAGGCAGCCTATCTTGTCTCAGTACTTCTCTGGCCCTGGCATTTCCCTTGCACCTGTAGGGGGAACAGCTGACCTCTCCATGCAGGTATACTCTCTCCACAGTTGAATAACCAGACAATTCCAGCTGTACTACTGACCTTTCAAAGGACTTCTATGCACTTTTGCTCAAAGGAATGTTTAGAAATATTAGTTACCCCTGTCCTTGAGCAAAACTCAGCATCACAATCACATTTTCAGTTGAGGGAGAGAAAGAACCAGCTGTCTCCAGCAATATCTCTGCCTCTAGCTCTCCAGGACACTGGAAAAGCTCATTTACCTGCCATCTAATAGGTTTTCTAGGTTAATACCATTGTTCTGGGGTGGTTCTGATACTTAACTTGATCTAAAGTCTGTGAGCACAAATCCATTCCCACTTAAGCATTAGTTACAATAAAGTGAATGTTGTGTCTTATTCACTGTGTGGTCTTTTAATGACATACTACAGTGTTGTCTGGTTTTCAGAATGTTACTAGTAAATGTTAATATCAGTGAAATACATGTATACACCTACATCCACAAATAATTAGATTATGTGAAACAATTTTTGAAATAGCATTCTAAAAATGTATGTATATATGTATATCATTATACATACTTGATATCATAATATGTATATATATATATATGTATTTGTTTTTATAGCAGATCTATTCCTACAGCTTGCATATGAATGAATTCAGTTACCCTAAGGTTTAAATTTTTATTAATTAATTTCAATTAATTAATCATTGATGATTCTGCTGTTATGTATAAATAAGTAACATTAGTAATGTGTATAACTAACAATGCATTTGCAGATCAAGTGGCCTTCTCTTCAATAAAATTTCAAATGACACAGAATTTAATAAACCAAAAAGACATAACATGCTCCAGTTCATATCAGAAGGCCTCAGAGTACTCAGTAGTTGTGGATCTTAATAAATTATGAGGTTTTATTTTAAGTAATTATAATAATTCTACTTTGGAATTTTGACGTTTACCTTTAAACATAAATAAGAGAAGATGAAACTCTACAAACATAGGTGACATTTTAAAGAAATTAGTAAGAGACTAATGGGAGAGACTCTATCTTACTCATATCTATACTTCTTGCACCTGGCACAATGCCTGTCACAAGGAAAATGTTCTCACTTCATTCTTGCTAGATTAATCAATAAACTCATAATATTTTAATTCGGTTATTTACTGTTATGAAAGACGGAAATCTGGATAGAAGCCTAAGAATATGTTAAAGAAAATGACTGATCCTGCCCATGTCTTTTATAAAAAAGCAATTATTTACTTTCATTTTTTAGGCAGGAATATTTTTTAGATTGGGGGTCTGATGAGAGAAGAGAGAGCAGAAAGTTATGCAATGGAGATTAAAGACATTTCCTGGCCTATCAACACACATATAAACTTGGAGACAATTGTGATTTTTCAGTGAAGTATAAAAGGAGAGAAAGACAAATTTCTTTATAAATTCCATATCTAGATTAGGTTTCCATTAAATAATTTTATTTAATTTTATGCAGTAATCCATTTTGAGTCCTAATCTGCATTAAACATTAAATGCATACTGTCCAATTCTTAATATTTGATAACCAAAACAATCCCCAAATCATTTTTATCCAAAAAGAAAATTTATAATTTCTTTTGGGATAATGCCCAGAATACTCTTAGATTTCCATTCAGGAAGTTTTAAATCAAATTAAACAGCAAGGAATTATATAAAGATGTGAGGCAACGGGAATAACACAAAACGAAACTGAATTCAAAATTTAAATTAGTAGAAAAGATGCTTCTTTTATTTGAGAACAATGATATAAAGTTCCAGAAATTCTATCATTTGTGGGGACAAAAGGGAGTTTTTTAAATAAGTGAGGAGTAAATGACTAGAAGAAAAAGTCATGACTTCTTCCGCCAAAATTTGTTATGCCAACATTTTAAGTTTTGGGTTGGCTTGTTAGTCTATACACCATGCTTGTGTCCATACTATCAAGTACCTACTATTGGCAAGGATAAATAAAAGAATATACAATTTTTACTCAATGTGTCAGAAAATAAATATAGAGAAAAATAAATAAAAACAATTACTTCAATAGAAAATGCCTAACAGTAAGCTCTACGTGTTGCTTGCAACACTTCTAGATACAGAAAACCATATTCTCAAATGTACAATATTACACTACTCTGAAGATGCACTCTAAGGCATTTTAAAATTTAATTTAAAATATTTTCAGGTGTATTTATTTCAAATTCAGAATTGAGACATCATACGTCATTTATATTTGGTATCTTAATGTCACTAACTTGTCCACTGAAAAATGCCTTTCCTTCTTAGACCATTACTACATCTTGAATAAATCCTTTCTTTGGTATGAAACCTTTTCAGTTTTCTATTTAATGCCATTTATGCAATGCAAATGAGTTTTCCTCTGCTGCATCTGCTGTAGTTTTTCCAGCATCATGTTTACTTTGTATAACATGATTGACTATCTTAAATAATCTTCGAAGAAGTGTCAGTATTGAAGTGATAGTTTCCGTGAAAAGAAAAAAGGCTTTATTGTTAAACAAAGAGGAGATCCTCAAAGAAAATAGAGAACTGACACCTTTCGTAAGATTGAACAGAACAGACAAGATTGAACTTCTCATTCCACAAAACTATGGCCATCAATAAAATTAGAGGGTTTTGCATTCATATTAGCCACCATTCTTCTCTTTTCTTTCACTTGATACAGTCTGTGGGGAGAAGGCATATTATTCAGTCATACATATTTGTATCAGGTGAGAGAACTGCATTTCTATGCAAGAGAATGAAAAGTCAAAACTGCCCAGAACGGACAAAGATGGAGGTGCCAGAAAGAGCAAAGGTTTCTGAAAAGGTCAGGCTATGGAACACACTCACAAAAGAGAGAAGCTGCTTAGCTGTGTCCATGAATTTATCCTGAACCTGCCCTGAATGCCTTGTGGGCCTATGGAGATGATTTGACCTTCCCTCTTTTCAATTATTCTGGGAGAGCTAATGCTTCTGCTTGACATATAAGATACAACCTCAGTGACCTAAAGAACAGCCAAACGCACAGAGCCCTTTCTGAAATATTTTATGTACACAGAAAGTGCCCACATGTAGCAATCGAGTTACATCATCTCCTTCAAATTTATTTTAGAAAGAAACTTTCCTTCCATTATTAGAGAGTAGAAAGGTAATTAGAGATCCACTTTTTTTTTTCACCTATTCTCTGTTGCCTTTTGTAACAGGCTGATCACTACTTTAACAAATAGAATCTATCCTTAACATTTCATTCTTAGTTGAAAAAAAAAGCCATTTATTTAGCATTTTTAATGGGTTAGCACTTGAAAAAGAAGGTAAATGACATAGTCCTGGCCTTCAAGGAGCTCCCAGTCTACCTTTTCACATTGATAAAAACACAGGATGTTTTTTATTAGCAGTAAAGCAAATGACAATTAAACACAATGATTAAGATATGATATTTGAGAGCACAATAGGGCTAGCCAATTGATTACTTGAGGGAAATCAGTATGTTTTTTTATTTCTGCATCTTATTGGGCAAGTATGAAACATCCCATCATATGAGAAGAAAGTATACAATTAAGTTGTGCTGCTGACTATCCCTGATTTTATTGACCCAAAACATGTACCTTCATCCCCGTACTTACAGCTGCCAAATTTCAGAGGACATGAGTGGGCATCCATTGGAAAATCCTCCAAGTGCATTGGACATTCAGCTTGAACTGTAAGCCTAAAAGTCAAAATTCCACTCTTTGTATGAAAGTCAAGATAAATTTGCAAGTCAAGTAAATTTGCAAGTCAAGATAAATCACTACTTATTGTGGTCAACAGAATTAATGATGAGGTAGGACCCTCATTAGGGCATCTGATTAGGCTAATTCACATTTAAATATGCTTTTGTTCTTTCACATTTAGGCGATCCTTCAGAAGACATTTGCACCTACAAAATCTGAGCTCAAGTAACAATATTTATTTAAAAATATACTTTAAGTATTTTGTACTATATGGTTAGTTAAGAAGAAGTTATGTACACATTTTTGAAGGTTATTTTCCCATTAACTTCAGTATTAACATTTGAAATCTTGAAGAAAAAATGAAAAATAAACCTCTGTCATAAAAAGAATGTTATTTTCTCCCAACATTCTATCAATAACCATATAGCAAAATTGATATAGGAATTCAATAATGCCTCAGAGAAGCACCTTTCAAAATTATGTAAATTGTAAATGAATATCATATACTATATATAGATACATATATAAAAATATAAATATAGACATAGTTACATATATAGATATATCTCCTAGAAATATCTTGTTGAGACTAGACTATTCAAATTATGGACACAGGTTATGAATGTTAATGAAAAATTTTTTTTATATATACGTGGTCACATTAAAGAGTAATCATAGCAAATTTGTTTTAAAGAAAATTATCAACTATTCCATTTCAGACAAAGGTAAATTACATAAAATAGGGACTAAACTGAACTTATAGAAGAATCTCTGACAATGAACAAAACAAATGTAACCAACAATTTAATTATAGCTTATATACTTCCAAGAGAGTATTTAACTAGAACCCTACACAATATTTTTCCAAACTCCAAATTTCCAATCATTGTCTTAATTCACAGGACTAATTAGCGTGTAAAATCAAGGGGGATACGGCATCTATATTGCAAGATTCAAAGAGAGAAGCTGAAAGAATAGCTAACTTCCATTTTAGGCAATGGTCATTTAGCAATGAGAACTTAAGAGTTTTTTTCTTTAAAGATCAAGACTGTATTATTGTCCCTTCTTAAATAACTTTCACAATTGAAATCCAACACTTAACATTTCATATGAAATAATACATCAAATGCTTCGAATACACATCTGTCTATATACAATGCTGATGAAAGTTATCTATGTTTTAAAGTCTTTATCAAACATTTACCTTTTAGATTATACACCATTTTATTAGATTTGTGATTGTTTTCTTTGTTATGTAATATAAGTAACTTATTTTAAAAAGATTAATTCAGGGCATCCCTGGTGGCGCAGTGGTTGAGAATCCGCCTGCCGATGCAGGGGACATGGGTTCGTGCCCCGGTCTGGGAAGATCCCACATGCCGCGGAGCGGCTAGGACCGTGAGCCATGGCCACTGAGCCTGCGCATCCGGAGCCTGTGCTCCACAACGGCAGAGGCCACAGCAGTGAGATGCCCGCGTACCGCAAAAAAAAAAAAAAAAAAAAAAAAAAAAAAAAAAAAAATTAATTCATGAGTGTTTTCTTTGTTATGTAATATGAGTAACTTATTTTAAAAAGATTAATTCATGAGAAGAGTTCAAATGGAACAGTGATTAGAGTCAACAACTGTATATTTCTTTCGATAATTTTTTAAGATTGACTCGTGAACTTGATATCACATGACATCTCTGAGGTTATAAAAGTATTTTTCTCCCTTCATAAGAAGGACTAAAATATTAAATTAAGTGAAACTTGCTTAAAAATCACTTAAAATTTTGATGAGATATTTCATGAGATATTAAAAATAAAATTATGTGCTTGTATAAAGAAACATTTAAATCATACTATTAAAGTTGTATGTAACTAAAATGTAGTATGAAAAGTAAACTGCCAAAAAAAATCAATTCTTAACAGCTAAGGCAATTTTTAAGCTTTAACACACTAAGCTGAGTGTCAAACTCATAACCTCTATATTTTAAATATCAAAGCATTTATAAAGCATATTCTGGTTACCTCAATAATCTGTTGTGAAAATGTTCAACTTGTTAATACTTGACAGCTAGGTTGGCTGGTTGGTTAATATACAGATTCCTCAGTATTTAATGGTAACATATCAAACCTGAACACATACCTCATTGTGTATAGCAGAGTCCCATCATCCTGGATTCGAAGAAGCTTGTTTGGCATTGTCATATTATGTGCTACTGATTTTTTCCCATTGTGGAAGAAGGTATCTGGCGTCCAGATTTTGCTGGCCATTAAATTGTTAAGTCGAAGGATGTTCATAGGACCTTTAAATTTTAACCGTTCATCTTTCCATTTTTGTCGAAAGAAAACATCTATTGTATATTCCTGAAATATAAAATAGAATTATTTTGAAAATAATAAATGTTTTCGATACAAAGACACTATAAAATTTCAACAAAAATAATAATATAAATAGTTTAAAAAGAGAGAAAGCTATTTTGAGAAGTGAATTTTGAAAGATCATTCCTTTATCTTATCAATAAATGTTGCCACTTACAATGGGATAAAGCATGTGTATTTGCACAATTAGCTACATATTATTATGAAAAGAAAATAATAAATTTACTTTCTCTGGTGTCTTTAAGTTGAACAAGGTCTTAGGCAAACTGCTTTACTACATTGTATAGTTTAGAACCACTCAGAAAGGGGGCATGCTTGGACCGGGTCTGGGTGGACTGTCCCAAATAATTTATCTCAAGAATGAATAAGGAGGCAAGCAGGCAGCCTGATTCTCAGTAGAAAAAAAAGAAGAAAGGAAAAGAAAAAACTATTAAACACACACACTGTGGGATCTATATGACATCACCTGTTGCCAAAGAAACTATAAAAAAAATCTTATTCCTTTCTTAATCCTAAAAAAATGGGGAGATGTCATACTGCTAACAAGAATGTATTGGGGAAGATGATTTCAATAAAGTTTATTTAATGAAATTGTAATAAAATACTTTGAAAAGGTATTAGAATACTTAAAATATGAATATTTTGCAAACATCTCAGGTTAAAATGTACTTTTAAATATTCATACAGACCAGCTAGTGATCAATTCCCCTATTATCATCCTCCAGTACATTAAAAGTTGGTTTATTCAATCTCTCTCTCACCCTCTCTCTCTCTTTTCTCGTTCCCCACCTCCCCTCTTTTTCATTCTCTCTCTGTCTTTCTTAGGATAAGAGGATGTATACATTTTAGATGAGGTGTACAATTCACAATTATGATCGATACTGACAATTTTTGGATATTAAAAATTTTGGTTAGTGTATGTATGTTTGTACAGACACTTCCATGATAAATAACTAAAATGTTCATTTATGCACCTGAGATTGTAAATTCAGATACTGTCCTTTGTGCATAAAGCCATAGCCATCACATGTTTGAAAATAAACAACTTAGCAACTGGCAATCTCACTCAACTAAAATTATGTGCTTAAAAAAGGACATTAAAAAGACCACATACGGAGTTCCCTGGTGGCGCAGTGGTTGACAGTCCACCCGCTGATGCAGGGGGCATGGGTTCGTGCCCCGGTCTGGGAAGATCCCACATGCTGTGGAGCGGCTGGGCCCGTGAGCCATGGCCGCTGAGCCTGCGTGTCCGGAGCCTGTGCTCCACAACGGCAGAGGCCACAGCAGTGAGAGGCCCGCGTACCGCAAAAAAAAAAAAAAAAAAAAAAAAAGGCCACATACTTATGACAATAACAAATCATTTATACAACACTTACTCAAGTAAATGAAAGTAAATGATTCCCAGCGATCCCTCAAAAGTTGAATGGATGAAGATAACAAGAAATGGCCAGAGGTAATGACATATGGACAGTAAGTAAAGAGTGGCTCTGGGCTCCTAATCCTTAGAAGAAAATATCTTCATCTAATCCACCCTCACTCTCTGTGGTTTAGTCATTTTTTTTAAGTTCAATTCTATATAAGTGTAACTCAATTTTTAAAAAGAAGCTTGATTAAGAGATGAGTTTTTGCTATCTGACAAATTTTTATGCAAATGTTTCTTCCAACTGTGGTTCTCCCAAATCCAAGCCTGATGTGAACACATTGGACATTTGCTTGTTCAGGCACACTGAATATATTTTACAACTTTCTGTAAAACTTCAAATTCAATTTTTCCATTTCTATAAAATTATGAGATGTTTTATCTGTTTCAGAAGCTCTTGCTATAGCAACAAATATTCCCTACAGACCCATCACATAGGAGATACTCAAGGTTTCCAAACAGTAAATTACAGGTGAGTTCTTTTTAAAAAGTATTTTTAAGAATACTGGTTTTGAACCTTCGCAGTGTCCCAGGTATGCTCTGCCAACCTCTGCAGAGTGACCTGTGCCTTTTTCTTCCCCTCTCCGCAACCAGGTACATTCATGTTATGCTCTAGGCAATTTTAGCAATCCGCATCCTCGCTGTTCATCAGATAAAGCAAGTTCCCTACTTGCCTGGGCCAAGAACTGTACTCACAGCCATGCTCCCAGCCCCTTGAATATCTGGAAGAAACAGTCAGCTGTCTGTATCTTTACTACTCATAGTACAGCTTTCTATTACTAAAGATCGTATACTGCAATTATACCTTTGTTCCTCTGCCTTCTGCTAGATCTGCTAGATCTTCTAGCAGATCTTCACAAAAGGCACTATGGCTTTCATTGTGTATTATTTTACTTTGTCTTCAGAGACATAAGAGAGTGTAAAGAATACTACAAACACTTTGTAACCATAACCAGCAAGAATCACAAATATTATCGAAGCATTCTCTCTCCTGTGTATCCCTCCTCAATCACATTCCCCTACTCTGTGAGGAAATAATCATCTTGAATTTAGTGTTTATCATTCCCATACATGGGCTTACATATTTACTATATAAATGTATGTGTTCTGTGTCACATTTTTAACATTTCTATAAATGAGATCATACTGTGTATACTTTTCTGACAGATTTTTTTTTAGTTACATTGTTGAGATTTATTCATAGCAATATATCTAGTACTTTGGTTCATTTTCATTGCTACCTAGCATTACCTTGTAAGAACTTTTACAGTATTCCTCCTTTTTCCATGTTCTTTAATATTTTTTCTATTTCCTTTGTCACTATTGTAAGCAGTACTGTTATGAACATTATCAAACAATGCTTTAAGGTAAGAGTTACTTTAGACCAGAGGTTGGCAAACTTTTTCCATCAGGGTCCAGTTAGTAAGTGTTCTAGGCTTTGCTGGCCATACGGTCAGTATCACAACTACTCAGCTCTGCTATTGTAGTCTGACACAGATAACACTTCAATGAGTCAGAGTGGCTATACTGCAATAAATATGTGTTTACAAGGAAAGGCGGTCAACAGGATTTTGCCCATGGATCATGGTATATCCATCACTGCTCTAGAGTAAATGGACAAGTGGCAATACAAAATTTATTATATGTGCAATCAATAACAAGATTTTGTCAAAATGAAATTGTAAGAGGTGTATACATCACAATAAATAACAAGATACTGTCAAATCTTCAAAAATAACAAGATATTGTCAAGTTGAAATCCTAAGAGATGTATACATTTATATCCCCACTAGGTTCTCTACAACTTGGTATAGACAGAATATTTCATTTTAACCATTATGGTTGGCATGAAATGGTTCACAGTGCTGTCATTTGGCTTTTTCTATTAACTAGTAAAATTTAACACATTTTCATATGTTTAGTAAATGCTCTACTTTTCCCTTTTATGGATTGTTTGTTCATGTCATTTACTCAGTTTCCTTTTAGGTTGTCCTTTTCTTATTGAGTTATAGAAATTCTTCATATTTTCTATATACAAATATTTTAGAAAATACAGAACTCACTAAGAATTATAATAAAGATCATAAAGGTATATAAAAGATCATAAATATACCCCTGTATGTTTCTCTTAAACATGTCAAAGTTCTGCTTTTAACATTTAGGTCCTGGAATTACTGTGTATCATATGAGACACAGATCAAATTTTTTTTTTTTTCAAATGGAAAACAACTTTCTGGTACCATTTATTGACTGACCTATATTTCCCCACAGCTCAGCAATGGCATTTCTTTCATGTTTCTAGTGATTATATAGGCAGGGATCTGTTTCTGTTTATTTTTCAGTTGAAGACATTTTATACTTCCTATTACAGCTTTTTTTTTCTTTATGTGGGAGATATTGTGAAGTGTGTTTTTTGTTTGTTTGTTTGTTTGTTTTTTGTTTTTTGTTTTTTTGTGTGTGTGTTACACGGGCCTCTCACTGTTGTGGCCTCTCCCGTTGCGGAGCACAGGCTCCGGACACGCAGGCTCAGTGGCCATGGCTCACGGGCCCAGCCGCTCCGCGGCATGTGGGATCCCCCCAGACTGGGGCACGAACCCATGTCCCCTGCATCGGCAGGCAGACTCCCAACCACTGCGCCACCAGGGAAGCCCTGAAGTGTGTTTTTATGATTCCAAATATATCAGTTTCTTTTACTTATATTTTTGTCATTGATGTTTAATTTTACTGCTTTATGATAAGAGAGTATGCTCTGAAGATAGCAATAATTTTCAATGTACTTAAAATAGCTTAGGAAAAATTTTTGTTGAACCTGACCATTTCCATCTTTTAATGGTAAGACAATTCAGTCCATTTACATTTAATGTGATTACTAATATATTGGATATGTCCCTAGGCTATATTGTTTTTAGCAGTGACAAAATGATGAGGATAGATGGAATAACTTATTTAGATATCTCATGATTAACTGATTAAAATAAATAAGAACTCTAGAAAATTATGGAAGAGGAATCATAAAAGAACACAGATACATACACACATACACAATGAGTAGAGGTAGAGAAAAGTATCAAACTAAGAGAAAAGAAATTTTAAAAAGCATATAGAGATTAACAGTGTCAAATAGTGGTGAAAGATCTTGAATGCTTAGTAGAAAAAAAGAGTTCAGAAACCAAAATGCAATGGGTTGATGAGTGAACAGAGCATACAAGTGGGAAAAACTAAAATATAAGGTACTCTTTGCCACTCCTGATTTTGTAAAAGCCATTAAGGGAAATCAGAGTTTAACCAGTAAAACCTAGAGACTAACTTATACCATTTAGCTATTGCCGTGTTAAAAAACACCTAAAATGCAGTAGTTTAAAATATCAACCATTTATTATTAACTCATAAGACTGAAGGTCAGCTGATCTCACCTGGGCTCAGTTGTTCTCAGCTGTTCTTGCTCATGCATCTGTGGGTTAGGCGGCCATTGGCTGATCTGAGCTGTTATTGTATAGAGACAATGGGGCAACTCAGCTCTGCTCCAAGTGTCTCTCATCCTACTCCAGGGACCACTGGTCTACCCTGCACTTACATTTCTCATGATGATGGCAGAAGTACAAAAGAACAACCCCCAATGCACAAGCCCATTTCAAGCCATTGCTTGTGTGATGTCTGTTAATAACCCACTGGCCAAAGAAAGTCACATAATTGAGTTGAGTGACAAATACTTTAGCAGGTCACCTCACTCTCAGTGGGAGGGCATTGTGAAGTTAATGAAAAAAGATGTTGATATTGAAAGGGGTGAAGAATGGGTGCCATCATTGCAGCCTATCACACTAGCCCTCTGTGAGAGAAAAATAAAAGATTTTTGTGACTGAAATGAGATGTTTGAAAACATCTGAAACTTCATCATGTGACTCCAGTGAAAGTTACATGGGTCTAATATCGGCGGGCAGGTTGGTTATAAGTTAGTAAGTATAACTGTAATCAACTGTACTGTACCTCAATTAAGTGAGGGTCTGTGAGCAGAAGCAAGATTATCAGCTTAGAGCAGTAGCTTACAAAGTGGGCTATGTACATCCATTTGGGTGTAGGAAGAAAACATTAGAATCTTTATGTTTATATAGAATTCTTATGTAAATATAAGAAGTAAATTAAGCTTTGCTAATAATATAGGGAATGATATTGGTACTCTCACTATGTCCATAAGTAGTAGATGATGGTCATGCATGAAAGGCATGCTATGAGAAGAGAAGAAGCCACAACAGGGAATGGTCAAGTGATGCTGAATTCATTTGCATTCAGTGTATTGTGATTTGTACTCAGGTGAATTTTCAAGTTATAATAACTAGTTCTGGTTAAACTAACTCTAGTGAAAATAGACAATTGACTTGAAAATTATTGCTAAATGACACCATAGATTGAAGAAAACACTAATAATTACACAAGCACAAGTGAAAAATAAGAAAAGGGGATATCACTTCTATGCCTAATATGAGTTCTTCATTAGCCACATAAAGAATGATGAACTAATCAACCCTACAAAGAAATATGCAAAAGCAAATTCATAATTTTCAATAAGGCTACTTAAAATATGGGTTTATACCCACTACATTTAATGATGAGCTTCATCTGAAGCACATGTTGTGCCATGAAATACTGGGTAATGATAGCATAAGGACATTGCAAATAGTATGTTGTTTTGAAAACCAAATATCCAGAACATGAAGGTGAACATCTAAACTTGGTAGATGGGTTTTTTAAAAATTGGCATGATGGTTCAGTAATCAGTAGCCAATGATGCACTTCTTAAATTTGAATTTGCATATCTTTTTCATCTATGGCAATCGTTATGACAAGTATTAATATAAATTTAGAATCAGACTTTTGATTGCTATATTATAAAATATTAAAGAAAGATATATAGAAATAATAAAGCACAATTTAAACATATTAAATGCTAAAGTATTCTCAGGAATAGGAATCTTAAGTATGAGTAAAAATAAATCTATTTTAATAATGACACAATAATTATTCCTGAAAATAATATGTATTTTAACTTTATCTCATTCCAATTTCTGCTTTTGTGCTTCTCATAATACCGCAATATATTAGTACAAAAACATATAGATACAGACATATAGATACATAAACAAATAAATACCGTTGATTCACTAGTTTTTGTGGTTTTGCTTTCAATATTAAAATAGCAGGGAAAGGAGACATTTCAATAAAATAATATTCATATCATATCCACTAAGTTACTACAGGATTTCCAGACAGATTATTTGCATGTGATTCTTTTAAATGCATCTATAACACACATTCTCAGTACTTGAAAATAATATTTTTGAAAAGTTTCTTAAAATAAAACTCAAGTTTGAGTATATACTAAGTTAGTAATTACTTGATTTGTGTGTTACAAGAAAATTGCCAGAAAGTACAAAACAATGCAACTTCTTCATACAAATAAGACCTAGTCCCTTGAACCGAGGTTCTAAAAGAAATAAATAATACCAAGATCAACTACAAAATTGCTCAGAGAACACATAAACAACTAAGGAGCACATTTAGAAAGAAACAAAAAAAAATTCATAAGGACCTATCAACATGCAGCTATCCTCTGACCTGTGTATAGGACACATGAGGCTGTTAACTGAGACTGAGAAGTTGAAGAATCCATACACTTCAAGATTTGAAAAACTCTTTATGGGAAATTTAATCCAACTTCTCCTTTTTATAGATGGGATTATGGATAAATTTAGTGATTTCCCTGTTTCCAAGCTTGTAAGGGGCAGAACCCAGACAAGGATGTTATTTCCAGCCTAATGTCTTTACTACCACTAAGTGTTATTTCCATAAAATGTATTGCTAACAAGGAAATCACTCTCTATTGCACAGTTTATTGAATAAACATGATTTCAAGGACACATTAATTTAGTGAAGACAGCATATTTTTTAGTGCCTGGTTACATTAATTATAAGTCAGTGCTTGTAGCCAATTTCTGAAGAATTATATCTACTCACTAAAACATAATCAAAGTGCATGACTGCTCTTGGAGTGATTTCTCATTTACTTTGATTTACTGAGTGTATTTGTTTTAAATTTTAATTTAATTTAATTTAATTTTGGCCGTGCAATGCGGCCTGTGGGATTTTAGTTCCCCGACCAGGGATTGAACCCGAGCCCTCAGCAGTGAAAGCACAGAGTCCTCACCACTGGACTGCCAGGGAATTCCCTACTGAGTGTATTTTAAAGTACCAGAATTTATTTCATTATACCCTTTTGCTATTAAAGGTTAGTCTCCTCTGAGTAAGTTCCTATCAGTGTGTTTCTTCAATAACGAAGAAAAATGTGGTTTATGAAGCATGTATGTAGCAACTGAAGAAAAAACACCCTGAGACTATACAAGAATGGGTAAGATCTAACACTTTCAGTTGGTACTCAAAGGGGTGTGAACCAGGAATTTAGCCCAGTATTAGCATTGCAAAAATTGCAAAAAGTGAAAAGCTTAAGAAAAGATCAGCAGTAAACTCAATTAGTGCAGTTCATAAAATCTTATTATGCAAAGACGCTCACACAAACAGACTGCAGACCACCACAGCTACTGCATGTTCGGACTATTGTGCAGGCAAGACGCCTGGGCTTTCTCTTTGGAACTAGATGCCTGGCAGGTTTACAAACAAATTAGAAACTGATACTAAAGGTTCAGATTCTAACAGTAAATTATTAAAATATATCTAATCAAAATACTTAAAATGATTAATAGAATATGTAAATTGCAATTCACTTTGATACAATTTATTTAAAATTCATAATAACCTTATTAAATATAGAGAACTATTCCCATTTCACATATTCATTAAAAAAAAGAGAAAGCCAAAATTTGAACTCAAACCTTATGTTTCCCAACATCATGTTCTTTCATTGTACCATATGTAAAAACAATCCTTGGAGGTGGGACATTAAAGGGAAATTTCCTTCTTTATAGACTAAAATATAGACACTAGTCATGTATTATGGAAAGTTGCAGGCTGAGACTGAAGTTTTGGAATCTCTGTCAAAGTCTTCTTTCCACATTTAAAACTGACTCAAACACAAGATTGAAGGATAACAGCAATAATAATAAGTTGAGTAATGTGAAATAGATGTTAAGTGCATGCAATCTTAAGTCAGATAGAATAAGGTACTGGACCTTTAGCAGGTCACTTAATCTCTCTTTATTTCTGCTGATGTATCTGTAAAATGGTGATAATTATACAACTTACTTCCTTTAAGGATGAAGTGGTATAATACATGTAAAGTTCTTAGAAACAATTTGGATATCAAAGAAGGTAGCCTGGTTTGAATCACCTTCAAAGTGTCCTTCTCCCCCCATTCCTCATACTCAAGAAGAAGGTGGCCTGGAAAGAGAGGGACACCCAGAAACAAAAGGGCACAAAGTAAAGTGCCAGGGGCAGGAGCTAAGTAGGATGCCACAAGAGGTCCATGAAAGAATAAGCCAGCTGTGCTTTTGGTGTTTTGGATAATAAAGAGATCATTGAGAAGAAATCACAAGTGTGCCCCATGAGAGGTCCTGTATTTCTCTACCGGCCATTCAAATGTCATTGATTGCCAAGAGAGAACCACCAACAGAATAAGCTAAGTAAAAAGAATTCCCCCCCCCTTTTTATAATCTCCCTTTTTCTTGCTTCAACTCTGGAAGACCCAGAAAGAGGAGAGGAAAAGTAGATCATGGCCTCTCACCCACTGTGCACCCCTTACCTGTGACCACGGCTAAGAAAAGGAGAGAAGCTCTAAATGGCATATGAGATTGAAGTTAAAATTGGACTGGACTGGGCTCTTTGATGTTTGAAAGTGAACAGAAAGCTACAAGATGCACCCCAGATATTGTCATGATATGGCAAAAGAAGATCCAAAGAGTGAAGTGCTGCTGAGTTTGATCAGTTGAATTTCTAAAGCCCTTGGGATGAAGCCCAAATGCTTTCTCACAGCCTCCAGAGCCCTGCAATGACCCTTCCCTCCCTTACCTCTCTAGTCTCATGCTTAGCAATTCTCCATATATGTTGCCTATAGCAATAGTGATACTGCAGGGCCTCTGACGTGTCATGCTTCACCTTGTTACCCAAACTCATTGATCTCCCTTGCAGTCTCTCTTCCCTGTCAACCCCTACATTTGGCAACTTTTACTCCGCATTGAGAATAAGTACAAAGACCACCTTCTTCAATGTATCAACAGTATCTAGCTGCCCAGAATGTAGGAAAAAAGCAATAATTAGTCCATGAATAAATGAATGAGAGGAGCCACTGGAAATTAAATATAGTAACAAGGATTCTGGACCATAACAGCTCAAATGGTGCACAAGGAGAAAGACATCAGCAGAGGCAGACGGTAGAAAAACTCTCAGATATCTTATCTCAGTCCCCTGCATGCAATACCTTAATCCTTAAATTCACAAGTGTGAAGTGTGTATGTTTATGTGAGTGTGTGTGTCTGTGTAACTATATTAAACTAATCACAGTAGGCTTTTCTTTTATATATTTATTTTTAAAAATATATTGACACATATAAAAAAAGCCAGGCTATAATAAGATCTATGGTAACAGAAATCTACTGTTTTAAGTTTTATTTGGAGATGCTTTTATGGTGTTTGGGGGCATTTGGCTATAATGCCCTTCATGATCTCATTCTAAGTTATTTTCTAGCTTCATCTCCCCCAAAATCTCTAAGAGTATTCTAGGCTGCATTCACACTGAACTTTTACATTTTACTAAATTCAACAAGCTCTTTCACTTTGTGCTAAAACACTTTTCCCATTACATAGCCAGCCAGGCCTTGTTTGTCCTCCACTATCTTCTTTTCCTAGAAACCTTCTCAGATATAGATATTCTCTACCCACATCTCCTCTGCCACCATATTAATCCATAAATACTTCAATAAAAACATGACCACACTGTTTAAAGTTGATTTTTTTTTCTTAGCTGTTCCCCCACCTCACTGTGAACAACATGAGGACAGCACTGGGTTATACTTAAGTATTTCAGCTCCCAACACTGTGACAGACAGAGTATGTACTTAGCAAATCTGGTTGAAAAGAACAAACACAACGCATGCCTTCTAGTAGCTCAGACGGCAGTAAAGAAGAAAAACATGTTCAGATTTTTATAATCTAGTGTGCAAAGTCATAAAAACGTGTGAAAGCCATGTGGTGGAGCACAGGGACAAGAAGGATGGACTCTACTTGGAGTAGCCTAGAAAAACATCAGGGAGGATGAAATGGAGCTTGGCTTTGAATAAATGAAAGCTCTCCAGTTGGCCAAGGAGGAGGGTAGGCATAACAAGAACAGGGAAAAACATCTGCAAGGCCAGAGAGTTGTAAAGATAATGGCAGGTTCCAAGAACAGTGAGAAGTTCAACGCAATCTTTAAAAATAAAAGCCTGTCTGGTAGTTATAATGCCTTGCAGCTACTGCCCCCCACCTTGCCTTCTCTGCCCGACCACGCTGCTTAAAAATGTTGCCTCCACTCTTTCTCCATTTCCTCACCTCCCACATGCCTCAGCCCACTGCAATCTGGTTGCTTTTACCACGATCAACAAATATCTCCTTGTTCTTAATCTAATGACACATTTAAATCCTTTTCTTGGCTTTACCATAATATATGACACCGTTGTTTCTCCCTGCTTTTGTAATGCTCTCCTGCGTTGGCACTAAAACCACTGTCTCCTGGTGTTGTAGTTAACTCTCGGGAAAATGCTCATCATGGGACCTGAGACCTCCTGTGTCTGACAATAATCTACACGTAATAGTATCTCCTGGAGAATGTATGGGAGTAACACCGGTGGTTGGTTTCTATTATTCCTCCTCAAGGAATACAAGTTCTGCATAGTTTTCCCCAAAAGACAGGTCCCACCCTTGTAACCTGGGGAAAGAACTTGCAACTTCTGCAATTTTAATTTTTATTATTTTATTATTTTTTTTGCAATTTTTATTTTAAAAATCACTTAATGTTCAGAAATCCTAGCTGTTTGTTATTTAGTTTTTACAAAAGAATGGGGGAGTGGTAAGGAATGCCCTCCCCTGAGGCAGCCAAGCGAGGTATGACTAGATATATGCAATTCCTACAAGCCACCCTCCTGCAGAAAGGTAATGGATTGAGTCAAACTAGTTAAACTACCTTTATTTGCACTCTTTTCTGGAACTATTACCCCACTCCCTAGGTGAGATTTCACTGTGGGCAAAACCTATGGGTTCATCCCATTACTAAATGAATCATACTTCCTTCAGGATACAGAATCCTACCTGGACAGAGGGCCATAAATTATACAGACACCTGACTACTGAACAATGTTGCATCTGATAAGGAGGGAAAGGCAGTGGTCTCTGACGTTTGTTCTTAAGGATCAGATCACAGTCTAGTCAGAGAAGGGAATCTACCTTCATTTGGACAGACATCCATGGTTGCTCCTTCTCAGATTCCTCTGCAATCTTTTTTATCCTCCTCTAGTCTAGAGGTTCTGTCAGGGTATGATTACCAGCGCATCCTAATCTCTTTCCTTGCACAAGTTCATGTATGCCTTCAACTACCATCAGATGGCTCCCAAGCCATCTGCACTCTAAGTTCTCTTGAGCTCCAGGTCTATTCCTGCTACCTAGACATCTCCAATTAAATCTCTCACAAAGACCCCAACTCAATACATCCAAAACATAAATACTCATCCTCTAGACACCAAAACAAAAGCAAACAAAAATTTTCTTCCTGTGTTCCATATCCCAGTGAATGATACCACCATCCACCCAATGCCCCCAAGCCTTCATCTTATACATCTCCTTCAACCTCTACCTCCAACAGATCACAATGGCTTATCATTTCTATCACGTCTCTTAAATCTTTTCAGTTCTTTCTTTCAGGGTAGTAGTCCCTCTACCCTGACCCAGTCTACAATCATTTCTTGGCTGGCATATATCAGCTTTCAAACAATTTTTTCCTTTCCTTGTCCTCTAATATAAATTATTGGATTGCAGAAAATCTGACTCTTCACATTCCTTCTGTATTACCCCAGTCGTCCACCAATCCTATGATGGCTTTTGACTGCCCTCAGCATACAGTCAAATACCTCAACCCTGTTAAAAGGCAGACTGTCATGCCCCACAACAAACAATTATGATTCCACAGATTGTAGAAGGAACCTAGAAAATCACTTTTTAAATAAATACTCCAACTGATCCCAACACAAGTGTCTATGATTCTCATTTTGAGGAACATTTTTAAAAATTCTAGGAGGGTGCTGAAAAATATTGGCTGAATATTAGCTAAGTCTAATTCATTTCCTTCCAAAATATCAATAACTGTCCAGTAATCAACTTCTACATTCTGACTTTAAAGTGAGGAAACATTAACAGATGGCTACTTCTGATAAGTGTTGACAGCTTAAACCCAGTGTTAATTTTCAGCCAAATATCAAGAGCTAATAATTCTCTAAAGCTCTCTATGATGTTAACTACTGAACTACATAATATCCCAATAGCTTCTGGGGTTTCTAAGAGTTAATGCACTCTGTGTTTTCATAAGACAGACAAGTATTAACTAAGGGGATTGATATGATCGATAAACCAAGGTCACCACTTACCTGGCTGCCTGTTTCTTAATTGCCTAATGTAAACTCTAGATCAGAAATCTTGAGATGACTTCAAAGTGTTCATCATTCAAGATCTAACCCTAACACTTAGCAGTGCACGAGATAACCATTTGGGCTGAGGTTCTTAGTCTAGGTTTCAGTGCAATAGTTGGTGGCTATACCACTTATATCTGAAGAATATGCTCACACAGTGAAAGTGCTTACTAGAATGGGAAAAGACCCCCTATATAGACCAAATAAAAAAGTAAAAAATACACACAGAAGAGCTATAAATTGCTTAAATGTGCAGTCAGCTACTACCAACTTTGTCAATTAGCTGCTAGCACATCCCCAAGTTTACCTTCTTACTCATGAATTTTTTTAAATATTGAAATAAAAAAAACTGTACTTAATTGCAAGTGCTGTAATTAGAATCTTTAATTATAATTTAGATCTGCAACTTTCTTTGGACAATTACACTAGTTAATGATTCTGAGACAGCAGTGTGTGTGTGTGTGTTTGCTCTTTTGCTTCTTAATTCTTTTTGCTAGGCTGCTTTTTCCTCTCAGGCTAATGTCATAACAAATCTACATCACTGACCTGCACAGGAGGACTTAGGAGTTTAAGTCTTGCTACTGAGTATGCACACTGCATAGAAATAAGAGTATTAGCTAAGCTACCAAAAGTGAAATTAAATTTATTCTTTACTGTTTTCCCATTAACAAATTTCTTCTGTAAGGCATGAATTAGTTATCTTCATATCCACTTTTATGTGTGGGTAATAATAATGTGGGTATCTTGTACCTCTGCATCATACTAAATTTCTTTCTCTTTAGAATCGCACATATAAGTTTCATTCCTTGACCTGGCCATCCATACTAACATATATTCAAACTTTTCCTCATTATTTGTTTTGCTTTCCAACAAAAGTAATATCAAGATTGGAAATCAGTCCATGTGAGCACCGTGAGGTCCAAGTCATTTCTCTTCACAAAATGTACACATGTTTTTAAATTGAGCTCTGTCTTCCCTAATATATTTATAATATGAGTAAGTGTGTGTGTTTGTGTGTGTCTGTGTTAAATGTGTATATAAATTACTCAGCTTTCATTTTCTTCTCTAGATTTGGACACATATCAAACAGCAGCTGTTGCATGGTCAAACTACCTCTTGACTCCCCCTCAAAATCCTCCTCATATCACACATTATTAGGTACACCTATTATTAGTGAATTGCCTCTCAGCTCCAAGTCCACCCTCCTTTCCCCTTCTTTGTGACACAGGAGAAGGGCTCTGTAAACAGTGCTCCTTCACCAGCTCACACAATATTAGGCTTTGCCATTAGAAGGTGCTGAAGGGATACTGCCATGTCATAGCAAGGGAAGAGGGCTTTTCTTTCTGGTTCTCTTCCTGGTTCAGGTGCACTGTCATTCTCTGACACAGTTTCAAAGGACTGCTGAGCTGTGAGTTGTCAGCCAGCAGGCAGGATATTCCTCTGACCAGCTTCAGCATGTACCCTCATATGTTTCTTCACCAGCAGGACGTGCATACTCCTCTAACCATAAAGTCCTCTCCAGTGAGCTCTAAGTCTTGGCCTTAGGGGAAGGACTCCTTTACAAGTCCTGAGTTCCTTCCTTGTTCATGATGCTTCACCCCAGAAGCAGATGCTGCCCTCTGCATCTGCTAAATCTATATTGCTTAGAGTCTTCTTTTACATTTTTATTTAACCATCTTGTACTAATCTATAATTCATTTTATGAGATTTTCCCTGTTCTAATTACCGTTATGGATCCTTTCCTCTAACTGGACTCTGATGATAGAGTAAGTAACCCAGTTAGTGGTCTTGCAACTAATTAGACTCCCCCCAACCCAACTATTGGTAAGACTGAGTAAACAAGGTGCATAAAGATGGAAATAAAGTAGAAAATTTGACATGACCAAAGAGAATTCTATAGGATTATGTTAGGCTAGGTGATTCAAAGAAAATGTGTATTAGGAAAAAACGTCTAGGGCCTTCAAGCATCTCAAGAGCCTAAGAGATGTTAAATATGTATTTCATTTTAGGGAATTTCTCAATATACAAGTGCATGTGCTCACATACATACACACACATAATCCAAAATACATAAAGAAAACTAAAGAAATAAAAATAAGTGATTTTTTAATATTTAAATGTTGCCAAACACAATTCTACTCAACTTAATTCAACCTATATGGTTTGGAATATGAGTGCAGTTTCATATTTAATATAATGTGAGGTAGTGTCCCCCAAAATAAGAAAGCCTATCTTGAGCCTGTTAAAATTTCTTTAAATTCTTGGGCTAAAGTCACTGAAGACACCAACATTCTGAATTCAGTTCACAGATGAGTTTAAATTTGCTCTATTGCCAATGACTATATGCCTAACATGAGCTCCCACCTTTTTATTTTTATATATTTATTTTTGCATATAGCTTATTAATATTTATTTCAAATTTATTTCAAAATTACAGCAGCAGACAGGACACACAACTGCTAGACGCGTTATTGCCTGATCGTGACTGCTTCACTCAGACACGGTCCTGTCCCAGTTCTGGGACTTGTTGTCTTTAACCTTGAGTGTTCAGCTTCACACATCAGCATTCCCTGCTCTGGGCTGCAAATTGACATCCGTGGATTCCTTATGCTAAGCTTTAGTTCTTGCAGGAGAATTATAATGCTTTTTCCCATTTTCTTATTTGATTTTTCCCAGAATTTAGGATTTGTAAAAATATATAAATTTCCCATCAAATGCCTGGAAGAAATTCCTACATGGAAACACTAACTAAACGATCACAGTTTATTTTTATCTTCCCTTTTTTTAAAAAAAAAATCAGCTTTATCAAAGTATAATTGACGAAAAAAATTTAAGGTATTTGAAGCAATCATAGTGGTGATTTGATATACATAGTGAAAGGATTCCCTCTGTCTAGTTAATTAACATATCTATCACCTCATATCTATTTATTTATTATTTGTTTGTTTTTAGCAAGAACATTTAAGTTCTACTCTCAGTGAATTTCAATTATACAATACAGTGTTATCAACTATAGTCACCATGCCTTACATTAGATCCTCAGACCTTATTCATCTTGTAGCTAAAAGTTTATACCCTTTCACCGACCTTTCCCTATTTTCCCCACCCTTCAGCAGCTGGCAACCACTTATCTAACATCTCTCTTTATGACATTTTTATTCCACATGTCAGTGATGCAATGCAATATTTGTCTGGTTTATTCACTTAACATAATACCCTTGAGGTCCATCCACGTTGTCAAAAATGCCGGGATTTCACTCTTTCTCATGTGATATATATATCACATCATATTTCCATACCTTGGCATTGTGGAAAATGGTGAATAAAAAAAAAAGGAGTTCAGGGCTTCCCTGGTGACGCAGTGGTTGAGAGTCCGCCTGCCAATGCAGGGGACACGGGTTCGTGCCCCAATCCGGGAAGATCCCACATGCCGCGGAGTGGCTGGGCCCGTGAGCCATGGCCGCTGAGCCTGTGCTCTGCAACGGGAGAGGCCACAGCAGTGAGAGGCCCGCGTAAGGCAAAAAAAAAAAAAAAAAAAAAAAAAAAAAGGAGTGCAGGGAATTCCCTGGTGGTCCAGTGGTTAGGACTCTGTGCTTTCACTTCGGGGGTCCAGGTTCAACCTCTTGTGTCGGGGAACTAAAGATCCCACAAGCTATGCAGCACAGCCAATGCAAACAAACAACAACAATAACAAAATACCAGTATTGCAGATTTCTCTTGGGGATCCTATTTTCATTTTGAATATCTATACCAGAAGTGGATTACTGAATAATATGATAGCCCTATTTTTAATTTTTTGAGAAACCTCCATACTGTTTTCTATACTGATTACACCAATTTACAAGGCTGCTAACTGCACAAAGGTCCCCTTTTCTCCACATCATTGACAACATTTATCTCTTGCCTTTTTTAAAAACTATTTTATTGAGGTGTAGTTGATGTACAATATTATATGTTTCAGGTATACAACATACTGATTCACAGTTTTAAAGGTATACTCCATTTATAGTTATTATAAAATATTGGCTATAATCCCTGTGATGTGCTCTACAATATATCATTGTAGTTTATTTATTTTACACATAGTAGTATCTACTTCTTAATCTTGTACCCCTATCTTGCCCCTTCTCCCTTCCCTCTCCCCACCAGTAACCACTAGTTTGTTCGCTCTATCTCTGAGTCTGTTTCTTTTTTGTTATATTCACTAGTTTATTTTATTTTCTGGATTTCACATATAAGTTGATAAGTGATATCATACAGAATATCTTATCTTTTTGTTGATAGCCATTCTAACAGGTGTAAGGAGAGATCTCATCGTGATTTTGATTTACTTTTCTGTGATGATTATTGATGTTGAGTATATTTTCATGTACCTCTTGGTCATTTGTATGTTTTCTTTCAAGAAATGGCTATTCAGTTTTTATTCCTTATTTAAATTGGATTGTGGTTTTTGTTTTTGTTTTTTTACTATTGACTTGTACCAGTTCTTTATATATTTTGCATGCTACCCCCTTATCAGATACATAATTTGCAAATATTTTTTCCCATTCTGCAGATTGCCTTTTCATTTTATTGATGGTTTTTTGCTGTGCAGAAGCTTTCAGTTTGATATAGTCAGTCCTACTGGTTTATTTTTGCTTTTGGTGTCAAATTTTAAAACATCATCGCCAAGGCCAATGTCAAAGAGCTTATTCCCTATATTTTCTTCTATGAGTTTTATGGTTTCAAGTGTTACATTCAAGTCTTTAATCCATTTTGAGTTGAAGCTATCAGCTTTCTAAATTTTTCAGTGATCCCAAAGAATGGTCAGAACAAAGAAGAGGAGGATTAGTTTAATCCATTATCACCAGTGGAAAAAAGTATCTTCATATATTTTTCCAAAAATATAACTGTTTGTCTAAATCCCTCAAATAACAAACAATTGCATGTCTAGAGAAAGCATATATGAAGATATGTTTACTTTTGATTTTTTCAGGTAAAAGAATTCACTCTGCAAAATGAACAAACAAAAAAACTTTAGCATGGTAACTGTTAGTATTAATATTCACTACACAAAATCTAAAACATTGAAAACTGATATTTTGGGGTCTTATATCATTTGCCTTTCTGTTTTGGCTGGTGATAAAACACAATAGCTAACCATATAAGATCATAATTTATATAATATTCTAATTTTTCAATGTAGTGCTTGACAAAATTCTGACTCTGCACTTGACTCCACATAGAGGTTAGGTGCTCATTCTCACTGTCTCTAAGATAGGGAGCATTTATTAAGACAAGCTTCACAGAAATATTATCTTTAGTGCCAACCAATAATGTTTGGGATTACTCTTACTAAAAATATGTTTCTGTGATCTTTTCAAGTTTGTGTACACTGAAATTAACCTATGGAAAGAGGAGGATTAATATTTCAGATCATGATATAGGATACTGCAAGGGAGGAGGAGAGTTATGTTGAAAAGTGTGATTTTTTCCTGTGGTTGCAGAATTGTAGCTAATGCCTGAAGTTGGGGGGGAAAAAGCACTTAAATCTTCACATTCTAATTTGAAAGAACTTCAAAGATCAGCAGTGTTTGGTATCAACCACCTTCCCAAAATTGGGGGTCATCACCCCTCTTCCACTTTACATCTTCAGCCATCCAGGTTAATGTAAAAAAGAACTATGAGGTCAGAGAAATGGCTCTGGGTGGAAGAAAAACTGATTTTTTAGTGATAAAAACCAGCGTATCTGCTCCCTACAGGAAAGTTAGGGAGGTCCCAATAAAATGGATAATTATGGGAATGTAAATTGGTACAGCCACTATGAAAACAACATGGCCGTTCTTCAAAAAACTAAAAATAGAGTTGCCACATGATACAGCCATCCCACTCCTAGGTGTATAAGTGGAAACAAACAAAAACTCTAATTTTAAAAGACACATGCACTCCAGTGTTCATAGAAGCATTATTTGGAATAGCCAAGACATGGAAACAACCCAAGTGCCTGTCAATAGGAAATTGGCTTAAGAAGATGTGGTATATAAGTACAATGGAATATTACTCAGCCATAAAAAAGAATGAAATATTGCCATTTACAGCAACATGGATGGACCTAGAGAATTTTATACTTAGTGAAGTAACTGAGACAGAGAAAAACAAATAATGTATTATATTACTTACATATGGAATCTAAAAAATAATACAAATGAATCTATATTCAAAACAGATATAGACTCACAGACATAGAAAACAAACTTAAGGTCACCAAATGTGGGGGGGCAGGGGAGGAGGGGTAACTTAGGAATATAGGATTAACAGATACAAACTACTATACATAAAATAGATAAGCTATAAAGATTTACTGTATAGCACAGGGAATTATATTCAATATCTTGTAATAATCTATAATGGAAAATAATGTGAAAACAAAATAACTGAATCAGTATGCTGTACACCTGAAACTAACACAATATTGTAAATCAACTATACTTCAATAAAAAAAATTGGCTAATATTGTTAATGAGCATCTGCAAAAAAGGAAAACCTTTAGTTTTTGTGTGTTTATCGATGTGGAAAACCTGCACACTTATCCTTCCCCTTGGGGTATCAGATAAAGGGAAGAAATTGGGAAGAGATGACATGATGGAGAAAGGCCAGGCAAAGCAGGGACAAGGGCATCTCCTCTAATTCTCATTCCCTGACCATAAGGAAGGTGGATGAAAAATAATTTCTACAAAAAAAACTTTTATAATAGAGCACTGTAGATAGCAGTAGAAGTGGAAGACGGATTACTAAAATTCTTATGCTTAACTAAGGATTTATCAATGATGAATCTAGTGCACTGATTTCTAACCCAACAGACTAATTTACCTCTTCTACTGATCTCATTTTAAAGAAAAATAAAGACCAGTTCCATAGAATTCAAGAATGTTAAGATTCTAGTTTTCTTTAGATTAATTTATATGTATGAGTGTATGTAGTGTATTTATGTAGCTAGGATGACAAGAAATCCACCTTACTCAATGTTAATAGAAGGTTTCCATTCGTAACACCGACCATAACCACAACCTGTGAGAAGCAGTTATGTATGAAACTGCCCCAGACGTATGGAAGTCAAGCAGGGGCCTTAATCATAAAAAATGGTTCGGGCTTCCCTGGTGGTGCCGTGGTTGAGAGTCCGCCTGCTGATGCAGGGGACATGAGTTCGTGCCCCGGTCTGGGAAGATCCCACATGCCTCAGAGCGGCTGGGCCCCTGAGCCATGGCTGCTGAGCCTGAGCATCCGGAACCTGTGCTCCGCAATGGGAGAGGCCCGCATACCAGGTTCTCAGTAATATCATTACTTTTATTTAAACAATTGTTTGCCACACTGCAGCTGGGTAGAAAATTTTGAAAATAATATAAAATATAAAGGGTTAATCTGAACACTCAAGTTAGAATGGTGCACACAGATATAAGCAGATTAACAGCCTTAACTCTCCATGTATTTGGGCAGACTAAATAGGCATGAGACAGATCCAGAATCTATAACACTAAAAATACGTGTTTATTCTACATTACCCCCCAAACTTCCCATTATATGCAGTAAAAATACTGTTTAATGAAAAACTCACCATATCTGTATCTGAGACAGGGCCAAAACTGGTCACATAGATGTTAGTGAAGACTTCAGTAATACTGTCTGGTGTAAGAAAAAGAGATTGAATATAGATATTATATAATGAGAACCACAGGAGAGAGAAGGGGTCAAGTACATGGCATGGTTAGAAATTTCTGTGATATTTGGGAATATTTCATTTTTGCTTTCTTTTCAATGTTCACAACCAACAAAAATAGTTGTATTGCTTAATTACTTCATAGGGTCTTACAATCCTAAATGTTAAATGCTTAGAAGGATTATGACATTCTAATTTGGAAACTATACCTGACTAGAGCATTTTGTTTCAGCACACTGCTCAGAATGAATAGTTTCTCAGAAACTATCTTAAATGTACCACCAGTACGGAAAATAAAGTACAGTTAGTATGGTTACTGTTTGATACAGTCCTGTAATTGACCATTAAACCAAATATTTCAAATGGTATTTCATGATGGTAGAGATTTAGTTTGTAGATTGTAAATTAGTGTATCTTCTCAATAAAGCACAAACACATTGTTAATCATTATAAATAAAAATAATTCATATTTTATAAAAAGCTTTATCATTCAGTAACATAAAAATAAAAGCAAATAACATTCATTAATCACAAGGATTACTTCCAAACAAGCTTGCCTTTACATGTGTCTAAGAATGCCTAAACCGCAAAGATTAAATTGAATTAGATTTGAAAGTTATGTAACTTATAAAGTGCAGCAAAATTAACTAGATTGCTTTATTAACCAGGTGATTTAGATCTTTGATTTAAAATAAGCCAAATGGCAATTGGGGGAAAACTCAAAGGAAAAATGTAAAACTAAAACCCTTTCAGTGTTCTTATAAGAAAAAAGTACATCATTAATTTCTACCATCATAAACTTAATGCCTTAACTGCTAAGTGTCAAATGTGTAATTCTACACAAACAATATCATGAAATATTTTAATATTATACTGAACATTAATTCACAACCATGAAAGAGACAGTAAACTGATTCTGGAATATTGTAACACTAAAGCAAAAATAAAAACTAAAAGGATTTTGAAATAACAGAGTAGACTGAATGCTTACTCTTAAAAGGACTTGAAATGTAATAATCTACATGAGAAATCTATGAGATAGATTCTCTGTTATCATCCCAATATATGTGTACACTGATGTACGGAAAGTTAAGGAAATGTGCCCCATGACCCACACTCCATTGAGTGGATAGAGCCAGGTTCTAGGAACCAAGCACTCTGGCTCCTGAGCCCTCAGGGTAAACAAAGCACTGTACCACAGTCAAGAATAAATTTAAAACTAAAAGTGTTTTCTTATCAACTACATATTTCTGTTCACCACAATACTCTGTGCCAAAAGCACACTTATGGTATTCCAAATAAATATATGCCTTCAACTTTGTTATTTTGTATACTATTTTATTCCAAAAAATGGTATTCGTGAAATTTTGTTATAAAACTCATTTGAAACTCATTTCTAAAGTTAATTCTCAGCTGCCACCTGCCCCCAAACACCTGCACAAGGTCTCCTTCATAGCTATACAATTTGTGCAGTCACATAGGTCCCTGTGCTCAGAAAAGTCCCATGCCTTGTCTAATGTTCTGTTTTTGCTTCCTTGAAATTCTTCATTATGTTTTGCATAAAGGGCCATGCATTTCCATCCTGGACTGGGCTTCACAAATTATGTAGTTGGTCCTGGATCTGAATTATATATGTTCTTTTCCTCTTACTCATACAAAATCAATCGTGCTCTCACATTTATTCAATAAACAATTGAATAAAACGTTAGTCACTATAGATATTGGTTTAAAATATTCCAAGAGAGAGAAATTAAGATGTTATTGTAGTCTTCATCCAAATAGAGGCAAATGGAATTTATTCTCCTTAATCTGGGTTTGTAAAGTTAGAAAAGAGAGTTGATACAAATACATGAATCTATTCATGCTAAGGACCTGAAGAATATACACTTACACACTAAATGGCAAGTAAAGAGTAAAGGAGAATATGATCATCCTAGTGGCTGCAATGAGGTGCCAACTAAGAATCTAAAGAGAGAAAAATAAAATTACCCTCAAAGCTCTAAATAGTAAGAACAACACCTCAAGACAGAACAGAGATATGCGAAGTTACCTTAAAGAAAATAATTTCAAAGTTTATGGACTTCATAAACACAGTTAAAGAATGTATGCATTTCAAGGAATATTTTCCTGCTATGCATATTCAGAAAAAGTAGAGGAAAATAAAGTGTCCCTAAAACTAGAGATTATAGTGTTACAAAGGCAGCTTACACCCCTGTGAAAAAGTTAGTTGCGTACAGTCACTGCTGCTGAGAGATCCAGTAATCTGAAGTCTGGAATATTTACTGAATTTAGAGACCTGGGAGCCATTAGTAAAATAATGTGTGCAGAGGCCAGCTTGAAGTGAGGGAACTGAGAGAAGAGGAAGAGCCTGAGTGATTTTAAACAACCTTTGAGAAGTTCAACTGTGAAGGGAAAGAGGACTCCAGCAACAAGGGAAGGTGGGGGAAAAGAAACAGTTTTTGTTTGCTTGTTTAAGGTGGAAGATAGTAAAGGATCTGGCAATGCAGATGGAAGAGACTAAGGGAGCCCCTGAATATTCAGCAGACAAGATCGGTGAAAGAGGAATATTCCTGAGTAAGCAGGGAGTGCATTCATTAAAAGAGATTGACATTATATACGTGGAGGGAAGAAGGAGGAGGGAATATCCTTAATTATGTCGGGGTGAGAAGACAGAATGTTGAAATAAATGGAAGTAGGTTTTTGGGTCTAGTGGCAGGAAAGTTCCTGGAGAGGAGAGAAATTCTGAGTTACGTGAAAATATCTGTGCATTATTTTTATTATAATAGAGGATGATTCCAAGTCAAAAATTTGATAGTATAATTATATTAATAACATTTACAATAGTATACATCCATAGAAGACCACTGTAGCATCTGCTGCCAGTTCTTTGCCCATAGCCCCTTGACAATCATGATTCCTCTACATCAAGGGTCCCCAACCCCCAGGCCGTGGACCGGTACCGGTCTGCAGCCTGTTAGGAACCGGGCCACACAGCAGGAGTTGAACGGCGGGTGAGCGAGCGAAGCTTCATCTGCCGCTCCCCATCACTCCCCATGGCTCGCATTACCTCCTGAACCAAGCCCTCACCAGTCCATGGAAAAACTGTCTTCCATGATACTAGTCCCTGGTGCGAAAAGGTTGGGGACCTCTGCTCTACATACTGGGATGTTCTGCTGCAAGCTCCTGTGATTCTCTGCCTGAGGGCTTTTCCTGGCTGTGCAGGGCAGGGTGTAATTGCAGAAAAGTTTGTGATCCTGGGAACAGCCATCAACCAACAATGGACGAGAGTTGGAGGAACTATAACTCAGCTTTCTCTCCCTCTCAGTGGAGACAACCTTAAGTCATACTCTACACCCTTTCCCAGATGACTTCAGTGGGAGGAAACTACAACTGTCCCCAGCGGTAACCTGCTCATCATGGTACCCTGCTTTGGCTGGCTGTCCTCCCTTCCCTGTATCACTTTGACCTCCTTCAGCTAGTGCCCCCTGATATCCCTTCCCAGATGATTGTGTATCTTAGAGTCTGCTTCTGTGAGAAGCCAAAGCCAACTACAAACATCATTCACATACTCTAAGAAGAAAAAAAAAGATAATAATTAAGGAGTCAGGAAAGATATTAATTGTATTAAAAGATATTAATTAATTGCAGCTAACCATCCAAGCAATAAGCTATATTGTCCTCACCCCTGTAATTTAGATATAACACTATTACTGATAAAGGCACACACTCATAAGATGGAGAGTAAAATCAAACTGTAAATGACATCCCTTCAAGATGATGTGGATGTTAATAATTTTGCTCACCATGTGTCATAAATAGGATGTCATGCACATTTTTTTTTCTTTTTTTTTTTTTTTTGCGGTACGTGGGCCTCTCACTGTTGTGGACTCTCCCGTTGTGGAGCACAGGCTCTGGACATGCAGGCTCAGCAGCCATGGCTCATGGGCCCAGCCACTCCACAGCATGTGGGATCTTCCCGGACCGGGACATGAACCCGTGTCCCCTGCATCGGCAGGCAGACTCTCTACCACTGCGCCACCAGGGAAGCCCTCATGCACATATTTTAAGACAAGTTAGCCATTGCTGTTTTGCTTTACTCTCTCAGCAGCAACAAAGACATTTTGCTTCCTGGGATGATTTCTCTTAACACCTACATGTGCCATTTGTCATCAGTCAAGTTCAGTAAAGTCAGCAAATACTTCACCGACTTTTGTGTATATGGCACTTAGTGTTCCCTATTAAAAGTTGAAAACTTGGAATCTGATAATATAATTTTTCACCATTCCACCACAAAAGAATTGCTGCCCCTTATCCAATATCTTCCTCCCAGTAGACACGTAACACGTGTTTGATAAATACAGGGCGCATAAAATCAGGAAGAGTTAAGACCAATAATAAAACCAATATGAATTGTGTTTTCTTACAATCATTTTTCATGATAGTTCTAAGTTTTGGTCTTTGATTCTTTGCAATGATTTAGAAACATGAAATATAAACATATATTGAATACATGAAATTTCCTCTCAGTGTAAGACTCCTGGTGCTTTTAAATTTTTGAATCTTTATATATTCTGTTTGTTCTTGTAGTTTTGTTTATTTACTTTGATTTTTTTTCCTACTAATGAAAATGCATTGATTTAAAAAGTATAGCACATTTGGGGATCCAAAACAAGAATCAAGGTGGCTGTATGTTTATGGACAGGACACAAAGTCCTCAAAGGATAAACTAAACATACCCCATCATGACAGTCACTGATTATGGGTTACAAATGACTCTGACTTTGAAATCACTGGAGGGTTTATCTATCCCCCAATAATGTTTGGGACTGTTCTGGCCCTTAGAACCATCACCAGGTAGAAAATTTGTAGTACCTTCTCTTTCTTTGAAATGTCTTTCTTCAGTACCAAATGATTCAGCTTGCTCTGGTGAGGAAGCTGAAGACACACCTCTCTCCCCAAAGCACTAGTAAAGGAAATCAACTAGGAAAGCGAAGAGGAGACTGAATGCACATTGATTCCCATGGATTTAGTGGGACCATTTGGTTCAATTAACAAATAGCTACTAAGAGTTTACTAAGTATTGTCCAGAGACATCCCTGCCTGACAGACAAGGGAGAGAATGTTTTCAAAGGGAAGCTGTTAGTGGTGCCAGAAGCAATTTATGTTCCTCAAGGTAACATTTCATCAAGACATTGCTACATGCTCAGTGTGGGACTCTGACAGGGGAAAGAATGAAGATGTTCTCAAAGATCTCACTTTTACTATCACAGGTTAGATTTTCTTTTGAGGAGATTCTAGTGACCCCATTCCATTTCAAGTTGTTAAAGATGGCATCCAGAGCACACGGGATACCGTAGAACTCTAAGAGTTCAAAGGTTAGTCTGAGCACAGGCTATTACATATCTAGTATCCCTGGGTTAGTTAGAAACTTGGAGCTTATTAATCACCAACCTGAAATCCTATGCTGTTGTCTAAGTACTGATAGAAACCAGCTTAACAACTAAGTTATGAGAATTTAAAAATAAAAACTATGCTGATATAAATTTACATTTTGCTCCCCAAATACATATTAATAAAAGATGATTCTCATGTCCAATATATATAAGGATAAGCTTTTACCTTTTTAAGATAATGAATTATTTTATAAATCAACATAAATTGAGCATTCTTAATGCACTAAGAACTACAATTCACATATATATGTGTGTGTGTGTATATATATATTACTAATACAAAGGATTGAAAAAATTCCACTATATTAATTTCCTTTCTTATAAAAAAGATGCATAAGTTAAAGCTTGCTAATTTCTTTTTTTTTCTTTTATGACCTTTTCATCATCCTCACAAAATACTGCTGTGGACAGCGATATTTCTGTTTACTTTGCAAAATAATTTTTCAGTTCTTTCTTTTCTATTTTGTAGAAGGAAAGCATTTAAATGTCATAGAAGTATAGACATTGAAAACACTAAATTTCAAAAGCTGATACAGGCCATGGCTTCAATATTCAAATTTCTGCCTCCTCTGTTTCTAGTCTTGGTAAAAGTCGCCATCATTTTGTCAGTTGTCAAACTTCTAGTCTCAGGCTGAACTTCTTACTCATATCCAGCATTTTAATTGTTGACTGGGTTCTGTTGATTATATTTCCTACATCGTTCTTGACTTTCCCTTCTCTCTCAATCCTCACTGGCAATGACCTCTGGACTGGCCTCTTTTAGTTTTCCCGCTTCTAGTCTCACCAACTCCTCCTACATACCCTCCATGACACTGTTAATAATAAATCACGTGATGTCTCTTCTCTGATCAAATTTTTCTCAATGACTCTCCCTTGCCTAAAGATCAAGTTCGAAGATCACAGCATAGCACATCAAACCCTTCATGATCTTTGTCTCCTTTCCATCCTGATCTAGCGCTGTCCCACACTGTATACCTTAGCCATACTCAACTCCATGTTATTCTCCTTCATTCTTTTTCAGGCAGGGGGGTGGTGCTTTCTCTTTCCTCTACATAAAATGCCCTCTCATTTAATCCTTGTTCTTAAAAAATAAGTTCAAATAACACTTCCTCTTTGAAGTTGTCCTTGCCATCCCTGAGTATTTAATTAGTCTTTGTGTTGGTTCCAGAAATATTTACTTCTTCAAATGAAATAATCAAATCATATTGTAACTTCTAATGCATGAGGAGTTGTTAAATGGTTGTGCGTTTCCCCACTCTACTCACCACTCAACAGTGCCCAGAACTTTGTTCTATGTGCGTAATATGGAGCAACATAGATTATGACAGAATGATAATCACAGAAGATTATGGTCAAGGATAAGGCCCTACCAATCCTGTCACACTCAAATATGAGATAAAGTATTATCTTTACACCTATGGATAACCTGAAATAAATTACATGTAGCAAAAGTATTATGATGATAAAGTGCTGAATTACATTAAACATATAGGGAAAAAATTTAAGGCACGGTTTTAGATTCAGATGCTAAAAACATAAGATCATTTGCCTTTATTTCTAATAGAGTTCAGTTCTCATATTCAACAATCCAACATTTTTCATCTACAACATCCTAAAGGTAAATGCATGAAGAGCCTTGTTGGCAATATTACAAACCTTTGCTATCTTTCCCTGAATCTCTTGGATCAGCTTCAAAAAGAAATTCTGTACTTATAAAATGGAGCTAACTGATATTCTAATTTGATGATAGTATTAATTTCTTCTTAAAAATAAATTTGGCCCAAATTAGTATAAAAGGAAAAAATAAATCTCCTAAAGTAATTAACTTTATCACCCATCACTGGATGCTGTTTCCTGACAGTGTGTATATTGGAAAATGTTATGATTACTTTACACCTAACATGTAATTAGGAACTTTTAGAAACTTTATGTAGCAACCCTTAAATACCTGTCTTATCTGTTGAATTCCCATTGTGTGATAATAAAAGGAACTTATTACCTATTAAGCATTTACTATATGCATGGACTGGGTTAAATTTTTTTATATAATTTCATGATCACCCTGTGAACTGTGAATAATTGTATTCATTTTATCTCATCCAAATTCAACAGCTACTTAGAGAGCTGTACTGAAACATTTTTTGTGACTTAAAAATCCCATGCTAATAACTATTTCAATAATAAAATGTCATTCAAAAACACAACCATTAGAAGAATTTTTCATTTAGTTTAAGATTATTTGGTATCTTTAGTGCCAGTATAATCACATCATATATATATATTATTACACACTTGCCATGCACCAGTCTCAAGTTATATATTTGAGGAGATAAAATAATGTAGAAATAATAATAAAGAAACCTACAATCCAGTTAAATAGTTGGTGCTGGTTTTATAAAACATGATGTCATTTCAACTTTTCATTCCATCATATACGTGATGTAATATGTATATGTTACATATTAGTATGTATTATATACACCTAAATATATATATATATGTATATGTGTTTATGGTTTGTTTATATATGTATTATATATTGTTGTGTGTGTATACATATATGTAATAATATGTGATTTATATGTATATATTTGTGTGTATGTGTATACACATACCAATATATAAATTTTGGTGTTGAACTGTCCCATATTTAAATCAAAAGCCTTATATCACTCTATCTTAAATATGGAACTTCTGAAGAGGGCTACATGTAGAAAGATACTGATAAATGGATAAATAAATTTTCTTTCTTTCCTCTTGTTTTTCTTCCTTCAAAAAATGATAATTGAGGGACTGATTGTTATACTACATAATACACTTATATAAAAAACAAATAAAGAACATAGTATGTAGCCATCATGGTCTTTCAGGGGAAAGAAACAAGTAAATAGATGACTGTCTACAAAGCATGTGTAAATGGTAAAAATAATCAATCATACCAAGCGGTGATGTCAGGAGGTAGGAGGTGGTTGATGGTAAGAAGAGGAGTGACTCTGAACCAAAACTGGGGTGTCGGAGAAGGCTTCTCAAGCCATCCTTTTATTTATAATGCATGCTTCTTTTTAAATTTTTAAAAATTTTAAAAGTTGTTTTAGTTTGCTCTCAGAACCTTTCCCTTTTATCATTTCAACTCATTTGATTACATGGTCTCATAGTTGAAAGAAAGAAGGAAAGAAAGAAAAAAAGAGAGAGAAAGAAAGAGAGAGAGAGAGGGAGGGAAGAAGGGAGGAAGGGAGAAAGAGCTAGCTAGCCATTAACTGTAATGATTATTAATTCTTATGATAGGTCCCTTTGATGCAATTTTAGGAGAACTAGAGTTCTAATTAGGGAGAAATCTTAAGAAAGTAGATTACAGCATAGCGTTTGGACCTCAGAGTGAGGACAGAAACACAGCAGAAGGAACTTAACAGAAAAGATTCACTAGATGCAGGAGATAAATGAAAGGTTGAAAAAAAAAGATAACTGTGAAATTAAAGTGATAGTAGAATTCTTTGGTGGTCTTTTAAAGTTGTTTTGGATGCTACACCTAGATCTGGTCAGAAAATACTCAGTTTAATGCAAGTTCCCAAACTCAGTCTCCTTTGTGATTCATAACATTATTTTACTTTGTTCTAGATCTGTCCCTGAATCCTAATTATGTCTATATACTGTTCAGAACATTAAAATATTTTATTTTAGACATTTACTACTATATAAGAAGTAGAGATATGAGAAAAAAAAATTTTAAGGGCTTCAAATGCTTGGCTCATTTATTTATTTATTTATTTATTTATTTATTTATTTATTTATTTATGGCTGTGTTTGATCTTCATTTCTGTGCGAGGGCTTTCTCTAGTTATGGCAAGCGGGGGCCACTTTTCATCACAGTGCGCGGGCCTCTCACTATCGCAGCCTCTCTTGTTGCGGAGCACAGGCTCCAGACGCACAAGCTCAGTAGTTGTGGCTCATGGGCCTAGTTGCTCCGCAGCATGTGGGATTTTCCCAGACCAGGGCTCTAACATGTGTCCCCTGCATTAGCAGGCAGATTCTTAACCACTGCGCCACCAGGGAAGCCCGAGAAATTTTTTTACACTCAAAATTTTTAGTCAGAATATTTGAAAAAAAAAATATATATATATATATGTAATAACATTCAACACTCATGCATGAAAAACTGTCCTTTCAAGTATAGTGATCACAGACCGTATTTGAAATAATAAATTAAATTTACTCTTTTTTTAACACGTCTATTAGAGCATAATTGCTTTACAATGGTGTTAAATTTACTCTTTAATAATCTATAGTATACTTTTAATTTCTCTGCTCTGATCATATATCTTCCATAAAATATTTCAATGCAAATAATCACGTTGCTTCATTCCTTTTTTGATTTGCATTTAAATTTTATTCTTTTTCCTTCTCTGCTCTAATACACTGTTATGAGCATTTGATTTTTCCCCACTGTCCTAAATTCAGTTTCCAGCACCACGTCCTATAACAGTATTCATTATACAAACTTGTAGGTTGATACATTTGGGGTTTTACCACAAAATGATTCCCACTTTGTCCACCCTTACTTGTTCCTGCCATTCCTGGTAGTCTTTGAAACTGCAGTTTCAGCTCTCCAGGCAGTTTTAAAAGGCAGCTGTTGTACAATCCCAGCTAATAGATCAAAGAGATTCACCCCATGTTTGCCTTCACTGAGCTCAGAACGTGGAACTCTCAGCCTTTTGCTATAAGGGCAGAGAAACGTTGATAAATGAGCCTTTATACCTCATGCAAGAAAAACACATACAGTTTATAGTCACAGGGGCAGTTATAGCTAAATCAAGGCATTTCACTTGTGCCCAATACGTCTCACCCCCAGCTCTCCTGTTTGTAAGGAACTGACATTATTTGTCTGAACTGTTGGGTCTCGGTAGTTTGCTTTTATTTGTGACTCACCGAAATAGTAAGCAAGCTACATAATTGATTTTTCCTTTGGTCTTCCCAGAAATAATAATGTTTGCTTCTTTTCTCAGTGTGAAAGTTTTTATGAATCCCATCTGTAAATGTTCACAAGAATATAAATCTAATACAGAAATGAAATACATCATTTTCAGAAAATATTGTGGCAGTTCTCTTTAGTTCCTAAGAATATATCACCACAGAAAGAGAAGAACTGAGACTGCCTTTTGCCCATGTAAGAAAAATTCTAGACAGATTTTTTAGACTTATTTAGTCAGGTAATTTCATCCATTGTCCATTTCCATTGACTGCACAGTACTTGTCTCTGTGTGGCCAGAGAACAATGAAGCCAGATCACTACTAAGGCTCCCTAACAAGGGAGACAATTTTCTGCAATCAAGAAGGCTGTGGGCATCCATATTGATTTTGGAGAATGGCTGGAGCAGAGTGCCTGGATCAGACAAGTTAATGGGGAATGCATAGGCAGAGCCAGACCTAGATCAAGCTGTAAAGTAAAAGAAGTTTTTCTCTGAAAGGTCATATTATCTTTTCACACCTAACTATTTTCTTTGACCAGTAGAGTTGTCCCCATAGCCCTCAAAGGTTCAACAATCACTTATTCAGCACCAGCTGGGTGCATATCATTTTCACAGTGCTGTGGAGGTTACAAAGAAGTATAAGGGAGTTCACTGTTCTTTTTTAAGTGCATAAAACAAAAAGCCACAAATTGTAAAATAATAATACTCATTACATTTATTACAATGCTTGCTGATGCTTAGGCTAAAACCTTGTAATTATCTTTGTTTTTTCTCTTTCACACCCACATCCAATCCATCTGGAAAACTTGGTTCTATAATATATCCAAAATCCTGCTACCTGTCAAGATCTTTACTGCTACCACCTTGGTCTAAGCCACCACCATCTCTCACCTGGATAACAATGGTCTCCCAGCTTCCACCTCTGCCCTGATACAGTCTATTTTCATTATATATCACTGAGAGTGGGTCTTATAAAACATGAGAAAATGGAATCATGCCATACCACCACTTGGAATTCTGAAAAAACTCCCCATTTCACTCAGAGTAAAACCAAAGCTCCTATAATGGCCAACAAAGTCTTAAGTGATGTAAGCCATCCTCTCTATTATATATCTAACTTCATCTCTCTCTATCAACTCAGCCTGCTTGTTCTAGACATACTCCCACCTTAAAGCCGTTGAACTGACTACATCCCTCCCCATCCTAGAATGCTATTTTCCCGGCCATCCATATATGTAACTCCTCTTTAAATCCTCATAGAAATGTCAACATCTCATCTTGCCTTCAGTTTTCCCAATACTCACTTCCCTGCTCTACTTTTATTTATTTATTTTGATTTTCTCCATAGCATTCATCACTTACTGTCATACTACATAATGTACTTCACTATGTGTATTTATTTCTGCTCTGTTCACAAAGATGTAAACTTAGGGGCAAGAACCTCTTTTGTACACTTATAATATTCCAACGGATTAGAACTATTGTTGACACATATTTGGCATTGAATGCTTATTAAAAAATAATACATTTATGAAAGAATGAATAAAAACAGCTTTTACCATGTGTATACTACATGCCAGGACTTTGCTACGTGTTTTGCATATATTATCTTACCTTCTCTCATAAAACACTGTGAGCTAGGTATTACTCCAAATGCAGAAGCTGACATTTGGAAAAAAATGTGTTACTTGTCCAAGGTTACAAAGCAGATAAGTGACAGAGCCCGGATAGAAATTCACATCCAACTAACACTTGGAATATTAACCACCATGACGTGTTGCAAGTAAACTCTTTTTTCACTACACAGTTCTGCATAATCCTAAATTCTGTTATGTGTAGGAAAGGATTTAAGCTTCCTAGATTGGGAAGCAGAAAGTAATTGTCAAGAGCTTTGTTATTCCAGAGTCTAATCCTAATTTAGAAAAATTTTCAAAGATACTAGTTCATAATTTCTATAGAAAAAGGAAAGAAAAACAGAGGGAACATGTGTGAATTTTAATGTGTTCTTTTATTTCATTTCATCATATCCTGATCCTCAATTCTTCCTGGGAATTACTCCTAAGTTTCTCTAATGCTTGAACTCTCTTCTGGACCTTCGATTAACACAATACCCAAACCATTTTGTAAATTCAGCATTTTCAAATAAACTAGGTGACTTTTTAAAAATCATTCAAACTGCTTGTTTGGAATAATGCAAAGCAGCCAACCAGTGGAACCGCAGCTGTTCTCAGTGATTCCTCTTGAATTCAGTTATGGTCTCAAGAACAAAGTCACTTGGTCCCACCTTGGTGAAGCATGGTAACCCTTTAACTTCCCTCACTCATGGCACCAGTGTATACTCTTGTGCACATTATCTTATTTCACATATGAATCTGTCATCTAGTCTTGCCCCATGTATGTCAGACTTGGCACCACCTGTACCTCAGATTCCAAATTTCTTTGGGATGAGGCCTGGATATAATTATACACACTATTTTATACACACCGTACAGGCAGCCATGAACTGACTAGACTCCTAATATGCGCATTCTGATAAAAATATCCTAGTCTACTCCCTTCCGAGGCACCCTCCACCCACACCAACACTTCACTTTCTCATTTGCCTGGTGAGTCATATCAGTGCTGGCAATTTATATTAAATGCTTCAATCCCAATTTCTTATTTGGTTTTTTGCCAGTATTCTCTTAACCTGAATAGTCCTTATAAATGCAATTGTTTGCTTCTTACGGTATAAGCATGGAGGAATGTGTAGTAATCGATAGAGTCCTAGCATTTCACTGTGCTGAACAATATTTTTTAGAATTAAACATCCATCATGCTTTAGAAATACTCCAACAGATTGTCTTTCTAAATGGTGCCTTAAACAGTGGGTGTCCCTCTCTCTGCAAGCTCGGTGAAGAGATAATATATCTTTTGGGGTCAGGCGATGCTCCAATTTCCCCTCAGTAGACCTTTTAATTGCAAATAACTTTTCTTAAATGGATTCTCAAAATTCTTATTTTTAAATCAAAGAAAACAAGAGAAGAATCTTTATGTGCACAAAGCATTCACTTTAGCATTTCCTGCAGGATAGCTCATTTAAATGTGTAGGATTCCTGACGCTCTCATTGCCAAAGATCCCCCCAGGGCACAAGAACCTTCAAATAATCAGGTCTATGTTAGGCACAGCACTACCAGAGCATGATTGGAAGAAAATACATTACAGTCTAATATGCTACACGTTTTCTTTCTTGTTTTTATTTATTTATATTTTTCTGCATTACTTTCAAACACGACTAGGTCAGTTAGAATGGAAGTTCAGTTGTAAGTCTTTTGCAGGCTCTTTCTAAATATACACTTCATCAGGTTATTAGACCACTGGAGCTAAATGTGGTTACAATAGTTTTGTTTACATTCCTCATCCGTTATTCTCATAATGGTGATGTATTATTACCTGTTCCAAGAGTCAAGAGCCCTCATCTCTGTCTTCACTGAACCTGCTGAAATGTGACATCTCTTGCTTCACATCAGGGGCCAAGATCATATCCCTGTTAATTGTTAGTTGGATCACGGCACTCAGTGCTCCCGCCCACATCACACCTCGTGAAAGAACACCATTTCCCTCAAATTCATCCTTTAAACTCCGAAAATCACTTTCTTCAACCACTGCTCTACTGTGTGCCTCAGAAAACCTTAATAATTCTGGAGTTCTCAGAAAATCAAAATCAGCTTTCTACTGCTCTGCTTGTAATCTCTTTTCCCAAGACTTCTAATTTTATTCTCCTGTCCAGTCCCTCTCTATGGATTTGCCAAATTTAATCTATTTGTTGATTTTTTGACTTTCTGGAAATCTCCCATTCAAGAACCCACTTGCCTCCACCTCTTCACACTCTGGCCCAGGCACGAATCAGCGTGGCAATTACTTGGGAGTTGAGGCAAACTCACTGAGCAGAAAGTGGCCACTGCTTTCCAGCTTCCCAAATTTATGGCATCTAACAGCTCCTCTCCTTGAAGTTTGTCAAGCAGTTACAGGATTCATGGCAGCCACAAGTAAGTAAGTCTTTGAGGAATCTAGAGTCTGCATATCAAAATCACTTCTGAGACTCACATAAGCCCTGGGTCTGCAGAGATTGTCACAGGACAATCAGCAACAAATTTAATGGTTTTAGAGTTATTGTATTCTATTTTCCTAGGGAGGCAAAAGGAGCTGCCGCCCTGTGGAGGTTTGATCTAGTGTTAGGGGGAACCCTCATTCCCCAGTCCTCACATTTTCCTGGGAACACTATTGAAATAACACTTCCAACCCCATTCCCCACTCATTCATGCAAGCATGATAAGCATGCATTATCAAGCATAAGTTTTTCATCCAGAGACAGAGATGAAAGTGTCCCTTTCTGGCTACACTACTGGGGTTCCATACATATGAAACAGTGAAAACGAGTATGTGTGTCTATCTGCAGGCCCCAATATTCCTGGGGTGAATTATTAGGAAGCCTGACCATGATCACACATGTAAACCACATTCTCCAATCCAGCTTGGTCAGAAATGAAACATATTCTAATCACTGTATGTCTGCTTCCTATGTCTATGTTTTCTGTGAGTTTAGGAGGGGAATAAAGGAGTCTTATTACTGGCCTCATAGACCTTCAACAGCTAAAGAGAAGGAATTACACATGTCTTTCACCCAAAATGTTGAGTTTCAGTTGATTAGGACTGTGTGAAGTTTAAAGCCCTCAATTTGAATCTGAATTCTGTCATTTACTATCTTTATAATATGAGGCAAGTTATTTAATCTCTCAGTGCCTCAGTTTCCTCGGTTGTGGATTCAACAAAAATTTTCCCAGACTGGGGCACAAACCCGTGTCCTCTGCATCGGCAGGTGGACTCTCAACCACTGCGCCACCAGGGAAACCCTCAACTAAGATTTAATGAGCACAAGGTCTGTGCCAGATACTGTTCTAGGATCTGAGGATACACAATGTGCTCATACACAAAGAGAATAAAATGCATTCCTGGAGCTTTCATTCTGTAAAATTGAAAGAGTTCTACAACATAAGGTCAGTATAAGAATTAACTGAGTTGGTATATAAAATGTACTTACAGTGGTACCCAGAGCATAGTAAGCACTCATCAATTAGTAAGCACTCAATAAGTGATGGTGATGATGATGATGATGGTGATGATCTTTGTTGCATTTAGGGAAGCAAAGCCAACTCTAAATCTTGCTATTAATGCAGTTATTTCTCTGTGATTGTCTCTGAGCTTCATTCAAGATACCCCATAATGCATTGATGATTCTCACAAAAAAAAATGTCATAAATTCTGATTTCTATACTCCAGTCTCAAACCCTACACTTAGTTCCTTAGAGGATACTGTTATTTAATATGCTATGCTATGTCAGGAGGAATTGAATTTTTCTGACTTTGAAAGTACAGGGGTTTCATTTTTGTCTGTGTTTTGTTTTGCAACATTCAACTAAAGCATGTTTTGCATATCGTACTTTCAACTTGATTGTGGTAGACAACATTGAAAACATTTTCTCATGGTCTTCAATGTGGCAGTAGGACACTGCTAAATAAATACATCTGTGAAGTCAATGAGAATGTGGACAAAACAGAACTGTCATTTCTTTAAGAATATTCTAACCATTTCTCAGTTTCACACACTGGCTAATTAGGAATTCCAGGTGTGAATGCTTGCTGGGTTGGTTCTAGTATAGATGTGGCTACACTAGCACACTCCTGCCCCTACATCCATGCATAACCACCTTCTGCAATGCAACTGATCTAGATTCAACTCAGAGGGAACTCTCTACACACTCTTCTAACAGAATCCTTTCATCTGCATGCCATGTCAGTTATGAGGATCTTATGTACTAGCTTGGTTACTTGTTAGAATTGTCCATTTTAATTCCTACCTAAAAATACGTGACATCCATTTATCTTAGCCACATTAATGTTCTCTATGTAAGGACTGATGATGAATTGTTTTCACAGGTAATGGATAACTCTCAAACACAGCTCCTTGTCTTAATACATTCATTCAACTATCAAAAAAATGTCTATTATTTACAAGTGCTGTGATCTGCAATTCTGTCTTCATTTTGAAACAGGAAATGAAAGCCTGGATATTTTAAATATAGTGATAAATTTAAATTTAAATTTAAATTAAATTTAAATTTAAATATAAAGATAATAATGAGTAAAGGCATTAACTAAAATATTTTCCTCCTGACAAAGTCTATCAAACTATAGACACTGGTTTGCAAAAGTTGACCAAAATTTGCCCATTTATGTTGTAAAGTCTAATAAAAGTCACTCACTGTAAATTTAAGGATATATTCTGAAACAAAATCCTTATGGGATTTGACATTCTCAGGCATATTCTCTCTACTGCTGTTGTAAAATCTAATGCAAATCACTCACTCCAAATTTAAAGAAATAATCTTAAAATAAATCTTAATTGGACTTAACATTCTCTGACAATTTAGGGCTCACCTTCAATTGTGGACACTCATGATATCCATGACAATCACTGTAGAAATGGCACTGTCAGCACCATCAATTATCAGATGATTGAAAGGTGTCATACCTTTCTTTACTCAGTAATGTGTTGCTAAAACAACACATCTACAATTGCCTGTTTCTAATATATTTTAATGTACCAAGTAATATTTTTTAAAACTTTTGGTAAGTTCTCTAATTGGTTAGAACTCTATTTTTTTAAAAAAATAATTACTTTCAACAAGGAAGGACCCCTCATATAGTGATTTTTATTTTTGTATTACAATACAATGATAAATGAGAGCATGAAAGATCTATAAGAGCAGTGGGAGCTTCACTCACATCCTTGAAAAGAGAGGGGCAGAAAGAAGAACATCAACTGATGAAAAGAAGATTCCCTTCTCCTGTCCTACTAGCTCTGGGAGCAGTGAAACCAGAAAAAATGCCTTATGGTTCCTTGGGAATCTGATTTGTTCAGGAACTCCAAAAATAATAAAGACAACACTCCTTAAAGCTTGAAAAAAGAAACTTCATTAAAAAAAACACTGCTTTGCATGGTACAGGTTAACTTACATTCCATCCAACAAGAAAAGCATAGTTTGGAAACAGAACTAGAATTTTAAAAATGTAGATGAAATCATTATAATAAACCATAAAAAGCTACTAAGTAAAAGATTTAGAATTGTCTCTAAAATTTTAATGATTGGTTGTAAGTGTCTGCCATATAGTTGCTGGTCATTATTCAGAGGAGAGAATTTAAGCCTTAGCAGACTTACATGCAGTAAAGGAATGGTTTGCAAAAGGACAAAAGATGATAAAGTTAAACTGGTTTATTCGATTATTAAACATTTACTGAGTGACACTCTATGCAGGATGCTGTGTTAAGTGCTGTGCAGATTAAACAATCAAGATGACTTAGTTCCCATATTCAAGAAATTCATAATCTACTCAGGAAGCTAAGGCATGCACAGAAGTCACGGTAATTCAGATCATCCCTATTTAAGTAAAATTAAGGAGTTTTTACCCATTTGCCTAAGTCAAAACCCTTTGAGATATCCCTGATTTTTCATCTTCTCTCACCTCATCTGGTCTAACAAGTGTTATTTCCACTACCTGCGAGACATATCCAAAAACAGATGTTTTTTAAAAATGAATAAAGCTGCAATAGATAAGGCAGATGATAAGGGATGGATAATAAATGTAGGAAATGAAAAGTAAAGTATTTCAACAAGACAGAGAGGAGATAAGTGACAGGGGGAGTATTAAGAAATAGTGGATGCACACTATTATATATAAAATAGATAAACAACAAGGACCTACTGTATAGCACAGGGAACTATACTCAATATTTTACAATAACCTATAATTGAAAAGAATCTGAAAAAGAATATATATATATATATATATATATATATATATATATATATATATGTACTTATGTATAACTGAATCACTTTGCCGTACCCTCAAAACTAATACAACATTGTAAATTAACTATATTTCACTTAAAAAAGAAGAATTAGTGGAGACAACTAATCAGTAAGCATTAATGGACAGAGCTAGGAGATGTTTACACCTGCAGAGGCAGAGCGGGCATGAGATCTCTAATCTAAGAAAAGACTTTAGAAAAATGCACACAAGGGCAGCTGAACTCCTGGGGAAAGATGAGACCGCCATCAGGAATGAAAATGTAAGCAAGAAATATTTCCATGTATTAAAGGAGAAAGAAAAGAGGTCATCAGAGAGAAAAGAGGCAGAAACACACTAATACTAACTAAAAATTATGACAAGATAATGGCCTATTTGAGAATATATAATGACATAAAACTAATTTAAAGAACAATTTAGCAATGGAAGGCTTAAAGAAAAAAATAATTTTATTATATAGAATTTCTAATGTGTAATAGTTTAGCCTTTCAGCTATAAAGTTAGTATTCTGAGAATACTTCATAAGACATTTAATAAAGATATCAAGAACATTAACAACCCTAAAATGGTTTTAAAAGACATCTATTCAATATAGGCAAGGGTGATAAAAATAAAATTAAATGTTATGAAAGTATTACTAATGAACTTTAAAAGTCAGTCATTTTAAAATGTATAATTTTATTTATATTAATGGCAATTTTGAGCCATAACTGACATCTAAAATGCATTGTTGGATATAATTCAACTTTTCCAGGACAACTGTAAGGGAAAAAATGCATTCACATACAATGGTTTAAAACTACAATACCCACAGCTGGTAATCTTGTCACATAAAAACTAAAATGAAATTTCTTTATCTCTTGCTAAGGGTTCATAAATAAGATATTCTGTAGATTAAGTGTCACGTCAATGTCATATCATCCTGTAGATGGCTTGTCATCACCTCCGTGAAATGTTCATTCCTACCCAGTTAAGGGGCATGTAAGATGCCAAAACTTGGAGTTAGAGAAATCTAAATTCAAATCTGAGTTATATACCAATAATCTTGTGGACCTGTGCACACGTCTTAAATTGTGCTGCAGTTTTCTTACAGATGGGGCTCAGAATGCTCATCTGACGACATCCTTGTAAAATTAAATGAAGTGATGTCTGTAAGTGCACTGTGCTTGGCACAGGCTAAATAGTAAAAAAAAAAAAAAAAAAAAAAAGGATATATTTTAAGTTGGTAATAGAAATTATATTAGTTTTATATTGTTTAACAAATTATTACAAACTTAACAGCTTGAAACAGCATCCATTTAGGAAGTCTAGTTTGGCATATGTGGGTTCTCTGCTCAGGGTCTGAGGTGGAAATCACGGTGTCAGCTAGGCTGTGTTCCCTTCTGGAGACTCTGGGGAAGGATCAGCTTCCAAGCGCATTCAAATTGTTGACCTTGCAGCTGTAAAACTAAGGTCCTCATTTCCAGCTGGCTGCCCTGTCTCATCTCCTTGAGGCTGTCAACATTCCTTGCTACGTGGCCCTCTCCGGCAGTGGAGAATCTCCAGGTCAAATCCCTTTCCTGTTTCAAATCTCCCTGAATTCTCTATTTCTGACCATCTCCGACCTCCAGAACCAGATTTAAAGGGCTCATATAATTACATCAGTCCCTCCTGGATAACTTCCTTTCCTTAAGGCAAAGTGCCATATAACAAAACCTAATCGTGGGATTGATGCATTCATAGTCCCAGGGATTACAAAGGACTTATAAAACATGCAGCAGGAATCGTGGGAGATATCATAGAATTCTACCTACCACAGCATTGTGGCAACCGTCTTAATAATTGTCTACTGTATAACACTTTCAATCATTTTAAAAACTTACCTTTTTTAAAGTTTGAAGAAATCATAAGTAATTATGATTAGAAACCTCTTAAAATCCCTTAAGTTGTTATATCATTAATGTTTAACTATATTTACATACAGGAGATACAACATATTTATGGGAGTTTGAATTGCTAAAGAAAATCTAGAAGAAAGTAGATTACCATTTACTTGCCTACTCATGCTTTCTCAGAGACATCTTATTCCCATGCTTTGTTCTGTACTTCAATAAACGTAACCTTGAAAAGCAGAAATTCCCTTTCATTTAATTCCAATGTGTGACCAAAAAACACCATGCAATTCACAGATTCTGAGAAACTTCTGAAGTTTGATTCTGCAACAAGCTTCTACTGGAAAGGCACCCACAAAAGGAAAAGTTTAATCATAGTTAACCCTAGGATAAGTAGTTAAATATCATCCAATTCCATGAATTCTCTTAGAAAAAATAACTACTCATGTCCTGTTTTTAAGGGAACTCTCATTTAAACTCATTATTTCCTAAACTGTGAGCAACTCTCCACATTATGACATATTAGCAAGAATCAAAGGGCAATTGGGAAGTTGGCTACTAATAAACACAAACCATATGCCAGGTACTTTTATGGTAACATTACACACATATTTCATTTAATCTTTTTAACGTTCTTAAGAATGTTGGTTATTTTATACCTATTTTACCTTTGAAGAACTTGAGGCTCAGGGAAGGTAACTAATATGTGCAAAAACCGTATAACTAGAACGTGTTAATGCCAGAATACAAACCTAAGTTTAACAGACTCCAAAGCCTAATCTCTTTCCTGGGTACACTATACTGCCTGGTAAGATTAACATGGGTCAAATGGGCACAAAGGAAAATGCATCTAGGAGACAGGGTTCTTGCATTTAATATTCCTTCATTTCTTTGTTTTTTATTGACTTATCCTTCTTTCATGTGCCATGTTCTTCAAATATGATTTACAACAAGCTAACCAAAGCTGAAATTTATAAGACTGATTGCATCATTGCATTATTAATTCCACAAATAATCTAAGTACTAATAAAGCAATGCTGAAATAATCTGCCTAAACGACATGGTCTTCTTGTGTACTTCTCATTAGCTATTCTTGAGCATAATAAGAGCAAAAGCTGTGATTCGCATCAAGTAAGGGGTAAAACCAGCAGAGTGAGAGACAAAGATTCTAGCTTTAATTCAACAATACCCTAAGAGATTGTACTACTAATCAATATCCTTTCTGTCCCTTCATATCTGAACACAGATCCAAGTCCAGGGTATATGTCAAAGTCAAGGCTGACCAAGAAATGGGATAAGGAGACCCCCTAATCAAATAACTGAGTGGGATTGTACACCATCCTTCACCTTCCAGAGGTACTTACCCAGAGGCCCCCAGAGCAGATATATTCTCATTACTATCCACTATCTCTGTTGCATTTTGGGGTTCTTAATTCCTGATTTATCAGATAAAAGCTATGGAGAAACATGCATGGGTCAGAATGCACATTCTATCACAACATAATTATGTGATAAAGGGCAAATAAGTGGTCTCTTGCTCTCATTTTCTTAAAGAGAGAAAAAAGTGGAGATCATCAAATTACTACCTTGTGGACTGATAATGAGTATTAAATCATAGGTGAACTGCTTAGCATATTACCTGGCACTCAAAACATTTTGGATATTATTATTATTAATTTATTATGATCAGCATCATTTTATAATGTAGCCTCTGCAAGAAAACTGCAAGGCCTTTGTAGACCTAAAAGAGAGCCTCTGCAAGACAACTGAAAATTTTCAATTGTCCATATGAAACTAATGATGGTTCTGCATAATTTCAACATGGAAAAACATTTAGACTTATGCTACTCAGGCTTTTGAAATATATTTTTGTAGTTTTGTTTTTGTTTCTATCACATGCAACTAGTGGCTCTTCCAGTGCTTCTGTTTGGGAGTTAGAATGCGGTGCTGAATGCCCTACAGACAACAGAAACCATGGGGCCTTTGGTTCACAATCATCATTCATATGGTTCACCCAATGCAGCAAAAGTGAAGGCCACAGAATTAGTTCTTTTACTATATTAAATCCAAGCACATCCTAATGGTTGTAATTCTATGTGCTATTGAATTTAAGGACCAGCAGAGCAATTGAACATATATGTCAATCAACTGTGTTTCTAAGAAGAGTGACCCATTGGAAGAAATGCTGGAGGTCAAAATCACTAATATTTAAAGATAAAACTCGAGATAGCCTCATCCACCAGAGGGCAGAAAGCAGAAGCAAGAAGAATTACAATCCTTCAGCCTGTGGAACAAAAACCACATTCACAGAAAGATAGACAAGATGAAAAGGCAGAGGGCTATGTACCAGATGAAGAAACAATATAAAACCACAGAAAAACAACTAAATGAAGTGGAGATAGGCAACCTTCCAGAAAAAAGAATTCAGAATAATGATAGTGAAGATTATCCAGGACCTCAGAAAAAGAATGGAGGCAAAGATCTAGAAGATGCAAGAAATGTTTAACAAAGACCTAGAAGAATTAAAGAACAAACAAACAGAGATAAACAATACAATAACTGAAATGAAAACTACACTAGAAGGAATCAATAGCAGATAACTGAGGCAGAAGAACGGATAAGTGAACTGGAAGACAGAACGGTGGAAATCACTGCTGCAGAGCAGAATAAAGAAAAAAGAATGAAAAGAAATGAAGACAGCCTAAGAGACCTCTGGGACAACATTAAATGCAACAACATTCATATATAGGGGTCCCAAAAGGAGAAGAGAGAGAGAAAGGACAAGAGAAAATATCTGAAGAGATTGGAGTCAAAAACTTCCCTAACATTGGAAAGGAAATAGCCACCCAAGTCTAGGAAGCACAGTGAGTCCCATACAGGATAAACCCAAGGAGAAACACATCAAGACACATAGTAATCAAGTTGGCAAAAATTAAAGACAAAGAAAAATTATTGAAAGCAGCAAGGGAAAAATGACAAATAACATAAAAGGGAACTCCCATAAGGTTAACAGCTGATTTCTCAGCAGAAACTCTACAAACCAGAAGGGAGTGGCATGATATACTTAAAGTGATGAAAGGGAAGAACCTACAATGAAGACTACTCTACCCAGCAAAGATCTCATTCAGATTCGATAGAGAAATCAAAAACGTTAGAGACAAGCAAAAGCTAAAAGAAATCATCACCACCAAGCCAGCTCTACGAAAAATGCTAAAGGAACTTCTCTAAGTGGGAAACACAGAGAAGAAAAGGACCTACAAAAACAAACCCATTACAGTTAAGAAAATGGTAATAAGAACATACATATTGATAATTACCTTAAACATGAATGGATTAAATGCTCCAACCAAAAGACACAGGCTTGCTGAATGGATACAAAAACAAGACCCATATATATTCTGTCTACAAGAGACCCACTTCAGACCTAGGGCCACATACAGACAGAAAGTGAGAGGATGGAAAAACATATTCCATGCAAGTGAAAATCAAAAGAAAGCTGGAATAGCAATACTCATATCAGATAAAATCGACTTTAAAAGAAAGAATGTTACAAGAGACAAGGAAGGACACTATATAATAATCAAGGGGATCAATCCAAGAGAAGATATAACAATTATAAATATATATGCACCTAACATAGGACCACCTCAATACATAAGGCAACTGCTAACAGCAAAAAAAGAGGAAATAGACAGTAACACAATAATAGTGGGAGACTTTAACACCTCACTTACACCAATGGACAGATCATCCAAAATGAAAATAAATAAGGAAACAGAAGCTTTAAATGACACAATACACCAGATAGATTTAATTGATATTTATAGGACATTCCATCCAAAAACAGCAGATTACACTTTCTTCTCAAGTGAACATGGAACATTCTCCAGGATAGATCACATCTTGGGTCACAAATCAAGCCTCAGTAAATATAAGAAAATTGAAATCATATCAGACATCTTTTCTGACCACAACTCTATGTGATTAGAAATGAATTACAGAGAAAAAAACGTAAAAAACCCAAACACGTGGAGGCTAAACAATAAGTTACTAAATAACCAAAAGATCACTGAAGAAATCAAAAAGGATATCAAAAAATACCTAGAGACAAATGACAATTAAAATACGACAATCTAAAATCTATGGGATGCAGCAAAAGTAGTTCTAAGAGGGAAGTTTATAGCTATACAAACCTACCTCAAGAAACAAGAAAAATCTCAAATAAACAATCTAACCTTACACCTAAAGGAACTAGAGAAAGAAGAACAAAAAAAACCCAAAGTTAGCAGAAGGAAAGAAATCATAATGATCAGAGCAGAAACAATTGAAATAGAAACAAAGAAAACAATAGCAAAGATCAGTAAAACTAAAAGCTGGTTCTTTGAGAAGATAAAATTGATAAACCATTAGCCAGACTCATCAAGAAAAAGAGGGAGAGGACTCAAATCAATAAAATTAGAAATGAAAAAGGAGAAATTACAACAGACACCACAGAAATACAAAGCATCCTAAGAGACTACTACAAGCAACTCTATGCCAATAAAATGGACAACCTGGAAGAAATGGACAAATTCTTAGAAAGGTATAACGTTCCAAGACTGAACCAGGAAGAAACAAAAAATATGAACAGGCCAATCACAAGTAATGAATTTGAAACTGTGATTAAAATTATTCCAACAAAAAAAGTCCAGGACCAGATGGCTTCACAGGTGTATTCTATCAAACATTTAGAGAAGAGCTAGCACCCATCTTCTCAAACTCTTCCAAAATATTGTGGAGGAAGGAACACTCCCAAACTCATTCTATGAGGCCACCATCACCCTGATACCAAAACCAGACAAAGATACCACAAAAAAAGAAAATTACAGGACAATATCACTGATGAATATAGATGCAAAAATCCTCAACAAAATACTAGCAAACAGAATCCAACCACACCTTAAAAGGATCATACACCATGATCAAGTGGGATTTATCTCAAGGATGCAAGGATTCTTCAGTATACACAAATCAATCAATGTGATACACCATATTAACAAATTGAAGAAGAAAAACCATATGATCATCTCAATACATGCAGAAAAAGCTTTTGACAAAATTCAACACCAATTTATGATAAAAACTCTCCAGAAAGTGAGCATAGAGGGAACCTATCTCTAGCTAATAAAGGCCATATATGACAAACCCACAGCAAACATCATTCTCAATGGTGAAAAACTGAAGGCCTTTCCGCTAAGACCAGGAACAAGACAAGGACATCCACTCTAACCACTATTACTCAACATAGTTTTGGAAGTCCTAGCCATGTCAATCAGAGAAGGAAAAGAAATAAAAGGAATACAAACTGGAAAAGAAGAAGTAGAATTGTCACTGTTTGCAGATGACATGATCCTATACATAGAGAACCCTAAAGATGCCACCAGAAAACTACTAGAGCTAATCAATGAATTTGGTAAAGTTGCAGGATACAAAATTAATGCACAGGAATCTCTTGCATTCCTATACACTAATGATGGAAAATCTGAAAGAGAAATTAAGTAAACACTCCTATTTACCATTGCAACAAAAAGAATAAAATACCTAGGAATAAACCTACCTAAGGAGACAAAAGACCTGTATGCAGAAAACCATAAGATACTGATGAAAGGAATTAAAGATGATACCAACAGATGGAGAGATATACCATGTCCTTGGGTTGGAGGAATCAATATTGTGAAAATGACTATACTACCCAAAGCAATCTACAGATTCAATGCAATCCCTATCAAATTACCAATGGCATTTTTTACAGAACTAGAACAAAAAATCTTAAAATTTGTATAGAGACACAAAAGACCCCAAATAGCCAAAGCAGTCTTGAGGGGAAAAAAACAGAGCTGGAGGAATCAGACTCCCTGACTTCAGACTATACTACAAAGCTACAGTAATCAAGACAATATGGTACTGGCACAAAAACAGAAATATAAATCAATGGAACAAGATAGAAAGCCCAGGGGTAAACCCACGCACCTATGGTCAAGTAATGTATGACAAAGGAGGCAAGTATATACAATGGAGAAAAGACAGTCTCTTCAATAAGTGGTGCTGGGAAAACTGGACAGTTACATGTAAAAGAATGAAATTGGAACACTCCCTAACACCATACACAAAAATAAACTCAAAATGGATTAGAGACCTAAATGTAAGACTGGACACTATAAAACTCTTAGAGGATAACATAGGAAGAACACACTTTGACATAAATCACAGCAAGATCTTATTTGATCTACCTCCTAGAGTAATGGAAATATAAAGAAAAATAAACAAATGAGACCTAATGAAACTTAAAAGGTTTTGCACAGCAAAGGAAACCATAAACAAGATGAAAAGACAACCCTCAGAATGGGAGAAAATACTTGCAAATGAATCAACAGACAAAGGATTATTCTCCAAAATATATAAACAGCTCATGCAGCTCAATATTAAAAAAAACAAACAACTGAATCCAAAAATGGGCACAAGACCTAAATAGACATTTCTCCAAAGAAGACATACAGATGGCCAAGAAGCACGTGAAAAGCTGCTCAACATAACTAATCATTAGAGAAATGCAAATCAAAACTACAATGAGGTATCACCTCACACCAGTTAGAATGGGCATCATTAGAAAATCTACAAACAACAAATGCTGGAGAGGGTGTGGAGGAAAGGGAACCCTTTTGCACTCTTGGTGGGAATGTAAATTGATACAGTCACTATGGAGAACAGTATGGAGGTTCCTTAAAAAACTAACAATAGAATTACCATATGATCCAGCAATTCCACTACTGGGCATATACCTAGAGAAAACCATAATTCAAAAAGACATATGCACCCCAGTGTTCATTGCCGCACTATTTACGATAGCTAGGTGATGGAAGCAACCTAAATGCCCATCGACAGATGAATGGATAAAGATGTGGTACATATATACAATGGAATATTACTCAGCCATAAAAAGGAATGAAATTGGGTAATTTGTTGAGACCTGAATGGATGTAGAGACTGTCATACAGAGTGAAGTAAGTCAGAAAGAGAAAAACAAATATCGTATATTAACACATATATGTGGAACCTAGAAAAATGGTACAGATGAACCGGTTTGCAGGGTAGAAATTGAGACACATGTATAGAACAAACGTTTGGACACCAAGGGTGGAAAGCGGTGGGTGGTGGTGGTGGTGGTGGGATGAATTGGAAGATTGGGATTGACATGTATACACTGATGTGTATAAAATCGATGACTAATAAGAACCTGCTGTATAAAAAATAAAATTAAAAAAAATAAAAAAACTACCTCCAATCACACTATTTAATATTAAGGCTAATTATCAATTATTTGAAATCTTTAAATTATTGATAAAAAAAGGTAAAACTCATTGTTAAATGCATCAAATGTATATGAGAACCCCAAATAAAGAGCTACCCAAAATACCAACAAGTCTATGTATTTTTATGTATATGAGCATTGGATTCACATACATAGTCAATTGACAGATAGTGAATTCTAGGTATTCTACCAGGCACTGAGGACACAGTAGCAAACTAGAAAGACATGGCCTCTGCTCCTCATCCACTTAATTCCACTGTCCCTGGCAATTACTGTCACAGAGGTTTGAGATTGTGTGCTAACACTTCAGACTATCTCCTCTTAAATCCCTGCAATTTGAGCTCTGGCTTCCCATGCCTGGGAGTTGGGGAAGAAGGTTTTGAAGGTGTATCATATCAATTTGTCAAAAAAGCATAACAATTAACTCGTAAACACACTAAACATGTTACCCACAAAACATAGTTCCTGAATTATTTCTTGATATAAGATATGACTGTATCACCAAGCAGTGCATATTATTTGTCACTACTGAAGATGAGTTACACCCTGAGAAATGGGTACTTCTTGCTAAGAATGGTAGTCATTAAGCTGCCAAATATCTCCAATTCTACTCCTGAGTTAATGGTAGAGTTGTACTTCTCTGCCCCCTTGAAGTTAAACATGTCTATATTCCTTCCTTTGAGCAAAGAATCTGAGCAGTGACATTGTGTCATATGTGGGCAGAACTTTAAGTGACAGTTGCTCCTGATCACATGTCTTTTCCCTGACACAGTGACCAGCGATATTTTAGATGGTGGAGGTCCATCAGCCTGAGACCCTAAGGGATGATGATGGGTAGGTGAGCCCAACCCTTACATACCCATCACACCTCAGTGGATAGTGTTGTGTCATGAACAAGATAAATACGGGAGAAATAAGACATATTTTAAGCTGAGAGTTGTTACTGCAGCATAAGCCAGTTAATTCAGACTAATACTTTAGTAAAGAAAAGTAGGTCTCTGACCCTATAAAATTGACAGCCATCTCAGGACAGTGGACAAAAGCTCCTCTTTGAGGTTATTGAGGAAAATGCTAGCCAGACTCATCTGGTGACAGACTGATCTTACTATACACATTTATTTTTCCTTTTTAATTAAAAGGTTACAAATAAAGTCCTATGAGAGAAAAGAGGAAAACACCATCATTTTTAACCAGAAACTTAAAGATAGATAATTCAGTCCAGCACGGGGACCGCCTGCATCAGAATCAAGAACATTTGATGAAATGCAGATTTCTGGGCTCAAACAAAAACTGACTGAATTTTTGAGAATGTGTTAAATTTGCATTTAACAAATTCTCCAACTGATTCCTTCCTTCACACACTTCATGAGAAATCTTGGTTTAGGACTAAGGCCTGCAAACTAATAATACTCAGGTGTGTGTTGTTTGCGTTACACAAGATTTTATTTTGATTAGCATTAGAATTTGTTGGTCTTTAAAATTAAGAAACTTCCCATGAAAACTGATATTTCCAACAACTTGTTAAAAATAATTGGAGTATCTAGCAACTCTAATCTCAAACACTTATACAGCCATAATCAGATAAAACTTAACCCTCTTTAAACAAGGAATGTACTTGCTCCAGTTCTTCAGTTGTCATAATGTCAACCCATTTTTTACCTGACCTGCCCAAGAAAAACATTAGGGTTTGGGTCCCCTTATTCTGGTTTCTGGAAGCTATGTTATACAGACTGGAGGTTATGCTCTGGAAAGTGGGAAAAAAAGAAAGCCATTGGAGAGTATTGAGCAAAAGAATTACACAACCAAATCTAGTTAAAAAGTAAAAATCTGGCAATATGGAGAACAGGGTAGGGCTAGATTTATATACACAAGTGTTTTGGGGGACAGCACATTATTTACTTGCAAGGCAGGTAACTTAACTGAGTGACATGAGCTGAATGAGATCTCTGGCTAAAGGTGGAGGACACACCTCCTGTAACAGGGAAAGCCATTACTTAGTTTCAATTGCTGTCATCAACTCAATTTCAATTTCAATTTCTGGCATCAGGAATTTTGGCCTAGGATCACCAAATCTGCCATTTTTGAAAGAAAAAGAAATCCACACTTTTATTGGAAATGTCCTAATTTTTAAATGTTTTAAGCTAATTATCTATTTAAAAGCAAAAATAAGTTAAACAATCAGGTTAATATCTGTATATTTGAGGATCACAGAATTGGAGTCAGGAGACTGGAAAAGAGTAAAGAGAATTTGGAAACTCATTCTCAGATGGATTTTTAGCTCTTGTAGCTTGACAAATGTAGATTACCATTAACCATGCAAGAGAACCACAGGAAGAAAAGCAGTTTCAGGTAGCAAAATTATGAATTCAGTTTCTAGAAGTTTGAGAAATGTATATATGGAAGGGCATAGCTCATCAGTAGTCTATTCATTTATTCAACAAATATTATGATTACTATCTACCTTCTAGAAGCATTACACATAGAACAGGGGCTAGAACAACAGACAAGGAGTCATAAATCTCTGACCTTAGGAGACCTTAGATGCCAATAAGTAAAATGGGAATTACAAGAAAGTATGTTAATTTTATTCCAAGTATAGTAATGGGTGATTTGTTGAACATAGATGTGTGTGTGAGGGGATGATAGTCATGTAAGGTTACTAGAAAGTACGACGTCTAAGCTGGAACCTAAAGAAAGGCAAATGTGTTCCCAGTAGACTCAACAGCCTGTATAAAGGCCCACAGGCTAGAGAAAGCCAAATGCATTAAAAAATAAAAACTGAAACAAGGTCAGTGAATCTAAGCCACTTCATGCAAGATAGCGATAAATAGTGAGCAATGAGGCCAGAAAAGTGAACAGAGGCCAGAGACTGTAAAGTCTGCTACGTTAAATGCTCTGGACTTGATCCTGAGAGCAGTGCGTGGCCATAAAGAGAGTTCATCTGGGCAATAATGAGCAAATTTACATCAGAAAACAGCAGCAGGATGAGAGAATCTACATATAGGTTAATATCTGAGGCTATGGAATTGAATGAAATTCTTCTGGGAAAATCATGAAAGTGAAAAGTAATAAGAGTTAAAAGGACAGAATCTTGGAGAGCACCCATATTCAAGAAGAGAGAAAATAAAGAGGGAACAAGGACTGATACAGATGAAGAAATGTGGAGAGACCAAGAATCAGGAAAGAGGTGGTAGATCTATGTTACCAAACAGAGCAGAGAAGCCAAAGAGGGTGAGCTTCGAATAGATGTAGCCATTTACATCACAGAGAGAGAGAGTGTCCAGCAATGTCTAGAACATGGGCAATTATAATTTGGCACATTTATCATTACCTCACTTGTACCAACCACTTCCTAATCAACCTTGCTCGGCTTTAAGAGAAGCTCTTAATTGGCATTTTTGTGCACTAGGAGTACCTAGTTTTGTACAAACTCCTAATTGCTAGGAGTTGGAAGGCCAAACAGCCTTTATTCTCTTAGCTCATACTTTATAGAGGCCTAGCAGCTTTATTCTGCTAGCTTGTATTCAGGCCCATACTCTGCCTATTTTTCTACAATGAAGAAAAAATTGGCTTCAGATTTCTGTTCCAAGAACCTTATTTTCTACTCTATTTGCCTTGAAACAAGTCACAAAAGGATGGGAGAAATTTTAGATGGAAAGGGTATTGCAAGTCATTGCTACAGTCTCCTTACCTTCATGTTTTGGAAACTGAGGCACAGAGATAATAATTGGCCTTTTATAAAAATAAAGGGGTTTTTCATAGATAAACTAGTTTTTTTTTTAATGCTCTTGTACACTGCTTTGCCCTCACAGCCTCTTCTGATCAAAGTAAAGGCCCTTTCCCCTCCTCGTGTCTTTAAAATAAAAATTTAATCAGTTCTTTAAGAACTTGGATTCTCCGGGTTTATAATCTGGTCTCTGTCAGGCACTCTCATACAAACCATGTATAATATTTTTAAAAGGAAATTGCAATTTTCATCCATCCAAAAAGAAAATTTTGGAGCAACTAGAACATAAAATAATTTAAAGAGAGAGCTCTATTATTTTTCTGCCCTCAAGATTACATACGTGGTAAAATTTTATTTACCACAACACAATATTCAGAATTAAATTAGTTTAATAATCAATTATTTTATAATTTTATAATCAATTAATCAAATTGTATAATCAATTATTTATATTGGATTAATTCACAAGCTTCATGTCAATATTTTCTTTCCCACAACTAGCTAACTGTAATATCCAACAAATCTTTTGAAGCAGAGTTCAAATATCATCATGGCTTCATCACAACATAGTTTTAATTTTTTAAATATAAATAGAGATAGGGATATGTTCTTATTTATATAGAATGTGACAGAATTAGAGTGTACAGATAGCTGGATAGAGAAATTGTATTTAACATACACCATAGACTTTAACGGTCAATCTAGTATTTACTGGCAATTTTGTAAAAGTGTATCATAAGCAATAAATTTATCTATGATTATACTCTGATAAAAATAAGATTTATCACTGCAACCTTTAGAAACATAAATTGTGAATTCCTAATTATCATCGTAAACCAGAGGCAGTATAATAATAATAATAATAATATGTGAACACTTAGCCTCTTCTTGTCATTGCATTATATTCTGTATGAATGCTCCCTGAGGTTGTACAGCATGGCAGCCCTAGCTGAGTATTTTCTTGCTACTAAAAATGTGACCCAAAGACCAGCAGCATTGGCATCACTTGAGGGCCTGTTAGAAACCCAACATCTTGAGATCCACAGAGATATATTGATTCAAAATCTGCATTTTAACAATCATCATCCAGGTTATTCATATGCAAATTAAAGTTTTGAGTACTTTAGGTATATTGACCCATCATTGGAATTAATATTTTCTATTTTACAGAATAGAAAATTAAGGCACAAAATGATTAAGTAACTTTTATTAACATTAGTAAATGTGGCAGGCATTGCCAGTAGCCTACTGAATAGCCAACACATCTTCCTTCTTTCTAATAAATCCTCAGTTTTATAAGGACAGAAATGTGCCCAACCCCTGGTAGGGCACTCATTTTCCCAGATGCTCTCCTAGCTTGAAATAACTATGAGATAAATATGGAAATCGGCTGCAAGTGCTGGAAAGGATTATTTTTCTGATAAAGGGAACTAATGGAACTGGCACCATCCCTTCATTTCATTCCAGCCTTAACCATGGATATGATAGCTGGAGCTGCAGCAGCCATCTTGGGATCAGAAGGTAACAGCATAAAGGACTGAAGTCACACTAAGGAAGAGGAAGTGGAAAAATAAAAAAAGTCTCAGTTCTTGATGCCATCACTTAACAACTCAGTACTAGGAGCCACTTACCTCTAGACTTCTTGTGAGAAAAACTGATTCCCCACTGAAGTCACTGCAGGTAGATTTTTCTGTTGCTTTCAGACAAACGCATCCTTAACTGATAAAAACTACCATGAGTGGACTTCCCTGGTGGCGCAGTGGTTGAGAATCTGCCTGCCAATGCAGGGGACATGGCTTCAAGCCCTGGTCTGGGAAGATCCCACATGCCGCGGAGCAACTGGGTCCGTGAGTCACAATTACTGAGCCTGCGCTTCTGGAGCCTGTGCTCCGCAACAAGAGAGGCCACAATAGTGAGAGGCCCGTGATAGTGAGAGGCCCGTGCACCGTGATGAAGAGTGGGCCCCGCTTGCCACAAATAGAGAAAGCCCTCGCATAGAAACGAAGACCCAACACAGCCATAAATAAATAAATTAATTAATTTTAAAAAAATTAAAAAAAAAAACTACCATGATATTCTTCTTTCATCAAGGTTTGATTATTTTATCCCAATGTTATGGAACAAGGTTTCCTTAGTTCCAACTGGCATTAAATTTGCACTATAAAAAGCCACTGGGGATTATGATATCCTCTGCTAATGTCTTCTTCAGACAGAAGTATGTAAAGTGTCACATCACCCTCTCTGAGCGGGTGGGGGAAATTACAGAAATGATAGGCTGCAAAACAGTTCCCTAAAGGGAAAGGATTTGATGAAGAGTCACTTTCCGCCCCACTAACCTTCATATCCACTCACTTAAACATGAACCTGAGCACTTTTCCTTATCTGCTGATAGATTTTGCTTAACCTCCTAGCTGTTCCAAAGCGGCGGCTACAGTGGCAAAGATTGCAGCTGCCCCTACAAATGGTAGCAGTCAGATGCCTGAAAGTGAAATGCTTGTATTAGAAGCTGTCACCAGAAATGACAAAGACTAAATTGGGTGTGGCAGCAGCTAAAGGAGAGTGACAAAGGCAGGCAACATCCGTGTAACAAGCAGACCTCCATCTACACATAAATATCTCCATCCTGAATCAGCAACTGGGCCCCACGTGACATCTCATCAGCCCCGTATTTCACAGATAATAATGGAAATGCTCAACGACCCTCCCTGCTAATGCTATGAGTCAGATCATCAGTTTGGTGACAGCCAAAAACACCTCCAGGAGTTCTGCAGATTATCTGGGGAGCTTGAAAGAATGAGAGTGGAAAGGACTTCTTCTGCTACAGAGATATTCTCCTCACTACTTCATCTGCCTGGTGTCCTCCTTTAAGAATTCAGACACTATTATTCATATTTATATGTTTTAACAAGTCAATTTTTTTTTTTTTTTTTGTGGTACGCGGGCCTCTGACTGTTGTGGACTCTCCCGTTGCGGAGCACAGGCTCCGGACGCGCAGGCTCAGTGGCCGTGGCTCACGGGCCCAGCCGCTCCGCGGCATGTGGGATCTTCCCGGACCGGGGCACGAATTCGTGTCCCCTGCATCGGCAGGCAGACTCTCAACCACTGCGCCACCAGGGAAGCCCTTAACAAGTCAATTTTTGATATTTAATCTATTTTAAATGGCAACATCCTGTAATATAAGCACTACTGATCATACAGCTCAGTGTATAGCTTTCCTGTTAGTTCTTTTTGATCCTGTAATTTTGTAATCATTAATGAAGCAAAAGCTACTCAGACTGAGAAACGGATACTCAGTTTTAGTTTTTAGTTATCAAGGGACTTTGTTCTCTTAGTAATGCTCTAATGGCAACTCCCTTTAAAAAGGCTCGACACTCACCCCCATTCCATTATAACATTTTCACCACCTAAACCCACCCATTCACTCTCTTAAGACTCTAGAGTTTCTCTTCCTCTAATAGCTGTTGGATGATTCCTTTGCTGTTCTCCAAAGCACAGTCATCAGCTTCACATTTTTTGCTTTGATGATTATCCTCTCACATGCCCTAGATAACTAATTAAATCTACCCTCCCATATTCCCCTCTACCCGACCTGAACACAAGCCATGCAATTCCATTTTCTTTTAATTAAGACTTCCTCTCTCTTGGTATCCAAAACTTTAATCTTCCTTGTAAACCTGGCTAGCATTTTAGCTCACTATTTCCTTTCTTAAGAAATTGCAGAGTTTATGCAATCATGCAGCAAAAATGAATTTGTTCCATTTACCCTAATTCTCTGCCTATGGCTGATTTGCTTATTTCTCTTGTAAAGGCTTCAAAAAATTCATATAATTGAAAAACTGTAGACCCTCTAACCTATATATATGAGTAGCAACTCATCATTTTTGCTTCAAAATCTAAAATCTTCTCACGAGTAAATAGGAGTAAAATGGAAGCCTCTCATCTTTTTCTAAAACATTCCATGACGTTTGTCTTCCTCCGCCAAACCACTCCTCCAATTTAAGTCTGGAGCTCTCTTCATCCAGGGAAGTTTTTAACATGCACATACACACACACACACGCACACACACACACCATTCTAAAAGCAGCTGATCCTTTTACGTTCTTAATGGAAGTCAAATGCCTTCCCAGTACTTACTAAAATATTTATGTACCACTACCAAACATAACCTGAACAATGGGTTTGGGAATGCTCTTAGGAGGCATTTATAATCTTTATCGTCTCTTCAACCTTCCTTAACTTTGTGGCATAACTCTATTCCTCTACTCAATAGACAAGATCCAACTGTATTACTCAATATATGATATTCCTCAAATATTCACAGAATTTATGAATTATTAACCATCTCCACAAAATAGCTGAAGATAGCAGTATCTTCTTTTTGACATATTTTTCCTCTGGATACTCTATCAGAAGAAGAAAACCTTACCTTTTCTTTTATTATGTTTTAAATCTACTTAGTAATATTCCAACTGAACATGTCCTCTAAGAATCCTGCAATACTTTAATACAGAAAGAATAATGCCACACATACTACTGGGACAATCTTTGTGCTACATTTTGCATTTATTCCCCTAAAAAGGAGCTACCATCCTAAATCTTAACAAAAATATTTATAAAAAGAATGCTCTTATAACAGAGTACTGTATTTTTGAATTTTATGTAAAACCATTTTTTATGTTCTTAATGTGCATGTTTTAAATATTAAAACAAACAAAAATTTAAAAAAAATAAAAATTGACATAACTTAATTCATATTAAATTAAGATGGAGATGGAGTCATACTTTTCCATATGCCAGTTTTTTCATTTGTTAAAAGGTATAATAATAACATACAGAGACATCAAATCTACCTTAATGTAAGTTACTTAAAATTCAAAAACCCAATGGAGAATTTGAAGGGATCTATATGTATCTTATAAGTTGATATCCTTAATTTGATGAGTTTCTATATGAAATCCCTTTAGATTTAAACATTAATTTTATTCTAATGATAACTTACTCCTAAATGAGAAGATCTAAACCTTTAGGAATGAGGGTATTTCAAGTTAGAAACAAGTTTTCAGAATTCTGTGTTGGGTCAGAAACATTAAAACTCAATGGAAATAAACTAAATCCTCATGATATTACAACTCATATCATTTATATTTTTATTTCACAGTTCATGTCTAGTTATTATTTAACTCATCTGTAGCTCAAAACAAATTAAGATAAGGCAGAAAATAAGTTTTCCTTAGAAAGAGAACTGAGGAGTATCCAGAAGTTTTGACTGGAATAAACACTTACCTTTCTACCTCTAGGAATGCCACGGTTACCATAAATACTCTCAACACCCCTGCTACAGACACAGAAAGACATGCCCTCTGGATGTTATACTCTTCTGTAGATATCACAGTTCTCAGCCTGACAGTAAATATATCAGAAATCACTCTTCTTTTTATGAGAAAAGATTTACACTTCAATAAAGAAAAACATACAATAATTATACAATATTTTTAATTAAGGAGAGAAAGAAGAAACCACTGTTAAGATAGTTGAAAGGCAGAAAGAGCCAAAATATGATATGATATGAATTTCTGCAAAGACTCAGTCCTGTACGGCATAGTATTTGCAGCATTTACAGCAGGACCCAGCAAATCCTTGGCCCTTAGAAAGAAACAATGGAATGAATGAACTAGGCTTATAGAGACAGAAATTGGCTAACTCCAGTTGTATGATGCAAGTAAAAGTGATTTCTTTTCTTTATTTCAATAGCATGTTCTTATAATGGAACATGTGTTGTACTGTTTTGAGTCATTTTGAGAATCACACTCTACCTACCTTATCTACCCTCCAAGGGGCTTCATCCCCTGGAGACCAACACTACAACTTGTACATCTTTATATCCTGCAGAGTGTCTAGCACATCATAAGCCTTCAATACACATGTGTTAGGGAACAAACTACTAGAATAACTTCATTTGACTCTTTTCATGTTAACACATCAAAAAGTAATGAATTTCTGGCTGACCTAGCTGTTCACTTGGCCATCTCCACTACCAATATAGATTTCTACAATATGATTGGAGCTGTAGCAATCAAAAACTAACACTAACACAAACGGATCTGTCATCCCTATGGTCCAATTTATCCACTGTGTATTAAGGAGTGAAAAAAAGAAAAATGTTGATTGCACCTGAGCTTAAAAGCTGGCAAGAAAACAACAGAGTGAGTGGGGTGTGCTTGTGCCTGAAAAGAGCAAAAATAACAATCCCTCAAAATTATGACTAAGGGCAATGCCTCTCTAGCAGCAATGGTTGAGAGAAGAAGCTGCTATTAACCAAAATTGTTTTAAGGTGAAAAAAAAAAAGCCTTAGCGTTAGTTCACTGAAACATGGATAGTATTCTCTGGGTCACTCAGTTCAGTGATGCTCCCTTGAATTTTGCAGGAGATGCTGTTTGGGAAGAAAGTTAGAAAGAATCTAATGCAACCCATTGCTGCCATGTATGCACTCAGTCTACCTTTCCTATAAAATAATCACAAGCTATATATATAGTTAAAACATCAAACTGAGAAAGAGTTCTGCAAAACCTCACTCTAACCATTTCTGAAGAAGCCTGTCTTAGCACCATTCCCTAAGAGGGTAGGCAAGCAACACACAGCTTTAGAGTGAGGGTGTACAGAAACGCTAAGATGTTTCTTAGTCAGCTTGTAATACTAAAAAGAATCCAAAAGTCTGCACATAACATTACTGTGTTTCTCATTTTAGCTAGCATGCACTGTGAGAAAGCCCGTACTGTGAAGGAAGCCCATGTCCAGAGTTTCCAGCCTCCCAAACAGCAACCCACTTCAGGCACCTAGTACCTTTCTGCGTTCTGTTTCATGCCTCCCACAAAATAATTTTCAATAAAGAGGAAATGAAAAAAACTTGATATCCATTATTTACATATTTACCCAAAGCTATTTACACACTTCTGTGAAGTCATCCTAATTTATTTTTATTTTCTCGCTCATGAAATAATCAAACTCGGTGTTTCCTGTGACCTTTTCACAAATGCAAGTAGGTGGAGAAGATCTGGTGGCAGAGAGTGAAAAAGGCTCTGCAATCTTCTCATGCCTAAGAAGGCTATTCCACTCCAGGCACACTGGGGGACCTCAGAAGACCTAGTCAGGAGGGAAGGGAGACTAGATTCTCTGCTGCCTCCTGCCTCTTCAGGAGCATCAGCCCCAATCACAGCTGCTGAATGAGGAGAATGCCGAGCATCAGAGCTGTTAAGAGGAGGACCAGTACCTGAAGTTTACTCCGCCTCCACCTGAGACAAGAACTTCTTAAGGGCTCAGCTGCTTCCTTTCTACCCAACGCACAACCCACTTGTCCCCTGCCCCTTTCAATTCCGTATAGAGATTTCAGATCATTTTCGGTGTGTTATCTCCTTCCTGATGCCTCTACCACCCTTCACCTCATAAGGTGCTGTCAAGCATCAGGCACACACCCGGTAGCTGCAAGACCCAGAGCTCGTGCCATTCAAGTTCTTGGCACATCCCAGGCTAGGATGATGGACACGCTCAGTTTCATGTCCCTAAAATCATCATCTGCATCTCATAGTGAGGTTTTCATTCTGTAAATATGATTTTTTCTTATAGGCAAATTGAGTATCATGAACTGATGATGCCCAATTGTTATATGTTACAATAATCTGACATATTTCTTTTGTGATTGGTTTTGTTTCCAGAGATTCTGTACATATACAAAAGTGTGCTACAAAATGAAACTAATAGCATGAGAAACATACAAATATATCTTTTCTCTGTGCCACACATTTATCCTTTTTTAGAAGTCACAGCTTTTACAAATTAAAGAAAACATTGAGTGATGGACTCTGTTGCATTCATAGTAGAAGTAGTAGTAGAATCAACAATAACAGCAATAATATCTACAAGTATTGTGTTCCTACTCTGTTTGCCGGACGCTCCAATTTTTTTTTTTTTTTTTTTTTTTTTGGCGATACGCGGGCCTCTTACTGTTGTGGCCTCTCCCGTTGCGGAGCACAGGCTCCGGATGCGCAGGCTCAGAGGCCATGGCTCACAGGCCCAGCCGCTCCGTGGCATGTGGGATCTTCCCGGACCGGGGCATGAACCCGTGTCCCCTGCATCGGCAGGCGGACTCTCAACCACTGCGCCACCACGGAAGCCCCCAAAATTTTTTTTAAATTAAATACTTAACAAACCAATAAGTCACATGCTTTTAGCCCCCATTTTACAAATAAAGAAACCAAAGCAAGGAGAGGTTGAGTGAAAAGTTTGTAGTTCATATAGTATGGAAACAGAATTCAAATTCAAAGATGCTGGTATTCAGAGGCATTGATCTTAACCACTTCTTTATAAAATAATACGATGCTATTTTGAGGTCAGACTCCCTCTTAGGTTCTGGGAGAGACCAGATTTTTTGTACTAATTTTTGCCCACCAAATATCCTATATTTTATTTTTATAAACTTGAGAGTAGTAAAATTCATAGAAACATGTTATCACCCATCCCTCTCCAGCCTGAGGAAAAATATCCAAGAATGAAGTTGAAAACTGACCCTCAGACCCTAAGTCTATAATCTGACATCATGTTTTTCATGGCTTTCAGCATAAAACTGCTTCAGGCTTTAGAGGACAAAACAAGAGCACTATGTACCAATTCTATCTAGACAAACTCCTTGAAACAGTTTTTCAAAATACAGTTAAGCACAGTACTCTATCTAGATCTTCCAGACTGACTCTATAATGTAGATACCAAGCCTTGTCATTTCTAATAGTTGTCATTGTTGAGCACTGTGAATGTTAGCTGTTATAAATATACGAGGCCTGTCTACACTTTCCTTTTTTTCAACGACCCTCTAAACACAGTCCAAAACACAAATGTTGCTCCTTTTATTCAGTTAACAATTTGAAAGCCTCTTATGGAACATCAAAATCCATAGGTGGTACCTGAGTTGTTAGCTCCAATGACTAAAAGGAAGACTAAAGGAAAAATTGATTCAGTTATAAGTTCTAGCTAAGCTGAACATATGGTCTTGGTAGATACATTTCCAGACTTACAAAGGACTAAGCCAACCAAATGCACAAGACCTACCAGTATTTTCTTGGCATGTTTTCAGGGATACTACCTTCTAAGATGATGTTCTCCTTGAAGAACTCTCCTCTGCTATTCCTAATGATCCTAATACCTATCAATGCATGCCACATTATGCTTTCTTATTTACTTGAACCACACCATATTATTGTGAGACAGACAGGGTAAGTAGAACCTCCCCTCCAGTTTCACAGGTAAGTAAATGGTGTCACAGATGGGATAAATGAATCGCCCCAAATCACACAGTTAGTTCAAGACAGAATCACATCTAACATAAGCCAGGAGTTGGAATAATTGTAGTGATTGTTTCCATTCACCAAGAAGTCAGCCTAATATGCTGGTGCTAACAGTGAAAGGCCAGTACAGTAATTAAATGATAACTGCTCTGATGATTTTAAGGATAAGGTAAGTTCTATAGTCAATTCTTTTCATGGGACCATACTAAATAACATAAAATAAAATAAATGAATAAAATCAAATTCATTCAAGAAATATTTAATTCCATGCTTACTATGTGCCAGGCACTGTTCTAGATGCTTGAGAACCAGACAACAAAACAGGCAAAAATCCCTAACCTCAATTAGCCTGCATTCTAGCAAAAGAGACAAAAGTAAACAATTGACCTAATGATTTAAAAATTATCTTGTATATTAAAAAATAGTAAGTGCTAAGTAAAAACAGAAAAAAAGGCATAAGAAGGAGCAGTTTTACTAAAGGATGAACACATAGTATTTATTGCATTGGTCAGGGTAGGCCTCATTGAGAAGGTGAGCTCAATGGGTATCCAGGGAAGAGGGAACAGCTGGGGAAATGCTCCAAGGAGTGTGTGTGTATCGTGGTGTCTTCATGGAACAGAAAAGAAGCCAATGTGACTGCAGCAGTCTTAACAAGAAGGAGAGTTGTGTGAGGTGAGGCCAAAGAAGAATAGGAAAACAGATTATGCAGGACTTTGGAGACCATCGAAAGAAATCTGTGTTTTATTCTGACTGAAGTAGAAAACATTGCAGGATTTTGAGCAGTTGAGTAGTGTGATCAGGGCCTCAGTTTAAAGAGGACCCATAGTTCTGTACACCTTAAGTCTTTACAGTGCTATATGTCAATTATACCTTAATAAAACTGGAAGAAAAAAAAGAAAACCCATAATTAATTATTAAATACCTTAAAATTTTATCATTCGACCTATTGTACAATCCTTTTCATGTATAGAAGTCCCAATTTATCCTCCTCCTCTCAGAATAAAATGCTAATATTCCCATTTTCCCTAAGAAGATATCAAGGCTCAGAACGTCTAAGTAACTTGTCTGGGATAAGAGCTAGTAAGTTGAAGAGCCAGGTGAAAAGAATAACTTTTCTAACTCTTAATACAAAACTGATTGCTCTCTCCTATGTACTCATTTATACTAAGGTTACAAAGGAGAAGTAATATTAATTGAGATTAATTATTCAGATTATCCATCAATAGAGACGTTCAGTTTGATATATTAAGTAGAATCAAACCCATTTTCCCCCTTATTATTAATTTCTGGGGCATAATGATACAAATAATTTCCCTGAACTTTCTATTTGAAATGACATATGAACATTCAGGCTGAGAATTTTGGACAGAGAAGAAACCGTAATAATAACTGAAATTTACAACTGTGTATTTACAAAGGTTTTCAAACTCTTCTAGTTATTGGTATGTATTAATTCTCTACTATATGCCAGTCACTGTGTTAAATCTTTTGCATATATCACTGTATTTAATATTCATCAAAAACCCTAAGAATAGTAATAGTAATCCCATTTTACAGATGACAGATGTAGCCCCAGTGAGGTAAAGTACTGAAAGGTCACAAGACTGCTCAGTAACCCATCTAGAATTTTACCTAAATCACCACAGTCTAAAGTTAGGTTCTCTTCACTCAGCCACACCACCTTCCTGCAGCAGGATGCACAAAGTATCACCTCAACATTCCCAACTAAAAGGTCAGCCAGATGTGAGTAGCTCCATTTTCCAGATGATTAACTGGTCATAGAAAAGTTAATCAAGTATTCAATAAATTTTTTATGGTCACCATATGCAAATCAATATTTAGTTAGTGAGAGTACAGAGGATTTATGATACAATACCTTGCCTCAATAAGTTTACGATCTTGTTAAGGTAACAAGAGACACATAAAAAGGTAATAAATAATCCAAGATAGCACATAATATGTACAAAACGAGATACAAGGCCAACAACGGCTAAAGAAATTCAACAGAGGGAAAACTGAATCTGGGTCCTACAATTCAGTTAAGAAAGGTTATTACTGAAAAGGACCCACATTGAGGTGGTCTTCACAGGAAAAGAGAGAATGAGGAAGAATAATTCCAGTGAGAGGGGAATATTTTCCCCTCAAAGGCTAAGGGAGCAGATGTGAATGGATTATCAAGAGAAAATGAATAGATGTGTTTGAAGTACAGGATAGATGGGGGGCAAAGTAAAAATTAAGCCAGAGAAGTCAATTGTAAAAACCTTGATTATCATGTTTGGACCCTATGGGAGGAGGGAAGGAATTGATTGTGTTTAACTGCTAGTATGCTGTGTGCACACTGTAGTTTATGTAATCCTCTCAACAACACTATAAAGTAGAAATACATCATGGCCATTTAATTAATTTATTTTTTTTAATTTTAGGGGGGTATAGTTGATTTACAATGTTGTGTTAGTTTCAGGTTTACAGCAAAGTGAATCTGTTATACATATATGTATATGCACTCTTTTTTAGAGTCTTTTCCCATATAGACCATTAGAGAGTACTGAGTAGAATTCCCTGTGCTATACAGTAGGTCCTTGTTAGTTACCTATTTTATATATGGTAGTGTGTATATGTCAATCCCAATCTTCCAATTTATCCTTCCTTTACCCCCTGGTAACTGTAAGTTTATTTTCTACATCTGTAGCTCTATTTCTGTTTTGTAGATGAGTTCATTTGTACCCTCCTACATGGGAAAGGAAATAGTCACCCAAGTCCAGGAAGCACAAGAGTCCCATACAGGATAAACCCAAGGAGAAACATGCTGAGACACATATTAACTGAACTAAGAAAAATTAAATACAAAGAAAAAATATTAAAAGAAACAGGGGAAAAGCAACAAATAACACACAAGGGAATCCCCATCATGACCATTTTAAATGAAAGGAAACAGAGATTCCCTGGCCAAGGCACAGTTTTGGATGTGTAGATGGAACAGAAATTCTAATCTAGATCCATCTGCATGCAAGGCCTATATTCCTTCCACTACTCCCTCATCACCATCTACAGAAAGCAATGGGGAGCTATCAAAGGTATTTGATCAAGACAAGAGAGTAATATATGAAAAGTATTGACTAAAAGAAGACTAATCTGACTGTGAAATATTAGCACACGTCCACTCTCAGAGAAGGATTGGGGAAGGAAGACACTAGACAAGAAGAGCCACTTTGTCTATTGCATTAACCTACAGAATGAGTGACAAGGATCTATATTCGAATGCTGATGACCAAAGTAAAAAGAATGGAAGAGATATTTAAAAAGAAATATGAAGAGATAAATGGCAATATCCATGTCCTTTAACAGGTAGTTTTTACATCCCAACTATACACCCACAGTGTAAACATTTCTCCTAAAATCTCATAGACAAAATCCAAGATCTAGCTTAAATATCTTAAGTCTTTTTGACAGCACATGAGTTATTAAAAAATAATAAAATCTAAGCCTTGGGAAAATATCTGCCTTAGTGAAATCTACCTCTCAAATCACCATCATGAATTATGACAGCCTCATGCTAGGCATACTTCTGTTGTATGAGTTTGACATTAGTTCCTTGCTATATATGCTAACATGGACAGTAATGCCTTCTATTCATGGTCATTAGAAATGTTAATTACTAAGAAAATATTCTTTTCCTTTAGTTTTTCCTTATTTTAACTTTTCTTTTAACTTTTTATTTTATATTGGAGTAAAGAACTTATTTACAAAATGGAAACAGACTCATAAACTTGAGAGTTTTTTCTTTTAGTAGACTGTGTATATTAAACAATTGAATTATCTCTGAGAGATACAATGTATCATACTTCTGAACATTATTCTTCCCCATCACTTCTCTCTTGAAATGCAAGGTACCACTCAGGATTCAAGTCCAAAACCACTATCAATTAAATGGCATATTATTTTTTAAAAACTTAGGTCTTTTCCAACCTTTTCTGACTACTGGGCAATGCAAACCATACAATTGCCAAATATGTATAGAATTAACAGCCATCTACATTTTTCAAAGAGAGTATTGACATAAACATCCAGGCGTTTAGTCACTACACATCTTTTCAAGCATTTTAATATTGCAAAGTTGCCAACCTGGTAATAATCAGGCTAACTATATAAACCTTCAGTCAGTGCCAAGCATTCAACTAATTCGTCTTAACTTTGAATTAGTTATTAAACTGAACATCCTACTAAGTATAACATACATTTGATAAATGTGTGCGCATATATATATATATATATATATATATATATATATATATATCATGTTAGAATTAATGAGTAACAATATTTTGGCTCAGAATCCTTTCAGGAATTACACACCTACCCTACTTATACCTAATCTCCTTAGTACCACCCATCTATGCTAAAGGATAATTAAAATTTAACATATTAACCAAGCCTAGTTTCCATTACTTTTATGGATAAAAATAGATTTGTTTTTCTGAGTTGAGAATGAATGTTTAAATTTGAAATCAAACTGTGCCACAGGCCAATAAATTAGGCCTACAGCTAAAGTATATCCAAAATGTCTTTGTAAGTTTCAAGAATGCCAAACCGGTGCTGTGTTTTAGAAACGTCACATGCACGTGTAAAGAAATATCATCACAGAATCCTGTGATGATTGCTAAAATTTATCTGGTTGCTAAAATTCAACCTAGATACTCTTTTATATTTTTATGTTTCTCATTTCTATACATCTGTACTAGTGTGAAAATAAGCATCTGCAAAATTCAGTGAAGGAAACGAAAGCTACTATACAAGCATATCTGCCCAATAATGTCACGCTTTCACATAGTCTAAGTTTGAAAAACTTAGCCATTATAAATAAACTAATTTAAAAACTATTCATGCACAAAGTCTGGGCTCTATATGACTTCAGGTAGTCTATAAAAGGTATGTTAAATACATTATGTCTGTATAAAAGGAATCAGAGATAATGTTTATTTCATATACCTTATTTTCTATTACCTATGTTTTTTAATATGTGACAATGCATTCATGTATAAAATGTATTAAAATATAAATATTACCCTTAAATTTTAAAGGCATTATTTTGTGAGCATTTAAGAAAAGGAAAACTATTTTTACCTCCAAGTCCTGGTCTAAGCCGATTATCGTAACCATCCAGAAGTCTGTCTAGAATTCTTGTAAAGATGGTAATGTTATTTTTAGCCTCATCTTCTTGGATGTTAGCCAGCACCAACCTAAACAGATAATTTTACAAGCTGATATATATACATACGTGTGTTTTGCAAGTGCCAACATGCTCTTCCTCCTTGATTTGAATTTTAAGGCTCCCTGAGCTATTAGTGTCACCTGTTTTCCTTCTTTTTTTTTCCACTTCTTTAAATGCCAGTATGTCTATGGGGAAGGTAAACATGCTGTTGGAAATAGATAATAAATACTAGCTTATCAGAAAGTTTGATGCCAAAATTATTTCAGATTTCTATCACTTCGCATTTTGTGTGACCTATTCAATTTTTCTAAAATCCACTCCCTAGAATATATTATGATGGTAGATTATCACATGCAGATACTATTAGTAATGTTGTTCTGCATTTGGAAAGGTACAAAAACCAAAGGGACTACTGAAAGAATTCTTCAGTGATTTGAATATTAATTGGAAAATAAATTGCCTCCTTGGAGGCACAGAATTTTTCCATCTTTCTCAGAAATGTCTTTTCTTTTTATGTCTTTTTCTCTTTTAAGCTAAGATGATTTTCTAACTTTGGGTATACCTCCACCCAATGGCCAAGTGCAATATAGACATCAGGGAAACTCCGCTGGCTGTGTTCCAGACTCCACTGAAGTCAGGAGGTGGAGGTGGGCTCTGAAAACATCAGCAGCACACACACAGCTGCAGAGAGCCTTGGAGGAGTACCCCTCCTGACTGGTCTCTGAGGAGAGCAATAGAGGTCATCCAAAGATTAAAATGCCCAGGTACCTTGTGTGTGTGTGTGTGTGTGTGTGTGTGTGTGTGAGAGAGAGAGAGATAAATTTGCGGAAAGAATAAGTGGTCTTAAAATATCACCAGAAGAGGGTTAGAAACAGTGAGTGATTTTCTCCATCATTTCTCCATCAGAAAGCCAGACACCTGGTTTTGTGACATCCAGCAATTTGGTGCAAAAGCAACTGGATGTATAAAACAGAATGTCCCTTTTCACTGCCATTTTTTTTCCCCAGAATGATTCAGAGATTTAAATTACTGGTCCAGAAAAAGAATCATTTATATAATAGAATAAAATACTGGCATGAGCATTACTGGTCAAATATAGAACAGAAAACTAGTAGAAGAAAATATGGTTAAGTACTGAGGATTTTCAATGATTATTAATGGACCACAGTTTGTTCACTCCTCTAAAATCAAAGATTATATGTAATTGCATTCTGATCAAGGTGTATTGTGTGAAATATCATTGACAGAATTCATTTGCATTTAAATGATTACACAGCTAGTAGCTAAAAATAGTCATAATACATCAAAAAATCAGTAACCAACTTCAAGCAAATATCCTCTTGGGAGAAGAGAATATATTAAAATATTGATATAAAGCTAAACATTTTAAAAATTATGTAAGCAAATTAGTTCATACCTCAAGCCTCAAAAGTTTTCATGTTGCCTTAAGCTAACTTTAAAACCAATCACTAAGATGGTCATCAAGTTCCACTTAGAGATTTTCACTGGAAAGCGTTTTTTAATCACATGTCACATTTTCTTTCTAAACTCAATATTAAGATATTAAATGAGGAGCTATTTTCCAATTAAAAATAAGACTTCATAAAGAGATTTCATCTCAATTCTAGAAAGTATTTTCAAACTTTGACAATTACTGAGACAGGAAAATGAAAATTTTAAAGGGAAATAAAGGTATCATAAAATCATAAACACTAATTTTTTTAAAGGAATAGTTACATGGACATTATTATGAATCATATTTTAAGTTCTCTGGCATTTAGAAAACCATACCCTAAATTTAGGCAATTAATAAAAGCTGCCCATTGATGATAAAAAAAATCAGAAAAGACTACAATTAAGATGATGCTATTGAAAACAACAGAAATTAAATTTGATATTTGTAGAATACAGGCAAAACAGAATTTGTTACATTTTCAAAGTAAGTACTTTTTATGACAGTACCATTTTAGAAGTAAAAATTTCTTAATCAATAATTGATTAATAAATCAAGCTTTTGTTTTATTTGTTTGTGATTGTGAAGTTGTATAGTACCTCCACCTAGAGGTTTCAGATCCACACATCATTTAGGTTTTCTATGTTGACTGAAAGAGCCAAGACCAAAAGAAAAGAAAGACAGAAAGAAAAAGAAAAAAGAAAAAAATTAACACTCAAATCATTTTAGCTTATGCTTTTCTGTTTGGCTTAAAGGAAAACTGATGGTTTCTTTACTGAACTTCGGTGTTATTATAATTGCATATAGCAACCACTTCAATTCCTTGCAAAAATATGCCATCCAAAGGGCACTCTTTTCTTCTGTGATTTATTTTTTTAGAAAATGTTTGTATTCAATTTTGTATTTTATCGCTAAAAACAAGAATCAGTGAACTTTTAATAGTCTCTGTCACTTAATAGTTCTGTTTCTTGCTACAATATTTTTTCATTAGAAATGATCCTTCAAAATATTTCAGCTTCTGAAAAGCCACCTTTGCATTGATAATATTCAAGAAACACACCTTTACCCTGAATTTAAAATGGCAAATACAGTAAATAATTGTCTCACCTGGCTGGGTCCCACACCAAGAAAACAAGAAGCAGCAACTGCATGTTGCAGATGTTCAGTTTCATCTTCATCACCACTCTTTGTAAAGTCATGGAAGAAAAACAAAATACACTTAAAATTACATTCAGTCCCACCATCCAAATAGCCCCAAAGAATGTCATTTCAACTGGGAATTGGAGTTAAAGATATAGAGATTATTCCAGTGGAGTGTGTGTAGGGTGTGATGACCGGAGGAGGGTTTTTTTTCTTTTCTTCTTTTTTTCCTTTTTTTTTTTTTTTTTTTTTTTTTTTTCTCTTAACAGAATGATGACCACATAATCAGACTTTGCTCTGCCAGGAACTTCCCTCAGCCACATCGTCAGCAAACACTGTTTGGTGGACACACACACGTATTAAGAACACACGGGACCCTGCACTGACATTTGAGCTAGAGAAAAGAATGGGTTGGAGGGGAGAGTGAAAAAGGGGAGGAGAAACGGGTATTTCGTGCCACATCCCCTCAACCAAGACCGCCTCCGCGACCACAGCGGGAAAAGCAAGGGGCAGCCAGCCTACTTTTTTCGATTATTCTTCTTTCATTACAATGAACTGCAGTCCTCACGTCTTCACTACTTCACTCTTTTTAAAATAAAATAAAATCACCTCCCTCCCTGCCCATCCACAGTTGCCCAAGACCACGTCTTGGAGGCAGCCGGGTTCGGATTAACTGCTGCGAAACAACGCGTTTGACAGCTGTTCCGGAGCCGAGGACCGCAATCCGAGCCGGAGCGTGAGGCTCCGGGATCCAGCGGAGGCAGGCAGGCAGCGGCGATCACAGCGTGCAAAGTTAAAAGACTATAAAAGAGCCAGGCTAATGTGCTGCCGGGCGGGCGTCTCGGATCTTATTGTAGTTGCAAATAGGCTTCTGGTGAGGAGTATCGAAATTATTTTTTAAACATGCTGGGGAGGAGGGGGCGACCTGAGCCGCTTCGGTTTCCAGGGAGCATCGGAGAGTGAATGGGGGGGAGATGAGCCATGCACGGGAGGCAAAGGTAAATGGGGAAGCAAGGGTCCCTGTTGGGACCAACGTGTGCGACCTTACCTGAAACGGCAAGCAGAATTGGGTGTTTTCCTCCCTTTGCCCTGATCTTGAGGAGATAGGAAACTTGAGAGAGAGAGACAGACAGACAGACAGACAGACTGCAGCAGCCCGGCGAGCGGGGAGCGATGGGCTGGTAGCAGCCGAAGGAGAGCGCGAGAAGTGGCGGCGGTGAGAGGAGTAGAAGGAGGCGAAGGCGTCCGTAGTGGCGGTGATGGGCGGAGGAGGAGGAAGAGGAGGAGGGGGAAGCGTTGGCAGGAGCTGGCTGGGTGGGGGGTGGGGGGGCGACGCGAGCAGAGGCGCGGTGCGCGCAGGCAGCGGCGGGCACGAGCCCCACGCCTGGAGGAGGAGGAGCCAGGCCCGAAAGGAGGGCTAACGAGGTTCTCGGCAACGCAGGGACGCCCCCCTACCCCCGCCCAGATACCGGGTAACCGCCCACCGCCCGCCGCCCGCCGGGCACCTGCCAGGGCACAGCCCCAAGCGGCGGCGAGCGCCTCTCCCCGCGCCCACGCCGCGCCGGAGGAGCGGAACCCACTCGCCGCCCGGGACTGCGCCCCGCGGCCGCCCTCAGGGACTCCCTGGAGGCCCCGAGGTTCCAGGGGGCTGCTGGTGGGTGCTGGTGCGGCTTCGGGGTCGCGGTGTGTTGGTGCGGCCCTAGATCCCCGGGACCTCGCCCTGCCGCCCGCCCCCCAGCGTGCCCTGGCTCCGGAGCGACGTGGCTGCCGAGGAGAGGTACAGCTCCCGCTGGAAGGCGAGGGGACTCATCACGCCTGTACTTGGTCATCAGCGCATCCACGCAGGACCAAGTTCGAGGCATGTTGCGTGGAATCAGCAGGAAGTTTCTTTGATTTCCTGAGCCCTTCTGATGTACCACTCATTCCTTCACACTCCTGCAATCAGGACTAATTTCCCTTCAAAGCTCTGAGGGCTGGAGACTTCCCTGGAGCTGGTCAGTCAAGTTATCTGCAGATTATTGGGAAACCCGCTCACTCTCAGCAATTCTTTTCCCCAATATCTTTTCACAAACGTCTTCCCTACCTGGTGATCAAACTCAATCAACCGCTCCAAAAAAGTTTACCTACTCCCTACCCTACCCACCTCCACCCCCAGCAAAAAGGGACCTGCTGGGCTTCTACTACCTCTGCAAATTCTTTCCGCAGCGGGGCGGGGTATGTAACATGTTTTGAGGTTTTCCCCCTTTAGGGGTTTCTGCTGGTGTAGAGACCTGTTGTAATTTCAGTCCCATCGTACACTTTCAGCCTTGTGCTTAATATGTCTCATTTCTCTTCTACTTTATCTGAGGCGATAAAATCCAAACGTGCAACTTGAACAACAACAAAAAGAGAGACATTTTCCACTTGGTACTGCAGGTAAGACAGACTGTTATGCACATCCTTCTAAAGCAAAGCAGAATGGGTGTTTGTCTCTTCAAGAAGTTGTAATAAATGGTAAACGAAAAAAAAAGTATGCTGATATGTTTCTGTCCTTTTGCATTCAGAGTCAATATATGCCAAACACTTCAATTTTGTTAGATATGAACCCGAAATTCAGATGTTTTTCCTAGATGGTACAGTTTTCATAACAACAGGCACTTCTATTCGCCGGTAAATTTTAGCTCTGCTTTGAAGATTATGTGCGGAGAATAAAACCTTTACATTGCAAATTTTTCAAGCTGTTCTTTTTAACCTATTAATCACCACTTTCTAAATGAGCATTTAATAATCTACAACCTAAACAAACATTTGCTCTACTTAGCTGCCTCCGTGAAGAATGGAACACCACCCAGCTTTCTCCTCCATCATTAATATTCCCTTCCTGACTTGCCCACTGCAGAGTCTAATTGAAATTCACAAAGATAAAGGCATGCCATTTAAAACCTTGCAAGTAACTAGGGAATCTAAACATTTTCTACTTAGTGTGAACACTTCACTTCCTACTGTATTTTCCTATTTTCCATTTCTATGAGTCAATCTTTATTAAGATCTCTATCACTTCACCATTTATATTACTACTAAATTGTTTATATTTTGATAATGAAAGTTGAACAGCCCATGGTTTCTTCCCAACCTTAATTACTATGCTACAAAATTTCTCTTTCATGGATGTACAATGTCTGTAAATATCTTCATAGATTATTTTCTTACTTACCACTATAGTCTTTTCCTTGGGTGCTGATGACGAATTATGGATTGTAGCTTTAATTGTTTTATCTCAAAATTTGTATTTATTGGAATTTGTTCTAAAAAAATAAACTCTACCATTAGCACCCTTAATAAATTTGTAATCTCACTGCCGTATGACCCATTTATGTGGAAGTTCACAAAGTTCAAGCTGTTTTGGATGATTTTCACCTTTTGCTTTTTTAAAAACTATGTTAGAACAATCTATAGATTTGGATACACACTTACTTGAGAGAGACTCAGTAAAAGCTAGATTCAAAAAATTCATTATAAAACCATGATTTTTAGTTCTTCCCCACAAAATGCTTTGCAATTTTATTGAAGCCAGATAGCTGTGATTTAAACTTCAAAGTACATTAAAGGAAATGGAAATCAGAAAAGCCGATTGCAAGAAGCGGACCTCTACTTTTATTGCTATATCTTCACTGATATTTTGCTGTGTTACTAGTCCAGTCAAATTTCTTCTAGGATTGTCCAGCTTCCACAAATATCTGAAAAATCCAGCGTGATATCCTTCTTTCCTCTCTGTGATGGAGTGCAGCGAACTGCCTGTGATTTGAGAGCCAGCCTGTGTAGGTCATGACTAAGCTCTTCCTACCTACTCCTTGTGGAGCAGGTCCTAAGGCAACCAATCCTGTAGAAGAACTGACAACTAGTCGTTTACCAGTAAATCCATTCCCGCCCAGGCTAAAGCAGAGCAAAACCTTCTGTTTGAACATGTTTGAATTACTCTCCCACAAATTGGATTTAGGGGGGCTCACTTCTTATATAGTTCCCATCCCTAACAACCAAGTCCCTAAGGAGATTTCCACATGAGGACCAAGAAAAAGGAAAATGAAGAATTGGGAGATCATGATTTTGTCTGATTTTGTTTCCTGATATCTCACAATATTGTATAGTTTTAAAATTCATTTAAAATTTAAAATTCACAAAACTGTTCATGTTTTTTAGCAGATATTTTGTAGAGCTTTCTTTTTTAGGGCTCAGCTATATTGAGACTTGGCACTAGTGCTCCAGGGAACTACTACTCCATAATCTATATATAGGGGACCTAATGAATCTTTAGGTTCTATAAGATGTGTATATAGGTATATATAATATATGTACATATATATTATATACATACATACATGCATACAGATATACAGATATTTATCTGTAGAAAGATAGATACCTGAACTAATAAAATAAGCATAAGGATTTTAATGAGAATAGCATTTATATAATACATTTCTACAAAATGCTTTCAGGCTCACTGCCATATAATTTGGTCTTAGTGATGTTTACATACCTTGAAGAGAAGTACCAGAATTACTTCAACAAGAATACCATCTCACCATATTTACAAGTTTTTAAATATCAGCATATATTTCATATAATAAATTTATATACACTTTACATTCTTATGAGTCATTCATTCAAATGAGAATATATATTTGTGAAAAAATAGAAACTAAAGCATAGATTATCCTGTTTTCACAGAATTAAATATTATTCTGTACTTTTCCCCAGAATACTTTACTAATTTCAAAGTATGCTTGGAGTGCAAGTCTGTTCTCACATATTCACCACATTATCATTCAAAAAAAAAAAAAAAAACTGGAGCAAATACCCATTTGGTAATTCTCAAGTGGAAACCATGGCTTGGTAAAGCTCCATTTTTCCCTGTAAGTTGAATTTAGATAGATAGTTCTAATATATCCACTAGACTCCAAGATTTTGCAAGAAGAGACAGCTGGAAAGTGGGAGTAACTAGCCTTATAAACAAATAATTCCAAAACTACTCTGTTACATTAATGTATCTAGGTCACATTTCATTACAGCTAAATATATCACATACACTAACTTGGATACACTAATGCACATTACCTTCTTCAAACAGAATAATTCTCTGTTTATAAAATAATTTTACAAACCCTTATCCAACTTGCAAATCAAATATATCATGCATTCTAGTGCATTTCTAAGATATTAAAAGCTTAAAAACTAAAATCCTAGTGATTTCTAAGATTTTAAAAACTACTTACATCAAACACCTATACAAAGTAATTTGAAAGGAAATCCTTTTGCTATCCCTTCGTGAAATTATAGATAGAATATTTTCACGTTATTCAGTTACTTCCTAAAACAAAGAGAACATTTCAGTAATGCAAACCAAAAACTCCCTCATTGGAAAATACACCGTGCATTTCATTGAAGGATAAGCTGCTATATGATTGGCAGCTTTTGCCTGTGAGGCTTGTTCCCTAAATAATAATCATTGTAATGAAAATAATAAATGTAAACCTATAATATCTTCATTAGTATAAAAGCTTAGACCCCATTCTAAGTACTTTGCACGTATTTATTTAATTAATCTTCACAAGCAAGAGGTTATTATTATTCCTATTTCGCTGATGCAAAACTGGAGGCACAGAAAGGTTAAGCTAGCTCAGGTATTCCAGTTGGGGAGCCAGAAGTAGAGCACAAGCAATATGGTTCCAGAGTCTCCGTGTTTAATTATTATTTTGAATTACCTCTACATTATTCCTTGACAGCCAAAATTTTAGCTTCTCATGTGTAGTCTCACTATTGAAACTTTGGACAAAACATTTAACTGTTGATGTCTTGGTGTCATCTGAGTAGTGGAAGTCTGTTAATAATAGCCATATATTCATTTAACAAGTCTTATTTAGTGTCTGCTGTGTATGTACAAGACCCCATTAGATACCACTACTCAGGATATAATTATGATTAAGGCATGGTCCCTACCCTCATGGGAGCTTACATCAAATTGAAAAGGCATAAAATAATGTATGTTGTTAACTGTAAACAAATTAATGACTGAAGCCTATACATGTACTCTAAAAACTTTGTTTCTAAAACAATACTACTTTTACTAAGGAGTAACATACAGCATAAGAAAAAGAATGCAACATAGGGAGTGTTTCCTTTAATAATTTACAAATCTAGATGTTACCATGTAACAATTAATAAATGGATTCTTATTATTAAGAACATGATTAAGTACCTTCTATGAAACAACAACAAAAAAACACTTAAGAAGCCCCTAGGACCAGGAAAATTTTATATCCAGAATAAAAAATAATCTATTTTATGGGGATATTTTCTGAATAATAACACCTCATCAGGAAAAATCACGCTGAAGAAGCCACTAACAATAACAACAACAAAATCAGAGGACAGAGGAAGTCTAGGACCTAATTTGAGCCTATGTACATACATCTCAGGTAGGATAATATTGGTCTCAACAAAGGATTATTCCAATATCATTATTTTTAGCATCAAAGCTCTTCCATCGTGAGAGGAAGAGAGAATATACATACTGTGAAGAAATAAGTGAAATACAATCAGGCTACGAGTATTTCATGGTCAGTCAGAGAGACATGAAAGAGAAAATAGAAACCAATTATTTCTAAGAAAAAAATGAATAATACCATGGCAAATTAAATATGGATACCAAATAATTTTAAATAATAATATGCAGACCATTTCTACTTTCTAGAGACCTCCTTTATTTGCCAGAGTGACCTGCTCATAGATGCCCAGTAAATAATTGCTGATTTCTTTGTAGAGTTAAGCACTTTGGAACACAAAGTGGGAGCCTTGGTTCCAGAGTTTAAAATGTCATGACCTTTGGCAGTCACAGTTGTGATATCTGGTAACTCTTGAAGCTCTCACCATCTCTCACCGCTTCCTATACATCACTGGAAGTCACCTCCTTTCCTCAAAAGGTCTCTTCTCTGGTGTCCTCTATCTTACCACCATCCTCCCACCAAAATTCTGAAAAATGGATTCCCCAAACACACACGCATTTACTGTTGCTGAGAAAATACCTCCTATCTACCCCCATCATCAGACCCATTTTACCCATTACCAGTCCCATCTCCTGAGCTCTGTCCTCACTTAGACTACTGCAATGCCAATACACAGCAGCCAACTGGTTTCTCTACCTCCAATCTCAGTTTTTTTGTTTGTTTTCTACAGGACCAAGAAAAGAGTCTTCCAAAACCAATTCGATTGTGTCTGTCAATCATTTAAAATCTTTTGTTGATAAAAGTATAAGGTGCAAACTCTTTGATGCATCACATATGATCCCTGTTTATATCTCCAGCCTCAACTGTGATCTTTCCATGGACACCTTGTCACACACATTCCCATGCCAGCACACACACACACACACACACACACACGCATATCCATAATTAGCATTCATTTCTCAACATCATCCCGTTCTCTACACTCCCTACAAAGGAAAGTGTTTACATTTCTGTTTCTCTCAACAGCCAGTAGTTTCATGTCGCTACGCTTTTGGTTATCATTGCCCCTTCAACTGGAATGCCATCTTCACATTGTCTACCTGGTGAGCACGTCACACCTCAGCCCTATAAACTATTTCTTACCCGTCCAGATACAATTGTTCATATTGTCCTTTTGGGATCCTGCTGAACTTAGCACAGGCATTTAACGTGAAACCTGGAATATCCCATTTAACTTATTTATTAACTTTTCTATCTCACACCTGTGAGCCTCATCTTTTTTTTTTTTTTTTTTTTTTTTGCGGTACGCAGGCCTCTCACTGCTGTGGCTTCTCCCGTTGCGGAGCACAGGCTCCGGATGCGCAGGCTCAGTGGCCATGGCTCACAGGCCCAGCTGCTCCACGGCATGTGGGATCTTCCCGGACCGGGACACGAACCCGTGTCCCCTGCATCGGCAGGCGGACTCTCAACCACTGAACCACCAGGGAAGCCCTGTGAGCCTCATCTTAATCATCTTTACCTTCCTGGTGCCTAGCATAAGACCAGGCATATATAATCTTTCAGGAAATTCTTGAGGAATTTATGATAGAATGAATCAGTGAATGAATGAACAACCTGATGAATAAATGAAAGAACACATGAGCATCTGTGCCTTCATATGTATATGAGAGACAATACTTTCTTCAGAGGAAATGAGATGCAAGAGAGTAGTGGTTAAGTGCTCGGACTCTGGTGCTAAGCCTTTCGGTTCAAATCCTAGTTCTACGGCTTAATCACTATGCAACCATGAATAAATTCCTTAGCCTCACTGTGCTTTAGTTTTCTTACCTATAGAATAAGGGGAATTGTAAAACCAACTTCACAGGTCTTGTGTGAGTGCTCTGAGTCGACACACGTGCACAGAATAGCAACTGGATCACAGACAACACTGCAGTGTTTGCTGGTATCACTGACATATTTGAAAGCCCTTAGTTCACTGCCTCGGCATTTAGTAGGTGAGATGAAGCTACACTCCTCACCCTTGAAGTTATTGCATTTTTTAGTCTTATCTTTCCACTGTATGTTCCCATCCACTTTTTCTCACTAACATTCAGGTTCCCACCTTCACAGAATAATCAGTCAGAGGCCCCTCATATACCTACATTCCCTTATGTTGCTTTATTTTTGTTCTTATGAATACATGGTTTCCTTCATTCTCTTTTTTTTCTGCTCTTTTTTTTTTTCCTGTCCTCCTTTTAGTATACCATGCCCTCCTTTTTATTCCAGCTTGGCCTGCATTTCCATCTTTTGTTAGTTCCCTAATGTCCCCTTTTCCTCCCTCTTTCTTGATATTTATATATAGCATAAGTCTGCTTTTGTGCACACACTTGTCTAGCATATGGATGAAGGTGTGTTTATAAGAGTGCATACAGGCAGGGAAGTGTCTATTTTGTCCAGTGGGAGTGTGAGTGTCTCTGTTACAAAGGTATGGGCAACCCTGTCTGTGTTTCTGTCTGTTGGTCTCTCTATAAACCATGCTATTAAATTATTCAAGTGCATTGTGTGATTCATTATAGGAACTGAATAGAAAAGTCAAGTGACTTTCTCTTTTGAACTGGCTACTGGTTTTCCTGCAATAAAGAAATTGCCACATGTTGGATCATTTGTTTAAAAGAGGCCCATATCTGTAACATCCAGAAAGCCAAAGACACTAATCAATGTAGAAGTTTTCAGCCACCCTGCCAGCCATACCCTAGATTAAAATATGATTACAAGTTGCTATTCCTTTTTTGTGACTTCCAGGTCTCTAATATTCTCATGCTACTCAGCCGGAAGAGAAAAAAGTAAGAGACATTTTTGTATTGGGAGTTAGGCGTTAACAAATTATCTTTAAAGAATATTTTTTGAGGGGAGCTATTGTAAAAGTGGCTTATGACAGACATTAATGCTGTCTGGCAAATAGGGCCAGTTTCCAGCCTAGATGTATGAATAGACAGAATTTCATTACTTTCCTTGAAATTAGAGGTGACAGTGGAACTTTCTCTGACCAATGAAAGTTGAGCAGAAGGGACACAGGCCATTTCCAGATGGAGGCTGGGTGAGCCTGTGTTCATTCACACTGCTGTCTCCTCCATCATCTGGTTGTAGCCAGGGATGCTCCAAATGGTACATCAGTGGCTCCTTGAGGAGGGCAACAAAGATCAGAGCTCCTAGCTGACCTGCTATGGACATGATACAGAATGAAATAGAAATAAATATTTATTGTTTTAAGCCTCTAAAATTTAGGATGGTGTTTAACTTGGCCTCTACTGACCACTGAAGGATGAAGAGAAAAGGAAGTTTTGTTGTGTTTTCTTTTTCTTTTAATTTTTATTGGATTATAGTTGATTTACAATGTTGTGTTAGTTTCAGGTGTACAGCAAAGTGAATCAGTTATACATATACATATAATCCACTCTTTTTTTTAGATCCTTTTCCCATATAGGCTGTTACAGAGTACTGAATAGAATTCCTTGTGCCATACAGCAGGTTCTTATTAGTTATCTATTTTATATACAGTAGTGTGTATATGTCAATTCCAATCTCCCAATCTATCCCTCCCCCACCTTATCCCCTTGTAACCATAAGTTTGTTTTTTACATCTGTGACTAATTCCATTTTGTAAATAAGTTCATTTGTACCTTTTTTAAAAAATTCCACTTATAAGCGATATCATGTGACATTTGTCTTTCTGTGTCTGACTTCCTTCACTCAGTATGACAATCTCTAGGTCCATCCATGTTGCTGCAAATGGCATTATTTTGTTCTTTGTTATGGCTGAGTAATATTCCATTGTATATATGTACCACATCTTCTTTATCCATTCCTCTGTTGATGTACATTTAGGTTGCTTCCATGTCCTGGCTATTGTAAATAGTGCTGCAATGAACATTGGGGTGCATGTATCTTTTCAAATCATGGATTTCTCCAGATATATGCCCAGGAGTGGGATTGCTGGGTCATCTGGTAGTTTTTAAGGAACCTCCATACTGTTCTCCATAGTGGCTGTACCAATTTACATTCCTATCAACAATGTGAGGGTTTGTTGTGTTTTCTTTTTAATATGAAATATTGAATGATGGAGTGGCATACAAAATATTTTCTGGCAGGGAGACTTTCTTAAACATCCTGAAATCACAGCATACAAATAGTTGCTTACCAAAGTCTGAACCAATGGATTTCTTTGATTTTGGGTAACACTTGTTCTTTATTTCCATCTCTTAATGGTTCTTCACTTTCTTTCTCCACCTAAACACCCAGAGGGGTTGAGACAAAGTCTAAGGTGGTTCCTGACAAACAGTTTCTCTGAACCTCTGCTTCATCCTGCCCCACAGCACAGACACTGGATGTGGTGCATCCAGACACTGGATGTTGTGCTGATGGGGACAGAGCATGGTATTCAGTGAGTTCCAGCAGGAGTTCTGATAACCAAAACATCTGTCAGGTTCCAGAAATGGGATGGAAAAATGACAAAAAGAGAAGGGATAAGAAAAAGAGGATGACTGGGACAACAACTGTTAGATGTTAAAGTGGATGAGAGGTGGATAGGAAAACTGGTTCTGATGAGGAATTCATGTTAGGAATATGTCTCTGTGTCTCTACTACATAAAGAAAAAACAAAAGAAATTGACTCTGACCTAAATATAGTGAGAAAATTTTAAAGCCATTTGCAGAGATTTCCAACAAGGTAGAAAAGGCAAGTTAGTCACGAACTTTAATTCTATTGTTGTCGTTATACGATTCACAGGAGCAAACATTTCTAGATTCAAATTTCTTTTAGCTAGTCAATCAAATTCATTCAAGTACAAACCATTGCAACAGTGTAACATGAGAAGAATATACTTGTCTTGAATAAGCTCTTGAAAGACCTAGAAACTGATTTATCTCTCTTCTTATCACTCACTGTGCTTCTCATATTGTAGATGCTCTGTAAGTGTTAATAGAAGAATGTAAGGCTGTGTCAAGGAGTTCATGTATGTTGTTCACTGTAGCTCATCTGTTCTCCCCTGATCCATTTTGACCCTCACCAGCCTGGTCACCATGCAGTAGTCTGAGTTGTCTGTCCAAAATACAGATCTGTTCGTGTCACTGCCTAACTTAAATTCCTTCACATATTTCCTATTTCTCATAAGGTCAAGACCAAAATCTTTATCATGGTCAAAGTTAGTCCCAGATGCCTTGACGCCTGCCTGGCCTTGAACCATTGTTTCCTTTGCTTCATCAACCACAGCCTTCTTCAGTTTTTGGAATGTACCGGGCTTCCTGCTTCTTTCTCCTCCTGCCATAGGTCACTGTAGTACCTATCTCCTCTGCTAGAAAGTTCTTACCCCTTCCACTCACCTGATTTGCACCAATTCATATTCATATAAAAAAATAGGAAGCTCTTCCTCAAGAAGCCTTCTCTGACATAGCCTCACTACTTGTCTCTGTTAGGTTCCTTTGTTATATGTGCTTTCTCTTAGAGAACTTGTCTCAGTTTTTTTATTGATATATGATTATGTGTCACTATTTGGTTAAAATCTATTAACCAATCATGCTGTATATTCCATGAGCTCAGAAGCCATGCTTATTATTACTTAACATTGTAGCCCCTGCAATTAGTACACTGCCTGACAGAGATAGTTGTTGAAACAAATAAAGGGATAAACAAATGTGTAACAAACACAGGATTAGATGTATAAATGTTGCTTTCAAAACTAGGATCTCATATCCTTATACATAAATCTGCAGTTCAGTAACTTGGTTTGTTGCCACATTCATAAAGAGTCTATGGAGAACTAATAGCTGAACATCAGGTCACAACCTCTCTGCATTTATGAAAAATGACAAGGGACACAGTGTTGGGACTGAGAGGGGAAGTGGGGTGGCTGGGAGAATTAATTCAACCAAGGCAGGCCAGCAAGAGGAAACGATAAGAAAGATAATGGTGTATTGGTTCACAATGACAAAAGCTGTTTCTGCTCATCCAGTAGCATTTGGTAATGGTGGAAGCCAGTGGATTCCTTACGTCAAAGAATAAGACATCAAAGAATGTGGAATACCTAGGTTCCAGTCTTCAAGAATTCATCATCCCAACTTATCTGGCCTTAGTATATTCTGCCCGGAATGGGGTGATTTATCCTTATTTAGTTTGAATGCAGGACTAATTAGCAGCCCCATATGAACTATCTCGATGTGGGATCTATAAGTATTCTAAAAGGATTTTTGCCATATAGGAGTTGTAGTGGATGGAATATAAGATACCTTTTATTTCTTATATATTCTTATATCTTGAAAACTCTGCTTATCTACTAATAGAATAATTTCCCTAGGAATTTTATTACAAATGGGAATTTTATTTTTGTATCAGTTATTCCTAACTCTTAAGCTCTTAAGTCAAATGAACTGTTTATCTGTCCCATATCCCTATAAATCCAAGCATATGCTCAGAAAAATATATTTTACATAATATAAATATAAAATGAAATTAATATTTGCACATATATATATATTTATAGCACAATCTGAACTAATCAATTAAGACTCAGGGGTCAGTAAATTAATCAGCTGCTGCACAAATCTGCCCTGCCACCTGTTTTCATATATAAAAGTTTACTGGGTCATAGCCATGCCCATTTGTTTAGGTATTGTCTAAGAGCTGCTTTTGTGCTACAATGGCAGATGGAGTCAGACTCAGGGGTCAGTAAATTAATCAGCTGCTGCACAAATCTGCCCTGCCACTGGTCTTGTGTGCATCTTCCATTTTGGTGAGTGTTCTTCCCCTGTGCTCCCATACCATCCTCTGCTTGCTCACACTATACTGCAAAAATATGTTCACCTATCTCCACAAGTGGAATGTGAACTCCTTGAGGATAGGAGCTAATGATGTATTTCTGTACCCCCTTCTGGGTAGCACAGTAATGAGTTCTCAATAAAAATTTGTTGAAAGAAATGACAAAATGAAATATGGATAGATGGCTAGGTCAAATAAACATTGTTATTCTGCATGATTATACCAGTGATTGGTCATAAGATACTGAAGCAGGTTGAGCTGGAGAGGTGAAAACGTGTTTTGTGGAGATAAACACCTTCTTACGGATGATTCTATGAACACTCATGCTGATGTTACCTGTTCTTGTTACTTAGCAGAGGAATTTCCCAGTATATCAGCACAGTTTATGTTGCAGGATTGTCCTAAAAATTTTTACTATTTAACTCACAAAATGTACTGAACTAAACAACCACAGATAACAACCACAACTTACAACCATTCAAGTTTTATCAAAGTACCTGATAGCAGAGATAAAATGAAATTGAATTTAATTAAGAAGAGATTGGATTCTTTTTTTTTTTGCGGTACATGGGCCTCTCACTGTTGTGGCCTCTCCCATTGCGGACGGAGCACAGGCTCCAGACGTGCAGGCTCAGCGGCCATGGCTCACGGGCCCAGCCGCTCTGTGGCATGCGGGATCCTCCCGGACCGGGGCACGAACCCGTGTCCCCTGCATCGGCAGGCATACTCTCAACCACTGTGCCACCAGGGAAGCCCGAGATTGGATTCTTTATTCAGGTATCATTGCCTGTCAATGATCAAGCAATTGTCTACAAAATCAAATTCTAATGTATTGGTTCTCTACAGATGAATGTGAACTCTTGGGCATTGACTTTTGTACTATTACTTGGTAGAAATTATGGGTATCCAAACAAAACATGGAGGTGGCTCAGGGAAGAGAGAGAGATCTCCTTTAAATGTACAGTAGGAACATTGATTTACTGCATGAAAATATCAGTGCAATGACTTAACTATTCTTAACACTAGTTAAGAATTAACAAAACTTTGGAGGAAAATAAAGCAAGATGGTGCCATTTTGTTCATGTAATATTTTTCATTGGTATAACTGCTCCTAAGGATGGATCCCATCCTAAGCTCTGAAAATAACTAGAACAAAATAATGTAGAGTTTCCTGGAACCAGTTTAATTACAAGACCTCAAGTCAGTCTTGTTGGGCTTCCATTCTGTCTGTCTTTATAGTTGTAGTAACAGAGTCCTTTGGTTGAGATTAAGTTCCAACCAATGTTTGGTTTTGGTAAGTGGCTTGGCACTTAATTCTTCCACACCTGACTCCTGCTCTGATTCCATCTTTAATATCCCCTCTCTTTAAATAATCAGTTACTGTTTCGTTTCTCCTAGTCTTCCTGGGACCTCAGTCACAGTTGTGAACTCTGTGTCCCTCTAGCTCTGTTCTCATTTCCTTGTTTATTCTCTTCCTTTACATTTTCTTAGGGTTTTATCTAACAATGAAAAAGGACCTGACCCCTTAAACAGCACAAGCCTGGAGAAGGTTGACAAAGTTTAATGGATAAAGAAGTGTTCTGACTTTAGAGAATCATAGACTCAAGTGTTCACAAGGGACCTTAAATGCCCTCTAAACCTATCCTCCCATCCCCTTCTACCTAGGACCATGACTGATCTATAAAGCTGAATAACTTCAAGATCCCATTGATTTTATTTATTAAGTCATCTAGGAAATCAGGGAAGAATCCTCTCATTACCACCACCCCAGAAACTGGTTTGTTCGTTATATTTTCTGGTTGTAATTAACTTTAAATGTTTCAGTATCAGTGGTATGACATACGTGCATGGACAAGTTAAATTTAACTAACATTCTAAAAGAAGTTAATTAGCCTAAGAAATGTCTCAATATGAATCAACCCGTTTGGGTTATTGATTTGCATAAGCCTTAGGAAAAATAACTTTTGTTGGTGATAGCAATGGGATTTGAGATATGTGAAAAGTTAAGAGGAGTTTAAGAGGATCCAATGTCCTTGCATGAACAAGATACAAGAAGCTCAGCAGCAACCAGTGCCCATGGTGCAGCAGGCCACTTCTAAATCCTTTGACCTGGAGACACCTCACCACTGGATCCACTTACAAATACTGCAGATCCTGCCATCGGAACTTCCTGTGTCCCCTGCAGAGTGAGTGTTTTTCATGGATGATGCTGGTCTGTGAACCTGTGGGCAAAAGAATAAACCTCTCTGAATTGAACTAAAAGGAGTTCTATGACAATGCCTGCTTATTAATAAATACCTTTTATATTGGGCAGATTTTGGCTTAAGAATTACTTTCATTGTAACTTAACATCTGATAGAGAGGTTGCAGGGTAGGGGCTGCCTCTAACCAAGGGTGGTTACTGATGTTTGCCAAAAGAACCTGACTTTACTAAAGGACCAAATTGGTTTTGGCACACTTGGGTGATTTGAAACTGTTCACAGGAACTGTAGAGTTTGAAAATGCGGAAACAAGGAGTGAGCAGCTGATATTAAAAAAAAATGTTGCCAGGGCTTCATATTTGGCACAGGGTTAAAGGTAGCAATAGTGACACAGTTTGGCTGGAATGGGTACATAAAGCTTACTCACATCTGAGCCTAGGCTCTTGAACTTGGACAAGGCCTCCCTGGGAAAAGAAACTTATACTATAGGTAGGAGAACTTGGGGCAGAAAAAAATGCCTTATTTCTAGAACACTTATTGATAGTGGAAAGCAACTCTTGAACATGGTTGTTGGTATATAAATCAGAGCCAGAGATATTTTAGGTCTTAGCTTCCTTCCCCAAAGAAAGCACACCATGGCACATGCTAGCATGGGTACTAGTGGAATTGAAAGATTACCGATTTATAGCCATGGATCAGAGCTCAAGAGAAAGATGAAAGTTTAGCACATCTAAAACTAGCCAAAAAAGTCATTAGATTCTATAAGATTCTCTACTAGGGGGAGGGCATGATTAATGAGTTAATAACCAGAGTTGGGAAGGCTAGAACATTGCGTGAACAGGAAACAAAGCACAGCCTTATACCATCTGGTCTTGGGAAGGTCTATACTGCCCCCACTCACAGATTGACATTTATATCAGAGCCTTTTTGGAGAAAATTAACGTCCAGTCCCCTCTCTCCCCTCATTCTCCATCTTCTCTTTCTCAAAAAGCAGCAGATTAAAAAAAGAAATGCTTCTGCTTCTTTCTTTTGGGCTGAAACCCTGCCTGCAATCACTGGGTGCCAGGGAAGGGGAGCTACCATGACAGACTTTATTTTCTTTAGTCAATTACTTTTCATAGAGTTCTATCACATTTAATATGGTAGAAGTAAAGAGTTTATAAACAGTCTTTTTTCAAGTTAAAATAAGTAGTCTATAGTCACATTTAAAGAATTTGGGGAAAAATGTAATTTTTCACTCATTTATAAATCATCCAAATTAAAAAAATAAATGTAAATGGACACCTAGTCCTTGTAGTACATGGGCTCTGCATAAGCCAAGGAACCTGGCTGTATAGCCCAAGACATTTCCATTTAATGGCTAAATAATTAAAATAAGCAGTTAATTTATTACATTATCAACTATCTTTACAAAGAACTTTTCTTACTGAATTTGACAAACCTCTCAATCAGCTTCATGCAGTAGCAATGTAGAGAGCATTGTTAAAAGAAAGTGAAAGAAAATGAGAGATCCTTAGTCCATTTTGGCTGCAGTAATGGAAGGAAGTTCTCCATTTTTAGTAAAACTTAATAATAACTCACATTTATCAAACCTCTACACTGTGCATGACACTACTCAGAGAACTTCAGATACAGCATCTCACCAGTCTTTCATAACAGCCCTTTCAGATATTAGCTCTGCTTCAAAGATTAGGAGAATCAGGTTCAACCTGGCTAAGTTATTCATTCAAGGTGACAGGGCCACTCAGAGCTGCGTCATGGCTTTCAGAAGCACTAGACATTTTTTCCTTTGTGGGCCCCTTCTTCTGTAAAAAAAAAAAAAAAATTCAAATAATAATAATAAATTAAAATAAAAGAATATTTTGTTAATTGAAAAATTATAAAGACAATTGTTACCCAGGCTGGATTCACTGTTACTTGTTCATTATTCTTATATTAAGTTGTTTATTTCTGATTTTAAGAGAATTTAAAATTAAAATGGACACCACGCCTACTGTGCCTAAGAAGTAAGTTGGCCCTGCAGACACAGGATTCAAACTCAGATCTATGGAGTAAGTTAAAAAACTACATCCTAAATCACCAATGTCACCTTCTTTTCCACTTCTCCCAAACTTAAAAAAAAAATGTATATTAATGTAACAGGCTTAGGCTAAATTCTATGAGTTTGTAGAATTCCAGTTTCTTTTCTTCCAAGATAGAACACTCCAGAATTAGTTCAGGAATGTACAAAGAAAATTGTCACTGCATTTGTAATGCTGCAAAGTGAAAGGAAATGTTTTGTTCATAATCACTTGAACTCTTCAAGCCATAAAGAACAAAGACGCTTAACCTATCTTTAACATTCATTTCTGTGTTATTGAACCAAAACTGCCTGCAGGTGCATGTGGCTATTTAAAGGGAATTGTAAATCGCTTTCATATCTTACTAATGTAGTGAGGATGTATAAATAGTTGCACATGGCAGATAATTAGTTTATGCCAACACATTATTGTGCTTATGAGCATCTGGATATCAACTACTTGGCAAAGCATCCAAAGGAAGTTATTGCTAACAAAATACTATGAAGTCATTTGCAAAATGCTGAGTGGTGAGTATTCAAGTGACAAAAGGAATATGTTAAACTTGTGCTAATGTATATTAAGATTTAATTTAAATAAGGAAATTCAGAGAAAAAGTATGCTTCACAATCAGGAAATGGTGTACTTAATATTTCTTGGGACCTGTTTTCCTTTTATTACTTTCTTGTTAAATAAGAAGAGAACAAATGCATACATAAAAATACACATATTATATAAATTGCACTTTTTCTACTTTACAGAAAACACTTAGAAAACATTGGAAATCTTTATTCCTAGAAATATATATATATATATATATATATATATATATACATATACATACATATATGTGTTTATGTTTATTATGCCATACTCTTTAAAAATTCTAAAAGAAATTCTAAGATACATTGTCATTCTGTCTCTTGTCAGGCAGTCTGAAATCTGTCCACCCACAGAGAAGGCTAAATTGCCTAAAGCCCTTGTAAACTGTGGGCACTGTTTTCTCTTATATCCCATGTACCACTCACCTTGGAGGTAGATAGGACTCCTGTTTGGTACTCATTGCAACATCCAGACCATTCTCTTCCCTACTATCCAAAAAACTCAGCTTCTTTGAAGCCACTGCCTTCAGTATGTAGCCTCTTATCCACTTTTGCTGCTAATATTTCCTACCTTACACCCCCTTTTATAAGGACCTCAATTTCCTTCATTCTGTAGGTAGGTAAGACCTATTGACACTGGAACCGTTTCACCAAACACACTCGACTTTTCTTACTTCAGATTCCGTGATGCATCGTCATATTCATTGCCCTACCTAGACCCCTTCACTTACCCCTCTCTTACTTTGTTGAACTAATTTGGGAAAACCCAAATCCTCTTTGAATCCAACTCTTGACAGACTTACTTGGTGCCAGCAACTGAGTAGCTGCATGTGCCTAGAGAGAAACACAAAATGTCATGATCAAAATCCTCAAGTGGACCCGTAATGCACCAGGGTAATCCTATTGTATTTCTTTAGATGGCTTTCTCTCACTTTGCTGCATGATTATTTCATACCTTTTTTTCAAAATTTTTATTGGAGTATAGCTGTTTTACAATGTTATGTTAGTTTCTCTTGCACAACAAAGTTAATCAGCTATATGTATACATATATCCCCTCTTTTTTGGATTTCCTTCCCATTTAGGTCACCACAGAGCATTGAGTAGAGTTCCCTGTACTATACAGTAGGTTCTCATTAGTTACCTATTTTATACATAGTATCAATAATGTATATGTCTCAATCCACATCTCCCAATTCATCCCACCCCTTCTTCCCCCTGGGTATCATATGTTTGTTCTATATGTCTGTGTCTCTATTTCTGCTTTGCAAATAAGATCATCTATACCATTTTTTTAGATTCCAAATATATGCATTTATATACAATATTTGTTTTTCTCTTTGTGACTTACTTCACTCTGTATGAAAGTCTCTAAGTCCATCCATGTCTCTACAAATGACCCAATTTTGCTCCTTTTTATTGCTGAGTAATATTCCGTTATATTTATGTACCATATCTTCCTTTTTTTTTCTTTTTTCTTTTCTTTTATTATTTTTAACATCTTTATTGGAGCATAATTGCTTTACAATGGTGTGTTATCTTCTGCTTTAATACAAAGTGAATCAGTTATACATATACATATGTTCCCATATCTGTACCATATCTTCTTTATCCATTCATTTATCAGTGGACATTTAGGTTGCTTCCATATCCTGGTTATCGTAAATAGTGCTGCAGTGGACATTGAGGTACATGTGTCTTTTTGAATTATGGTTTTCTCTGGGTATATGCCCAGTAATGGGATTGTGCGGTCATACAGTATTTTTATTTTTAGCTTTTTAAGGAACCTCCATACTATTCTCCATAGTGGTTGTATCAATTTATGTTCTCACCAACAGTGCAAAAGGGTTCCCTTTTCTCAACACTCTCTCCAGCATTTATTGTTTGTAGACTTTTTGATGACAGCTATTTTGACCAGTGTGAGGTGATACCTCATTGTAGTTTTGATTTTCATTTCTCTAATAATTTGTGATGTTGAGCATCTTTTCATGTGCTTCTTGGCCATATGTGTGTCTTCTTTGGAGAAATGTCTATTTAGGTCTTCTGCCCATTTTTAGATTGGGTTTTTTGTTTTTTTAATATTGAGCTGCATGAATTGTTTATATATTTTGCAGATTAATCCTTTATCAAGTTGCTTCACTTGCAAATATTTTCTCCCATTCTGAGGGTTACCTTTTCATCTTGTTTATGGTTTCCTAAAAGGAATCCAAATTGGAAAAGAAGTAAATCTGTCACTGTTTGCAGACGACGTGATATTATACATAGAAAGTCCTAAAGATGCCACCAGGAAACTGGAAGCTAATCGATGAATTTAGTAAAGTTGCAGGATACAAAATTAATACACAGAAATCTCTTGCATTCCTATACAGTAACAATGAAAGATCAGAAAAAGAAATTAAAGAAACAATTCCATTCACCATTGCAACAAAAAGAACAAAATACCTAGGAATAAATCTACCTAAGGAGGCAAAAGACCTGTATGCAGAAAACTATAAGACATTGATGAAAGAAATCAAAGACGACACAAACAGATGGAGAGATATACCATGTTCTTGGATTGGAAGAATCAATATTGTGAAAATGACTATACTACCCAAAGCAATCTACAGATTCAGTTCAATCCCTATCAAATTATGAATGGCATTTTTCACAGGACTAGACCAAAAAAGCTTACAATTTGTATGGAAACACAAAAGACCCCAAATAGCCAAAACAGTCTTGAGAAAGAAAAATGAAGCTGGAGGAATCAGGCTCCCTGACTTCGGACAATACTGCAAAGCTACAGTAATCAAAACAGTATGGTACTGGCATAAAAACAGAAATATAGATCAATGGAACAGGATAGAAAGCCCAAAGATAAGCCTATGCACCTCTGGTCACCTAATCTATGACAAAGGGGGCAAGAATATACAATGGAGAAAAGTGGACAGCTACATGTAAGAAATGAAATTAGAACACTCCTTACACCATACACAAAAATAAATTCAAAATGGATTAAAGACTTAAATATAAGGCCAGACAGTATAAAACTCTTAGAGGAAAACATAGGCAGAACACTCTTTGACATAAATCACAGCAAGATCTTTTTGACCCACCTCCTAAAGAAATGAAAATAAAACCAAAAATAAACAAATGGGACCTAATTAAACTTAAAAGATTTTGCACAGCAAAAGAAATCATATTTCATACCTTTTGTCTCTCCTCAGACATCCACAACTCCTTCCTGCCTTTCTCTCTGCTGATTATTTTGCTTCTCAGGGAAAATAGAAGCAAAAAGATAACAGTGAGATTTTACATGCTCCCACCAACAAATCTAAAATCCTATGTGTACTCATGTCTTTTTTTTTTTTTTTTTTTTTTTTTGCAGTACGTGGGCCTCTCACTGCTGTGGCCTCTCCCATTACAGAGCACAGGCTCCAGATGTGCAGGCTCAGCGACCATGGCTCATGGGCCCAGCCACTCCGTGGCATGTGGGATCTTCCCAGACTGGGACACAAACCCATGTCCCCTGCATCGGCAGGCGGACACTCAACCACTGTGCCACCAGGGAGGCCCTGTACTCATGTCTTCTACTTGTACACTGGCCTCTGTTCCATCCTGTCTCCTCAAGGGCACAACTTCACTCATTTTCCCCATTTGATTCACAGCATGAATTTTTCCATGACTACAGGTTCATTTCCATTTGCAGACAAACATACTATAATATACTTCATTAAAAATAAACAAACAATAGCCAAAATCCTTCTCTTGAACCTATATTCTCCTATAGCTACTGCCTAATCAATTTGCTTCTCTTTTAGCAATATTCCTCAGAAAGAATTCTATATTCAAATTTTCCACTATTTGTCTTCCAGTTTTTTTTTTCTTGGACTCATTTTGGCCCCAGTTACAAAAAGCTCATGTTAATGACACCAATGGCCTGCATGTCACCATTTGTAAGGATCACTTACTTCTCAGAATTCACTTCCTTCCTCAACAGCATTTGAAACAGTGGCTCACAACCGTCTCCTTGAAATAGTATATTTACTTGACCTCTTGGACACCACTTTGTCTCGTTATTCTCCTACTTTTCTGGCCATCACTTCTTTGTCTCCTCTGCTGAATGCTCCTCATCTTCTCTACCTTCAAACTTCAGAGTTGCCAAGACTCCACCCTCAGATTATATTTCCTTGCTCTTTGTGCTCACTCTGTAGGTACCCTCATCCATTCATGGCTTTAAATACCATCTATACATACACTGAACCTCCAGCCTATGTCTCTACCTTAGAACAATTCCTGAATTCCAGACTCATATATCTATGTGCTTACTTAACCTTTCCATTTGGATATTTAGTTGATCATGGCATTAAAGACCTAAATGTAAGGTCTTTACATTACATGAAAAGTTGATCACATCCAATACTGAACGCCTGGTATTCATCCCCTAAATATGTTCTTCACATAGTCCTCTCCAGCTCCATAAATGGCAAATTCATTCTTTACATTGTTCAGATCCAAACTGCAGAGTCCTTTTTGCCTCCTCTCTTTTACCCAGTCTATCTACAAAACTTCTATTCTTACTCTGCAAATATCTAGAATTCTTCCCATGCTCACTATCTCTACTGTTTAGTCCAAACTAAACTCTGTTACTCGGACTATGAAAATTGCTGATAAGTGTTCTCTCTACATCTATCCTGGCCTCTCTACAGCCTATTCCCTACACATCCACATCTCTGTGTAAGAGGTGCTTTGGCTTTCCTCCCAGCCACTTGGAAGCTAAGCTAATTGTACAACTAGCCTGCAGGGGATAAGGAGTGGACCCCAGATCTCTCTCTGTATATATATCATTCTGACCAGTTTTCAGCATTTTTCATTTTTTCTAGTCACTCAAAATAAATGGTATTTCCAGCCAGAGTAATATATACATATTATAAACCCCAATATTAAAGAGATCTGTACTGAAAATTTAAACTCTGCTTCTCACCCTTAAGTTGCTCCACCTCAAAGGCAAAAATGTTCAACCCATTAACTGATTTCTCTAACAGTTAATATTCCTCTATATTCAGGCAAAATGCATAGCTTCATATTTTCTGGTTATTTGATTTCAAATATTATCTACAGAGTTCCTGCTCTGATGATTTCAGTCTCTTAAGACTCAACCCAACTTTCTATCTCACTGGTCCTATTTAGATTTTTTTTTTTTTGGTCCTATTTTGTTTTATCACTATTTCTAGTTAAATGAATAAATATTGTATACATGATTATGGCTAGGTAAATATTTTGCCCTAGAGAGCCAAATAGAGTAATTCTTATTCCATTTTATTTCTTTTACAGTATTTTCTTTTTCCCTAAAGTTTTAATTATCTTACATGTTCTTGACTATATCCTGAAATGTTTTTTCACTCACTCATGGTGTCAGAAATTCTACTAAAGTCATCTCTCTCTTTACTTCTTTTTTTTTAAAATTTTTAGGTGTTTCCAGGTTTATTGAGAAATAACACACATCACTGTATAAGTTTAAGGTGGACAGCATGATGGTTTGATTTACATGTATTGTGAAATGATTACCATAATAAATTTAGTTAACATCCACCATCTCATATAGATACAGTAAAAAGAAAAGAAACAAGTTTCTCGTGATGAGAGCTCTTAGGATCTACTCTCTTAATAACTATTTTATATATCATACGGTGGTGTTAACTGTAGTTGTCATGTTGTACATTACATCCCTAGTACTTATTTACTTTATAACTGGAAGTTTGAACATTTTGACCATTTTCTTGTAATCTCCCCTCAACACTTTTTTTTTTTTTTTTTTTTTTTTTTTTTTTGCGGTATGCAGGCCTCTCACTGTTGTGGCCTCCCCCGTTGCGGAGCACAGGCTCCGGACGCGCAGGCTCCGGACGCGCAGGCTCAGCGGCCATGGCTCACGGGCCCAGCCGCTCCGCGGCATATGGGATCCTCCCTTAACACTTTTTTTTCTCCTAAAGACCTCCCTGCTGGAGTCCTTATTCTCCTAATCAGTTCTACACTGATTGATAGGATTTTTGACAAAAATATTTATTTAGGTTTCATTTCATCACCTGTAACAAAGAGTTAGGACAATTTTCTACATATCATTCTGGGTTATTATGAGAATTAAATGAGCTATATAAGGAAATACTCTATCAACTACATAGAGCTAAAAATGCATGATAACATTACTACTATCATTATTAAAATTGCCATTCTCATGTTTGAGTTATCAAACCAGCTTCACAAATACAAGATACTAGATTCAAGACTTCAGAGAGAAGATGCTCTTCTATCAATAACTGCCTGGCCAACCCAGATTAGTTTCTGGCTGGTAGGCAGCATAGCATTTAAAGGAACATAGTTTTGTTATGAAAAGACCTGGATTTGAAACTTGGATTTTTCACTAACTGACATTAGCTAATTCATACATTAGCTGTTGTAACAAACCCAGGAACATAATAAAAGTTCACCTCTAAATATTGTTTTTATTTTCTCTTGTGATTTGACTTACATTTTAGATTGAAAAGCTCTGATTTTTTTTTCCAGCTAAGTATCTTGAAAAACTTTCTCATTTAGGACACTGTGGAAACTAGAAGAAACACCATCTGTTGACATTGTGAAATCAGGCACCCAGGATGCGAATTTGAACATTTTCTCTTTTTTTAAATGATTTATTTAATATATTTCTTATTTCTCTCCTACCTTCCTCTAGCCCCTCTGTTTGCTGAGGTATCAAGTCAAAGCTAGCATGTTATGTTTGAAAAAAAAAATGGTTATGAAGATTTACTTTATTAGTGAGTTTCCTGAAGGATCTGCTCTGGACAAATGTCTTAAGTCTCTTCTCAGGAAGCACTTACATCCTATTGCTGTTCACACTGGCTGCCCTAAAACTCACTCCTGGGGTCCACCATCTTCAGTGCTGCTCAGTAAAATGTCAGTTTTAATTACGCCTAAGACATTTTTATCCGGCCATTCATTTTAACTTCTAATCCCTGGTGGTTTTTTGCTGCCAATAAAATCAAGAACTATTGAGTTCAGTGACAAATTTAAGAAACTAATTTATTCAACATTATTGAAAAAGACACTAACGTTTTGTTATCTCTCACTCAGGATTTTTTTTTTCTATAGAAATCCAGGTTTTGTTTTTGTATGTTTGTTTTCAGGAATGCTATATGAATCTCCTCAAAGAGGCCACACTTTAATAAAACCAGGCATGTATTCAAATGTATTTTCAAAATAGTGTACCTACCTCTTACCTAATAGACAGTAAAATGACTCTCTGCAGTATTCATTTTGTCATTTCTTTTCATCAGGAAAATTTCTCCTGAGCTTAGGAGGGAGAGGAAACAGCCATGCTTTCTGGTAGCTGGTCACTGGCCCCCGTTAATATCTGAATTGGGACTTATGCAACTTCTAGCTCTTCCATTTTACAAAACAAAGTTGTTAGGAAAGTTAATCTGCTAATTCTCTGACCCACAGATAAGCAGCAGAAAAATGCAGGTCACCTGGTTCAGCCTGATGGAGCCCTTGCTGGTAGCATGGGCCATGACAAGACAGGACAGACTGGAGGCACTGGCCAGGACTGAAGGCTGAACATGACTCCATTTCTCCAGGACAAGCTCCTCTACTCAGTTTTTCTCCAACTCTTCTCCAACTTTTTTGAAAACTGATAATAACAATAAACACTACCTGACATTTGCAAAGCACCAGAATTTTTTTTCTTTCATTTTTCATTTCATTTGACCTACTCTAGGGAAGACAGATAAATTTACTCTCAGTTTACAGAGGAAGAAATTGAGACATGAAAAGATGTAGTGAGACAGTGCAGGATATCTACCTGGAAGGATTGATAGGAGGATTAAATGGGATTAGTATAGTGCCTGGCTTAGAGTAAATATTCAAAAATGCTAACTATTTTACAGGAGACTCATGATAAAGCTCAGCTTAGAGCTGAACTACTCTCTTTTCACTAAATCACATAAAAGTTGGCTAACAGATTTTCAAATTAAAAAAATATTCTCTACATGACTAGACACAAATACATTTCATTTTGAGAATTTGAAAATGAAACAGGGGGCATTTATTTTTCTTTGTAGTTCTTTCTGCTGTTTCTCTCTTCTTCTGAGTAGATTTTCTTCCTCTCTGTTTGTTTTTTGTTTGTTTGTTTGTTTTGTTTGTTGGTTTTTTTTTAGGAAACTCAGCGGTTTCATTTTGTGTTTACCAAATAAGCACTTTAAATTAAATTACTTATATTATGGTTTTCAAAATTAAAATAAGAAACATAAATATTATCGATTTTATACTGTTAAAGCCAAATTTGTAAAGTGTACCATACATATTTTAAAACTTTAGTTAAATAAATATATAATGACAAGAATAGGATGAAAGGTTTGGAAAGATACAGGTCAATGGATTTTTAAACTCTTTCATCATAATAAGCTATTCTTGCCTGGGTTGTTTTGCAGCAACATTGCTCTTTTAAAATAAAAATAATCAGTTATTGTAAACCACAAATATATACATACACAGAAACACCACTATAATAAGAAAATCAGTAGTAGATATAAAAGTCAGGTTTTTTGTTGTTGTTGTTGCTTGTTTGTTTTGTGGTACGTGGGTCTCTCACTGCTGTGGCTTCTCCCGTTGCGGAGCACAGGCTCCAGACGCGCAGGCTCAGCGGCCATGGCTCACGGGCCTAGCCACTCCGCGGCATGTGGGATCTTCCCGGACCGGGGTACGAACCCGTGTCCCCTGCATCGGCAGGCAGACTCACAACCACTGCACCACCAGGGAAGCCCTAAAAGTCAGTTTTATAGTGCATTTAATTAAAAAAATACATACAATTCTTAAACGTTTTAACTTTAAAAAATACATGTGCATTTACTTGCCAATATTTTGATATAGAGAGGCTGATGTGGCTTTTTCTTTGAATTTAAAGTTTTATATTATACCTCTAACATGAATCATATCCCAAATACACCATTTACAGTTCCAACTTATTTCTTTTTAATTTATTTATTTTTCTTTCTTTACGGATTTCATTTTGCATCCCTCCGTACCTCCCTCTTTTCTTTCCTCCCAATATAATGAGAGCTTGAAGAGGCAGGTAAAGCAATTGGATTCAAAACTTGATTACATTCAGGACTTGGGTATAATCCTTCATTAATCTTTATATTTTCACCCTAGTTTTTAGTTATCTTGTTACTGAACTGAACTTGGTCTGCTTGCCTGTGCACAGCAAAGCCAATCTACTGACACCAATCTACTGGTTTTGGTGAAGGAAAATACAGTGTTTATTTCAGGGTGCCAAGAAAGGAGAATGTGTAACTAATGCTCAGAAGACCTGAACTCCCCAGTGGCTTTCAGGGAAGGATTTTTAAAGGCAACATTTGGAGTGAGAGTTACAGTTCATAGACTTTCTTCTCATTGGTTGGTGGTGAGGTAACAGGGTAATGTTTTGAGATCTTAATCACCAACCTTCTTGTTTCAACCAGTCTGGAGTCTACATGCTCATGGTCAGCATGTAGTCACCATCCTCCAGCTGGGTGGGAGTCTTAGTTTCTGCAGAATAACTCAAAGATATGTATCAGATTATGTCTATCCCTTGAAGAGAAAGTAGGACTCTGTTTTATCCCTGAACTATTGTTTAAGCTATCATTACTTTGATTGCTTGACTGCTTTTCCTTTGTTTCTGTGTTACCTCACTTCCCTAATTAGTAACAGCTTGAAACTGCTCTTTGGAACTCAGGGAAGTTTGAAGAGACTAAAGCCCTTTTCTACAAGAAATCGGGGACACAGAAGGATCTTTGTAGCTGAGAGAGCCCAGCAAGGTCCTGTTCAGTTTCAATCTTCTCTTTTCTTTGATACTCCTCAATCCTAATGGGAACAGGGGTGAGAAAAGAAAGGGAATAAAGTTTCAGGTAGAGAGGTTAATCATAAACTCAGCAAAGGAACTCAGTCTGGGGAGACTTGGTTTCAATCTCTCCAACATCAAATTATCAGAATTATTTTAGCAACCCACATTCATCAACACTTAGCAATGCAGTATATTCTGTTTTCATACTATATCAATTTACAAATATTTCAAGTTAGCTATTGCCCTGATAAATACAATTGGCACATAAAAGTTGGGAACAAATGCTATCTTGAGAAGCACCTTAATCCAAGAAGGAGCAGAAAAGCACAGACATTATAAAGAGAAGACTATGGCTGGGAGCAATTGCTGACTAGGGTCATGAGTCAGTGCATTTTAAGGAGAGAATGGGAAACTTTCAAGCCAGTTGTTAAGAGGCCAGATAAGAAGGAATTTCTGTCATTACTTTCAAAGCATTTATAAATTTTTAGCAAAATTGACCTTAATAGATAAAATATTCTTCAGAGACTGTGTTTGAATAAAGCTAACATACATAGTCCAAACATCTGGGCCATCCATGGTATAGCTCCTTACCTATGTTGTAAGGTAAACTAAGTGTAGGTAGGTTAGTTAACAACTGATGGAAGCTGGAAGAGCATTTCCCACAATGGACCATTCAAATATTACTTTACATGTTGGAGAGATTGAAAGTGTGAGTTCCAGATTGGGTATTTCTAATACATAGGTTAGATCACAAGATCAATCTCACTTTTTTGAGGTTTATAGAAAATGGGAAGAAAATATTCAAACCAAAAAAAAAAAAAAGGTTATTACTAGACATTGCTATCTTTTTCCCCCCTACTTCTCTGACATCACCTACTCCTGATTATCTTCAATAGCTCCTTTGCTAGGTTACCTTCCTCTTCCTGACCTGTAAATGTTGGAGCACCTCACATCTCAGCTCTCGTGTCTCCACTTCTTTTTCTATAGTTAATCCTTAGGCAAGTAGAACTGATTTCATGGCTTAAAGGCACTAATAACTCCCAAAATTAAACCACCAGCCTTGCCCATATCCCCAAAATCTAGGAAATTCCATTTTGGTGTCTAATAATCATCATAAACTTAAAGTGTCCCATGATGAATTCATGATTCCCACTCTACTTCAAAACCAGCTTCTGTCTGCCTTCCTCCTGCCCATCCCACAGGGCTACCTATCTCACTAAATAATATTATCATTCTCCCAACTGCTCAGGCCAAAACTCATGAAGGCATCCTTTACTTTCTCTTTTTCTCAGCCTTGATCTCATCCCTCCATATTTCCCACTGGCTCACTTTCAGAATATACCTAGAAACCAGCCATTCCTCACTCATTCTACTATTAATCTCCTAGTCCGAACTACCATCCTTCTATGCCTGGATTATGCTAATTTGCCTTTGAATTATTCTGTCTGTTTTTACTCTTGTCTTCCTCCAGTTTATAATTTACAGAGAAGTCAGAGTAATTCTTTTAAAAATAAATCATACAGAGTGAAGTAAGTCAGAAAGAGAAAGACAAATACCGTATGCTAACACATATATATGGAATTTAAGAAAAAAAATGTCATGGATGGATATGGGGGGGCTGTGACGGGGCTGGGGAGAGGCATGGACGTGTATACACTGCCAGGCGTGGGGTAGATGGATGGTGGGGGGTGGCCACGTGGCGCGGGGGGATTGGCTCGGTGCTTTGTGGCCGCCTGGAGGGGTGGGATGGGGAGGGTGGGAAGGAGGGAGACGCAGGAGGGAGGGGATGTGAGAACATATGTATATGTATGACTGATTCACTTTGTTGTAAATCAGAGACTAATAAAAATAAATAAATAAATATAATCAACTATTTAAAAAAATCATATTTAGTCAGTCCTCTGTTCAAAACCATAAGTGGCTTCCCATATTAAAATAATGTCCAAATATATTAATGTATGTATATATGTGTATATATCAGAATAATATCCAGGACCCTTACTACTGCCTTCAAGACCCTACAATCTCAGATGTCCATGACTACTCTCACCTCACTTCCTACTATGACTCTTTCTGCTTACTGTGCAAGAGCCACATGATTTTTCTTGCTACTTGTCAGCCACACCACACATGCTCTGTCTCAGGCTCTTGTCTTTGCTGTTCTTTGTCAAAAACATTCCTTCCCCAGACATTTACTGTCTCTGATCAACAATTACCACCTTGGAAAAATGCCCACTTTATCTAAACATGGTATCTCTTGAAACTTTCTGTCCCTTTATCTTCTATACTTTTCTTCATGACACTTTTCATTACCTAGCATTATATTATACATCTATTTGATTATTCCTCCATGGGAGCAGGGTTTTGTCTGTTTCATTCACAGATGAATCCCAGAGTCTGAAACAGTGACTGGCATAGACTGCCAGTCACTGCTTCAGATAAATATATTTTGAATGAATGAATCCAGAAATAAGAAAGAGCAGAATGTAAGAGCACTGTAAGAGTGCCTAATTTAGACTACAAAGAGGAAAAATCAGAAACAAGGTGGACTTGGCTTCCTACTGGTATCCCCTTTCATGGAGGCTCCAGCAGAACTCCAATTCTAACCAAGTACCAGAGTGGTCCAAATTAAGGAGCCAAAAAAGAATGAGGCTTTTCTAATGGACATTGAGTGCCTAGTGTGAGCTGGACACTTGGCTGAATATTGAGCACTCAGAGATTATTTAGAAATGCTTCCTGAGTTCCAAAGGTTTGTTGTTGAGGAAAATATACAAATAAATACAATGCACTGTGGTAAGTAAAATAGTAGACATATAGCTCTATAAATGTTTCATAAGGGTCCAAATTGGGAAGAGCTTATACTGAGCCAGTTACAGCTGAGTTGGAGAAGACTTCACAAAGGATTCTTGTGCTAAATTAGTCTGTTAGCTAAAACTCTGTATATAAAGTAAGCCTTTTAACTTCTCAAAAAAGTGACTTGATGAAGAATCATAATTTATTTTTAGAAATTATAAATTATTCTATTGAAAACTTTATCCTAATTAGTATTCCTTCTCCTTGACAGATTAGAGACAGATAGTTTTTCATGTTGGTCTATCCAAAGGAAATGTAGAAAAAGAATAATGTAATTAGTGAGGTACAATACGTGTCAGAAATCTGACATATTCTGGGTTAAAATTTTTTTTAATGTTTGCACAAAACTCATTAGGCATCTGAATAGTTCAGTGAATTTGGATGTTGTATGTGTAGCACTCGGCTCAATTAAGCAGATGGTATAGGTTGAAAGAGCTTTTAAGAAGGAAAAAATGAAGATTGAAAATATTTTGGTGACATTACCTTTCTATAATCTTTGAGAAACTATTTTTGAGAAGCAGTCTATCACAAACAAAATTATTTCCAAGTAGCATTAGAACACCATCCTGTGTTGTTGTTCATATATATTCACCTTAATTACTTTGTCTATGCATTTGAAGGAAAACTATAAACTGATGGATGGAGATAGTATATATAAACCTAATTAGGATCACAATATAAAACATGCATTTTGAACTGTTTCTTCCAGTCCACCTCTCTCTTTCTCCCTCTCTCTCTCCCTCTCCCTCTCCCTCTCCCTCTCTCTCTCTCTCTCTCTCTCTCTCTCTCTCTCTCTCTCTCACACACACACACACAAATATTTTACCTGGTTAATTAAAATGTTTGCAATAGCTTTAATGTTATATTGAGTAGTTTAGTGTGCCAGAAAACTCCTAAAATCTCAAGTTCTGTACACGCTATCTTAGCTGATAACTACAATTTTGACATGTAAAACCAGAAATGCTTCTTTCTACCATTAGAAATTAATTTTTCATTCATATATTCTAGGTAGAGGAACACATGTTCAAACTCACCCTCCAGCATAGCTGACTGGCATTAGAACACTTCTAAGAGCAGGTTTTGACATAGCTTTGGGCCTCTGGAAGGTTTGAAGTCAGCTGGGTAGGTGAAAAAAAAAAGGAACAAAAGGAAGAGGTGAGGATAACTGTGCATAAGATCTCTCTGTTTTATAAGTTGGCTAAGGAAGGCATCTAGTCTAAAAGTTATTACTTTAAAAAAGTGCCCTTAGAGAAACCTCAGGGCTTAGTCATAGCCAATATTCTAATGCAAACAATATATATAATTTATGGTCATTACGACTATTAAAATGTTCTGTCAGAGGATTCCAACCATTGATGAGCTGGTTGGTATCCCCCAGAGTCAGAAAATGCATTAGCCTATTCGATCCTTTGAAAACCTATAAGAGAGGTAGGTGCATTGTTTACCTTTTTGAGAGGGGTCATTGCTAATATTGTGTTTGGATCTAAGTCCAACGATTGGTTTTTTGGTTAGCAGACATTTTCACTTTGAACATACTGAAAAGCCTCAGTTTTGTTCTGCTATCCATCCTTTCATCTCATATGACCAGAATTCTTTTGGAGCCAAGATAAATGTAGTAGTATTATCCTTTCTTCCATTTATTGCTTTAGAGGCAGGCATGTAATCCAGTTTCAACTAATAAGACACAAGAAGGAATCTGCTAGGAGCTTCTGGAAAAGACCTCTTCACTCCCAAATAGAGTCACCAAAGAAGAAATGATTCTGTTTCTCCCACTGAACACTTATGGTATCTTCAACAAAGAGATGAATCTGTAACAGCCATTTTGCAATTAAAAAGAGACTCAGCCTGAGGGAATTACACTAGTATAGTAGGAGGCGTGAGAACAGAAAGATAGAAGAAATTTTGCCCCAGATAACATTACTGATTTACAAAATTAACTAAATCTGAAACCATTCTATCTCTGAACTTTTCCTTTTTTTTTTTTTTTTTGGTATGACTGTTTCCTTATTATTGAAGCCATTTTTGTTACTTGCACCCAAAATCATGTTATCTGTATAGAATCAAAGGGAAGAAACATGCACAGCAATAGTTCTAAAAATGCATTATTAAATTACAAGGCACAAAACCCAAGTTTATTCACTACACTCAAACTGAGATTTCTTTATTCCTAATTCTTACACCCAGATAAGGAAATGCATTGCAAACATGTTGCAGCTGCTGAATGACTCAGCCTGGCACATTTCCTGTCTGGAATTATGTGCTGCTCTGAGCACCTCTCATCAAATATTCACCCCAGGAGCATAAGTATGTGCATTTGACAGATATTTATTAGACACTTATTATTGAAACTAGCAATGATATGGAATATAGCAGAAGTTTAAGACATGGTCTTTGCTCTCATGATGCTGACCATCGAGTTAAGAGAAGAAGGCATGGATAAGTAAAAAAAAAGACAAGAAAAGGATGTCACAGATAGTATAAAACCAAATGTTAAATAAATGGTATCAAAAATAAATCCCACAAACTGAAAAGGGAAAATTAACATAATCTGGAGCACTCAGTAGAGTTGATGGAGTTTATATTAGGCCTATTAGACAAGTAGAATAGGGAGATTCAGGAAGGAAGAGGAAATATTTTTCAGTGTTATTCTTTGTGTATGGTAACTTATTGGATTGAGCAAGGTATGTCTAGAGAACATGAAACAGAAAAATGATGTAAGAGAAGAGTCAGAAATAAGAGAAGCAAGTTTGGACACACTCTAGAAGCCTTGAACATCAGGCTAAGAAATCTGACCTTGACCCTGTTGGTGAGAAAATCATTGGAGGTTTTAGCAGGGAAGTACAATGGTGAAAACATTCTTCTTGAAAGAAAAGTCTGGTGTCTGGGTAAAGGATTGGAAGTGAAGAATTGAGAGCAGAATGTCAGCAAATAGGCCATTGCAAAAGTCTCTTCTTATGAGGAAAAGCTATACTCATAATTCATATCATTAGGCAATGTTGTCACTTAGAACTAAATTGACTTGAATGAGATTGACAATTCAATCTCAAGGAAACCTGGTGCAAGGTATTTGATACTATGGAGATTAATAACAAGATATTGAACGAATTTTTCTCTTTTGGAAACTATCATTATTTTGATAGAGCTTCATGTTCAATGTAGGAGTTTCCAGTTGATACAAAGAGAGAAATGGAGATCAGTGGCATATTGTCCCTCATTCCATTGATGCTGTTAATTTGTGATTGTAGGATCTGCCCAGAGTAGTCAAGGGAAATGTAGCTCCATTGTTCCATAAACAACAGAAATAACCTCCATTAGCCAAGTTGGAAAACAGGGATGTCACTTCTTCCTAACAAGATTTTTGTTACTACTTACAGTCTTTAATTATAATATTCATTTATTCATCCAAGCATTTATTCATTCATTTATACTTGTATTCCACAAATATTTATTGAGCACCTCTTCTGTGCTAGCTGTTCAGTGCTCATTACTAGAGATATTTAAAACATAAACAAGATAGCCTCAGCCCCCTTTGGAGGCTGTAGTCTAGTTGGAGAAGGCTCCCACGAACTATAAGGTACTATAACCTACAACTGTAAGCTTTATGTTGTGATCAATACAGCTTTCTTTGAAAGCACACAGGAAAGGAAATGAACCTATCCTAGAAGTCACAGCAAAGATGATATCTCTGTTCTATTTTTAACACTTAACAGCTGTGTCATCTTGGGCAAATTAATTAACCTCTCTACATCACTGTCTTCATCTGTACAATTGTACATCATTTATGGGGCTATTGAAAGAGTAAATTTCATTCACATACGTGTGTGTATGTGTGTGTGTGTGTGTGTGTGTTTAAAAAGACTGCCACTTAATAAATAAAACACTCAATGAATGTTAGCAATTATTAACATATTATTGTTATTGTTATCATAATTATCATAACTATTATTCTGAGTCATGAAAAATGAGTAAGGCTCACCTAGAAAAATGAAGCATAAGGAAGGGAGGTTATTGTGAAATGGAGCAAGACCCTACGGTCCTTTCCCCCCAAGTCCCCCGCCTGCCTTTTGCCTGTGGAAAAACTTGAGCCAAAGCATAAGTTTAATCAGAGAAGTGAGAAAATGCAGAAGCAAAGAAAAGCAATCAAACAGGACAAAACAATAATAGTTTAGTCATTAAACAAAGTCAAGGACATTTAGCTCCTCTTCATGGACTACAGCCATATCCTGTGAGCTACCTTGTAGATACTGAAACCCCACACCAGATGGAAGAAGTTAACTGCATGATGACCAGACTGCAGTCATGACATAAGCTGCCACAATTTCGAGAAATGGCCTAAAAGAAATGGGAACAAACCGACCCTGGAACTGAAAATTAATTGTATGTAAAACAATCAAGATGGCACTGGTCAGACCACCGCATGACCAATTTCAAAATGACAGTCAGAGCTGACTGTGCTGTTTCTGCATGTAGTCCCTCCCTCTGTCTATAAAAGCTCTTGCCCCCTGGTTGTCAGTAGGGAAGAGTTGACCTTTGGACAGAAGTCTGCCCCCAACCCCCCACCTCATTGCTGGCATCCAAAATAAAGCAAACTTTCCTTTCCACCAACTCTGTCTCTTTTTTGGCTTTTGAGCAGCAAGCAGTAGAACCTCCACTTTCTGTTACAATTGCATGCAGATGTACAGAGGCTCTAACGGATGGGTGGAGATGGGGGAATATAAGAGGCAAGGCTGAGGACCCGGAGGAAGATGGCGGAAGAGTAAAACGCGGAGATCACCTTCCTCCCCACAGATACATCAGAAATTCATCTACACGTGGAACAACTCCTACAGAACACCTACTGAACGCTGACAGAAGACCTCAGACCCCCCAAAAGGCAAGAAACTCCCCACATACCTGGGTAGGGCAAAAGAAAAAAAGAATAAACAGAGACAATAGGATAGGGACGGGACCTGCACCAGTGGGAGGGAGCCGTGAAGGAGGGAAGGTTTCCACACACTACAAGCCCCTTCGAGGGCGGAGACTGCAGGTGGCGGAGGAGGAAAGCTTCGGAGTAGCAGAGGAGAGCACAGCAACAGGGGTGCGGAGGGCAAAGCGGAGAGATCCTGGCACAGAGGATCGGTGCCCTCAGGCACACACCAGCCCGAGAGGCTTGTCTGCTCGGCCGCTGGGGCGGGCGGGGCTGGGAGCTGAGGCTCGGGTATCGGCTTTCAGTTGGAGCGCAGGGAGAGCACTGGGGCTGGCGGCAGGAAGAGAGCCTGAAGGGGTTAGTGAACCACGGCTAGCCCGGAGGGAATCCGGGGAAAGGGTCTGGAGCTGCTGAAGAGGCAAGAGACCTTTTTTCCCTTTTGTTTCCTGGCGCGCGAGGAGAGGGCATTAAGAGGGCTGCTTGGGGAAGCGCCGGAGAGAGGCGCGAGCCGCGGGTAAGGCGTGGACCTCGGAGACGGGCGTGGGACGCTGGGGCCGCCGCCGCCGCCGCCGCGGGGCCTGTGTGCAAGCGCGGGTCACTGTCCGCCCCGCCTTCCGGGGGGCCTGTGCACCCCGCCACTGCCGGAGTCCCGGGACCCGGGGACGGCTTTCCCGGGAAAGCGCACGGAGCGCCACGGGCTGCTGCAACGTCACGCCGGCCTCTGCCGCCGCAGGCCCGCCGCACACTGCGCGCCCCTCCCTCCCCTCTGCCTGAGTGAGCCAGAGCCCCCGAATCAGCGGCTCCTTTAAACCTGTCCTGTCTGAGTGAAGAACGGACGCCCTCCGGCGACCTACGCGCAGAGGCGGGGCCAGGTCCAAGGCTGAGACCCGGGAGCTGTGAGAGCAGAGAAGAGACAGGGAAATCTCTCTGTGCAGCCTCGGAGGCAGCGGATTAAAGCTCCACGGTCCATTTGATGTGCCCTGCGTCTGTGGAGTGCATGAATGGACAGCGAATCATCCCAAATTGAGGAAGTGGACTTTGAGGACAAGATTTAAGACTTTCCCCCCTTTTCCTCTTTTTACAACGAATTATCCCAAATTAAGGAGGTGGACTTAGAGAGCAAGATTTCAGACTTCTCACCCTTTTCCTCTTTTTACAACGAATTATCCCAAATTGAGGAGGTGGACTTGGAAAGCAAGATTTTTGATTTTTCCCCCTGCTCTCTTTTTGTGAATGTGTATGTGTAATCTTCTGTGTAAGATTCTCTCTGTATAGCTTTGCTTCCACCATATGTCCCAGGGTTCTATCGCTCTGTTTTTTTTTTCAATAATTACTTTTTAATTTTAATAACGCTACTATATTTCATACTTTATTCTATTTTACTTTACCTGCTCTTTCTTTTTTTCCTACCTTCCCTTCCTCCCTCCCTCCGCTCCTGCTTTACTTCTTTCTTTTTCTTTCCTCCCTCCCTCCCTCCCACCCTTCTTCTTTCCACTTTCTTTTTCTTTCCTTCCTCCCTCCCTCCCTCCTGTCTTTCTTTCTTTCTCTCTTTCCTTCCTCCCTCCCTCCCTCCCTTCTTCCATTCACTCTTCCTTTTGCTTTCATTCCTCCCTCCCTCCCTCCTTTCTTTCCTTCTCTCTTTCCATCCTTCCTCCCTCCCTCCCTCCTTTCTTTCTTTCTTCCTTCCTACCTTTCTTCCCTTCTTCCTTTCTTTCCCTCTCTCTTTCTTTCTTCTACTAATTCTTTCTTTCTACTTTTTCTCCCTGTTATTCTGAGCTGGGTGGATGAAAGGCTCTTGGTGCTGCAGCCAGGAGTCAATGCTGTGCCTCTGAAGTGGGAGAGCCAACTTCAGGACACGGGTGCACAAGAGACCTCCCAGCTCCACATAATATCAAGCAGCGAAAATCTCCCAGAGATCTCCATCTCAACACCAGCACCCAGCTTCAGTCAACGACCAGCAAGCTACAGTGCTGGTCACCCTATGCCAAGCAACTAGCAAGACAGGAACACAACCCCACCCATTAGCAGAGAGGCTACCTAAAAACATAATAAGGCCATAGGCACCCGAAAACACACCACCAGACGTGGACCTGTCCACCAGAAAGACAAGATCGAGCCTCAACCACCAGAACACAGGCATTACTCCCCCGCACCAGGAAGCCTACACAACCTACTGAAACAACCTTAGCCACTGGGGACAGACACCAAAAACAACGGGAACTACGAATCTGCAGCCTGCAAAAAGGAGACCCCAAACACAGTAACATAAGCAAAATGAGAAGACAGAAAAACACACAGCAGGTGAAGGAGCAAGATAAAAACCTACCAGACCTAACAAATGAAGAGGTAATAGGCAGTCTACCTGAAAAAGAATTCAGAATAATGATAGTAAAGCTGATCCAAGATTCTATTTCCAAGATCCATAATCTTGGAAATAGAATAGACAAAATGCAAGAAACAGTTAACAAGGACCTAGAAGAACTAAAGATGAATCAAGCATCAATTAAAAACACAACAAATGAAATGAAAAATACTCTAGATGGGATCAATAGCAGAATAACTGAGGCAGAAGAACGGATAAGTGAGGTGGAAGATAAAATAGTGGAAATAACTGATGCAGAGCAAAATAAAGAAAAAAGAATGAAAAGAACAGAGGACAGTCTCAGAGACCTCTGGGACAACATTAAATGCACCAACATTCGAATTATAGGGGTTCCAGAAGAAGAAGAGAAAAAGAAAGGGACTGAGAAAATATTTGAAGAGATTATAGTTGAAAACTTCCCTAATATGGGAAAGGAAATAGTTAATCAAGTCCAGGAGGCACAGAGAGTCCCATACAGAATAAATCCAAGGAGAAATATGTCAAGACACATATTAATCAAACTGTCAAAAATTAAACACAAAGAAATCATATTAAAAGCAGCAAGGCAAAAACAACAAATAACACACAAGGGAATCCCCATCAGGTTAACAGCTGATCTCTCAGCAGAAACTCTACAAGCCAGAAGGGAGTGGCAGGACATACTTAAAGTGATGAAGGAGAGAAACCTGCAACCAAGATTACTCTACCCAGCAAGGATCTCATTCAGATTTGATGGAGAAATTAAAATGTTTACAGACAAGCAAAAGCTGAGAGAGTTCAGCACCACCAAACCAGCTTTAAAACAAATGCTAAAGGAACTTCTCTAGGCAAGAAACACAACAGAAGGAATATACCTACAATAACGAACCCAAAGCAATTAAGGAAATAGGAATAGGAACATACATATCAATAATTGCCTTAAATGTAAATGGACTAAATGCTCCCACCAAAAGACACAGCGTGGCTGAATGGATACAAAAACAAGACCCATATATATGCTGTCTACAAGAGACCCACTTCAGACCTAGAGACACATACAGATTGAAAGTAAGGGGATGGAAAAAGATATTCCATGCAAATGGAAATCGAAAGCTGGAGTAGCAATTCTTATATCAGACAAAATAGACTTTAAAATAAAGACTATTAGAAGAGACAAAGAAGGACACTACATAACGATAAAAGGATTGATCCAAGAAGAAGATATAACAATTGTAAATATTTATGCACCCAACATAGGAGCACCTCAGTACATAAGGCAAATACTAACAGCCATAAAAGGGGAAATCGACAGTAACACACTCATAGTAGGGGACTTTAACACCCCACTTTCACCAATGGACAGATCATCCAAAATGAAAATAAATAAGGAAACACAAGCTTTAAATGATACATTAAACAAGATGGACTTAGTTGATATTTATAGGACATTCCATCCAAAAACAACAGAATACACATTTTTCTCAAGTGCTCATGGAACATTCTCCAGGATAGATCATATCTTGGGTCACAAATCAAGCCTTGGTAAATTTAAGAAAATTGAAATAGTATCAAGTATCTTTTCCGACCACAATGCTATGAGACTAGACATCAATTACAGGAAAAGATCTGTAAAAAATACAAACACATGGAGGCTAAACAATACACTACTCAATAACGAAGTGATCACTGAAGAAATCAAAGAGGAAATTTAAAAATGCCTAGAAACAAATGACAATGGAGACACGACGACCCAAAACTATGGGACGCAGCAAAAGCAGTTCTAAGGGGGAAGTTTATAGCAATACAATCCCACCTGAAGAAACAGGAAACATTTCGAGTAAACAACCTGACCCTGCACCTAAAGCAATTAGAGAAAGAAGAACAAAAAACCCCCAAAGTTAGCAGAAGGAAAGAAATCATAAAGATCATATCAGAAATAAATGAAAAAGAAATGAAGGAAACGATAGCAAAGATCAACCAAACTAAAAGCTGGTTCTTTGAGAGGATAAACAAAATTGAAAAACCATTAGCCAGACGCATCAAGAAAAGAAGGGAGAAGACTCAAATCAATAGAATTAGAAATGAAAAAGGAGAAGTAACAACTGACACTGCAGAAATACAAAAGATCATGAGAGATTACTATAAGCAACTCTATGCCAATAAAATGGACAACCTGGAAGAAATGGACAAATTCTTAGAAATGCACAACCTGCCAAGACTGACTCAGGAAGAAATAGAAAATATGAATAGACCAATCACAAGCACTGAAATTGAAACTGTGATAAAAAATCTTCCATCAAACAAAAGCCCAGGACCAGATGGCTTCACAGGCGAATTCTATCAAACATTTAGAGGAGAGCTAACACCCATCCTTCTCAAACTCTTCCAAACAATATCAGAGGAAGGAACACTTCCAAACTCATTCTACGAGGCCACCATCACCTTGATACCAAAACCAGACAAGGATGTCACAAAGAAAGAAAACTACAGGCCAATATCCCTGATGAACATAGATGCAAAAATCCTCAACAAAATACTAGCAAACAGACTCCAACAGCACATTAAAAGGATCATACACCAAGATCAAGTCGGGTTTATTCCAGGAATGCAAGGATTCTTCAATATACGCAAATCAATCAATGTGATACACCATATTAACAAGTTGAAGGAGAAAAACCATATGATCATCTCAGTAGATGCAGAGAAAGCTTTCGACAAAATTCAACACCCATTTATGATAAAAACCCTGCAGAAAGTAGGCATAGAGGGAACTTTCCTCAACATAATAAAGGCCATATATGACAAACCCACAGCCAACATTGTCCTCAATGGTGAAAAACTGAAACCATTTCCACTAAGATCAGGAACAAGACAAGGCTGCCCACTCTCACCACTCTTATTCAACATAGTTTTGGAAGTTTTAGCTACAGCAATCAGAGAAGAAAAGGAAATAAAAGGAATCCAAATTGGAAAAGAAGAAGTAAAGCTGTCACTGTTTGCACATGACATGATACTATACATAGAGAATCCTAAAGATGCTACCAGAAAATTACTAGAGCTAATCAATGAATTTGGTAAAGTAGCAGGATACAAAATTAATGTACAGAAATCTCTGGCATTCCTGTACACTAATGATGAAAAATCTGAAAATGAAATCAAGAAAACACTCCCATTTACCATTGCAACAAAAAGAATAAAATATCTAGGAATAAACCTACCTAAGGAGACAAAAGACCTGTATGCAGAAAAGTATAAGACACTGGTGAAAGAAATTAAAGATGATACAAATAGATGGAGAGATATACCATGCTCCTGGATTGGAAGAATCAATATTGTGAAAATGACTCTACTACCCAAAGCAATCTACAGATTCAATGCAATCCCTATCAAACTACCACTGGCATTTTTCACAGAACTAGAAAAAACAATTTCAAAATTTGTTTGGAAAAACAAAAGACCCCGAATAGCCAAAGCAATCTTGAGAACGAAAAACGGAGCTGGAGGAATCAGGCTCCCTGACTTCAGACTATACTACAAAGCTACAGTAATTAAGACAGTGTGGTACTGGCATAAAAACAGAAAGATAGATCAGTGGATCAGGATAGAAAGCCCAGAGAGAAACCCACGCACATATGGCCAACTTATCTTTGATAAAGGAGGCAGGAATGTACAGTGTAGAAAGGACAGCCTCTTCAATAAGTGGTGCTGGGAAAACTGGACAGGGACATGTAAAAGTTTGAGATTAGATCATTCCCTAACACCATACACAAAAATAAGCTCAAAATGGATTAAAGACCTAAATGTAAGGCCAGAAACTATCAAACTCTTAGAGGAAAACATAGGTAGAACACTGTATGACGTAAATCACAGCAAGATCCTTTTGGACCCACCTCCTAGAGAAATGGAAATAAAAACAAAGATAAATAAATGGGACCTAATGAAACTTCAAAGCTTTTGCACAGCAAAGGAAACCATAAACAAGACCAAAAGACAACCCTCAGAACGGGAGAAAATATTTGCAAATGAAGCAACTGACAAAGGATTAATCTCCAAAATTTATAAACAGCTCATGCAGCTCAATAGCAAAAAAACAAACAACCCAATCCAAAAATGGGCAGAAGACTTAAATAGGCATTTCTCCAAAGAAGATATACAGACTGCCAACAAACACATGAAAGAATGCTCAACATCATTAATCATTAGAGAAATGCAAATCAAAACTACAATGAGATATCATCTCACACCAGTCAGAATGGCCATCATCAAAAAATCTAGAAACAATAAATGCTGGAGAGGGTGTGGAAAAAAGGGAACACTCTTGCACTGCTGGTGGGAATGTGAATTGGTACAGCCACTATGGAGAACAGTATGGAGGTTCCTTAAAAAACTACAAATAGAACTACCATATGACCCAGCAATCCCACTACTGGGCATATACCCTGAGAAAACCATAATTCAAAAAGAGACATGTACCAAAATGTTCATAGCAGCCCTATTCACAATAGCCCGGAGATGGAAACAACCTAAGTGTCCATCATCGGATGAATGGATAAAGAAAATGTGGCACATATATACAGTGGAATATTACTCAGCCATAAAAAGAAACGAAACTGAGCTATTTGTAATGAGGTGGATAGACCTAGAGTCTGTCATACAGAGTGAAGTAAGTCAGAAAGAGAAAGACAAATACCGTATGCTAACACATACATACGGAATTTAAAAAAAAAAAAAAGTCATGAAGAACCTAGGGGTAAAACGGGAATAAAGACACAGACCTACTTGAGAATGGACTTGAGGATATGGGGAGGGGGAAGGGTAAGCTGTGACAAAGCGAAAGAGAGGCATGGACATATATACACTACCAAACGTAAGGTAGATAGATAGTGGGAAGCAGCCGCAGAGCACAGGGAGATCAGCTTGGTGCTTTGTGACCGTCTGGAGGGGTGGGATGGGGAGGGTGGGAGGGAGGGAGATGCAAGAGGGAAGGGATGTGGGAACAGATGTATATGTATGACTGATTCACTTTGTTATAAAGCAGAAACTAATAAAAAAAAAACTCCTAAATGTAAAAAAAATTTAAAAAAAAAAAAGAGGCAAGGCTTTGGAGGAGGACAGTTCTTTCCAAGGAATCTGGTCATTATTTTTGTTGCAGCAGTATTTTCTTTCAGTTTGTAAGGGCTTGCTGCTTTCTCCCCATTTGTCTCTGTGTTTCCTGTTCCCCAAGCAACAACCTCTGTGTCTCACCAAGCCCCGGCAACCAAAGGCATGTTTCATGGTGTTCACCATATAATGAATGAGAAAGTGATTATGGTTCAAGGTTAAAACAGACTCCCATTGGGTATAAATCTGAATGCTCAAAGTCTTCCTATGTATTACTTTTTTTGAAAACTGAAATGTATTAACATATTTTCATTTCAGATGTACAACATGATGCTTCACTATTTGTATATTTGTGAAATGATCACCAAATAAACCTAATGAACATCCACTGCCACACATAGTTACAATTTTTTTCTTGTAATGAAAAATTTTAAGATCTAGTCTCTTATTATGTATTAATTTTAATCAGACTACCTCCAACCTAAACCACAAACATCCCAAATTTATATGCAAATATCTGTCTATATCCACCTTTTATACTTTTTCTCAAGAAGAATAAGTATTTTTCATCAGATTTTCGAAGGAGTCTTTGACTCCCAAAAATTTGCTGTAAAAGTTAATGATAACCCTGAGCCATCTTTTACTATAACTACGGATAAAGCATAATTTTCCAGCAACTTTCAAATGATTTACATGTCTTTTATACCTATTTAGATTTTCAGCTTATGGTATCTTCTGGGGCATTGAATTCCACAAGAATACTCTCCATTATAGGAAGTAATTATTTCTATTTTCTTGTACTAAAAAATCCTTCAAGTATCAAGCTACATCCACAAGTTCTAGCATTACAGAATCTTGGGAACAAGTCCCCAGTGAGAATCAATGTATGGCATTGCTTCTCAAATTATCCATAAGAAAAGATCTTTTTTTTTTCTTCCTTCTGATCCGTTGCAGGGGTACACTGTTGTAAAATAAAATTTTTAAGTGCAGCAATGTCATATTTCTGTTAAAACGTCTAAGTGCATACTCTCAATTTTTATACTTACTCAAAATAAGTAAAAATAGTTCAGAGACCTGCAGCAGTTTTTGGACCACACTTTGAGAATCATATTATAAGATCCTGGAGATAGAATGCATTCTCTTCTATGGGCATTTTGTTTTATAAGTGAGTTGGTGAAGATTGAAAGGCCCACATGTTTCAGAGAAGCTATTTTTTTATTGTGGTAAAAAACACATAACATGAGATGTACCCTCTGAACACATTTTAAGTGCACAGTACAGTATTGTTACATATAAGCCCAGTGTGGTACAGCAGATCTCTAGAACTTTTCCATCTTGGGTGAATAAAACTCTATACCCATTGAACAGAAATTTCCCCCTCTTTCCTCCCCTCAGAAACAAATTATTTTTAATGGTAAAAATTCAATTTACAAAGGAGATAGGAACAACGGGCAAATTCCCAGCTCCACCTTAATGTGTTTATAGAATGATTAAATCAGATAGTACATGTAGTCAGATGACAGACCTCAACAAGAATAATGAATGCAATGCAGTGAATTCTCTTTTTCTTCCCTTAGCAGGTCTGAAAATACCACAATGATGGGAGTTGCTGTGTTTTTTGTTCACTTAAAAATCAGCTATTACCTTATATATAGCCTTCATTTTTATAAACTTTCTTTTTAAGACACACATATGGCACAAAAGGCACATGAAAGATTGCTCAACATCTCTAAGCAT